>NC_141686.1:47097595-49497595 GCF_964263255.1 Lissotriton vulgaris | reverse complement strand
GGTTTTGTGGCCAACCTCATACGCAACAATATTTTCACTACTAAAATGCAGTTGGAATTTCAGATGACAAAGTCACATGTGTAAGTCAACAGTGAAATAGGTTTGGAGCAACACACAGGACATCTGAGACAGCAGCAGGGCAAACACAGACAAGGATTTAATTGATTCGTGCGTTCAGAAAGGCACTTGTCCCTCAAACTGCACGGGATGGATAAACGCCTGATAATATATAACCTATACATATTCGAATCATAGGCACATAGATCGACGATTTGCTCCTGTATGTTTTGAAACCGTGACAATGGCTCTTCATCGGGATTGTGGCTCTTTTACCACTTGTTCTTTTGCCTCTAAAAACTTCCTGGAAATCACACGTCTTAAAAAAAAGACACTTTTACAATATTAGTGTCAGGATATTTATAAAATCCGGAGAGGTCACTGGCAAATTCTGCTTGTGATACACGTCCCTCTGTGTGGTTTCGCCTGTAAACCTTGTACTATAACAGCTGGGTTGCTAAGGGAGGATTAATGCCTTGTAATTCGTTTTATTACAGTTCAGCCTACATTTAGTCAACATCCTCCATTTTTATTATGTTTTTATGACTTTTCAATTTCCTTTTCTTTTATTATTTTTGTAAAATATATTTTCTATTCATAATATGGAGATATTTTAAATCCTATCCTTCGGAAATCCTTTTACTTTTTACTTTGCTAAATGATATGCTACTTTTTCTATTAGCCTTTTAATGCCTTAGTCATATCCAATAAAGTGGGTTCTTGGCATAATGATTTGGATTCTTCAAAACCTGGCCGTGTATTGTACTTAAAAATGTAAATTAAAAGTAAAACTAACTCCATAATTTTAGAGAGTCTTATATATCCTTCATCGTATTCAGAAAGTTCATTGTGCATTGTATGGTTCTTTCACCAGATGTTTCTTTTTTTAATACTTTTGTTATAAACTATTATACATTCCAAGAATGATCTCCTTATATGCTTCATAATTTAAATCGGAGGTACTGAATTTCACTTAAAGGCCTTACAAACAATTTGAAAGTGAGAACTACATGTCCCAATTCATGTCCATTAAGCTATGTTTTCTTTTCTGGTTTTACAAGTATGGTGAAGGATGACTGTCTTCAGTGTGATGTGTGTTTTCAAGAAAAATGGTTCCTAGAACGAAGAGCAGCTGTGTTGAGGACTGGAAGCAACACGTGTAACTTAACAGACACATTGAAGCCCTTTCACCAACCTCTTTCTTTAAATGAAGTGTATCGGTACAGGTGATAAAGACTCCTCATTTACACATATGTATATTGTTCATGTATCAAGTTGAAGGGGGTGTGGCTCGATAGCATGATAGCCCAATATCCGCCCTGACCTGTGCTCCGGCCAGTGGCGACGGGAGCACTAGACGGGTGACCGCAGAGGAGTCCTCGGAGACTGGGAGAGGCCTCCTCCCCCTAATAAAAGTATGTACAACAGGAGGGAGGCCCTTAGCTGCGTCGCCTCAGGAGTTCTGTAATTGAAGTGTGGGCTGAGGCCGCAGAGACACTGAAAGCATGACGTAAGCTAAAAAATGTAGGTCGTGAAACGTAGGTGGCAAACGCACTGGCCAAGTTGACTTGGCCGTTGGAAAGTGACTACAAAACAAAGACCCGGAGCAAAGACTAGAACCGGGAGCGGACTGGAGACATGCTCCTGACCCCACATGAGCCCACCAACGAGGTACAAAGATATAACTAGAGCACCCAGGAGTCAGTTTGTCCACTGGGGAGTGGTGGAATCTGGGGAGCTTTCGACAAATGGGGCCGCTTATGGCCACTCAAATTGGTCTCTGGGCAGACAACCCTCTAGCAGAAGTAGAGACTACCCAACGGGTGTGCTGCTGGACGCCAGAGCAGTACAGCTTACTGTTGAGGCAGGGAAAGGTAGAGGACGGGAACCTGCAAGACAGTATAGAGAGGCCCTGAGCTGGTAATAAGGGCCACGAGGGTGAACATATGTGAACACATCGTGGGAGTGTCCCGATATCCTATTAACTGCAGCCAAAAAAGGAAATCATGAAACCAAAAGCACCAACTGCAAAACAAACAAACAAAATGGACAAATAAACTGTCACAAAATTCCATGCAGTAGATCCAGGAGCCCAGATGGAAGAAACAGGGGCAGCAGAACCTTCACTGACGGCCATCATGGTGGCCATAACGGATTTAAAAGGAACAATCAATCCTAAAATAGACTCTGTCCCTGTAGAAGTTAATCTCTTGAAGGCGGCTTCCGGAAAATATCAGAAAAAGTAACAAAGGCAGAAGGAAATATAAGACAACTGCAAAATGCAACATAGAATTTAGAGGAACAAGTGCAGCACCTTAAGCAACAACAAGATGTATTAGCAGCAAAGCTCGAGGATCAAGAAGGTCGAGTGCGTTGAAACAGCATACAGGTGGTGGACGTGCCAGAAGGGATAGAGGGTCCTAGCGTGGATCTCTTCTTGGAAGACCTTATCCTAAACCACTTAAGCCCTACAAGGTTGTCACACTTCTTCACCATCAAGTGGGCACACAGAGCCCCCATCCCAAAACTGAAATGGGGAGCGCCATCACGAGCAAATATCGCCAGGATACTTAACTATAGAGACATGATACTACAAGCGGCAAGAATCCATGGAGACTTTAAATATGAGAATGCAAGGATTTGATTCTTCCCGGACTTCATCCTCCAGTTTTAAAAAATGTGTTGAAATTTTCGAGGCAGTCAAGAAAGAGCTACAAAACACGGACACCAAATATATGATGCTCTACCCGGCACTGCTGTGTAGAATGGCAGAAGGGAAATTCTGGCACTTCTCCACGCCAGAAGAAGCCTGGGAGTTGCTAGAGGGATGGCGAGTGGTAAAACAAAAATCACCAAAAGTTAAAGACCAGCGAAGACCCCCAGGACCGGAAGGTAACTACAGAGAAGCAAGAGCTGGAACAGAGATGGATGGGGATGCATGCTGACATGAAGAGCCGGACTTCACTAGAGGAGAGGTCAACCCCGCGAAGGCACTGAACTGGGGCCAAAAGTTGGACCCTGATGCAATAGCTTTGCCATTGATGATTTGCTGAGAGGGACCCAAGGGAGGTGGTAAGATCTGAGATGGAGGGGGCTGGGTGAGACCCGTGATCCTTGACACTGTGCAATGGATTAATACTAACCATGGGCGAAGTTGGCAGAGTGGGACTAGGCAAAGGTCCACGGAGTTAGGGACAAAATCCGCTCCGCTACCCACCTCAACCCCCTTATTAAGAATAAATTAGAAGTACATGAAAGATTAAAGTAAAAACGACATACCTTCACTGTGGCATCCCCTGGCTGCCGTCCTCCTCTTCTTTGCCACTTCAGGGCACCCGCGCATGTGCATTTCTGGCAAGGAATGCACATACGTGGACGCAAGCGCATGCACAGATCACCCTGAGATGGCCAAAAAGAGGAGGATGGCAGCCCGGGCATGCCACAGTGAAGGTAAGTCTTTTATCTTTAATTTTCCATGTACTTTTAATGAATTCTTAATAGGGGGGTGGAGGCGGGGGCTGGTCAACTCCGCTCCGCTGCGGAGTAAGCAAATCTCTGCACACTCCACGGGCAGAGTGGAGTTCTCCGCCCACCGTTAAATAATACCAATAAGTTTAGACTGGCTGGAAGCATGGTTGAGACTCAAGCCAACCCTAGCGTGAAGCAGGTTTATATGGGGCGACAGGCTTTCTGCAAATTGGGGTGCAGGTGGTTTTAGACCTGCCAAATAGGGTAGCAGGGTGGGGCGTGAAAGTTCAAGGGACAAAAGTCAGCCAGGTTGGGCGGATTTATGTTGTAGTTGTTAGTTACACGCTCAGAGACTATAGACACAAACCTACACGAATGCACAACGATAAGAGTAGACAGGTACAAGAATTGATTTCCCAGGGTAGAACACAGAGTTTAGGGGAGGCAAACTCACGCATCCACAGATCATATGAGTGGATAGATCCCTACCATCATAACATGAACACTTCTCCAAAATGACATCAAACATTTTGACATGGAATGCCAATGGACTGGGTGGTATTGTGGAGGCACGCTGGTACTCAAATACCTATGTCGGCACAGTCCAGATGTGGTATTGCTCCAAGAGACCCATCTATGGAGCAATCACCGCAAAGCAATTAATCAGTATGAATATAAACTCCAGGCACATGCGGGGTATACAGCAGGCTGTAGGGGAGCTGGGATACAAATCAGGTTGTCCGTCCCACTTATAGTGAGTAGGTGCTGGCATGACAAGCTGGGAAGGTACGCATCGATGACTGGCACTTGGGAAGAGAAAATACAGAATCTCTGCTCGATGTACATCCCTCCAAAGTTACATAGCGACACCCTCACAGAACCAAGGAATACCACACTTGAAATGCCTCTAGGCACGCTCATCTTTGAGGGCAACATGAACGCAGTCATGGATCCGCAGTTAGATAAATTGACAGGATCCACGGGGACAATGGGTAAAGAACCACTGAAGGGCTTCATAGAAGCAATGGATATGAGAGACCTGTGGCGTGGCCACAACCCAGTGAGCCAACAGTATACATGTACCTCTGCTACACACAAGAGCCATTTCCGACTAGATTACATCTTCACACTTAAATTACAGGTGGTAAAATTTCGGGGCGCATTGCACAAAGCACAAGGATTTTCCGAACATTCCACAAAGTGCAACTACAGGAACCAGCAAGAAATACCACACTACCCCTGAGAATAGATCCATGGCATTTCAGAAATAAGCAATTTGTGCAAAAAGTACAGGTACATACCGCACAATACTTCCAAGACAACAAGGATTTGATGGAGTCAGCCTCCAACTTGTGGGAGGCATACAAGACTGTAACTAGAGGGTACATCCAGGCACAAATAGGCATAAATAAAAAATTAACAGATTAGAGAGTCGGAAGAACTCGAAACAGAAAAAAGCCGATTGGAGAACGAGACCTAGGACAAATGAGATGTAGATGAATCTATGATGCAACGACTCCGACTCAAGCAACAGGAATTAAAAGACCTGGGGGAGCAAAAGGCGAGAGCACAGGCACTAGCGATCCAGAGAAAATAATATGATGTAGGAGATAAACAAAATGATCGCCTGGCTAGAGTGAAGAGATAAAGATAGAGGCTGGGTTCTGTAAATACACTCGTCTAGGGGAAAATTTGGCTCAACAAGCAAGGTAGTAGCAGCGTCATTCACCCAATACTTTGAAGCACTCTATACATACTCCACCAAGTGGTCCGCAGAGGACTGTGCCGAACTACTGCGTAAGATCAATCTCCCCGCACTCGCGGCATAAGATAGACAGGCACTAGAGCAGGACTTCACTGTGGAGGAGCTAGCGAGCCCTCTTACAGGCCTACAATCAGGAAAACAGGAAGCTGACAGCCCTAATGCGCTACCAGTGAAACTATACAAGAGCGCAGCAAGTCAAATTTACCCCCATCGCCTAAATATGTTCCAAGAATCTAGGCCACGATAGGGGTTATCTCCAAAAAAGGTAAATCCCCGGTCAAGTGTGGGTCATACAGGACGATATCATTGTTAAATACTGCGGCAAAAGTGCTGGCAAAAGCACTAGCAACCAGACTATGGAGAGTCATCTCCACATTGGTCCACCAGGACCAATCGGGATTTATGGCCCACAGGGGCACACAGCTTAACCTTCGGAGGCTATATAGGGTGTTAAATTGGACAAAAAATGACACAAACCGAAGAGTCGTCTCTTGGGATGTCCAAATTGTATTCAACAGTATTGAATGGCAGTTCATGTTTACAACCCTAGACAAACTGGGCTTCAAACTAAATTTCTGTGCATGGGTAAAACTTCTGTATCATGACCCGCAGGCAAGGGTGAGAGTCAACGTAGAGGTATCACGCTCCTTCTCACTCAGAAAGGGTTGCCCTGACAATGGAGCCCTTAGAAGCCTGGGTCCGTAATGACCCAATAATACAAGGCGTACAGGGTGGGGGTAATTGGGAGGACAGAATATCCCTGTACGCAGATGATATTCTCCTTTATCTGGTCAACCCGTACAGGTCAGTACACAGGGTGCTCCATATATTCCAACTGTTTGGTATCTATTCGGGGTACACAATAAATTGGAACAAGTCCCTCATCTTCCCCTTGACAGGCGCGGTCCCTCAGAAATTGATAGACACAACTCCATTAGTAGTGAAAACAAAGTTTACATACCAGGGTATTCAGATACCCACGGAAGATAGGGCTTTCTACTAGATAACCTGTACCCCCAAATACAGCAACTGTTCAGCGATGTGGAATGCTGGTGAAAACTACTGGTGTTCTTATGGGCCTGGCGGTCATTTTCAAATTGATGTCACTACCTAGGCTACTATACGTCATACTAAATACCCCATACAAAATACCTTCTATGACATCAATAGCGAACTGTGGAACTGCTATGGGATGGAGGCAGCTCCAGAATAGCTCTTCATAAACTCCAGAGGGGAGTATATGAAGGAGGGCTGTCCATTCCAAATACATGTAAATACTATTGGGCCTCACAGTTGACAATAGTAAACGATTGGGCATTCACTGAACGTAGCAACCCGGCCTTTCGAGCAGACTACTGGGCCATGGGTGGAAGGGGATATATAGCGGCACTGTACTGTAGAAACAGGGAGAAACAGCTCACTTTACACACGCAGATAGTAGTGCGAGCTTGGAGAGAAACATCAAAACACATAGGCTGGGAAGGAAAGTTGACAGGGAGAACTCCACTGTGGGACAGTCACCAGCTGAGGGAAGTTGACGAATACAGGCCTCAGCAAGGCCTGTGAGTGCGAAAGGGTTCGCCCTTCTGTACGCAAAGTCCTCAGACTACATAAGAAATTGGCACGGAAACTGGAAATACAAAAACATAGTTTAATAAACCTTTAAAGGGGGTACTACAGCCCACACAACACTCTACAGTATTGTACAAGGTAGCACAAAGAACTCGAACATGTGGTCCCCTTTTATACACAAAAGAAGGGGCTCATAAGTAGGCGGTTACAACTCAAAAGCACGATTTATGACCATATAAGGACATTTCTTAAACATGATCAATACATGGGTGGAGTTAACGGTTCATGAGGCCCCTCGAATACACATTCCAATCCCCTCTAAGCAGAAACAGATGTTACACGTACTGGGCATGCGCTAGGCAAGCTGGAACTATTTATAGCCTGTTGCTGGGCAAACTCCAGGGGTGACAATCAGTGAGGTAGGACTTGCCTCGTGGCGAGCACATGGCAGAGTGTAGCGTACAAGATGGACGCCAGAAAACAAAATGAAGTCCGGCCGTATTTTCAAGTATGAGCGGGAAAACTACAACGAAGACACAATAGCATGTTTTCAGCGAATGCTTAACATTATCCCTGTTTTATTTACAACAGACGACCCTTTCAGCATTTGCTGAAGACATTCGGTTTTCTTGGATAATCTAAATACTCATCGTTTATATCGATGCTCATCATATCCGCTATCTCTCTAGTTATAGTTTTCTTAAGGGCAGCATCCACAACAGCTTGTTTATTGGGTACACAAAGTGAGACACATAACAAACGTATCATAGGGTTACATTGAATACATACGCAACAAGGGAATAATATGGCAACAATTATGCATAGCCCAGTGAGAACCTTCCAACCCCACGTAGAAATCAAGGTCCAGAACCACCCAGAGAAAGTCCAAGACCCATTCTCTTGATGTATATCAGCTGCAATTTTGTGTAATTTGTTAATGGCTTTATACACAGAAGGAGTATGGTCAGGTATAAAAACACAACAGCTACTTAAAATAATTCTACAAGCTCCACCTCTGTCTGCTAACATCACATCAAGAACCATCCGGTTCTGTAACGCAACAATCCTAGTGATTTGCAGCTCTTCAGTAAGGTTCCCAAGACCTGCAGCAGTTTGGTTAGTAACAGCTTCCGCTACTCTTGTTAATCGCCGTATCTTTCTGCTATTCAGAGCAGCTCCCACAAAGAAAAACAGTCCTAAGTTCAAATCTATATATTGTTGTAGACTAGTGTCCATCTGATCAACATCATCTATGGATAAAGGCCGTTTAAATCTGTTCACAGTTACATTATTCAATAATTTCAAGTCTTTATGATATGATGCAGGTGCCAAAAATACAGGTGGCAATAAAAATGATACATAACATACTCCAGACCATCCGGCTGGTAATCGATAATAGCCCTTATTCCCACATACAAAATAGGTGTTATGTGAAGCAAGGAAAGTACTGTTATTCAGGCCATCAATGTTCAATACAACAATACAATCACTAACACCTACAGGAATATGGCCTACACTCTGTACACATAAATCAGCTTGGGCTTGGGCCACTGAAATCACAAACTTCTCTTGTCCAACAGTGTCTCTAGTGTTCGTAAAAATATTAGGTATCATTTCATTGTCCGGTCGATACTCTTCCCACTCCCATATAGTTCCGTTGGCTTGTGGATAGCCGTCTTTATCTTGATGACATTCCTTGTTCAGTTTGAAAATCAATCGTCCTACTGTAGGTTTTCTTGTAGCAAAAAGCAAAGTCTACCACGCTCTGCAAGAGCCATTGTGAGAAAAGGGAAGCGGTATGAACGGTGTTCCCCCTTTCTTTTGATGCGCTGGCATCATCCCACATATCCAGCAATCTGTAGCGTTTGTAGCAACATGGGTGTGATGCAACATCGGAATGAAAGTGTTGTTCAAATATGACTGACGATGTTTCAACTCTTGATATGGGAGTATATAGAAAAAGTGTTCATCAGGGACCGGAGTAGAAACAACATACAGTTCACGTGCAGGAGCCTTCTCCTCAACAAACCACATGACTGTAGCAATAACCGCTATAACGAAAATGAACCCTGCAGAACCAAAAATCTTCCTTTTATCCATCTCAAGCAAATGTACACAGTATCTTCCTGAAACTAAAGTGTTGTCAGAACTCTTACCCCATAGGTAGCCGTTGTTTTCTTCACCATCGGGCCAAGACGGGTGTCACTACTCTAATGCACGGCTGATCCCCCCCCTTGCCTCATTGGCTCTCCGTTTCACAAACCTAGGGACCGTTCTGACAACTTCTCATACAATTGCAGATTCTTGCCTTGGTCGCAGGTTGTATTTCTTCGATGTAGGCGTTGTCTGGTCCGGGAAGAACTCCTCAGAATCGTCGGGTACCACAGCACGGCTTCTCTCCGTAGTCAGGATATATCGATGGTCAGTTAGTACAGCAGGTTCCACCAGATCAGGTTGCACTTTCCGGCAATGGATAGAATGTATCCAATTCCTGTGATTCGTCACTCGTACTGCTGTTCTCGTGGCTAAGAGGACTTGTTCAGGGCCCACACCATCTTGGCTCCAGACTGCTCGACCTCTCAAAAGACTTCACGAGGACGAAGTCTCCAGGCCGGAGATTATGACCTTCTCCTGTGGACCGATCAGGGAGTGCCTCTTGAACCTGTTGATGAATGGAAACCAAGCTATCAGTTAGCCAAATAGTCATTCATTAAAACACAAGGTATATCATACACTGAACTTGGTTTGGGCACCCCCCATATATTCATGGGTCGGCCGAAAACTATTTCATGGGGCGTTAAGCCCGACCGAGAGTGTGGTACCGATCTGATAGACAACAACGCCAAAGGCAAAGCATCTGGCCAAGTCAGAGAAGTAGAAGCATGTATTTTCGCAATCTTAAGCTTAAGCGTGCCATTATATTTTTACACCAAACCTGCTGATTGCGGGTGGAATAGTGCGTGGAATTTTTGCACAATGCCTAATCCCTTCAGACATACTTAATAACGTCCGCCACAAAATGGGGCCCGTTATCACTCCACAACAATCTACAAACACCAAAACGAGGAAAGAATTCCTTCAGAAGCACCTTGGCAGTAGTCATAGCAGTATTGTCCTTAGTAGGGTATGCTTCAATCCATTTACTGAATGCACAAACCACAACCAAGACATACTTCAGATTATTGCCGCGTTCCAGCTGAATATAATCCATTTGTAGTACTTCAAAAGGTGCAGTGGGTGTTGCAATTCCTCCTGCTGGAGTTCGTGTCCCTTTTACTGGATTATATTTAAGGCAAATCATGCAGGTTTGTACCACTCTCTTAGCTGTGCTAGCAATTTCTGGATGCTCCCAAACTTGCGTAAGCAATTTCACAATTGCTGAAGCTCCAACATGTGCAAGCCCATGCGCCATCTGAACCATAGGTTGTACGAAGGCTGTAGGTAACTTCCACCTATTCATCTGCTTATTCCTCCAACAACCCTCATCGTCCAACTCTCCATCTTTGGACCATTGCTCTTGTTCTTTCTCAGTAGCAGTCTTTTGCATCTCTAGTACCTTCTCCCTAGCATCGTGCCACCACTCAGCTTGTGACTTCTCAACATACATTGAAGTAGAGCCAGGCTGCATCGCAGTTTCATGTGCCACTCGATCTACAAAAGCATTTCCTTGTCCCACTTTGTCTGTCACTTTCTTGTGTGCACTACATTTGACTATAGCTATCCTCTTAGGGAGCATCAGTGCAGTCAAAAGTTGTTGTACTAATTCTCCATACATTATCTGAGTTCCATGTGTTGTCAAAAAAAACCTTTCCTTCCAGAGCAGGCCAAAGTCGTGCGATACTCTGAAAGCATAGCGGCTGTCTGTGTAGACATTCACACATAATCCTGCACTAAGCTCACAAGCTCGTATCAACGCTATCAGTTCTGCTGCCTGAGCTGATTTCTGTGGTATGCGTGCTGTCTCCACTATCGTGTGTAATGTGGTAATTGCATACGCTGCGGAAGTGGTTCCGTCTGGTAACTTTAAACGGGACCCATCCACCCATAGTTCTCCATCCACATCTGTAAAGGGCGTATCTTGTAAATCAATACGACCCTTTGTCTGTTCCTCAGTCACAAAGACACAGTCATGTGTCTCTTGCGCCTCAGGCTGAGTCGCTGGGAAGGGAAACAACGTAGCTGGATTCAACGTTGCACATCTCTTCAGAGTTATATGAGGAGCCAACAATGTCAGCTCGTATCCTGTCAGACACGCACTAGTCAAATGTTGCGTCTTTGTCTGATTCAAAAGGGCATCAACAGCATAGGGAACCAACACCAACAGCTTATGAGATAAGACTATCCCTTCACTCTGGCGTATTGACACAGCTGTCACCACAACTGAGCGAAAACACCCAGGCAACGCTCGAGCAACAGGATCAAGTACTGCCGAAAAGTATGCACAAGGGCGCTGCTTATTGCCGTGCATCTGCACTAACACTGATAACGCGCATCCATCTCTCTCATGCACCTACATTGTAAAGGGCTTTGTGTAATCAGGGGTGCCTAACACTGGTGCTGAACGAAGGGCCTGATGTAATTGGTGAAAAGCATGCTCACATTCATCCGTCCATGGAAGGGGAACTGGAGTATCCTTTGTCAACAGACCTAACAGTGGTTTAACTATGTATGAAAACCCTAATATCCACTGTGTACAAAAGGAGGTGAGACCCAGAAAGGCTCAAACTTCTTTCTGCGTGGAGGATACTGGTGTGTCTAAAATGGCTTGAATATGATCTGGTGTAAGTGCATGCCCCTCCTTAGACAAAAGGTGACCTAAGTAGGTTACCTTTGGTCTACAATATTGCAGTTTCTTCTTCGAGACTTTGTGATTGTGGGATGCCAAAAAGGTAAGTAAGGACACAGTGCACTCTTCACATTGCTCGGGTGTGTCGGCGGCCAACAAGATGTCATCAACATATTGTATAAGCGCCACTCCTTCAGGTAAAACAAAAGAATCTAATTGTCGTTTCAATGCCTGACTGTAAATGCTGGGGCTCTCAGTATAGCCTTGAGGAACCCTACAAAATCTGTACGATCTATTATTCAACATGAAGCCGAAAAGATATCGGCTATCAGGATAAATAGGGATCGAAAAGAAAGCATTTTTCAAGTCTATAACAGAGAACGCAGTTGGCGGGACCAAAGTAAGGAGTGTCGTGATATCAGAAACCTCTGGGTATTGAGGTATCACGATCTTATTAACCTCCCTTAAATCGATAATAAATCGATAAATCCTAGTGTCAGTATCTTTCTTCAAAATCGGTAGAATAGGACTGTTACACACATTGTATGGTACTTCTTCAACCACCCCTACTTTAATCAAGTCCTGAACTATCTGTATGAGCGCCTCCTCCCCCTCCTGTGAAATCCGATACTGAGGCAGGCATGGCAATACAGCCCTCTCCTTTACACTAATGTGCACTGGAGGGATAATCATCTGTCCCACGTCGGTATCGGACGTGGCCCACAAAGATTTAGGCAAGGAGGCCAGTGCAGCCTCTACGGTAATCATGTACACCCTCTCCATTGATGGATAATTATCATTTAGAATAACACGTACTCCCTCAGGGGAGCACCGTATCGTGGCCCGAATTATTTTTATTTTAGCATATCCAGGCCCACGATATTATCAAGAGTTTTTGGGGAGAGTAGGAATGGGCATGGTGCAGCAAACTGATCTACATAAAGTGCAAGAGGTTGTGACAGTGGGCTAACAGAAGGCATTCCATCGAACCCTATTGACGTAATTGTTGAGCCAGACAGGTGAGCCCTCGGAACCAATTTTTTGAGTAGCCCCTGTGTCAACCAGGAAGCTATCAGTAGAGCCCAAAACATGTGCTGTAACATAAGGACCCCTCTGATCTACTGGCACTTCAACTGGTTCCTTACCCCATCCTACGCAATCCTATGCATACTGTGAATCATGCTGTTCGGGAGGTGCATAGTCAGACATTTGGTACTGATTCCGCCGATCAAAAACATTGGACCCATCTCGGAGTCGCACATTAGAATCAAACCTAGCTCGGTCATTCGTGTTGTTTCTAGGGCCTGAAAAATTTCCTCTACCCCTCATAGACCCCTGCCCACGCTCCTGGCGCTGTGCACGCAACACCGGGCACTTGTTCGCCCAATGGCCTTTCTGCCTACAATACGCACATTGATCTTGAGCCAAATCAGTACGGCCTGAAGGAGAGCTAGAAAAATTCCTGCCGCCCCGATCGTTACCTCTACGAGGCGGCCCATATACTTGCACTAACATAACCTTTGTTTTCAGATCTTTAGATTTCTTTTCCTCACTACTCTTTGCTTCTAATTCCTGACGCTCGTAATACTGAGCCATCGTCAGGAGGAATGCTGGTGTTGAAGTCGTCCAAGAGCTTTCGCTCGCTTTTAATCGAGCTGCTATACTTGGTAATAAATTCGAAACGTATTTATCAACAAAGAGATGTCGACCCGTGTCGTCCGTAAGTGATTGGCCACTAAAATCATGAAATGTTTCCTCAAATCGTGTGAAAAAATCTGAAACGGATTCATCTACTTTCTGTTTACATGACGCTAACATAGTCCAATCAATCTTTTTAGGGGGGATAAGCGTTTTTAATTTAGTTACAATAGCAGCTGGAAGATCTAAAATCGACTGGGGTGGCTTCTGTGCTGGTTTTCTCTCCATGTCCTCATCCTCAAGATCCGCCCATCAAGCTTTAACTGCTGGAAGATCATCAATCTTTCGGATCGACCTCCACATATCTGGGGGTAATATAAGCCTGAAGAATAAATCAATATCGGCCAAAGTCATAGTACAAGAATTCAAAGCCCCCTCAACTTCCTCATAAAAGGCTGCAGGATTCTTTCGAGGATCAGGTAATGCTGCCTTCAATGCCATAATGTCTGCCCTATTCCAAGGAGTATAAACCCAATTGTAGATAAAATACCCTTGAGCATCCGCTGACCCTCTATCTGAACTAGTACCCGCCACTTTAGGAGGAACATACAAAGGCGCCGCCTCCCGCATTGGTTTGGCATGCACGGCATCGATCTTATCTGAATAAAAGATGGATGACTGCTTCCCGCCGCCAGTCGGATTCAATTGCTCCTCGCCAGTTTTCTGTTTCCGTGCTTCGTCCCGTAGCCGAAACATGTCATCCCGCAACGCAAATAGTCGTCGAATCGCAGCGGGTACCTGAGAAGGAGAAAAGAGACCTTTACGCAATCCTTTTGCATCAGCTATCACATCGTCTGGTTCAAGAACATCAGAATATTTTCAAAAAGCTGACACTACTTCATTAGAAACATAATTAGTAAAATATAATTTCTCCCTATCTTCCCATGACTCTAGTTCTGTCAATAAGTCAGTGAGAGAAATAGAATCCTTATTAACCCGATGAGCAATCTTACGAAGCTCCGTCATACGGTCGAGCGATAACATAGACCGCGTATCCACTTTCTGTCCGGGCGGTTTGGAATCTTGATCTCCTCCACTCGGGCAGATGGACCAGCGTACGGCGGTGGTAAACGATCTAATAACGAGAAATCATCATCCGATTTATTAAGGACAGGATAAAGAGGCTGACAAACAGGGTACTGGCCAGATATTTGCAACCGACGTTCTTTCTCCTGTTTCTCTTCTAATTCCTTTGCTTTGCGCTTTTTCACTTCATGCGCCTTCTTACGCTCACTCTTTCGCTGCTCTTTCTCAATCAGTGCTTGCTCACGCTTCTCACGCTCTCGCACCTCTTTCACCCACATTTGTATACATTCAAACATATCCTGTCTCACTCGCCGCTTACACATACACTGCTCCACATACTCAATTTTCTTCAAGTCAAACGATCCATACATAGGCCATCGCAACTCAGGATCCTTCTTTTTATATTTCCTCCACAACGTGCTGTACATTATGGGGGAAAGACCAAATTTGATGTGCATGTCCCTATTCGGCGTCCCCTCTGGGGGAGCCGGCTGTGATTCTTCAAGTACCAACCGGTCATTACCAAAGCAGCAACACCATTTACGGAGTGCGCTAAAAACAGGCATGTCTAGCAATAATGCAAAATATGCAATGTTATAATTAAATGGCACTTAAAACGTTGCGCCGCTCAAATTCACAGATCAGGAGAAATATCCCCACATTGCCCGCCTATATGGGTTTCAACTCATATATACATTCACTGGATTAATAATATGACTAGTCACTGCCAAACAATCAAACAACTCAAAGGCTCGGAGCAAGGATCGTACAACGATTCTTACCAATCAAGAGCGTCCAGATTCCAACTGCCAATTTCAGAATTCGCCCAAACGGCCACTACGCGGCAAACCGACAGAAGAGGTCTCAGTCGATGACCGGCGCCACCCAGATGGTCAGATCGGAAGGGAAGGAAGAATACCTCAGGATGCCAGGACTAAAAGGCGCCGCTGGCAGTGATAACGTCCCCGGCAAGGTTCCAATCCTTCGTCACGACCAGTCCTTCGAGCATCCGAGTCGCCGATGAGCCCCACGTGACGGGCGCCAATTGACGAATACAGGCCTCAGCAAGGCCTGTGAGTGCGAAAGGGTTCGCCCTTCTGTACGCAAAGTCCTCAGACTACATAAGAAATTGGCACGGAAACTGGAAATACAAAAACATAGTTTAATAAACCTTTAAAGGTGGTACTACAGCCCACACAACACTCTACAGTATTGTACAAGGTAGCACAAAGAACTCGAACATGCGGTCCCCTTTTATACACAAAAGAAGGGGCTCATAAGTAGGCGGTTACAACTCAAAATCATGATTTATGACCATATAAGGACATTTCTTAAACATGATCGATACATGGGTGGAGTTAATGGTTCATGAAGCCCCTCGAATACACATTCCAATCCCCTCTAAGCAGAAACAGATGTTACACGTACTGGGCATGCGCTAGGGAAGCTGGAACTATTTATAGCCTGTTGCTGGGCAAACTCCAGGGGTGACAATCAGTGAGGTAGGACTTGCCTCGTGGCGAGCACATGGCAGAGTGTAGCGTACAAGATGGATGCCAGAAAACAAAATGGAGTCCGGCCGTATTTTCAAGTATGAGCGGGAAAACTACAACGAAGACACAATAGCATGTCTTCAGCGAATGCTTAACATTATCGCTGTTTTATTTACAACAAAGTGGGGGTGCTGACAGGCTTCAAAAAATGGGAAGTGTTGGGAATTGAAAGTTTGGAAGACATATGGAAGCGACATACACCACTTACTTTTGAAAACCTAAACCGTGAATATGAAATGGCAGATACCGAAAGATATAAGTACATACAACTAGGCTACCCTTGCACCAACCTATTAGAGAGCGGGAGACTCTTCCAGACCACTCACAGTTGGAGGACATACTATTAATGGACCCAATGGTAGCAAATGCCACCTCATTAACATACAAAAAAATAATGTACAACTCACCAAATCCAAGAGACTCCCCGAGGATGGCCTGGGGATCTGAACTAGGACTCCTAGTAGAAGATGACAATTGGGAGGAGGCAATACAGTGCCCGCAGGAGGTAGCCATAAGGGCCCGATTCCATTTCATTCAACTACGTATTCTCCACAAGTCATACGCCTCAAAAACACTATTACACCGAGTGGGACATGGTCTGTCCAAATTCTGCGCAAGGGGGTGTGGTGAAATAGGCTCCTTATTTTACATTATATGGCAATGTAGATTCAATTATGGCTTTTGGAGGGAGGTGACAGAGTCATGTCTAAAGTCTCTGAGTTAGAGATTCCAGTGGAGCCGCAATGGCTACTGCTATGCGTTATGGATGAGGTAAAATTGCCCAAATATACACTTATATGACTTAAAGTGGCAGCGAGCACGGCAAAAAGGAAAAAAAAAAGTGGGTGTTGAGCCATTCACCAGACCTTTTGAAATGGGAGGAAGACTTGCATTGGTGCTCTGGGGCCAAGAAAGTAGTATATAAAGCCAGAGGATACCCGTGAAAATGGGACAAGATCTGGGACGGTGGATAACACACAGGGGACACTGGGTGGCGGGAATAGGGAGGGGGGAAGATCAGTGATTGTGAGTAAGTCTCAAATCCCAGTAGCCTTAAGAACTCTGGACTACATGAATGGTGTATCACCCTGTGAATTTAGGAATCAATGTATCGAAATATGTGTACTCTTTTTATTATGTGTGCAAAAGATATCTTGAGCAATTGTTAAATAAAAAGATATGTAAAAAAAAAAAGATATTAGAAATCAACTTCCGACGCTTATCTAAGTGAAAGAAAAGAGCAATGCTTTTATTTGCAGCAGGTTTGTGAGGTTACAAATTTTTGTCCCTCTCAGTTAGCCTTCGCCTGAGCAAAGTTTACTTTTTCCACATTACAACATTGCTTTCACTGAGTCAGGAGATTGTCACTTAAATGACACCAGCCAAATTGAGGAAATGTATGCAAACTTTTTTCAGCAAATTTTTCTTTTGCATGAGTTTTCTATCCACAATGCCCAATTTATACAAACTAAACCCAGTTCAGATTTGGATAACGGTGTCCCTGGATATCTTTATATCCGGAAAAGTCGGAGAATGTCTGGACGATTTACAAATGTGAGAATGGGGAAAGCAATGTAGGCAGTAGTGAGTAATAACACTTCATTACCAAAGTCAGACAAACTACAGAAATTGATTGCCATGCTTCAGGCAAATTCAAGCAATGCAAAGTCACGAGTTGATGAGGGGGCACTTGTGAAAGTGCATCTGCTGTTCCCCTGTCATATTGTTGCCATGTTTTGGGGGTGATACCAGACTGTCTTGACAAATGTGCATTCCTCATCGCTTCAGTGAATGTAAGCTAAATGACATCATGTCTAGGCAAAGCTGTTAAAACTGGGAACAAGATAATGCAGATGTTTCCGGGAAACATACCTAAAACTGGAGCCATATTAAAATCTGCTGGATTGTAGCAGTGAAGTGGCGTCCAAGGTAGAGTCTTGACAGGTGAATCAACAACAGATGAGGGAAGGTGCTGGATTCAAAGGTGGTTTTATCTCTGTTCCAGAACTTTCAAGGGAGCCCCACTCAGAGCCTTAAACCAACGCCTATACACTTGATCAGCCTTAACCAAAGCCCTATACACTTGATTACTACATTTCACCTGTTCTTAATGTGCTGGATGTAGAAATTAGTACATGAGGCCTGGATGTAGAAATTAGTACATGACGCCTATAATGTGAATATATGTACCAAAGTATAGCCCAACCAACAACGATTTGCAAGGATGTGAACTTAGCTAACCAACCTAGACCTGAAAATATAAAAAACAGCTATGAGCGTTTCTGATTGAACAGTTTCCTATGACGAAGGTAAAGAAAATATAAGGAAATATGCTACAAGTATTGCTGTTCAGCAAAGAATCTGTATTCAATGAACCAGAGACTGCCCATGGGTCTTCCCGTGCTACTGGAAAAAAACTTTCCCCGATTAAAAGCTTGGAAATGCAAGAGAAATTCTGCAGTGTTGTGCAAGGCCTGGAAAATCATCTTCACTCGCAGTCTCGCAATGTTATGTCAGAATTGTCGCAGAGGGAAAATAGTTTCCAAAATAAAGGGCCCGATGTAGGTAATAGGGAAATACCGATTCCTAAATACCCAATTTTACCGATTTAATATTTAGAAATCGGAATTTCAGATGTAGATAAGAATTCGGTAAACAATACCGAATTCTTAATATTCGTTTGCGGAGTCGGTAATTGAGATTCTGTAATAACGAATACCTACCTATTCATTCCTATGGGCTTGGAGGCTCATAGGAATGAATGTGAAGAATCGGTAATGCCGGGAGGTATTTCAAGGGTGCCAGGGTGTCCAAAGGACACCCTGTTGCACCCCTGAAATGTGCATGTGTGCACATGTGGCACACATGCATGCTCTATGGGCATGGATGTGTGCCACATGGCACATTTCAAAAAGCAAAAAAGTGTTTTTTGAAAGGAAATCGCTACTTACCTCCAACTTGAAGTTGGTGGTAAATAGCGATTCGTTAAGGTTGAGGAGCACTGTTTTAGTGCTACCTACATTGCATTAAAGGAATCAGTATTACCAATTCCTTAAATGCAAGGCTATAAAGGAATCGATATTAAGGAATCGGTATTTACCGATTCCTTATTACCGATTCCTTCTCTACATCCCACATGGCTAAATACCGGTCAGTAATGGTGAAATTTAACAAATTTCACCGTTACCGAACAGTATTTCCCCACCTACATCGGGCCCATAGTCATAAGCGTACATACAATCTGGCCCCAAGAGACTGAAAAAATTCTGAAGCAAAAGCAGCCTGGCCTAAGTCTGGCATGGGGGAGAAGTTTGTGGAAGGGGATGAAGTTAGTCAAAATACCCTGGTTAGTAAGTCTGACTTGCCACATGTCAAGGAAAAAAAGGTTCAAACTACATTTTGTGATTATCAGTACCCCCAAGATTTCTGCTAAAGAGCCTAAAGGAGCATAGAGTTAGCTTGGATTTCCCAGAAGTTAGGTCCAGGCATGGTTCTGAAAAGTGACTGAAATCACTTAAAAGAGTTTCAATCCTGGAATAGATAAGAGGGAAGGATTCTATCATGATACAGTTGGTAAAGGGAATTTTAATCCGACTCTCCACCTACATAAAAAGTTTGTGGAAAACAAGCTGACATCATAAAATCGTCCAAGAGAATGCTGAAAGTTCTGCTCCTTTCTCTAATGATGCCCCTCCACAAGAAGAAGTAATGCAGGCAGAGCAGCTAGCCCACAAAACCCAATGGCGTTGCTAAAATGCTGGCACAGTGGCAGATTGGCTGCAAGGGAAATCAGGACACATCGAGTTCATTGTGCTGAATGACGCTCGTGCACTTCCTGGAATGGAATAAAGCAATGGAGATAATATATATATATATATATATATATATATATATATATATATATATATATATATATATATATATATATATATATATACATATATATACACACACATATATATATATATATAAAGCAATGGAGATAATATATATCTATATATATATATATATATATATATATATATATAGATATATATATATATATATATCTATATATATATATATATATATATATAGATATATATATATATATATATCTATATATATATATATATATATATATATATATAGATAGATAGATATATATATATAAAACCTATTGAGCTTGAAAATCCTGTGGTCATGAAACAAGACAGAGGGTACTTGATGGTCAGTGAGAGTCTTGAGAAATCCTATAGTGACACAAAATCCAGATGTGTAGAAAAAGGGTAGGGCTGATGGCCTTTTTCAAAGTTGCCCGGCGCTAACCGCCTCTATACCATTCTCGTTATCAAACAAAGAGGCAGGCGCTGGAGACTGGAAGGCAGGAAACAGAAGTTTTATTCCGACGGAGCAGAACACATCAGATCAGACAACAAGGTATCGTTTCGAGGTGCTCTAACAGCCTCTCTGAGGCCGGGCCCTTTATACTCTGGTTTATGACATGTGAGCATTCTTTATTGCATAAAAACTCTTTGAACTTATAAAAAGACATCCCCGTAATCCTCGTGTCAGACCCACCCCACATGCATCCACAATAGAGGTCCTCACCCTGCTGATAACAGGAGGGGGCTATAACGCAGCTGAGTGTTCCGCCGATTCTTAGGATGTGTGCGCCTGATCGTATCCCAGGGGGTGGGGAGGCCATGATCAATAGAGGGTCCTTTGAAGAGGAGTGACTCCATACAATAGGGGGCAATAAACTGCATCTTCCGGCTAGGTGATGGCCTGGGACCTCATGCGGCCGATCGGATTCAGAGGAAAGGGTCATCAAAGCAGAGCGAGGTTATCAACAGAGGGGTATTCATGAAAGGAGGGGAAGTGTTGGTCAGGCGCGGGCTCGACTCCCAAGGACAGGGTCATGCGGACTTGTGCATGTGAGGGAGGGGGCAGCCAGGGTGCGCGGAGGACGCTCGCAGGGTCAGGGAGCGCGCTGGTGATCGATCGTGAACAGGGAGACCATGGTACCCAAAATGGCTGCCGTGCAGGTTATACATGAGTGACAAGCTGGCGCAGATGATGTTCAGTTCGTAAACTTAAAATTCCACAGTCCTCCCTTTTAACATGTCTCGCCAACTTGTCAGTTCGGATTTATCCCCATAAGGCCACGTATTTCTACTTCATAGAGGGGACTCATGCGCTCATTTCTGAAGTCCAAAGTCTTTGGGCGTATACAGTTAGAAACAAGTGCGCACAAGGATGGCAGACATTGAATACCTAAACAACACCCACATAGTATCACAACGGGTATCAATACAAAGGAAAACAACCTCCAACCCCAGCCCTTCAAAGTGTCCCAAAACCAGCTCCCAAGGGACCATCCTTCTTGTTCTTGGTGAACCTCTGAGGAAAGTCTGTGGAGGTGTTCAATTGCTTTGTAGACTGAGGGCGAGTTATCTGGCACATAGGTACAACAACTAGATCCGATGATGCGGCATGATCCTCCTCGATCGGCTAGAACCACATCTAGAACGAGGCGGTTTTGAAGGGCCACAAGGCGGACCGCCTGAAGCTCAGCCGTGTTGTTAGAGAGGATACCAGCTGTGATGTTGATCGTTGTTTCTACTGCCTGGGTCAGGTGTCGGATAGCGCGGCTGTTTGCCATTGGGCCCCACAGAGGAACAAGTCCCTTTGCTGCATCCAGGAACTGTGCTCCAGTGGAGTCGGCTTGTCCAATGTCATTTGCGCGCCTCTGCCAGTGATGGTTAGCAGGGGCTACATACGTGGGAGGGAGAACGAAGGCGATGTAGCAAGTGCCCTTCCAACCTTTCGGAGCCAGGTGTAAGCTTTAGTGCCACAAACAAAGTACATATTTGGAGAAGCAACAAAGGAAGGGGGATCAACTGAGTCCAATGTTCTGGTAATGCGGCAGGAACTGTGACCCACCAGCCGTGTTCCCTGGCCTTCGAGGCACACAAGACCTGTGACATTGATAACAGACAGAGCCACAGTCAGGGCGGCGGCAGTTTGTTTTCGCAGGTGAGAGAAGGTGGGTCTAGCCGGATTGTGGAGCACTTGCACTTCAACACGTGCTTTGGCTGGGATGTTCTTAAGGAAGGTGGCACCCGAGGGCACAGGACACAGGGGAGCAGAGGTCCTTCCGGTTCTGTTCAGCTAAAACCCAGAGTAGAAGTGCGACACTGTCTGACTGGAAGTGGCGTTATCCTTGTGGCTCTCTTGCATGAGGATCAACCAGGCGAGGCAAGAGCCGTGAACTGAGAAAGGAGAAGGGATGAAGGGGATGGAGTGTCCAGTGGCGTGCGGGAGCAACCCGCAGATCCAGCAGTTCGTGGCATTTGCAGCAAGGTTGTGTTGGTGCAACAGTTGCACGAAGGAATTGTTCCAGAACTCCCTACGCCTTTCTCGGAGCTGAGGTGACAGGGAGATCAAGTGATGCTCTCTCGCAGGGGTTGGCTGAGCAGTGGGCAGCAATACCTGGCGAGCGGGTGCGCTTTCCTCCAGGATCCAGAAGGAGGTCATGAGGAGGAGGCAAAAGAGGAAGACAATGAAGAAGGCGATTGTCTTTGATTTGTGCAGATTGTCAGTCTTTGGGTTCCTGTAGTGGGTATTTCCGGTTGCTTCCATCATCTTCTTATCTGGCGCTTCCATCATCTTCTTATCTGGCGCTTCCATCATCTTCAAGGTGCTCGGTAATGGGCAGAACCACAGACTTCGTTTAGCTTCTCTCCCGGTAACCCTTGGTTGTGTTTAGGTCACCGTTCCGAGATTTAACTTAGTCCGTGGCCTACTTAGCCGAAGCTCCCTCCTTTCGACGCAGGAAATACCCTTCTTTGGATGGCACAGTGGGATCAGAGAATTTTGCAAGTTCAAGTGCCTCAGTATCGGGATAGCAGTCCAGTGCTGGCCGGTCCTTGTTCAGGAGCTCTTCTTGGGTGTCGACGTTATCTGTCGTGGCCAGGGTTGAGGAGACCTTCCTGCAGTGGTGTGCGTGCAGCCAGTGCCGCTTCCCCTCCACTCGAAGCGCCGTCCGGGTGGTGATCAGCACTTGCCAGGGGCCCGTCCACCGGGGCTCCAGACTCTTGGCCCGTTGAAAGTTTCGGACTAATACATAGTCCCCCGGTTGGATGTCGTGGCCTGGGCCCCTAGAAGCATCGGGGATGGCCTGCTGCACCTGTTGATGAATTACAGACAACGTTTTAGTTAACTTGCACAAATAATCAGACAGCAGGACGTCCGGGACGTCATGAATGGAGGTCGGTTTGGGGGCAGTCCAGAGGTTCATCGGTCGCCCGAATACAACCTCGTAGGGGGTCAAATGGTGTTTGGTGGGAGTGGAGCGCATCGACAGCAAAGCCAGTGGGAGGGCATCTGGCCACTTAAGTCCGGTGGTGGCCACTATTTTTGACAATTTCAACTTTAATGTGGCATTATGTCGCTCCACCAGACCGGCGGATTGGGGGTGGAAGACCGCATGAAACCTCTGCTTCACCCCCAACCCTTTTAAGATTAGTTGGATAACCTCAGCTATGAAGTGGGGGCCATTGTCGCTCCATAAAATTCGGCAAAGGCCATAGCGAGGGAAAAACTCTTTCAGTAGTACTTTGGCAGTAGTCACGGCAGTGTTGTCACGGGTTGGATAGGCCTCTACCCATTTGCTGAAGGCACATACAATGACTAGTACATACTTCAAGCCTTGACATCTCTCCAGCTGGATGTAATCCATCTGGAGGACCTCAAAGGGGTGATCGGGGATCACAAACCCTCCCCGGGGTACCACAGTTCCTTTCCCGGGGTTGTGTTGCAGACAGATAAGGCACTGCTGGACTAGGCGTTTGGCTGAGTCGGGGATTTTGTCGTTGTGCCAGACTTTGGAAATGAGTTCGATCATGGGTGCAGATCCTATGTGTGCGGGGGAATGAGCCATAGTCAGTATGGGGATCAGGTATGAGTCAGGCAGCAACCATTTGTTTGCATCTTTTGTCCGCCAGCAGCCCTCATCGTCCTTCAAACCCACCCGTGCCCACTCGGTCAGTTCGTGAGGGGTGCTGGCTGACTGGATGTCTCTAATCATTTCCCTTGCGTCAGTCCATTTCTCTGCTTGTGACCTGGTCACATACATGCGTGTTACCGTCCTATTCTCAGCTGTGGTTCGTGCAGTGATGTCGGCCAGTGCGTTCCCTTGTCTGACTAAGTCTGTCACCTTCTTGTGTGCCTGGCATTTGATCACTGCTAATCGTTTGGGGAGGAGAACTGCTTCAATCAGGGCAGAAACCAGATCTCCGTGAAGGATGGGTGTGCCATGGGACGTCAGGAATCCCCTTTCCCTGCACAGGAGCCCAAAATGGTGAACCACCCCGAAGGCATACTGACTGTCTGTGTATATGTTCGCGGTGGTTCCTGTTGCTACGATGCATGCTCGTGTGAGGGCTATCAGCTCTGCCGCCTGTGCAGATCGTTGTGTGATGCGGGCTGTCTCAACTACTGTTCGGGCTGTCGTTACCGCATAGGCAGCTGAAGTGGTGCCATCTGGGAGTTTGATGCAGGAGCCGTCTACCCATAGCTCTCCATCGGGGTCTGTAAAGGCAGTGTCTCGGAGGTCAACTCTACTCCTAGTTTGTTTGTCCGTGAGGGTCACACAATCGTGTATGGGTGGCACGTCGGGGTCATTTTCAGGCAGGGGCAACAGTGTGGCAGGATTCAAAGTCGTGCATCTCTTTAGTGTGATGTGGGGTGCAAGTAGCGTCAATTCGTACCCTGTCAGTCGTGCGCTAGTCAGGTGTTGAGTCTTGGTTTGGTTCAAAAGGGTGTCGACTGCATGGGGTACTAACACGGTGAAGGAGTTTGAAAGTACAATTCCCTCGCTCTGACGGATAGAGACAGCAGCGGCAGCTACTGCTCGAAGGCAGGCAGGCAAAGCTCTGGCTACAGGATCAAGAGTGGCAGAGAAGTAGGCACAAGGGCGCTGCTTAGGACCAATAGACTGAGTTAGGACAGACAATGCGCACCCCTCCCTTTCGTGGGTGAAGAGGGAAAAGGACTTGGAGTAATCCGGTGTTCCCAGGACAGGTGCTGAAGAGAGGGCATCCCGTAACTCCTTAAAGGATGCTTGACACTCAGGGGTCCAAGGGAGCGGGAAGGGGGCATCTTTGGTCAACAAGGCAAGTAGGGGTTTTATAATGAGGCTGAAATGTGGTAACCATTGTCTGCAAAAAGAGGTAAGGCCAACCAAAGAGCGGACTTGCTTTTGTGTTTTTGGGATGGGGGTGTCTAAGATGGTTTGGATTCGATCGGGCATGAGTTTCCTCCCTTCTTTGGACAGGAGATGGCCTAGGTATGTCACTTGTGGCTGGCAGAACTGTAATTTCTTTTTGGAGACCTTGTGGCCATTTTCTGCGAGAAAGTGTAGGAGTTGGACAGTGGCTGTGATTGCGAGTGGGGTGGTGTCGGCCGCCAAAAGGATATCATCGACATATTGGATCAACACCACTCCATCTGGTAGCTGGACGGCGTCCAGCTGTCTTTTAAGGGCCTGGCTGTAAATACTGGGACTTTCAGTGTACCCCTGGGGAGCTCTACAAAATCGATACGAGCGGGATTTTAGGGTGAAGCCGAAGAGATAACGGCTGTCTGGATGGATGGGGATAGAGAAAAACGCATTCTTGAGATCAATAACAGTGAAGGTGGTGGCAGTGGACGGGATGAGGGTCAGAATGGTGGTGATGTCTGAGACTACGGGGTATTGGGGTACAACCACTTTGTTAATCTCTCGCAGGTCAATGATGAAGCGGTACGCTTTCTCATCTCCCTCGCCTTGCTTCTTAACAATAGGTAGGATTGGGCTGTTGCAGACATTGCTAACTACTTCTTCAACCACCCCCGCATCTACCAGGGACTGAATGATCGCTACCAGTGCCTTCTCGCCCTCGGGCGATATCCGATACTGTGGGAGTTTCGGGAGTATTGCGTCTTGTCTTATCGTTATGTGTATAGGGTCAATCATCATTCGTCCTACATCAGAGTCATTTTGGCCCATAGGTACGGGGGCAGGGTGTCAAGTAAGGACAGGTCAGCGTCAGTTATGGAGTACATGTGTCGTGCTGGGCAGGGTTTGGACATGCTCGGGTTGTCGTACAGGATGACTCGGACTCCATCTGGGGAACACCTAAAGGTAGCCCGAAAATGCTTTAGTAAATCAATGCCCATAATGGCGTCAGGGGAGTTGGAGGAGAGCAAAAATGTTGTGTCAGTGAGGTTGTTTTCTAGGTCAAAGGAGATAGGTACGGACAGAGGGTTAGTGGAGGGCGTCCCATCGAAACCTATCGATGTAATGTGTGAGCCAGACAAGGGTGCCCTTGGAATCAGTCGTTTTGATAGCACACTACGTGTCGCCCCAGTGTCTACCAAAAATGGAGACTCTGTACCCAGGACCTTAGCAGTGAAGTAAGGACCTTGCTGGTCAACACAGAGCTCGACTGGATCCCTCCCTTGCCCCTGGCAGTCCTATGCAAAGTCGGGGGCATTCTCGCTGTCGGATAGTTGATACTGGTTCTGTCGGGGACGGTCAAACGTGTTCGATCTCCCTGGTTTGTCACTGTTGGTGTCATTTGTGTACCCTCGTCCCTGTCCCCTATTTCTCGGTCCACCCGCTACGTCCTTGGGGTCCCTATTTCTGTTCATTTCTAACAGAACCGGACACTGGGATTTCCAATGGCCGAATCCTTTGCAGAAGGCACACTGGTCCTCGCTAATGTCTCTACGTCCAATGTGGGGTGTTGGGGTGCGGTCTTTGGGAGGTGGATTTCTAGGGGTGGTCGATAGGTAGTTCCCCCTGTGGGGTTCCCGTCCGACCGTTATACCTTGTATCTGGGCTATCATCACCCTTTCTTTCAAATCTTTCTTCTTTTTCTCGGATGCTCTATCACTCTCAGTCTTCTGGTGCTCGTAATACTGAGCCATCTGAAGGATAGCTGCGGGTTTGGAGGCCCCCCAACTACTCTCACTCATCTGCAGCTTTTGGGAGACCTCTTGTGATAGACCCTTTACATAATTTTGCACAAACAGGTGTTGTCCGGTTGCGGTGGTCATGTCTTGGCCACTGTAGTCGGAGAATACTGTCTCGAATCGGGAGAAGTATTCCGATACATCTTCCTGGGGTTTCTGACGACAGGCCGTGACTACCGACCAATCTACCTTTTTCTCTGGGATCAGTGTCTTTAGCTTCTGAACTAATTTGTCTGGGAGTTCTAATATGTCCTTTACTGGTTTCCTTCCGGGCTCTCGCCGTCTATCTAGCTCACTGAGTTGCTTCCAGGTATGTCCGAACAGATCCGCGTGGTCAGCCTTCCGGATTTGCTTCCACACGTCAGCTGGCAGGCATAACCCGAAAAACAAGTCAATGTCCGCTAAAGTCATTATCGTCGAACCCAAGGCTGTGCCTAATTCGGTATAGAATGCTGTCGGGTTCTTTCTTAAATCGGGCAGAGTTTGTCTAAAGGTTAAGATATCTTGTCGGTCCCATGGTTGGTAAACCCAATTGTACACAACCCTCCCCTTTGCATCTGCGTGGTTAATATCGTCGTTTGTTCCCTGACCACGTGGCGGAACCCAGTAAGGGGCCGCCTCTCTGATGGGCATCATAGTGTTGGCTACTTCTACTGAGGACTCGGTCGTTTCAGGGACTGTAACCTTGACTTCTGGTTTCTGTTCCGTGAGGTGGCGGAAGACCTCAAGCATTTGCATGAAGAGGTCCGTCGCATCACGTTCAGTCCCATCTCCAACATCAATCTTTCTATACAGCGTCGTCAGTTTAGCGGGGCCCTTACTCTGATACCTATCCTCATATGCGTTCAGGGTGTGATAGCTGAATCGTAAAATGAAATACCGTCTGTGGCTGTCGGCATGTGAATTATACATGTTCATTGTATATTCTTCATTCTCCTTTCGTTCTACTAGTGTCTTCACTACCTTATCAATCCCATCCCGTTCATCTTTACTCAGTCTGTTTGATCTGACCGGTGGTGGCTCACTAGCCTCGGGGTCACCTGGTGTTGTTGCTAATGTGCCTGGTGCGGAGGCCGCGAGGGCTGGTGCACTAGCGCTAAGGTCGCTCTCGTTTGCACTCAGGGCTTGCAGGTGTTGTTGGCAGGGGGCATATGGAGGGGGCATGTAGATGATTGAGGGACCTAGCAGTAACTCATCGTTCGCCCGTTGTTTGGAGGGCAATTCAGGGTAGAGCGCAGAGGGGGTCCTAACAGGACATTGACCTGTCGACCCTGATTCTTGTTTTTGTGTAGCTTCCTTTCTTTCTTTTATTTCTTCTTCTAGTTGCTTAGCGGCTAGGTGGGCTGCCTTTCGTAATTCTTTCCCTATTTTTGCTTCTTCTCTTTTTCTTCGTTGTTCCGTTTCTTTGCGCCACATGCCGATACTATCGATCATAGTGGGCGTAGTCTTATTTTTCTGGAGCGCTATTTCTAATGTTTTTATTTTATGATCATCAAAGGAACCTATCAGTGGCCACTGACTTTTGAGGTCCTTCTTTGTATATTTATGCCATAACTTAGTATAGGCTATAGCGACTAGTCCATGCTTAGTGAACATGTCCTTATTAGGGGTGCCCTCCAGTGGAGCTGGATGGTTCATCTCTAATAAGCGGTCCGGGCTAAACAGGCTACCAATCAGTGGGGAGAAGATAGGCATGACGGGTTACAACGGGGACAAAGGTCTGCACTACCTATCTTATCACGGCGGGCAAAGACTAGACAGAATATTTCTATTCTCCGTTGTTTGCAGGCGGTGAATACCTTAAAAGAACTAGTACCGAACACTTAATGTACGGTCAATCAAACAATCAGTGGGGAGAATAAGTAGGCACGACGGGTTAAAAGTCTGCGTTACCCACTTTTTCTCTACCTGCAAAGAGAGACCTTGTTCTTCCCTGTTTGCGGACAGAGAATCTCCAGACAACAATCCACGAACAACAGTTCGGGAAAACAGTGGGGGAGGAAGATAGGCAAGACGGATTACAACGGGGACAAAAGTCTGCGTTACCTATCCTTCACTGCTTGCAAAGAGAGAGCCTGTTGTTTCTCCGTTTGCAGACGGTGAATCTCCAGAAGAATCAACAAAAGAGTAATACTAGTATTATCCAAATCAAACAATCATTTCATAATTTTGTCGCATTTACACGACCTTACCCGGACCGCATGGACAGTTTCCTATCTTCCGAATCCAGCGCCCGATCGTCCTCTATTCTTCGTGATGTTCACGGCACTCCTGATGGTTCCCAGTCAGGACCGTAGATCACTCGAGAGAGGTCTGTTCAGAACTAGTGAAGTTCGGATGATCGGCTGTCAGACGAGGGTCTATCGGACAGGAGCTCTCCCGATCGTTGCAGTCGTTCACTCTGTCGTCGGGACCTCTCCCACTGGATCCACGTGTCGCTGATGGGCCCCACGCTTTGGGACGCCAATTGTAGAAAAAGGGTAGGGCTGATGGCCTTTTTCAAAGTTGCCGGGCGCTAACCGCCTCTATACCATTCTCGTTATCAAACAAAGAGGCAGGCGCTGGAGACTGGAAGGCAGGAAACAGAAGTTTTATTCCGACGGAGCAGAACACATCAGATCAGACAACAAGGTATCGTTTTGAGGTGCTCTAACAGCCTCTCTGAGGCCTGGCCCTTTATACTCTGGTTTATGACATGTGAGCATTCTTTATTGCATAAAAACTCTTTGAACTTATAAAAAGACATCCCCGTAATCCTCGTGTCAGACCCACCCCACATGCATCCACAATAGAGGTCCTCACCCTGCTGATAACAGGAGGGGGCTATCACGCAGCTGAGTGTTCCGCTGATTCTTAGGATGTGTGCTCCTGATCGTATCCCAAAGGGTGGGGAGGCCATGATCAATAGAGGGTCCTTTGAAGAGGAGTGACTCCATACAATAGGGGGCAATAAACTGCATCTTCCGGCTAGGTGATGGCCTGGGACCTCGTGCGGCCGATCGGATTCAGAGTAAAGGGTCATCAAAGGAGAGGGAGGTTATCAACAGAGGGGTATTCATGAAAGGAGGGGAGGTGTTGGTCAGGCGCGGGCTCGACTCCCAAGGACAGGGTCATGCGGACTTGTGCATGTGAGGGAGGGGGCAGCCAGGGTGCGCGGAGGACGCTTGCAGGGTCAGATCGCGAACAGGGAGACCATGGTACCCAAAATGGCTGCCATGCAGGTTATACATGAGTGACAAGCTGGCGCGGATGATGTTCAGTTCGTAAACTTAAAATTCCACAGATGCCCAGTCGTTTCTGTCTTCACAGACAATGGTAATATAGGTCTACACGCATTTTTCTGTTTGCATTCCATGACATTGAAATGTTACCTTGGTTTTCCTTTTAATTTACTTGTTTTAAACTACGTGTACTTGTAATACTGTTTAACCAGAAATTCATATGCAGAACGCGTTTAAATACAACGCTAAACTTATTCTGGCACTGAACATACAGACAACAGTATGGTGTTATTTTATAAAAGTTTTTTATTTATATAGCCTGAATCTATTATACAACTACTAGAGTGCAAACGAATTTTGGTATATGCCTCTAACGCGCTAAGATGACTTTGGGCCAGATGTAGGTGGCCCAATACCGGTCGGTAACGGCCGAAATTACAGAATTCCGGACGTTACCGACCGGTATTAGGCTTTTGAGATGTCGGTAATTTACTGAATCAGTATTTTGAAGAATCGGTAAATTACTGATTCCTTAAAATACAGATTCTGTAAATTACCGAATCCTTAATGTAGGAAGCACTCAAATGAGTGCTTTTCCCATTTCAGGATTTGTTATTTATCACCAACTACAAGTTGGTGGTAAATATCGAAAACCCTAACAAAATGCAATTTTTTCCAATTATTATAACAGTGCCATGTGGCAGACATACATGCACACATACATGCAGACTTAGAGCATGTATGTGTGCCACATGTGCGCCCATGCACTATTCAGGGGTGCAACAGTGTGTCAAAGTGACACCCTGCCACCCTTGAATGTGTTCCCCATTTTACCGAATCAATATTTACCGATTCGGTACGATTCGGTAATTCCCATTCATTCCTATGGGCCTGGAGGCCCATAGGGATGAATGGGAAATACCGAATCGGTAAATACCGATTTGGTATTTACCAAATCTTACTGATTCAGTAAAATTTACCGAATGAATACCTACATTCCATTTACCGATTCCAAAATATCGAATCGGTTAAATTGAGAATTTTAGATTCGGTAAATCTGCATTACCTACATCTGGCCCTTTGTTCCCACGTTTCCACATCCCTTACTTATGTGATTCATCCTATTTTACCAGATGATTGATTTGTAGTTAAAGTCTAACTTCCTTCTTCTCTTGGCAAAGCAAATTAGTATGGAAAGACAAAATAAATACTGAGCAATCACGGTAAACATTTCACTATAATGGGTTCCATTATATTTTGAATGTACTGAAGAAATAGAGGACACGTTCACTGTGTAGTTGATTAGATAAAACAACCATTATTCCTAGGAAGAAAAATTGTTCATGATAAAGCTGTTTTTCCTGAATAAATAAATGTGCGTGTTAAACAGTGATTTTCTAGCTATGTATTCATTGATTCATTTCCTTGGATTCTTGGATTAGCCTTAGGTTGATCTTCATTTCTTGAATAAAAGCTTGTATAGTGCGGCTTATCACACATGGGGGTATCAAGGCGCTGTGCAGCAGGCATCAGGAGAAGAGTCAGGGGGTATATGTATGAAACGATTTTTTAATCGCAAACGCTGCGATTTGCAAAAAAAAAACTGCGTTTGCGAGTAAAAAATCAGAAAACACGATGTGTGAGACTTTCGCATCGCATTATTAAGGTATCGCTCAATTTGCCATGTTCAAATTGCGAATCGCAAATTGAGAATGACTTCCCATTCATTCCTATGGGCCTTATGGCCCATAGGAATGAATGGGAAGGTATTTCTTAATTGCGATTTCACAATTTGCTAATAGCAATTAAGGAATACAAAGAAATCGAAAAAATGTGCGAATTTGCGATTCTCATATAGCGATTCTCAAAAAATTGCTATTTGAGAATTGCAATAAGGGATTTTGATACATATGCCCCTAGGTCTTGAGTCGCTTCCTGAAGTGGGTCAGTGAGGGTGGAGTGCCGAGATGGAGGGGAAGGGCGTTGCAGTATTTGGCAGCAATGTGGGAGAAGGAATATCCTCTGGAGTGGTCGAGGCGGATGCGTGGTTTCTGTACAAGGGCGATGTGTGCAGAGCAGAGGTTCCTTTGAAGTCAGTGGAAATGCAGGCAGTGCTTCATGTAGGCAGGTTCTTGTTCATTTAAAAATCTATTAAATGTTATGAAACCAAATTGGAGTAAATTCATGTTTTTCAGAAAATTTAGGGGCATATTTACAGCAGAATGGAGAAGCAAGAACTTCAGCAAACATTGCTAATGCCACGCTTCTCCATTCTGAAAACGCAGGGATGTGCCATTCACAAGAATGCGTCTCACCCCTGTGTTTCCCTTAGCTCTAGCGCTAAAATCAGCTGCCTGGCACCAACGCAGGCAGCTGAATTCAGCGCCAGTACCAACACAGGCACCCTCTCACCATAGTGCATGGGTGTCTGCATTGGAGGAAAGATTGTCCCTTCCTGCACACAAACAATCTTTAAACGCCGTCTTGAAATTTCTACGTGTGCTGCTTAATGCAGTACACATAGAAGTTGCAAAACAGCATTTTTTTTAAATGATTGTTTATGTGCAGGAAGGGGGACCTTCCTCTACATAAACAATCTAGGAAATTGGCTGTTTCATTGTGTGCTGTACAAGGCAACCCACATGCAAACAGCAAAAACGAGGAGAAATGCGTTATTTCTCCTCATTGTGCCTATTTAAGACCAGGTTTTCCCTGATAATAATTTTGGTGCTGCCTCCTTTTTGCGCTGCCCTTGTAAATAGGGGGCAGCATTAAATCAATGGGTGTTGTGGTGGAACGCCCACTGCAACACCCATTGCCCTCCCCGTTCATGCTAAATACAGTGTGAAAGGGTGCCTTTTTACAAGGCAGCGTTAAGCCACATTGAGTGGCTTAACTCCGCCTTGTAAAAAAAAGGCGAGGCCCCTATCACCATCACAACGTCACTAAAAGTGATGTTATGTTGGTGATAGGGGCTTGTAAATATGCTCCTTAATTCTTTCCAATCCTCCTTTAGATTGAACATTGATTTGTGATATGTTTTTGAAACCTGTTCCGAATACGACCTGAGCTTTGAGAACTTTAGAACCTCCGGCAGTGCAGATTTAGTCAACATATCAGCTAGAGACAGAGAACCCGGTGGACTGCAACCCAGGAACCACCTAAGCATTACATGAAGATGCTGAGTTCTGGACAACCATTAGTCCTGTGAGACTTAGAGGAGTAAAGGGTTTTACTTTTACCATGAATAGACACACTAAAAAATAATACTAAAAATATACGTTTAAAAATAAAATCTTTTTTATTAACAGCTTAAGAACCATTGGTGGTCATCACATTTGAGCCATATAGTTAGTACATTGCACCGTATAGACACAGAGTATACATTTACCATCATTCTCAGAGTGACTACTTTGGCTTGTGTAAAACAACTTACAGTAGTGCCTACTCATCTGTTCGCCTAAGTTGAGGGGGCTCACAGATATTGCCCCTGTACTCGTTCCAATTAGACCACACCGCCTCCCACTTCTTTGGACATCCCCTAGCTATTTACACAGTCTTTTCTTGGAGCATGCACCAGACCATGTCCTGTTTCCACTCACTGATCTTCGGAGGCGCGACTGCCTCCCACCTCCTTGCAATGTTCCGCTTTGCCACTGTTTGCCCCAACGTGACCCATAACCTCCCTTTCGCTGTTAGATCGGTGGGTTCCCACACATTTACTAGGCATCTCTTAGCCTCCAGTCGTAGCTCGACCCCCACACTTCTTGCATGTAACAAAGCACTAGCCTCCAGTAGACCTCCAACCTTGGGCAGTCCAACACTATGTGGAGGAAGGTTCACACCTGCCCGCATCCCCTCCTGCAGAGACACTCTTCACTGCGTCTTATTAGCTTCAACCTTGTGCCTGAAATGTATGCCCGGTGTAGTATCTTGAGCTGGATGAGTCGCAACCTGGAAGATATGGCAACCTCCCTAGGGGAGGCTAGCGCACTCCTCCACTCCTCCTCGTCAATCTCCAAGCCGTCAGCCTCCCACTTCCTTTTGAGGGCCAAAAGCGGGTCTGGAGAGTTGTTTATTAGTTTTTTATATGTAAGGGACATCGCATACTCCAGAAGGTGACCATCCAGCAGCCTATCCTCCAAAGGGGAGGTTTTTGGGAGTGTGGTCCCCGGTGGAATGTTTCTCTGAAGGGAGTGCATGACCTGCATGTATCAAAAATATTCCGTCTGCACTAGTTCATGTGTGCTTTGGAGTGAGGCAAACGACCTGACCCCATCTGAACCCGATCGGTCTCTAACTTGGGAGATGCCAATTAGGTCCCAGTTTCGGAACCCCTTGGGCTGCTCAGAGACCCAAAGTGGAGTGGTCAATGTCAGAGTGTTAAACCATGCCAGTTTACGCTGAACGATGTGCCACAGTTGAACCGAGTGCTGAGTTGGCCCAGTGAGCATGTATTTACCGGGCTTTGAGTACAACGCCGCCTCAAAGTTCCCACCGGGAAGTAGCCACCTGTCCATGCCATATCCCGGGTCATTGCCGTCACAGTATGTGCCTTAGTTATTGGCCGAGAGGTGTGCAGCCCAATAGTACTTACGGATATCCGGGAGTGCTATCCCCCCGTCGAACCATCCCAGAGTTGATTTCGGTAGGGATATTCTGGGTGTACCGGACCAGAAGAGGTCTCTCTGTGCGGCTTCTACAGCTGTAAAGTATGACTGCGGGACCAGGTCGGGGTAGTTTTGTAGGGCGTAGATGAAACGAGGCAACGCCATCATTTTAAAATGTGCCGCCCGGCCTAGCAGGGACAGCAGGAGTTTTTGCCACGCCACTGAGTTTCGTTGAAGCCGCTGTAGAGGCGGCAGAAGATTCTTCTCATACATGGTGGTTTTATCTTTGGAGATAAAAATCCCCAGATATTTGAATCCTTCCGTGACCACCTGAATCGGGCAGTCTCTGGGGAGGACCGGGGGGTCTCCATGGAGGACGTAGAGGAGAGATTTGCTCCAGTTGATGCTGTAGCCAGAGTTCTTCCCAAAGTTAGTGAAGATGTCCAGGGCCTCCATGAGGGACCTCCGAGGCCGTGTGAGGTAAAGGAGGATGTCGTCCACGTAGAGCGGGATCACCCCGATAAAGCTGCGAAATGGCCCTGTGGATTGGTGTTTGTGTGGTCAATGAGGAGGGGGAAATTACGACGGAGAAGGATCCCCACCCCCCGGGACCCAGATGTGAAGCCTGAGTGGACCGCCAAGGACTACCCCCATCTATTAAGTGCATGGCACGTGTTACCCAATAACTGGGTTTCCTGCAGCAATACAGCATCAGTGAGGTGATGTTTGATCAGTTGCAATACAATGGTATGTTTTAGCTTGTCCCCCAACCCTTGAACATTCCAGCTCAACACCTTGAGGCTCTTGTCCCATCTTTTAGCCATATCCACTCCTAACTGAGGAAACTGCCCTGTGTCCTCTGGTGCATCTCATGACTCTGTACGTACATTTCTAGTGTGACCAAACCAAACCCCCCCCCTCCCCCTGCCTTCCCTGTGTCCCCCCCTTTTCTCAACATTCTGCAAATAAAAGTCAAAATATTTTCAATGTGACCATTTAAAAATAGCAATACATTTCCTGTGTGACCATTTCAAACCTTTTCCCTTGTCCCCAACCACTCCCCCTCCCCCCAACTGTCCCCCCAACTCCCCCATCCCCCAAAAACTGTTAACCCCCCCACAGACTGCCCTCCCTGCTTCCCTGCTCCGTAGGTTTCGAACTAGCCACATCCCCAATTAGCAGACCGCCTTTCGCCCCAACCCGGAATGGAAAAAGGAAACTAACACCAAACCCCCATCTCCCCCCTAGGGATTCCTTCTCTCTGAGGAGCGTGCACCGGACCCAACTCCAGCCGCCACCGGTTCCACCCCAATCAACTTCACATTACACTTTAGTGACTACACTCATCCGAACCAAAGTTTCTGTCTCTCGGCGGCAGAGCCGTGTCCTTTGCAGCCAATGTTACAGCCCGCCCGGGGCCTGTGTAGGTCACCCGATCAAGTAAGGGAGGAGGGGATCGACCGTAATAAATGTAAGATTGGACTAGGCCCTCACCGTTGTAGGGCCAACCATCATTACCCCCCCAACATTCTAGCTGCCTAGAAAAAGGCATATATGGCCCGCCCACCAGGACCCAGTACCCACAATACGTTACATTAGTGGATGACCAAGCCGGCAGTTCTATCGCCTTCAGTGTTATGCCCCCTCCCGGGGGGTCCCCCACCGGGATCTCACAGATCTTGATCTCCAGGAACGTTGACTCTGTGCGTCTACATCTGATCTCATGGCCGTCGAGGTTGGCGACGCAGCCTGATTGTCTCTACAGTTGTCACCGCCAGTCCGGTCTCCAGTTCTTGTTGATTCCCGATCGATCCATTCTTGCATGCCCGATGGCGAGGTGAAAAATAGGGATTTTCCCCCGGCAATGACTTTGAGTTTGGCAGAAAAAAACATCATATATTTGACTCCTCGCTCCTTCAATACTGCTTTGACACCTATAAAAGAGCGCCGCTCTCTCTGCACTTGAAGCGTGAAGTCCGGGAAGAAACAAATTGTGGCATTTTCATGCTGCAGGTCCCCCACCTGCCTGGCCACCTGTAAGATGGCGTCCCTATCCCTGTAGTTCAGGATTTTAGCAATTATTGTCCTGGCGGAGCCCCTGGTTTCGGCTTAGGAATAGGTGCACGGTGGGCACGTTCAACGGTGAAGATCTTTAACAGCCTTTTGGGTTTAAGGTGGTTTAGGATCAGGTCTTCCAAAAAGAGTTCCACACTGGGCCCCTCCAAATCCTCCGGGCCCCCCACCACGCAAATGTTGCTTCTGCGGGCCCTCCCTTCCTGGTCCTCAAGGCGCACGGCCATCTATCGGTGCTGGTGCACCAGTTTGTTAACCCGCTGTTCCATGGCCTTTGTAGATGTTTGGAGCACTCGGATGTCTGCTTCATTAGTTTTGGCTTTTTCCGAGGTTTTACTGAGGTCCGCGCGTAGGATGTTGACCTCAATAGAGACTTTATCGATCTTAGTCTCCGAAGTTGTGCCCAGCATTTGTATGGCTGTCATGATGGAAGCCAGCGACGGTTCTTTTTGCCCGGCCGGGTCCCCCGTTGCGCCCTCTGCCTGCGGTCTCCCCTTCTGTACCGTATATTTATCAAGTTTATTGGAGTGTGTGGTGGTATTTTGTCTGGGCCTCATAGTCGCGGTGCAGTTTCTCCCTCGTGCAGCGTTGGACCTTCAGACGCTGCCCCTGTGTGCCAGCGCCCCGCTTGGATCAGACACCCTCACTCCTTCCACACAATAACGACACCAAGCCAACCGTAAAGCCCTTTCTCCCCAGGCAGGCCCTGGCGGAAAACCGGAGTCCCAGTACAACCTCTGCCTCCACCTGGACCAGACCCCCCGCCGCTGCCTCCATCAGCCACCACTTCCTAACAGGAGATGAGGAGGTCCCACTGCAGCCCGCGTGTGGTCTTCCCAATATTAATAGTGGGCTCCCGGCCCGTCCACAGTTATGGTATTGGGCAGCAGGTGCCCTCTGCCCAGGTGCCCACGCAGTCACTCCAGGGGTCCGCGATGGCTCCCGATGCTGTCCGCTCCCCTTCACACTTTGGCCCTCATTAGTGTCTATAGGGAGCTCTCGTGGTGTGAGGAGCTCCCCTAATGAGCGAACTCGGCACTTCCGGCTGTATGCGTCGCTCTTCGCTCCATCCGACTTAGATGGCCGCCACTGACTTCCCGGCCCGTCAACGGCCACACCCCACCTGGTCGCGCTGCAAACAATTCGCCCCACAGGGCCTCCAGGCAGTCTATTCAGCTGTTTCCGAGAGCCTGCGGCAAGAAATGGCTTAAGTCTGTGGCCCCTCTGTGCTCAAGCCACACCTCCGATGCCTCTCAATTGCGGCACCAGCCCAGCTCCGCGTAGGCCTCAAAGCCGGGGCCTCTCATGGCGCCCAGGCCGTCCAGCCGAGCAGCAGCGCTCCTTTCCGGCACCGGCCCCAGGTCGCAGACACGCAAAGCGGCTCCGGGAGCAGGTAGCGGGACCGGAGTGGGCTCTAATGGCTCCACTTCATCTCACCAGCTCAGGGATGCAGGTGAAGTGCAGCCCCAACGGATTTTGCCGGATTCTGTCAGGGCGTAGGGTTTAGGCTCTGAGGAGCTCCCAGGCTAAGCGGCCATCTTAGTAGGCGCCTGGCCACGCCCCCAAGAATATACTTTTATGAATTTTATTAAAATGACAATCCAATTCTAGTGCTTACCGTGTATATAGCTGTAAAAATATAATCAACAAGAATAATTGCAAAAGTAGTGGCTAATAAACAGAATATTATGAAAAATTGAAATATTATAACTGTATTTATTGGGTCAGAAAAGTCCCTCGTATGGTGTTGGACGTCCACTCCTGCCCAATATGCTCCACTGGGTTTATGCTTGGATCTTTAATGCTGATTTTTCTTGTCATAGGCAAGCACAGTGTGTGCATCATGACATAGGTCTGTTTCAATCATTGCAGTCTTGTTGGACCAGGAGCAGCGCCCACAGCGATACCTACATAGTAATGAAAAACTACTGCCTTTACCAGGAGTTAAGCATCACTAGCACGGTGGTGGCAGCATATCCTGTGGTGATCAGTAGGTGTGAACAGGTCCTTTTTAACAGTGTCACTGGAGTAAGACTTACTGGTTCAGTTACTGAAATTTCCTCTGGTGTGTGTTTAACTCACCCATGATCTACATCGGCTTACTGTGTAGTGCTGCGCAGTGCATGCGTGATCTACATTTGTGAAAGGATCAATACAGGGATAATTCAGTTCTGTGCAGTGCAAGTATATTAAATGCATGTGCTGGATGTATGTGTGCCTACAAAGGGAGCAATACATGAAGAGTGTAGTGCTTTCCAGTGCCTGTGTGTTTTACATGGACTGAGTGTATGTTTGCCTGTGAATGGTACAAGGCATAAAGGATCTATTGCTGCGCAATGTATGTATGTATGTTATACTGTGCTGGGTGTCTGTGTGCTTGTCAATGGTACTCTGGATTCCATTTTGGGAGACCAGGGCAGCAAAGTGAAACATGGGGAGTGGAGGCAGATTAATCTCCCCAGACAGATTTGTGTATTACTGTATTTCTGTAAGCTGGGTAGATCACACAACTGAAATGGAGAACCCGGCTCTCCAGTACACTTCAAAAGGTGCTCTTTGATTCTAATAGAGGTTACAAAGAAGGGGTCTGGACACATCCCAGAAGGGAGATGGGGATGATAAGAGATTCATAAAGAGTTGGGCTGAGGCACTGGGATAACATTTTGACACATATATCACTGTGGCTGATATCCATGTGTGAAACTTTAATCACTCTCAACGCCTGTGTTTTGGGTCTATCAAATGTGAAGTCGCTTTGGCTGTTACAGACTGCTTTGCTGAGGAAGAAAGGAGTAGGCACTTCAAAAGGATTCAGACACCCAACATAAACTTCAAAGAACACAACTCTAAATCACATTTGGTGTCTGGAAATCGACTATTAGATGGGGAGCTTGAGACCCCAAAATTTGCCAAATGTCAAGCAGCTAGTCAGGCTGTGCAAGGAGGAGAAGCTCTGCAAGACTTAAGCCTGTGACCAGGACTGGGGGCCAAGGCCTCTTTTTCACCCAGCTGGGTAAGGGGTCATCCCCCAGGGATTCCAAGACCACCTGCCCTGGAGCACCAGTGCCTGTCTGCTTGCCAAGACCAATGTGCCCTGGGGGGAAGAGTAGAGCATTGGAGGGAGTGAGGTCAAGAGGGGAATCTTGTCTAGTGGAACACTATAGAGGTGTGAGTAGATGATTGCTTCACCAATTGGGTCATTGTCAGTGTGCAGTGGAAGTCAGTGACATTCATATGCTAGAGGAGGACCGCCATGAAGTGAGCAGTGATTGTTGCTGCCAGAATGGGTCATTGTCCATGTGCAGGTTAAGTTGACAACAACGTATTCTGGGTGGTGCTGCCGGTAAGATAGCCACTGTGTGATCATGTTAGTGTCTGTTTGCAGTGGATGAACGTTGACCCCACATGCTAGAGAGCGCCACCAGGACCAAGCAAGGTGTGCGTCCTTGTCGAGATCGTCATCTGAGGAGAGAGTTTGCCTTGTGACCCTAGCGGACCCTTGCGGACCTGAGCTATGATGTATCTTCAAGCCCCCACTACCTGTAGGAAGAACGAAAGCACTTACCTAGCTTGTAGGAGCATCGAGAACCCTGTGGTCACTGCTGCTGCAGAACCACATGTGAGGAACTTGAGGGCAGCTGGTCGCAGCCCACCTGGGCCGCATCTGATATGTTTAATGGCGGCAGCTGCTGCAGCACCAGTGCTTGTGGAGGGGGGACCATCAGAGACTCTCATCGATCTGATCCTCCTGGTACGTGTGAGATGGATTTTGGGCCAGTCGGCCCCAGGGTAACTTGCTTGCCAGAAAAAGCTTTGGTGCTGAAACACTTTTGACTTTAATACAGAGTCGGAGTGGAACTCCTGAAATTCGGACTACTAGTGGGGCTTAATCTGACTGTTTCCTATAGTGAATAGAGACTAACCACTATTTGCAACTTGACAAGAGTGGGTCTAGGGGATCTGCCTATGTAATATTCGATCACTGACCTCAGGAGACTGTCTGCTTTGTTTATTAATGTCATTTACTGCTGCTGTGCATATTTTAAGTTATGACCCTGTGTTCACAACCTGTCTGTACTCCAACCCCCTCCCGCTGAGAAGCCTTGGACGGCTCGACCTGTGCTATCACTGACTTGCTGAAGGGGACTTGGGCCGGCTGCTAAGGATTCATAATAGGTCGGGCCCTGGGACATCAGAAGTAAAAGGCTTCAACCTCCAGGATTGGGAGCTGTAATCCCTACTTGCCCGTGGCCCTCTAAAAGGGCTTCTGATAGTCTTTTATATTATAGTGATTTATAGTTTTGGTACATTTGATTTCCAATCCCTCCTTCTTGCCTCTTAGTAAGCTAAGAAAGAGCATGTGTGCGATTTATACATGGCCTTGCCTTTCTTAAGCATACCTTAGTGTGACAACCGAGTTACGGTTCCATATGACTACAGCTGTTTCTTTCTCTATGCATTTAACAGCTATGGTGTCTACAGACAGATCGATAATGCTCATCTGCAGCTTGATGCACCTGCCTTTGGCCTTATTAAAGGATAAGGCATTTACAAAATGTGTCTGTGCTACCTTTCAGCTCTCCAGAGAAGTCTCCTTTCTCTCTGAACATGAAACAGTGTTAAATATTTGAAAAAGCAATTATCGAACTATCTAAAGATCAAACCATACAAGCATTTAAACCAAGCTAGCAAATATTAAACAATATATTCCTGCAAGGTAAATTATTAATCTGTAATGAAACAAATATTAAACAATACTACATTTTATGCGTTTGAAAACGTGCACCTGAATTTTTTCAATATTTGAAATGTTTGGGGAGTATTAAAATACGAACAATATAAAAATGACTTCACTTGATCAAGTTATCCTACAAACTTATATTGGCTTCAAAGTCCTTTCTAACTCACCTCATGTATTTATGCGATCTTGGGTTGAATGATAATTGTGATTCTTTATGAAGAAATGGAAAAGGAACATTAGTTGACACTTTTATATATCAGGATCTCAGTGACTGAAGCCTTATAAACATATTGAATCTCATTCAACTAATGCTAGTGAATGGTTCTACCTATGAATAGGAAAAGTAAATTACTTTTAATGATCAAGCCTATTAACGCCCTTGAAGAAAATCATTCTTGTTACACAAACACTATTTTAAGCAACTTTGTGAGGGTATGATTATTTTCTGTTGGGGTAAATCCACAACCTCCACAAGGTTGTTGAGGCATATAAGAGATATACAAGCACAAAGTTTTCTGGAGAAACTTTACCACACCAGTACAAATGGCACAAGCCCATACAGAAATGTATTACAAATGATAGGCATGGGCACATTCTGAGAGAGCTGCCCCAAATCATTTTGCTTCAGTTCCTTCTCATTATTTACTGTATTATGTATTGAGAAGTGCCTTTCTAACAGAAGTGCTGTAAAGTGTTAATCTAGCGAGATTTAACTATAGATGGTTAGGTGTTGGTTGAAATTCAAACGTCAGCATAAACATATAGTATCATTAACTTTAAGTACTATTATTTACCAACACTGAAAGGTATTAACAATCATATGATTTGTATGCAAGATGAGGATGCCGCAGAGTGAAAGTCAAACTACACAGAAATATTGTGAGACTTGGCAATATCATCTTGTGAGATTTAGTGGTAGCATGTAGTAGTCTTCCTTAAGCTTGCTTGATGCAGGTAAACTCATGCTGCCAGGATTTATCCCAGCTAAATGTGGCTTTTCTCTTGAGTAAACCTCACATATGTACAGTTTTTGCAGCAAAGTTAGGGATGAATTTTGTGTAAAGCTCACATACTCCCAGAAATGAAGAGACCTGTTCTTTGTATGAAGGACAAGGAGCATTCACAATGGCCTCAATAAGACCCTCTCTTGGGAACAATACCATCACAGGAAATCTGATGACGCAAGTACTCAATGGATTCTACACCGAAAACACATTTAAGTTTGTTGGGCACAATCCCTTTCCCCTGTAATCTGTTGAATACAACAGCAAGATTTTTATCATGTGACTCCCTGCACTTTCCTGCAACCAGAATACCATCCTGGAAAACCACAGTGTCTGTGGCACCCTCTAAAACTTCTGTTATAACTCGTTGAAGAACCGAGGCTGCCAAAGCTAGGCCAAACTGCATCTTTCTGAACTGAAAAGTCCTAATGACAGACACAAAAGCAGTCAAATGTTTACACTGGGAATCCAATTCCACTTGGTGGTAAGCGGAGGCAAGATCAATTTTAAAAAATAATCTAGCACCCGCACACTTTGAAAGAATATCATCAATACTTGGGAGAGGATGGGAGTCCACCCAGATCTCTTTGTTGAGACTGCGCAGGTCAATGCACACTCCAAGACTCCCATTCTTCTTGCGAGCAACCACCAAGGGAGACAACCAAAGAGCAGACTCAATAGGTTCAATAACTCCCGACTCACACATTCTTTTGAGCTCAGCCGACATATCATCTCTAATGCTAAACGGCACATTACGTAACTTGTGTTTGACCGGAACAGCCTGTTCCTTAACCTAGATAAGATGTTTGAAACGTTTGCCATATCCTAGATTATCAGAAAATGCACTAGCATATTTGCTAGACCTTGCAATCAAACTCTTACATTGGGGAACATCATCCACCAAGGAGACTTGGTCTACCGTAACAGGCCTAAGAGTCATGCCAAACAAACCCTGATGATACCAACCGAGAATATTAAGACTTTTATTGCCACATAGACCATTCCATGAATATGTCTGTCTTTGAAAACAAGACTTCATAAGAAACAGGACTTCTATCTGGTGGATTGAGAGGTTTATCTCTCCACACGCTCTCAAACAACTCTTTAGTACCCATAGTCATGTGTGCTCCGGACTCCACCAACAGTTGTGTAACCTTTCCGTCAACCAACACATTAACTACAGGATCAACACAATTCTCTGAATCATTCTTAACAACCACAACAATATCCGTTAAAGAACTCACAACTTCACTTACAGGATCACCCCTATCCTCCTCAGCATACACAACATTTACATTACCCCGGAAAATACACACTTTGGCAAAATGCCCTTGTTTACCACCCTTCCGACACAAGGCATTCTTAGCTGTACAAATCCGGGAATTAGGAAAATGGGAGGGGAATCCACATTTTGCACAAACATTCTTTGAAAAACCTGCTCTCTTCTCAGGTTTGAAAGGATTGTACTTCTTTCCTTTTTGCTCACTCTGGTTTGTCTTTATCCCCCTGTAACTTATCACCTTGATCTTTATGTTCCTTCACCGCACCCACAACATTTTTATCAGGTTTAAGCTCTCTCAAGGCTTTCAGAGATAGTTTAATGCTTTTGACAATGGTAATTTTTTCTTGCAAAGAGGGATTTTTCAGAGTAAGCAGTATTTCTTGAACGTTTTTATCCTTACAATGGACTACAATTTGAATCCAAATAAGTTGAGAAGGAAAATGCTCAAACTCTGACTCAGAGGCAAGAATACGCAAAGCAGCAACATTAGACACAATATTTTCATTGGTGTCTTGTTCTCTTGTAAAGAACTTGTGTCTGCCTACCACCAGGCTACCTTCCAAGTCAAACTGTTTCGCCAACATTCTCACAGCCTGATGAAATTCATTCAACCACTCTTCTCCTTCAACAACATGAAGAGGAGGTAAGTGTTCAAGAACAACTTGACCCTTGAACCCGAGATTATGTTCCAAAATAAATCTTCTCCTTTCAGCACTAAATCTAGTGCCCCGCATGGCACCTAAATACTTTACAAAAGCTCTGTACCATATCTTCCACCTGACTGGTAGTTCACCTGGAAGCTGTAAGAACGGAGGGGGGGTGTTGTACATTTTGCTTTTTTTTTTAAATACACAAGAAAAGGGCAAACTTTTAGCTTTAACCTGTAAAGAAAAGGATTAAACCTGTAAAAGAAAGAGTTAAACTTGTTTTCTCCTTTTTATAAGCAAAAGTCAAACTGGTAGAATTAAGTTAACTGTAATATGTACTTGGCAGGCAATAAATAGAAAACACTTCAAGTTTTGAAAGTTGAAACACCAGGAAACTGCAGAGCGTCTGGAACCTGGACACGAATGAACCACAATGAAAATCCAAACGTGCATGTGAGCTAAAAATAAACACTCTCCTCTGCGTTGCTAGGTGAAATACCTAAATTTATAATTAACTTGAAGATATGCACTTGTACACGCCCTTCAAAGACGCGCTAGCCCGTAGAATTCAAACTGAAAGAAATAAATGTTGACACTTCTCAATGATGTGGCTGTGAACGTGATGACGAGAATAGGTATGCGCACCCATTGAACATGCAGGAGTGTAGATCTCACACTGTTGAAGCTCAGATAACCACACCCCTTAGTGACGTACCCCAGAGGTTTGTCAAAACCTGTGCCGAGTTCTGTTGCGTCATCAGTCAGGAGAGAACAGCAATGGAGAAAGACCTCCGGTTAAGCCAAAACACATAGCCAACAAGCGTAGATCGGAATGTCAGAGTGAGCCCCCACACAACCAAATAAACTCACAGTTTGTGTCACTTGGAGCACAGCGGCTCAGAAATACTGTTGCATTGCGGTTTATAAATTACGTAGCAAAGAACCAGCCAGATCCTTCTCTGGTGCTCAACATAGAATGTGTTGGTTTGAAAGCTGTGGAGATGGACAGTCATTAAACATACTGTTCTCACACTTACCTGTCTCGGTTTGATTACTACATAGCAGCTGTCTTACGTTTTCTGTATTAAAAGAGGAGGCAAAGTTAATCAAATTGCTTTCCAAACTTGCCACTGTAGTATTGAAAACCCAGGAGATTTTGGAGCCACACTTTTTCCTTCATGTTCTTCACGCTGCGTTGGATGTCTGCTTTCTAGTCAGTTCTATTGGTCTTGGAACTCTGGTAGGAGGGTGTTCTTTCACCCATGACTATCTTTTCCTGAACTTTAATATTATCTTGCAAAGATTTGCTTGTGACCATAGTCACCTATGGAGCGAACATTGCTGAACTGGGAACCATTTTATGAAAGGCAGAACTTTCTGCATTTTTTGTGAACTTTACTGGAGTCCCACCGATAAAGTTATGTTCCAAAGTGCAGCTCGACCAGTACAGTTGGCGGTGGATGATGCCTCAAGGAGGAGGGAGAGCATTGCAATTAGTTGTCGCTGTAGGGCAAAGAGTAGACTGGGCGTCCGGTTGAATCTTGCCATAGTGCCAAGATCCTGTTGGGTGTCATGGATGGTCATTGCTGGAGCTGCTGGTGGTGGTCATTGCAGGCTGCTGAAGATGTAGCTGAAGTGCAGATCTTGCATTGTGGATTGTCACTGATGGTCGCTGTCGCGCAAACAACCAGGTTCACCAGAGCATAAGATTGCCGTTCGGTGTGGGCGACAAGATCTTGGCGCCAACAGGTCAATTCACAATTACGATTTCTCCTTTTCTTCAAGGAGGATCTCAACTGATACCACACTGAGGGGCCAGGACATGGGAGGCACCTCTTGGGTATCAAGAGCTCACTCCAGGAGGAGCCAACATGGCTCAGACAGGTCCAGACAGTTCCAGTGCAGCAGGCCGGATGGGCAGTTGCAAGGAGACTGCTGGAGCCTGTTTTCTCCCTATAGCTTAGAAAATGAAGTAAATCAGCTGAAGCTGAGTCTTTGAAGTACAGGTGTGACATGTGATAGTTCTGCCCTCCTTATCAAATCAGGATGGCCCATCCTGCCAACACTCAGACCCTCTATTGTGTAGCTGTCTGTAGAGGAATTCACAAAGGCCAACTACACCTAGTTATGTGACCCTGGAAACAGGCTGCAGGTACCAAGTGATTAGGACAAGAAAATGCCAACTTTTTAAAAGTGGCATTTATCAGAATTGTGGCGTAAAATCCACTTTTACCATTAAAGAAGGTTTTAAGCTACAATTTTTCGTACACCAAACATAACATTACTACCTGCTCCCAAACAAAATGATCAATTTTTAAATGTAATAGAGTAACCCAATGTTATCCTAAACGGAGAGGTAGACCCTGCAACAGTGAAAAATGAATGTACTAGGACATGTAAAAGTTAAAAGTACATATCCAGCTTTGGGAATACAATGCACCCTGCTCTATGGGCTGTTTAGGGCCTACCGTAGGGTTGAGTTCTATGTATCAAAAAAGAAGGCTAAAGACTGGCAAAAGATTTAGTTTGCCAGGTGAAATGGCAGTTAAAAACTACACACACAGGCTGAAATGGCAGGCCTGAAACATGTTTTAAAGGGCTACTTAAGTGGGTGGCACAATAAGTTCTGCATGTCCAATAGTAGCATTTAATTTACCGGCTCTGAGTACCTTTAGTACCACGCAACTAGGAGCTTATAACTAAATTAAACGTGCCATTTTGGTGTAAGCCAATGTTACCATGTTTAAAGGAGAGAGCACAAGCACATTAGCACTGGCTAGCAGTGGTAAAGTGTGCAGAGTCCTAAAGTCAACAAAAACAAGTTGATCAAAAAAGGATGAGTGAATGCCGCAGCACAAGCCGCAGTGTTATTGAGCTCTTTGTGCACATTCGTGCACCGTGTTCCAGGCACCATATAGTGCCTGGCACATGGTTCATCAATGAGCATGGTGGCACTACATGTGTCCTTTTCGAACAGTCTTTCCATGGTGGTGGGACTGCCATGAAAAGGCTGTCTGAAAGGGACACAGTAATCCCTATGGTGGTTCCTGCACATGCGCCACCTCTATGGTAGGGATTACTGTCCAACTGCCACCCCGATGGGATGGTATATCCTGTCAGAGGCGGCGGTTCATCCCTCGACAGTCAAGGGTCTGACCACCTACTTAATAATGCAGCAGTCGGCTTGAAGGGCTGTCTGTCGGTGGAACTGCCACCAACAGATATCATAATGATGCCCAACTGGCTCCGTGTCCCCTTGGGATCAGTAACTCCAGTTGAATTATTACCTGATAATGTTTCATGTAGGATTCATATTGATTGCCTGCCTAACTAGGGTAAATAGAACTGTTCAAAACTAATACAACATAAAAAACCTTCTTGGGGCTAAAAGATGATTTTAAATATTCTATAGTGGTTAGTAGGTCAAAAAACTTGATTATGTAAAAGAATAGGGTCTATGTATGTATGTAAGGAAGGCTTGTTGGCCCAAGATTCTATCCGTTTTGAAAGCTACTGAAACATATGGTTCTCAGTTTCATTGGCAATGATGCTCAATGAATAGAGGTTCCAGCACAATATTTGAAATGTATTGTGTGCTATGACATGTCTGTCCTTTGACCTCATTTTTCAGTGACCTAAGGGCAAGGGAGATCAGCGTATTAGATTTCAGTTGAGGCTGTTGATTACTGGCCAAATAATCCCAAAAAGCCTCAAAACTCTGTACCAAATACATCTTGTATTCAAAACCCACAAAAAAATCTGAATTCCAGTGTCGGGTTAAAGGAACATGCAGTCATCACATATGTTTAGTGTTTTTCCTTATGCTTTTAATCTAGGAATAGGCTGCACCAGTAGCTCTCAGTATACACATGGTTTCATGAACCCACCACTGATCCTCACCAGCCTTGCGTTTCTTCATAAACTTTTCTGTAACTGGCAACCTCTTTATTTCCATTACACTACATATCCTTTGTTACTGCATTGCGCATCCAGGCAAGGCCTTGCATTCACTCTTCCAACAGTGTCAAAGACCAACCTTTCTGGGTGGAATTCTATTTGTGTACTGCCGCTTTTTCCTCTTATACGACTCCTTCCCGTCAACATCTCTGGAGAAACTAGCTGGCAGGGGTCATTTCATTCAGAATGATTCCCTATAGACAACTGCTTGACAGATTGCCACAGTGCAGTTTGCCAAGCAACTGAGACATTGAAGTATGGTAATAAAAGCAGTCATTTACCTCCAGTTATACTTTAAGTTGATTATTCTCCATATTGGCTAGTAATACAAGTTAACATATCTATAACTTAATTGTCAAAATTATCTGTGGCACAATCATTTGTCTTTCTGCACATATATGCTGCTCTCTGTACCATCAAGCATCTAAAGAAATCTCATTATGTTTTCAAAAAATCCACCGGCATCAAGATCCAGATTAAACCTCCAGGATTTATAATAAGTACACCATTATAATATTTTATATATACCATTATATGTAGTTGATTTAAAATATTAAAACAAAAAGTAATATATTAAAAAACATATATGTTTATTTATTGGAACATATATGTGTGTGTGTGTATATATATTCCTTAAACAATATATTATTAATATATTTTTTTAAATGTAGTCATACATTCAAATCATTAATAATAACCTAAAAGTTAAAATTAACAAAAACATATATATATATATATAAACCATTAGTATCATTTAGAAAAGCTAAATCGATGCGTGCACAATTAGTTTGCAATGCTCCAGTCGTTGTAAAGCAAAAACACTGGCTACAGGCCCAAAAAGGCTTCAAAAAGTGCACTAAATGCAAGGCGTGCAGTCATGGTATTAATACTACCAATGTTGAGGTACCATTCAGAAGACTACCCTACTCCATCAGGGAGCATTTCACATGCAAGACGGAGTTTGCCGTATACGTGCTCACATGTGAGTGCGGTAAACAATACGTAGGGTCTACCATCCACCCTGTGCATGTAAGAATCCTGCAGCACCTACGAGCAATTGCGAACGTGGATCAAACATACCCAGTGGCACGACACATCCATGAGGCCCATGGTGGCAATTCAAATGGTCTGACATATTTCGTCATAGACAGTATCCCCAAAAACGTCAGAGGCGGAAATCGTAAACTTGCCCTACGCCGCCTGGAGTAGAGATATATTATTCTCTTGAACTCCAAAATCCCTTCAGGTTTCAATGCGGATGAAGCCCTTAGTGTCCACATATAAACCAGCCAGCCCCTGTACCTCCTCTTTTTCCTGAATACCCCATAAAACATCTGTTGTTCACGCAAAATCACTGTAAATAAACTACACTTTGTCACACTGGGTTTGTGTACACAGATGTGTCACAAAAATTAACCTCACCACTGGCACACCCCCTTTCTAATCACCAGGCATCAACGCGAGGAATTTTGGAAGTCCTATGGGCAGTATTAATATATTAACTTCCCTCCCCGCCCCGGTGGCCTTTAAACTGGAAATTTTGATAGATAACAGAGCATGTCCTGCCGTGGTTATCTGTAGCATAGCAGGTCGCGTGCTTTACCCACTTGGGGAGATAAGCAACTACCTTATTAAAATACAGGCACTAGCATGATAACGATGGTAAGAGATCACCCTCACTTACCGAGTTGCTCAATATCCTCAGACACAGGCCAGCAAACCACTTTTCGGCAAGTTTTGGGTGCATGATATTTCCTTCCAGACCGAGCGCCCAATCACATGCGAAGTAACATTGATCTCCCAGGTATCAGCCAATCCCGTCATATGTGAGGCTACACATGAGCTGACCAACATAGGAGGAACGGGGACATCTAAACAACAATACATTGTATCGTATTTAACGAGTGTATAACGTGTGATGTTCTGTGATCTAATTTGTAAATACGGTAATTGTAACACTTCGTAAAACATTTTCCAGGCATGAATCTAATGTCGGGGAAGTTGTCCGGGACAATGAGTCATGAAAACAAGTGAAAACAGACTGCCATGAAGTTTAATGTGCTTAGTCATGTAATTGTCCACGTCATCACAGAGGGTGTAACTGTGATACCATAGTAACAGCCAGTGCTAATTAGTTCTATAATTAAACCCATGACACTGTGTACCTGTATATATTGCGCACAGTTTGAAGGGCAGATGTTAGTGAGCAAGGCGGGAGCAAGCCGCCGAAACGCGTCTGAGCAGAAACTGATTAAGAAATAAATCGTTTGGATTGAGATGCACGGAGTCAGCGCCTTCTTTGAATGAAAGTTTGGTATGGTGAAAATATATATATATATATATATACATGAACAAATCAGCTTAACTAGAAAAAAATATTTTATGTAAAAATTAATTTTATTGGTAATGTAAATTAAGTATATGAAAATCATGTATAAATTTATAGTAAACATAAAAACAAATTTTAAATGTATTTAATATAAAAATACATAGAAAATATAAAGTATTAACAATACTTTGAACATTAAAAATAACAAACATTCATTAACAAAAAAGTATTAAAAAGTAACAATATTAAAAAAACTAAAATAAAATCTTAATTAAAAAATTACTATTTTTATACATAGAAAATATAAAGTATTAACAATACTTTGAACATTAAAAATTACAAACATTCATTAACAAAAAAGTATTAAAAAGTAACATTATTATAAAAACAAAAATAAAATCTGAATTAAAAAATTACTATTTTTTGGGTGTAAAAAAATAATATAGACATATTCAAAATAAACAACAACAACAAAATTGCTGGACTTTAAAGGAAAAAGATTCACTAATTGAACTCAGGGCCGGACTGGCTACTGGGCAGTTTGGAATGCTGCTGAGCTGGGGGCTGATTTCGTTCATGGAGACCTGCGTGTGCTAAACGAAATTCGTTTTGCTTTAATTATTTTGAAGCACACGCAGATCTCCATGAACGAAATCAGCCCCCACTGCAGTAAAATCAGCCCCCACCTCAGCAGCATTCCAAACTGCCCGGCAGTCAGTCCGGCCCTGATTGAACTCCAAGTTAAAAGCAAAAATGGGAATGAGATGGATTTTGGTGGAGTTAGATTTACTATTCCCACTCCAAGGTAAGCAAAGGCAGGGAAAGTGTTGGACTTTGTACAGGTTAGATTTACTACTCCAACTCTAATCTTAGAACAGTAGAGAAAGTGTGGGAATATGGAAGGTTATATTTACTGTTTCCACACAAATCTAAGCAACAGTGGAGCAAGTGTTATACACCTCAAAGTAAGCAAAATCAAGCAAGTATTGGACCATGGAAGGGTTAGACCACTCCAATCAGATGAGCAGTAGAAAAAGTGTTGATCTTTTGAATGGTTAGATTTACTATTCCTACTCAAATCTAGGAAACAGCAGGGGAAGTGGTAGACTTTGGAGGGATCAGATTTACAATTCCAACTCCCACCTAAGTAAACATCAAAGAAGGTTTCGATTTGGAAGGGCTTTCAATAGTACAGAATGTTTTGTTATTTGATGGACTTAGATTGACTAATTCCACTCAATATAAACAACAGTAGCAAAAGTGTTGAACTATGGAGAGGTTAGAATTAGTATTCCCACTCCAGTCTTAGCAACAATAGTGAAATTGTTGGATTTTGGAGGGGTTAGATTCATTATTCCCGCTCCAGTGTAAGCAAAACCAGGGAAAAGGATTGGCTTTGGAGGGGTTGGATTTAATTTTCCACTCCAATCTAAGCAACTGTAGGAAAAGTATTGGACTTCCCTTTCCAACATAAGCAAATCAGGGAAAGGGTTGGGCTGTGAAAGAGTTAACTTTACTATCCCCACTTCAATTTAGGCAACAGTATGAAAAGTGTTAGACTTTGGAGTGGTTAGATTTACTAATCCCACACCAATCTAAGCAACAGCAAGGAAAGTGTTGGACTTGGAGGGGTTACATATACTACTCCACTACAATCTAAGTAAACGTCAGTAAAGTGTTGGACTTTGGAGGGGTAAGATTCACTATTACCACTCCAAAGGAAGCAATATCAGGGAAAAAGATGGAGTTTGGAGGATTAGATTTACTTTTCTCACTTCAGTCTTTAGATTCAGTAGTCACACTCCAATGTAAACAAAATCAGGGAAAGTGTTAGACTTTGGAAGGGTTAGATATTTTCTATTTTTACTCCAATTTGAGCAACAGTATAGCAGGTGTTGAACTTTGGAGGGGTAGATTTATTATTCCTATTCCAATGTAATCAAAAGCAGGGAAAGTATTTGACTTCCCTAAACATTGTTTTAAAGTATTTAAACATATAATATTAAAATATATTTTAAAGAAAAAATATATGGATTATAAGTAAATTAAATTAAATGTAATAGAAAAAATAAAATGTCCTAATACAAAATATTTTGACAAATATAAAATAAAATACATACATTTCAAATAAATACATTTCCCTCCCACTTACCCCAAAAAATCCAACAAAATGTTTTAAGTAAAGCATAAATAATATTATATTAAAAATTGAATAAAACAAATACATATAAAATTCATACATTTTTTACGAATAAATACACTTATCCCTGAATTACCAATTGAAATGCAAAAAATAATTGACATTACAAATATCAAAATAAATAATCTACAAACCTAATTATCAAGTAATATTTTAGTTAATCTAATAAAAATATAGAAAAAACATTCATTAATATTTTCAGTAAGTTCCCATACTGTTCCCCTACAAACCCCAAAACCCCCCACTAACTTTAAAACATTTAAATTGCACATTGAAAATTTCAAGATACACTTAATTTAAATAACAATAAATCAACAACTTAATGTATGTAATTAATTGCCAACTAAATATTGAATTTGCTTTAAAAGTGAGTTTAAAAAAAATGGCAATAATTCATAATGTAATCACTTTCTCATCCTATTCCCTTTAAAATCCAACAATCTGCTTCTAAATTATAAATTAGTTACATGTGAAAAAATGATCTACACATCAAAGCGTACAAACTAACCCCAAATATAAAGCCATTATAATAATACTCATACCTACAAAATCTTGTGTGTGAGTAATCTTTACAGAATTTTTGTGTGGATTCATTGAGTGCCATTACCAAATAGAAATGCCTTAGAAATAGGCTTCTACATCTATCTTTAACATTCAGTTTTGCCATCTCACATCAAGGCACTAATTAGACTGGCCTATGGGACTTTTAAAACGTCTCTTGTACCATTGCTCATTGTTTCACCAGGTCTACAGCTACTGGGGTGTAGATCGGGTTTTGCAATGGGACACAATATAGTCATCTTCTCCCAACACTTAGCATATAAAGTCAACAGTATTGTTTGTATATGTATGACTGTAAACGACAGTCAACATTCTTCAGGCCATCTACTAATACTCCCCAAGCTTGCACTCTCTCCAGTCTGCCTATGCCTCGTTGCGCATTTCGAAGCAGTATTCTATGTGCGCAGCCGGCCCACTTCTCTAGTTCCCGATTCCAGTTGACCACCCCCGGACCCGCTGGGGCCTTCCATATGCTTGTTATTTCGCGTTTCGCTATTATATATGCTAGGTCTTGAAACCTTGCCGTGACCATGGTCTTAGCGGAGTGGGGGAACAGATTGGGCAGCACATGGCTAGGGGTGCATGGGATTTCCTTCCCTGTGACACGCGCTGTCTCCCTAACCACTCCTTGCCAGTACCCTTCTAGCTGCGGGCAGCTCCACATCATGTGAATATAGATAGCTCATATCTCCTGACAGCGAGGGCAACTCGCATCATCTCGTGGAAATATCGATTAATTCTGTCAGGTGTAATGTATGCTCTATGTAGGGTGTAAAAACTAATAATTGTAATTGTGCATTGTGGGATACCTTGGTGGCCCGGAGGAGTGCATTTTCCCAATCCTTATCTTCTATAGGAATCCCAAGGTTCGCCTCCCATTTATCCCTTAGTCCCTCCACCAGTCTCGTGGAGTGCCGCCGAATCGCTTGATAGAGGCACAATACCACCTTGATGACCCATCCTGCTAGGCTTATGTATTCGCATGTAGAGTGCGTGCGTGATTCAGTTGTCCCCTGTCCCCAGTGCCTGCACATGGGCCCAGTAACCGCCCCAGATAGTTAAAAAATGTCCCTACGGGATGTCCCAGTTTGCTCGGAAGGTCGCAAACGTAAGCAGTTCCCCGTCACCATATAGGTCCCCTATTTTAGTGACTCCCACCTGCACTCATTCCTCTAATCCTCTCCAGTGGCCCCCATGTGGGAGCACCACCGACATCTCTGGGGAGTAGGGATGTTTGGTTTTGGTCTTCTGGAGACACCTGGCCCAGCAATTCCTTATCACTCTGTGTTCCGAAGATCTTATCTTTCGCCGCTTAATGGTGCCCATTAAGGTGCTCATGGCATCCGCCCTGTTCGGGGTGAATGGGGGCTTCCTCCTATCTGGGTCTAGACTACCTGCCACCCATTGCGTAAAGCGTTGAAGTTGTCATGCCAGGTAATAGTTCTCCATATCCGGCACTGCTAATCCTCCCTCCACCTGCGCCCTTCTCAGCGTAGCTAAGGCCACTCTGTTTCTGCTGGGCCTCCAGATAAAAGTTGTAATAAGAGAGTCGAGCAAGCAAAACCACGCCCTGGGGATCCACACCAGTAGGGTGATGAAAAAATATAGCAATCGGGGCAAGACTATCATTCTCAGTAGGGAAATTTGCCCCGCCACCGATAGGGGTAGCATTCCCCCAGAAAGCCATACACCTTTCAGCGTTCCCAGAGCCCCCCCACATTCCTCTCCTGAACATCAGCGAGGTCATGATATACTTTCAACCCTAGGTATCTAAAACAGTGCGGCTCCCACTGTAGGTCTCCCAGGCCCATGGGAGGCGGACTTCTGCCAGTTAACGCATAGACCAGAAAGTGTTCCGAACTCATCCATCATGTGCCAGGCCCCTTGTAAAGCTGCTACAATGTCATTTTGGAATAGCAGGAGATCATCTGCATTTAATGCAATGTGGTGTGTCTGCTCAGCTCGTACCGAGCGTGCTACGCACGAAAGTGGCTCTATCGCTAGAGCGAATAATAGGGGGGAGAGGGGCCACTCCTGTCTCATGCCCCTCTCCACCCGGTATTACGTAGAAATGGTGCAACCCCTCGCTACTGGGTTCTTATATAGTATTTTAACCCACTGGATGAACCCCTGCCCCAGCCCCGTTCGTGTGAGCACCGCATACAAAAATTCCCATTGTAGAATATCGAATGCTTTCTCAATATCGATAGCAAAGATCGCCCCCTCCGGAGCTTCCTCCGTGCCCTGTTGTAGAACTGAGAAGAAACGCCTGATGTTAAGGGTAGTATTTCTGCTAGGGATGAATCCTGCTTGGTCAGAATGGACCAAGTAGGTCATATGTGGTAGCAGCCTAGTGGCTAATATCTTACTTAGGATTTTAAAAACTAAATTTAGCATCGACAGCAGTCGGTATGCTGTGCACTCTGTAGGGATCTTGTCGGGCTTGAGCAGGGGAATCACTACCGCCTCTCGCGTTGTCTGCGGTAGCCTCCCACCTTCCCAAGTCTCCGCGTATAGTTCCGGCAATCTAGGTGCTAGTTCTGCAAGGTATGTGGCATATAATTCCTAGGGTGTTCAGTCGGTGCCAGGGGTTTTCACTTGTGCCATAGCTTTGACCACCCCCCCTGATCTCCTGTTCTGTTATTGCGGCTCCCAGTAACTCTGCCTCCCCCGCCTCAAGGGTTTGTAGCGGGAGGTGTGATAAATAGTCTGTAATACTATCTATTTTGCGACTGCCAGTGCTTTCATACAATTGGGCATAGTATTCCCGGAAGCGGTTATTAATCTCCACTTGTCTATGTAAGGGTCGTCCTTTCTGGTCATGAATTGTCAATATAGTATTGCCCCACTTGGTCGGGTTGGCAAGCCATGCCAACAGTCGCCCTGCCTTATCTCATTGAGCATGCGTCCTATCCATGTATTTCTGGTAGTCAAAGCAGTGCAGATGCTCTTCCTGAACTGCTACCTCTTCTTTGGCCTCTAGTAGTTCCCGCCTCAATTCCGGGTGCTCCGGCCATCTACGCTCTAAATCTTTGAGTGCCCCCTCTGCCTTCTCTATGTCCGCTGTAAGCACCCTATGAACCCCAATAGATGTTGCCATGCACAGCCCTCTGATTACGGCCTTAAAGGCCTCCCATTCCGAGATTCTAGAGTCTTTGGAGGCCGCATTGTCAGCAAAATATTGTATTATATGTTCCCTAGTCTCGTCTTGGAAGACTTAACAGTCGTAGTCCTGAGTTCGGAAGTGGTGGCTAGGGCAATGTCCATCTGGAGGACCGCCATTCTCCCACCGGCGTAAATGTCTCGGGTAGTTATCTCAGGACCCCTCCTGCCAATGTGTACGGCTATACAAACATCATGCCCCCCTTCCCCACCACATAGACCTGTCAATACTTGCTTGCGTGACCCGCTTCACATCAAGTCGTCCGCCGATCTGGGAGTCACATGCAGCATATGCATTTATATATACATGTATGTATATATATACATACATTCATACATATATAAACATATATACATCTGCATAGCTTTATAAATGCATGCATACATATACATATATGCATGCATATGCATGTTATGTACATGAAAGTTTGAAAAACACTAATAAAACCAAAGCTAAAAAGCCACCTAATTACAAACAGAATTGCTTTAACTTATACAAAGCCGAGACCTGTTGTATTTTTAATGTTTTTGTTGCAATTAGTATAGAGACGTGTGACAAATACTTGAACACTCTTAAAGTACAGCCATCCATCAGCATAAATTACAAATAAATATGCCTGTTGTTATCAATCAGCCAATTAATGTTTTCGAAGTGCAAATATTTCAGTTAAATGCTTTGTTCCTGGTTGATAGACAGTCAAACTTTTTTTGGTTGATATGCTAAAGGTAGCAATGTGTGAGGCTGAGAGGAGGAGCATTGCGCAACTTCATATCATTTTTCAAAATCCTTGCCAGCTTGTGGCATGCAAACCTAGTGAAGGTTTTTTTTTTTTTAAACGAGAGTAGTAGCTTTTCCCAAAAGTTGACAGCAATCACCATGCCACTGCAAGAGGTCTTCCGTCTTTGGTGATTGACAGCCACACACTAGAGTTTCCCAACCACCAAAGACGGTTGCGTGGAATCCCCAGTGTGCGGCTGAGGTGCAGTGCAGTGGTATCCTCTGTCACTCCAGGCTAAGAGCAGTCCTGAAGGGCAGTGAGTAAAACCCCTCCACTGACAGTCGCTATTACTATTCCCTGCAGCCTAATGTCCTGCCCTTCCAAGCCCAACCTTCTGTCTGCAGAGACTCAGCAGCTAAACCTGCACCCCAGGCATGGCCAGAAGCTTCGCCCAGCTTTAATTAACTATAAGGATTGCTGTTGAATTATTGATAAAAACCCACCCGCTGATAGGATCTGATTATTTCAGGTTACCAAGGATCTTTCCATTAAATTGTGTCATTTAAGTCACCAAGAAGAAAGCGAAGGAAGAACTCAATCTAGAAAATATGAAATTGAATATCAATAAATACAAGTATTATTGAGTATTGGATACAGATGAAGGTATTTAGGTGTTATTTGAAATTGAAACATAATGGCTAACGTGTGATTTACCCAGTTACTGCACATTTTATCACTAAGGCAGATTTGAAGTGAAACAGTAATTTATTGAATGAGTAGTTACAAATCACCAAAGGAGGGATAATGCTAACAGTGTGCAAACCAATGCGAAAACCTGTACATTAATGCTAGCAACGCATGTTAGCTCTCAATTTCTGCGCTCAAAATCCAAATCCAGTGTCAATGTATGGCAGTAACATTATTACAATTTTACACACTATTTCTAAATGTATTGCTCTTACTTAAGTGAAACCCTGAGTGATCTTGGACACATATATTTTTCTGCCTCTGACAGTTTAACTGAACTGTACATTGAGAATCCTTATAAATTGAATTTCCCCTCACGAGCCTTGATATAATTTTAGTTAATCATGATTCTCAGATCCTCTGCTTAAAAGGGCAGCTTTATACGAGCAAAGGGGTCAGTATGATTGCAGGGGGACAAAAGTCTGTTTGGAAGAAGGGTTCTTTCTTGCAGCTTCCCGGAATCCTTTGCCTAGCTTGGCTCCCGTAAGCAGAGAGCATAACATCCCTGCTTCGCCCGCACGCGGCAGCGCGGGCTCGTGCCAGCTCGTGACAGCTTCTTCCTCCTCATTTGACACCAGCCATAGGCCTCCTTTTTCATTCAAAGGAAACGCGCCCGCTAAAATGTTTGCTCAATATAAATTTGCCCATAATTAGTGACCCGCCGCAAATATGTCATTTTCAGCTGCTTATAAATAGATCGCACAGTGTGTGAGATAGACATGTTCTGTTATATGACCACGTGCGAGGCTAGGGACAGTTTTTTGGCATGTTGTCCCAAGCAGCAAGGCCTGGGGTGTGAGTTTGCTAACTTAAAGAAACTATAATCACAAGGCAAGCATCAAGAGGTTATTCAGGTGTCCTGCAGCGCCTGGGGAGCCGTTCGCCACAATTACTGACCACACACATGCGGAAAAGTTAATTATGTGGCTGAAGTGGTTTACCCGTTTGATGAGATTCTTCTCAAATCGGTGCTTAATGTGTGAAATGATAAGCGTGTGCACCCCATGTCTCTTTCTTCCAGCACTCTACCCTGCCTGCTTCTTTATTTCGCTTTTGCATTCTTTCTGATACCTAATTTCTTCATTTGTCACTGTTTACCATCTTTCTCCCCCTCCTCTTTTTTCATGTTATGCCTTTCTCGTGCTCTGGGTCAAAATACTCCCCCATCCCAAAAAAGCAGTGCTGGTAGCACCACCGGGAATCACCAGCATGAATTATGCACTGCTCAACCAAATAAAAGGCTGCACCATTGCAGCCCGTGGCCCAGCAGTAAGCAACCTGTTTCCATTCAATAGCCCGAATAAGCAGGTAATGTGGTCTGTTCTGGAACCACCTCATGTCTCCATAGCCCACTACCAGACACTCCCTGCTCCTTCAGATCACTTTTGCAATTTCCTGCTTTGTCTTTCTCCTTCTTTCCCCTTGCTCCATTTTCCTTCTTTTGCTCTCGCGAAATGTCAGATGAGGAAAAATAAGTGCTGGTGCCTGTGGCCACTGGCTCAAATTAAGCATTGAATAATACCAAACATTATGGAGTTTGTAAAAGTTGTGAAAACAAACAGTAAGAGATATTTTCTCATAAAAATAAAAGCGTCTGACTATGCGAACTGGATGAAGTGGAACGTTATAAAATAGGCTAGTATATCACAGGCACTAACAAAGATCACTAAATGTGAAGGTAGCTTAGCTGATTACTAGGCTTGGATGAGTGAAGACACCTTCATATTAAGACTTAGCAGGAACATGGCTCAGCCTCGGTACCTCAGGGGAATATATCTTTTCATTCCGCAAAAAAAAAATCCCGCATACCATCACTCCGCATTTTTAAGTCCGCAAAAACCATTACTCCTCAAGCCATAATTCCGCAAATTTTTACAACGCATATGACTTCACTCCGCATGCAATTACAACGCAAATGCATGTGTGGGGAAGTCATATACTTTGTAAAAGTACTTTATTTTTAAAAATATATATATAAATATTTTAGAACTATATTAATAATACACACACACACACATATATATATATATATATATATATATATATATATATATATATATATATATATATAAACACCCTAAAAACGAATTCCACCCTAGTCCCTTTAAATACCCTAGCACCCTTAAACACTAACCCATCCTGACCCTAAAAATACCCCTGTACCCCAAAACCCAAAACAACCCCTGAACCCTAAAAATACCCCTGTACCCCAAAACACAAACATACCCCTGAACCCTAAAAATACCCCTGTACCCCAAAACCCAAAACAACCCCTAAACCCTAAAAATACCCCTGTACCCCAAAACCCCAAACAACCCCTGAACCCTAAATATACCCCTGTACCCCCAAACCCAAAACAACTCCTGAACCCTAAAAATACCCCTGTACCCCAAAACACAAAACAACCCCTGAACCCTAAAAATACCCCTGTACCCCAAAACCCAAAACAACCCCATAACCCTAAAAATACCCGTGTACCCCAAAACCCAAAACAACCCCTGAACCCTAAAAATACCCCTGTACCCCAAAACCCAAACCTACCCCTGAACCCTAAAAATACCCCTGTACCCCAAAACCCAAAACAACCCCTAAACTCTAAAAATACCCCTGTACCCCAAAACCCAAAACAACCCCTAAACCCTAAAAATACCCCTGAACCCCAAAACCCAAAACAACCCCTGAACCCCAAAAATACCCCTGTACCCCAAAACCCATATGGCCTGGATACCCGTCACCCCCTCCCAACACAATCCCCAAGAATGGGAAGACGGATACAGTTCTTGAGCTTTTGGAAGGCGGGATGGAGTTACCCTCCCGGCCGTATTTATTAAAATATGAAACAAAATTAAAACATTAAAATAACAGTTTCATATCATGTACAATTTCATTTATACATTCGATGTTTATTGGCTAACCTTAACATATCTCTAATACAAAGGTTCTCCTAGCCGATTCTAAAACATCCTGTAAATGCATTTCTCAAAATTCAAATTGTACATCCTAACATTACGGGCCAACGGCAAGGTCGTAACCGGTGTCAGATCCCTAATACCAGACTCCCCCCCTTACTTGTGAGGGGCGGGTGCACAGAGGACTGTACCTCTGTGCCAAATTCCAATTTCCCTTGTCTTAACGGGGGCCCATACTTACTCGACGCCATCTTGGTGGTCGTCCGAGGACTCGTGTGAGGTGTCTAGAAGGTAGCGTAGACCCCCCTCCCACCCCACACTGCTTACCACATCCGCCGTCGCGGATGTCCTGGCCCCGGGAAATTCCAAGGAGGGGACCCGTAGCCCCTCCTCCCCAGGGAGGGGTCTTGACCGCCTTCCCTATCGGCGGTCCCATCCTTAGAAGGGTACCGCCTCCCCGTGTGAGGGGCCAATGGCCGCCTCCCCCCGGGCGCTCCCATCCATAATGGGTGGCGCCCCACCTCTAGGGATCTTCCAATTACTGCTCACCGATCATGACCTTACCGCCCGACCAAAAAATAAATACGACATTGTTTAATCTACTAAGAACGACATATACAGTTATACTAGCTTTTCAAGCATAAACTTTATCTCTACAATACACTTCTATCATCACAGCTGCGATACTCGCCTGAGTTCGTGCTAAAAGAGCGACCATTTATTGTATATCAAAACATCAAACTTTATTAGAAACAACCTGAAAAAGAGACATCGCACTTTATTAGAAAACAACCTGAAAAAGAGATCATATCATCATCAATCGACTTTATTGCAATACAAAACGCTGTCATCAGGGGCTGGTGGGTGGGTCAAAATTGGCTCTTGTTCCGTCAAGGGCTCACGTGCAACGAGGGGGTGCAGCTTCCAAGCACAGGAACAAGAGGATGCTTCCTTGGATTGCTGCTCCATTTATTCTTCTCCGGGAGGGCGTGGACCCTCCTCCGACCGCCTACAGGGCGTGGCCAACGGTGTAGGTGTCTAGGACAGCCTCCTCTTGGGCGGGAAAAGGCGCGCCCCGGCTACGCCGCTTCGGGCATACCAGCCGTGACACGCCTCCCGCCCAAAATGGCTTCCCGGGGGGATCGAGGCACCCGACCATACGTTCGGGGGGACCGAGTGGTCGCCCCTTTCCATATGGCCTGGATACCCGTCACCCCCTCCCAACACAATCCCCAAGAATGGGAAGACGGATACAGTTCTTGAGCTTTTGGAAGGCGGGAGGGAGTTACCCTCCCGGCCGTATTTATTAAAATATGAAACAAAATTAAAACATTAAAATAACAGTTTCATATCATGTACAATTTCATTTATACATTCGATGTTTATTGGCTAACCTTAACATATCTCTAATACAAAGGTTCTCCTAGCCCATTCTAAAACATCCTGTAAATGCATTTCTCAAAATTCAAATTGTACATCCTAACATTACGGGCCAACGGCAAGGTCGTAACCGGTGTCAGATCCCTAATACCAGACTCCCCCCCTTACTTGTGAGGGGCGGGTGCACAGAGGACTGTACCTCTGTGCCAAATTCCAATTTCCCTTGTCTTAACGGGGGCCCATACTTACTCAACGCCATCTTGGTGGTCGTCCGAGGACTCGTGTGAGGTGTCTAGAAGGTAGCGTAGACCCCCCTCCCACCCCACACTGCTTACCACATCCGCCGTTGCGGATGTCCTGGCCCCGGGAAATTCCAAGGAGGGGACCCGTAGCCCCTCCTCCCCAGGGAGGGGTCTTGACCGCCTTCCCTTTCGGCGGTCCCATCCTTAGAAGGGTACCGCCTCCCCGTGTGAGGGGCCAATGGCTGCCTCCCCCGGGCGCTCCCATCCATAATGGGTGGCGCCCCACCTCTAGGGATCTTCCAATTACTGCTCACCGATCATGACCTTACCGCCACAGGCCGGATAGTTGACCGGCTATCCGGACCCCCCACAAAAGCTCCTACGAAAGGTCATGGCTACGTAAACTCTTTAACCAAGCTATGAAGTCTCCTATGAGTAAGACATTACCCTCCCGGGACAAATGGACCCCATCCTCCAAATACATATGGTCCCCCCGATACATCCGTGTGGAATACAATGCAATTTACCTGTACAAAACAACCTACTCATTTTGTTATTAACCTTCTTTACCGACTGGTTCAAAGCTGACACTGAGATGGCCCCCCGCCACACCTTCCGAGGAATCATGTGTGACCATGCAACTGTGGACCCCGGAACCCTTCTCGCCAACCAACTCACTGCGGACAAAATTGACTCGAGGAGTACTCGTCGACCAATGGTCACCAAATCATTGCCCCCAAGATGCACTATGATTACACATGGCGGTGACCTCGTCCGCCCTAACAGTCCCTCAATAAAACTTTGAAACTGGTCAATACAGAGCCCGCCCCTTCCGTGGAAGGTCACCCTGTACCCGTATTCCCCAGCCACGTGAATCATGTCACCTGCTTTGAATACGTCCGCGGCACGCCTCACGTATGAGTGGCCAACGACCCACACCACTCTTTCCTCAGCCGGTGTTCTTTGACCGCTGGTCCCCAGGTGTCGGGTCAACTGCACAGTCCGCCCCGCAAAGCCTGCTCGCGAAACTGTAAACCAAACAGAAAACAAGAAGCGTGAGTACATGACATAGGCTTCACAACATGTGCAACCGCACATACCTCTTATAACAGTTCGAGGACCAACGCCACAACTGTTTCACCTTTTCAACACTCAGACCCCTTTGGCTGTAGCCTCTGTCGCAGCCCCTATCCGGAAGGAATGGGTCCCAAAATCGCTCGGGTTCAAGTCCGCTGCCGCGATTGCCATTGTTAACACCCGCTGAAATTGAAACCTAGTCAGTGGGGTGGCATCGGTGTGCCTCAGCAGGCTTCCCCCCATGATGCCGCCCTCTGCGCTAAATACTCCTCTACGCATTTTACCGGGCACATGGGAGATCCCGGAATCCGCTGGACTACCACACTGTCCCCGATCGCTCCCTGATCGGTCTTTGACTTGGCTATAGAGACTACCATTGTCTCCCCCTTTATTCGAATGTGTTCTCGACACAGACCTCCCCCCGTATCCTGCTTGTTCCTCGCTACCAGTTCGCTTACCCGCATAGCCCCATGGAATGCTAATGCAAAAGCGGCCCGGAATAGCACCGTCTCAGATTGAGATGAACATGTCGCAGGGAGTACAGACAGTAACAAGGACAACCTTTCTAAACCTATCGGGTGCCTCTCATCCACTCTACGACCCTCAATGCGTTGCCACCCACGCAGGGCCTTTTGCACCAGAAAGGACGATGTGGGGCCCTGGATGCCATGAGCCCGTGCCATGAAAGAAATGGCGGCCCGGTGCCTATTGGCCGTAGCCACTGATTTGCCTGCCTGATGTAAAGATACCAGAAATTTCAGGACATACTCCTCCTGCCCCCATTGCTCCCCCTTAGCTGACCCTAAAAAGGACCAATAAGAATGGAACGCCCCTTCATATGCCTTCCTTGTCCTGGGTGCTAGACTCTCTCCCACGAGGTTTTGTAATCCGGGGCACCGAGAGACCAGAGAGCTTCGGCAAATGGTGCCGCCACCGAGTCCGCTGTCGGCAGAAAACCCCGGAAGGCCTGCATATGGGAACGAGAGAGCGCATCAGCTAGCTGGTTTAGTACCCCTGGCACGTGTCTTGCCCTAAAGTGGACGATTAGTCTCATACATAGCAGGACAATTTCCTTCAGCAATCTCAAAATCCATTTGCAGCGTGCTGCATGACTATTGATACACTCAACAACGGTCATATTATCAGACCAGAACACCACAGAGCGATCCCGAAACCCCTCTGGCCAAGTTTCTAAGGCTACCAGAATAGGGAACAGATCTAGAAACCCAATGTTAGCAGTGAGTCCATTATCGTGCCACCACTCAGGCCAGGTTCGTGCCGACCATTGATTGCCGAATATGGCGCCAAAACCTACACTCCCAGCCGAGTCGGTCCACAACCCCAGTTCTTCCGAGGACACTGGGGAATCGGTCCACACGACACGGCCATTGAAATCCGCCAGAAATGCCAGCCATATGCGCATATCCTGGCGAACCTCTGCTGACAGTCTTGTGCGGTGGTGCCCTTCCTTGAGGCCCACCATGGCTTGTGCGATAGAACGGGAAAAGGGGCGAGCCATCGGTATTACTCTCAGGGAGAAGTTAAGCTGACCCACAGCCTGTTGTAACTGATGAAGAGTTACTTTTCTCTCGCCGAGACATATTTTGAGCCGAGGCCCTGAATTTCATCACCTTCTCTTTAGGCAAGCGGAAGCATCCCTCTACAGAATCAAGCTCAATTCCGAGAAACTCGAGTGTAGTAGATGGCCCTACCGTCTTACCTGGTGCCAGTGGCACACCAAATACCTTCATAAGATTACAGAATTCACTCAAGGCCTGTGCACATTCGACATCCCCGGCTGCCCCCAGAAACAGAAAATCATCAAGATAATGCATAACATGTGTAAAACCTGTGGCTCTTGTGAAGGCCTATTGCAAAAAGCTACTGAATTTCTCAAAATACGCACAAGAGATGGAGCAACCCATTGGCATACATTTATCCATGTAATAGCGTCCTTGAAACCTAAAACCTAGGAGACGCTGATCGTCTGGGTGTACCGGGAGCAACCGGAATGCTGACTCGATATCTGATTTAGCCATCAGCGCTCCGGGCCCCAGGCGATTCAAAATGGCGACGGCCTCATCAAAGGATGCGTACCGCACCGAACAAACTCCCGGGTCAATCGCATCGTTCACCGAAAGACCCCTGGGAGCCGACAAATTGTGTATTAACCTGAACTCCCCCGGGTCCTTTTTGGGGACCACTCCCAAAGGTGAACAAACAAAATCGCCAACTGGTGGTGTGTCAAATGGTCCAGCAACCCGACCTCGGGCCACTTCTTTCCCAATCTTTGCCTGCACCACCGCCGTATTCTGCTGAACCGATAGTTGGTTCTTACATTGTGCTTCCCCCCAAAAATCCCCCGCCGGGATGCGGAAACCATATGAGAAACCGTCTCGCAACACCCCGGCGGAGATATGATCAGGGTATTCGTTCAGCCAAGGGATCAGTGCCATGATATCAACAGGGGTAGGTAATGGCGCCCCTCGGTCTATTTCAGACCTGTTTGGCGCCTCCCCTACCTCCCGTATCACCAGTCTTGGCTCTGCACGTACTCTCGGGGTGCGAAGACTGTCCGCACCCTGCACACTCATGCCTGAACATGCAAGCTCCCTGTGGCCTAGAACACTTGCCTCTGTTAAAGCTCCAGCAGACCCCTTTCTTACCCGGGTTGCCATTATTCTTTGTGTTCTGATCACTGTTTGTACCCGCCCGAAAGGGCGCCCCCAACGAAGGGCGGGAAGGCTCAACCCTGTTCCCGCCTAAAGATGGCGACTTCGCCGTGCTCGACCTCTCAATTTTTTGCCAGGAAATGGAGTCGAAACAATCCCACGTCAGAGATGAGTCGTGCTCCTTGGACTTACGAAATATGCTATCATAACAACACCATTGATTACCCCCGTACGTTTCATAAAATTCCATGATACGTGTCTGATAAACAGGCAATTCCACCAATAATTCAGGCCTACGTTCCCCAATAATTGCAGTGAACATTCCAAACGCTCTGGCCCAATTGGCGATCGTTTCATCTACTCTGAAACCCGCCATCTTTGCGCGCCCTACACTAGGATGCAAAAACTCTTTCTGGTTTTTTACATGCTCAATCTCATAGTGATCGGTCAACAAGGAAAACATGTTCACATATTTATCCGCCCAAATCCTTTCTTTCACCTCAATCGGGATATGTTGAACGACTTTTTCCCTCCTCGAGGGGACCGATCCCTCCCCCGCCATCGGCAGTGGTTGCTTACCTGAACCGGTAGCTGTGACCGTTGTTGCTGCCGAACCCACACCCGATACTGGTTGTTCCACGGGAACCTGTGGGGAAACAAGAGGACACGGTGCCTTCGCAGCATCCTTCGATTGCCGCAACTGCTTCATTATCGACCTGGCTTCATCCGCCGTGGCCCCCTCATTCTCTCTGCCCAACCATGCCGCCAACTGGGCAGCCAGCTCAGGAGGCATATCTTCCCCATTCACAGGAGTGACCACCACAGGGATCGGTTGTCCCGCGTTCGGGACCGGAACTGGGGCCTCGGTCGGGGTGACCGGGTTCGCTGGAGGTGGTTCGGGAACCGAGGCCTCCCCACCCGATGCCCCCTTCTTGGCTCTTCTACCTCTCCCGTTAGGGACTACTCCCGGCAATGCTGGTCCGATGACTCTCTTGGGCCCACCCGCACCATTCATTGCCGCCATCTGCTTCTTCATGTCCGCCATGTCCTTCATCAGCATACGAAGCATCTGGTCGGTTCCAACCCTCTTTCCGACCTTCTTGCTAGGCATCGTCTAGGTCCGAAAGCTTCGAACTCGCTGAAAGAAGAAACACAAAAATTAATTCTTCAAAATTGGCTCTTGTTCCATCAAGGGCTCACGTGCAACGAGGGGGTGCAGCTTCCAAGCACAGGAACAAGAGGATGCTTCCTTGGATTGCTGCTCCATTTATTCTTCTCCGGGAGGGCGTGGACCCTCCTCCGACCGCCTACAGGGCATGGCCAACGGTGTAGGTGTCTAGGACAGCCTCCTCTTGGGCGGGAAAAGGCGCGCCCCGGCTACGCCGCTTCGGGCATACCAGCCGTGACACGCCTCCCGCCCAAAATGGCTTCCCGGGGGTATCGAGGCACCCGACCATACGTTCGGGGGGACCGAGTGGTCGCCCCTTTCCAAAACAACCCCTGAACCATAAAAATACTCCTGTACCCCAAAACCCAAACCAACCCTTGAACCCTAAAAATACCCCTGTACCCCATAACCCAAACCCAGCCCTAAACCCTAAAAATACCCCTGTACCCCAAAACCCAAAAGAACCCCTGAACCCTAAAAATACCCCTATACCCCAAAACGCAAACCTACCCCTGAACCCTAAAAATACCCCTGTACCCCTTACCCTTAAATACCCCTGCACCCCATAACCCAAACCCACCCTTAAAATACCCCTGAACCCAAAAAAAAACCATATACTTACCTTACAACTTACCTTAAAACATATACTTTTACCAATCATGCTTTTGCAATGATTTTCGTCGTAAAAGCATGCGAGATAAAAGCATATAACATATAAAGGCATGCGTTATAAAAAAATGCGGAGTAAAGGTACCTGCGTTATAATGGTATGAGGAGTGAAAGTATGCGGAGTAAAAAATGCGGAGTGACGGTATTTTACCACCTCAGAGGTCGGTCAATGACCAGTGAGTCTAGTATCCTACAATGGAATGCGGCTAGCACATGTGCTCCTTTACTTGTACAACCATGCAAATGAGGGGTACGGACAGGTGTGAGAGTGACGATACCCTAGAATCAGGAGGCAGGGGGGCTGCTGGCAAATATGTGTGGGGCAGTGCATGAGGCAAAAGGTTAGCATGAGATCAGTACGCACCGAGCTGGCAGTTTGAGAAAGTATGTTTTTTAGCCTATTAAACTATGGTAACATGATTGATTTTGGCTTATGAAATAGTGCACTAATTCCAAACAATATGGGATATTTTCCGTTTATCCTTTAAAAACATTTTAACAATGAACATTGCTACAGCAGCACATAGGAATGTGATAGGGAAACAGATTTGTTTTAACAAATGATGGAGAGAGAGGAGGGAACAGAGGGGCTTGTTCGTCTCCCCTAACAATGAATCAACAAACAAAGAGAACAAGCTCAAAACGCAGCTTTGAATCAATAGTAGAGGTCCTAAGAAAAGTCTCCCTTGCAGGCATTTGGTTTATAAAATAACCCTCACCTGCCAACCTAGTTGGTGGCATCATGGTGTTCCCACCCGGGGGGCGAATTCTTCCTGGTGTGCTTCGACGCCTGATTACTGCAGAGCTGGTTTTAGTTGTATTTTTTTGAGTGAGAAGTGGGTCCCGTGAAAGTGAGAAATTTAAAACTACCGCCAGGATACCAAATTCTTTATTATGTGGTCCCAGGGGGAGGACTAAAAGCAAGTAATTTGCACGTGAATGAGAGTATGGTCTTGCACGTCTCCAAAAGACTATGTAAATAATCCAAGTGATGTGGTCTACATGTTTCAGCCAATAAGTTCCCAATTGATTGGCTTTCTTAAGGACCTGTGGTTCAGGGTTGAATTGCCCTGAAATATTGTGAACTATGCACACACGCTAAGGTGTGTAAAGTGTGTAATTTACAAGTTTCACCATCAGATTAAATAAGTTCTGCAAGAGAAAACATAACATGGGTATGAACATTAAAAGGTCCCCAGCAATGGAGACCTATCATCAATGCATTTTCCCCAAGCCAGTGTTGAATCCTCTACTGACTAATGCGACCGTAAGTGTAATGGTCGCATCGTCTAGCATGCAGCATTGAATGTAAGATAAATCACAAATGAACCTCTTGCCTGTCTGATAGAAGCTTACAGTTTGTTTAGAAAGAGCCCCTAGATTGAAAATGTAAGAAAATCAAAATTATACTCAATGTGCCATCGGGCGTCCAATAGGCCCGTTGCTTCTGTAATCATGTAAACACCACATAGTGCTGGCGAATCAGGTAATTAGGCAGGCCAAAAAACTACATGGAAGGTGCGTAATATTATCATAGTAGATTGCCAGTATTTACTTAGCGAAGTGTGAGCAAGTAATGATACCAACTACTTAAAGTACGAACATTTTTCGTATCATAGATCCCGGTGACAGGCGGTGCCTGTTGTCACACTCTGCTCATGTTAATCAGGTTAAAGAAATGGGGAAATGTTAACAGCCAAGGTAATAGCTGTTACGCGACTCTTAGAGTGAGTGCTATTTCGCTTTTGGTATTAACTGTGTCAAGTTCAGCCGTATGCTGAGTTACCTACACTTCATCTCTTCGGTGAAGCCATAGCTCCAGTCCCGGTAGGTATAAATGAATGTCTGATTCTTCCTACATTAACGCGGGTTGCGTGTTGATGCTCGGAGTGAAACTTCCGATTGGTTGGGACGGGAGAGTCCCTCTTGTAAATTAACCCTCGCCTTCCAAAAAGGAATGGTGGAACTCGGGCAGTTAAATAGCATGTTATGATATAATAAGCTGTAAGATCCGGTGCAGTTCGAGGCAAAATTATACAAAAATAGTAAACCAGGTCATGTTGTATCCGGTTTCTACTAAAAGGAACTCCAAGTACATTTTTGATCTATGTAATTCAGAGGGATTCAGAAATAAAAAAGTTTATTAAAAAAAAAGTAAAAAAGATTAGATAGATGGCAGATTTTTTCAGGTATCCCTGGGAGTCGGGCGACTATGCAGACCAATGGGTCACAACGTCTAATTCCCTCCATTGGTCAATAGGAGTTACCCCAAAAAGATTCTGATCCACAGACCTGAAGAACTTCCGCCCCATCTCGCTCCTCCCTTTTCCCGCCAGAGTCATCGAGAAGACGTCAACAAACAGCTAACCGCCTTCCTCGAGACGAACGGATCCCTTGACCCATCGCAGTCCGGCTTCCGAGCAAACCACAGCACCGAGACCACCCTCATCGCAGCCACCGACGACATCAGGACCCTGCTTGACAATGGGGAAACTGCTGCCCTCATCCTCCTCGACCTATCAGCCGCATTCGACACAGTCTGCCACCGCACCCTAACAACTCGCCTCCACCACACCGGGATCCAAGGAAAAGCTCTGGAATGGATCACCTCCTTCCTCTCTGACAGAACTCAGAGAGTCCGCCTCCCCCCCTTCCGCTCAGCGGCCACCAAGATCATCTGCGGTGTTCCTCAAGGCTCCTCGCTCAGCCCAACCCTCTTCAACATCTACATGAGCCCCCTCGCAGCCATCGCACGCCAAAACAATCTGAATATCATCTCCTACGCTGACGACACCCAGCTGATCCTGTCCCTCACCAACGACCCCGCCATCGCCAGAGCCAACCTCCATGAAGGAATGAAAGACGTCGCGGAATGGATGAAGCTCAGCCGTCTGAAACTGAACTCAGAAAAGACGGAAGTACTCATCCTAGGACCATCACCCTCCACCTAGGGTGACTCCTGGTGGCCCCCGCACCTGGCACGACCCCCAAGCCCACGGACCACGCTCGCAACCTGGGATTCATCCTGGACTCCTCCCTCATGATGACCAAGCAAGTCAACGCCGTCTCGTCATCCTGTTTCAACACCCTGTGCATGCTCCAAAAGATCTTCTGGTGAATCCCCACCGAAACCAGAAAGACGGTCACTCAGGCCCTTGTCACCAGCCGACTGGAATACAGGAACGCCCTGTACGCTGGAACCACAGCCAAACTACAGAAAAGATTGCAGCGCATCTGCACGACTCATCCTGGACATCCCCTGTCACAGCCACATCTCTGCCCACCTGAGAGAACTGCACTGGCTCCCCGTCAGCAAGAGGATCACATTTCGGCTCCTCACCCACGCACACAAGGCTCTCCACGACATTGGACCGAAATACCTCAACAACGGCATCACGTTCTACACATCCACCTACCAGCTCCGATCCGCCAGCCTCGCCCTCGCCACCGTCCCTCGGATTCGCAGAACCACCACCGGAGGAAGATCCTTCTCCTACCTGGCGGCCAAGACATGGAACTCCCTTCCCTCCCACCTCTGGCTGACCCAGGACCATCTCTCCTTCAGGAAGCAACTCAAGACTTGGCTCTTCGAGCAGTAGCAGCACCCAACACCTTGAGACCCTAGCGGGTGAGTAGTGAGCTTCATAAATGCGATGATTGATTGATTGATTGATTAATTAGAGAGGAGGGGTCCGAATTTGAATATTGCATGATTAATGCCATGTTATTTAAAAAGTCCTAGGGTTTTGTTGGCAGTCCATCCCTTTGTATGTGAGATATGAAGCTCTGCTGTGAGATAAAATCATGAACAAGGTGTCAGAATCAGTGAGTCAGATTCAGTTTAATCTCCTGAGCATTATGGAATTCCAGGGTATATCATTGGGTGCAGAGCAGGAATATCGACAGAGAAATATCGTGGGACATTAATATCCCAGCAGAAATATCGTTTGGAAGGAATATCGACAACAAAAATATAGATGACAAGAATATCGACTGACAGGTAAGAAATATCGATTACAAAAATATAGTTGTAATAAATGTTGTTTACAAAAATATAGTTGACAAAAATATCAATTTATTAATAATGTTATGTATTTTAGTGTTTTTAATAAGAATTGTATGTCATTTTATTATATGTTTTAGAATTTTTCTAGTTATTAATTTATTTTAAGGTTAATTTTGCGTTATTAGTTCCGTAGCGGGTTGTGGGTTTATAGGGGAATAGGGTGGGAAGTAATTTGATTAAATAAAATTAATTGATTAGTTAATGTGTTAATTTATTAATTAATAATAGTTTAATAATTAGTTGTTAATTAATTTCAATTAGTTAATTAATAATTATGTTAATTGTTTAATTAATTTTAGGTGTGTGTTGTGGCGTTTATATGTGTAAATGATATGAAAGCTGGTAAGTAATTAATTTTTATTGATTTTAATTAATAAATAATCATACATTAATTATCATTAATTAATTAGTAAATATTAAATGTAATTTTGTAATTAATTGTAGGTGTGTGTTGTGGATATTATAGTGCATAAATAATGTGTAATTAATTATTTTTTATTATGTTTGTTAATAATAATATATTTACATTTATATATTAATTATGTTAAAATCGGAAATTAAATTAAATAAAAATGTTGATAGTTTTTTTTTATTGTTTTGGGATCCTGCGCTTTCCCTACTGTTGCACTCACTGGAGTGGGAATCGTAATTTTTACCCCTCCACTATCCAGTGCTTTCCCTACTGTTGCACTCACTAGAGTGGGAATAGTAAATTTTACCCTCCCGCTATCTAATGTTTTAACTACTAATGTTTTTATTTTTTTATTAAATGTATGTATTATTTTTTAATAGTTTAATGTGTTAATTAAATATAGAATATTTTATTTTATTATAAATTATTTATATATGTTTTTATTTTATGTTTATATAATTGATAAAGTATATAAATTAAATAAAGATAATAGTTAATAAAATGTGTTTAAGAAATATATGTATATGTACACTATTTTGTGGGTTTATTTATTAAATTAAGTTTATTTGTTATAATTAGTTAAAATATATATTACATTTAATTTAATTTGATAATAATAATAATATTATTTAATTAATTTAATTTAAGTTATGTTATTTTTTAAAGTCGATATTTTTTACATCTATATTTTTTACATCGATATTGTTGATGTCGATTTTGTACTTACCTGTTTAAGTATAGGGAGTCGATATTTTTGTAATCAATATTTTTCATCGATTTTTTTGTTGACTACATTTTTGTTTTCAATATTTAAACATGGAACCATATCATTGTTTAAATCCTGTCGATGTGTGGAAAGGCGATAAATCCATCTCTGCTTCTTCTCCAGGAGGACATTCTCAGGGTCACCTTGATGGATATCTAGTTTTTCTAGGACCACGAATTTTAGGTCATTTTTCATGTGGCATGCTTTCAAGAAATGGTGTGTCATTTTGGTTGTATTTTGTTTCCATCTGAATTTACTCCGGTGTTTGCAAATTTTTGTCTTGACCTTCCTACTTGTCATTCCTATGTAACGCAACTCTCAAGGACATGGTATCATGTAGATAACGTTTCTGGAATTGCAATTTGTGTGTTTTTTTAGATGCCATATTTTATCTAGTTCTAAATCCAAAGGTTTTGTTCTGTAGGTCAGGTGGAACACACTACAATTGCCACAAGGGTAGTGGCCTATTATGTTTGGTAAACCCCATGTGCTGTGCACTGTGGTTTCTGATGTGGTTTTTCTTGGGCGTGTCGAGACCAGGTGGTCATTTAGGCTCCTAGCTCTTTTGAAGGAGAAAAGGGGTTTCTACCATTTTAAGTTACCTGTTTGTAGAATTCTCCAGTGCTTATTTACAATCTTTTTTACCTGGTTTGTAGTTGCACAAGTAAGTGGTGGATCTACTACACTCTTATCACTATCTTCCAGTAATGCGTCTCTGTTTTGATTTCAAGCTCTCTTCATGGTGTTTGTGATGACCCTCTATGGATAATCTCTGGTTCTCATTTTTTTTGTAAGGGCTCTTGCTTGAATTTTGAAAAAATCTATTTTACTACAGTTCTTTCACAGTTTTAAGAACTGGCCATAGGGTAAGTTTTCCCTCAGAGCCCTGGGGTGAAAACGATCAATTTTCAGCAATGTGTTCTTTGACAGTTTATAATAAGTTTTTTTCTGTAAACTGTGGTTCTCATAGTCGATAGTTATGTAACGAAGAAAGGTGATGTTATCTGGACCTATAGTGTAGGTAAATTTTAGGTTGGTGTCACAGTTGTTTAGCCACCCAAGAAACTCCAAAACTTCAAAAACAGGCTTTTGGTCCTTTCCATATCAACAGTATCTCGTCAATGTATTGTTTCCAGAATGTAATCTTCGACATAAAGGGATTATTGATGTGCAAGAAATTTGATAGATTAAACCAGCAAATTACAACATGGCACATTGTGTGATGAAAAGTGTGTAATACCTGAATTACATATCATTATCACTTTTAGTACTTTCGGCCGAGGAGGTCATATTATGTTATGTTATGTTACTGAAATTTGTCCAGCGCACGAATACCAAACAGTGTCTTGGTGCTAGCAGGCTAGAAGAGCAGGCAGATAGACTATTCATTAAATAGCCAGGTCTTTAAGGACTTGCGAAATGATGGCAAAGATGGCAGATTTCAGATGGAGAAGGAAAGATTGTTGCAGAGTTTTGTAGCGCCCACAACAAAGCTCCTACCACCCCAGTCAGCCTTACAGAATTTACGAGAGAGCATCAGTTTTGCATCTTCAGACCTCAGACATCTATTAGGGGAGTACCAGTTTAATGTCCGCCTCAAAAATTGAGGACTGGTGTCGTGAATTGCCTTGTGTCCCACACATAAGGCCTTAAACTTAATGCGACTCCTAACAGGAAGCCAATGCAGTCTCTGTAGAGAAGAGTCCACACGTGATTCTTTATGAACAGAAAAAGGTTTAAGAAAAGGAGCATTGATAATTTTACTCTTTAAAGTGTCAAAAGAAACCTGTTGTTCTTTACCCCATACAAATTTTGCTTGTTTTTTTAACAAAGACCGCAAAGGGTGCACAATGGTAGAGTAGTCTTTAACAAATTTACCATAAAATTCAGTGAGTCCTAAAAAGGACAACAATTGTTCTTTGGAGGAAGGAACAGGAGCATCAGTAATACTCTTGACATGATTGAATTTTGGTCTTATGCCATCTTTAGAAATTTCGTGTCCTAGATACTCAACTTTAGGTTGTCTAAACTTGCACTTATTGAATTTTAAAGTAAGCCCTTTCTTCTGAACATTAGACAATACACAATGTAAATTGTGATCATGTTCTTTAAAATCTTCCCCAAAGATTAGAATATCATCTTGGAACGCGATGGCTCCTTTACAGTCAAAGAGAACTTCCTTCATCAGGCGTTGAAAAACAGACGCAGCACTGGCAAGTCCAAAAGGCATTCTTAAGTATTGGGACATGCCCTCTGGAGTCACAAAAGCCGTCAATCTCTTTGATTCCTCATGTAGCTCGACCTGGTGGTAGGCACTAGCTAAATCAATTGTGGAAAAAACAGTGGCGCCAGTAAGTGAGGAAATTAATTTATGGATATTAGGGAGAGGATGTTTATCAATCCAAATCTCTTTATTTAAACTGCGGAGATCCACACACAGGCGGAGCTTGCCAGAACTTTTGAGTGATAAAACGATGGGAGAAACCTAGGGGGAAGATTCAATTGGTTCTATGATTTGTTTAGCTACAAGATCTCCAAGAATTTCTCTCACGATAAGCCAACGGAACATTCCTGACCCTGTGCCTGACTGGAATAGCATTGTCATTAAGAATGATCCTGTGTTTAAAATCTGCAAATTTCCCTAAAGTATCTTTAAAAACATCAGGAAAATTCTTTTTAGTGTTCTCCACGAAAAGAGTATTATCTCCCAAATCACTTACACTCAATACACATGGATCACCCAAATAAACTGGAGGATCGGCATTAGGGTCAAGTTTAATTCCAAGCAATCGTTCCTGTGCATCCGCAGCTCCGCGCCTTAGCAACGCCGTAGAGCCTCCAGCGTTGCTAAGGCGCGGAGCTGCGGATGCACAGGAGCAGAGAGCGTAAGATTCTGCTAGGAAGAATGCAGCGTCCAACGGTGAGAGAAAGAAAACGTAAGTAAAAGGGTTTCTTTCCGAAAATTAATCACAGAAAACTCACGATTGTAGCTTCCAAGACGTGGTTCTTCGGAGTAGAAAGCGCTGCAAGGGTGTTTCGGTGCTTCAAACGATTTCGGGCAGTCTCGACGAAGAGAAAAGTAAATAAATTAAAAAAAAAAAATACTTACAAGCAAGGATAAAACAAGAAATATTATCCACAGGCAAAAATCTTGAAAAATGTTACGCAAATCAATGTACGTGAATAACAAAAATCGAAACGTGAACGTTGTCTTAAAGTCCTTCTTCTGGCTTGTAGTACTTGGTTTCCCAAACGTCGCCAATAATTATGTAGAGAAGAGTCCACACGTGGAGTTGTACCAAGTAGATTTAATGTAGAAGGAAGACAACTTAGACATCCACAGGAGGCAGGCAGTAGTTTCACCAGATCAGATCCAACTGTAATGATCCCTGACACTCATGCATTCTACATGACATGCAATAATTCCACAGGTGACATCATATAGGAATACAACAGTCTCTTAAGGTGTTTGCCTATTGATTGAAACTTTGGGATCCCATCAGAAGCCTGGCCGTTGCCTTTTGGATCACCTGTAATCTGTGGAGCTGCTTCTTGGGCATTCAAAGATAAAACCTATTGCAGTAATTCGATTTAGCCATGACTATGGAGGTGATCACAGTTTTTCTGGTATCTCTGGGAATTAGCGGTAAAAATGTCTTGAGCTTCTTGAGTAAAAGGAAACTGGCCGATGAAACTGCTTTAACTTGCTCTTCAAACTTTAATTTCTAGTCGATAAGCACTCCTGAATTTCTTGCTTTGGTGACCGGGATAGGTGCTGCTCCTAATTCATCCGGCCACCAAATCTGTGACCAGCTAGGCGAAAAATTCCCAAACAGAATCACCTCTGTCTTTCCGGAATGCAGCTTGAGGCAATGCGAACCCATCCATGCGTTGACTGCCAACATACACTCTCTAAATCTAACTACTGGTGAGATGAAATTTTTTCTGATGGAAAGGACGATCTGAATGTCACCCGCACAGGAAGTTATTGCCATCCCAAAAGATCTGATTAATGAGGCCAGTTCAGATGCATATACATTAAAAAGTCTAGGGTTTATTAATGAGCCCTGACGAGCACCGCATGGAAGAATGAAAGACGGGGAAAAATAGTTACCCAAGTCCACTCATTGTTTCCTATCAGACAAAAAAGAAGAAATCAAAGCTAAAGCATTGTCCGAAATGTCTAACACATTTAGACGGGTGAGTAACAGCTTATGGCCGACTGTGTTGAACGCTGCCAACAGGTCGAGTAAGACTAGAGCCGCAGCCCCATCTGCATCCAAGACCACTCTTATTTCCTCACTAACTTTTACCAGAGCAGTCTCTGTGCTGTGCTCAGCTCTAAAACCAAACTGAGATTCATCCAAAAAGTTATGTTCCTGTAACTATTGTGTTAGTAGATTATTCATAACTTTCTCCACCAATTTGGCAGGGTCCAGAAGATGTGAAATAGGCCTGTAATTATTGGTGTCAGCTTCATCAAGATTTGACTTTTTGAGAATGGGCAGAATTGACACCCTCTTCCAGATGGAGGGAAAGACACCCAGCTTAAACATGGAATTAAAAATTGAAGTTAGGGTGGGGCCAAGAATCTCAGGAACTTGCTTAAAAATCATAGAGGAAAAGGGTCATAGGGAAAGCCAGATTTGACTTGAGTAATATGGGTGGAAACCTCATCCACCGTTACTGCCCTGAATTCTTTAAATGTTGTGGTATTAGAAGGAAATAAGATACCTGTGTCTCAGATTTCAAACCTTGCCCCAGTGTAGATTTGCTCCACTTTACTTTGAAAATGTTGAGCCAATGAGTAGTAGAAGTCCTGAGAATAATTATCCGCTGTTTTATTTGGTAAGTTGGATAGACAAGTTACGATTCTAAACAACTCTTTGGTAGAATTTTCCAACTCCTTAATTTGTTGATAAAAATAGGACTGCTAATACTGTCTTATACTTAGCAAGATCATGATCATTATAATGTAGTGTCCAACATCTTTCTTGTCTTCTACACTCTTGCTTTTTCAATCATAGAGTTTCTGAGAACCAGGGGGCTGTAGGGGTTTGTCTATTGCATGAGACTTTTGGATGGGGAGAAATACAATCAGCTGTCTGCGTAAGTCACTGTTATGTTATGTTATTTTAATTTGTATTGCGCACAGATACTCCTAAAATGTGATGCAGCCTGTTCTGCCTTTTTCTGCATTCTTGTTTTCGAGCCCAAAAGCTGAAGCCTAAGCGAGGAGTCATCAACCCTTTTCTAAACGAGGATGAGTCTAATTGGACTATTAGAAATTTGGGTTGGTCTTTAGAAATGCTAATACATAGACTTGAGTGCAAAATATGGGTACACAAATTCTTTCATATTTTTGCAACAGGAACATTGATCTTCAAATCTGAACATATGTTTCATAATTTTGTCCTTCACAGAATCTAGTTTTCATACCTGAGCTATTGTGAGTCAAAGACAACAAGAAGGTGAGTGATTAATTTGCCTGTCAGAATCGTGAGCGAGTTAAAACTGTGCTCGGCTGGGTCACACAAAAAATAAAATAGTACGACTGAGTGGGAGAACAATGCCTATAATCAGCTTGACCTGTGATAAGATCTTCTTCCCTTAAGACTGAATTTGGATGCAAGCCCATCACATGTGTGCATGAGATTGAGCTGTACCACATCTTCTACCACAAAGGTCGAGCCACCACACATTACCTTTAATCTAATGGGAGTGAAATTGTTATCATGTTGTAAGCGTTTTCTTTGTATTGTGAACACGTAGATGGCTTGGACCATATATCTAACCACTTTTCCTAAGTTATCTCATTGGTTGGTTCTTTTTCCCAATAGAGCCTGTAGTTCTGCTTCTTGGTATGTTGGAGATTGCCAATAAGAGTATAAAGATTGGAGATCCCTTCCTTGGTTTCTTTAGGACGAGTAGGGTCTTCCTGTAACTCTCAAATTCTCTGATCGTTCTAGATTCCACCCAGTGAAGAAGTTGAGTAAAACAACGCTCATCTCTGTGAGAAAGAGTGGTGAGTGAAGGTATTCAAGACTACATAATATTTCATTGTCAAGATGAGGGTTGCCCAACAGTGGTCCAGTTAATGAGCCTCACCTATTAAACCCAGAATATACAACTCTAGACTGAAATTTTGACTCACTGTTGATAGCAGACAAAGAAATGTCATTACTCTTCCCTTTCTAAACAGCAGTACTCAAGTACAAGTGACATGGATGATAATGACCTAGAATTTGTGGATGTATATCTATGAAGCAACCAAATAATGTAGTGCAGAGAGGCAAATGAGAAGTACTTTTCGTGTTACCCAAATTTTACTCAAGGATGACCAGTCCAGTCAAGTGCTGGATTCAGTTGGAATGCTTAGGTGTAATAGTTTATGTTGAGGGACGATAAGCTCCCATTCATTGGGTGTCTATATAGCATAGTCCTAGTTACTCTTAACGTTTTGTTATTCCATACGAATGCAATGCGTTTTAACTGTAAGAGTTGTATAGAGCCTAGAAAACCTGAGTAGAGTTTGTAAAGCATAGAGGAGCTTCAGAATAACCTTTGTTTTTATGGATGTGATACTTTCCATCCATGAGGTTTCTAGCTTACCCTTCATAAGGATCCTTATATAACATATTCAGAAAAAAATAATGCATGTCTTTAATTTTAATAGTGAGGTTGACACCCAGATATTTTTGGGGCCGTGTTTAACACAGCCCAGTATTCTGTAATAATGTTTTGCAGCTATCCAACTAGTCAGTAACCCCCATCCCTTGCCATTACGTCTAGTTTAGTTTGGTGCTGCAACATCAGTAAAACAAAACAACACGTCTGGAAGAACTAGTAATGAACTCTCTGGTTCACGAAGTACTACACATCATCTGCAAAAAAAACTATTTGGTATTCTCTATGTTTAATGGAAACTCCTACTATTTTAATGTAAAATAGTAGGAGTGTCCATTGGCACCATTGTAAGTCCAAATATTATGGTATAGACAATGGACAACCCTGTCTTCTGCCTCTAGATAACTGACCTGATGGAGAAAATTAACTATTGATATAGATTTTGTCTGATTGAAGAACATAGGGGCATATTATCAAGAACAGTGTTAAAATTATCGCTGGTTTAACGGCAGAAAACTGCAGCTAAAGCAGCGATAATGGGCTTAATAATATGCTCTTGAGAATTCCAATAGAAGCCCAGGTTCACACCAGAACATGGACTTCTATTGGAATTCTCAAGGGCATATTATCAAGCCCATTATCTCCGTTTTAGCAGCAGTTTTCTGCCGCTAAACCGGCGATAATTATTAACGCCGTTCTTGATAATATGCCCCATAGTTTCCAATATGTATTTCTTTATATTTGATCCTTGACCTGCTTTCATGAGAAGTTTAGTTAGGTGCTGCCAATTGACCTTATGGAATACCTTCTACTTGTCAAGTGAGAAAAGAATCATTCTTTTTTTTAGTGTTCTGCTGTTTCGATCTGGTCAATGTGTTATCGATAGTATGGCCCAATTTCTTACTAAACCCGATTGGTACCTCGGTATAAGTGAAACAAAATCGCCTGTAAATGGGATATAGGAATTGAAGTGAATATTTCAACAGTATTGTCACCCTGTTTAGGCTGCAGGCTGCAGGGTTTTTATCTCGTCTCAACAATTGTCAACTCCATTATAGATTTACGGACAGATTGTGTGGTTAAAAAGTGAGTATAGACTTTGGGTCAGGGGTTAACCAGGAGGCCCCTGTGATCTTTATAAATTAAGACAGAGAACCCATTAGGATTCGTGGCATTATTGCTAGGTAGATTCTTCACTGTAGATCTTATCACCTAGATTGGGATAGGAGTTTCTAACAAAGAACTGTACAAGGGATCACATTAAGGAAACGTTTTGTGATTGAGAAAGGGAGGAATTTTAGGTGAGAAATATACTGAGTAAACCTGGAGTGTTATTGTGATGATTAGCAGGCATATGTCTAGTTTTGTTAATGTAATATCTAATTTGAATGTTCCTAAGCTTGTATGCCAGCAATTGGTTAACTTTTAAAATCTTTTCTTCAGAGTATTTTTGGTGGATTTAGAATATCATAGGGGCAGCATCTTTCATATTTTCTCTGGTTTTTTTCTTCCTGAATTCTCTATGTTTGTTTTGGGAATGTGTTGTGCTTCTAATTGAGAAAAGCTAGTTTAAGATAATTTTTTGGCAACTTTACAAAGGTGGTTGTGAGAAATTGGGTTGCTGGATGAGTGGGGTGTGAGACCTGGTGAAGCTGCAGTCACAATCCCTTGCACAGTGAACCACAATAAGTAACTAAATGAACCTGTGCTTGACCCTGGGTAGCCTTGCACAAAAAGCAGTCAGGCTTAACTTAAATGCAACGTGCAAAGTATTTATGCAGCACACAACAATAATAAAGTAAAAACACAACACAAGCAAAATACCAAACCAATTTAGAAAAATAGAGTACATTTTAATATATTATTTGACACCGAAATATAAAAAAATCCAATCAAGAAAACCAGAGTTATGATTTCACGAGGTCGGGTAGCCCTTTGGCAAAGGAGTGCTAAAACAGACGTAGCGGGAGAATCCATAATACCAATCCTACCGATGATGCACCTCGGGCAGACAGGCGAGAAGGTTGTTCCTTGCCTCCTCCTGGTGTTCTGAGCAGTTTTTTAAAATTGGCCATTTGTGCACATTTAGCACCACAACCAATAGTACAGGGGTGGTGGGACACCTCTAAAGAGTTCAGCACTCACTTAGACTGGGTCTAAGTGTGAGTTCAAGGTAGTGGGAGTCTATTATACCCCTGGGGCTCCGTAGGAGAAACCAGCAAACTATTCCTTGGAGTAACTTCTGGCAGTAAATAGGGCTTTTCACCACAGTTCTAAATGCACCAAACATTATATAGCAACCAGCTCCAATTAAGAAAATTACAACTTATTAAATGTAATAAGAAATCCACGATGCTAACCTATGGGAAGGGTAGGCTTCACAGTAGTATTCAGGAGTTTTTTTTACTTCTAGGAGATGTAAAACTTAAAAGTACAAGTCCAACCTTTTAATTACATAGCACCCTGTTCTATGGGCTACGTAGGGCCTCCTTAGAAGTGACGTATATGTAACCAAAGGAGAGTTTAAGGCTGGGCAAGGAGATGCAAATGCCAATTTGATATGGCAGTTTGAAACTGCATTCTGGCTGCAATGTCAGGCCTGGGACACGTTTTAAGGTGCTACTTAAGTCGGTGGCACAATAAGTGCTACAGGCTCATTGGTAGCATTTAATTTACATTCCTAGTTACATGATGTTCCGTTCTACATGGGACTTTTTGGTAAATTGAATATGCCAATTGGGTACAGGCCAATTAAACCATGATTTAAGATGAGATCACAAGCACTTTAGCACTGGTTACAGCCAACAAAAATGAATTCAGCAAAAAGTAGATGGAAAAAGGCAAAAGGTTTGGGGATGACCCTGCAGAGAAGGCCAAGTCCAACAATGGTTTTGTAGACAATTATGTCAAACTAAATCTTTGGATGCATCTCAAAATATATCTAAAGTGGACTTACCATTATCATCTACGATAAATAAGTGCTTGAGAGTTCCCTGACAGAAACTTTTAAGTTTCAGTATTAAAATGCAATTTCATTCATGTATCACAACTTACAACATGAGGTATGGGGAGGAGTAGAATCAATAGCATGCTCAATCCGAGTGTAGTCTAAGACTTAGGTACCTAAAGTGGACAACACAGGCATTATTAGCACCCTGTTAACCAAAAAGTATTCAAACCTGGTGTGCGATTTATGGAGGCTTGAGAAAAAAAAATAGTCTTTTTCTTCAAGAGTGAACCAGAACGTGTTCCTCCATTTCTTGCAGAACACGGGCCTTTGCATTTTGACTGTTATGGAACATGATAGATATGTTCTCAATAGGATACAGCATTGCATTATAGTACCCAACCATTGTTAGGTGCCCACCTGAAAAGTTGGAGATGAGTGGGAAAAGGTCAGTTCAAAATCGTACCTTAACTTCATTTGGGGCATACATTGAAAGCAGGATAAATTATATTGTTCCCAAATTTGCCCTAAAGCCCTTGACCTTACCTTATTAACTTGATACTTTCCGTTTAATTGAAAGGCAGACCTTTTTTTAAGTAGGATTGTGATGCCTTTTGGTTTGCCTGAACCTGAGGTGTGGAACTGTGACAGATCCCAATTGGTAGGATAGCCCAGCCTTAAAGTGTTGTTTCTTAGCAAGGGAAGACACATTTACGAAAAAGTCATGCAGTGCAGCGCAGCAAGTTCCCTTGCTGCGCTGTACTGTGTAACAGTGAAAGAGCAGAAATGCACTGTATTTAAGGCAATGCAGCACATTCCTGTCATTCACTTGTGCTAGTGCCCTTTTGGCAGCTACGCCACAACACAGGCACACTACCGCAATGGTGCAAGGGTGACTGCTTTGCATGCAGGATTGTTTTTGTTGAGGAAGGGGCATCTTCCTGCAAAATAGGAATCCTGGGAGGCATATTCCTCTTTCTATGTGTGCTGCATAGAAGGAAGAAGAAACAAGGATACATAGAGATATTTCTCCTCCATGCTCTTCCCCTGGATAGGTGTAAGATTTTGGCACATCTCCAGGTTTATAAGTTCTTTTAAATCAGGAGATGCGTAAAAATCCACGGGAGTTGCACTGGAACACCCGCGCAAAGCCCAGGCAACGCCGTCTCAGGGCAGAGTAATGCAATGCAGCAATTTGCACTGCGTTGCATTACTCCCCATTTCTCTTCATAGGTGAATCATGACCAGGTACTTTTAGTGTGCCTACTGTTGGTGAATTCAAATTAGTCAATGTGAATTATGATTCTTCTCTACCAAACCGTTAGAACACTAGACTTCCCATAACCCCAACGGAGCATACAGGAAAAATAAGAGACTGACCATGGTGCCACAAACCACACTTTTTGGCTTTCCGCCTGCAATATGAGTGGCATAAGTGGTGTCACCCGCAAACTGTAGAAAAACAAACTATAAAACATCAGATTTCGTATTGTAAATACACACAATAAGAAACTGATCAAAGACAAGCAGTCATTAGAGTAATGTAAAGGTAAACCATTAAATATTAATAGAGAAGATACTGAGAGGCATTATGAGTGCCTCTGCATCCTAACTCACATAAAAGATTAATAAAAGATTTTACCCCAGCATTTAGAGATAACTGGAAACAAAAAAATAATACTGTACTATCAGTTTCCAATGTGTCCACACATACATCTAAGTGCAATCAGTAAGTGAGGGCGGAAAAACTATATGGCAGAGCAGAAGGCAACCAAATACACTCATCCCTCTTATGAAGATGCAATAAAAGGACTCTTCCCATGCATGCTTCAAGTGCCTTGCTGCCATTAGCCAGCTTCCAGTGCGCTGCTTCCCCTATTCTAAGCATTAAATCACACTCTGTGCCAATTTGGTGGGGACAGACAATGTTATTGGATTTGGAATGTTTAAAATGTCCCTCTCTTCATTCAGTGATTTGACAAAAGTGATGTTGGTTGTTAAAATAAAAAGACACATAAAAAAGAAAGCCCCACCAATAAGAGATTTTCTCCTGTCATAAAAAGGTTGTATTTTCTTAAAAGTTCATGAATTTTGCCAATGTGGTTGATGATACATCTAGATAAATGATGATTGTATTGAACAGGATGTTGTCTAACTATTAGCTACTCTTAAGATACCTTACTACATTCTAAAGAAGTGGCTTTGGGTCAAAACACCTGCAATAAGATTTTTACTTAACTAAAATGTCCAGAACACTTGGCGTATCCAATCAAGGATTAGTCATCAAATGTTTGCAGCAGATGCTAAAGGTGTCCCTCCAGCTCAGAACAGACACATTGCTGCTTATTCAACATATATGGGAAAGATGTTCACAGTCATCTGTTTTGTCTAATAGTTCCTTTTGCAGGGTTTCAAAAGCATTCACCCAACGAGAGAGTTCATCACATTCAAATGACTCCTCATCTAGGTCATTTTCGATATATTCTATTTATGATTCAGCCTTTTGAAGGGAGTGATCTATATCTTTTTAAAGTCTTGTCTCAGGATGTTTTGTCAGAAATGGGGTTATTAATCCTAGGAGGTTTCACCTCTCTCTACCCACTTAATAGCCCCCTCTGGTTAGGTCAAAACACTGTTCTGAGAAAACTCTCTGCTCAACCCGGGCTAGCTATGGCACAAGCAGCAAGAAATCTCCAGAGAAGTGTGTGCTAAGCTTCAACAGTACCAACTGTTCTAAAGTAAAGTCCACAAACCAATAAAATGCCCAAACCAATTAAAAATGCAGAATGGTTTTATTAGCAAAAAATAAAACCAAAAAGAACATCACAATTGGCTTAGGGGAACCAGATATGTGTTTTTTTAACGTTTTATGGCAAAAACCACCTTGAGAAAGTCAAGCTCTATGAAAAAAGAGCAGTTCATGGAGGACCAGGACTTAGGCGCAATATCAGACCAAACATGTTACTGCTGAGATCGGATACTCCAAGGGGGTTGTCACAGTCAAACTTAGCATTCAGTGATTAAAGATGTCAAAAATGTGTATGAAGCTATATTAAACAATTTCTGGATTGTCATTAATATCATTACTATTATTAGTAGTAGTGATAGCCAAATATGCTTTATCTGTGCTCTTTTGATGAAAGCTGTCAGAGAAGACAATACACTACTCTGACAACAAATATATATATATTAGTGAAGCTGAACAGTTCATTGCAGACATCAACAACAATGAACTAAATCTCAACTTTACAGGAGCAATCAGTGACAATAGGGTTAACTTTCTGGATGTAGAAGTTTATGTAGAGGGAGGAAAACTACAGACCAAATTGCACCGCAAAGACACTGCGGGCAATACGGTCCTCCACGCATCCAGCCAGCACCCCAATCATCTGATCGAAGCATCCCTTACGGGGAGATGCTGAGGATCAGAAGAATATGCAGTACAGACGATGCCTGTTTAACAGCACAAAATGACAGCAAAACAAGGTTCTTAGAAAGAGGCTATGCAGAGAGCTTGGTGCATAAGGCAATGCAAAGGGCAAATAAAGCTAACATTTCTCCCAGCATAGAAGGCAGCACGGAGGTAAAAAACATAGTGACAAACAGTGCTGGCAGTCAACCTAGACTCATTACTGAGTATAGTCGCCAACATAAACATCTTCAAAAGATTATGAGAAAAAACTGGCCTATAATCACAGGGGATCCGATGATAGGCAAAACAGTGGCGAATCATCCAGCTATAACCTATAGTCGTGCCAGATCGATGAACGATATGCTGGTGAAAAGTAGCCCGGAAATAGCAGTTAAGGACAACTGGCTCAGAAAAAGTAAAGGTTTCTTGAAATGCGCCGTGTGCAAGGCTTGCACCATAGGGAAAAATAAAACATCATTTAAGTCCCCATTTAATGAGGCCGCGATCTCAATCACTAAAAAAATGACATGTAAATCAGACTATGTCATTTATGTGTTGGAATGCTGCTGTGGGCTGTGTTACGTTGGTAGCACTAAGCTACAAGTGCACAAGCGCATATTACAACACATGAGAGCGGTAATCAACAAAGATGAAGCTTACCCTGTGGCAAGACATGTTAACTTGTGCCACAGAGGAGACGTGAATTGCCTCAAGTATTATGCAATTGATATGGTGCTGCCACTCCGTAGAGGGGGCAACAGGGAAGCTTACTTAAGATTACTCGAAACCAGATATATTCTGGAGCTTGATACCAAGACTCCAAATGGCCTCAACGCGACGGAAGATCTGTACACATGTCTATAATCAACAACTAACAATGACACACAATACAAAGTTGCTCAAGTGTACCCATGCTCATCAGCAATTTGAGCAAATGAGGTCATCAAACTAAAAACATCAAGTACTGCTTTTTTTAATTATTAAATTTATTTGTTCACTAGGGGAAACCACACATCTTTTTTCTTTAATATTGGTACAGGTCAACACTGATTTCCAAGGCAGTGTAGTAGCAGTATTCCACAAGCTAGTTAAGCCCACTTGGGCAGTGCACCACCTTTCCTCCCTTTCGGTACACAAAATCCAGACTAAATAGATTTTAGTAGCGAATGTTTGCACATTATATGCAGATTTAGCACATAAATCTTGTTATCGAAGTTGAGATTAATTAATTCAATATATTTTATATGTATTTAGGACTTTTGATAATTATGAAAAAACATATATATAGATAATGAAATATTGTTATGTAGGATTTTTATCGTTATTATGATGGAGATTGTACAATATTTTAAATTTGCGAATTTGCACATATTTATATATATTTATTATATATTTATCTATTTATTGTGAATTTTGCACATAGATCTGGTGATACAAAAACAAGGGAGTTGTAAATAATAACATTGTGAAGTATAGAGAATTTATATGCAGCACCTTACAAAATACAGATGAAGGTTGTAAACTGTGGAGTAGGCTGAAGTATGTTGTTTATATCTATAGGCCTGGGATCATGTGATCAGTACCTGCACTTTAAAATCACGAGGTGATATACGACCATGTCATGTGATCAAGGGCTCCAGGGCCCCAAACGCGTCATGGCGGACAAGAGGTTGCACGAAGAGTAAATAAAATACGCGCTGAAAATACTTGGTTGGGTCCGGTTCGTTTCGTTTACCTCTAGTCTCCTGGTGTAAGCAGCGAAGTTCTTGGTATATATATATATATATATATATATATATATATATATACACTTCCCGTCTTCCCATGGCATTTACTCGCGCACTCTCGGCCTTCTTTGAATGACGGTCATTCAACAAAGAAGGCCGAGAGTAAGCGAGTAAATGCTTTGGCAAAACGGGAAGTGAGTAACTGCAGCGAGGCTCTGCTGCACTCAGAACGCACCACTCAAGAGCGCTCGAGAGTCCTAAACAGGGCCACGCTGGTGACTGCATAACTGACTAAGATGACTGGTGATGTGTCAATGTCTATATATGTGTATAAGTGCATTTGATAGTGTTCTATTAATTAATGACTGCAAGTATAAATGATTCTGTTGTTGAATGGATGTGTAGACTTAGGAATCAGTGAGCGGGTATGGAGTAACTGTATTAGTGTGTCCATGGTTTCAAATATGGTACTCTGTATTTTACAGTGAGTGATAAAAGGTTATACTAGTGTATGATGAAGTGTATCAGATTGTCACATGGATGATGTCATCAGTGATGTCAATTGAGATGTCATCAGTGATGTCATCAATGATGTCACTGACCATGTCATCAATGATGTAATATGTGACATCATCAGCAGTGCATTGCGGGCACGCGAGTTATAGTTAGCAGAACTAACTATAACAGAGGAATTTCTATGGTTTTGTACAAGTGAAATGTCCAGCTAACTATAACACCCCTGAAACCTATGGTTTTTTTCTGGGAATTTCTAAGGTTTTTTAAATGCTGATTTCTAACTATAACGTCTCTGAAACCTATGGTTTTTTCAGTGAATTTCAAACCTTTTTTAAATGCAAATTTCTAACTATAACGTCGTTTTTTCAGTGAATTTCAAAGGTTTTTTTAAATGCAAATTTTTAATTGTAATAGTAGTTATACCTATTTTTTTGTACTGATTTTCTACAGTTTTTTAACTGTTTATTTATAAATATTTTATTCATTAAATAACAATATATATTTTTCTGAAAATTGCAAAAACAATTTTTTTAAAATCAAACTGAAATATTGTTTAATTTTTTTGTTTTCTTTTTTCTTTGAATATATTTCTATTATTTTCTTTCAATTTTTTTTTTCACATTTTTTTCTGAGTTGCGCACCCAATGCGTGCACATTTCGGTGGGTGCGCGGATTCTAGCCGCCATTTCAGAAAAGTTGTGAAGGATCCGCGTACGGTGTGCGACAACTGCGTGTTTTTCAGTTACATCATATACATTTAATGTTACATGATGTGTGCTATTGGTATGCGACCAGTCCGCTACTTCTGCTCCTGCGCATTCGCAACACATGCGCATTGTGGTACACAACTCCAGTGGCATGGAGAGCATGGGACCCTCGTCTGGGATACTTATTTGTTATGGGACATTCTGTCATTGGGATATACTTGGGCTACATCTGGGTGATATTTGTGCTACATTTGGGCTCTTTCTTCTCTGGTGGCCATCTTGTTGGACTTATTTGTTATAAAGCTTCTTAATTTCCTCATTTACTACAGTCTCATCGCCTCAGTAGGAAATACTCTCAGTTTTTTACTTCCATCAAGAAGGCTTTCAGATGTGTCACACTTTTGCCATAAATTCTGAATGTTAGCACTCTAGTTGCTTATTAGATCGCTGTAGTAAAGCTATGCTCACCATGGAAATCTGCTGCTGGTATTCAAAGTGCATGTTTCAGTCTGCATGTTAGAATTTTTTATTGAATTAGAAGAGGATTTGAGAAGTCAAAATGTGCCCTAATTTTTCTTTCTGGAGCACCTATCATAATTTCATTGGCAAAATGAAGCCCCTCATTTTGTTCCTTTGCAAATGAAATGTTTTAAGTGTTACCACTTTATTCCCATCAAGATGGCTTCAGGTGTTCCATACTTTTGTCATAAGTAAGACTGTTAGCGCTCCAGTTGTTCTTTAGAACACTCTGGGACATTCTGTCATTGGGCTATACTTGGGTTACATCCGGGAGATATTTGTGCTACATTTGGGCTCTCTTGTCTCTGGCGGCCATCTTGGGAGACTTATTTGTTATGGAGTTTCCTAATTTCCTCATTTACTACAGTCTACTCAGAAGGAAATACTTTCAGTTTTTTTACTTTGGTTCCACCAAGAAGGCATTCAGATGTGTCACACATTTGCCATAAATTCTGAATGTTAGCACTCTAGTTGCTCATCAGATCACTGTAGTAAAACTACTGCTCACCAGGGAAGTCTGCTGCTGGTATTGAAAGTACATGTTTCAGTCTGCATGTCAGAATTCTTTTTAATGAAATAGAAGAGGATTTGAGAAGTCACTCAAAATGTGCCTTCCTTTTTTTCTGCAGCACTAATCATACTTTCTATGGCAAAATCAACCCCCTCATTGTGTTCCTTTTTAAATTAAATGTTTTACGGGTTACCACTTTATTCCAATTAAGATGGCTTCAGGTGTGCTATACTTTTGTCATATGTAAGGCTGTTAGCACTCTAGTTGTTCTTTAGAACACTCTGGGAAGCTACAGTAGAATACAAAGGAATCAACTGACAGTCTCTGCCCTTGTTGGATGTACATGTTTTACTGTGAATGCCAGCCTTTATTCTCACATGAATGAGAACGATAATGTGAATTTACAGAAAATATGCTCTCAGTTTAGCTTCTAGATCACCTTCCAAACCTCTGTGGGAAAAGCATGAGAAAATAGTTTTCTCTCAAACATGATTCATGATATCCCAGCAAAAGGCTTTTCAAAATGGTAAAATCACCTTAGAACACACAACAATTCCTAAAATGAGTATGGTACCATCAATAAATGATTTATAATCTAACTAAAGTCTTAAAACCTTCTATTAACTGCAATGCTTTTTAATGAGGTGCTATCATGTATATGGGCCCCAAGATGGATGCCAACACTTCTTGGATGAAGTGCTGACAGCCAATCAGATGTCACAATGAGATGTGTCGTTAGGCTCCACCCGGATATATATATTTTTTTCATTTAATATCTACGAAACTACTGAACAGATATACACCATTTAACAAAAAGGCATGTGTATGAACCAAAGACTACCTCATTGGCAAAGTTGGCGTAATTCCGTTCAGCAGTTCGGGCTGTAGCTGCGACTAAAGGTTTTAATGGGAAACTGCATGGGGAAAACATGTTTTGGGACCCTCCTTTTTTCTCGGCTCCCGCTTGACAAATCACTCCCAAACTTTCACGATAGGAGCAGACCGGAGCGCCCTATTAGTTTTGAAAATTTCGCGAAGATTCGTCAACCGGCGCCAAAGTTATTGCAAATAGAATTTGCGGATTTCCTATGGAAAATACGTCCTAACTATAACTACCTGCTGGCAACCACCAGTAGGTAATATATGTATGTATATATATATATACATATATATATATACACACCCAAATTGTACCTTCGTTATCCATAAATATTTATAAACACATTCATAAAGAATACCACTTAAAATATACATCATCATTCATGCCCTCCAGTGGGCGTATCATCAATATGTTCTCATATTCGTGTCAACATTGATTATCATATGTAGGGGAAATGATCTCAATTGTATCATGTTTGATGACCTTACTGTATCCTTGATCAAGGGAGAAACAAAAATTTGGTGAAGTCTGATCAGGGTGGAATAAGCCCTGTTGAATATGTTGTGTTGAAAATATTGAAATTTAGCATTATGAGAAACTGCATGGGTGAAGAAGTGCCCTGTCCTGCTCCTTCTGTGTCAATTCCCAACCTATGTCTCTCTCCCAGGTCTTGCGAAGAAGCAGTAAGGGTTCCTGCAACGTGTGCAACAATGCTCATGGTAGCCACGCGATCTAGCGATGACAGCCACCTATGGTGTGCAACGTAAGCAGCAGAGGGTGTTGCTCACGTTTGGTATCAGTGATATGCCACAGATGGCCTAAGTCAGCCACCAATCGTCTATAGGCGAGAAAGCGGCCAACTGGGAAGGCATTATCAAGCTGCAGTTGTTCAATAGGTGCTCCATCCCGGAACAAGGTACCCAGAGTCCCCAAGCCAGCCGCCTCCCACATCTCCTAGCCATTCCTCCCAATCAGATCTTTAAAATGCTGGAGGCAGTCCAATCGTATCTCTGGCATATACTGGGGTATTGCAGGCATGATGCATAGGCTTCTAAGGAAGCTGGCATGTGCCACCTGCAAAAGGCTGTTAGCTGCTCGAGTTCAAGTTCAAGTTCAAGTTCAGAAATTTGTATAGCGCACTACTCACCCATAGTGTCTCAAGGCGCTTGTGGGAGGGGGGTGCATTATTTATCGAATAGCCAGGTTTTAAGTTCCTTTTTGAAGGAAATGTGGTTCTGTGTGAGGCGGAGGTGAGTGGGGTGAGAGTTCCAGGCCTTGGCCGCCAGGTAGGAGAAGGATCTTCCTCCCATGGTGGATTTGTGGATGCGCGGATCTGCGGCAAGCGCTTGGTTGGAGGATCTTAGTTGGCGGTGGGTGTGTAGAAGGACAGACGTGTGTTGAGGCATTCGGGTCCTAGTTTGTAGAGGGCCTTGTGAGCGTGGGTGAGGAGACAGAACGTTATTCTCTTGTTGACGGGAAGCCAGTGGAGGTCTTTCAGGTGGCCGGTAATGTGAGCTTGGCGAGGGATGTCCAATATGAGTCTGGCCGATGCATTTTGGATGCGTTGGAGTTTTTTCTGTAATTTGGCTGTGGTTCCGGCGTAGAGGGTGTTTCCATAGTCCAGTCGGCTAGTGACCAGTGCGTGGGTGACCGTCTTTCTTGTTTCGGTGGGGATCCAACGGAAGATTTTTTTGAACATACGGAGTACGTTAAAGCAAGAGGATGAAACGGCGCTAACTTGTCTGGTCATCGAGAGGGGGGAGTCTAGGATGAATCCCAGGTTGCGTGCGTGGTCTGTGGGTATGGGTGCTGTGCCCAGGGCCGATGGCCACCAAGAGTCGTCCCAGGCAGAGGGTGAAGATCCTAGGATGAGAACTTCCGTTTTGTCTGAGTTAAGTTTTAGGCGGCTGTTTTTCATCCATTCGGCTACTTCTTTCATGCCTTCATGAAGATTGGTTTTGGCGGTGTTGGGGTCTTTGGTGAGGGAAAGGATCAGCTTGGTGTCGTCAGCGTAGGAGATGATGTTGAGGTTGTGTTGTCGCGCGATGGAAGCGAGGGGACTCATGTAAACGTTGAAGAGGGTGGGACTGAATGATGATCCTTGTGGGACTCCGCAGATGACTTCGGTGGCCTCTGATTTGTATGGGGGGAGTCGGACTCCCTGGGTTCTCCCGGCGAGGAACGAGATAATCCAGTCCAAGGCTTTTCCTTGTATTCTGATGTTGCTGAGGCGTTGTATGAGGGTGCTATGACAGACTGTGTCGAAGGCGGCGGAGAGGTCGAGTAGGATGAGGGCAGCTATTTCTCCGTTGTCCAGTAGCGTTCGGATGTCATCTGTCGCTGCAATGAGGGCGGTTTTGGTGCTGTGTTTGGCTCGAAAGCCGGACTGTGAGGGGTCGAGGGAGTTGTTGGATTCAAGGAAGGCGGCGAGCTGGCTATTGACGGCTTTCTCAATGACTTTGGCAGGGAAGGGGAGGAGGGAAATGGGGCGGTAGTTCTTAAGTTCAGAGGGGTCAGCTGTGGGTTTTTCAGGAGGGCAGTGAGTTCGGCGTGTTTCCAGCTTTCCGGGAAGGTAGCGGAGTTGAAGGAGCAGTTGATGACATCACGGAGATGGGGTGCGATGATGGAGTCTGCTTTGTTGAAGATGTGGTGGGGACAGGGGTCGGTTGGCGAACCTGAATGGATGGAGTTCATTAGGCGGATGGTCTCTTCAGTGGTGATTGGGTTCCAGGCGTTAAGGTTGTTAGGGAGCGGTTCGGCTTTGGAAATGGGTGAGGTGGGCTGTTTTTTTGAAATGTTCTTAAAGCTGTTATGTATGTCGGCGATTTTGTTGTAGAAGAAAGAGGATAACGAGTCGCAGAGGTCTTGGGAGGGAGTAATGTCGTTTGAGGCTGTGGTGGGGTTGGTGAATTCTTTGACGATGTTGAATAGTTCCTTGCTGATGTGGGCGTTGTTGTCGAGTCGATCCTTGAAAGCTGATTTCTTGGTGGATCGGATCAATTGGTGGTGTTTGCGGGTGGCTGCCTTGAGGGTGGTCAGGTTCTCAGTGGTTGGGTTTTTTCTCCATGTTTTTTCGAGAGTACAGCATAGTTTCTTGGAATTCTTAAGGTCATCGTTGAACCAGGGGGCCTTTTTGCTACCTTGTTTGATCTGGTGGTTTTTTAGGGGTGCTAATTCGTCAGCGCTGTGAGTGATCCATTGTTTGAGTTTGGTGGCAGCTTCGTTTGGGTCCAATGTGAGGGCTGGAGGGTTTTGGTTGAGCGATGTGATGAGTTGGTCGGTGGTGATTTTGTTCCAGTTTCTTCGAGGAATAGGTTGTGGGTGGTTGTGAGTCGTGGTAGTTTTGTAGCTGAAGTGAACACAGCTGTTGTCCGTTCAATGGAGAGCTGTGGTATGATTGAAGGAGATGTGTTTGCTGGAGGTGAAGATAGGGTCAAGTGTGTGTCCGGCTAAGTGGGTGGGGGTGTCAACAAGTTGTTTGAGTCCGAGATTGGCCAGGTTGTCCAGAAGGGTGGTGGTGTTGCAGTCGTTTTTCTTTTCTAGGTGGAAATTGAAGTCTCCCAGTAGAATGTAGTTTTCGGAGGGGAGGGCATGTGGGCTGATGAAGTCAGTGATGTCTTCACTGAATTGTTTACGGGTTCCTGGTGGTCTGTAGATGAGCGTACTTCTAAGTGTGGTCCTGGGGTCGGTGTGGATCTGGAAGTGGAGGTGTTCGGCGGTTTCAAGGTAGTCGTCGAAGCTGGTCGTGATTCTGATGGTGTTCTTATGGACGATGGCGATGCCGCCACCTGTTTGGTTGGTACGGTCTTTTCGGAAGATCTTGTACGCATCCGGGATGGCTATGGCGATGTCGGGTGCTGATGATGGGTTCATCCAGGTTTCTGTAAGGAAGGCGATGTCCGGTGACGGAGTGTCGAGTAGGTCCCAGAGTTCTGTGGCGTGTTTGTGGATCGAGCAGGTGTTTAGCAGGATGCATTTCAGGTGGTTAGAGTCGGAGCTATTTTTGGAGGTCGTGGATTTGGTGTGGGTCTTGATGCAGGCGAACTTACAGGAGTGGCAGGCAAAGGGACCGTGGGTACGTCCTGGGGCAGCTTCGTAGCATTGTGGTGTACGTCCGGGGTTAAGGGCTAAGAGGGTGGCGGCATCATACGTTATGCGGGAGGAGTGCGGTTTGCGGGGGACAGGGGGTCTGGCGCTGGGCGCGGTCCAAGGCACGGACGGGTGTAGACGGGCTTACCTTTGGCACACCTTCGGCGCATGGGGCACGACCGCTGCGCTTGAACGCTGCGCGGAAAGGCATCTGTCATATATGGGTAGTGGAAAGGGGGCGAGGGAGGGTCAGCTGGGAGGCGGGAGCGGGGTGGAGCTACGGGCAAGGGAGCACAACAAACAACAAAATGGCTGCACAGGTCTAAATCGAAACTGGGCAAGACTCGGGCATAATGTAATTTACACAAAACAATGCCAACATACAATGCGCTGATTGAAATATGCGGCGCTATAGAAGTCAAATGCACAATGCAGGCAGCGTCAGCAATGCGGGGGTCAAATATCGCTAATTGGAGGCAGCAGAACGAGCGGAGCGCGGACGCGGTGGTATGAGTCAGCTACGATACCGGATACCGCTATCTGCTTCAGGGCGCTCTGGAGTCACCAGGTCAGCAAGCCTTGGGAGCGTGGGGGTGCGACCTCTTCTGATCGGGTCAGGAGAGTCACAGCGCGCGGAAGGGGGTGCCGGTGTATTACTATTTGTGGGAGGGAGGGTCAGCTGGGAGGCGGGAGCGGGGTGGAGTTACGGGCTAGGGAGCACAACAAACAACAAAATGGCTGCACAGGTCTAAATCGAAACTGGGCAAGACTGGGGCTCAATCGAGCATAAAGTAATTTACACAAAGCAATGCCAACATACAATGCGCTGATTGAAATATGCGGCGCTATAGAAGTCAAATGCACAGTGCAGGCAGCGTCAGCAATGCAGGGGTCAAATATCGCTAATTGGAGGCAGCAGAACGAGCGGAACGCGGACGCGGTGGTATGAGTCAGCTACGATACCGGATACCGCTATCTGCTTCAGGGCACTCTGGAGTCACCAGGTCAGCAAGCCTTGGGAGTGTAGGGGAGCGACCTCTTCTGATCGGGTCAGGAGAGTCACAGCGCGGGGAAGGGGGTGCCGGCGTATTACTATTTGTGGGAGGGAGGGTCAGCTGGGAGGCGGGAGTGGGGTGGAGCTACGGGCTAGGGAGCACAACAAACAACAAAATGACTGCACAGGTCTAAATCGAAACTGGGCAAGACTGGGGCTCAATCGAGCATACAGTAATTTACACAAAACAATGCCAACATACAATGCGCTGATTGAAATATGCGGCGCTATAGAAGTCAAATGCACAATGCAGGCAGCGTCAGCAATGCGGGGGTCAAATATCGCTAATTGGAGGCAGCAGAACGAGCGGAGCGCGGATGCGGTGGTATGAGTCAGCTACGATACCGGATACCGCTATCTGCTTCAGGGCGCTCTGGAGTCACCAGGTCAGCAAGCCTTGGGAGCGTGGGGGAGCGACCTCTTCTAATCGGATACTACTACTGCGAATATAAGCATTTTTTTCACCATGAAAGTGCAACACTAAGGGGTCCATTAGGATGGCGGGCGGAAACAGTCCGCCCGCCACCCTAACGGAGATCGGGACCGCCTGCCTAAAGGGCGGGGGTCCCAACATTGGCATTAGGATGCGCCCGCCACTGTGGCGGGCGCATTCCTCAAAGTAACATTGTGGCGGGCATAGCTCACTGCACCGTCCGCCACAATGTTAAAAACAAATGCACGCATTTGCATACTCGAAGCGACAGGCACCGCGCAGTGCCTGCCACTGCGATTATGCAAATGCAGGGGGTACCACAGGTACCTCCTGTGTGGCACCCCCCCTTTGCCCGTCAAAGGGCCACCGCTACCTGGCGGAGGCAATCCGCCCGCCATCCTAATGGGCCCCTAAAGCTTTACTTATTCCTTAATATGAATCAGAAGCCTTTGTACACAACATTTGATGATTACCAAATGTTTTAACACACCTTAATGGGTTTGCAAATTGCACTCACACCTATCTCAATGAAACGCAATATATGCAAAAGTGGTATATTATTCTTTTCAGACATGTTTGCATGATGTTCTCCTTATGTGATGTGATGCATTTCCTGAATTTCCCCATGGAAATACATAGGATTATGGCTGTAAAACAGGGAATATTTTCAAATAAATAGGTAGGTTGTAGGGAGGAGTAAGAGTGCCAGAGTGTGGTTTAGGGAAGGATGCACACCCAGCCACCACCGAGTACTCTTCAATAGTTACTTAATCCAGAAAAGACCCAACAACATCATTAATGTACTCCATCTAGCACCTGGTGTAAGTCCAGCTTCATACAGGACCAAGCACTAATAATGCAACACACTCCCATAGAAAATAATGAGAGAGCCTTAAAATAAAATGCCACAGGAAGTAATGTTAAACTAAAATACCTCCTTCCTAATGTTTCAAAATTGTAAAAAAATCTAATTTATTGTTAAAAAATGTATACATAAATACACCCTAAAACTGAGTTAATTATGAAATGCATTAATTGCTTTTTTCAATGTAAACATTAATGCAACTTTATTTTTTAAATAATTAGATAATTCTAAATTACTTCCATACATAACTTTAAATAACTTTTTTAATATAATAAAAAATATACATTCCATACTTTAAGTGGGATTTCTTATTTGAAACCTTAAAAAACTAATTTTAATAGCTGCGAATAGCCTGAAGTTGTGAAGTTACTCAAAAGTGTGAAAGTAAACTTACTTATGTAGATTTACTCACATATAGATCTCAAATTTAAAATAGTGTAAAAATCCAACCTAAACAATATACATATTTTTTTTATATATTTATTATTTAAAAAATATATATTTAAAGAAAATATATTACAAGTGATTGAAAGTGATGCATGTAATTAACAGTAATTGAATTATTTTTAATAAATATCAATGATACATTCATTTTAATATTTAACAAGGTAAAAAAAAAATTAATTATTCATTGTTTTATGTTTAGAATCTTTTTACCATTACATACAGTTTAAATAATTTAATTTATTTTAACATTCATTCCTATGGGGTTACTCTATTATTTTCTCTACCCTAATATTTTCTATTGGAGGGTATTGCAATACCTGTGAGTGGCCATAGTTGGTACTGGGCATACTCCAGCTCTGAAATAGAGTATATGTACTACTATTTTGGGTTATTCGTGGCTGTAGCAACTACAGCAGGGAAGTTTGTGATTAGGAAGGGGATTACTCTTCCACTCACATTCTCTCGCTTCCGCTATTCTGCTGTCTCTTATTTACAATTACATCACTATTACAATTACCTTACCATTGCGCTGTGTGCTCTGCAGAGAGGCCACGGGTTGAATGAGCATGCACTGTTGAATACCTTTATCAAAAACTGTCAGTCACTATGGGAAATTTGCACAGGCTTCAGCCTCAACTCCAGAGCTCTCAATCATGGCTCGTTAGAAACACCTACCTACATCCTGAACTCCTACAGGTGTTCATAGTACACACTACAAATGAGTAACTTGGTGCATGAAAAATAAAATACAGATACACACCATCCTGGAAAACCAAACACTCTTAAGGAATGTGAGAGTAAGTATAAAGTGAAATGTAAACAGAAACCACATCGCTGTTCCCAGTCTGAGAGGGCGGTGTCTGTTTTTGGTGGCTGCAGCTGTCATCAGTTGAAGTGGCAAAAGGGCGGAGGCAGGACAGTTACAGATGGGGCACTGACCCCACCTTGCCCCCACACCTCACCACTATCTCACCAATAAAACGCAGAAGCCCACATTTCTCCATTTGCCAGTAGTGAGGCCAGTCTGTCACCACTTAGCTTTTTTTGGGTGGCTAATGTGGCTACCATGCATGTCTGCTGCTGCGTGCAAGGCACCGATTCAGCAATTGATCCATGAGTTCAGGCTAAATCAAGTTCACTCCAGATGCAGCCATTGCAGGCAGCATGCCCTGCCTTGCCCTAGCACAGGTCAGATCAGCCAACGCTGGCATGCATGGGTAGCTAGTAGAATAAAAATGTCATGTCCTCCTCAGCTCCTCCACTGGGTCACCCAGGCTTCACACTGAGGTAAGCTTACTCCTGCACTGACCCAGTGGTGTAAGATAGACCCCTCCACCCCCACGGTTCTGGTATGTATTGCGATAACCACAAGCACAAAATAACCACTGGGTGGTGGATGCCTTTTGTGTACAAGAATGTTTCTTAGGATTATAAATCTGTTGATTTAAACACAGTGGTTAGATTTATCAAGATCTTATGCCAGCACAACATGATGCAAAGGGGCACAAAGTCTGGGAAGGCTATTTACTTTTGAGCCCAAAAGTTATTTTTCTCTACAAAGGTGTCGTTTTCTCAGCACAAATTGAGCTTTGCCCTTCTGTGTGCCGTTTGCATCATGGAGTTGTTGTATGAGTAGTCCCTGGGGGGGATAAGTGCAAGCACACATAGTTTTTGATGCAAACCTGGTGTAATAAGATAGTTGGACCAGGCTTCAGGCCAAAAAATAATGCTTCCTTGAATCAGGAGGAAAGTTATAGAAAGTTTTCATATCTCCAAATATTCCATTGCATATGTGCTGGACTGTACAGCACACATCCAAAGTGTGCTATGTTACAGAAATGTCTATGCATGGGATTGTGTACTACTGGACAGGTGTACTTCATGCACACACCTTTGCATCATGGTGCATGGCTCTAGGCAGCCCCTTTGTGCACCAGCACATGGGATAAGACCAGCAACACTGCTCTGCACTGCTGTCTCTCCCTTGCAGAATTTAGAGCAGCAATTGTGATTGGTAAATCTGCTCCATTATATGAAGTAACAAAGATGGCACTCTCGCACTAACTAATAGAGAGTGAGAGTTCATTCAATTACATCAACTTGAAGAGTGAAGAAACTTTAGGCCTCATTGCAAGTTTTTCATTGATTTATCCAGGGAATTAACCCGCTGCCCCTATCACTGGGCAACTGCGTTCATGAATGAGGAGTTACTGGAGGAATCAGTAATTCGTTATATTACCACGGGATTTCTGAGATTGCACTAGTATTTCACCCGGAGACTTCACCACCAAAGCAGGATTAACAGGGGTCACATTATGAAGCCAAACATCGACAAGGTAAGTTTTATCACAATTCCAACATCAGTATTTATAGACAAATACAAAGTAACACCAGGAAAACCTGGAAGAGGAAGATGTTAGAAACAAGCTCTAACAATTAATAAGAAAAAATAGATTAAACTAATGGATTTTGGGAATATTTTGTTATGGTTTGGACAATCTCATTTTCCAACTGGGCAAGCAAGCTAATGCCAGAACTTAAATTCGTCTTTGCTGTTTTGTTTGGATGTGAAAAAACGTCCTCTAATAGCAAGTTTAATCCTTAGATAGGTCAATTTACACTTGAGATATTTTGCCAACAAAGGTTTCAAATACTTAGACATTTTACTCTATCATTACAGGCCTAGAGATTCTAACTTCAGTGAATGTGAAAGGGAACTTTCAACAGATTATATTTCAGTGAAAACACCACTATCGAACCAGCAAACAAAGGGGGTGTTGACATTCTGCAAAGCACGACTAGTGATAAAGAAGTATACAGAGAGGAATCTAATGACGTGAGCTGCAAATAATACTGGAAAGGCTTTGTGTGTTTGTTTGACTATTGCAGAAGAGGCTCAAACATAGCTTCCAAAAATCCTGGAACATGTTTCTAATCCGCAAGGAGAGCTATTATTGCTGACAAGCACCTTCCAAGCTACACCCGAGAATTTTATAGACACGTTTTGGCAGTCACTCTGACACGTCGTGCATCAATGCAGCTCTTTACAAAAATCCATCAACCAAAATAAAGAAAAGGTTAGGTGCTTCACAGTTGAATTAGTCAACGCAACCATAGTGAAAAAAGAATTGATTTCTGGAAACATGGAGCTCCTTGTAATGACTCACTATGATTTAAAGATGCACTCTGTTCGAAGAAAATAAGAATGTTCCAGGATATAACTAGACCATCACATGTTTACCCCATGTATGCAATTCAATAAAGGAAAGATATCCCTAATTGAACAATGCAGAAAATAATAGGGGGTAAATAGCAAAGGCATTTATTTGATACTTTACTTTTATTTATTTGACACATTTATTTAATACATTTCTTTTAAATGAATTTGTACAACAGAAGTGCTACTTCAAGTACTCATCAATGCCTTTGTGAATGTCAATATCCATCTTAGTAACACAAAGAGCGCACAACCATTTGTACTTGTCCTACTTGTATATGAATATTTTCATTTTGTTCCCTTTTTTTGTATATTTTGGTGCCATTCCATAAACCCATTGAACAGTGCCTGAAGCAGTGGTGCAGGAGCACTACTTCATTAATTCATGACTTGCCTTTCAGGGTTGACTCCTTTGTTTGCTACCAGACGGAATCCAGGGGATTGGGCATGCGGTACATCCTAGGAGGCTGTCCTTCTACCACAGTTGTCTGAAGTAGTTAGACATAATGTGAATGGGTCAGTAATGAGAAGGCACTGAATCAACTTTTATATGTAATCAAGAGAGGACTGGTCTATCAATATTCAGCGGGACGCCAAGGCAAGGGAGGGCCCTGGAGACACCGAGAGCATCTCAGTTAAAGAGGTGGAATCGGCGATCACCAGGCAACTACCTAACAAAGCCCCATACCTAGACAGACTACCAGGAGACCTTTTCCGCTCCCAGACAAAAATCTGGGCGCCGACAGCAAGAGTAGAGGGTGGCAGCCTCTACCTTGTCTTCATAGACCTGCGGGCTGCCTTTGACCTTGTCGTCAGGGAAAAGCCTATGGAGGGTACTGAAAGAACTAGACCTCCCGCCCGATCTGCTAGATGTCCTGATGCGCTTCCATGCAGGGAACTATGCCAAGGTGAGATGCGGGAAGAACGGGGAATTATCAGCCCGCTTCTCCGTGGCCAGAGGCTTACGCCAGGGCTGCGCCCTGGCTCAGACGCTCTTTAGTCTTTATATAAATGGCCTGGTGGGTGAGGAAAGGGTCAGGGACAGTGATGCTCCATGGTTGGCCACTGGGAGGGTACCTGCTCTGATGTTCGCAGACGACACCCTGTTTTTGTCTCGAACATCATCAGGTATCCAGAGGGTCCTGGATGGTTTTGTATCCTTTTGTGCTCTGAGGGGATTGGAGATAAACTTAGCAAAGAGGAAGTTTATGATCTTTCATCCCCCAAAGCGAACTCGCCCTAACCAGGTATTAAATGGCGTCCCGCTCGAAAGGGTGAAAACCTTTGTATACTTGGGGGTTACCCTGACTGAAGATTTTGGTTGGGGCCCACAGGTATCCAAATCTGTTTTTAGGTTGGTGCAGATCGGAGGGGGCATTGGCAAGTTCCATAGAACAACCCTGTTTAAGCCAGTTGCCCCAGCCCTTGAGATCTATGGGGCGCAAGCTAGACCAGCTGTGATGTATGGTGCAGAACTCTGGGGCCATAAGAGTACACCAAACCTCCTCAAGGTGGAACAGGCCTTTATGCGGAACCTGATAGGCCTCCCCCACAGCACCCTGCTCACACCCTTGAGACTAGATCTAGGCCTAGAGTCCATCTCAGAACTGCTAGCCACCCGACCTCTTCTGCATTGGAGAAGGCTCTGGACAGTGCCTGAGCTCGAGGATTATAGAGTTGAATTTACTGCAGTCTGGGGGCACCTAAAGACCAAGAATATCCCCTGGCTAGCCCATATCAAGGCCCTTGTATATCAAATTGGTATGCCCCAATTATGGGAGACCCCAGAGGTGAGCTGCCCGAGAATGAAGAGAATGGAGCTCCTGGCTTCCCTAAGACATTACAACCTAAGCCTTCTCCATAGCTCGACAACGCTGGGCAGTCTGTCTGCAGAATTTTTGCAGGTAAAACCCGTGTCTAAGAGGGAGGAGTTTTTGGACCTAATACAGCCTCCGCTTGCAAGAAAACTTTACATACAATTAAGACATGGTTGTCTACCTATTGGGGCATTTACTTGCAAATGGAATGGACAAAAAGAGGGAATTTGGAAAGGGGCGACCACTCGGTCCCCCCGAACGTATGGTGGAGTACCCCGATCCCCCCGGGAAGCCATCTTGGGCGGGAGGCGAGTCTCGGCTGGTATGCCCAAAGCGGCGTAGCCGGGGCGCGCTGTTTCCCGCCCAAGAGTGGGTTGTCCTAGACACTGAAGCCGCCAGCCACGCCCCCGGAGGCGGGCGGAGGCGGGTTTACGCCCGCCCGAAGAAGGATAAGAGGAGCGACGAGCCACGGATGCATCCTCTTGTTCCTGTGCTCTGAAGCTGCACCTCCCCGCTGCACAGGAGCTCGAGACGGAACGAAGAGCCAATTTTGAGCGTTGTAATTTTGTTCTTGTTCTTTCAGATATCTTCGTTGGAGAATGCCGGGCAAGAAGGTCGGAAAGCGGGTCGGTACCGATCAGATGCTCCGCATGCTCGTAAAGGACATGGCCGAGATGAAAAAGCAGATGGCGACAATGAACGGGGTAGGAGGCCCGAAGCGAGTCGTTGGACCAGCATTGCCGGGAGTAGTCCCCAGCGGGAGAGGCAAGAGGTCCAAGAGAGGGGCGTCTGGGGGAGAGGCCCTGGTTCCCGATACACCGATCGAGGAGCCAACCCCGGTTCCGAAGGAGGGGCGACCGATCCCCGTTGTAGTCACCCCTGTGAACGGGGAGGATATGCCTCCCGAGTTGGCTGCACAACTGGCAGCGTGGTTGGGAAAAGATAGTGAGGGCACCACGGCGGACGACGCCAGGGCAGTAATGAGGCAATTACGAGAATCTAGAGAGGCTGCGAAGGCACCATCTTCTGTTCCCCCACAGGTTCCGGTGGGTGAAACCGCAGCGGGCACGAGTTCGGCAGCAACTACAGCTCCTAACTCAGGTAAGCGGCTACTGCCGATTGCGGGGGAAGGGTCTGTACCCTCACGAAGGGAGAAAGTGGCCCAGCATGTTCCAATTGAAGTTAAGGAAATATTTGGGCTGATAAGTATGTAAACATGTTTTCTTTGCTTACCGATCACTACGAGATCGAGCATGTGAAGGGTCAAAAGGAGTTTCTGCATCCGAGTGTTTGGCGCGCAAAAATGTCCGCCTTTAAGGTCGAGGAGAACATAGGGAACTGGGGCAGAGCGTTTGGCATATTCACTTCAATTATGGGGGAACGAAGGCCTGAGTTGTTGCCCGAGTTGCCCATATATCAGTCACGTATCATGGAGTATTCTCAATCACATGGGGGCAATCAGTGGTTCTGTTATGACAATGTTTTTAGGAAGGCCAAGGAGCACGACCCAGCTTTGACCTGGGATTGTTACGACTCCATTTCTTGGCAAAAAATGGAGAATTCAGGCATGTTAAAGGCACCATTGTCGGGGGGTAATGGGGGTGAGTTTTCCCGCCATTCGTCTGGGACGCCCTTTCGGACGGGTGCAGGTAACGAGCATCACTCGAAGTCGAGTGGCAACGCAGGTAAAAAGGGGATCTGTTGGAATTTTAACAGGGGAAAATGTACAAGGCCCCAGGGGTCATGCAAGTTTAGACACGACTGTGGGGGGTGTGGACAGTCCTCGCATCCTGAGACCATGTGCAGAGCCAAAACGGGTGATAACGGTGGTAGGGGAAGCGCCAAACAGGTCTGAAATAGTCCGAGGGGCGCCTTTACCTACCCCGGTTGATACCATGGCAATGATTCCTTGGCTCAATGAATACCCGGATCATGTCTCCGCTGGGGTGTTGCGAGACGGGTTTTCGTATGGTTTCCGCATTCCTGTGGGGAATTTTCAGGGTAAGGCACATGGTAAGAACCAACTGTCGGTCCTGCAGAATACGGCGGTGGTACAGGTAAAGATTGGGAAAGAGGTGGCTCGAGGGCGGGTTGCCGGACCATTCGATATACCACCAGTCGCTAACTTTGTTTGTTCCCCCAAGAAGGGCCCGGGTGAGTTTAGACTTATACATAATTTGTCAGCCCCACGAGGTCTTTCCGTGAATGATGCGATAGACCCGGAAGTGTGTTCGGTGCGGTACGCATCTTTCGATGAGGCCGTCGCCATGTTGAATCGCCTGGGGCCCGGAGCGCTGATGGCAAAATCAGACATCGAGTCAGCGTTCCGGTTGCTCCCGGTACACCCAGACGATCAGCGTCTCCTTGGTTTTATGTTTCAGGGTCGCTATTACATGGATAAATGTATGCCAATGGGATGCTCCATATCTTGTGCTTATTTTGAAAAATTCAGTTGTTTTCTGCAATGGGTATTCACGAGAAAGACGGGGTTCCAGCATGTTATGCATTATCTCGATGATTTTCTGTTCCTGGGGGCAGCCGGGGATCCAGAATGTGGACCGGCTTTAAATGAATTTTGTGGCTTGATGAGTCATTTTGGTGTGCCATTGGCACCAGGTAAGACTGTGGGGCCATCGACTTCGCTCGAGTTTCTTGGAATAGAACTCGATTCAGAAGAAGGTTGCTTTCGGCTACCCAAGGAAAAGGTGGTGAAATTCAGGGCCTCCCTTGAAACATGTATTCGGGAGACTAAGGTGAACTTACATCAATTGCAGCAAACTGTGGGTCAGTTGAATTTTGCCCTTAGAGTAATGCCAATGGCCCGCCCCTTTTCCCGCTCGATCGCACAAGCCATGGTCGGTCTTAAAGAGGGACACCACCGCACGAGGCTCTCGGCTGAGATTCGTCAGGACATGCGCATTTGGTTGGCATTCCTGGCGGATTTCAATGGTCGAATTGTTTGGAACAAGCCGGCGGTGTCCTCCGAGGAGCTGGGGCTGTGGACAGATTCGGCGGGGAGTATAGGTTTTGGCGCCATATTCGGAAAGCAATGGTCGGCTCAAAAATGGCCGTCATGGTGGCACGAGTGCGGGCTGACGAGTAACATTGCCTTTCTCGAACTTTTCCCTATTTTGGTGGCCCTGAAAACATGGCCTGAGGGGTTTCGGGATCACTCTGTGGTGTTCTGGTCCGATAACATGACCGTGGTTGAGTGTATCAATAGTCAGGCTGCACGGTGCAAATGGATTCTGAGATTGCTCAAAGAAATTGTGTTATTGTGTATGCAATTGAATGTGCTCTTTAGGGCAAGACATGTGCCAGGGGCACTGAACCAAGCGGCTGATGCGCTTTCTCGTTTCCGTATGCAGGCCTTTTGGGGTTTTCTGCCCACAGCGGACCCGGTGGCGGCACCCTTTCCCGAAGCTCTCTGGTCTCTCGGTGCCCCGAACTACAAAACCTCGTGGGAGAGAGTTGAGCACCCAGGACAAGGAAGGCATATGAAGGGGCGTTCCGTTCCTATTGGTCCTTTTTGGGTGCTGCTAGGGGTGGAGCTTTGGGGCCAGGAAGAGTTTGTCGTTAAATTTTTGCTGTCTTTACATCAGGCAGGCAAATCAGTAGCTACGGCCCAGAGGCATCGGGCCGCCATTTCCTTTATGGCAAGGGCTCATGGGATCCAGGACCCGACAGCGTCTTTCGTTGTGCAGAAAGCGCTACGTGGGTGGCAACGCCTTGAGGGTCGCAGAGTAGATGAGAGGCACCCGATAGGTCTGGATAGGTTGGCCCTGTTATTATCCGTACTCCCTGCGACATGTTCATCCCAGTATGAAACAGTGTTATTCCGGGCCGCTTTTGCGTTAGCATTCCATGGGGGGATGCGAGTGAGCGAACTGGTGGCAAAGAACAAGCAGGATACGGGGGGAGGACTGTGCCGAGAGCACATTCAGGTTAAGGGGGAGACGATGATCGTCTCGTTTGTCAGGTCCAAGGCTGATCAGGGTGCGATTGGGGATTGCGTAGTCATACATCGAATTCCCGGATCTCCCATGTGCCCTGTGGTTTGCGTAGAGGAATATTTAGCGCAGAGGGCGGCATCATGGGGGGGGACCTTGTTGAGACACGCTGATGCCACCCCACTGACGAGGTTTCAGTTCCAGCGGGTGCTTACAATGGCAATTTCGGCCGCGGGCTTGAGTTTGGGACCCATTCCTTTCGGATAGGGGCTGCTACTGAGGCTACAGCCAGGGGTCTGAGTGTGGAAAAAGTGAAACAATTGGGGCGTTGGTCCTCGAATTGTTACAAAAGGTATGTGCGGTTGCACATGTTGTGAAGCTTTAATCATGTACTCACGCTTCTTGTTTTTGTTTGGTTTACAGTTTCGCAAGCTTACGAGGCGGGGCGGACTGTGCAGTCGACCCGACACCTGGGAACCAGCGGTCAAAGAACGCCGGCTGAGGAAAAAGTGGTGTGGGTCGTGGGCCACTCATATGTGAGGCGTGCCACGGATGTATTCAAAGCAGGTGACATGATTCACATGGCTGGGGAATACGGGTACAGGGTTACCTTCTACGGAAGGGGCGGGCTCTGTATTGACCAGTTTCAACCTTTCTTCGAGGGTTTGTTAGGGCGGACAAGGTCACCGCCGTCTATAGTCATAGTGCATCTTGGGGGCAATGCCTTGGTGACCACTGGTAGACGACTACTTCTCGAGGCGATACTATCCACAGTAAGTTGGTTGGCGAGAAGAGTTCCAGGGGTCACGATTGCATGGTCCCATATGATTCCACGAAGGATGTGGCGGGGAGCGAATTCTGTGTCTGCTATAAATCATTCAGTGAAGAAGGTAAATAACAAATTGGGTAGACTGTTCCGTTCAAATTCATTGCATTCGATTCCTCATGGTTGTATTAGGGGAGACAGTATGTATCTAGAGGATGGGGTACATTTGTCCCGGGTGGGGAATTCTTTACTCATAGGAGACCTCGTAGCATGGCTAAGGAGTTTACAGCATGACCTTTAGGTAGGAGTTTTTGTGGGGGGTCCGGATAGCCGGTCAACTATCCGGCCTGTGGCGGTAAGGTCATGATCGGTGAGCAGTAATTGGAAGATCCCTTTGGGGGGGCGTCACCCATTACGGATGGGAGCGCCCGGAGGGAGGTGGCCATTGGCCCCTCAATGGGGAGGCGGTCCCTTCTAAGGAGGGGACGCCGAAAGGAAAGGGAAGGCGGTCAAGGCCCCTCCCTGGATAGGAGGGGCTACGGGCCCCTCATGGGAATTTCCCGGGGCCACGACATCTGCGACGCCAGATGTGGTAAGTTGTGTGGGGTGGGGAGGGGGGTCTACGCTACCTTCTAGACACCTCACACGAGTCCTCGGACGACCAATAATATGGCGTCGAGTTAATTGGGGCCCCCGTCAAGAAAAGGGAAATTGGTATGTGCACATGAGGTGCAGCCCTCTGTGCGGCCGCCCCTCACAAGTGAGGCCGGAGTTCTGGTTTAGGGATCTGACACCGGTTACGACCTTGCCGTTGGCCCTTAACGTTAGGATGTACAATTTCAATTTAAAATGCATTTGTAGGATGTTAGTATCGGCTAGGAGAACCTTTGTATTAGAAATATGTTAAGGTCAGCCAAAACATCGTAATGTGGAAATGAAATTGTACATGATATGAAACTGTTATTTTAATGTTTTAATTTTGTTTCATATTTTAATAAATACGGCCGGGAGGGTAACTCCCTCCCGCCTTCCAAAAGTTCGGAAATGTTTCCGTATTCCCATTCTTGGGGATTGTGTTGAGAGGGGGTGGCGGGTATCTCAGCCATATGGAAAGGGGCGACCACTCGGTCCCCCCGAACGTATGGTGGAGTACCCCGATCCCCCCGGGAAGCCATCTTGGGCGGGAGGCGAGTCTCGGCTGGTATGCCCAAAGCGGCGTAGCCGGGGCGCGCTGTTTCCCGCCCAAGAGTGGGTTGTCCTAGACACTGAAGCCGCCAGCCACGCCCCCGGAGGCGGGCGGAGGCGGGTTTACGCCCGCCCGAAGAAGGATAAGAGGAGCGACGAGCCACGGATGCATCCTCTTGTTCCTGTGCTCTGAAGCTGCACCTCCCCGCTGCACGTGAGCTCGAGACGGAACGAAGAGCCAATTTTGACCCACCCACCAGCCCCTGAGGACAGCAAGTTGTTTTTGAAATAAAGTTATATGATGTGATAATTCTTTTCTTTCAGGTCGTTCTAAGTAAAGTTATGACTCAGTATGCAATAAAGTGGATATTTCGTTTAATCTGTTTTATCGAATAAAGTATTTGCACCTAAGTTGGTCAGTAATGTTTAGCAGTTCATACTTGGAATAATTTTGTCCTTTTCTTTAGTTTCTCTAGTTTAGTTTGTCGTATTTATTATTTGGTCGGGCGGTAAGGTCATGATCGGTGAGCAGTAATTGGAAGATCCCTATGGGGGGGGCGTCACCCATTACGGATGGGAGCGCCCGGGGGGAGGTGGCCATTGGCCCCTCAATGGGGAGGCGGTCCCTTCTAAGGAGGGGACGCCGAAAGGAAAGGGAAGGCGGTCAAGGCCCCTCCCTGGATAGGAGGGGCTACGGGCCCCTCATGGGAATTTCCCGGGGCCACGACATCTGCGACGGCAGATGTGGTAAGTTGTGTGGGGTGGGGAGGGGGGTCTACGCTACCTTCTAGACACCTCACACGAGTCCTCGGACGACCAATAAGATGGCGTCAAGTTAATTGGGGCCCCCGTCAAGAAAAGGGAAATTGGTATGTGCACATGAGCTGCAGCCCTCTGTGCGGCCGCCCCTCACAAGTGAGGCCGGAGTTCTGGTTTAGGGATCTGACACCGGTTACGACCTTGCCGTTGGCCCTTAACGTTAGGATGTACAATTTCAATTTAAAATGCATTTGTAGGATGTTAGTATTGGCTAGGAGAACCTTTGTATTAGAAATATGTTAAGGTCAGCCAAAACATCGTAATGTGGAAATGAAATTGTACATGATATGAAACTGTTATTTTAATGTTTTAATTTTGTTTCATATTTTAATAAATACGGCCGGGAGGGTAACTCCCTCCCGCCTTCCAAAAGTTCAGAAATGTTTCCGTATTCCCATTCTTGGGGATTGTGTTGAGAGGGGGTGGCGGGTATCTCAGCCATATGGAAAGGGGCGACCACTCGGTCCCCCCGAACGTATGGTGGAGTACCCCGATCCCCCCGGGAAGCCATCTTGGGCGGGAGGCGAGTCTCGGCTGGTATGCCCAAAGCGGCGTAGCCGGGGCGCGCTGTTTCCCGCCCAAGAGTGGGTTGTCCTAGACACTGAAGCCGCCAGCCACGCCCCCGGAGGCGGGCGGAGGCGGGTTTACGCCCGCCCGAAGAAGGATAAGAGGAGCGACGAGCCACGGATGCATCCTCTTGTTCCTGTGCTCTGAAGCTGCACCTCCCCGCTACACGTGAGCTCGAGACGGAACGAAGAGCCAATTTTGACCCACCCACCAGCCCCTGAGGACAGCAAGTTGTTTTTGAAATAAAGTTATATGATGTGATAATTCTTTTCTTTCAGGTCGTTCTAAGTAAAGTTATGACTCAGTATGCAATAAAGTGGATATTTCGTTTAATCTGTTTTATCGAATAAAGTATTTGCACCTAAGTTGGTCAGTAATGTTTAGCAGTTCATACTTGGAATAATTTTGTCCTTTTCTTTAGTTTCTCTAGTTTAGTTTGTCGTATTTATTATTTGGTCGGGCGGTAAGGTCATGATCGGTGAGCAGTAATTGGAAGATCCCTATGGGGGGGGCGTCACCCATTACAAATGGGAGCGCCCGGGGGGAGGTGGCCATTGGCCCCTCAATGGGGAGGCGGTCCCTTCTAAGGAGGGGACGCCGAAAGGAAAGGGAAGGCGGTCAAGGCCCCTCCCTGGATAGGAGGGGCTACGGGCCCCTCATGGGAATTTCCCGGGGCCACGACATCTGCGACGGCAGATGTGGTAAGTTGTGTGGGGTGGGGAGGGGGGTCTACGCTACCTTCTAGACACCTCACACGAGTCCTCGGACGACCAATAAGATGGCGTCGAGTTAATTGGGGCCCCCGTCAAGAAAAGGGAAATTGGTATGTGCACATGAGGTGCAGCCCTCTGTGCGGCCGCCCCTCACAAGTGAGGCCGGAGTTCTGGTTTAGGGATCTGACACCGGTTACGACCTTGCCGTTGGCCCTTAACGTTAGGATGTACAATTTCAATTTAAAATGCATTTGTAGGATGTTAGTATCGGCTAGGAGAACCTTTGTATTAGAAATATGTTAAGGTCAGCCAAAACATCGTAATGTGGAAATGAAATTGTACATGATATGAAACTGTTATTTTAATGTTTTAATTTTGTTTCATATTTTAATAAATACGGCCGGGAGGGTAACTCCCTCCCGCCTTCCAAAAGTTCAGAAATGTTTCCGTATTCCCATTCTTGGGGATTGTGTTGAGAGGGGGTGGCGGGTATCTCAGCCATATGCCCAGTTTGTAATAACACCAAAGAGGATATTGTTCACGTCTTATTCCTCTGCCCAGCCTACAGTACAATAAGGAGATGCTGGTTGGCACCGCTATGTAGAAGCCTTGGTTTAAGACAATGTGCACAAGCTGTCAGAATTTTAAGATATGGCACCTCCCTCTCTATTGTGTTTGCGGTATCCCGTTTTTTAAATGGTACGTGGTGCAGAAGGCTCACTTTAATGAATTGCGACAATCTGTGATTAACTGAGATGTTTTGATACCATTACTTTGATAACTTACTGTTCAATAACTTTTTAACCATGTATTTTTTAATTATTTATGTATTTTATTCCGTATATGTACATATTTTATCTGTGCTTTTATGGTCTATGACCGCAATAAAGTTATCAAACAATATGTAGTACAGGACTCAGAGCTCTATGTGGAAAGGAACGGATTACATTTCTTCATGAAGCCCCCACCCACCAACCTAGTTGGTGGCATGCTTCATTATCGGGCCCTCCCAATGACACCGAATGTGTCCCGGGTGTGCTTCAACCCCTGAGTTACAGCGGAGCAGGTATTTTTACTGAGTGTGCAGTGATAGTGAAGTGAAACGTGAAAGGTTAGAAGCTATCCAGTGGTCCCAGTACCCATGGGGGTGGTCTTTTATTTCCGGGCCTCTGGTAGCGATACATTAAAGGCATTGGATGTAGGTGGAGTGGTGATTAAGAACTCCTGCATCCGGTAAGCGGTCTACATGTTTCAGCCAGGCCTTTCATTAAACTGGCTTTCCTCAGGACTATAGAAAATGTCAAAGTGGGATCTACACTTACAGTGAGTGTGTGATCTAAAATGTGTTGCACGCGCCAGACCTGCATACATTTTGTGAATCTCATAATTCTGATGAGGTTGGTAATTGCTGCCCCATTGGAAGTGAGCGGACACTTGCAGTTACATCAGAAAGGTCTACATAACCTAGTAAACAGTAAAAAACAATTCACCGTAAGAAAGTAAGAACAATTATTTGTGAATCAGATGCAGAAAGCAGATTTTTATTAACCAAACCAAAAAGATTAACAAGACTTGTATGCCATGAACATATATGACCAAAAACTGATGATCCCTCTTTGAGATTTCCCTGGGTAAAGTCTAAATCTGCCACCTACACACATGTAAGTAATGGTGGGAATGGTGTGAATAAGTATCCCTATGAATGGGATAGAGATTCACTGCTTAGGTTCCAATCATCATAACCTCCTAAGTACAGGTTTACTATATATACCCACCAAAGGTGTGGAGAACATGTTTTCTTTTGTTCTTTTCCACTAAAGCTCCTCCATGGATGATTAATCCTGGCAGAAGGAGTGCACATCTCTCAAAGTGATGATTATCAAACAGAACCAATGTTTCTTTGAGATCATACTTGTGACTCCATCTCGTCCACTTGGTGATCTTCTCCCAGCATTAGAATTTAGAGATTGAATGAGGACTTTACTAGATCAGAATAGAGAGACAAATGGTAATCTCCACAGATCATATGGTAAACCCTAAAAGCTACTCTGAGCCACAATGGTTGGACTTAACCGTTGCAACAAAAATGGAACAATGAAGTTGTTCAGAAAGTAAAATAGAGATAAAAGACTCAGAGAACATTCAAAACTAATTAAAAATCAGCTCAATATTGAACAGATCCCAGGAATAGTATACCGTGCACAACAGTGTACTATGCTAACTGAAAAAGGCAGGCAGATAGCTAGCAAAATGTCATAAATATAAGAAAGCAAAATCTCACATCTGAACCATTTATTCAAAATAGCAGATGCAAGACAGTCAAATGGCAGTGATACTAAAGGAATAGTATGCCGCATTATAGTCAACAGACAATATCCAATCTGCACTTTTGTAGGAGCCACAGGATCATTTACACTTTGGTGGATGATAGCCAAATTCTCTAATGCAGTGAAGGATCTCCTCTTTGCTTAAATAGCACAAGACTGCCTGCCATAGTTGTAAAGCCTTTCTAGTGTGGCAGGGATTGTTTTGGTTGAAGTGTTTCTCCTTGCATGGTGGGATCAATTTTGTCAAAACTGTAATGCCATTTGGTCATCATGGCATGGAGCCAAGCATCATTTTTTGTATTGCAGAAACAAATATTAATGGCCCTGATGTGAAAGGAGAACTCGCATTCATTAATTCTCCTGCCCAAACCACCTTGTATGGTGGTCTTGGGCAAGAGAAATGTGCATTGAAAAGCCATCCCAAAATAAGTCAGCATTTCTCGCAATAGACCAAGTGGCCCTGAAATGAACGGAGCCAGCTGGGTCTCTCCCGCCGGAACCTGTTAGCGTCCCTACTACTATGTAAGGTGATAGAGCTGTGGGTTTGGTGGAGCAGCAGCCCTGGTGAATTTTATACAGGACATCCATTCCACAAAAATCATAAAGACTCCTGAAAATTAATATCGATATCTGAAGAATAAAGACATTCAAATAGATCCATCATCACCACAGACATCAAAAAACTATTGAAGTACTGGTGAAAGGCAAAGCACCAAGGGCCTGAATCACAAAGGTAAACTTAGAGGTTTGGTCTAAACTTAGACCACACATCTACATTTATTACTTTGGGAATTCACAAAGGGCAATTACAAGTACTCTTTTTATGTCCATACCCGGGCGAATCGCCCTGCTTATTGCCCCCCTGGGTCATTGGGTTTCTTAGGGACCAACATTTCTTATGATCCCTATTCACAATGGTCGTTTTATCAATCTACAATATAGTGCATGGTGCAAAATTATCACACTGAGAAACATTCATATATGTACAAACCATGATGTGTAGACACTGTTGAGTGTCTTTACAGTTATGAGTGATTGAAGGATTCACAATTGTGCATGACTTGATACGTGCACAGTTACAAATAATGAATATGGTACACGATAGCACAAGTATGTGCCACTATATGAATAATGATCAATATGTCTCTCTTCTTTTCGTTCCAGACAAACATCGGGAGGTTCCTGCATCATAGTTTGTACATATATGCATATTTATGAGTGTGATAATTTCACACTGCTATACTATATAGTAGAAATGCAAAAGTGTACATTTAGAACTTACGATTTCGTTTAAAGTTGAGTAAGAAGGACTACTTCCATTAAACCATGGATGTCTCCACCGCCGCTCACCTCTTTCTTCACTCACTTAATTTGGAGTTCAAGCAAGGTGGTGATTTCAAAGGCCGGGCCATTGGAAATACCATTTCAGTTGATCCACCAGCATTGGAATTGGTATGCTTTCTGTCTGGGACCCCAAAACTTAAACTAGAAGAACTCATGAAATGTCCCCCATGTGCAGGGAGGAATCTCCTATGGAGGACCGAGCAACAATTAGGGTATCCCAGAAGCTGTACCCACATTTGGGATCTAATTTCAGAAATTACATAAGTGACAGAGTCTTCCTTGCTAATATATCAGGGTTGACCTGCACCATGGATTAATTTTCCTCTGAAATGACTCCTTGCATGTTCCTGAGAGCTTTTTCATGGGCAATGTACGCATGTATAGCATATAAGTTTACATTTTACAGCTTGGCCGCCACCAGCCACAAGGAGACAATGCCCCCTTAACAACAATTGTACAGCTTTCAGGCTGCAATGACAAGCTAAGAGCCTTATTTAGGGCCTGATTATGAGTTTGGCGGTGTGATCGCCCCGCTGCCGCACTGCCAAACCCGTTGTACGAAATGTCTGCCAGATTACCAGTTTTCACCTGTCTGGCGGACGGTTCTTTGGCGTTCCCAGGGTTGTGCCTATAAAATAGGTACTGCAATAGAAACATCAACGTCAGTACCTGCACGGCATGGACTGCAGCAGTGAATGTACACATGGAGGCATGCCATGTGCCCCCTATATGCATACTTTGGCCCTGTAGAGCCCCTCTGTTTCCTCTCCGCCACGGTTTTCATGGAGGAGGAACCAACATGAAAACCGTGGCGGAGAAGAAGCTTCTTATATGCTTAACAATGCATAGTGCAGTCTCAAGATCGCCGCGCCAACACAAGGGATCTTTGATCCCTGTCGGTTGCGGGGGTCCCAGGGCAGTCCAACTGCCCGAATCATAATAGGGCGGTTGGAAGACCGCCACTGCAGCAACCCAAAGAGTCTGGGCTTCTGTGGAACCCCGGACTCATAATCAGCACCTTAGAGTTTGGCAGATGCGGGAGAGCTGCCAAATGTTTATGTGACAGAATATCACGAATAAAAATATCAATTTACGAGAATATTGTGTCCCAACTTTTGGCAACATGAAAGAATGTATTTTTTTTAAATAAACATCAGTTTATAACTAATTTATTTAAAATACTAATTTGTAAAAAATAATACCACTTAAACTAATATATATATATTTATATGTGAATGAAGCAAGAAGTCCTTCACGGGAGGAGCAGCAATCAGCTGGTGCCGTTGGCGAGGTAAGGACAGCCTTGCAAGAATTTGTAACAGCAAAGATAAACAAATACGCCGCACTCTTCTTGGATTCTTTAAACACGGTTTATTGACCCGTCATTCTCCCTTTCACCTACGCGTTTCGAACTTTTCAGTCCCTGATCACGGTAGTATCTTTATATATATGTATACATATATATTCTTTCAAAAAATATAAAAACAATAAAAACTTTTAAACACATTTAATTTCAAAGTTAACAGTAAAAAAATAAATTTTACAAACATATATAACAAGCAACATATCTGACCTAATTAAATATTAAAATGAACATATATTTATAAAATACTTTAACGTAAATTTACAAATATCATCTGCATATACATATCTATCTAGCTATCTAACTATGTATATATATATATATATATATATATATATATATATATATATATATATATATATATATATATATATATATATATATATATATATATATATATATATATATATATATATATTGCAAAAAATGTCTCCAACCCCCCAACCCTTAAGGGCCGCCTCAGCAAAAGGGGACAGAGCATGCCAAAGAAAGATTTGCTAAAGCCAATTCACGGGTACACCACAACGTTTATTTTTGCTTCTAACATGGCTGCAAGAATCTCTCCTTACGGATTTGACTTTCACGCCTTGATCACAGGAATAGAGGTATTCACTCCCCAGACATAGGTTTATTAAATACGTTTCATCACGTGATCAAACCACATTACTCCAAATCCCAAGATGCACCTGCATTATCATCACAAAAAGAGCCCTGTAGTGTACAGTAAATCATGGCTTAATGGCGTTTGGTCCCCACATGCAATTCATAATTTATCACTGTAAAATAAATCCTGTTAAATAAAGTGGCAACGTGCAGGCATCCAAACGAAAGAAAAATTTCTTAAAATAAAACAAAGCTGCCAAGTGTTGAATGTTGTTTCTGAAGGAATCTGCATGACAAAAGGTACCTAAGCAATTTACCAACAGATACCTGCATAGAGAAAAAACGCAATGCATGCATGCACTATGACCTCAAAAACCAACATGACTTTACTTAACGTCAGGAAGTACTTGGTACTTGACTGCACTTGGACTTTGAAATTCCTGTGAAAAGACATAAGATAAGTTACTCAGTGAATAGGACATTTAATTATCTTTGTAAAAGCTACAGACTTATTTCTATATTATAGTTAAAAACTTTATTTTTAAGATGTGTTTGGTTACCCTGTACCTAGCCTTCAGAACAATCTTCTGACACACATATTTTCCTTTGTTGAACCGTTGTTGAATCTGCAACAGTTTTTTAAGGATTTGATGTAATTTTGGGATTTAACAACTAGCACAGTCATTCTGAATGGGAAGTCAGGTAACACAAAGGGCAGTGAGTTGGGTTGGGGAGGGTTCCTAGAAAGGGTCAGAAAGTAGATTCAATGAAACTAAGGAATAATCACATCCATCACATTTCTTCTTTTAAGAAATATGCACTAAATAAACCCAGTCCTAAAAATTAGGGATCCGACCACTTAACAGGAAAGAGGAAATTAATAGGAAACAGTAGGGGATGGGATAATAGGGGAAGTTGAGTATGAAACTACTGTTTAGCTCTCAGTACTTTTAACATATTATTAGCTTTGAAGGAACACATATAGACTCATACACCATCACTAAGGGCAACCATCCTTCACTAAGGGCACCATCCAGAAGATAATAGGAGAGACATCTACGCTGAGGGTGGCCAGGCTGACCAGAGGAGGTCTCTCTCTCTCTTCAATCCCATTACCCATTTCCCTGAGGACTGATCCAGTCTGGAGTAAAAGACTGCATTGTGGGAGTAGTTAGGAGCCATCTTCTGTGTCTATATCTGGCTCAAAAAGGATTAAAGGATCCGGTTAGTGCTCAGTTTTTACAGAATGATAAGGGGTCACTTTGCAGCTAAATCAGGAAATCTGACAGTACACATTTTATATGCACAGGTAAAATGTACTTCCTCTATGTCTGCAGTGAAATTCTACGTCTCGACAGTCCTTCTAATTTGGTGACTTGTCCCTGTTTTTGTGGTTCAAAATCCGGCCACCCTAAACTATATATAACACCGTTGATATATGGGCAGTCCTTTAGATTGCATTGCACTTATATTCTAACATATTGCACCATGGGAAAAATGCCCATTAGCACCATCAAAAACCAAGGGTGTTCTGCTAACAAATAGATGCAAAAAAATTCATAGAAGCTACATGTACTGGGTGTGAAAATGCGATTACCAATAGATGCTATAACTGTAAATTTATTGGAGATTTCTAAATGATGAGGATAGACCTTGTTTCTATTCACCTAATTGATTATCCTGGCCCAGAAGCTTTGCTCAGTGAGTTTCAACGCTCATCGCTGAAACATGCAGTGATCTCAGGGTCACAAGTTTAAATCCCATTAAGATTGACACACAGTGGCGGCTGGTGACAAGTGGGAGGGCGTAAAAGGTCTGGATCAATGCCCAGAGGCGGGCAAGCGTAGAGAGCAAGCCAGACCATCATAAGTGCGGTTCGTGGGTTCCCCCCTTGATAACATTTTGAAAAAAGAGGGAGCAAATGGAGCATTTTCAACTAAATTTGAGAGATTAAGAAGGTTAATAAACCGAATATGAAAGTGTAGTTATGTAGTGCTGTCAAGTTATGAATGTGACATGAACTACTGCCCGATCCAGGTCACCCTTGCAAACTAATTATTTTATTCATGCAAATTTACTTTTTTCAGTACACACTTCCATCGGGACGTTTCAGTACAGACTTCCATCGGGAGTAGCTTGGTTAGTAAGATTGGGGAGTATTAGCTTCATATTTGCCAACAATAACACTAGCACGTCATGTTAATATACAATGCTTTGAAATGCTTTAGGTTGTCACACAACAGTGAAGCGAGCAAGACCCCCACAGGTAATTTTGACATGGCTATGACATCTCCGCCCTCACTCCATAACGTGTTAGTGCCCCCCCTGTTTCCATTTTGATTTCGGCAGCGCCACCAAGAGAAATCGACAGAATGTTGTACTTTCTACATCCGCAGTGCACATTAAGGTGCGGATCTTCACGTTCTGCGGTGCTCCCTTGTCTCTAAAAATTAAACATAACCTCTTCTCATTCCCGTTCTCTCGTGCACTCCAGGCAGGTGCATTGCTAGACACAGCACAGAAGACAATCTGTGTGCAGCAGTCTGTCTCGAAGAGGTGGATTCGAGGGACATTGTACAGGCTCCAAATCAAACATTAAAACCACTACAGAGGATGCAAACGTCGCTAAACTCCGGCCAGCTCTCCAAAGTCCAAGCATGGCACCTGCTAATTGTAATGCCGCCTTAATTTCTGCTGCCGTGAACCATTAAGCTCTTTGGCCCAAAGGCCACTGACTGAAGATAATGAAGCACTTTGTTTGAAATAATGCTAATAGCAGAAAGACCTGGCTGATCTAGCCTAGTTCCTCCGAGGGAGAGCCATTCTGTCTGCACAATTATAGTCAGGCCCTTCGGCAGCCAGCATTACGGGCGGGTGGGGGGGGGGGTGGAAATGGGGTCATGACGACCTGAGGGGATGAGGGGGGAGGCAGGAGGGGTTTGGTCGGAAACAAATATATATAAAATAGTACACTTACCCTCTGGAGACTCCGTCCCGACTCCCGCCGTCCTGGTTTTCAAGTCCTGCAGCACGTCATCAGGAAGGCGGCGTGGCAGGCAGCCTCCCTCCCCTCCACCGCCACTTTCTTGATTGGTGAGGCCGGCTGCCCCACCAACGTCATTTTCTCTCGTATGCTGCAGCATACAGAGAGAGAACAGGGAGGAGAGTGAGTGGGTGCTGGTGGTGTTATTCGAGGGCAGGGGGGAGTGGCTTTCCTACAGGTTGTTAATACTGTCTGTTTGGGTGGACTCAGGCTGCCCAAACAGTCAGTGTTAACAACAGTAGGAAAGCCACTCCCCCCTGCCCTCGAGTAACACCGCCCACTGTAAACTAGGAAATTCTGCTTTCTTGCCATGCGAGAATGCAGAAACAAATGGTAGTTATTACGGCAATAACTACTATTTGTTTCTGCCTTCTCGCACGGCGAGAAAGCAGGGGGGCGGCGTCCAAACACCCCCATGGAGGAGCCGCCACTGTTGACACAGCTTTTCATCCTTTTCCGCTGGGTAAATTTAATAGGGTGCTAGTAATAGCTGTTATTTGCCTCGCTTAAAAATTTACAGATGTGCAATACAGATTGCCATATAAAAAAGTTTGTATAAATAAGAAAGTGCTACAGCACCAGGAAGCCTCGGCGTCAGTGCGCTTTACAAATGGCACCTAAGATAAGATAAGATAAGAAAGTGTCTATTAAAACTGCTTAAATCTTTTTAAAAATCATGACTTAATATGTTTCTTTCTCAGCCCCATACGTTCTGATTAGCCAATACAGTGCCTGAATACGAGTTTGGCAGGCCATCGGTCCGCCGATCCTGTGGTGGCGGTCTGACCACCGCCATACTGTGGGACCATCCTCCAGTAACACAACTGCAGTGGTCAAACCACCACACGACCGCTGCAACCATCGGCGGTCCAGGATCCCGTGGCGATCTTGCAGCGGTCAGAGGCAGTAAAATGCTGGTGTTGCCGCAGCAGTTCAGCTGAGCATATTACGAGTTGCTTCAATAACAGAAGAGCGGCAGTGAGGCAACAAAAAGGGGCCCTAGGAGGGCCCCTTTGTGCCTCTGGGCCTGGGGTGCATGCAGGGGGCACATGTTGTGCCCCCTTGAAAATATGCACCCCCAGTTCCTGTACGATGTGGTGTGGATGCAGTCGGCACTCTGAGAGCGACGGGCTGCCTGTTAGGTTCTTTAATGAGCCTAACAGACTGCTGCTCTCAGACCGCTGTAAGACCATCTGCCAGACCAGGAAAAAACTCCTGATCTAGTGGGTAGTCTCACCACAGGTCTGGCTGTCCCACAGCAGATGGTGCGTTCCACCATCCGCTGTGGGTCCACTAACCTCCTAATCAGGCCAACAGTTACCAGCCCTGCATTGGCTCTGACTGCCTCCCTATTCTTTCTATTGCTATGCTATGCTATCCTGTTCTTTTGCTATGCTGTACAATCTGGGGCCCTATTACACATAGGGTGCACTTTCCCTGTTTTGAGCCATGGTGCACCTTAAAAAAGGTGTGCCAGGCACAAACAGGAGAAGTGCACCCTATTATTACATTGAATGTGCTGACCCCCTGGCAGCCGTTTACTTGCACTGTCCCCAGGGCATCACAATCAAGTGAAAAATGGAGCAGCATTGATGCCGCTGTTCCTTGTTTCACTGTGCAGGTGGCAACCCACCTGTACCTTTAAGAGGGGAGAGAGTTCACCTTGCAGGCGACTGCACCTGCCTGCAAGGGGATGTTTGGGGGGTCCATAGGTCCCCGTTGCGTTCGCCAAAAGGCTACCATCAGGGGTTTTACTGACAGTGCATCACCTTTTAGGTGGCAAGCTGAAGGTTCTACCTGCCTGCCTCCCTGAAAATCCTCAGCGCCTCACGCTGTTGCTGCTCCTCCTGACAGCTTCTTTGCCTCTGCGCCTGGGTCTATGATATGACGTGGGCACAGAGGCCAAGGGATTCCCTCATTTGCATGGGACAATGCCCCTATGCAAATGAGGGAAAACCCTTGTGTGATAGTGCTGGCACTATATGTGCGCCAGCTCTATCTGCATTACAGAAAGAGCCGGACAAGCGTCTGCGGCCCTTTCTGTAATACCAAACTGCCCTGGAGTTACGCAAAGCGAAACACATGCCCGTCGCGCCTCTGGAGCACTTTCCATAATACAGCCCCTAGTATATAGCCAGCTTCCTTTAGGTCAGCAATATTTTTAAACTTTTGCCATTCATCATCCTATCTCTCCAAAGGCTTTGAGGGAATTGTTCATTTTCAACTATTTTTTTCTTTTCATTTATTTCCTTTCTCCACTACAACAAGCTATCTGCACCTAACATTCTCAGGGCACTGACCCATTGCTTTCCCTGATCCAGTACACCAGTGAGTTAAGCTTTCACCTCTTTTAATTATATTCAAAGTATTGATGACTTTTGATACAGTTGCTCATACTATGCTTCTACACTGACAGCCTTTCTTGGGTGTATGTGGGTATTTTTTTAAATGTATCATGCTCCTATTCTGTTTCTTTTTTTCATGAATGTCTTTGCCTAAGGTTTGTTTATCGCCCAATAACTGACCTATACATGTTTCTGTTTTTACAACCACACTTGTCTCCATAATTTGGCATTTTGTTTTTCATGCTCATCACTTTAATTGTGGGTTTGTAATGCGCTAGAATCGACTCCCGAAGGAGTATCTCTGCGCAGTAGACCGCTGGGGAACCCGTCCTGGCTTTCCCTGTGAGATGGTCCCTACTGGGTATCTCCAAGGTGAAACCAGGCATCCCCGGCGTATGTGGGGGGCCGTTGTGGAGATGAGGCAAGCTAATGCCCAGAGTTGCCGAGTGCGATCCCTGGTTAGAGTAGGCACCGAGATGAGAATTATCGATTCCGCTGACCCTGGTTCACGACCCTGCCGCGTCGGGAATTGAACCCTGGTCCCGGGCCGTCCTCTGCTCTCGGGTCTGCCGCCTCTAACCAGTGAGCCACACCACTCCACTTTGATGATAATTTTAAAGTTTGTTTTTATTTTCTCTATCTTTTCTGATGCAGTCCATAAGTGTTTCTTGTAGTATTAGTTACCTTTGGGGAAAAAGATCATGTTCACTACCAACTGCATTTAATTCTTGAGAATACGATTGGCACTGCGAAGTCTTCTGCATGATTGTTTTCATTTTAAATTTAGGACTTTTGGATCCCATTTAACCCCTTCGCTGCAGCGGTCCCGTGCTCGTGACGGAACCGCTCCGTCACGGCCCCGTCTGCTCTTCAGAAGGTCAGCGCAGGCGCGGAATTCGCGCCGCGCAGGCATGGCGAGCGGGCCGTGACGGAACCGTTCTGTCACCAGCACAGCCCACCCGAGGCTCGTGACGGAACGGTTCCGTCACGAGCATGGGAGGGTTTAAAATGCTTAAAAAGTATTGCAAGAGACATCCAGTTCCAAGATTGAATGGACAATTGTTTTAAAGTTAACTGATAAGAAAATAGCATATCCATTTCTATCAGCAAACAACTTTTCTTGCAATGGGGGGGTCAGAGGCAGGCGACTGTGGAGGTGTTCTCCCCAGGCTCATTGGCTCCATTGTGCAGTCCGAGGGACTACAAGGAAACCCACTGGCATAGCATAGGGTAGGGTGGGGTTTAAGAGGTTAAGTAGCTTGGTTTGCGAAAAGGGTGACAGAGGGGCTGGACCTTAGAGCAGTTTTGTTGAGGTAGGCCAGACTAGAATTAAACATGAATGGCGATGAAGGGGTGGTGGAGGCGCTGAGGATTTTCAGGGAGGCAGGCAGGGAGAACCTGCTGTCAGGGTGTGGAACAGGCCAAGTGTGCCTGTCGGGCCGGTTGACAAACTGGGTGACCGCGGCTGAGCTGGCTTTCTCACAGCCACCACCAAAGGTGCAGATAAAAGATTCAAGTGGGACTGGGGAGTGCAGGGACAACACAACCAGGATGGAAAGCAGGCCCTCTTCATAGTTGCTGAATGTATTTGAGCCAGTAGTAGGTGTGGGGTGTGTTAAATGCGCACAAACCTACCTAGGTTGTTTGCTGGTGAGGTTCATTGCCCCATGGAAAGTAGGGTTGGGCCCTGCGGGTAGTCCAAGATGAGGTACGAATGATTAACTGGAGCTCTGTCTGTGGTGACAGTGGTTAGACGAGAGGAGGTGCTGGATGAGGCAGGCGCTGGAGGAGCTTGTGTGCTCTGCCTCTACATACAGGGCCAGCTTGAGGCATGGACAGTGTGGGCAACTGCCCAGAGCCCGCCCCTGCTCACACCTAAGAAACCCCACACCAGAACACCGCCTTTCAAAATCTTCAGTGTTACGAGGCCCAGGGAGCAACAGTGGCATAAGGGCCTCGGAGCCATGGGCGGAAAGGGCTTCAGACATCTAATTGCTGCATCTATATAGCAGTGAATATATGGCTACTTGAAGCGCCGTTAGGTGTGAATTGAGCCTTGACCCAGAGTGAATGTAAAGCAGGGTGTCCTGCAGGGCTCACAACAAAAGAAAGAATCATTTCCCATCACCTTGGATGGAGGTAAGGGAACAGGTGTCATAAAAGTCAAAAAAGCACATTTCTCCAACACAGAGAAGCGTTTTACCTTAGTACATGGGGTTATATCACTGGATTGAGATGTATTTAGTAAAAGTGAGAGTTTTTTCAACATGAAGTGAGAAACATTACTGCTGCTGCCCTGATGATCATTGTATTAGTGAACTAAGACCAGGGCCTATGTAAATATGTAGCAAGAAAGGAAAAAATGAGGTGGCAGGGTTATCTAATTTATGCAGCAAAAAAAGGCAAAGTATGTAGCATAATGCATCATATTTTGTGATAGTACATCATTCAACATCTACATGATCCCACTCACAGACATCGTCAGAATTCACAACATCAGCTTCATCTCCTACGCCAACGACACCCAGCTCATCTTCTCGCTCTCAGCGGAACAAATACAATTTTCCACAACTGTATGAAAAACACTCCGGATAGGATGAAGAGCAAATGCTGAAGCTCAACATGGACAAAACCAAAATACTAAGCTTCGGCAGACACACCTCCCCCTGGAATGACTTCCGGTGACCATCAGAACTTGAACCCGCCCCCAATCTGAAAGACCACGCCTGCAACCTCGGCATTAACCTGGTCAGCAAACTCTCCATGAAACATCAGGTCAATGCTGTCTCCTCAGCCTGCTGCCACACTCTCCGTATGCTCCACAGAATTTTCAAGTGGCTACCCACGCACACCAGGAAAACGCTGACAAAGGCCCTCATCACCAGCTGGCTGGACTATGACAACACACTATATGAAGGTCCCACCACCGACCTCATGTAAAGGCTCCAGATGGTCCAGAACACAGCAGCCAGCCTGATCCCCAACCTAACAAAGAGAACCCACATCACTCAGCACTTGAAAGATCTCCACTGGCTCCCCATCCAGAAAAGAGCTAGAGTCCCAAGCCTTTAAATCCCTCCACGACCAAGGACTGCCTAATTGAACCATTGCCTGAATTTTTTATGGACTGGCCAGGAAGCTCCGCTCCACTCACCTCGCCCTCACACAGATATTGCACATCTGCCGCTGCTGCACTAGAGGACACTCCTCTTTCCTCACCGCCAAATCCTGGAACACCTTTCGCCTTCACCTCCGCGAGTCACCGCCGCTGACAGAATTCAGTAAGGGACTCAAGACCTAGCTCATTGACTAATACCCACAGCACAGTCCCTGGTTGCACTCAGGGGTGATAAGTCATGCTTTATATTAGTCACCAAATACAGCAATAAGCAACAGAAAGATGGCCAGTTAACCTTAACAAAGGCCTTTCCACTGTGCAACATCAAGTGTAGCAAATCTTTTATCCATTAGAGATAGAAACAACATTATTTTTTTATTAAAAGATGCAGATTAAGCAGCAGATGGCTTATGCAGCAAATCCATAATTATGTGGAAAATGACGCAACTGTAAAATATAATAATTCCAGTGGCCCTAGCCAAGAGGCATGTCAAAACAGACACAGACTACAGTAAAATAAAATCACAGATTTGTCTTTATTCTCAGGAAGCTAATCCACGACCCGGATGGAAGCCCGGCTCCCCATGATGCATGGTGGGCAGCTCTGCCCAGTAGGCCACATCGCCTACTGTGGAACCTAGGCTCATTTTGGGCTAGAGGTTTCAAGAGGATCTTGGGCTGAGCAGATCCAGGTCTCTGGCTCATGTTTCGAGTTGCTTGCCCACATATAATGGAGATTGTGAAGTCTTCAGCAGGCTGAAAACATCTTTTGACATCTCTTTGCTACCTTTTTAAATATATAAACGTCAAGGATTGTTATCCAGTAAGGCCTACTGCATGCGAGGGATCAATGCCACTATGCAAAATCTACATGAAACCCCACATAGCCATTTATAAACACAACTTGAAAAAACACAACATACATGCTAATATAATGTGCTTGAGTATTTATCTAATTTTCTTATTTCATGAGCTTTTTTTCAATTATGTTATACAGTTTTTTTTTAATAATCTTATCTTTCTGGTACAGAAAAAGCAGATACATAAAACAATTGACACAATTAAGATAAATCAAAAGTGACACAAATTTCAAAGTAAATAATTTTTAAGATCAGAACTTATTAATATTAGTGAGTTATAAATATTGGGTCCAAATATATACTGTCAACAATCAATGTATACTCCTATTCACACATTTTCCATTATACCCCTTTTCACCATGAAGTGCAAGCCAGGAATGTTTTATGTCTCTCCGTGGAAGCAGGTCAGCACTGGGAGTAATGGCGTGAGGACCATTTTCGAGCATTGGATGAAGTAACATATGAATAACTCAAGCCCCAGATTGAGTCTTGAACCGGGAGCCTTTAGAAAATGAAAGAGTAGCAACCAAAATTATAGCTAGAGCCCCAGGTTTTCAGATGCCGAGGCGGCCGGAAGACAGTCTCACATGCGATTTGAGGAAAAATACAATTAATTTTCGACTGAATGAGCGATATAGTGCCCAGATGATGACCGCAGAAAAAGGTCTTTATATACCCCACCAGAATGAACACCAAAAAATGTGTGCTGTGACTACTAATCCCCCAATACCCAACAAACGTCTCACAATAGCTCTGTGTGTGCAAAGTGTCCTGCCGACTGATATTGGACAGTAGTCCACCTGGCAAGAGCTGCAAGACCCAAGGAAGGGGCTAGATTCAAGTAGAAAAGGTAGAGAATTCACATTTGGATGACAGGCCTTTGGCCGGGCCACTTGGTGAGATTATTTTTATTATAACTGTGGATAAACTGGGCTCCTTGCTTGGGCTGGTTTGGTCGCTAGTGCACAGCCCCAAAAAGATGCTACAGACTTAGGGTTGTTGTGCATAGAGTCAATCTGACTGTGCTCACATAGCCAGTCTGCTCATGTCATATGCAGAATGACAATGTTCCGGCTTTGGCAAGCACATTGATGTGCGCCTACTACCACAACATATAATCACAATCCTCGGGCAGTGAAAGCGAGGCGTGGGGAAATGGCTGATTTTCCCGGGCGTGGTTAGTATTGGCCTACTATGGGAGATGAGGGGAAGAAGGGAGTGTTCAGAAGATGGGGTTGTGGGGTGGAGGGCAGCTGGGAAACGAGGGGGCATTGCATAGAGCATATAAATTAATGCACATGGAGTGATTGCCAAACACTGTGCCTATGTGAGTAGGTAGCTAGTGGTTTCAGGGTAGGCAGATCGCATTGGAGGTTGGAAGACCAAAGGTGTTTGGTTAGGTACCTGGGGCTTGACTGGAGTGACTTGTGGATGATGCAAATGGTCTTGCAAGGGTCTTGCATTCAATTATCTGTTTAACAAAGATCCAATGGATTTACCTGGGGGCAGGTGCAATTTGGTCATTTTTTCCTAAGCTAGATGAATTGAGTGTTAGAAGGATAGTAATAGTGATTGACTTACCAATTCATTATTCCATTATTTTGTTATGTTTCGTTATATTCCTACCACAAGGTGACAGATTTGAAAAATACCTTTGATTTATTGTTGCCGTATTCCTAAATTTCGGGAATACGAAGCTTTATGAAAGGCGGCGATCCATTTTGTTAAAAACAATCTGGGAAAAGATATATATAAAAAGATAGTGTGTGCAGATGTCATAGAGAAAAACAAAAATTCAAACCTAAACACCTTTGAACTTAGCGATCTTACCTTTTAAAGGAAAATAAGTTCATCAAAGGACGCAATGACCCAGTATCAGTTGGAACAGATTCAATTAAGCCAAACACGTGGGCGTAGAGCAGGTAGTAGTGTTCAATGATATGCGATTCCGCTGGCAATGGCAAAAACGGTTATTACCGTTTAGCGGGCAACAGTTCTCTCGGAATCGCGGCTGTGTATTCCCAAATGGGCGGGAGCTGCCGACAAAATATAGTGCACAGATATTACTATATTTTGTCAGCAGCTCCCGCCCATTTGGGAATACACAGCCGCGATTCCGAGAGAAATGTTTGTGCTGCTGTGATCTGTTTGAACAGTTACACGCAATCTGATCCGGCATCCAAACATCGCTGCCCGGTTGAACAGGTAAAAGATCCCTGAAATAGGTTCTAGAATGAAGGAGGTCTTGTATCTCGTTCTCGGCACTCGATTTCCCAGACACCCGCAAGGGTAGCCTGGAAACACTGAAGCTGGATTTCTCGGCAAGAGAAATGACAGAGTCTCGCAGTGCGTCTGCTGGAGGGTCGGCTTCCTTCGGCACTTGCTGCTGCAGGGCGTCGGGCAAGTAGATAGTCGATCTGCTCCAAACCACTGTGTGTTTGTTTAGGCAAATCAAGGCATATTTATACTTTGAAGGTGCCGATTTTGACGCATGTTTGGACTTAATAACTTCACTCAAAGGCTCATTTCTGGGCTGTATGGTTTAGGCCAAAATGATTTATATTCCTATATAAGGAAATGATAAAGTATACCTATATAAGGGCATGAATCTGGAAATTTATACTAGGGTCCGAGATTCATTTACAACACCTCAACCTGCCTATTCCACATTGCACATTTCCTTTCGCTATAGCTGTAAACTGCACATATTCTACTACAGTAAATCCTGTTGTGTTTCTTTAGTGTATCTCTTTAGTGACTGGCTCCCAGTATAGCATTGGCAGTCTTTTTTTCCTGGCCAAAAATTGCTTTCCCTTTTAGCCATCTCTTCTGTATTTCTTTGTTTGTTCAGCTTTTTGCATCTCTTAAAAATGGAGTTAGAGACTAATTGCTATGTTTAGGCACTCTGGGTATATTTACACTCCCCTATCACCACCACAACGTGTCTTTCAGTGCCGTTAAAGGTGATTGGGGCTTCTCCTTATTTAACGTGGCTCAACGCTGCCCTGTAAATAAGGCACCCTTTTAGGCTGAGTTTAACGTGTAAGGGGAGGGCAATGGGTGTAGCGATGGGCGTTTCACCGCGGCACTCATTGATTTTGACGCTGCCCTCTATTTAAAAGGGTGGCGTAAATAGAAGGCAGTGCCAAAATTAAGGCCACGGAAAACCTGGTCTTAAACAGGGGAAATGATGATAATAAATGCTTTATTTCTCCTCGTTTTTGCTGTATACTTGTGTAGAAACAGCAAAACGCCAATGCTTGTTTATGTGCAGGAAGGTCCCCCTTCCAGCACATAAACAATCATTTAAAAAAATGTAGTCCTAAAACTTCGATGTGTGCTGCATTAAGCAGCACACATAGAAGTTACAAAACTGCATTTAGAGGTTGTTTATGTGCAGGAAGGGGGACCTTCCTGCACATAAACAATCTTCCCCTCAACACAGGCAACCTGGCACTATGGTGCAAGGGGGCCTGCATTGGCGCAAGGCATCTTAATTTAGTACTAGTGCAGGGGGAAATGCAGGGCTGCCTCATATTTTATTAAATATGGTGCAGCCCTGCGTTTCTGAAGTGGCGGAGTGCTGTGTTAAGCTAGGAAGGATAACGCCGCACTTCTTCACTTCACTATGAATATGCCCCTAGGTGTGTAGGTGTTGGTCAGCTTTTGGTGGGTCTGCCAGTCAATATATATATATATATATATTTATATTTACTCCCAGGCTCCCTTCAGCATAGGAACCACTCGGACACCTCAGGTGCTGCAGAAATATTTATTCAGCAAGGGAAAAACGACGCGATTCAGGGATAAGCACTTGATCACGCTCGTATGTACAACTGTCCACCATGTTTAAATACATTACGTAAAAAGCGTAAAAAACAATATACACCTCATATGACTATCAAGGGCAACAGTGGTGGCCATCTTATAATGTGCAAGTTTGCATGAAATATATACAAAATGTTGGTACATATTTGGTGTCTTAATCAAAGCCACAATGATCATTACTGGTAATCAATTGCACATAAAACACACAGTAAAAGGTTCGGATACAATAATGTCAGAGTCTTATTTCATTCATATGACAAAGTTACCAACATGTTATTTGGGTTCCCAGGTGATAGTATAAATCACGACACTTATTTATGATGATAGTACCACTGGATTTGTAAAGCCCTAACCAGTCCTCATGTGTTGTCTCAATTATGTAGCTTTATTGAGACAGACACGATTTTTCCGTGCCCAAGTGGGCAAGATTGTCATTCCAGTTGAGCCCAAGTGGGCAAACGTGTACTATACATCCTTGTTTGTCTAGTTATTTAGTCCAAGTGTGCAAGTTCATTCAGTTTACAGTTCATTTGTGCAATTCATTATGTCATCTCCGGGCCGTCGGTTGCCAAAATTGCAGTGCTCAAAACATCTAAAATAAAAACATGATTAAAATTACAATCAGCATAAACTGTATACAGATAAGAACATATTATTCATGTAAGTGAATCTTTAATTCTTCGCTGATATTCAGACCATTAGGTACAAGACTTTCCAAGTCAATAAAGTATTTTGACTCCAACTGACGTAGGGAGAGTTCTTGATTCCCCCCTCTGCCTCCCAAATTGACAGAATCAATCCCCACCATTTGAACCTGAGTTTCATCGCTATCATGGATTTCAGCGAAATGGCGAGATACCGGATATTGACTGTTTTCGTACATAATAGCCCGCAGATGTTCTAACACTAGGTTTTTTGCTTGATGTTTGGTACTGCCAATGTACCATTTTCGGCATGGGATAAATTAAGAAATACATACAGTATGTAGTATTGCATGTAAGATTCTTTTTAATGGTAAACTCCCTGCTAGTGTTAGGTACCTTCAGAGTATCGCAGTCTCTGCTATTTCTACACGCTTTGCATTTTTTACAGCATATAAAACCAGCTGGCCTTAAGGTATCTTTTGCTGTCATTGATCTGACATGGTTATGACTCAATTCATCCCTCAGTGATCTACTTTTCTTGAAAGTAATTTGTGGATTACTGCTTAGATTCCTACTGAGGTGACTGTCAGTCAATAACACATGCCAGTGCTTTCTAAGAATTTGTCGCAAAGCATGTGCTTGTCCTGAAAATGTGGTGATGAATCTGATACATTCGTCTTCTTTGTTTTTCAATTTGGGGTACAATAGATCATTTCTAGTTTTGAGTTCTACCCTTTCTACAGCTTCTTTAATGATCCTCTTGCTATATCCTCTTTCAAGGAACCGTTGACACATGATTTCTTGCTCTTTTTGAAAAGAAATCTCATTGCTACAATTTCTTTTTCCATGGAGTAATTCCCTGTAGGGGATACTGCGTACTAAGTTAGAAGGATGACTGCTGTTTGCTTTTAGTATGCTATTCCCGGCAGTATTATTCCTGAATAGCTTGGTAGTAAGTTTGTCATTTTTTACTTCTAAGAGGACATCCAAAAATTCAATGGAATTCCCATTGATATGACTTGTGAACTGTAGATTCATGTCGTTCACATTGAGTTTCTCAACAAAAGATTTGACCGAGTCCTCCGTACCACACCAAATAAAAAAAAATATCATCAATATAGCGCAGCCACAGGGCAATGTTGGTAAATACAGCCATCTCCATGACAACCTGCTCCTCCCACCAGCCCATGAAGAGATTCGCGTAGCTGGGGGCGAAGCAGGTTCCCATGGCTGTGCCCTGTGACTGTCCATAGATGTCGTCATCAAAGAAAAAGAAATTGTTAGCAAGACAGATCTCGATAATTTTTATGACCATTTGTGAGTGATGGTAAAATGTCATGGATCTAGTTTTAAAGAAGTGTTGTATGGCCTGGAGACCAAGCTCATGTTTAATACATGTGTATAGGCTACTGACATCCAATGAGACTAAGATGAAATCTTTCTCCCAGTGTATGCCATCAATTACCGTAAGGAAATGTGTTGTATCCCTAAGGTAAGATGGCAATGCAGTGACATAGGGTCTTAGATGGTAATCAATAAACCTGGAGGTATTTTCCAGCAGTGATCCTATCGAGGAGACTATTGGTCTCCCCGGAGGATCGATCATATCTTTATGGAGTTTCGGAATTAAGTAGAGGATCGGGATTCTAGGGTGAGCACAGTAGAGATACTTGTACTCCTCCTCTTCCACTAATCCTCTATCTAGCCAATCTGTCAACATTTCTCTGTACTTAATGTAAGATTCCAAGACATTTGCCATGGTACATTTGGAGTAGCAGTCCTTATCTCCTAATTGTCTCAGGCCCTCTGCTAGATATTTTTGTTTATCTAGAACAACCACATTGCCACCCTTGTCTGATTGTCGGTTGACAATGCTAGAGTCAGTTTTCAGATTTGTCAAGGCATTAATTTGTGTATCTGTCAGATTTTTCTTGTTCCAAGGGGTTTTGATATATCTAATCTTCTTAATATCACTCAGAAGCCCCTTCTCAAATATATCAATAGCCTCACATTGGACATTAGGAAGGAAAACAGATTTAGGTTTGAATTTGCTGCCTGGATTACCACTCAAGTCATCAACCCATCTTTCCCACTCAGGAGCTACATTTATCATACTGTCATTTGCATTACTCATGTTATACATTTCATTCAATAATTCAATATCACCCAAAGCAATATTGCTTACAGTATTAGAGTTGCTCACACTTCCATGATTTTGTGCTGCCGTGTTGAACCATTTTTTCAATTTCAATTTTCTAGAGAATAGAAAGAGGTCAATTCTAGTTTGTGCATAATTTAAGTTGGATGAGGGACAGAAAGACAAGCCAAGTGCCAAAGTCTCAATTTCTTCTTTTGAAAGAGACCTCTTGGAAAGATTCACAACCGTCATATTTTCTGTGTTCGGCTCCTTGTATCCATTCCCATTGGAGCTTTTTCTCCGTTTAATCCTCCTCTTTTTGGCTTGCCTGTTCCTCGTTCTTCCTCTGTTTCCTCGTCCCCGACCCCTCTGAGCCCCTCCATCCTGTTGGAATTCTGTCCTGTTTTGGCTCATCATTTGAAATTGTAACAAAAAAGTACTTGATTTTTTCTGCTGATCTTGTGTAATTTCATGGTTGATGGCTGACGCTGAGGCATCTGATAAGTTGCCATCCGAGACATCACTCTCAGTTACTTCCTCTATGGGTTTCCTGCTGCCAGCCTCGGCGGTATTGAATGTACCTCTTTCTCAAAAAATTATCGTATTTACGATGGAAGGTCAGAGTTCTCCCAGCTTGATAGTCTTTATAGTCTCGTAGAAACTTACGTTGTTTCTTGGCCGTTATTTATTCCTCCCATTTATCCATTTTCTTTATGAGATGTTTCATGTGCTCTTATAATGCTTCTTTAGTAATGATTTTGCCAATTTCTTCTAGAACCCTATCTATTTCCAGAATTAGTTTGGCACGGTCTTTTTGTGCATTTTTAACTAAAATCCGTATCATAGTCATTGAGCATGAGGAGGAGTTGTTGGACCACTCCTCTAACATCTCCTCATCTGGATCTTCATATGTGGTAATGGTATAAATGCGAAGACTTTGTGGCACACGTTTTACCTCAATATATCGCTGGAGTGACTCTGCCTCCCACCATTTTGATAGTTCTTTTTTGTAAGGTTTCTCCAAAGTGGTAAAGAGGGTTTGCAAAATAATTTCATCTGTAATTGCCGATAGTGGGTGTAATGTATTGCTGCTTGCTCCACCCTGAGCGAAGAATAGTTTTTTTTTTTGAAAATCTGTTTATTAGCATAGTAGGTAGAGCAGTTACATACAAATTCGAGTGCAGTAATAATCAGGATGTTACATGCATGTGCTTGCTCAGAACATATAAGTACATAGTATCATTAATTTTTTTCATTTTGTTGTCCGGAACCATGTTAACTGAACAATCCCCTGTTGTACCTGAAACCTCCCTCCACCCTCGAGAATCCCTCCCGACACTCTCTCAATATGCGTATAACCGTAGTATTTACATCTGGGTCACCCATGACACCGTGAAATGCAGTTTTGTCTATACACACAGGTAGGCTGGGGTAGAATGGTCAATGGTACGGGGTTCCCCGTACCCCATCACATTACAGTGCACCACTGTCCGTGGCGTTGCATGAACTGACTAGATCTGGACATGTTCATCCTACATGTTGCGAGTCATTTGTATCCCCATCGTCCCCGTCATCCCCAGCTTCAAACGTTCCCACTATGACAAACCAATCCAGTGAAATCAGTGTTTTCCGGAGACCTCTGCGTTCCTCTCGCTGTAGTGCTTCGCCTTCTGCCTTGCCCCACCGTATTACCTCTGCTTTCCATAATTCAGGGTTGGGTGGTTTGGAGGACTTCCACCTCATCATGATTGCTCGCTTCGCTATTAATAGGGCCATGTCTGTAAAACGTGCCGCCACGGTTCTAGTACGTGTTGGCGGTCCTAGCCCTAACAGTGTGTAGTCTAGGGTGGGTGATTGGGACAGGGTACCAGCTCTCTCAAGCGAGTCATGGATAGTGGTCCAGTAATAACCCAGCTTAGGGCATTGCCATAGCATGTGTATTAGCGATACTTCGTCAGCGTCACACCGGGGGCAGTTGCCATCCGCGTCAGGGAACATCATGTGTATGCGATGTGGGGTCAGGTAGGCTTTATGTAGCAACATCAATTGAATAAATTTAAACTTGGGGTTTCTAGCTACCTTCTTGGGAAACTGAAGGATACGCTCCCACTCTTTGTCTCTCAGCGGCCTCCCAATATCTCCTTCCCATGCCGCCCTGAGCGGTGACAGTGTGATTGCCCTCCCCGTTTTGCTGCTAGCAGTGAGCCATTTGGTCAGGTGGCCGCCCGTGCCCATGAGGTAGTGCATTGGTATTAGGGGGTTTAGATCAGGCTCTTGTCCCTCAGGTGACCACTTGTGCGTTATATAATGGCGAAGGCGTGCGTGTAAAAGAAATGAGCCCCTAGGAACGCCATGCGCGGCCCTGAAGTCTTCAAAGGATAATAGGTGCCCCTCTTCAAACAGGTCACCCACATGCGACACTCCTGCATCGTGCCAGGGCACCAGTTTGTTGGCCGTAAGTGTTCCCGAGCCCAGCGGGATACCCAAGAGCGGGATTGTGGGGGCATAAGATGTCGTGGGGGACGTGTACTTTAATGCCTTCTGCCAGTATGTTACCGCCAGCCTGAGGAGTGGTGGGGCGTCTCTCGGCAGATCCGATCGGGGTAAAAGTAATGTGTGTACTCTCCCTTTTGCGTGTTCATCCTCCGATATGTTGATCTCGTGAATGTTGCGACCTGCCACCCAGTAGGCCAGCCATTGCAGCTGGCACGCATAGTTATAAGCCCTAAAGTCCGGTAGGCCCATTCCAACGAAGTCAGCGGGGAGTTGTAGTTTAGCGAGGCCTATGCGCCCGTGTCCCCATACAAGCTCCGTGAGTAGTGTGTCAAGAGTCTTAAATGTCGCTGCTGGGATCAGGAATGGCAGGTTGGTGAAGTGGTAAATGAGACGGGGGAGCCTCACCATCTTAGAGATGGCCGCTCTGCCGGCTACTGAAAGGGGCAGTGTTAGCCAGAACTGAATTTGCGATTTCAGTGCTCTTATGGCCCTCCCAAGATTGCCGTCTATCATCATGTCAGCCTCCCTGTAGATGTGCATCCCAAGGTATCGGAAGGTGGTTTCCGCCATCTGGAATTCGTGAGGGGCGAAGGGTAGGGGAGTAGGTAAGCCTGCATTCCCAAAGGTGAATCCATAAGACTTAGATTTGCTTATGGTGAGGCCTGAGACCGCCCTGAAGTCCTCAAATATTTCGGGTATAGGGCTCAGGTCGCCCCGCAGGTCCCGAAGGTATAATATGATATCATCTGCATAAGCGGACACAATGTGCGCCGTCCCGTGCCTCTGAACACCACAGCGGGGGGCCACTGTCCTAAGCCTACAGAGCATTGGTTCGAGGGCGAGGATAAATAGGAGAGGGGAGAGTGGGCAGCCCTGTCGGGTGCCCCTCACTATAGCTATGGGTCCTGAGATGTGTCTGGAGGTACGCACTCTAGCCGTGGGGACGGTGTACAGTAATCTGACCCAGGCGATGAATTCGGGCGGTATCCCGAATTTTAATAGTGTGGCAAACATATAGTCCCATCTAAGGGAATCGAACGCTTGCTTCAGATCCAGCGATATGCAGCCCTCTGAGCTCGTGTCCACTAGATTGCCAAGCATCAGCTGGGCCAAGCGTCTGAGATTCATGGCCGTGTTGCGGCCCGGTACAAAACCACATTGGTCTGGATGGATCAGTTGTGGTATGTATTGCACGAGTCTCGACGCCAGCACTTTGCTCAAGATCTTGGAATCAGTATTGAGGAGGGACGGGGTCTGTAGTCGACCAGCTGCAGTCCGTCTTTGCCTGGTTTTAAGAGGGAAGTGATTAACGCTTGCATGGATGATTGTGGTAGGGAGGCTGTCCGTAGAGCTTCCAAATAAACAGCATGTAACCGTGGGGCTAGGAGATCAAGGAACGTTGCATAGAATTCGGCCGGTAGGCCATCCGTTCCGGGAGCCTTGCTCTTCGGAGGAGCTCGTATTGCCTGCCTAATTTCCGCTACTGAGATGTTGCGCTTCAGGTCTTTGCATTGTCTGTCGGTGAGTTGGGGCAGGTCCAGGTCCCTCATTAAGGCCTCGAAGGCGGCTTCTGATAGGGGCTGGGGGGATGTACAGTGTGGTATAATAGTCTTTGAATGCCGTATTAATCCCTACTTGGGTGGAAGTCGGATTGCCCGCCTGATCTAGTATCTCCAGGATCGGGTGGCAAACTGGGGAATCACGTAGGAGACGGGCCAGTAGGGGGCCGGCTCTATCTGCTTGCGTATGCTGTCTATTCGTGTATTCTCTATAGTCTAGTAGCCTCAGGTCTTCTAGCAGCTCTGCATGTCTAATGTGAGCCTCCTGTAGTGGCGTGAAATGTGCAGTAGTGCCCGCTGCCTCATTCTCTAGGGACGCTAGTGAACCCTCCACTTCCTTCAATTGACTGATTACCTCCCGCTTCCTGCCCAATCGAGCGGTCATTGCTGCCCCCCTGAGACAGACTTTGAAAGCGTCCCATTCTATCTGACGGGTGCTGGCTGTGTTCACATTTGTGGAGAAGTAGGTTTCTATAGTGTCGGACAGGGACGACCAGAAGACCGTGTCTTCAAGGAGATCTGGAGGTAGTCTCCAAGTCGGGATGGGGGCCAGCAGCCTGCACCACTGCCAAGTGAGCTCAACTGGGTTGTGGTCGGACAGGGTTTTCCCCATGTGTTGGGTCTGAACAATTGAATCTGTGAGGGAGCGGGAGCAGAAGACATGGTCAATTCTGGTGTGGAGCTGGTGGGGTGGGGAGAAAAAGGTATATTCCCACTCATGTGAATGCGCGCTGCGCCTTGCGTCTGCCAAATCCCAACCCTCAGCCCACCGTGCCAGAGCGTCTGCCTGTTTTCTGCTCTCAGTGGCCTACAGGGGGGGTGTGACCTATCCAGTGTAACATCAAGCACAGCATTGAAATCCCGCCCAATTATCCAGTGGTGATCAGCCCAATCTGCAAGTATCCCGTTTACAGTTAACAAAAACTCTGATTGACCTGTGTTTGGTGAGTACACACAACCGAATACAATGGCATCCCCGTCCAACAGGCCCCGCACAAATACATAACGTCCCTCCTTATCAATTCTTTGCTCCAACATATTGAAAGGGACAGAGTTGCGAAGCCAGATCGCCGCCCCCCTAGAGAACGCAGAATAGGAGGTAGCGAAGAGCTGCCCTCTCCATTTCTTGCGTAGCTTCATGTTTTCAGCATTGTTCAAATGTGTCTCTTGTAGGCAAGCAATCTGTGTCCCCCTGCGGTTGAGTTGAGCCAAAATTCTATGGCGTTTGTGTACCGAGCTTGTATGAATACCTAGTCATGCCTTTTGGGCTGTGCAATGCCCCTGCCGCTTTTCAGTTTTTTCTGAATGACGTATTGAGCGAGTATATTGACATCTGTGTTGTTGTATATATAGACGACATTTTGATTTACTCTGAGGAGGTTGACACACACATATCACAGGTCATCATGGTACTCCAGAAGTTGAGGTAAAATAAACTGTACTGCAAGTTAAGCAAATGCGAGTTTGGGGTGGACTCCGTTGAATTCCTGGGGGTTATGCTACACCCGGAGGGTCTGCGCATGTCTGATCGTAAAGTCTTAGCGGTGCAAGAATGGCCTACTCCTAAGTCAGTAAAGGAGGTACAGAGCCTCTTGAGCTTTGCTAATTACTACAAGCGTTTTATTGTAGGATTCTCGCAGATGGCTGTTCCTTTGACATGCTTGCTCCGTAAGAGAGTGAAATTCTGTTGGTCGCTGGAGGCTGACCAGGCCTTTGCGTGTTTGAAGCATGCATTCACTTCAGCTCCTGTCTTGGCCCATCCTAAATCAGAGTTGCCTTTCATTGTGGAAGCGGATGCCTCCGATGAGGGCCTCGGGGCCATCCTTTCACAAAGAGACACAGAGACCGGTCAACTACATTCAGTGGCCTACCTTTCCAAAAAATTGAACCCGGCCGAAAAGAACTATACAATATCTGAAAAAGAACTCTTAGCGGTAAAGAGGGCCTTCCAAGAATGGAGACAATACCTTTGGGGTGCAGAAAATCCAGTGACGGTGTATTCCGATCAACGGAATCTTCAATACATGCAAACAGCCAGACATCTGTCTCAGCGCCAGATGAGATGGATGTTATTCTTTGCCGAATTTAACTTTGTCATTACTTTCAGACCAGGGTGTGAGAACAGAAAGGCTAACGCTCTGTCCAGACGAGAAGAAGGGATTCCTCAACTGCTCCAGTAATGGAATCCATAATAGAACCGCGAAGGTGGTTTGTGTACTGAGTGCAGAGACATTCTTGGGTAAAATACGGACAGCTAAAACTCTATCTCTGTGGGATTCCTGGGCTGCAAAGGACAGTCATGAAACAGGGATTGCCTTTCGTTAACTCTCGGCTGTTCTTGCCATCCATCGCCTTACAGAAAGAGGCTTTTTGGTGGTGTCATGTGGCTCCTTTGGCTGGTCATCAGGGAGCGCTCAAAACAATACAGTTGGTACAGAGACACTTCTGGTGGTTATCGTTGAGAAAGGATGTTACCTTATGGGTAGCCCTGTGTGATGTATGTGCACGTTCCAAAAACGATAGTGGAAAGTAGAGAGGTAAACTGATACCCATGCCTACCCCTAGAAAACCCTGGCAAACCATTAGTTTGGACTTTGTGACAGGATTGCCACCTGATCAGGGTAAGTCAGCTATTCTGGTAGTGGTAGACAGTCTAACCATACTTGATCACTTCATACCCTGCATCAATCTTCCTACAGCAGGCCAAACGGCGCAACTGCTCCTCATGGAAGTGATCCGTTTACATGGGATACCTGAGGTCATAGTTTCCGACAGAGACCCCCAATTCATCGCCAGATTCTGGAAATATTGGTGCACAGCATTACATATCAAGTCATCTTTGTCCACAAGCTTTCATCCTCAGACCGATGGACAAACGGAGAGGCTAAACCAGACTCTAAAGAAGTACCTCCGTTGTTATGCCAATTCAGCACAGGACTCGTGGGTATCGTTATTGTGGATGGCTGAATTGGCTTACAACAACGCCTGGCATTGCTCTGCGCTGGTGTCTCCTTTTTAAGCAACATATGGGGTCGATGCTAACATTCTTCCAGTCAATATCCCCGAGAGTGTGTCTGATCAGCCCACTGTGTATAGTAGAGTGAGAAACTACACTCAGTACAGAAGCAACTCATTACACACTTGATAAAGGCTAAAGTGGAGTACAAGAGATGGGCCGATGTTCATCCTAGGGATGGTCCTGACTATCAGGTTGGGGACAAGGTCTGGCTCTCTACTAGGAACATAAGATTCAAACTACGAAGTGTGTTTCATCCTCGTTTCATTGGTCCTATGTCATCATAAAGAAGGTGAACCCTGTGGCCTTCAAGTTGAAATTGCCTGCTAGTCTGCGGATCAACCCTGTTTTCCACAGTAGCCTTCTGAAACCTGCTTTATCGTGTGTCAGGAGGGCCACTCCTCCGGTTTTGGTTGATGGTGGGGATGAGTACGAGGTGAGATGCATCCATGACTCAAAATGGAAACGTGGTGTCCTGTGGTACTTGATTGCCTGGAAAGGGTATTCGGCCGAGGACGACACTTGGGAGCCGTGCCACAACGTTCATACTCCTGCGGCTGTACGTCGCTTTCATGCACGGTTGCCGGCTAAGCCTGGTCCTAGGAGGCGCTGAGGAGGAGGACCTACTGTCAGGGTTCAGCGTCCCTTCTCGCCTACCTGAGGATTTAAACTACATTACCCATGAGCCTTCAATTGGGAAGGTACTTAGCGTCGTCACACGCGGAAGCGGATGCGCGTTATTCTGTTTGTTTCCCTTTGCCATTGCTAGAGGTCCGTTGGAGCGGGTCTCGGGTTTCGTCTTTGTGGCTTCCTGCTTTGAGTCTTCGGAGGCTATCGATGTTCCTCGGTGTAGCAGTGGGTGAGTTGACGACGTGCTGCTGCCTCCCCTCCTCAACAGCGGAACGTTGTGTGTCGGCTGACCACACGTTACTGTTGTTTCTTCAGCATTTCACCTGTTCTAGGTAACTTCGAGTTTTCCAGCGCGGCTGCGCTAGTGAAAGAATACAGGACGCTGTGTGTCGGCTGGCCACGCGTCGCTGTTGGGATCTTGACCATTACGATACCAATGCGGAACATAGTGGTAGTTACTACATGTTACCGTAGCAACAAAGGCTTCCTTCTTGTGAGCGGAGCGCTGTGTGTAACCTGCCACGCGCTACCGTTAATGATTAATCATTTTGCGTTTGTAGCGGAGTAAGGTGTGTTGGCTAACCACTTGCTGCCGTGAACACTTGTATGTACTTTGCTTCACTGATACAGCGGAGGATAGTGGTGGTTACTCCTTACTGATGTGTGTATTGCTCATTCTTGGGATTACACTATCTCCTTTCTTTTGATCAATGTCTGGATATGGCTCTATAATATACCAGGTGTTCGGAACCTTGTTTTAGTTCTAATAACAATTGAAGTACTTTACTATTGCTGAACTTCAGGAGGTTACTGAAAGTCAGTAGGCTCTCTTTTATTTGAGTGCAGAAGACTCTTACGTTGTTTTCTTTGTTATCCTTGCTGGGTGTTTGCTGGCTCTGGGTTTCAGGTGTGTTTATGTGACATCAGGCATTTCCCTCATAGCGAGAATTGATGGGAGTGGCCATGTTGTTAATATGCATTGTTTAACAGTACATTCAGTTCTTATATCGTTTCAGAGCCTTTGTCCCAGCAGTCCCCTCCCCGTTCCTGATATCCCTCGCCTAATGGTTCCAATTCCCTGTATTATAAGACAAGGGAGCTGGTAACGTTAGGAGATGGACCCCCATTAGCAACGACCTGATCCTGTGGAGCGTAATCTTCACACCAGCAGCTCGAGTTACACTGCAGCAACCTGGGCTGAGGCACGGGGGAAGAGGGGGGCTGAATCCCTTGGGCCTGAGCAGAAGTGTGACTGGAAGCGCGACCCCCTTTGCATCGCTCCACAGCCCCCCTGGGGGTTGTGCCCCACAGTTTGAAGACCCCTGCTTTAGGGGTACACCCAAAAGATTGTCATTTCCTATATGGGGGTTATTTCGTGGTGTGCTACGATGAGGAATTTTTAACAAGGCTTTCCGAGGACGCAGAAGTGAAATGGGAGATGCTGGAGAACAATCTCTGTCTACATACAATGGCACCTACTAGGCCGGCAACCATGGGCTTTGCAGCCAGTGGTCTGCAAGTGATATATTGGGACTTTCAAGGGCATTCCACCCAGGGAGGGATGGGTGCAGTTGATAGGGGGCAGCAAGGACAGGTCAGCGCAGGTTGGATTTTCAGCAGGAGCTACTACATTGGAGAGTTGCGCACATTTCTGCACTTATGCTCAAAATGTTGGGCCAAGCATCCACTTATACAATATAGAGTTAACTCAAGGGAAGGCCAAGGGCCACGGTGGGGGCGGTTGCTGCAGCAGAGCCAAAGGGGTGAAGGAAGGGGAGTATACGGGTCTTTGGGAAAGAGCTCATATACCCTTTAAACTGGACAGCTTGGGGTACTGGCGTACTGGCTGTAAACGTATTTTAACAGTTGCTGTAGGATTTCAAGAGGGCTTTCTTTTGGGCTCAAGGCACAGAAGGTGATTGGTGAATTTGAGGTCTACAAAAGAGCACCGGGAGTTAGTGAGGTCGAAGTAAAATCTGACGAAGGAGGTTGGTGAGGGCAGGATGCCATGTTCTTTCATGAACTGGTCTATGGACAGATTGGCCAATTGGAGTGGTATTCAAGAATGTGGGGGAGTTTTGCTTAATACAGCATTTGTCATTGCTCGAGAGCCAGTCTGTGAATGATTTCACATGGTGAATAGTCAACATCACTGGAGTACTCATCAGTGTATATGGCAACTGAAATAGTGCAAGAGGTTGATATAGGTGCTAAAATGGCCAAGAGTGACATTTAGGCAGCGTTCTCACTTCTCCCGGTGCACCTGAATTGACTCAGAGCTGCTAGAAATGCAATTTGAAGGACAGTGACTTGTGAATAAGTCACTGACCATGACACGCTCAGTATCTTGTGTGTTGTTTGAAATATTTCGCTCCTTCCTGCAGTGGGTGTTCACATTTGCCACTGGAGTGAAGACAGTTGCTCATTTATTTGAATGCTTTCTTCTTTGTTGGAGCCGTCTGCTTAAAGGAATGCCTGTGAATGCTGGTAAATTTAAAAGATCTAATGGCTGAATTGGGGTTCCCCGAGTGGTGGAAAAGACAATAGAGGCTAAAACACTGTTATCCTTATTGGGTATTGAGTTTGACGTGGTTAAGATGGAAGAAAGGTTACCGGAGGACAAAAAACAAGTGATGCTGTGTTTACTGGATGCAATGCTGGCATGGAAAAAGATGCAGGTCACAGATGTTCAGGTACTTCTAGGCTACTTGAATGTTGGGTGTAGAGAGGCGAGAGCAGGGAGGACATTTGGTAGGAGGTTGAGTCGCTTCCACATCATCGAATCAGGCTGACTGGAGGATGTGGAGAACTTTTTGGGAACAATTTAAAAGCATATCTCAGCAGGGGCTGGGTGAGGAAACTGAGTGGAACATTCAGGTTTCTCAGATACAGCAGGAGGAGCAGGTTATGGCTTCTTCTGGCAAGGTAAGTGGTATTCAGAGTAATAGCCCAAGGATTGGGAAGTAGAAGCATTGCTTTTTTTTTGCCGGTGGTGGCGTTGGCACTGTGGGGAGAGAGAGTCCTTTTACACATGGATGAAATGTGTAATGAAAGTTGCCAAGAGGCAGTTGCCATGGGATGTTAATGTGATGCAGCTACTGAGAGTTTTTGTCTTGGGTTGTTTGAGGTATAAAATTATTTTTAAAGCCAGGCATGTTCTAGGAATTGACAATGAAATGCAGATGCTTTATCTCGTTCACAATGCAAGAGATTCCCTGGGCTAGCACTGGGAGCAGACAAGGAGAAAAGTCTGGATTTGATACAGGGTATGTTGACAAGGTCGACCCAAAAGGCGAACACAGAGACATAGAAGGCATTCCTGCAGTCTGGGGCACAGAGGAGAATTTAAACTGGTGGAAGAGAACAGAGGAAGTGGTACAATTCATTATGTCAATTATGTCAATGATCGAAAAAGGTTTGTCAAAGTGATGATGGTGGGTGAGTTAGCTTGTGTAGTATTTTATAGTAAGATGTTATGAGGTTATGCCCCATCTGTAGGCGAATTGGGCCATAGGATCCCACAGGGGTGGGCTAGGCATATGGAGAGGAGGATCAATTATGGGGACCATTGTTATGGCCGGTGTTGTGGAGGATAATGGTGTAACTGCCTAGAGTTTTGGCGGAACTGCACGTTTGCAGATGATATAAACTTAGGATGGTACCAGACTGGTTCCATGCACCCCTGCAGAATATGTTGTCCCTTGGACCAGTTAGCCCACAGTGCCACAGTTAGCCCCCCCTCCTAACCTTAGACATGCAGCTAACAGTTCTGACAACTACTGAACATGAAAAGCCTGTTCCCTCAGGACAGTCCTAGAACTTTTCACTCAGTCACTCATGCTCTCTTTCGCTCTGAGAAATATACAAAGAATACATGAAGGGACGTTTTTCAATATTTATTGAACCATAGTGATTCTTGTATAGAAGGTATGAGCTGCAGTGATTGATAGAAGTGGACAAAAGTTATAATGAGTGTCAAAACAGTGACTAAAACAAAGAGTTCCACTATCTTGTTAAAACAACGTATATATACATACATGTTCAGTAATTATAACATTCTGGCATTCTCCCACAATACAGGACCTAACCTACATGTCTAGGGTGTGAATGTATGGTCTGCCACAAAACACCCTTCTGATCTAACCCCTTTGAATCGTGGATAAGAATGTAGGACCCCATCTTTGTCACAAACTGGACACCCTTCATGGAGATTCCAGTCAGCTGCTAGGCGAAAGCTTCAGCATGTAGGAAACCTGCAACGTCAGCAGGAGTGTCTCCTCTGATTGTATTTGTAAACAAAAAGATATATTTAGATAAGGACATCCTTGCCTTGGGTTGTCATTGTGATCATGCTGCCTATTGTTTGTATTGCACAGATGGTATAAAGATAGAATATCGACGGGAAAATATCGACTAGCATTAATATCGTGGTAAGAAGATCGAAAGTAAAAAATATCGCCTTAGTAAATATCGTTGAAAAAAATATCGTCTTGTTAGAATGACATAAATATCGTCAAACAAAAATATTGATGAATAGAATATCGTTGACTAAAAAGTCGTATATAATATCGACAAAAAAATATAATGTGTTAAAAAAAATAATAATATAAGTATTGTGTTTTTTAAAAACTTAGAAAAATACTATTAGTAACAATAAGTTAAAAAAAAAATTTTTTACAAAAGATTTGTTAAAATTCTAGTAGCGGGTTATTGGTATTATAGGGGATAAGGGTGGGTAGTAATTAAAAATTATTATAAAAAAATGTATAAAATATGAACAAATTAGAAATATAAACAGAATTCGAAATTTAAAATTTCAAAATAGAATTTTTCACGAAATTTAATTTGTAATTATTAATTAAAATGTCATATTTAAATTTTAGTAGCGGGTAATTGGTATTGTAGGGGATAAGGGTGGGTAGTAATTTGAAATGTATTTATAAAAAAAAATGTAAAATATGAAAAAATTCGAAAATAAATCAGAAATAGAAATTTAACATTAAAATGTAGAAATGTTAACGAAATTTAATTTGTAATCATAATATAAAATTTCATATTAATATTTTAGTAGCGGGTTATTGGTATAATAGGGGATAAGGGTGGGTAGTAAATTCAAAATTATTTATTAAAAAAATTGTAAAATAAGAACAAATTAGAAATTAAATAAGAATTCGAAATTTAACATTTCAATTTTGAAATTTTCACGAAATTTATTTTGTAATATGTATATGGTTTACTATCCTGCACATTCCCTGACTTATGTTGGATTGGAGTTAGAATAGTAATTTATTATGGTTTACTATCCAGCACATTCCCTGAGTTAAGTTATGTTTGGAGTTAGAATAGTAATTTATGATGGTTTACTATCCAGCACTTTCCCTGACTTATGTTGGATTGGAGTTAGAATAGTAATTCATTATGGTTTACTATCCAGCACTTTCCCTGACTTATTTTGGATTGGAGTTAGAATAGTAAATTATTATGGTTTACTATCCAGCACATTCCCTGAGTTAAGTTATGTTTGGAGTTAGAATAGTAATTTAATATGGTTTACTATCCAGCACATTCCCTGAGTTAAGTTATGTTTGGAGTTAGAATAGTAATTTAATATGGTTTACTATCCAGCACTTTCCCTGACTTATGTTGGATTGGAGTTAGAATAGTAATTCATTATGGTTTATTATCCAGCACTTTCCCTGACTTATGTTGGATTGGAGTTAGAATAGTAATTTATTATGGTTTACTATCCAGCACATTCCCTGAGTTAAGTTATGTTTGGAGTTAGAATAGTAATTTATGATGGTTTACTATCCAGCACTTTCCCTGACTTATGTTGGATTGGAGTTAGAATAGTAATTCATTATGGTTTACTATCCAGCACTTTCCCTGACTTATGTTGGATTGGAGTTAGAATAGTAAATTATTATGGTTTACTATCCAGCACATTCCCTGAGTTAAGTAATGTTTGGAGTTAGAATAGTAATTTAATATGGTTTACTATCCAGCACATTCCCTGAGTTAAGTTATGTTTGGAGTTAGAATAGTAATTTAATATGGTTTACTATCCAGCACTTTCCCTGACTTATGTTGGATTGGAGTTAGAATAGTAATTCATTATGGTTTATTATCCAGCACTTTCCCTGACTTATGTTGGATTGGAGTTAGAATAGTAATTTATTATGGTTTACTATCCAGCACATTCCCTGAGTTAAGTTATGTTTGGAGTTAGAATAGTAATTTAATATGGTTTACTATCCAGCACTTTCCCTGACTTATGTTGGATTGGAGTTAGAATAGTAATTCATTATGGTTTATTATCCAGCACTTTCCCTGACTTATGTTGGATTGGAGTTAGAATAGTAATTTATTATGGTTTACTATCTAGCACATTCCCTGAGTTAAGTTATGTTTGGAGTTAGAATAGTAATTTAATATGGTTTACTATCCAGCACTTTCCCTGACTTATGTTGGATTGGAGTTAGAATAGTAATTCATTATGGTTTATTATCCAGCACTTTCCCTGACTTATGTTGGATTGGAGTTAGAATAGTAAATTATTATGGTTTACTATCCAGCACATTCCCTGAGTTAAGTTATGTTTGGAGTTAGAATAGTAATTTAATATGGTTTACTATCCAGCACATTCCCTGAGTTAAGTTCTGTTTGGAGTTAGAATAGTAATTTATTATGGTTTACTATCCAGCACTTTCCCTGACTTATGTTGGATTGGAGTTAGAATAGTAATTTATTAGGGTTTACTATCCAGCACTTTCCCTGAGTTCATTATTATTATTTATTGTCCAGCAGTATCTATTTACTATTTTTAATAAGAATCATATATGTTATGTAGTAATATTCATTTCATAAATATACTTTAAGAACATTTTTTAAACATTTTTACATTCATATGACAAGTTTAAATTAAGAAACAATATTTTTTTTAAAATTGTTTATTGAGAGTTTAATTTGGTACTGCAAAGATTTTACACTTTTTTTATAAAACATTTTACATAATTTTTGCTAAGAAATTATATAGCATTTTTTTACATAAATACAGTTTGTATTATACATAAATTATTATATTAAATTTTAATAATTTTTATTAAAATTTAATATATTACATATTTATTGTGTCATTGTTTTTATCAAGATATGTACATAACATAAATTTACATTTTGTAACATCTGAGAAAAATATTTAACAATGAAATATATTTTTTAATAATAAACAATTAATACATAATTCTTTTAAACATATTAATGTATCTTTTACAATATTCATATGTTTTTTAACAATAAAAATACATTTATTAATACATATTGAATATATTATGCTATTTAATACAATTTAGTTTTGATTTTAAGGCTATTTTGTCCTATTTTAGTTTTTATTATGCAGCCATTTTGTTTTTGGAACTTCACTTTTTACTCTATCAACATCGTTGTTTGGGTCATTTTAGAAAACGGAATCTCGCGGTTGGGAGCTGTTTCTTGTTGGTGAAGGTAAGCTTGTTTCACATTACTTTTAAAGATATTTAAGTTAAGTTTAGTGATAGTTGTAGTGTGTACGTGTCGATATGTGTAGTACTTTACATATTATGTGCGAATTACGTGTTATTTAGCGTCGTTATGGAGAACGTACTTTGTGAGGTAGTTCGAACACAAGTAACGTTTACTGTTGTATTAATGGATGAATTCAGATTGTTTTTATGTTTTATATTCTATGTGTAGGCTATGAGTATTTCCTATGTTTTGAGGTTGTTTTTTATTTCGATAATTTACAGGTCTTCGTTTTGGTGAGCAGATGGACTGTGACGTTTTTTTTTTAAGCAGGTACATACTTTTTAAAATGTCCTGCATTTTCGGGCTCTCTACTTTTTTTACTCGTGAAGATTTATCACCTTTTTTATGGTTTCAATTTCGAGAGGATTGCAACGGGAGTATTATCAAACAGTTGTATTTTTTGCATTTTGTTGGGATTTTTCGACATTGGATATGGATAGCTTTTGGTATTATTCCTGTGGAAATCATCACCATGGAACATATTCTACAGCAGCAGAACCGTAAGTAAAAGTGCTATTTACTTTTGGGTTGCATTGTGGTATAGTGTACTATTTAGTTAAATGTAATGTTATTATGTCTTGTAAAAATATATTATTGATAATTTTACATGACATAATATTACTAAATTTAACTACATAGTATCTTTTATTATGCTTTGCTCACTTTTTGGGAATTTATATTTAAAGGATTTATTTAGCTATTAGATCTAAGTATGCTAGACCTTCTATACTTGGGTACATTCTAGTTTTTTGCTGGAGATATTCGTACATATTTAATGTTTGTTTACTTAGTTTAGGGCCAATTTTTGAAAGCGATTGTTCTATTCTGAGTTCTTGGTAGCTTTGCTCTTTTTTAATGCTTTGGATCAGTTTGTGAAGTGTTGGTTGACTTCTTCCTAAAGTGGCTTGGAAGGCATTATGCCATCCTTCAACTGCGTTATTAGTTTTAGCTTTCTGTGCTATTGTACTAGCATACACATTCCACCATGGAATTTGAAATTTAGGTTGTCTACGGTGGCCTGAACGATGTAATCTTCCAACCCAGGTATCTTCAAAGTAGTCTAAGAAGGGAGTTAGTTTTTTTTCATTGGTGCGGTAGAAAGGGCTGTCAATTAATAAATTGTAGTAGTTAGCTACTTCTGTTGTTGGTACATATGCTAATGCAATCAACTTTTTTATTTGATAAGCAAAGTTACTGTTTGTAGAATATTCAATGCTTAAAGTAGATTTTTGTAAGTGCCTCCATATGCTTTGGTTGTAGTGATAATAACAACCTTGTATGGAGGTATGGGGATAGATTTTAAGGATAGCTTGAATCATGGCCATTTCAAAGTCAATTATAATTCTTTGAGGATAGTAATTATCAGTTAATTCTTTGATCGTTGTTAAAAGTTCAACGTAGGTAGTATTTGTTTTGTTTGGCAGCAGAGTATAAATTAAAGGGATATTTGTATCTTGGTATTCCCCATGAATGGTGTAAAGTTGATAGAAAGGTTTGGGACAAACTTTAAAAGTCCCGTCCATCATCCATGTTTCACATGATTTAAGCTTTTGCAAATTACTATTAGTAGCAAAAAGTAAAATTCGTTTGTCATGACTGTTGTTGTCATACATTAAGAATTTATCCTCATTATGTGTAATGGTATATTCTGGACATATTTTTATATCCTGAAAACTTTCTGGTGTTGGTGGAGTTGGATCAGAAGCACGTTTAGTTTTTGCAATTAATCTCTTTAAGTTGGGAATAGAAGGTAGCTGTCCTGTCACATGTTCAGGCACTTTGCTTAAAACATTTTTCAAAATGCTAGTGCTTGTTTCTTGTGATCCTGTAATAGCATCTTTCAATGTTTCTAGTGCTTCTCTCACTTCCACTTCAGTTACATTTGGTGGGTGGTTATGCTCACGTACATTTACCACATTGTTATCAACAGTTGTTGCTCTACCATAGCATGCATTTGAGTAATATTTACTACATTTCCAATGGGTCTTATTCGCTTTCACTCTTTCTTGGGTGTAGGTGTAACCCATGTAGCTCAGCATTAGTTTCCCTTTTTGCGAAGTAATGCAAGTAGCTCCAGTTGCCATGTCTAAGGTAGATCTGTGGAAATATATATATGTATTTTTAAGAACATTGAACACCATTTATAGAGGTGTGTATAAGACTAGGCAAAAGCGTGAACATATACTTACTATGTGGCTTCACTGGTAAACCTTTTATTCTTATTTCTTTTTCAGAATTGTCTCCTTTTTAAGTTCTGTAGTAGTGTTAAAGAATAATAGAAAGAAATACTTTAGTGTAATAGGTGTTTCATTTTACTTTCTGAATTGTTATACATACAGTGACTATACTTACTTGATGTAGTAGAAGATGTTGGTAGTGTAGTTGTAGATAGGCAAATAATTTTGTAGAGTCTGTGGAAAAAATTATCATTGTGTTACTTGTAGTATTTGGATGATAGTAGTTGGATACATATCATTTACATTGTACATTTAATTAGCAAGTTTAAATAATTTTTATCAGCTATCTAAGTAGACATGGATAAGGTAGTTTATAAATGTTTTTACATCTAACTGTCTTGTCGTTGTTGATAAGTTCAACATGTTTAGTTTTCACTCTAAAGAACAACAGTTTTTAAATTAGGGAGTTTATCTACTTATAGTAACTTCGAAAGAAAAATGGTATTTAACTTACTTGAAGTGTAGTGTGATGTATTGTAGTTGTAGTCGTAGGTTTGTATTCTCTTCTCTCAGCAAGGTAACCGTTTTTCTCCAAGTTTGGGCCAAAAATGGTAAATTACGTTAAGTGTGTAATTGTATTTATATTAGTGAGTTAATTAATGGTAGTTTTTGATTGGTTCAATTAGTGAAAATTCAAATTCATTGGTTGAGAGCGTTATTTGGCATGGGAAAACCGTTATTTTCGTAAGACTATGTTGCTTCACTATTTGTTTGTAAAAGTATATAGTAAAATGTTTTATAAGTTACATTTTTGTGTAATATTTAAATAGTTTATATTTCGAAAATAATGAAATGTTTTTAACATTTAGGCCATCGGAGTGTAATATAGTATCAGTAAAAGTAAAAAATGTTTACCCATATAAATATATTATGTTACAAATAAGTAATAGGAAAACCAAAAAATAATATGTGTTAATAGTTTTGTAAATAAAATAGTAAAAAAAAGTGAGTAAATTCAAAGAATAGTGCATTTCGAGTTGTTAATAAAAAGACGATATTTTTTGTATTTTTATAGAGCAGATAGGTCGTCGATGTTAGTGTAGTCGATATATATGTCAAAGGTAATGTTATTTAAAATAAAGTCGATAATGTAGTAGTCGATATTTAAGTAGTCGATATTAGTGTGAACGATATTAGGGTTGTCGATAAAAAAATATCGATATTTGTGTGAATTCTAGTTTAAGTATAGGATGACGATATTTATGTAAGCGATGTTTTAGTGACGATATTTTTATCAGACGATATTTATGTTAACGATATTTCATCATGGAACCGCACAGATAGCTGCATCGCCATATGGACGTGAAGACCTTGCACATAATGCCAAGGCCGTATGTTCTCACAAAGTTCCTCTGTGTCAGCAAGGTCAATGTTTCTTAGATACTGTAAATGCAAATGTGTGTCTAGAGTCAAAATGGCAAAGAAAGGCAACTTTAAAAAAGAACCATATACATGTAAATTGGCACTATTTCCTATCAGGCCTAACTCAGGCACATGACAGTTTGTTCTGTCAGGTGTTTAGAGTTTCTGAGTTGCTGAGATTGAGGAGCCAGAGAAGTGTTTTACGGGAGAATATCGAATGCACAGAAGAAAAGATGGTTTAAGACAGATTAAAGAACTAAGGGGAAATCGGTGTTGCTGATGGCCCATCTAGTAGTGCGTCTGTGCCCGGTACGTTGATGTTAATGCTACGGTAAGGAGGGCATAGCCCAGAGTGGATGCATTTTTACACAGGGGGATAGGTCTCAAGTAATTGCTTTTTATATGCTCATGGTCTTGACGGAAGGAATGAGGGGCCTCGTAGCACCCGGTGAGGGATATGGGACACATTCTTTTAGGAATAAGGTGGCCACTGAGGCTGGTAGAAAGGGGTGGTCAAAAGAAAGGATACAGAATTTAAGTAGATGGTTTTCGGATTGCTATAGGCAGTGCAGGTGCAACAGGTAATGGGTGTGTTGATATATTTTTGTAAAATTCGTTTTTGGTGTTTTTTTATTGTTCCAGTTTCTGGCACGTTGGATGGATACATGACTATGGCCCAGATGTAGGTAAAGCGATTTTACCGATCTGAAAATACCGAATTTTACAGAATCTGTATTTTCAGATCGGAAAATGAGATGTATGAAAAAAATCGGTAAAAAATACCGATTCGGTAAAGTTCGGTAGCAGACAATCGGTAAATACCGAATCGGTATTTACCGATTCTGTAAATACCGATTCGGTATCCCCCATTCATTCCTATGGGCCAATAGGCCCATAGGAATGAATGGGGGATACCGAATCGGTATTTACAGAATCGGTAAATACCGATTCGGTATTTACCGATTCGGTAACGTTACTAAAGTGAAACCAGGTAGGCAGCCAATCATGTGCCAGCATCTAGCAGGAAGTGGCCACACAGGCAGCTGCAAGTAATCAGAACCTCCTGGAAAAGGCAGTTGGAGCAGAGCAGAGTGCACAAGCAGCAGAAAGGGTTTGGAACACTTTTAAAAGTGTAAAATGGCAAGCAGCCAAGAGAAAGAGCAGCCTGAGAGGAAAAGGAAATTAAAATTCAGCAGCATGGAGCTGCAGGTGCTAGTGGAGGAGGTGGTCAGGGTGCACCACAAATTGTTTGGGAGGCAGTCCCTGACTGTGCCAGAATCAGCCAAACGAAAAATATGGCTGGACATCATGGAGAAGGTGAATGCTGTGGGGGTCACCACCAGGGGTACTGAGGACCTCAAAAAACGCTTTTATGACCTGAGGAGCTTAACTAAAAGAAAAATGGCAGAAATACACAGGCAGGCTGGGAAAACTGGCGGAGGCAAGAACCCAGCACCCCCCTTGACTGACCTGGAGGAGATGGTGTCCTCAACCCTTGAAAGGGAGAGCGTCTGCGGCCTGGGAGATGTAGACAGCTCGGCCAGAGCTGCAAGGAAAAAAGGTAAGAGACATGCACAGTATTCCCCCAAAACCATTCCCCTTACCTGTACCCTTAGTGGGCAAGTAAACCCAATAACAGTACTGCTAGCAATACACTGGGCCAATGCATGATGCGAGATGTAGACAGGAAATGTTAGGCCATGTCATACAGCACACCAAACAACTAGTAGATGTAATGACTGCATACAGAACATGGGCTAAGTGTAAATTTTTATTGTAGTGAATGTTAGACAGTAGCGCCTATCTAATGTACGCTCATATATGTCCACAGGTGAAACATCACGTAGGCAAACGCAGGAGGCTGAAGGGACACAACCTGAGGGGGAGGAAAGTGAGGATGCAGGAGTCAGTAGACCCAACGTACCACCTGAGGAAGCTGCATCAAGTAGCCATCCACCTGGCCAGGACACAGAAATGGCCCAGGAATTGCAGGCAACCCCTAGCGGATCACAGTCCCCACTCCTGCTCTCATCACCAGAGATGGCTGCATCACAACATGACGTGATACCTCCAACACAGCCAGGCAGGAGGCATGTCGTGGGTCCACTCCCAGATTTTGAGTCCGTGGCAGCTGACATTGAGGGTGAGGAACAACTGAACCTGCAAGTGCCAGCGGGCCCTGGCACAACACACTCCAGTGCAGCGATGGGCGATAGTAGTGGAAGACGCCGCAGAGTGCAGGAAAGGCCAGGAGATGCACCAGTTGAGGGTGAAAGTGTGTTCCTAGGTCTGGAGGGGAGCATGGTCCGGATACAGCGGATGCAGGGGAGAGCCATCCAAGCATGCCAACGACAGCTGAGTACCCTGAATAGCAACATAGGGGAGATAGGAAAGGGCATCAGTCAGATGGTACAGGACAACAAGGAAATGGTGCAGGCCAACAAAAAATTGGTGATGGTTAACAGGGAGATGGCTGCAGGGATGCGAGGAATACACAACTCGGTGCAGCTACTATGCACCAAACTGGATAATGACTTTGCTTTCAGGGACAGGGAAAGGCGTCGTGCACATGTCCATAGCAGTGCCCTCTACCGCATGGCCTCTGCCACTTCCCTGTTATGCAGGAGGAGCTCCAACATGCAGGAGGCCATGATGCTAAATACTAAAGTGGTCACTAGGGGCATGGGCAGGGTGACCAGTGCCCTGGAGGCACTGTTGAACGCCCAAACTGCGCACACAGCTGCAATGGAAGTGCCTATCAGTGAGGAGAGCACAAGCAGGAGCAGCATGGGAAGCATCCCTCTGACAGAAACCAGGAGGAGCAGGCGCCATGCTGAGGCCGCAGGACAACAAGACAATGAGCAGGTTGAACAACCCCCTAGTGTTACAGGGAAGCGATCTAGGAAATGACTCACACAGTTGAAGGTGTTCTTGTACATCATGCAGAGCATTGGCGTGAAAAGTGTTTAATTTAAACTTTTGTGCTGTGATAACAAAAGTGATTTGTGAATTAAACCTGTGTTCTAGCATCCCATGGCTGTGTTTATGGCTTACTTACTTAAAAATAGTTGCGTGCAAACTCTTCCCGTCTGTGTCTGCCATCAGTTGCTGTTGCTCCACCAGATGTGTGTGGGTCAGGGACAGCATACTCATCGTCATGGTCCTCAAAATCTGAGAGTTCCACTTCTGTCCCCTTCTTGACCGCCAGGTTGTGCAGCATTGCACAGGCTGCAATAATTTTGCAGCAGGTGATAGGTGTGTACTGGCGGGCCCCTCCGCTTTTATGGAGGCAGCGAAAGCGGCTTTTCCACATGCCAAAGGTGCGCTCCACGATGTTCCTAGTTGTTTTGTGTGCCCGGTTGTATTGCCTCTGACTTGGTGTTGTTGGATTGAGGTAGGGTGTGAGGATGAAGGACCGGAGGGCATATGCACTGTCCCCTATTAGGAATGAGAAAAGGACATTATTCACATGCTCTAACACATCCACCTGTTACATGATTCTACTGATTACCACACAGTGTCTCACCTAGCAAGTATCCTTCACCAAACTCCCCCGCAGTCAGGCGTGCATAGATCCCACTGTTCTGGAATATGTAGGAGTTGTGGGTACTCCCCGGAAATTTGGCCACTATGTCAGTGATCACATATTTGGCATCACAGATCACCTGAACGTTGATGGTGTGGGTGGACTTGCGGTTACGATAGATGTACTCTGTGGCAGCTGGAGGGCATATTGGTACGTGTGTACCATCAATACAGCCTATGATGTGGGGGAAATGCGCCACCTGGTAAAAGTCAGTCTTTGTCCTTAGCAGTTCTGCATGTGTTGCTGGAAAGCGGATGTATAAATGCATTACCTACAACATTGCATCAAGGAAGTTCTGAAAGAAACGTGACAGAGCGCTCTGGGACACCCCACCAACCGCAGCAACCACACTCTGGTAACTACCAGATGCGAGCAGGTGCAGGCTGCAGAGCACCTGGACATGGGGGGGGATGGCGAGGGCCCTTGTGGTTGGATGTTCCAATAGTGGGTGAAGGTCCCTGATTAGGTCCAGGATGGTTTGGGGATCAAGCCTGTACCTCTGCAGGATCTCTGGGTCAGTTAGCTGGAATAGAGTGATCCTCTGTCTGTACACCTGCTCCTCTCTCCTCCAGACCCTCTCACCTTCTGCCTGTAGGCGTAGCTGCCTCGCAATTACATAGAATGCCGCCATAGTTGAGGAAATGTTGCCTTTTGGGCCTATTTTATACCTTGCACCTGTTTACCACCTGATTGCAATACATGGTAATTACTGACTCTTAAATACCGAATTGAAGCCAAATTCGGTATTTCAGAGGTTCCCTACATCTCAAATACTCATTTTTACCATTTGTTATTTACCGATTCGTTATTTGTACAGATTCGGTAATTTTACCGAATCGGTACACTTACCGAATCGGTAAACTTACCGATTCGGTAATGTTTCAGATTCGGTATATTTACAGAATCGGTAAATTATCCGATTCGGTATTTTTACCGAATCTGTATATTTTCCGATTCGGTATCCTTACCGAATCGGTAATGTTACCGATTCGGTAATTTTACCGATTCGGATGCTTTACTGTCCCCTACATCCCAATATGCCTATACCGGTCGGTAACGGCCGAAATTGGGTAAAATCGGCCTTTACCGACCGGTATTGGCCTACCTACATCTGGCCCTATATGACTATACAGACATTCAATTGTAAAGTGGGTGGAGAATCAGGCAACAGTAAGGGGACATGGGAGGCAATTACGTTTCAATGAAACACAAATATGGGTGAAGTGGCATGGTAAAGGATGCTAGACAGGATGGGTGTCTGTATATTTTGCTCATTCGTCTTAATTAGAATGATGTGTTATGTTATATTATTTGGATTTGTAATACGCATTGCTGTCCCACATGGGGCCTCCCCGTGCTCAATATATTACAAAAAGACAATAGTGCAGAAGTGAAGACAAAACAGTCAAGTCTTGAGATGCTTACAGAATGTCAGCATATGAGTAAATTGAACGTAACAGGTGAAGATGAAAGGCTTAGTGTTGCTCAAACAACGAAAATGGATTTAAAGTTAAAAAGCAAGTCAGGCACTTTTGTGTTATGAATAGAACTCATTTCTAGATAGGAATGGAGAAGGGCAAAAAAGACTGCGGCCACAGACTGCACCATGTGAAAAATTCATAGGGTGATTGATAAGGAGATGGCGAGGTTTTGTAGGGAAGTGTTGAATGGGTAGAATAATGAATCTGGATCTTAAGTATGAAGAAAGGCACTTTGTTAGAGAAGTGTTCGATAAGATTTAAACTTACTGCAGATTTGAAAAGCGTTAGCTAAAGCTTATAAAGCTGGATTTCCAGTATGTTTAAAAAATAAATGATAATACCATGTTATTATCATTTTATTTTTTGCTAGTCCCTCTGTAGATGTGGGGAGGGGATGGGCTGCCCACAGAGCAAGGGGAGGAGTGCTGCGCTCTTTCTAAGTGCGCATTATGGTTTGTCCGGCCATCTCAGGCCAGTCAGACCCTCATGAGCACTTAGCATGTTCTCCACCTTCTGTATTGCAATGCATAGATGGGGAACATGCACGGCCCAGCCCTTGTCTGAGTGCCAAACTACGGCGCTCAGACCAATCCCAATACTACTGTCATGCTGGTGACAGCAGTGTCATGATTGGCTAGGGGAGTCTGGGAGCCTGGGTGCTTCCTGTTTCCTGCGTTGTGGATAGAAGGATGGAGGGGAGGGGGCCTCTGGGAATGTAAGTTACATTTTCTTTTTTTGCCTTTATTACTTTTTTCCAACCCCACCCTCCCCGCCCCCCCACTACTGCCCCATAGCAGCCTCTACTGTTTCAAAGAAGAAATAAGGGATGGGTAGTATGTACGACTACCTCTCCAGTGTTGATTTGTTGTAATGCGCACCTGCCTCATTAAAGCTGCTTTTTCACACAAGGGATTTATTATGTCAGAGTAGTTTTTGGAGTTCCCGTCCCACCCAGTGCAGGTTGCGGGAGTAACTGACTCTGGAGTTGTTGGGCACTGGGTGCAATCTAGTGGACCGCAAGAACATCAATTGGAAGGGTGCATGAGCTGTGGTGTAACAATAGCCCCCCACCCCCTGTTGTGCGGCGGCCATGAGCTTCAGCGGGTCCCCTCTGACACTGTACGGGCAGCGTATGGGAGCTCCAGGCTGGGTCCAAAGCCTAGGTCCCCCCTCCATGTACTCGCAGGGGGGCCCCTCAGGTTTCGTTACACCAGTGCATAAAGGGGGTGGGCGTAAGGGGGTAAATAGATTGGTTTGGTTCTTGGGCTCACCTTTGGGAAGGGGGAGACACTGCTGGAATGCTGGAACTTAGGGCAGTTTTGTTGGGTCTCTTCCACGCGACTCATTGATTGAGGGGGGGAGGTGATATGGTGATTGGGCTTAGTCTGGTATAGGACAGGTGCACAAAAAAGGCACATTTTATCTAATGTTGTAGATGGGCAAGTGTAAGTTTGGGATGGTATGGCATCTGAGACATGTCCTGTTTCAGATGCCAAGGTAGCTTAGCAACACATGACATCACCCATGATTCTGTCCACCTCTGTTGTGAAGGTTCAGGAATGTTTGTATTCAGTTTATGCTCAGCAGTTACCTGGCCTGGCTGTGGATTGGATGGGTTCTTCTTTCTTATGAAATAAACTTGAAAAATATTTTAATATCAACCCTGCTTCATATTGATCCTTTCAGCTGCATGAAGATCTTTCACTGGTGTAGTCGGCAGCTGGATAAAGAAAAGGACCCAACAATCTCAACATTTGGAGTAGCCTATACTCACTTTTCCTAAAGTTACTGTACTATTTCAATCTTCTGGGACCAGGCGTCTTCTGTCCTTTATAATTCAACTTTACTTCTGCACAGTTCTGTTCTTTTTGTTAATTAACTCGGAAGAGGGTTGGGAGCTTCGCCGCACACTCACCCTGGTGAAGTTATTTTGTGGGGTTGGGAACTTTATATCGGGGCAGGCTCACCCTTTCTAATCTTTGAGGCGCTTGTGTTTACCATACTGTTTGCCTTTTATGGTTCCAAGATTTTACAAAAGGCTGTTTTAATCTTCGCCTTTAACATTCAGGGGAGTTGGGAGCTTCGCTGAACGCTCATCCTAGTAGTCTTAGGCTGTGGGGTTGAGATTGGTTTATTGGTGCAGACTCACTTCCTTTGGGCAGAGTTTGTGTCTGATTTTGGCACTGAACTGGCATCAAGGATGTATTTGTGGCATTCGTGACCTCTACTTGAGCGGTAAACAGTTGCTAAAAGGGTTTATGAAGACACAGCGTCAAGAAAGTTTATTTTTATTGTGGGCTCATCGTGAGTTACAGCGATCCGTTTAGTCTTACTGTACGCGAGAGCACTTTTGTAAAATACCATCAAAGGAACACTCACCGCCTTCAGAGTTCCAGCTCTCACTTCGCTGCATCGATGCTTGTCTCTCTGTGCGGGCCATTGGATTTGCAGCGTATCCCTTGTTGAGTCATCGCGCAACCCTCTTCACGCTAGTACGTTCGGCACGGTCAACGTGACAACCATTTTACTTGCTGCCTAGCTACCATCAACTATCTGCTTAGTTGCGTGACTCTCAAAGGTGAGTCGGCAAATTAATTACTGTGTGTCTTCTTAGTGACACGCACACTATCGGAATAAGTTGGTTATTTTTTATTATTTCGGATCAATGATTGAACTGTTTCCTGTGTGTCAAACCAGTGACACGCACACTGTTGTGCAATTTATAAAAGCGGTTTATCTCAGTGACACGCACACTCTTCATGTAAATTTTAAAAGCTGTTAATATAATTCTTAAAAGGTTACTATCAGCATGATGTCATTCCAGTAATATGATCTCCTTGGTTGATTAGTTATTGCCAATGGGTCATATTTGATCTAACATATTTAACCTAATCTATTCTTGCTTTTAGAATGTTATTCACATTTTAATGGGCATTTATGTGTGTATGTCATCTCAATTTTACAGTTACTTTTTCCATTGTTCAATTTATAATGTACTGATTTTCAACTTTCATACATATGAGTATTTTAATATTTCAAAGTTTAGTTTACAAACATATTGACATTCTAATGTTTCACTAGTCCATTTTTCTGATAATAATTTGTATTTTTAAACTTAGTTGTAGGCATGCAAAATGTAACTGCCCCTCCGTTCTTCCTAATTTCTCCTGGTGAACCCGCCATAAAGTGGCAAAAGTGGAAAAGAGTTTTTGAACGCTATGCGAAAGTATGTGGGGTGAGCCTTAGTGCTGAGCGTAGAACATCTCTTTTCCTTCACTGTCTTGGATTGGAAGGACCAGAAGTGTTTAATCGCCTACCTGAGCTCAGTGATGCAACAGTTTGAATTTAAATGAATATGAAATCTGCATATTGAAGTTAGATAAGCATTACATATCAAAAGTAAGCACTATTTTGGAGAGATATCAGTTTGCTAAGAGACTTCAGAATGACGAGGAGTCTATTCAGGGCTACATAACGCAACTTAGGAAACTGGCCTCCTCATGCAAATTTGGTAATTCATTGGATGAGAGGATAAGGGACCAATTTATGGTAGACTGCAATATAGAAAAGGTTTGGGAGGAACTTTGGTTGAGGGATGAACCAGTTTTAGATGAGGTTATTCAAGGGGGCGTGGCCTGAAGCCGAAGATGGTGGACGTGTAGCCCGAGAGCTCCGTCCGTAATCCTACATATGAGCTGAATATCCTGCTTTCCCCCACTGCGACCCACCTGATACTTGCACCGGAGGTCCCCGGGGGTGTCATCCTGGAAGCGGAGCGGTGCTTCTCCAGTCCGCCCGCTCTGCTGACGCTCGGCGCGGCTGCTCCGGAAGCGGCCTACTGCACAGGGTGAAGCCCCGGGCTCGAGTGGGCATTCTCCCCGGCCTCCCCATAGCCTTTGGCACGGTCAGACCGGACTCCGCGCCGGACCACTGAGGCGGACACCAGCGGCAGACCTCGCCTGTAGAGGGGTGTCCTGATCATACGGCGACCCTACGGCCCCCGCCTATGCTGCGGGGCCCTGCACGGCCACCCTGCCGGGTGCCCTGCGGATCGGGCGGAGGCTCTCTTCACCTGGCTGACCGGCTTAATCCACGCGGTGGGCAAAACGCCCGTTCCCTGCTGCACCGCCCGGGACTGTGGGGCGGACAACGCCGGACATCAGACACAAGCGCCGCTTGCTCCGGACCCCCCCGGCACTGCAGGCCTCATCAGCAGTTTTTTGGCGCCATCTTGTTACTGGGACCCGGACGGGAAGAGCTTCTCTGGCCCACACACTGGTCGATTGGTGGAACCGCGACTAGGATTCCACGCGGTGCGACGCCCTGCGGAGGGCGGTGTACCCGGCGGTGAGCAAGGGGCGGTGGATTGCAGGACCTGGCTATCGGGGCGACCGGCCTAGGACAGCGGCAGGAGAGTGAGACACCCGCTCTGCGGGCCTACCACCACGCACTGGCCCAGACTTCTAGAGTGCACCTGCGTAAGGCCGATTCACTGGACACTGGCAGCAGGCCACCTTACTTCCTTCATCTGTACTACGGGAAGCTAAAGTCGACTCTGCACACAGGGCCTCCCTGGGTAAGCCGCCTATACTGACACTGACGTCAAGGACAGGGATTCTACGCGCTCCCTGCCGGCCCTGGGCCTGTGCTGCTCCCACCCTTGAACACCACTCCCTGATCCTGCGGCGGACGCAGCCCGGCGCCCGGAGTAGATACGGGAGAGGGCGGCGGCGATCTGCTGTACCCTTTCCGGCGCCACCCTGCTAACAAGAGCCATGGGCAAGCAAAGGGCAAGACTCATGGACAGGGCGCTGCGACGGACCTGCAGTCCACGGGCTCCGAGGACCCTCTGGCCTCCTCCAACATGGACATCATCCCGCCGACTGGGAAAAGGTCCCAGGACGCAAAGTTGGACCTTATCCTTAATGAGATACGAGCGACTCGTGAAGCCCTGGAATCGCGTATTGACAACATGGCGACTGGCCTATCACTACTAAGGGCGGACCATAACAAATTGGCGGAACGAGTGGCGGAGCAGAAGCTAGCACTGAATGACCTAGTGCCACAGCAGACGGAGCATTCCACGAGGCTGGAGGGAGTGGAGAAACAGCTTAAACATCTCTGGGATAAAGTGGATGAGGCAGAAGGACGTGCGCGCCGCAGCAACGTCCGCATCTTAGGCATTCCGGAGAGAAGTGAGGGGAGGAACCCCACCCAATTCGTGGAGGACTGGCTACGGAAACTAGTGGGCCAAGAAGATCTCACTGCACTGTACAGCGTTGAGAGGGCACATCGGATGCCTCCTCGGCCCCCCAAACCAGGGGCGCCCCCTCGTCCCCTGATCACGTGCCTCCTTCATTTCAGAGACCGGGACACTGTGTTGCGTGCGGCCAGGGAGAAAGCACCGATACGATTTGAAGATAAAAACATTTCAGTCTATCCTGATTTCACGCCCACTGTACAGCGCGCCAGGTCCACCTTCATGGGTGTCAAACGCAAGTTAAGGGACAGAAATATGAAGTATGCGCTGCTGTTCCCTGCTCGGCTCAAAATCCTGCACGACAACAAATCCCACTTCTTCGACTCACCTGAGGAGGCGGAGGAATGGATGGAGGTCACTCTGACACCGCCGACCTCACAGGACCCATTCGGGGAGCACCGGGGGGACGGCCGCAACGAGCGCGGAGACACACCGGACAGACGGCACAACACTCCAGGCCCTGGACCCCACTCTTCCCATGGACCCCCTGTGAAGACGCATCCTCCTGATGCTCGGGTGACGAGCCACCCATCGTCATCTCACCGGCAGCAGCTCACGGAGGAGGCACTAGCAGCACACGACGCCCAAGCACTTAACGACAGGCACTCCGCCACCACTGACACCCATACAGAGGTGTCCGGCTCAATGGACAGCTTGCCGCTGTTCCCGAAAATTACAGCCCAAATGGCGGAGGAGTTCTGATTGGCTGAAAATATGATCCCCTCCGGGTGGTAATGTATACTTTAACTTCCCCCCCCCCCTCCCCCTCCTTTCGCAAGTGGTGGGTTGCATGGGGAACCCACTTTGTTGAGGACTAACGAGCCTATGTAGACCGTTCGATGACAGTCGACAGAGGCCTGTCACCCCCCGGTATGCACACGGACTCCAATGACTTGTGCCCACGTTGGGCACCACAGTTTGGATCCCGGACACGTTGGCTTGGGGACCTTTTTGTTAAGGGGTTATTTGTTTCCACGACACACTCACCTTATCTCAACGCAAAACTGACATGGGGCCCAGGGCGTTTCACTGAGTCGCACCACATGGTTGGATATGGGGCCGTTTAATAATTACCAACTGTGCACCTGGAACGTGCGTGGCATGGGAGCAGTCCAGAAACGCCATAGAATTTTGGCCCAGCTTAACCGCAGTGGAACCCAGATTGCATGCCTGCAAGAGACACATTTGAACGCCTCTGAAGCTGTGAAGCTGCGCAAAAAATGGAGGGGACAATTATTTGCTACCTCTTATTCTGCGTTTTCAAGGGGGGCGGCGATCTGGTTCCGTGGCTCTGTCCCCTTTCAGATGTTAGAGCATAGAATCGATAAAGAGGGCCGATATGTATTTGTGCGGGGGATGTTGGACGGGGATGCTGTTGTATTTGGGTGTGTTTACTCGCCGAACTCTAATCAATCGGAGTTCTTGTTGACGGTGAACGGGGTGCTGACGGGATGGGCTGATCATCGATGGTTTATTGGGGGTGATTTTAATGCTGTGCTTGATGTTACGCTGGATAGGTCACATCCCCCTTTACAGGCGACTGAGAGTAGGAAACAAGCGGATGCTCTTAATCGATGGGCTGAGGGCTGGGACCTGACTGATGCATGGCGCAGTGCACACTCACAGGAGAGGGAATATACCTTTTTCTCCCCACCACACCAGCTTCATACTAGAATTGACCACATTTTCTGTTCCCGCTCCGTAGCGGATACAATTGTTAAGGCCCAACACATGGGGAAAACTCTGTCCGATCATAGCTCTGTAGAACTCACATGGCAGTGGGGCAGGCGGCTGGCCCCCATCCCTACTTGGAGACTGTCCCCAGATCTCCTTGAAGACTCAGTGTTCAGGGCCTACCTGTCCGACGCTATAGGAACATATTTCTCCACAAACATGAACACAGCCAGCACCCGTCAAGTGGAGTGGGACGCATTTAAGGTCTGTCTTAGGGGGGCGGCCATTGCCGCTGGAATGGGCAGGAAAAGGGAGATAATTAATCAACTGAAGGAGGTGGAGGGCTCCCTAGCTTCCCTAGAGAATGAGGCTGCCGGCACACATGCGCCCTTCACACCACTACAGGAGGCTCACATTCGACACGCAGAGCTATTGGAAGAACTAAGGCTCCTAGACTATAGAGAATATACGAACAGGCAGCATGCACAAGCGGATAGAGCTGGCCCCCTCCTAGCCCGCCTATTAAGGGACACCCCAGTGAGCCACCCCATTCTGAGAATCTTGGACCAAGCAGGAAATCCAGTCACCACCCAGGTCGGGATCAACACTGCGTTCAGGGAATACTACACAACGCTGTACAGTCCCCCACGGCCCCTTCCCGAGGTCGCATTCGAGGCCTTTACGAGGGACTTAGCCCTGCCTCGACTTACAGAAGGGCAGATCAAAGACCTTAGGCGCACCATTACCATAGCTGAAATCAGACAGGCAATACGCGCCCTTCCTAAGGGCAAGACCCCTTGGACAGACGGCCTACCGGCCGACTTTTATGCAACATACATAGACCTACTGGCCCCACGGTTACACGCTATTTACTTGGATGCACCCTCGGACAGCCACCCTACCGCAGTCGTCTATGCAGGCGTTAATCACGTCCCTTTTAAAGCCTAATAAAGAAGGGCTTCAGATGGCTGACTATAGACCCCTGTCCCTTCTCAATACTGACTCCAAGATATTGAGCAAGGTGCTGGAATCAAGGCTCGTGCAATATGTACCTCAGCTAGTCCACTCGGATCAATGTGGTTTTGTCCCGGGCCGCAATACAGCCATAAACCTCAGGCGACTAGCCCAGCTCATGCTCGGTGACCGAGAGGACACGAGCTCCGAAGGCTGCATCTCACTGGACTTGAAACAAGCATTTGACTCCCTTAGATGGGATTACATGTTTGACACACTGTCGAAATTTGGGATACCCCCCGAATTCCTCGCTTGGGTCAGATTGCTGTATACAACTCCCACTGCTAGAGTGCGCACCTCAGGTCATATATCAGTTCCTATAGCTATCGCACGGGGCACCAGACAGGGCTACCCACTTTCCCCCCTCCTATTTGTCCTTGCCCTTGAGCCGATGCTCTGTAGGCTCCGCCACATGGCCCCCCGGTTTGGCATACTGCGGCATGGGACGGCACATATAGTGTCCGCTTATGCGGATGATATTATCTTATATTTCCGGGACTTGAGGAGCGACTAGAGCCCTGTTGCCCAGGTATTTGAGGTCTTTAGGTCGATCTCAGGCCTGACCATAAGCGAGTCCAAATCATATGGCTTCACATTCGCAGCCACTGGTCTGACTACTCCGTTGCCCTTCGCCCCCCACGAGTTCCAGATAGCTGAAACCACCTTCAGATATCTGGGGATGCAGATTTACAGGGAAGCAGGTCAGATGATCGACGGTAACCTTGGGAGGGCCATTAGAGCACTGAAGTCGCAGATACAATTTTTGCTCACACTGCCACTCTCTATACCCGGCAGAGTGGCGATATCCAAGATGGTGATGCTCCCCCGCCTTCTCTACCACTTCACTAACTTGCCACACCTGATCCCGGCAGCAACCTTTAAGGCCCTAGACACTCTACTCACCGAACTTGTATGGGGGCACGGCCGCAGGCGTGTAGGTCTGTCCAAGCTGCAGCTCCCCTCTGAAGCCGGTGGCATGGGTTTGCCTGATTTTAGGGCCTACAACTATGCGTGTCAACTGCAATGGCTGGCCTTCTGGGTAGCGGGTCGCAATCTTCAGGAGATTAACATGACGGACAGGGATCATGCATTGGGGAGAATGCACACGTTACTTTTGCCCAACTCAATTATACCTAGGGATGTCCCACCTCTCCTCAAACTGGCGATAACTTACTGGCGGAAGGCGTGTAAGTACACGTCCCCTGAGTCGTCCTATGCCCCCACGATCCCGCTCTTGGGTATCCCACTGGCTACGGGAATCTGTCGGCGGACTCGCTGGAGCAATGGCATGACGCCGGAGTGTCGCACGTGGGTGACCTGTTCGCGGAAGAGCACCTACTGTCCTTTGCAGACTTTAGAACTACCCACGGAGTCCCTGGAGGCACCTTCCTGCTACACTCTGGCCTTCGCCACTATATCACACATAAGTGGTCCCCTAGGGGCATGGAGCCAGCTACGAATCCTCTCATCACCATGCACTACCTGATGGGCACGGGTGCCCACCTTACTAGGTGGCTCACTGCTAGTATTAAGAAGGGGAGGGCTTTCGATCTGTCGCCACTCCGGGCAGCATGGGAGGTGGACATTGGTAGGCCCCTGAGGGATAAGGAGTGGGAACGTATCCTTCAGTTTCCCAAAAAAGTAGCTAGGAACCCCAAATTCAAGTTCATTCAGTCGATGCTTCTACACAGAGCCTACCTGACCCCACGCCGCATACACATGATGTTTCCTGATGCGAACAGTAATTGCCCCCGATGTGACACCGAGGACGCAACACTAATACACATGCTTTGGCAATGCCCCAAACTAGGATACTACTGGACCACGGTCCATGCATCGCTCCAGGAAGCGGGTGCTTGGACCCGATCCCCAACACTGGAATGCACGTTACTGGGGTTGGGGCCCTCACAGCGCACTAGAACCGTGGCGACACGTTTCGCGGACCTGGCCCTGTTGCTGGCGAAACGTGCCATCACGATGAGGTGGAAGTCAGCCAGACCTCCTGACCCGGAGTTGTGGAGGGCGGAAGTGGTGCGATGGGGTAAGGCAGAGGGAGTTGCACTACAGAGGGAGGAATACAGGGGTCTGAGGAAAAAGCCAATTTCACTGGACTGGTATACCATATTAGGTATGTTTGAAACTGGGGGAGACGGGGAAGACGAGGGTACAAGTGCCTCATCGATTGCACGATAAATGTGTCCTTGGCCGGACTGACATGCACTGTCACTAACCGTGGTGCGCTACGACGAGGTGAGGGGGGTTCCCCCCCAATTTATATTCTCTGTATTGGTCTAGTTCCATCTATGTGTACAATCGAATAGAGACATATGTTGTGATTCTCTGAGTGCCCCAGTCTAATGATTATTCAATTATATGTTTTTGTGTGAGTGTCGGATGGGTTTGTTGAGGGTGGGGGGAGGGATAGTTTTTGACAGGGGTTTGCATAAACTGTGACGGTTAATGTCACCAACAAAATGAAAAATTGAGTCAACTATGCAATTATATGTTCTAAGCAACCTTATAGTGTATTACTCTGTATCCCTCCGGGATTGGAAGTATTTGTGACTGCTTTACCTACTATGCTAATAAACAGATTTTCAAAAAAAAAAAAAGATGAGGTTATTCAAGTTGCTTAAAGAGTAGAATATTCTTTGAAATGTGTGGACACTTTAAAGAAAGACAAAGAAGTCTCAGTTCAGGTGGTTAAAAAAGAAACAGTAATTTTGCCCAGGGCTAATGACTCAAGTAAACTTAAAAAGAAATCACCTGTTCCTAACTGCTTCAGATGTGATAAGATTGGGCATTTTTGCCAATGACAAAAAATGTCCAGCTTTGAACATTATCTGTTCTAAATGCAAGAAGAAAGGACATTGTTCTTCTGTTTGCAAGATCAAAATACCTTCTTCCAATGTAAAAAATTCCGAAACAGATATTCTGTGGACAAATTGTGGTTCAAATGGATTCAACAGTTGACCGCAAATCTAGTCCAATTGACACGATTCAAGTAGAAGGGGAGTCTACAAAAGTCTTATTTGATTCGGGGGCTAAAATCACTATTATATCTAAAAGCTGCTTTTAAAGCAAGCTTTCTCATAAAACTTCTCTTTTTAAGCCAGACGTACGTCCCTTGGCATGTGGTGGTGAGCCTATTCCCTTGTTTGGTTACTTCATGGGCCTCATTGAGTACAAAAGACGTTATGTCTCGGGAAAGGTTTACGTTTCAAAAAAAGGTGACAGCATAATCAGCTGGTTTCACCAAGGTAACTTGGGTGTCATACTAGATGCCAGTTCCTCTACTCCTATCATACTTAAGAATGAAGTTAAGACAGTGCAAGTACACTCAGATGAAAAAATTGAAACACGCATCAAAAGCAAATTTCCAAAGGTATTCAGGAATGAACTTGGGTGTCTTAGAGATTTTAAATTATATATTCCCATACGTCCTGATTCGCAACCACACAGCTGTAAAGTCAGGAGTTTACCTTTAGTGGTCAGGGAAGAGATGGAGAAGGAATTGGTCAAACTCAAACAAGGAGGGATAATTGAAAATGTTGCTAGTACTGATTGGTTTGCTCCGGTGGTGGCTGCCTGGAAGGCCAATGGTTCCCTCAAGTTATGTGTAGATTTGAGGCAACTTAATAAGTGTGTTGTAGTTGATCGCTACCTTTTACCCAAGACTTCTGAGCTTTTGACATTGTTAGGAGGTTGCAAGATCTTTAGCACCTTTGATTTGGCGTCCGCCTACCATTAGATCGAACTGGCTAAAACATCTAGAGACTATACCTCATTCATAACTCCATTTTGGACATACAGGTTTGTTCGAATGCCGCTCAGTTTGGTATCTGCGGCTTCTGTCTTCCAGCGTGTGATGGAAAAGTACTCAAGACAAAGGTGTCTGTGTCTATCAAGACAACATACTTGTGTATGCCAAAGATCATGTTGAACATGGGGATTGTCTGAATGTGGTTTTGAGCAGACTTTAAGAAGCCAATCTTACCATAAAATTGTCATCATCAACTCCTCACTAAGCACAGGAACAGTCTCTCCCCTCTGGAAAGAAGCGATGGTCAAAACCCTACTCAAGAAGCCCCAGCTAGACCCCGCAGACCTTGGCAACTACCGCCCCATGTCCCTTTTGCAAGGGATCGCAAAAATCATGGAAAAATATGCCAATCATATTCTTTCAAACTTTTTGGAGACTTTCAACCTATTACATCCATCCCAAACTGGCTTCCGTCCTCGGCAGAGCACGGAAACTGCACTGCTAGGGGTGGTTGAGGAAAGCAGGAACATTTTAGAAGCTGGATGCTCAGCAGCCATAATACTTTTGGAACTGAGTGCAACATTTGACAAGGTGAATCCACAAATCCTGATCCACCGTCTCATCAACTTGGGAGTAGCCGGTACTGCTCTAAGTTGGCTGTGTTCCTTCTTGAAAGGACGATCATTTCGGATTTTTGGAGAAGGCGTGTGTTCCAAATCCCAGCCTCTCCTGTGTGGTGTGCCGCAGGGCTCATCTTTGAGCCCTATGCTCTTTAACGCATATATGGCCACCCTAGCCTTGATTGTGACTCCTTTTGGGATCCATATGGTCACCTATGCTGACAACACCCAACAGTTCATAGCATTGAATCAACCCACTCACTACTCCATGACCCTGAAAGCATGTCTCACGGAAGTAGTAAAATGGATGGGAGCATCCCATCTGAAATTAAATGGTGAAAGGACCGAGATCATGACCCTAGGCAACTTTGACAACTAATCACTTAGAACCCTCTGGCAAGCATGCATGGACCAGGTACCCACACCCAAATCAGAAATAAAGAGCCTGGGCACCTGCCTCTGTAATCACCACTGATGTCAGTCTCAAAGGGTTGGGAGCTGTTGTCCAACAAGAAGGTGATAATGGCATGGAGACTATTATGTTTGCTTCACGAGGTTCAAAGGTTCCTGAGTCTCGGTACTATGTGATTAAACGTGAGGCACTCGCTGTATTTTGGTCAGTTAGGTAGATGAAAAAGTTTCTGTGGGGAACTAAGTTTGTGGTCAGGACAGATCATAAACCGCTTTGTGAGACTTTCTCCAAAAAAGGGATTGGTATGATTTCCAGCAGAATAACCAAATGGGTTATTGCACTCCAAGAATACAATTTTAAAGTAAGGTACATTCCTGGGGTGGAAAATTGTCTTGCCGATACTCTTTCGAGGTTAGATGATGATTCTCCTGATGATGTTAGTGAGGAGGATTTCGATGATAGCAATGTTCATGTGTGCATGATTGTTGGTGAAATCATTGATGAAAGTCAGTGGCGCATCAAGTTGTCTTCAGATCCAGTGCTATCTGAGGTAGTTTCTCTCATCCATAAAGGTTGGCACACGAAGAAACAAGGATCTGAAGAAGCTTCCAAATTTTGTGGTGTTAAAGACGAATTGGCAGTTTAAGACAATTTACTTGTACGTTGAACTAGGCTTGTACATTCTTCTTTTTTTTTTATATCTTTATTGAATTTTCTGTTTCCGACACAGTACTTGTCTGAGATGCACAAAAGAAAAAGAGAATCAGAAGAACAGTCCTTAATCACCTTAAGAAAGAATATACATAAGTTAAAAAAAGTTTCTTTTCAAACATTGTCCTTCCACCTCATCATAGGTTCCCAGATGTGTTTCCTGAGAATTCTACCTTTTTTCCCCTTCCTATCATATATCCCTTTTTCCAAAATATACAATAACAGCAATCTAGCCAACTATTGATGGAAGGTTGGGGCTGCCTTATCCATCCATGCTGTTGCCACACAAATTCCTAAAACCGACATAACCACAAATAAGAAATAATGCGGACTACATTGCTCATCACCCCCACCTACCCCAAGAATGATCCACAATGGCGTAAGGGTAACATTAATTCCTAAAGTTTTGTCCAAAAAAGATTCAACGGCACTGTGTAAGAATGAAGTTGAGGACATAATGCAAAGACATGAATAATATCAGCGTCAACACTATCACACCGGGGGCACCTAGTTCCTGTCATCTCCCCCACTGAGCAATCCTAGCAGGTGTATGGTACAAGGAGTATATTGTTTTATTGTGTTAGGCCTGCAATGCTGCCGAGCAGAGTATAGACCTCCCCAACTTGAGAGAGTCCTGAAAACAGTCCTGGTCCACCTGAAGCTTATCTGCACATTCCCTTCTATACTTTTCCAAATCATCGCTTTTTAGGACAGACAGCTCTGAATGGAACCTTCTAATAGTGCACTCTGCCCCACCTTCAATTAAATCCAATATCCTATTTTTACAGAGCCACCCTTTTTGTTTGTTAAATAGCTCCTGACTTGAAAAAGCATAAAAAAAATTATTGCTGACAATACCATACCTCCCCTGGATATCTGTGAACTGAAGGACCCCGTTAGCCCCCATCAGATCACCCAGTTTCCGAGTCCCCCACCGCCCGCAATCAACAATAACAGAATCTGTGAATATTTCTGCCGGGAGAGAAACATTTCTTTCAATCCGAGTTTAGGCATTGAATATGCCCAGCCCCAGTTGTTTACAAAATGACTCCCAGATTTTATAAGCTGCCATAAGTGTCTTCAATCTCGTTCTTTTAAAATAGCTGAGGTCAGTATATTTCAGAAAGCAATTTTCAGCATTCTCGCCAATAAGTATTGCATATATATCTGTTGAACCTGTCTTGACCTGCGGATCTAGAGTGTCTCCCTCAGCAGCCCATGTATGTATGTATGTATTGGCATTTATATAGCGCACTACTTACCCGTAGGGTCCCAAGGCGCTTCGACCGCTGCGAAACCCTTCCTGGCTTCCCTGAGAGATGGTCCCTTAATGGGTATCTCCAGGGTGAGACCAGGCATCCCCGGCGGTCTGGTGGGGCCGTTAGTGAAGATGAGGCAAGCTAATGCCCAGAGTTGCCGAGTGTGATCGCTGATCAGAGTGGGCACCAAGGCGAGAGAATTATCGAGTCCGCTGACCCTGGTCCAGAAACCTGCCGCGCTGGAATCGAACCCTGGTCCCGGGCCGTCCTCTGCTCTCGGGTCTGCCGCCTCTAACCAGTGAGCCACACTACTTCACTGTACTGGAGGGCTGCTGCCCAATAATACAATTTAAAATCGGGGACGGCCCATCCTCCCCTGTCCCTAAATAGAGAGTTATAAAATGAAGGGCTCTCCTGGTCTTCCCTTGTGCCCAAATGAATCTGTTGATTAAATGTTCAATTGCAACAAACCATTTACCTTCAAAAATCAGTTGAATTTTCCTAAATAAGTAAAGGAATTTAGGCAGAATAATAATTTTCACCATATTAGAGCGCCCTTCCAAGGAGAGATGAAGGTTGTGTATTCTATCAAGATCTTTCTTACTTTTAGCCATTAAAGGTTAAATATTTTGATCCAGGATCTTATCCAGATCTGCTGAAATGCTAATCCCTAGGGTACACCGCAGATTTAACTACCCGTACATTGTCACATTCCACCTGATTATTCTTAATATTCTGTGTCTTAGGACCATTTAACGCATAGCCCGAAATCCGACCGAATAACGCAGCCTCCCTTTCTACTTCCAAAATAGTGCTTATCAGAGAAGGAGTCACTATCGCGACATCATACGCATAGACCAGGGTTTTAAAAACATGGCCCTGAACCCTAATCAGAAGTATTTGATCATTTACTTCCAACTTGCAAATCAACGGGTCCATGTATACTGCAAATAACAAAGGCGCGCATGGACAGCCTTGGCGAGTACCCTGTTTAATCTGCACTGCCAAGGTATACCCTCCGTTGATTCTAAGCCGAGCTGTAGGCAACTGATAAAGTGCTTGAAACGACTTTACGAACCCCTCCCCAATATCACACCAAGTTAAGGCTGTCCAGGAGAATTCGCAGGAGAACCGATTGAATGCTTTTTCTGCATCCAAAAACATAACCGCTATGGGGTCTCTGAAGACTTCCATGGCATTGAATAGAGTGATTAGCTTACAGACATGCTGTGTAGTGCCCTTCCCTGGGATAAAACCATGCTGTGTAGGACTAACCAATTGCCCCATTATCTTACACAACCTATGAGCCCTCGCCTTAGAAAAGATCTTCGCGTCCAAGTTCATAAGGGTGATAGGTTTATATGATCCTGCTTCCAAGGGCGATTTACCCTTTTTTGGAATCGCACCAATATCGGCGCCTGCCCAGGAACCTGGCACAGAATTTCCTAACTGGGCCTGTAAAATTGTATCAGCCAGGTCAAGACGTATTACAGCTTGGAATGTTTTATAAAATTCAATGGGGATCTGATAAGGCCCCGCAGCCTTGCCTGAAGGGAGACTGTTAAGTGCCACTGAAATTCCCTCATAATTCAAAGGTACATCCAATGCCTCATTATCTCCTTCAGAGAGCAGGGGAGCAGCAACATCCCCCAGATACCGCTGGGTGTCCAGGGGGCTCCCTGGGTGATCCTCACTATACAGTTTGGCATAGAACTGTCTAAAAACCTCCCTAATCCCTTCAGGATCAATGACTTTACCTCCTTTTCCGCCTGATATTTTCTCCCGAAGCCATCTTGTGCGGACCGCAAGAATATGTCCCAGGCGCTCGCTCAATTCATGGCATTGCTCCCTTTTTATCAGGTATGTCGCAGCTGCCTTAATAGCAAAGCCCTCATTTACCTCTGTTTTAATACACAATATTTTTAAGAGTGCCGAATCCGGGAGGAGCCAGATCAGGCTGCCAGAATCAGTTCTTCGTCTGCCACATAGACTACTTTAACCAGCTTATTAACTCTAATCTTCTCTTGTTTTTGTCTATAGAGACTATAACTTAATGTCTCACCACGAAATCCAGCCTTAAAAGCGTCCAAGATTACTCCTGAAGAAGTTCTACTGCGATTGATCTCCCAGAACGTAACTATCCAGGTGTTAATATGTTTAAGAACCATCGTCCTTAAGCAACCTCCTTTAAAAAGTCCATGTTGGCACCCGCCTATCCCCGCCTGTCAATCTTAATGCTAAAACAAGCGGGTTGTGATAAGAGACCAAATGGGGAAAACTTCTCTATATGACTTTTTGATAATAGAGAATTTGATATGAAGAAATTATCCAATCTGGAACAGACTTTATGCGGAGCAGAGTAATAGGTAATTCCATCGTCTAATGGATTTAACCATGCCCATGCATATATTAAGGAGTTATGCCATGCCTGATTAAGTATAGCTCGACATACTTTTTTGTTCCGGCCTCCATAGCGCTGCCCATGTTCTGTGCCCATACCCCCAGCCCCATTTATGTTGAAATCTCCGCCCAAAATAACCGGCTCAGGCCAGGAAGCCAGCACGGAGTGTAAAAACTCAAAAACGTCCGGATCATCCTCGGTGGATCGTATACTGACCCTATGGTGACTACTTGATCATTTATTATACATTCCAACAAGACCCATCTACCCCGTTGATATTCCTTCTTTCTGTTAACCTTAACATCCCTTTGTTTAGACAGAATAACCACCCCTCTAGTATTGGTCCCCTGTTTGAATGTGCCAACAAAAAAAAACCCCAGCTGTTCCAATAAATAACCCCTTGTCTCTTCTACCTGTGTCTCCTGGAGGCAAACAAAATCCAACCGCATTAATCTCAGGGCAGCCGAGACGCGCTGTCTTTTCAGATGGTCATTCAACCCACACACGTTAAGCGAAGTAATCCTTATACTCATTAAAATACATCGTATGCCTGTCCCATCCAGATAACCAGTATATCACTACATGATTTCCTCATCTCTTGTGAAAGATGTTCCATTCTTTTACTGTTACATTTCATGTGACTGCTCAACGATCTCAGGCCTGGTGCTCTGCTATACCATGTGAGCCCCCATCCCACCTCCACCCCGCCCCTCCAATTAAAACTACCCCCCAGAAACCCTCCACCCCCATACAAGCAAATAGGTCACTTCTGACCTATCCGTGAGAGCTTTAGACTGCAGCAGTCTCAACCCGCCTCTTACCGAAGCTTCCACCCTTGTGTCCCTTAATACCACTTATTCCTACAGGATATCCCTCTATCTCAAACCTATCTCACGATAAGCCAAAGACCCCCCCTATCCTCCCTTCTGCTCCTTTAATTCTGCCAGATACTGTTGGGCCTTGATTTCAGAGAAAAACATTCTAACATGCCCCTTAACAATAATCTTAAGCCTTGCTGTATACAACAGATAGGCCTCATGTCCGAGGCTCTAAAGGGGTGCAATCAACTGCCTGAGCCTCCACCTTCTTTCTACAGTGGCGTGGCAGAAGTCCGGGCGAGCAAAAAAGGTAACCCCGTTACACGTACGCCTATCTTCTGGTTTTGCCTTCTCCATAATCTCCTTCCTAAGGAGAAAATTTCCGACATAGACAAGAATTGCCCGAGGTCTTGCAACCTGAGATGCCTCATAGGATCTTTTTTGAGTCAATGGAAAGCGGTGTGCTCTCTGGACTTCACTCTCCCACCCCCAGGACGTCAACTCGGGGAAGGCCCCCATAAACAGATTAATGACAAACGATCTGACATACTGCTCTTCAACCCCTTCCGCAACCCCCAAGAGTCTTATGTTATTTGGTCTCTGGCAATTCTCGAAATCCTCGAGTTTCCATTAGACATCATCTGCTAGTTTCTCCTGCGCCTCCTTGAATGAATGCCATCTACTGACATCGTCTTCCAGCCTTGTCGTTCTTTCCTCAAAGTGAGCCACCCTATTTGCCATCTCGTCGTACAGTTTATTCATCTTCCTCATGGAGCTCAGTATTTTCTTTGCCGCCTGCTTAGCTCTCCGGCTCTCTGATCTAGCTTTGCACTGCATTTGCTTCAGGGTAGTGTACAAAAGATCGAGTGAGGTGGCTTGAGGCGGGCTACTTGAATTGTCCTGGACGAACTGTGAATCAACTACTGTACCCTCCTGGTAAAGATGCGAAGTCGCAGAGTAGTCCCAGCAAAGTTTCCTATTCGCCCCAGCATTTAGTGGGCTGAGATGTGGTTTTGACTTTGACTTGATCCTTCTTTTCTGCTGAAAACCCCTATGAGTCGCGGGGGCCTTCTGGACTGAAGAACTTACTCCTGAGTCTGAATCAGAACTGCTAACCAAGCTTCCCTCGCTTGACAGCAGGGAATCCGTTTCATTATTGAGAGAGAAAAAACATTTCCCATCCGGGCTGCCAGGAATCCCTCTATCTCATATTAGCACGTGAGCCTGCCCCGTGGCCCCCAGATCGCCAGACACCACAGATACCACGAGGGGGATTTTTTCAGCTCCAGACAATTTTTTATTTGGTAAACTCCCCCCCCCCAAAAACAGTGCCTGTGGCTTGGTCCAGTTTAGCACAGCTACCATCATTCACCTCACTGTCAGTCAAGCTCAGGCCCCCCCCGGGATACATGCCTTTTTCCTTACTTTGTATAGCTAGCTTGCATCTCGGAGAATACCTGCAACATTGTTCCCGTTTGTTGCCCAGCAACCGCACCTCCAGTGTCCTCCGACTGCTCAGGGCCAGCCCCAGCCTCGTTCACTGCTGTCTCAGCTGCCTTCGTCGAAAAGGACTCCTGCAAGGTAGTACAGGCTCCTTGGGGTTCTTAGGCTTACCCCATCCATGCCGACCTTTACCGCTGTCCATTTGCGGGAAGCTCCATTGAAATCTTTCCCGACGCTAATCACCACAGATCCAACGCCGCCAACGCCATTACCTCGCGGATCGTCAGGCTTTTTAGTAATGCCTCTCTGCGGCTGTGTTGTGCTGCTCTGGATAGTGCCCAATGCTGCCGTTTCTTTTTTCATGACTCCTTGCCTCTACTATTCTTCTGTTGCTCCTTCTGGGCCATGACGTCCTTTGGCTGCTTGGGCCCCCTAGGCGCCTTGCCTGATTGCCTGTAAGCCGCATCAACCAGTGAGGAAACCGATCAGGCCGATAGTGCACCAAAGTTGCCATAATCTGTGTCAACCACTGGAATGAGCAAAGATTACGGACCCAGGCCGCTATCCAGTACCTTGTTTGGTAAGGGATCTCCAGCATTCCAGAATTCTTTAAAGCATAATCATGACCTTGAGAGGAGAGAGGGAGAACTGCGACCTGTCGCTGCAATCAGTGAGCGGCTTGTACCTCCTTCAGATCTTCTTAAGATGCTCATAGATTTAGCTCATGAATCTCACTCTGGGATGTCCAAAACAAAGGAGAGACTCCGGGGCTCTTACTGGTGGCCTGGAATGGATCTGCATGTGGAAAGAAATATTAGAGACTGTTGGTGTGTGCTATGAGGGGGAAATCGAAAGTGGTGAGAGTTCAACCTATGGTTATCAGAGAGCTTCCCCGTGGACCTTGGAAGGAAGTGGCTCTGGACATAGTGGGTCTGGTTCCCTCTGATGGTCATCAAGTCTTTATTTTAGTGCTTATTGACTTGTTTTCCATCCAGCCTGAAATACATTTTACCAATAGCGTGGAGACTATTCAACTTATCAAGTTTCTTGAGACCCTCATTGCCAGAGAAGGATATCCATAATCCATCCTTACAGACAATGGGGTACAGCTAGTTTCAAGAGAAATGGAAGGCTTTCTGAAGGAGCAAGGGATCAGACACAAGAAGTGTTCTCTGTACCACCCAGAGACCAACGGAATGGTTGAAAGGTTTAATAGGGCATTAAAGGAGACCATTTCTTGGGCCAAAAGTTCTGGGCTCAATTGGAAGGAGCAGGTTTTCAAAAAAGTGGAAAACTATAGGTTAACTCCCAACATTTCCACTGGTAAGTCTCCTTTCTTACTCTTCAAAGAGAGAGCTCCTTGCACTCTTGTTTAGCCTGCTTGGGTTAGATTTCTTGAAGAAACTGTTTCTGTTGCTTCTTCTTCTGATACCACTCTAGATTGACGTCATAGAGAAGAAGAAAAGTGTTTAGCTAGAAAATCACTTTTTGATTCCAAGAAATCTACTAAAGTTACAAAGGTTAAGGTTGGTGATCTGGTTGTTGTCAGACTTCCTGGTTCAAAGTCTCAGTTCTCTAAACCAATGTGTGTAATTAAATTATTTAAAAATGCTGTCAAAACTCATGACCATAGAGTGTGGAATCTTAATAGAATTTCTATGTATTCAGATCCTTTCTCTCGTTGTGAGTCTCTTTCTGGATGTAATGTTGGTTCAAGTTCTGCGTCTTCTCAACGTGTCTCTTCCAGAGTTGTTAAAAAATCAAATTATTTGAAAGACTATGTTTCCTAAAAATGTTTTACAAACTAATTGTTTGGAGTACTATGTATCTTAAAATGTTTTGTTGGTTAAGGGGGGAAGGTGTGAGGCATCTGAGACATGTCCTGTTTCAGATGCCAAGGTATCTTAGCAACACATGACATCACCCATGATTCTGTCCACCTCTGTTGTGAAGGTTCAGGAATGTTTGTATTCAGGTTATGCTGAGCAGTTACCTGGCCTGGCTGTGGATTGGATGGGTTCTTCTTTCTTATTAAATAAACGTGGAAAATACTTAAATATCAAACCTGCTTCATATTGATCCTTTCAGCTGCATGCAGATCTTTCAGATGGGTTTCCAGGATGTTTTACAACATTAAAACGTTTCATTGTGTTTTGGGGTGAGCAAAGCAGTTTGGAAGGGAGAGTGTAAAAGAAGGGGGTTGAAAAAGACACCATGAGCTTGAAGATTAAATTGTTAAGAGTTGAAGAAAGTTATGGGTGCAGGGATTGGGGAGGTGAGAGGAACTTGAGTTAAGCATCTTTTTGGGTAGTCTTTTAGGGGAATGGGCGTTGGAGGTTGCAGGTTACACCAATACACAGTGATCCGTTCGGGTAGTGTGCACCGCTAAGCGCCAAGGGTTACCCCAACGCACACCTGCTCCATTACAGCAGACTTTTTCACACAAGGAATTTATTGTGTCAGAGTAGATTTTGGGGTGCGGGGAATTAACGTAAATAATGCAGGAATTCCACTAATGATGGATAGGACAGTAATCGGGATCAGCACACGGGTTCCGGGAGGACGTTTGGTTTGTGTATTCAATTCAGGCTTTCCATGCATCATGCACACATCACACTATTGTGATTTGATTTTGATTTTGATTTGATTTATGGTTTTGTAAAGCGCACCTATGCCCATGGGCGTCTTGGCGCTGGAGATACGGGAAGACGCGAGCAGCAGTGAGAAACCGGCTAACCAGATGTGAATAACCATGTTTTTACCAGTTTCCTGAATGAAAGCAGTGAGGTGCTATTTTTGATTGCAAGTGGGAGCAGGTTACAGTCTTAAGCAGCATGTAGCAGGAAGCTTCTTCCTCCCCACCTGACCTGTTTGAAACGGGGTATCTGAATCAATTTTGCCTGGCTGGATCGCAGCTTTCTGGATGGCTCATAAATTGTGAGGTGCGTTCTTAAGAACTGAGAGCCAGAACCATGAAGGGCTTTGTATGCTAGACAAAATGTATAGACTTGTTACACCTGTATATGTATTCCTCTTTGGTTACTTTACGTGAAAGGTTAGTCTGTGGATTGACATAATGTTTACGAGACAGAAGGTTTACTGTTTATTGTACACTACCAGGTCATGCAGTAGACTTGCTATGGTGGTGTTCTGATTCAAAGTTGTGCCTTTTACTTTAACAGCCAGGATGCATTGCAAAGACATTGCTCGCTTTTCTCAGGGCGTGTGATAAAAAATGACTCGTAAATAGCCTCCTAGACTAGTGCAACTCAATATAATGCCGGCGTTAGAGAAAAACACTACCACGCCAGTTGCGAAATGCTTTTAGACAATTACATCCACCCGAAAGTGTAGCGCTGATAGGCATACGATGTGCTGGAGTCCCCACACGAAAGTAAACGAAGCAAGTAAATAGAACGGGCCCAAAAACATGCCGCAGCGCGTCATCAGCCAGTTTTTGAGGTAGAGTTTGATTGACAGTCTTTGTGAATATTGCCTCCCTGCTCGCATCCGACAGCAACATGAAGTCCTTGTGTGAATTCTGGCAAAAACCTTCTTGGAACTGAATATCCTCAGTAGAATACGGCGTTTATAGAAGGGTTACAAAAAAGATGCCTTTCTCCTCTGAGTTGTCAAGTCTGTTTTCAGAAGGTGTTAGGAAGGTATCGTTCTAAATGACTTGGCAGCTGTCAAAATTATTCTCGAATAATTTGGAGCTGGGTCTAAAAGGGAGTGTTTTACTTTTGTGTAGGTAAGCGTGGAAAAATAAATGAAAAACTTAACAGCGATACCACAGAGTATATCTTCGAGCCCACATCAGAGAGGCAAAAGAACTGCTAAGGTGGGAAAAAATCCTCAGTGGATGTTGCTGACTGTGATTTTTGTAATGTATTTGAATGGCTTAGGGATGTAGAACAAGGCTGCAGTTGTCGGGGCCTGGGGTCCTGCCTCTTCAGAGGTGTCAAATTATTACTCCTCAGCTGGAAGAAACAGCACCAGTGTGCCAGAGCCCTGTAGACTTTGGCATGTGTCTTATCCAAGGCTGGCACATGTGACCCGCATGCCAGGCTGAGCCTCTTTTTTTCCTTGCTAAGAGGGGCTAATTTCACCCTATTGAGAGGGAATGCTTGTCGCTGGTATTATCAAAGGCTCAAGCAACGTCATCTGAGAAACTGGAACCCGTAGGAAAAAGGATATGTGAGCCCGAATGTCAGGAAGAAATGCTTTTTCATAATCTCTGACGTGCATTCCTATGAATTCTGATGATGGGGCGAAGGTTACTACACTCATAAACTCCCACTAACATATTGACCTAGTAAGGAGACCGGAGACAATTTCTTTGGCAATGATGGGGCAGTTTTGTTATCCACTGTAAACATGCCCTGCGTGCCTGTCGGTGTAGAAGCATGACTGTTTCTTCTGGCATAAGTAGGTTGTAGGGCATCATAGTGTTAGGCTACGACAGAGAGAGACTACAGTCTTGATGAACCTCTCCCAAGACCCAAGCAATCTGACTCACCAGGGAAAAAAATGGTTTCTTGGAGAATTCCAGGCTTACTTTTTGTTAACTTGGCTCAAAGCAGCAAGATCAGCCCGAGTTTAAAACACGTTATACCTGCCACAACTATTCAAAAACAATACATGCAGAAAGAAAAGAGCTTACAAGTTAGTTAAAAAGATAAGATGTATCAGAAAACCCCCCAGAAATGAGCAATAATTGATCAAATAATCAAAAGTTATAAAGAAAACAAATACTGCTCCACATGAAAGTGCTGAAAAAAGGTGTTGAATGTTTTCATATGGGAAATGCAAAACATGGCAAGAAAACGTCATAGTGTCTTCTGTGTGGTTGCCTGGAACCCAGGCTGTATTTGTGGATGACCCATGACTGACGGTGGATTGGTAAAGGCTGATGGATTATCCACCTCAATGTTTAATCTCCAGACTCCGAAACCTTTCTTTGTGTCTAAAGACTTTAGAGTGGGTTTATCTGAAAGTGGCAGCTGGAGCAGACTCCAAGTAGTCAGATACATCAGTTAAGCAGTTCCTCTATAGCCTTGAATTTTACACTAAATGTCTCCAAGCAGAGATAGTGGCAAACGTTAAGCAGCTAAGATTGTGTCGAATTCAGGAAGTTTGATTGTGTCTGATTCAGAAAGTGTTGGCAGGAAGTTCTGCTACTGCAGGAGTCAAACTATTTCTATGTTCAACCGTTTAGGGCATGTTCTGGTAGTGTTGCTACCCTGTAGAACATGCCCTTTTCTGCAGGTCTGACTCATCAGACTCAATGTACCTCTTTGTCGTGACCCGACAGACAGGACAGTAGAACAGGAGGACATTAGGACCCTGTGGGTCATGAGGGAGGTGACCAGGTCACCGGACACCACATCCGGTTAGGGACAGGAAGGGGACAGAGAAGCCAGGACTGACCAGAGGACGGACGTGCTGCGACATGCTCCCATATAGGAAATAAAGAAGTGTTTCCACACTAACCTGTTGTCCTGTGTTTGGTGTGCCGACTGCCCCACCAGCAGGACAGGACAACTGGCGACGAGTGCGGGATCCAAATCCAGTGTGCAGCAATCGCGATTTGAAAACCAGGAGCCCACCCTGGATCGCGTCGTGGTCAAGAGGAAGAGGGAAGAGTGAAGCGCCATCGAGAAGCAAGCAGCAACGTGGGAGCCCACCCCGACCGCCGCGAACGAAGAAGCAACGAAGCCGGTAAGCGCCAGCCAAAGAGCGCGAGCTTCGAAGAATTGAAAAGCCAGCGCGAGCTCCCGCGAGAGTCTCGGCGGCCATATTGGGGCCAGGTGCGAGGGCCAATAGGAACGAAGAATCAGCGCGGTGGCCATCTTGAAGTCAGGCTGCATCGCGATTGGCCGCGAAGTCCCGCGAGAAGACGGCGGCCATCTTAGAGTCACGCTTTTAAGCCAATAGGAGCCAAGAACGAGCGCAGCTGCCATTTTGAGGCCAGGCACAGCGCGAAGAAGAAGGAAATTTGCCCAAAAAGTGAAGAAAACAGTGGCAAACAGAACAAAAGTGAGTGTAAAGACTGGATTAAAGGGAAATAAAGAAATGAAGAGCAAATAAAGACCGCTAAAGAGACAAAGAAGGGTGAAAGAATAGAGACAACAAAATACAAGGAAAAAGAAGAGAATAAAAGGAAAAGGACCAAGAAAGCCCAGAAGAGAAGCTAAACAAAGAAAAAACAAACAAATAAAAAAGAAGAAAAGGGACAAAAGACCATAAAAGAGAAAAGAAGACAAAGGCAAAAAGGAAGTGAAAGAATACAATAAAAGAATAAAGAGGAAAAGACAAATAAAAGCAGAACAACAAGGAAAGGAGGGAGAAGACCTCACAAAGGCACAAGTGAAGGAAAGAAGAATCTAAAAGGAAAGAAAACATAAAGACTTAGAAAACAACACACAAAGAAGTGACAGAACAAAAAAAAAAAAAAGAGAGAAAAGAACATAGGAACGCAAGAAGGCAAGAATGGCAGACCCAAAGCCCAGCGCACAATACAGAAGGCCTCTGCCATTCAACTTATCGGAGCCACAAATAGGAATCGGGTGGGAAAAGTGGATCAGACGGTTTGAGAGATATATGGAAGCGACAGATGTGACAGACGGAAAGAGATTAGGATTACTACTGAATTTAGCAGGGGATGACGTCAAAGAACTTCTAGTGACACTGCCTAACGAAGAAACAAAGACATATGAGAAATGAAAGAAATGCCTAACGGCCAAATTTGACCCACAACGGAATGTTGACTTCGAACGATATACATTTACTATTGCGTGTCAACAAGTAGACGAAACGCTAGATGACTTCGCGACAAGGCTGAGGAAACTGGTGACACATTGTGAGTTCGACAAATTTGATAACGAACAAGCAATAAGGCTACGAATCATAGAAGGCTGTCGTGACACAGGATTCAGGGCAAGAATACTAAAAGAACCGACCTCATTGGAGAACATCCTGTCACTAGCGAGAGCAGAGGCGAGAGCAACGGAACATGCCAAGGAAATGCAAAGAGGGAAGAACGTCGAAATTGAAAACGCACACCTCATGACAAACAAATATTGCACAGGCCGGTGGAAGAATGACTGGAGGGAACAAAAAGAGAGGAGACAACCTGAAAGAACATGCTACAGGTGCGGAATGGAATTTCCACACAGAGGCCCGTGCCCAGCATTTACCCAGACGTGCAAAAGATGTAATGGAAGAAATCACTACGCCAGTATGTGCCAAGGCGTGCAATTCAGAGACGACAGAGGAAGAACAGAAAAACAGCAAGAGTCGACAACAAGACACGTCAGATATGTCGACAGAGAAAGGAGAAGTTCATCACGAGGGTCAGGTGAAGAAGAGGAAGAAGAGAAAGTGGAAAGACTATACCACATGTCGGAGGTTCACACAGAACTGAGTGGGGGAGATGAAAAAGGAGAAACGACACACCGTACAGGCAGAAGCACCAAGGAAAAGACGGACTTGGCAAAGATAGGAGTAGGAGCACATGAAGCGGAATTTGTATTGGACAGTGGTGCAACATGCAATGTCATGTGTGTATCAGAGTACGAGAAGATGGAAGCCAAGCCGACACTGAGAGCGTCCAAGGTAAAGATCTTCACCTGGGGGTCAAAGAAACAGGTAACAAACCTGGGAAAGTTCACAGAGGAACTGAGGTATAAAGACAAAAAGAACACAGAGGACATCCATGTGCTGAAAGGCGAAGTCCCAGGACCCTGCCTGCTGAGCAACAGCACCGCCCAAACAATGGGTCTCATAACTATGACATATGACAAAAAAAATGAAAGGCACACTGAGAACAAGCAAAGGGAAGACGCAGGGGCCAGAGAAAGAGGAAGAGAACGAAAAAGAATCACTGAGGGAACAAACAAAACAAGGGGCGACCATAGAAAGAGAGGAGCCAATGGAGATAGTGTCAGATGGCCCACGACATTGGGCACAAGGCAAGGAGCCAGAAGAAGACGAAGAGAGGCTGGCAAGCGGAGAGCAGAAGGAGGATAACCCACAAACAGAAGCAAAAGACGATGGCAGATGAAGAGAGGCTGGCAAGCGGAGAGCGGAAGGAGGACAACCGACAAAAAGAAGCAAAACCTGATAGCAAAGAACAGCGACCGAGGGAGGAATGCAAGGGGACACAGAGGCTAAGTGATGAAACGCAGGAGTCAGAGACTGGGGAGATGACCTATGGACATCTCTCTCTCTCTCTCTCTCTCTCTCTCTCTCTCTCTCTCTCTCTCTCTCTCTCTCTCTCTCTCTCTCCACACAACAATGAGTAATTGCTGTAAAGGGGTCAGGGGGTGAAATGACCAGTAGAACTGTACCATGAACATTTGTTTGCAACAAAGGAGGAGACAGTGGCAGTGTCCCCGACCCGCTTCGCGAACTGACCGGGCAGTAAGAGCAAGACTGCGCTTTAATTTTAAACAACTTTTAACTTCTGTTGCAATTGTGTGAAAATCTTTATGTGTGCTTTGTAAATTGTGTATTTTTTAAAAACTCACTTCCCCCTGCACCACACGCCATCACTGATTGTGGGAGCCGTCTCCCTGCAAACTCCTCGTAGGGGCACTTCCGGTCGGCCTGCACGCAGAGCGGTTAGCGCTCTAGTGTCCAACTTCCTCTGGGCTACTTAGGCTGAGCAGGGGCTGCAGCGCGCTGCGGGAAAGAGACAGTGGCAGTGTCCCCGACCCGCTTTGCGAACTGACCAGGCAGTAAGAGCAAGACTGCGCTTTAATTTTAAACAACTTTTAACTTCTGTTGCAATTGTGTGAAAATCTTTATGTGTGCTTTGTAAATTGTGTATTTTTTAAAAACTCACTTCCCCCTGCACCACACGCTATCACTGATTGTGGGAGCCGTCTCCCTGCAAACTCCTCGTAGGGGCACTTCCGGTCGGCCTGCACGCAGAGCGGTTAGCGCTCTAGTGTCCAACTTCCTCTGGGCTACTTAGCCCTCGCAGTATTACGAGCGCGCAGCGATCGCGTGCAGCCCCGCCGAAGACCCGCCAAAGAGCTGCCCGTCTGCGCCCGTCCGCGCTAAGTCTGCGCCAGGTGCCAGGCGCCAGGCTTTTTGCTCCTCTCTCTGCTATTAAGACGGTAAGATGTGCTACTCTAAAGCTGAGTTGTTGGGCCTTCAGCACCCTTCATGCTCTTGTGCTAGACGCAACCCTGCCCATATACGACATCCCCTAGCACACCCCTCTCAACTCTGCTCCACTACTAAAACTAAATCCAAACCCCCAAAGCCCACACCTTCAGGCTAGGTCACCTAAACGTCAGATCTATGCACAAACATCACTCTGAAATCTACGACCTTTTAACTGACCACTCTCTTGATGCCCTGTTCATGACTGAGACGTGGCTCCTTGATGATATGGACTTGGTCTGCAACCTGGCGACTCCCACAGGGTATACCATACACACGATGAACAGGAGCACGAGAGGGGGGGGTTAGCGCTCATAATTAAATCTCATCTTGACTGCCAATTAATCAAAGTGGACATTAAGGGCTGCGAAAGCGCTCGTTTCTCGATCAAAGTTAACTCTCAGTTCTGCGCTACTGGCCTTTTGATCTATAGACCCCCTGGCGCAGACGCCCCTTTCACCAATTCACTCCTCCAGTATCTGGACACTAACATTATCAAAACGGCTAACTTTACGATCATAGGTGATCTTAATTTACATCTCGATAGGGACGCCGAGCCTAAAGTGGCCACTTTTCTAGCGGATCTTGCGGCCTTCCAACTTAATCAACTTGTAAGCGGCCCCACCCACAGAGCGGGACACCTTCTTGATCCCATCTTCTCTAACATCACAAGCGGTTCCGCAGGCCTGCCTATCCCCATGACCTGGACAGATCACCACCTAGTAACTCTGTCTATCTCCTGCAACTCGAGCCCTGCAGCGGTGCCTACTCCATCAGTCCAGAAACGGCCATGGAGAAAACTTCACCTTGAAGACTTGCATAATCTTTTAGTTTTAAATCCCCTACTCCCTAGTGAAGACCTGGATGTAGGTTATGACCAGTTCTGCCTCTGGATCACCCAGGCACTTGACATCTTGATCCCTGCCAGATGGACCAAGGCCCGCACCCACACAGCTAGTCCTTGGTACAACTCAGAATTAGCAACTCTGAAAAAGGAATGCAAAAAGGCGGAGAGGTGCTGGAGGAAAAACTACGATGCCAACCTTAAACAGGACTATGTCCAGCTCCAAAAAACTTATCATCGTAAGGTTTGCAGAACTAGAGCGGCATATTATGCCAATGAAATCAGCAACAGCTCCAATACTTCGAAAGCTGTATTTAAAATTCTGAAAGATCTCACTGCAAAAAAAACCGTCAATACTATTACCACTTCTCCCGACCTCTGCAATAACATGGCTACTTTTTTTACTAATAAGATCAAGAAAATATATGACACCTTCCCAAAATGTCCTCAGTCATTGGCCATTTTTGATCCTACCAGGCCCTCTCTCTCCTCCCTTCCTACACTTGAGCGAGAGAGTTTTCTAAAAATCTGCAGTAAGATCAAATCTGGCTCCCCGGCAGATCCCCTAAAACCGGATACTTTCTGTGAAGCTCACGAATATATCACAGAACACATCCGAGACATCATCAATCTGTCTCTTTCCACCGCCAGAGTTCCTTCCAAGTGGAAGCAGGCTTGGGTTTCCCCCATCTTAAAAAAAACCACTTCAGACCCTTCGCTTCCGGAGAACTTCAGGCCCATCTCCTTGCTTCCCTGGCCTGCCAAAATCATCGAGGCACATGTCAACAACATTCTCTCCGACTTCCTCCTTACCAATAATATTCTGGATGACCCCCAACACGGGTTTAGAGCTGGTCACAGCACCGAGACAGCCTTGCTCAGTGTTTCAGAGGACCTCCGTACCATTCTCGACACTGGCGGAACGGCAGCACTGGTCCTGTTGGACCTTAGTGCTGCCTTCGATACGGTGTCACACGAGGTCCTCTTGACGAGATTGGAGGAAATTGGAGTCACAGGGATAGCCTTGGGCTGGTTTAGAGACTTCCTTTCTAACAGGTCTTTTAGAGTCTCTACCCCCCTTACATCTCTAAGGAGCATAGCATTGGACAGGGAGTGCCGCAAGGCTCTTCCCTTAGCCCCACCCTGTTCAATGTCTATGTCCGCCCTTTGGCGGAGGTGGCTAGAAGGAACGGACTTGCACTGGTATCCTATGCAGATGATACCCAGTTGGTGGTGGCTCTGAATGACAACAGTGGTCTGGAGGCCCTTCACTTCAAACAGACACTCACTGACATCACCAACTGGATGACGGCGAATTTCCTCCAATTAAACGCCGGGAAAACTGAGATACTGCTCCTGGGGAAAAACACCTCGTCCTGGGGAGACAACTGGTGGCCTGATGTCTTAGGCCCACCTCCCAAGCCAAAGGAATGTGTCAAAAATCTGGGTGTCTGGGTGGACTCTGCTCTTAAGTTCACTCACCACACTAAAAAAGTGGCTGCAACATGCTTTGGCATTTTGCGCAACATCAGGCCCATTTTGAAGTTCTTTGACTGCCGCACTCGCCAGCTAATTGTCCAGGCGACCATCCTTTTTAGACTGGACTATGCCAGCTCTCTCCTATTGGGGGCTAATCTGGATGAAACTATCAGACTGCAGAGAGTCCAGAATGCGGCAGCCAGGGCTCTGGTTGGTCTCCCGCGCCATTCCTCGGTATCCGGAGCCTTGAAAAAACTGCACTGGCTCCCGGTGGGTAAAAGGATCCAGTTTAAGGCTCTGTGTTTAGCCTTTAAAATCTTTAAAACCGCCTCTCCCCCAATGCTGCGCCCCCTTCTGTCAGAGTACATTCCTAGGAGATCGCTCCGTTCAGAGGGGAAACATCTTGCGATCATCCCTCGCACTAGACTGGCCAGAGTAGGCGGCAGATCCTTTAGTTTCCTGGCTGCCAGGTTATGGAATAGTCTGCCCGAAGCCATCCGTGGTATACAGGACCTCCTAGCCTTCAGAAAGGCCGTCAAAACTCATCTCTTCCAATAACCTTTTCACTTCTCTGCGCCTACATCTCTCTGCACTCTGTCTGCTCGCAGCGCCGGGACCCCCCTTTGCTGGGGCAGCCGTGCGCTATACAAATTACCATAACATTAACATTAACATTAACATGTTCTGACCCGACAGACAGGACAGTAGAACAGGAGGACACTAGGACCCTGTGGGTCATGAGGGAGGTGACCAGGTCACCGGACACCACATACGGTTAGGGACAGGAAGGGGACAGAGAAGCCAGGACTGACCAGAGAACGGACTTTCTGCGACATGCTCCCATAGAAGAAATAAAGAAGTGTTTCCACACTAACCTGTTGTCCTTTGTTTGGTGTGCCGACTGCCCCACCAGCAGGACACGACACTCTTACTCTTGGAAGAGAGTTTACACATATCTGCTTTCAGGTCCAAATGAAAATGTCCAACTCCTCCACTTGAATTCTTCCAGGCAATCATCGCTTCCTCTTTTTGTGACTCCTCTCTACCCTCCAGCCACAGAAGGGAAGTTCCACAGGGATAAAAAGGATAACTTTCAGGAGCAACATTCCTCTGGATGTCTTCAAGGAAGGTGATGGCATCCTCTCTCACAGGACCTTCTGCACCTTATAGCCACAGATGGGACAAGTAAGCATCACTAGCAAGGGTTTGCTAGTGATGCTTATACTACACAAGTCAGGGATGTTTCAGTGGAACAGCAGACAGGAAAGTCTTCTCTCATCTGCACCCCATGACCGCTATCGGAGCAGGTAATCAAAGGTATTTCATAGGATAAACAAGGCAGCTATAGCAATGGTCCCTAGCTATCCCCATTAAAATTCCTGTGTTGCCCACTCCCAGTTTTTCAACAGTGTGATGCATTTCCTATCATGGAAACACACTGTGTGGCAAACAAAACTATCCAATTCACCCATTTAAGATGGTGATTAATTTTCTCATTGGTATTCATTTCAGTCCAACCTCATACTTCACTCTGGCCCTCCTATTGCATCCCACAGAACAAAAGACATCTGAAATTCACACGTTCAGGTGGGACAAAGGATCAATGGCTTACATCTAGAGGGCCACCGGTCGTGGTCAAGAAATCCCAGTGCCAGAGATGCACCACGTTCAGAAGCATCAGCTATAGCCTACGGTACAGCAGAGACAAAGTTGGAGAGAATGTACCTCATGTTATTTTATACAGATTTGTATAGCGCGCTATCACCCGGGAGGGTATGGGTTATGCACTCCAGGGTTCAAATGAATATAACTTTATACCTGCCTGGCCTAGAAAGATTGGGCCTCGTCCAGCAACCTCTTAAAGTCCTTAGGTCAGAAAGTGAGGTGATCCTAGGGGCAACTGAAAGGCCAACACAGGCTTCTCTGGGCATGGGTGGTGTCACGGATGATGGAAACTTACCCTCAACAGTAGTTGATGGCAATCGCTCTTCACTGGATATCAAGCGATGCTGCAATGGTGTTAGTAGGTCCTTGTCTAGCGGGCTAGCGGGATCTCATGTTTTGTACCTGGTACAGTCTCACAACGGCTCATTAGGTCCTCTCAGCTGGGCTCAGAATCTCACTGATAGGTGCTCATGGTTCCTGGACAATGCAGTTCATTTTTTCTGCCACAGGCTGGCCACAGAAGTACTTCTGCTAAAGTCCTTGGTCAAAATCTAATCCCTGCTGGCCTGGCAGTAGATATAGCAACTAACAGAGTCTAGTCACTGGATCCCATATTCTTCCAATCAAAACTCATGTGCAGCTTTTCCTTAGATAATGGAACAACTTTTAATCAAGTATTGGTCAACAGAACCAACTACATATAGCTGCATACAGTCATGCAACCTTTGAATCATAAACCTTCCTCCAATCCCTGACTAGCATGACTACTACATAAGTAAAGTATAACGCGGTTATGTTTGACTGTAGCTTTTACTTGGCCTTCTTGAGCCTATCCAGGTAGAATGTGTATCAGCCTTGGGCCTGGGACCATATTAATCAGAGATGCAGATAAAGCAGCAAATGGTGGAACATGCTGGTAACACTCTGGCAGAGGCACTGTGGCTGTTTGAATGGCATGGCGAGACACTGAATGGACCTTTACACTGGGGCATCCAGTTGGCATCACCCTCAGATGGATACAGATAAAAAGGCCTTCCTCTACACTTCACTTACATTGTCACAAACATTAGTCTCTCTCTCTCTCTCTTTCGGGCAATGTTCACCCTCTAAAAGGGGCGTGCACTTTGGATGGCCTCTTCACATAAGAGTCTAGCTCGGGTACTTGTGATACAGATGGGCCTGTGTGATTGTTGTGTTAACAGATGGAAACTCAACACAGTTAACAGAAAAAGGGACAGAGCTTAGCATACTTCACATGGTTTTACTTTTTGTAGATTGTATCTCCTCTCTCCTGTAGTTTTCCATAGAGCCAAAGACTATGAGATGCATTCACATCTAATGTAATCGAATTCAGCAATCCACATAGATTCCACCTCTGAGGTTGGCATCTCATTGTGCATGTAAATTAATTTATCGACTTGGTTACCTAAAAAAGGATTTTTTTAGTATTGTTCCGTATTGCATGGTAGTTTTAATTGGAATGACATCTTCATTAGGAAAGATTGTATATCACGTTGGCTTAAATACAAAACATATGTCTCAGCTTGTAGCTTTTCCTAATTTATTAGGTAAAAGTCTAATATTGAGTTACTTCGATGCACCTGAGAGAAGTGTGTCCGTAATTCTTCTCAGTTTTATGATTTTGTTCATGAAGCTCTTGTAAAATCCTAAAATAGAGTGTAAGGCAATTGTACAGGTTTTAACTATCTATGAGTGATTCAAGAAAATAAGTGAATTTCTCTGCAGTACCAGCTTAGCAATTGCAGGCTCTGAGACTGTGGGGAATCTATACCCATCAAATATGTCCCGGATTTCATTTTTTGTCTAAAATGATACACTAATAATCTCTCGACAGTGCATAATCTCTTGTGGTACTACAGATCTGTCCTGTGGGGTCTTTGCACCTCCTGCAAATGAAAATCGAGTACTGTGTGTAGTATAACTGCCATTCTTTGCTTCTTTAAGCAGAAACGATTGTATGACAAAATAATGTGTACATAAATATCGTGAAACATGAATATTGTGTCAAAAATATTGTAAAATGAATTATCCATTTTAAATACTTCGTATGTAAGCTACTAAAACATCAAACCAATATTGTGGAACAGATTATCACCATAAAAGGTATGCATATCGTAATATAAATATAAATATGTCATTTATTAAAAATTACTTTCAAAATAATAATAAAAAATAAATAGGTTTAACTATTATTATAAAGGTGTGTGTGTGTGTGTATATATATATATATATATATATATATATATATATATATCCACCAAACTGTACTCAGAAGGAAAGCGCTCTTTTCACAGCTGGTGCGCGTGTCGAGGTCGGACAAGACCTCGTAAAAATATTTCTCCAAAGCCGCCAGCAATAACACACGCACTCTACAGACATTAGGTTCTTACGATTTATTTAGCTCATAGCAGTGCCATTTCCCCCTTCACCAACGCGTTTCACCCGTCAGGGCTTGATCACGGTGCAATCTATACTAGATTAAAACATATGTAGTTACTCATAAAGATACTAGTGAGGCAGGCATTCACTCACTAACACACACATATACACACTCATCCACCCATACAGTCCTGCACATATGCTGTCTTCAAAACACATACAAACAGTGAGTCAGTCACCAACCCATGCAGCCACTTATACACAAAGTGAAACACCGATACATATATTTAAATATTTAAAAATTACTCGCTAATATATGTATTCACTAAGATACACTTTATAAGCCAGTTAACCAATCAATATTTTATTAAAAAAACATCCATTTACACACTTATTTAAACATTTATTCGTCCATCGACCTTTACAAATACATATATAAAACATATTTATTTTTCAGAAAGACACACATTCACTGGATGGTGTCAGTGATGTCATGAGTGATGTCACTGACCATGTCATGAGTGATGTAATATGTGACGTCATCAGCAGTGCATTGCAGGCGCACAAGTTATAGTGAGTCCAACTAACTATAACGCGGGAATTTCAATGGTTTTATGTCAGTAAAATTTCCAGCTAACTATAACTGGTGTGAAACCTATGGTTTTTTCAGTGAATATATATATATATATATATATATATATATATATATATATATATATATATATATATATATATATATATATATATATATATATATATATATATATATATATATATATCTCCTCCCAAGTAGCAAACACCACAGTTGACGAGACTGTGTGCTGGCCAAACTAATTTATGATCAGTCAGCCTTTCGGACGCGTTTCGCCTGACGTCAGAGCGGAGTCTAAATTAATTATTGACTTCCAGACTAAAGCCCCTGGGGGTCTGAATCAGGATGAAGAGTTAGCAGTACACCTTAATAACTAATTTTCATGCGTTCTCAGTAATCTTCCGTTTCTCTAAGATGTTTTTAGTCCTATATTATCATCATATAAGAATGAAACTGTGATTTTAATTATGTTGTATATTTGTTTTTGTTCTAGGAGCAAAAGAGGGGGCCCATCGCACCTTCACTTCACCTCACGGGACTTATCCCCTTCTATGGCTCCTTGTCACATGGGCACTATCACGCTGCAAATCCTTAATGAAATATGGATACGTAATGGACCGACTTTGTGGACAGAGTATGCGTAATCAGGCACTTGCCAATACTTGTCCCCTCTATGGGGTAATTTGACACTTGTCGATACTGTTCCCCTAACCCTTGGTGGGATAATCAGGCACTTGCCAACACACCCCCCTACCTTCTTTTCACCTCTTTTTCGAAGTTCAGACCAGGGATCCGTAACATTTAAGTCTTTTATTTTCAAGGACTCTGCTTTTCCTCGTAAGCTTTTCCTCACGCATTTTGCGTGAGTAGGGGTAGAGTTACGTCTTACTCTGGTATACATTCACCTTTCTGGAGTTCATTGAACCCCATGTAAAATCCCCTTTCAATTCTATGTTTAGTCATGGACATTTTTGAGTACGAGTTATGTGATTTACACCCAACCTTCTGCATTATTTTCCGTGCAACTATATTTGTTATTTGTTATTATAACGGTATTATTATTAACACAGAGATGACAAAACATGTACTCATGTACAAACACCATGATGTTTTATTAATGTGTAATGAATTGATGGTGATTAGGACACAAGTCCTCTGTCTATGTCCATGTATACGTTGTGTCATATACCTATGATTTGCGAGTAGTAGTTCACGTGATCAAGCCGTTTGTCTGCAAAATGCGTTGTGAATTAAACAGCACTGGTTGATATTGGTGTCTCCTCGTTGTATCCTGAGAGCGTGGGTTATGGACTTTTGTTTGGATGCATGAGAGCATACTACTGTCGGAAGTACTCCGCCGACGTCCACGCCACCTTTCATGGATCAGGGGATCCAGAAGGAGTTTCGTTTGGGCGGACATATATATATATATATATATATATATATATATATATGGATCCCCATTGTGTCCCTCTGATTCTTCGTCTGGTTGGATCTTCGGTGCTATATTGTGCGCGCAGGCCCGTGGCGCGCTAGAGGGAACCGTCTTGTAAAGAGGACAGAGGCAATCAGGGCACCGCTGCACTCGTGCAACTTCTGTTTCCAGGATACTGGGAGCTCTCTGTTCCGCCACACCCACATTGGAAAACAGCGCCGCTGCAGCCAGCAGCATTGTGTACCTACACAAGGAAACTGAGGGGCCACTGCGTCCATGATTCCAGGACTGTCCCGGTGTGGATACGTGTGGTCAAGGCGACATGGGGACCCAGCGAGTGGTTCTTTGTCAGCAAGCCGAGTTTACCACTGCTGCTGTACCGTGTTCAAAAACAATGTCCAGGTCCCATAAATTGGATACGAGGGAGAGGAGCAGAATTCCACCCGGCGTGCTATGCGAGTGGCATGCTGGGATCTGTAGTTTGCCGACGCTGCTGCAGTATCCTGAGTGACTCTGTCCCGCCCCACCTGAACAATCCACCAATGGCTGAACAAAAGGCATTACTTACGGAGCAGTGGCGCCAAAACTCTGTTTGTTCCACAGCAGGCATCTGAAGAAGTCACTCACGACGAAACGCGTCATGCCAAAGCTGTTTTCTGATAATAAACCACTTACCTGGATCCCCATTGTGTCCCTCTGATTCTTCGTCTGGTTGGATCTTCGGTGCTATATATATATATATATATATATATATATATATATATATATATATATATATCTCCTCCCGTGTAGCAAACACCACAGTTGACGAGACTGTGTGCTGGCCAAACTAATTTATGATCAGTCAGCCCTTCGGACGCATTTCGCCTGACCAGCAGGCTTGATCACCGAAGTTTCATGTATTTATAACCACTGTGCACCACACGCGATCACGTGACCAAGACTACAAAGTGGGTATCAACAAAGAAAGACTCGTAGTTTCTCTACGTTTGATGCAGCGATTACATTCAAATTAACATTATTTCAGAATGCAAAAAGGAAAAAAGCCTAGTACAGCGGCAAACAAACATTAATTAAAATTGCGAAATAAAAACAATTTTAAGCAGTTTTTTACCTTTCCTAGTCTCATCGCAAGGCATCAGTTTTCTCGTTATCCTCGCTCGGTAACTTTATTAGTAGATGTGTACTACGTTGGTCGGCAGCAACTATCATAGCATGATCCTAATTAATCAGCACAATGACTATTTCATAAATATTGCTGCCTAAATTTTCCTGCTCAAGACATTATATTAGGCTTATATTTCGCTGTAATCTTGCCCCAGTGGGCTACAATACCGCTATCCAGGCTTACTTATAATTGTACTGCCACATCTCTGTACAGAGCCTAGTTTTTTCCATAGGTAATGCCCCAGTAGGCATCAATTACAACACTGTAAGATGTACTCTCCTTGTAGTAAAACCACCCATAAATAGTGAAAATAGTGCAAAAATCCAATTAAAACATAAAACTTAGGATAGCTGCCTACTCAACACTTTCTACACATTTAGTACATTTTTAATGAATGTGATATCCTTAAATGACAACTACTGGAGATATTAAAGGTGTGTATTTAGATCCTCTTCCACATTAAGCCCTCCCGGTGCTCTGGAATTGAGTTCTAAAATATACCTTGATTCAAGTCGCCTCAATTTCTTTACTCTGTCCCGACTTCAGATACTCTTTGGGACACAGTCAATGACAAAGTAACCGAGCCCTGATTCATCTTTATCATGTTTAGCCTCAAAATGGCAAGCAACCGGGTATGAACTGTCAACATTGCGGATGGCCCTCATATGCTGCAAAATTCTAATATGAGCTGGATGAATAGTGCTACCCACGTACCTCAGGCCACAGGCGCACTGGAGCACGTAGATAGCATACTCCGTTTTGCATGAGAAAAAGCCTCTTATCTGTTTTTGTCTCTTTGATAAACTTAGGGTGTAGAACTGTGTATTTACCCCCAGTTTACAGGCCTTACATTTAGAACACTTTACAAAACCTGGTTTTCTCTTCAACCAACTCGAACCACTCACTTTTTGTTTTTCTGGCAGCATATTAGACACCAGCATTTGCTTGAAAGATCTCGCTTTCCTGAATGTTATTGCTGGCCTCTTTTGCACAAGTTCTTGTAGGACTGGATCATTAGAAATTAGATGCCAATGTTTATTTAAGATGTTTCTCACTTCTTTGTGTTTCCGATTATAAGTTGTGATCATTCTAACTTGATTTGCTTGTGATTTATTCTTGACAGGGGGTTTGTTTTATTGAATAGGATGTCTTCTCTACTTCTTTTTTTAGCTTTTATGATGGAACTCCTAATGTTCTCTTAAGTGTACCCTCTTTCCTTAAACCGTGCACTTAAGGTTTTAAATTCTGAGTTCAAGTTGTCTTGATCACTACAGTTCCGTACAGCTCTGAGGCTCGCCCCAGATGGTATGCTCTTTATGAGGCTTTGCGGGTGAAAACTTGCTGCGTGAAGCAGCGTGTTGCCCGCTGTCGGTTTTCTGTATAAATTGGAGTGGAGTCTGGTGTTTTTAACAAATATAGTTAGATCTAGAAAATTGAGTGAGGTTGCTAGTGAACTTCAAATTAAGAGTGTTATTTTCCAGTCTTTTTATGAAGCTTCGGGCACTCTCCTCTGACCCTTTCCAGACTATGAAAAGGTCATCTATGTAACGATTCCAGATTTGTGGAACCGCGATGGCAACCTGCTTCGCCCCCAGCTATGCTAATTTGCATATGGGCTGGAGGGAGGAGCAGGTGGTCCTAGCGGAATTCCACAAGAAGTGGGAGTCAAATATTCCCCACTGGATATTCTACTGGCCCCCCCCATCCAGGAAAGATGGCAATTCAGGATGCTGATACATGCCTACATGGCCCTCCACCATGATGGGCAAGCATACATCAACCACCGACTGAACTTCCATCAACACTCCTGACACCTGCACTTCACCTCCCTTGCCCTCAAACACACTTCCGGCATCCGCCATAGCTACAGTGGAGGATGTTCCTTCTCCTAGCTCGTTGCCAAATCTTGGTATGACCTTCTCCTTCACTTCTGAACATCATCCTCTCTCCCATAATTCAGAAAGGAACTCAAGCATGGATTTTCAGTTGGTTCCAGTAAGCATCCTAGTGCCTGGATACCCTTGTGGGTGATTAGCAATGCTTTATAAATCCAAGTTGATTGATTAACTCCCTTGCATGCAGCGTGAGCAACTGAGTCCTTTATAGCAACACCAGCCACATGGTTGCTAGGTATATGATTTATATCACTAAGGACCTTCTTTTAAGAGCTTGGTGGACAAGGTACTCTGTTAAAAATGTGGTGTATGCATTAAAAATGTATTATAGTTGATAGTAAACTAAATTTGTTGGCGGAGAAATCTGCCTTGTTTTGGCAGAGTATCTTCTCCATCAAACTCTGAAGAAGGCCTTAAGTTGCCAAATTATGCCATATGAGTAAATCAGGTGGACCTGTTATGATAATTATTGCAATCAATATGAGTAATGTTTCTGGCCAAATTATCACAATATTTGGCCTAGTGTGTAATAAGCTGGAGCTATTCTTTACATGTGTAAATAGTCACTTTGCTAAATAGACGTATGTTGTTTATGTGAGCAGTGGTACTTTGATCCTTGTTGCCTGTTTGTGTTCATACATATGAAGTTATGTTATCAGCTGTTTGTAGCTAGTAGTTGATGCTAGGTTTAATTTACATTTTTGTCATGTTCATAACATTTAGTATGGAACACTTTGTTGAGGCTGTAGATTTTTACTTTGGGCTAAAGAAAGTATTTCCTCTCTGTTATGGATGTAAAGAAAAAAATGTGCGCTACCAAAGGCGTTATGATTCTAGTTTGGTGTTGACCTGGAAACATCATGGATGGCATAGTTAGAATGAGTATTGGAAGACTGGCCTAATTTAGAGGTTGTTGGACGACCCACACATCCCCTGGGTTAGAAGGGACCCTCATCTACACCCCTGGCAAAGGACCAACTGCCCTATCTAGGTATTACTACCTGCCTGGAGGGGATATCTGTGTTACAAGTGCTTCCCGGTGCAGCAAATTTACTTTTGGCAAGCCTGAATGCTGAGGGCCTTAGTTATGAAGGTTTGCAACACTTTTACGCCGTCATTGCATCTCTTTTTGTGACACAGCGGCAGCGTAAATAATGCGTCACGTTGAGCCATATTTGCAAAGTGACGTACCTAAGCAGAGGCATTACTTTGTAAATGCCATTGCTACATTATACCTGGGTCAGTTATAATGGTGAAAAAGCCTTGTACAAGTGGGATAGTGAAATCTATCAGATTTCACTGCGCCACTCTTAGGACGCTACTGTGCCACAACCTTACGCCTGCCTCACAGCAGGCATAAGGGTGATGCAGTGCCGTGGGAATAGGCCTATCCCATGCATTGCTGCAGTTGCATCATGCTTACGACACAACTCTAGCAATGTATGGGTTTTGCGCCGACAGATACGTCAGGATTCCGGATGTGTCTGTCATTCCTTGCTACATGGTGTGCCCGTACAATGAATACGACACATCTATTTTGTCGTAAGGAGGGCTTTCATGCAGCGCTGCAACACTTTTCATAAATGAGGCCCTGAATGTGCTGCATTGATAAAGCACATGGATCAACATTATTTTTTTCGGTCTCAGCAACAAACCCCAGAAGAAGGAGTTTGTGACTGAGTTAAAGCTCTGTAACTTGGTGTCATAAAGAAACATTACTTGGCTAAGTACCCACTGATCAATGCATTCTCTTATCTTCCTAATAAAGCATGACATACAAATTTGCCCTAAATTAACAAGACAACTGCCAGTACTGGACTAACTTAATTTCTAATGGCCAGAGATCTGTTATGAACAAAACATAACAATCTGATGTAACATTTGTTACTAGTTTATTTAAATCATTTTTTCTGATTATTTTTTCATTTTTTCAAGAACCTTTCTTAGATACAAATTTTACAAAACAGATGATAAACCACTAAGCAACACATCCACACTGAATCTTTCTCACTACAGACATACCATGCACATTCACTAAAACAAAACAACATATACCTCTGAGGTATAGGCCTGTGTCAATATGAACATTTCATTAAGCCAAACAGATGTAATACAGTCTACATTGTCATTTATAATTTTGAAAACATCAAATTCAGTCAGGACAGATCGTATTTTGTCTTTACTAAGTTTTTTTGATTTTTATGGCTGACACTGGACCTACAGGGTCGACGCGTTTCGAACCCCCCCTATTGCGGAGTTCTCCTCAGGACCAAAAAAGATTTCTACAAGACAAAAAACACAATTGTGCCAGATTAAATAACTACCCTATCTGAAAACATGTTTGCGTTTAAACACAGCCACCATCCGGCTTAGAACCGCCTACCTTAGTTGTCCTGTGTGAAATGTCACAAAAAGACAGGTGTGGAGTTTTTTCATTAGTCTACATAGTGAGAAAATAAATAATAAAAAATAAAAATAAACAATGACATACTGTTTTTACTACTAAACATCATTTGGTGTAAACCATATGAGTAAAAAGCTCACCTTCCTACTCTATGGTGTTGTCTTGGTGTGCCTAAACAAGAAAATGGGAATGAGAGATGTTTTGTTGGATTCGAATTAAACTGTGCTTGTAGAGACAATTTGGCTCTTAAATGCTTACCCAGTCTTAGAGTGGTATTCGCTTAGCTGGGCTTTCTACTTGTGTGGCGAAGGACGAGTCCTTGCTTCAGCTGTCAAATTAATCAAAAGTGCCCTCGGATGAGCTGCAGAAAGAATGCAAAATTACTCGTGCTGCATCAGCCCCGTTGGTTTGCAATTGCACAGAAATATTCAGTCCTTGAAAAGCACACTTACTTTCTCTTCCAAACGTTTTCTTTCAAAGGCGGAGCAGCGCGTTGCCGGTCTGTCTGAATGAGCTTACTTCCTGAGTCTTACAAAGGTCATGTGATCACGCGAGTTTTTAAAGTAACATGCACCTTTGGAATATCTCAAAGCTTTTTTTTAAACAAAATCATTTTATTCACACAAACCCATATAGACTACGATCTGACATTAGACAAGGTTTACATATTGTTTATTTGTGACTGGGAGGTAAACTGAAATGAGTAATTGCTTCCAAAATAGTCATGGAGATAGCTACTGCTTGCGCAGAGCATTATGGTTGTAGCAGTCCCCACTTCTTGTGCCTGGCTGGATGTAATTAAAGTCCAGGTATACCAAATGATGGACGGTGCAGAGGGAGACCAGATAATTAGTATAGAGGGGGATTTTGTACAACACTTCAACCAGGAGTCCCTTAGTAAATTTCTGAGATTTCATTTAGCCCTGTTGTGGCAGTGTTATATTTCATTATTAGAAATGCTTCCCGCTGTGCTAGTTTTAATTCCATATCTCCTCCTCGTAGGTCATGTTCAATTTTGGAAATAATCGTCCAACGTAGGTCATTTTCTATGTGTTCATGTGGACTCCAATGTTGGACCAGAGGTGCATTCGGTACCTGTTTTCTGATTCTTGACTTATGCTGGGTAATTATCTGCCTTGCCTCCTGCGTAGTTTTTCCAATATATAATTTTGGACATGGGCACCAAATCCCGTAAACTACGTTTTTTGTTAGGCAATTGGTGAAAGTCAAATGTTTCCAGTGTATTCTGTCAAAACTGAAGACTGTACCTTCCTCCGTTGATTCACAACAGGAACAGTTCCCGCATCTGTGGTGTCCAACCACTGGGGGTAATCCCATCATTCCTCTTAATGTCAACTTCGGCTCTCGTGGTAAAGCTGCCCACACAATATGATTTGCCACGCTTTTCTCTTTTTCGTATGCAAAAAGAGGGGGGTCCAATAACTCACAATGAAGGTTTTTTACCAAATGCCAATTTTGCAAGACCAACCTGCGTAGTTGGTGTGTGTTGGAACCGAAAGTTGTGACACAAACAATCCTTTTCAATTCCTGTCGTGTTTTCTTTCCCAACAAAGTCTCTCTCGGACCCACCATACCCTTCTTAAGGAGTGTTGTAAAAGTTTTTTGGGGTACCCTCTTTCGAGTAACCGTTCCATTAAGCCATTAGCATGGTAAAATGTAATGAAATAAAGTTGTCCCCAGTGTGCCCTCTGTTGCATACACTTGTATGCAACAGAGGGCACAATGGGGACAACTTTATTTCGGAAACCCACTGACAGAAATAAAGCATTACATTTTACCAGCCATCATCCAAGGAGCCTTAAACAAAACTTCCCCTTCGGTCAGGTCAGTTTTTAAGAATTCGGAGAAAGTGTTCCAGCAAGGAGGAATATTTCACACATGCTAATGGCTTAATGGAACGGTTACTCGAAAGAGGGTACCCCAAAAAACGTTTAAAACACTCCTTAAGAAGGGCATGGTGGGTCCCGAGAGAGACTTTGTTGGGAAAGAAAACACGACAGGAATTGAAAAGGATTGTTTGTGTCACAACTTTCGGTTCCAACACACACCAACTACGCAGGTTGGTCTTGCAAAATTGGCATTTGGTAAAAAACCTTCATTGTGAGTTATTGGACCCCCCTCTTTTTGCATACAAAAAAGAGAAAAGCGTGGCAAATCATATTGTGCGGGCAGCTTTACCACGAGAGCCGAAGTTGACATTAAGAGGAATGATGGGATTACCCCCAGTGGTTGGACACCACAGATGCGGGAACTGTTCCTGTTGTGAATCAACGGAGGAAGGTACAGTCTTCAGTTTTGACAGAATACACTGGAAACATTTGACTTTCACCAATTGCCTAACAAAAAACGTAGTTTACGGGATTTGGTGCCCATGTCCAAAATTATATATTGGAAAAACTACGCAGGAGGCAAGGCAGATAATTACCCAGCATAAGTCAAGAATCAGAAAACAGGTACCGAATGCACCTCTCGTCCAACATTGGAGTTCACATGAACACAAAGAAAATGACCTATGCTGGACGATTATTTCCAAAATTGAACATGACCTACGAGGAGGAGATATGGAATTAAAACTAGCACAGCGGGAAGCATTTCTAATAATGAAATATAACACTGCCACAACAGGGCTAAATGAAATCTCAGAAATTTACTAAGGGACTCCTGGTTGAAGTGTTGTACAAAATCCCCCCTCTATACTAATTATCTGGTCTCCCTCTGCACTGTCCATCATTTGGTATACCTGGACTTTAATTACATCCAGCCAGGCACAAGAAGTGGGAACTGCTACAACCATAATGGTCTGCGCAAGCAGTAGCTATCTCCATGACTATTTTGGAAGCAATTACTCATTTCAGTTTACCTCCCAGTCAAAAATAAGCAATATGTAAACCTTGTCTAATGTCAGATCGTAGTCTATGTGGGTTTGTGTGAATGAAACGATTTTGTTTAAAAAAAAGCTTTGAGATATTCCAAAGGTGCATGTCTCTTTAAAAACTCGCGTGATCACATGACCTTTGTAAGACTCAGGAAGTAAGCTCATTCCGACAGACCGGTGTTCCATAATCCGCTGCCCCCCGTGAGGCAATGGCCCTCCTGTTTTGCGCATGCGTACGCATGAGCATATTACGGCCGATGACGTAGTACCACGCCCACCATCATTCCATGTCATCATCAGTGCGCATGCTCTATTTGAACATGGCTCGCTTCTCGGGCAGAAAGCGCCCGCGGGGTCCTTGTGCCGACCTCTGTACACAGCCCGTCTCCGTACCCCCCACCTGCAGGCCGGTATTGCCCCGCATTAAAGCTGCTACATATTTATTTAAAATGTACGTGTTAAACAAATTCCATTTCTGACAGCTCTCAGCGTATCCCCAGTAAGTGTCCTCAATTCTTTAGCCTTTCCTTGCTATCGGTCCATCTGATCGGCCTCACTCGGACTTCTTCTCAGACCCCTCTCCCTTTCCTGCTGTAATCAAATCTCCATCATAGATGGTGATTAACATGGCATTAATTAAAATGAATTTAGAAGTGTTCGAGGCTGTGAACAATGTTGGCACAAGGACCCCGCGGGCGCTCTCTGCCCTTCTCCGCCCGTGACGAAGGGGGTGCAGCCACACACGGGGATACAGTGACTCTCGGAACACCGGCAACGCGCTGCTCCTCCTTTGAAAGAAAACGTTCGGAAGAGAAAGTAAGTGTGCTTTTCAAGGACTGAATATTTCTGTGCAATTGCAAACCAACGGGGCTGATGCAGCACGAGTAATTTTGCATTCTTTCTGCAGCTCATCCGAGGGCACTTTTGATTAATTTGACAGCTGAAGCAAGGACTCGTCCTTCACCACACAAGTAGAAAGCCCAGCTAAGCGAATACCACGCTAAGACTGGGTAAGCATTTAAGAGCCAAATTGTCTCTACAAGTCAAGCACAGTTTAATTCGAATCCAACAAAACATCTCTCATTCCCATTTTCTTGTTTAGGCACACCAAGACAACACCATAGAGTAGGAAGGTGAGCTTTTTACTCATATGGTTTACACCAAATGATGTTTAGTAGTAAAAACAGTATGTCATGTGTGTCATTGTTTATTTTTATTTTTTAATATTTATTTTTTCACTATGTAGACTAATGAAAAAACTCCACAACTGTCTTTTTGTGGCATTTCACACAGGACAACTAAGGCAGGCGGTTCTAAGCCGGATGGTGGCTGTGTTTAAACGCAAACATCTTTTCAGATAGGGTAGTTATTTAATCTGGCACAATTGTGTTTTTTGTCTTGTAGAAATCGTTTTTGGTCCTGAGGAGAACTCCGCAATAGGGGATTCGAAACGCGTCGACCCTGTAGGTCCAGTGTCAGCCATAAAAATTAAAAAAACTTATTTGAGACAAAATACGATCTGTCCTGACTGAATTTGATGTTTTCAAAATTATAAATGACAATGTAGACTGTATTACATCTGTTTGGCTTAATGAAATGCTCATATTGACACAGGCCTATACCTCAGAGGTATATGTTGTTTTGTTTTAGTGAATGTGCATGGTGTGTCTGTAGTGAGAAAGATTCAGTGTGGATGTGTTGCTTAGTTGTTTATCATCTGTTTTGTAAAATTTGTATCTATTTGTACATATTTTGTATATGCACAAGAAAGGTTCTTGAAAAAATGAAAAAATAATTAGAAAAAATGATTTAAATAAACTAGTAACAAATGTTACATCAGATTGTTAATTTTTGTTCATAACAGATCTCTGGCCATTAGAAATTAAGTTAGTCCAGTACTGGCAGTTGTGTTGTTAGTTTAGTTGTATTTGGCTTAGCCTTGCTGGTTAAGAGTTAGGACCCAGTTTTGTTGGCTCGATACAAATTTGCCCACCATTTCTCAGTTTGCTTCATGTAATATGTACCTGTTTTATGTTCGTAGAAGGGATCACTGTTTTTGCTTCATGGTTAATCACGGTCATTCATGGTAGACATGATCTATATAGTATTAACACATGGCCCGCATCACCCACCGAGCAGGGGGGGGGGGGCTGGGCTCCTGTTATTGTGGGGGCTTTTTTAACCACCTGTCATCTGTACCATGCACCAGCTGCATTAGATTTTAAAAGCCATCTGGCTCCAGTTCCTATTTTTGGATGATGGTATGTCTGTTTTGTATGGGGGACTCTACATACTTTACAGGGGAACCCTCTCACGTTTTAATATGCCCTTAAAATGAGCAACCATGGATGACCCTGGTTTATCTCCGTACTCTGTTTCTAACTGTGCTTGATTTCGAGCTTTTCTAAATGCCATACAGCATCTGCTTTCAGATGAGAAACTGGACAATGAAATACGACGTCTGGGGAAAGAATGATGCACACGTCTTCCAGAACTGTAGAAGTACTGAGAATGATGTTATTAGAAATTTGTAATAGTTTCCCCAAACTGTATTTTAATGCTTTCCTACAGGACCCTATCCAAGATTATTTATTCTTGATATTTACAAAGCCAACTATCAGATTATGAGTGAATACATAATAGGGCAAGCATTAGGTTATGTGGTTCTGGATTTACTTCACAGCCTAAATAGAATGAGAAAATCGCACGCAACAATCAGAGGATTTACAGCATATGAATAACTGCAGAAATATTATATTTGTGCACAGGAATAGAAAACTGCTAACCAGGAGAAACAGGAGACTACACATAAGGAAATCAATAGTGAATTTTTCAGGACACCCTACATCAAATTAGACCTCTTTCTTGCTTTTGCTCTCTAACCCACCAAATTTACATGGAGTTAAAATTATTATTTTTGGAGAACGAATTTAGGGGGATATTCTCAAGAACATGTGATAATTACTGCAAAATTAGCTTAACGCTACTCTTCACATCTCAGTCGATCGCAGGAAAATAACTCTGTGTTAACGTCATATTCTCAACCTGGTGGTACCATGTGATAAGCTCACGATAATGCATCAAATGTCTGCGATAAAGTCAATGCGATGCCACAAAAATGCGAAACACGAACGCAAAAAAACTTGCGATGAGGCCAATCGCGATACAAAAAGCAGCGAAAACAAGCGAAAGGCCTGCAATCCCCATGCGTCAAGGGGAAAAAGGCACCATAAAAGCAGAACAAAAACAAAGGGGAATAAAAAGAAATTGCGTAGCACCATGGATGCACCCGAACCCGGTGCAGAGGTCAACGCGAACCCCACAAGCCCCATAGACCACCTGCAAGGAACAACTGGGTCGGGGAAGGCCAAGGAGAAGAGGGAGAGGAAGACAGGGTGCAGTGCGCAGGAAAACCGGATCAGCGTCACGGAGGTGACAGAACACTACAATCAACTGAACTACAATTAGACAAACATGAATGCAGTCGGAGTGTTGAGGAGGTCAATGGAGGAGGCCAAGAGGTGCTGGCATAATGTGAAAAGCCAAGCCAAGCACAATCCTGCTGCCATCAGAAAGGCAGCAACAGTGACAGGAGGTGGGAGTCCTGTGCCACAGGTGGAGCTTGAGGAAACGGAGGCCACAAACATCAGTGTGGAGATGGTGCAAGGAGTTGGGAGTCCGGACCCAGATCGATATGACCGGGCAAAACATCAACAGGGTGAGTAATGACCAGGGGCTGGGGTAAAGGGGGAGATGGGCACAATGGCACACATGCACAATGATGTGTAGCACACTGCACACCCACAATGACCCTGGATCATGTCCCTGATCCCTGTGGCACACTGCAGCACACACACATACCAATAACAGCACATCCACATTGACGACAATGTGGTACAATGTGCAACCAGACACTGCAGACTAAAGGACACAACTGGGTCCGCTCATGCGCAGAAACAGGCCAATTATATCTAGCATAGCAGGAAATAGTGATATGGAAATGTACATGTACAACCTCACATCCGTCATGTCCCAAATCAAAATCCAGGACCTCCCAAACAGTCACAATTTACATTGTCATACAGTCTGCATGTAAACAAGAACAATACGCCAACATACATGTCAACACAATGTCAACATGCATCTCTCCTTCACATTGCAGAGGGACACACCACACCTCCAGTAGAGCAGACCAGACAACTAATCAGTGATGCTGGAGAGGACCACCACACCTTCGACACTGACGCCCTAAAACGCAGGTGTTACCACGCATGTAGGTAACAACGCTTTCATTACAACGACTGCGTTGTTACCACACGTGGCTTTACATCGCAAGTCGTTTCTACGACTTGCGCTAGGTGGCATGCAACACCAGGGAATATGTTGGATTTTAAATCAAACACATTCCCTGCTGTTGCGCTAACTGGAGTAGGAATAGTAATTTATGCAATTCGTAAGTACAGCGCCCCATCTAGCGCAAGTCATAGAAACGACTTGCGATGTAAAGCCATGCATGGTAACACCGCAATCGTTGTAAGGACCGCATTGTTACCTCCCGTGTGGTAACACCACGCATTGTAACATGACATATTCCTCTACAACAGCTCATGGACATCCTAGGCAACCTACTCGCAGGAGCAGGGCAGCCAAGCTACATAGAGGGGACCTCAGCCCCTGCACAGACCACACAGCAGGAAGCACCCACCAGCACGGCTGGCTCCCAACACTTCACCGAGGCACACATGGCATTCCAATCCCAGGTGACAGAATGCTAAAAGGAGGTGGCCGAACAGGTGTGGGTGGGGTCAGGGCTCATGGAAGCCGAACTAGATCACATATGTGGGTGTCTAGTTCCCTCACATACGTGGGTGTCTAATTCCCATCAGGGACCACCTACACCCCACAAAGGAGGCCCACACTGCGACAGAGACACATGTATTTGCACATCTCCTGTACTAAACCACGCAGAGAGCCCCGCAATTATCATTCACACACACACACGCTGGACCTGCGTACAATGGCCCAGTCCACTCCTCTTACGTATTGAGTGGGTGACAACAAAGCTACGTGTCCAAGGTCTTACCCGCTGCCTACGGTGACATGATTGCATACGCTGTACTCAGTCAAATGTAATGTTGTAGGGCCCGAGGCCCTCATGCATACATTATGACCATACGGACACAGGCAGATAGTTTATGGAACTGGCTACAGGCACTTGCGCCTGGCTCCTTTATTGGCAGGGCCACATGTACCGTGATGCCTGTGCTGGATGTGTGTGGGGTAAGTGTAATGAAACAAAGAAGAGTATGCAGTTCCAAGGTGAAATATTATTCACCAATAGGAGCCAAGGCTAGAATGTCTGGCAAGGTTTTTAAAACAGGGGTCAATATGGAGGAGGGGAATTCCTCCTCTCAGAACTAGGGCTCTCACACACCCAGCAAGCTAGGTGTCATGCTCCATCATATGAGCCTGCTCCTCGCTGGACCGGTGCTGTAATGCCCATCGGGCACCCTTAAAGGGGCTCTTTGTCGGAGATCTTTTGTTTCTTGTCGTAAGGGTGCAGTGTGATTTAAAATAGGTCAAGGATTCCTCTTGAAGACTTTATTCTGTTGGGTACCTTGCCTGCATAAAATAATATGGGAGGAGTAGTGTGTTCTGTCATCTGTGTGACAAAATACCTACTCTACTCCCCGATGGTCGAAATGTTTCTCACCTTAGAATTGTCAATAATAGATCAGTGGCGATTCTTCAGGGCCGTGAATCAAAGAAGTTGTGAACAAATATTCTATCTACATAAAAATGTGGTAAGGATGCTATGCTACCTGCCACTGTCATTCGCCTAGGGGAAATCCCTCTAGGTAAAGGAGACCACCTGCAAAAAAAAAAAAAAAACTGTGAAAAGTGAAGAAAGCACAGCAGTCCTGAATTCAAGTATTACGGGTCATGAGACGTTGTGCGCATTTAGTACATGAGGAATTTAAAAAGATAGTACTGTGTATCAGGGGGTAACCCATAAATCAGCGACCACCCAATATACACAAGACTGCTACAAGAAAAATAGGGATGCAAATACAACACCAAAGAAAAATGAACTGCACCACAATGGGTGAGTGTGGGTGAGACTCACCTAAATTAGTGTGTAGTATGGCCTCATCTGATGCAGCGGATAAAAGACACCCAATCAGTGGTGTCACTGTGAAGATAGGAAAGTCGACATTCATTGAGTAAAGAAGGCAGACAGACACGAATGTGTATAGCCTGCAATGATTGAAGTATACGTGCTTCAGGAGGAGACACTGTCTCTCACACAAAGGGGCCAAAAGGGTCATGAAATGTCGGTTTTAAAAACCAGTGGGACTGTTTGCAATTAGACCCTCGTGGTTCCTCACTTGTAGCTCTTCCCACTACGAGAACCGAAGGGAACGGGAGGTGTCATTGGTGCCTGCGGCTAACAAAATATGAAATCTCCATGAAGTAAAAAGGCAATCTCCCCGCTACCAGAGCGGACTCTAGAGGGAAGTGGGACGGAGACCGCAGTGACGGCGGTTATACAGGGGAGAATGTACAGCGAGGCTCACCCCCTTACCATGTTCGTTAACCAATTGTGGCTAGTGCGGGAAAACAAGCAACCACTAAACCATGCTGCACGAGCGCCCCAGAAAACAAAGACAGCACACAAACATGCAATGGTGCTTACCTGTTCCCAATGTGGAAGCAGTCTCTCGATCTACCCGTACCGCTGCTCCTCAGGAAGGTGTAGTCACCTCCGTTCGGGGAGTTTAAGTACTGTTAATGCTTGCCGAAATGCCTAGGGTGGAGGAGTGGTCTCGAAATGCAACAGCGACGAGGGCTGAGAGGCATCTTGGAGTGTAGTATAAGCCCCATCTACTAGGTGGTTGTCTATACCTAAATATATATGCTAGGTGTATCCTAGCCCCGTTGTATGTCCACGTTTATATATAAAACTTTCTCATGGAAGGGTTTTGTGTAAAACCGCGGTTTAGGGACACATCGGTGTTCATGTCTCGGCACCGTGATAGTTCATCAGCGGCCAAAATCCCTTAAGTTAGGTTAACGGGGCAAGCATGTATCTTGATCCATTTGTTGCTAAAAAAGAGTGTGCGTGGTTCGATGCAAGGTTTCAAAAGCACTTGTTGGATGCTATGGGCATTTATTCGTTATTAAAATCGGAAGTATTCGGGTGGTGTTTTCTGTATGGCAGGCACTATGTCAAGGGGCCCTAAAATTAACTGTGTAGAGTCAAAATGACGGTCAATGCCGGCTTGATATTGCTATTGTCTAGTATAACACAGAAGTGTGTTACCTCATAATTGTTCCATCTAATTGTCTCATAATATTTATTTATTTATGGCAGGATGGGCTGCAGTTAAAAGTAATGTTGCAATCTGTTGTTGCTTCAGGGGTTCAACGAGACCCATGGAATATCATCGTTGAGACCAGTATTTGCTGCATTGAGACGATGTACCCACCTCTGTTCAAGCCTGAACAGAGCTGCTTGTGAAATGGTGGGGTGTGTCTCCAGGATGAGCCACTTGATGCTCTCTGGTGTGTGTTTCTTCTCGTAATAGTGTGTGTAAAGTTTAGTTGTAGTTCTGCCACACCTGATGTTACTCTTATGCTCAGTTATCCTAGTTTTAGCTGATCTTATAGTCATTCCACATAGTGTTTTTCACATGGACATGTCAGCAGATAAATGCAGCGATTAGTGTTGCAGTTGGTGTGCCTTGTCATAACCCATGTGAAGGTTATTTCCTTCATTGGTTTAGTTTGTGGGCAGACTGTACATGATCCACAGGGGTAGTGTCCGGTTACTGGTGGGAGACCCCACAGACATCTTTGTGTGGTTGTGGTTTTGGTGTTAGGTCTGGTGTGTATTAATAGATCTTTTAGGTTGTTGGACCACTTGAAAGCAAATCATGGTTGTGTAAATGACAGGTCCCCTGTCCTCAGAATCCCCCAATGCTTATTTATGACTTTCTTAATTAGGTTAGACCTGGGTGAGAAAGTAGTTACGCATGTGATGGTGTTATCAGGGGCTTTGTCTTTAGTTTCTAGAAGCCCATCCCTGTTATTATTGCGAGCTCGCTTCATGCATTTATTGACTGTCTTCTCAGGGTATTTTCTCTTTTTTAGATTAGTGGCCAATAGGTTGGCTTCTTTTTTATAGTGGGGTGAGTGTAAGCCAGCCCTCACGGAGTGGTTGATGCTGGCACCAACTTGAACAGTGAACACTATTAAAACGGAAACAGAAAACACCAGCATTACAGAGACCACTGCGGAGCATCATGGTGCTTCAGGGGTTCAACAAGACCCATGGAATATCATCTTTGAGACCAGTATTTGCTGCATTGAGGCGATGTACCCACCTCTGTTCAAGCCTGAACAGAGCTGCTTGTGAAATGGTGGGGTGTGTCTCCAGGATGAGCCACTTGATGCTCTCTGGTGTGTATTTCTTCTCGTAATAGTGTGTGTAAAGTTTAGTTGTAGTTCTGCCACACCTGATGTTACTCTTATGCTCAGTTATCCTAGTTTTAGCTGATCTTATAGTCATTCCACATAGTGTTTTTCACATGGACATGTCAGTAGATAAATGCAGCGACTAGTGTTGCAGTTGGTGTGCCTTGTCATAACCCATGTGAAGGTTATTTCCTTCATTGGTTTAGTTTGTGGGCAGACTGTACATGATCCACAGGTGTAGTGTCCGGTTACTGGTGGGAGACCCCACAGACATCTTTGTGTGGTTGTGGTTTTGGTGTTAGGTCTGGTGTGTATTAATAGATCTTTTAGGTTGTTGGACCACTTGAAAGCAAATCATGGTTGTGTAATTGACAGGTCCCACGGAGTGGTTGGTGCTGGCAACAACTTGAACAGTGAACACTATTAAAACGGAAACAGAAAACATCAGCATTACAGAGACCACTGCGGAGCATCATGGTGCTAGCCGGAGCAAGTACAGAGGTCACCCAATATGCAAAGAGAAGTGTCCGTGAGTTGCAGTACACTGAGTGGGGCACCAGAGCCGAGCATGCTGATTTGAAGAAATTGTCTAGGATTGTGTCTCTTCTGGATATTCCTGATGCAGCTGCATTGGTGTGTGTTACACCCGCATCATCTTTCTCATCATTGTCCCAGGTCTCCCATACTGCCTGAGGTGACATTACTGCACAACCTCTCCACAGCACAAAACTCAATCAGTAACGGTCCATGGGTTGCGGTGCACAGAGTTAGTGGCACCTGGAGTGCTGAGCATGGTATCAGGCAGATGATGGCATCCATGACAGGTGTGAGCAACTCCGTTAGTCTGCCAGTACCACTGTTTTGAGAGTTGGCATTTGGAGGTAGCCCTGGTGGTGGTAGCGTGTGCCTCCTGCGGTGATTCGACGTCCGGGCTGGTCAGGACTTGATTTGATGTGTGAGCCTTGGTGGACTAAAGTTTAGGCCGGAGGCATCGCACAGCGCAGAGCCACAGGCACATGGCGTTGATGACCTCAAGGCCACCGACCCAGAGGTCATCCAATATCTCATCAGACAGGGTCCGTGCCTTGAGATGCACAGAGTTAGTGGCCCAGGATGCACTGCGGCCAGCACAGGCACGCCTCCACAGGACAGTGACTTGCGGTGCACTGAAGTAGGGCCATGCGGACTGAGCGGGTCCTCATTGATGTCAAAGGTGAATGTGGCTGAGGGTTGTGGGGGACAGTGAAAGGTGTCCTCCAGGGCATGATGCAGAGGGCAGAAGCCATCCGGAAGCAGCAAATGAAGGAGTGAAATGCTACTGCCTCGTTATTGCCACCAAGTTGGTATAAGCTACATGAGTATGACGGCAACCCCCAGTCAATAGACTCAGACGCCACCAAAGTTCAAACAGAGAGTGTCCATGGATGTCGGGAAACAGACTTAGGGGATGCAGTCTGCGATGAGGCCGGTACAATTATATTAAGTCTGCCATGAATAAATCAAAACTCAGTCCCAAATGTGTAACCTACTCGACCGCAGTGTAGGCCAGAGGTTGCGGTCAGCAGCGGCAACAGCCATGTGTTGTTGGCTCAAGATGCACAGAGTTAGTGGCACCAGGGCAGGTATTGGTAGTGTTCGATCATCTCCGTAACGATGATCCTTTTTTCCTCCTGACTGAAACGCGTCTTCCTCTTACACCTCTCATTGAGTGCAATGATATAAACTCTACCATGAATAAATCGTGACTCAGTTCTAAATGTGTGACCTACTCGAGCGCAGTGTGGGCTGAGGGCAGTAGTCCGCGAAGGCCCACACACACGTGTGGTTGGAATGCTATACACAGACTTGGTAGTACCACATCGATGGGAGTATAGTGATATAAACTCTGCCATGAAAAATATACTCTGCAATAGTGTAATCAAGACTCAGTTCCAAATGTGTGACCTACTTGTCCGCTGTGTATGACGGTGGAGTACGTCAACAAGAACGCAGAACTGTAGCCTTGCTCGCGGAGGCCGTGATGGTCTGAGCAGGCTGCCAAGGTCACGGGCCTCGGAGCTTGCACTGGCATGTAGTTGGCCCTCTTTGAGATACGCTGGTGTCAGCAGGTGAGCAGTGAGGCCAGGGTGCACAGGGGCTGGAAAGATGTTTTTGGGGACCAGCAGCCTGGCTGCAACAGGCGCACAGGATTGCAGGCAACAACGCTCACAGCGTCGTGGCGGGGTGAGAGGTGCCGCCCTGGTAGAGACATTGGATATTCCAGAAGAGAACTACGCCCAGTGCTAAGTGCTTTTTATTCACACCCCTACCCGGTCCTGGAGTTCCGTGATCTTCTCCAAGGGCTGGGGTGACATGGTTGCGTCCACTGTCCACTACACTCCATACACCAGCGGTGTATATTGACATGGATAGGTATGTGGTCTGCATACTGCAGTCTAGCCATCACACCCACACCACACGTGGCATTGGGTACATTCTCATTCATGGGTTACTTGCCTCCTTCGCACATGCCTGGTTCCCACCTCTCCCCACAATCTGCTATTGTGTGGCTGAGGTGCCTTGCCGTTGATGGCTTATGTGCATGGCTGGCCCAGGTTCCTACAGTAAGTTGTGCTGTCGTGTCTGGTAGCTGGGCATGTTGTTTGACATGTTGTATGTGAGTTTGTGACATGTGCATTCCCAGTGTTGTGAGTTGTATGATTGCGGAGTTGAGGAGTGTGGCGTGTTGGTTGGTACTTGCCAACGAGTAGTGCTTTTCCATGGGTGCCATCCTGGTAGCACTGGTCGATGATGGATTGTCGGTAGATGTAGTAGTCATGAACACTGCCTGGGTAGTTCGCGACGACGTTGAGGCCGTGGAAGAGAAGAAGTTTAGGTGGAAAGGCGGGGAGTCGTCAGTTAGCGAATGCTGACGTGAAGAATTTTCCCCCACCACGTGCTCAGGAAGCTGGGCTACAGGACAAACTGAACCCTGAGGTGAAGGTTTCCCCTTCTATGTGCTTAGGAAGAAGATTGGAAAACAAACCGAATTCCATATCCCTCAGAGATTAGAGGTGCAGCGATTCCAAGTTGGTAAACGCGTATTAATAGATAATAATTTTTCCACCGAATGTGAGTAGGCTCCTTAGTGTGTGCCTCCCTCTAGGTGAGAATACATTACTGGTCCTGAGGAATGCTGAGTCGAATAGGACTCACAAGCTGAAACATGTCGACCGTCTTTTAGGACATTGGGTTCAAATTGACTTAACCCTCATGTGTCCGACCTTTTCACTTTATTTTTAATTGAGTTTTGAATCACCCCTCTATTAAAAGTGTTGGTGGGGGAGTGGTCTACACTCATTTTAACTTGCACCTATGTGTTTTATTATTACACGTACTAAAAACTGGATCCCGATGAAGATAAACGGCTACCTACCACGTGTGGGTGCCTGAGGATTCCCTTTTTTCCTCACTGGGAATTCACAACCTTTAATTTGACACAGTCTATGTTTGTGTAGTGCACTTATGGGTGGTGGTGGTAATGATAGGTTGTCTTACCCCTTCTCCCTTTGTGTTCTATTTGTATTATAGTTTGAGATACTCTTCAGTTGTTTTTGAAAGATTATCCTAAGGGGTGTGAGAGTAATCTGCTTTACCCTTTCTCTCTTGTAGTTTAAACACGTAGTAATCATGAACCCTGCCTGGGTAGTTGGCGACGACGTTGGTGGAGATTACCCGGTGGATCACTGTTGCCTGCACATTGATGGAATGCTTGTGCTTTCTGTTGCGGTACTTGTGTAAAGTGTTGCCAGGCGGCACAAGTAGGACATGTGTGCAGTCAATTGCCCCCTAACCCGTGCAGAAAGTAAGCTATGGAGTAGACGCCTTGCTTGGACTTTAGCTGTTCCTGCACAGTGTGGGGGAAGTATAGGTAGTGGGGTACCAAGCTGATGATGGCATCTAAGACAGTTGTGAGGAACTTGGATTGGGCTGGCTGTGAGACTCCTCCGACTCTTACGGTTGTTGGTTGGAAGGTACAAGAGGCCAACGTGTGCAGCACGGCCATCAGCTTTGTCTGAGGTGGGATGTTGGTTGTCCGCTGTGTTGGTACCATCAGCCTGTGGGCATTCTGTTCACGATGCGGAGGATGGTTGTCCTTTTGAGCCTGCAATGACATTCTCTGGTGTTGGGTCTGTGAGGTTGGTGCATTTTCTGAAGGTCCACTGTCTTTGTCTGCGCTGCCTCAGTTGTGGTCCATGGGGGGTTCTGGGAGTGGTGGCGGTGTGGGTTTTGTGGCCCTGTTGGGGCTCCAAACTGCATGATCAGTGGCTCCATGGCATCTGTTGTTCCTCAGGTGTGGCTCTCGGCTGGGCTCCCTTTTCTGGTGCAGGCTGTCGTTTGACTTTACACCAGGTCGGATCAGGTGTTAATTTCCTGCTGCTAACGCACCTTATCGCCTGTTTTGGGTTCTTATCCCCGATCTGGCTGGTCGTTGTGGATGTTGCGGAGTGGTGCTGTCACTGCTTTTTGCACGGGAACGACTACTCTGTATCTTATTAGCGATAGTTGCCGGTATCATCTGTGGTGATGTTTTTAGTTGCTGCTTTTGCAGGAAAACTGGTGATATGGGCTGTCATCATCAGCTTGTGACTGAGGTGATATTTGTATTGCCACTTTGGCTACGATAAAGTGCTGATAAATCCTTGAGAATATGCCCCATAGTGTCATATGTAGTATTCTTCTGGTCACAAAAAAGGTCACAAATCGTGCACCAATATTTTGCAACCCGTAATTTCTTTTGTGACCTACCTATGTACTAATTGGCCAAGTCACAAAATAGGTAATCAGAGGGCGTCAAATAATGACCTGTCTAATTATTATTCATTAGGCTGGTCGCAAATCGTGACTTTCTCTGTTTGGCTGCCTTCACAGTGTCGGTGGCCTGTGTTAAAAATAAAACACAACACTCTGGGAAACCTACAGTCTGAATGCAAAATAGCAGGCACCATAACAATAGATCAATGAATACTAATAGCTAGAGTTAAGCAAGCATTTTCACAGGAAATACCTTTTTTGTTTTGCTAATCCCTTTGGCACCGTTTGAGGAAACCATGCAACTTTCCAAACCTAGGGCCTCATTACGATTACGGTGAATCCGCATACTCCGGGCCGGCGGAAGCCACTGCCGGCCCGGAGTATGCGGATTCACCGCGGCGGACACACAAATGACCCCAGCCCGATTAGGATGGCTGGGGGGTCATTTTTACGTCCGCCGCTTTTCCGCCGCGGTCGCCTTCCGGCAACTATTGCAGTTATTTCGATCTTCCGAGTCAAATACAAAGTGTCTGTCTGCATTTTCTGAATTCTACTTGTTTTGAATATATAGTTGATGAATACAAATCAGGTAGCTGGCAAGCCTTACAACAATGTATGATTGAATAAAGTTTGTACCTTTTTTACTATTAGTAATCACCCTTTAACATAATGAATGGCTTGAATGAAAATATGGATACCGAACTTATTTAAAATAACAGCATGGTAGAGGATTCAGACCTGAGCCACACTATCTCTGTAGTGCAGTTGCCATGAATGGTTCGCCCACCACATTGAAAAAGAACCTCTTTTGGTCCAGGCACCGGTAAGATTTATTTTCTTTTGAAAAAAAGATGGGATGCAAGGGAACATTTTTTGTTGGATTCTGAGTGTGTATTTTTTCCACACAGCTTGCTGACATCACACAATTGAAAGAGAAAACATTCAGCACCATTAGGCCCCTTTCCAGTAGATCCCTGCTTGGGGATTGCCCCAAGACTGTGATTCACAAGCAGGAACCTGCCCACTAGGTATATGGGATAATTTTGGGGGTGGGGACATAGCCTTCAAGGATGAGGGCAAGTGCTGCCCAAAAAAAAAAAAAAAAGAGTCTTTTCACCACCTGAGTGGATGATTTGAAGAGTTTACCCCCAGTTGCTCCACTACAGGGGCGGACAGCCCACTGGACTACGAGGAATAATTGGGGGGTAGCCCACCTGGAATTGGGCATTTCCCTCACCTTAAAAATGGCAAACAGTTCTGCCTCCACTTGGACAGGATGGGAAGATTTGCCTCAATAATGCCCCACCATGGGTCTAGAGAACCTCCTAGAGTCTATGGAAAAGATAAATATAAAAAGAAGGGATGGGGTGGCCCAACCTTGTATTGGGAGATTCTACCACCACAAGAATGAGAAACAGTCATTTTGTCTCCCCTCTGGGCAATTTGGATGGTTACTTTTTAATATATATAAGTCATGGCTAAGATAGGCCATAAGCAACCCATAGGCAGAGTGCATTGTATTGAAAAAGTTAGACATGTACTTTTACATTTTATATATCCTGGTAGTGAAAAATTCTCAAATATATTTTTCACTATTTCAAGACTATCTCTCCCATAGGATAACATTGGTTTACCTTATTACCTTTAATAAATAATAATTTGTATTTGGGAGCAGGTAGGTAGATCATGGTTTATGTCTGAGGAATTGTAATTTAAAACCCTCTTTAAACGTAAAGTTAGAGTTTTATGTCACAATTCTGAAAGTGCTGCTTTTAGAAAGTTGGTATCTTCTTGTCCTAACCATTTAGTGTCTGCTATCCTGACCTGATGAGAGGGGTAGAGCAGTCACCTGTCACACTTGCACTTCAATAGACACTGCTCAACTTGCACCCAAAGGACTTCACACTAGCCTATTGTGCCTCCAGACAGACTGGGACCAGGGCCAGGAAATTCCAGACACTTCTTTGAAGGAAAAACTCCAGAAGCTTCTTCCACTTCAAAGAGGGCACTAGGTATAAAAATAGGACCCTCAGAGCCACTCTTCTATACACTCCTGGTACTGTGGATACTGCAACTGTGGATACTGCAGAAGGATTGCCCTGCTGCCAAAGGACTGTCCTGCTATTTGAGGCCTACCCTGCTAAGAAGTAAGACCGGAACAGCCCCTGTTTTCCCGGGCTGAAGTGCTCCTCTGGACCTCATCCATCACAAATGGAACTGTTTGTGCTAGTCTTTAGAAGGTAACTATTTCAACGGGACTAACTGGTCCCTGTATCCAACCCATGCTCCATTGTGTTCGACCTGAACTTATGACTTTCAACCGGTCTTGCACGACCATATAGCTGCAAGAGGCACCTGAAACCTATAAAATTGCACATCTTTGGTTCCACTGATTGGATTTTTGTAATTTTGGTGTCAAATAATGTATTACATTTGGTTCTAATTATGTATATTGGTGTGGGAATTTTCTTGAGCTGTTTTTCAACCTTATTACTGCTGGTGTACTATATAAATACTTTACACATTGTGTCTATGTTAAGCCTGAATGCTTTTGGGCCCAGCTGCCAGAAGGTTAAGCACAGGTTAATTAAGTGACTTATGTGGTTCACCCTCACAAGGGCTCACACCCCACTTGAGAAGGGTTCACACCCCCCTTCACCAAAAACCCCGTTTCTCACACTCTGCATTTTTGAAAAGTAGAGACCCAAGCAAATCCAGTGTATCACTTTTTATCAGGAGCAGTGTGTGAAGGCTGTGTGGCAGACATTGTGTGGATCCCCGCAGATTCCATAACTCTACCTCCCAGTGTATGAGGAATTAGCCAATGTTTGATGTTTGATTGCATTCTGGGTCAGAAAATGTTGTGTGATCTTTAAAAGTAACACCACTGTGGGCTACCTTGGGTGTCTAGGTTTTACAAAAGTCTGGGTTTAGTAGTTTCCTCTTGGTGGCGACTAAACCTGGCCCCAAATATTACAGCTACTCACATCTGTAGACCCCCACACCTGGCAAACTGGGATACGAAGAGGCCCAGATTCATGCAGTACATAATTAATTACCAGAAATTGAAACAAGTTTAAACAACCTATTCAGTGCTTCTCCAGTCTTTATCTAATGCTGCCCATGATATTTCCTTTGTAATGTGACCAGCATTGCCAATGTATTCTGTATATTCTGACTGTTGATAATATTGTATTATCCAGGATGCCCCAGTAGGACTCCCCATAGTAACACCGGCACAAGCAAAATGGTGGTACTCATTGTCAGATTGTATGCACTCTTAGCATGATGGTGGTGACCCTTGATATAATGCTTGGCCTAGCAGAATGGTGACAGTTTTTTAAATATTCTATCAATTCCTGGAAAAATTGTGCCAACCCTGGTGTAATGTTTGCACTTGTATGATACTGGTAACTTTTTTTATTTGTTTAATATATAACTAATGTTTTTCAAGGTCTCAGTCTGTAACCTGCTGTAACCTCTATGCTTCCCTCCATATACTCATTCACGAATACATTGTAATATTACCTTTACATCACCATTTTTACACAGTTAGCTGTTACAGCACATATAAGTAAATTGGAAGTCTTTACATTGAGGTATTTAAGTACTCTACATTGCAGTCTATCTATCTATCTATCTATCTATCTATCTATCTATCTATCTATCTATCTATCTATCTATCTATCTATCTATCTATCTATCTATCTATCTATCTATCTATCTATCTATCTACCTACAGACTTTGCCCCTAAAATAATTAATTGGAATCAATATTAATTTTAAATTAAAACTATATAAATATTAAGATTAAGTAACGTTTATGAAATCAGAGTAAATAACATTATTCTAACTTATAAATAATATGTAATGACTTTTTATTAAATATATAGTAATTTCTTTTCATGGTTTCAAATAATTTATTGAGGTTGTAAAATGTTTTACACTTTAGGGATGGAAAGTACACAGGGGTAGTAACGAGATTTAGGCCTCAATTATGTATAGTACACACGGGTAGTGAGGTGTTTTTAGGGCTTCCATGTCCACTCCCGCCTGATGATTACTTCTTGCAATGTGTGGAATCTAGCTATCCCAGAATGCATTATTCTTCCCTCTTCCAAGATGGTAGAACCCTTCTTGCTTTGTGTGGAGTTTGGTAATTCACCCTGGAGGTATAGCTACCTGAGGGCTACACACTCCGCGAAAAACTGGTTTGGCAACTGTATTCCCCTCTCTGTCTTCAAAGCCAACCTGTTTAACAGGACAAAAGAGCTGCAACTCTCGTATGTGTCCACCATTTGCCCTTGAAAGGTGGATAACTTTTTGAAGCTCACCTTTTGGGTTTACACCTTGCGTCCTTTCATGCCAGGGTGAGGTAAAACCTCTTCCAACAACAGGCTTCTATTGTGTTCTTTCCAAGGAGTCATTAACACCTCTCTCCAGAAAAGTAGAAGGTTTTTCTTATGGTCAGCATCTGTGAATGTCCACTGGAAAACTTTGGGCAACAAAGTGGCAACTTTCTAAAGTTGCCTTTTACTCATATGTTACATTAAATTTGACTTTGGCATCTAGTCGAGTTTAATGTAATGATTCGTTTGATACCTGGAAGTACCAACTTTGGTAGTCCAATTCAGGGGTTAGCACAGCTGAGTTTTCAGCCTGTAACCCTGTACTTGCCAATGGGGCTACTAGCCTATCCGCAGTAAAATGACAATTTGGTATTTTTACTGTTAGGACATATACAAATACATCTCCTGCTTTTTAATATATAGCACCCTGCCATAGGGCTTGATAGGCCTACCTATATGAGTGATTTTAAAGTAAGTTAACTTCTGCAATTGGTTATAATCCAATGAAACATAAACTTTTAAGGGTCAGAGCACTGGCACTGAGGTCTGGTTTGCAGGCTTCAGTACACTGTCAGAATCATTATACCTGTACCTAATAGCCACAAATTGGGACAGAAATTGGAAGTGAACCTGCTAAAAGTAATTTCCTCACACTATCAGTACCACAGGGTGCCTAAAACGACCAACAACCCCACCTCTGCCACCTGTCAACCAGGCCTTGCCCATAATATAGTGTGGCCATTCCAGTGTTCCCAATGGGTCCTGGATTGTCCCACCAGCCGAAGCGTCCTGGAGGGGCGCCCTTCAGGCTGCTCATTCCCCTGGGCTCCACCACCAATATGGGACAATAAACCAGGATACTAGATTGAGTTTAACTGCACTTTATGATGACAGGCATTCAGCTGAACTGCTTTAACATTACATAATATAAAAGCCCCACCTCACTAATACATTGAACAGACTATCCTCCACACCCTTAAACTTTCCCTCCAACATTAAAAGCCCCCCAACCGATACAATTCATACATTCAGTCCCACCCCTGCCTGATCCCTGGACTGTCTGTCAACCAGGAAAACCCTTCCAGGGCGTTTTCCTGCCCCTCCTGATAATCTTTGGCCATCGCCCTAACAGCCAAAACTAAAAATTCAATTACCATGCTCTGCACACACCCCTGGGCAGTCATGTCCATACCATAGTCTAACTTAAACCTTCAAGCTAAACTCTAGGGGTGGGCATAGTGCGCGTAGTGGGGCTGCGCGAAGCTCCGTGAAGTGGGGTTGGCGCTATGCCCACCCACATACTTCGCTTAGCCCCACTAGGGGCCACCCGGATCGCTCCTGTCCTCTTCTACAACCCTATTTTGAATAATACATAGAGTAAAATAAAAGAAAAAGAACTTACCTTGAATGCAGCGTCCCGGGCTCGTTCTTCCTGCTGATGCGTCGACTTCTTCAGACGAATGCGCATGCGCGGGCGCCCGTGCATGCGCATTTCTCGCAAGAAATGCACATGCGTGGGTGCCAGCGCATGTGCATTCGTCTGAAGAAGTTGGCAGGTCAACAGGAAGAACGAGCCCAGGACGCTGCATTCAAGGTAAGTTCTTTTTCTTTTATTTTACTCTATGTAATATTCAAAATAGGGTTGTAGAAGAGGGTGGGAGGGAGGCGGGTGGCGGGCAACTTCGCCCTGCCACAGAGTTGGCGTAGTGTTGCCTACTACGCCTACTTTGTGAAGCACAAAGTAGGCAAAACTACGCCCACTACATGGGCGGAGCGAAGTGCTCCGCCACGGGTTACTAAACTCTCCCTTAGCTCCAACAGAAAATATGCATTTCCCAAAAGCACAGATGAACCCCATCCTGCCACAGCAAAGTGAAATCCTCCTCAGTGATGTTGTTATCCTGAATGATTCCAAAAATGTTCCCTGAACAAAACTTTTTGCAGTTCTCTAATAACTTTTTGTCAAGCTCTTTCCAGAGCCCTGTGTTTAACCACGCTTCACCATAGAGCTGGAGAGCTGGAAGCATGGCAAACTCAGCGCTCTACTCAAGAAACCAACAGCGGACCCCACCGAACTCAAGAATTACCGCCCCATCTCGCTGCTCCCGTTCCCAGCCAAAGTCATCGAGAAGACCGTCAACAAGCAGCTGGCCGCCTTCCTTGAGACGAACGGATCCCTCGACCCCTCACAGTCTGGCTTCCGAGCCAACCACAGCACCGAGACCGCCCTCATCGCTGCCACCGATGACATCCGAACCCTGATGGACAACGGAGAAACAGCGGCCCTCATCCTACTAGACCTCTCCGCGGCCTTCGACACCGTCTGCCACCGCACCCTAGTGCAGCGCCTCAGCGACGTCGGAATCCAAGAGAAGGCGCTGGAATGGATCATCTCCTTCCTCGACGGAAGAACACAGAGAGTCCGTCTACCACCGTACAAGTCAGAGGCCACGGAAGTCATCTGCGGCGTCCCCCAAGGATCCTCGCTGAGCCCAACCCTCTTCAACGTCTACATGAGCCCCCTCGCGGCCATCGCACGCCAACACAACCTCAACATCATCTCCTACGCCGACGATACCCAGCTGATCCTCTCCCTGACCGACAACCCCGCCGCCGCCAGAGCCAACCTTCACGAAGGAATGAAAGAGGTAGCCGAGTGGATGTCGACCAGCCGCCTGAAGCTGAACTCGGACAAGACGGAAGTCCTCATCCTAGGATCCTCGCCCTCTGCCTGGGACGACTCCTGGTGGCCCCCCGCCCTGGGCACCGCACCCAAACCGACAAACCACGCACGCAACCTGGGCTTCATCCTGGACTCCTCCCTCTCCATGACCAAGCAAGTCAACGCCGTCTCCTCGTCATGCTTCAACACCCTGCGCATGCTACGGAAGATCTTCCGGTGGATCCCCACCGAGACCAGGAAGACTGTCACCCAGGCACTCGTCACCAGCCGACTGGACTACGGCAACGCCCTCTACGCCGGAACCACCGCCAAGCTCCAGAAGAGACTCCAACGGATCCAGAACGCCTCAGCCAGACTCATCCTCGACATCCCACGACACAGCCACATCTCCGGACACCTAAAAGACCTGCACTGGCTCCCGGTCAACAAGAGAATCACCTTCCGTCTCCTTACCCACGCACACAAAGCTCTTCACGACCAAGGCCCGAGCTACCTCAACAACCGTATCAACTTCTACGCTCCCAAACGACACCTCCGATCAGCCAGTCACGCCCTCGCCGCCGTCCCCCGCATCCGAAGAACGACAACAGGAGGAAGGTCCTTCTCCTACCTGGCCGCCAAGACCTGGAACTCCCGACCGACCGACCTGCGCCTGACCCAAGACCACCTCGCCTTCAGGAAGAAGCTCAAGACCTGGCTGTTCGGGTAGCAGCAGCACCCCCCCCCCCCCTAGCGCCTTGAGACCCTCCGGGTAAGTAGAGCGCTCTATAAATGCCTATGATTGATTGATTGATAGTCTCCTTGGCTCAGTTCAGTCCAGAATATGTATATCCCTGACCAAAAACTACTTATTGCCAACAAATCATTCTTCATTACCTTTATCAGACCTAAACCCTACCACACCATTCAATTGAAACTTTATTGAAAGCGAAACCTAAATTCTTCCAGAAAGATCTTGGGTCAGCTTGTTTAGCTGCCCATCTTATGAAGGAATGGCTGGTGATCCACACCGAAAATACAGCCAAATAAAGGCCCGCCAAGCAGCCTATAAGAACGAAAGCACAATATGTTACACGCTCAATTGGAACAACATTCAACTCACCTTACATAACGCAGCATCAATCCAAAGATCACCTAACCAGGTTCATTATGTCCCTCAGTGAAAACCCCAGCCTGTTCACTTACATTGCTGCCCCCATTGAAAATGAATACATCCCAAAACGTCTGCCACCCAGACCTGCTTTCCCCAACACATTTTTCTTGCACCCAAGAACTGAGATGTGTAGAGTCATTCTTTTGACAAAAAAACTACTTGCTGCTGGCTCCACCAAACTGCCTGAAATTGAGCCAGGTACCCACCTGGCACATCGATCCCCCTACGTTTTTGAAGATCACCTTTTCACCTTTTCATATTTGATCAGTTTTTGATTTTTAATCCATAACCAAATGCATTCGCTCTCAAAATGAACATCTGCCAACCTAATACCTAATACTATCTTATTGCCCAACAACTTTGAAACCCTGAACACACCAAAAAACAGCCATAACATGCAAGGTCGAAACAGCAAGACTTCAAAAGTAGACCAATGCACGGCAGGCAATCCTGTAAGGAGTAATACTAAGGGCCCTATTACGATGTTAAGCAAAAAGCCTCCTCCCGACAGTCGGAATTTCCTTGACTGCATCGGAGCCCTTCTGACCGACTCGGTCGGTTTACATTCCGACAACCCAATTACGATGTTCGCGGTCGGAACGTAAACCGGTCAGTCCTTCCGAATCGGGTCTGAGCGACTCACAGAGTATTTGTATCTGTCCAAACCACATGGTACACCCCTTTGGACAGCGTTTCTGAACCCAGGTTTACCATGTCGTTTTACAACAGCCTTTCCGCATCAGCCTGTCTGACAAGAAAAAGCTGTCAGAAAGTGACTTTGGGGTCCCCTGGCAGGGCCCCCTTGGCCCTGCGGCCTACGGTTGATGGTGTAGGGGGTACCTAAGGGACCCCTCTGTAAAACCCTGCACTGTGTGGCAGGCACCTGCGACAGGGTGCAGGGTATTCCGCAAACACCCCATTTCCCCATAGGAGCCTGTGTTCCAGCCAGTTATCGGGTAGAACACAAGCTGGGTCTCCGACTGAGCAGTGTTCGGTTGCATCGTAATCTGTCGGTCGGAACCGCTGACTGCAAGTCGGTCAGTCCCGAATCTGAGATGGCGTTGGTCGGAGGCTTTCCGCCCGACATCGTAATAAGCTCATCTCATCAACAGGGTGCCCTTGTTATATTCAACCAACCGTTTTATCTACACTAACTTTGTAGTAGTCTCCTACTAAGCTCACCTGCTGCAAATCATACCCCCAGTTAAACTTGCAGTAAAAAATCAATTCCGGATAATTTACATTTGTAAAACCTTTGTGTTATTTCTTTAGCTGATCTTAGGTTATCTCCAAAACTCCTGAACCATGGGCCTTGGTACCCCAACCTGAAACCTTCCTTAAACCCCCATCCAGTATCAAAGAAGCTTCCTGATTTAGGTAAACATCCAGCTAAAACATCATTCAGCCAAAATCATAACTAATTAAAATCAATAGATGTAGAATCCTATGTTTCCACTTTGTTGTTGCGCTAACGCCCTGCCTGTTCCTCTGGGTACCTAACCAGGGCCAGAAACCTCCCTGAAGCTTTGGAAAACTATGTGTGACCCTCCACATTTAGCACACTTATGTTTGTATTTGCAAGGGTCTCGATTCAATAACGTCTGTTAAAACCCCAGCATGCCCCTCTGTTAACTGCATGTCCTTAGCCCCATGCTCTTTCCCATTCAAGGGTGGGTAACCACAGAAAGGGCCAGTACTGTACTGCATCCTAATGTCTGTTTAGAAAGTCAGAGGAGGCCTAGTGGGAAACATCCACAGTAACCAAAGATCATTATCAACTTTACCCCAAGGTTAATATGGTTTCAAACCCAAACTGGCATGAAATTCTACGCCATATTAAAGCCATGCCAAACCTCCAAAATCCGTTTGCGCTTTCAAATTATATCCATGTACCTAAAAATAGAAATAGACCTGTCGGAAAATTTCTCACAGTAGACATTTGTATAATTGAACAATGCCAAAGACCATGAACCCCCAGTCTACGAGCAAGCTCCCAAACCTCATCTTCAGGCTCTTTTTTTATCTCGAATTTCTCTATGTAACAGCTTATATACATCAATGAATTTCCTTTTCCAAATCTTTTCTTTTGTGGGCGTAGATAACTATACTCCCAGGTGCATAGAGACACCCATATATGGCAAATTTTTGCACACATCAGACCCTCCTTTTTTAGTCGGCCCAGACTCTTTCTCGTCTGCTAGCTCCATTTCCTCTTTTGATTCAATACTACCAATCACCTGGGTTGCCTCCTTCTGTAATTTTGTGTCTTTACTTACTGTCATCCCCACAACTGAATATGAATTATATTCTATTCCGATTCCTCTGTCCTCATACGTGATCACAATCCCCTTCTTCTTTTTTAGTAGGTTTACCTTGTGTGCCACCCCCATTTCCCAACATTTCCACCAAGCATACTCACTAGGCAGTAAATCCCTCTTCTGCCTTTGGTGCACTGCTGCGTTTGTCGACCGTTCTCTTTCTTTCCATGACACAGTCTCTTCTCTCAAGTTGGTGTCATACTTCTGCCTCCTGCCATCAGCTGCTGTTATATTGCCACCTCCTGCATTTGGGTCTGATTATGCTGACAGAGTCACCCCGTCAAGCCCAGCAAATTCAAGAACACAACTGGGAGCTACCTCCAAGTCATCCCTAAACTAATACCAAAAACTACTGGCAGAGACAAAAAGGAGCAGCCTGGTCGGCCGTATTGAAACCAGCCCTAGCAAAGAACCCTTCAACATTGTCAGAGAGTTCTCCAACCCCTCAGCCACCGAAAACATCATCTCCTCTTCTCAAGAACCATGTGATGCCTTGGCAGGCTTCTTCCATGACAAGATCCCCACCATCTACAAAAACTATGAACCCCACCCCACACTCACTCTCAACGATGCAAACCCTGGTTGTTAGACCTGGCAACATTGGCATGGGTCTCCCTTCCATTTTTGCTGTTGCCTCATGTATTTTTGCTGGTGTTAGATGCTTTGGGCACTGTGCCACTGCTATTCAGTGCCACAGTGCAAGGGCTCTCTATTGTAAATTGATGTATTATTCAGTGGTTCCATGTTTGACTATTTGGTTTACTTGTTAGACCCTAGTCTAGTGCACAGAGTGTGCCCAGGGCGTGTAAATCCAAATGCTGCTGGTGGGCCTGCAGCACTGGTTGTGCCACCCACAGAAGCAGCCTTGTAAAATGTGTCTAAGGTCTGCTATTGCAGAGCCTGCGTGCAGTCTGGTACTGTCATGCTGACTGGGCAAGTGCACCCACTTCCCAGTCCCTAAACCTTCCCTTTTCTTCATATCAGTTATCCCTATGGTAGGCCCAAGGGCAGGGTGCATTGTAAGTATAAGGAAGAACAAGCCCTAGTGTGTGTGGCATGTCCTAATAGTGAATTACAGCCACTTTTGTTTTTCACTATTGCAAGGCTACCTCTTCTCCATAGGCCAGAATGGGCTGTTAGAGTTATTACATTTTATAATCCTAACTGTCTCTGAGAACATGGTAGAAATTTGAGTTTAGTATGCCTGAACTCAGAATAATAAAATACATCTTTTAGTAAAGTTTATTTTAATATTCTGTGTTTGCAAATACCACTTTTAGAAAGTAGGTATTTGCTTGCCTAACCATACAAACCTGCCTCTTCTAGGTTGTGTGTTCCTATGTCTGGATTTGAGTGTGACAGGGCCGGGAAATTCCAGGAGACAGGCTGAGTCACCCAGTGGTGAATAGAGAGATCTGCATCTAGATGGGAGGGAGGAGTTGCACCTGAACCTTGAATAGGGCTGTGCCTGTCTTCCACAATGCTGGCTCCACCCCCTGGGGAGCGGATGATGTCTCTGCCCTGCACACTGAAAGAAGAGAAGGAGTCCTGTAAACAAAGTGCTCCAGGACTGTACTTGCCTTCCACAATGCTGGCTCCACCTCCTGTGGCGCATCTGATGTGCCTGCCCTGCACTGTAATAGGAAAGGAGAAGTCTGGTTAACAGAGTGCTTCAGAACTGGTTTGGACTGGGCAAAAGCCCCTCTCCCCTCAGAAAACAAAGGATTTTGGGGTATAAGTATTGGGATCCTGATCCCATAAAATTAGATCACTTTGGACTACAAGAAGAAACCTTTATTGAGGAGAGGAACCTGAAGAAACTGAGGAGAGACTAATCCCAAGCTGAAGTGCTGCTTGGGGGATTGGACTGCAGTGGATGCCTTACTGCCAAAGGAAGGAGAAAGGAACTTTGTGTACTTTGCTTTCAACTTGTGCTCCCCAGAGTTCTTTTGGAAGTGCCTGCTGCTGTTTTGGGCCTTCTGAGGAACTGCGTGTCAACAATGAGCTGGAAGCGCGACTCAACGAGAAGAAACTTGTCACCATCGCTGTGCCTGCCGTCGCAACTCCGAAGGAGGGTGTCGCCGCTGGATCTGTCGCACTGCACCGCATCGGAGAGAAGTGTGCCGCAACAAAGAGGAAGCATGTAGCCGCCGCTGCTGCTGCCATCGCAACTCCGAAAAAGGAGGGTGTCGCCGCTGGAGCTGTCGCACTGCACCGCATCAGGAGAATAATCTCACAATGAGGTCGGAGCGTGTCGCCACCGCTGTGCATGCCGTCGCAACTCTGAAGCTGGAGGGTGTCGCCGCTGGAAATCGCACTGCACCGCATCGACCAAGAGCACCTCGCATCCCCCAGAAGCGCGCCGCCGTCGGAGCTGCTGCCATCGCATCTTGGATGTCGCCGCTGTAGTTGTCGCATTGAGCGGAAGCTTCACGCATCGTGGAGAAGAGCGTTGCCACTGGAACTGTTGCCGTCGCATCGTAAGGGTTTCGCTGCTGCAGTCCACGCATCGAACCGAGGACTTCTCACATCCCCGAGAAGCGTGCAGCATCTGGAAGATCTTCACGTCTTTATTTCTTTGTATTTGAACTTTGCCGCATTTCCCATCGCTGCGTCATTGCTTGTCATGGAAGCGCAACGCAACTTAAGGTACTGATAGAGCGCGCAGGTCACCCGGTCATAATTTACCATACTCACCTGGGCCCATACAAATAACACAACTTTATTGTGAGTTTAATCAAGTAACCTGTGCACTTACTCTAATGAGTGATTTATAAATTTCTTTAGGACCTATACCATTGACTTACCAATCCTTGTTATCGGCACCTAAAGTCCTAAGGGATCAAAGGAGTAAGAATAATAAGTAGATTAAAACATTTGCACTCATATAATAACCACAAACTCGGGAAAGGCTTAAACTCTTTATCTAAATTTCTTAAATGTCTTAATCCAAATATTAAACATAAAATATTTTTCTATTAAAGAGATTAACGATTAATATGAAGATATGCAAAGATTTTATAAGGTAGTCATTATGCATTTGATATCAGGGATGGTAAAGAAAAGGAAGCAGTATAATGACATTTACCCACACGGTATAAGTGCCAGCGAGATAACAGGTGTTGACCAGAAATCAAGACAGGTGCAACCAGATTTGGATCAGGACAGGACCACCACAGGCTAAGACCGGCACCCACAGTTAAAGTTGCTACGCCAGCTCTACAACTCTCTCTGCAGCTAACAGCCAGAACCCCGATTGGGTCATCGAAATCTCCGACAAAGTGCTCCGGCAGCACCCTTGCACCCGAACCCCGATGGCTTATCGAATCTTTTGACAGATGGCTCCGCGGGGACCTCTGCTCCCAATCACCTATTTTATGCGTTGGGTCAGTGACAGCTCAGCTATTCTGACAAGTCAGACAAATTAGCTTACTAAGCCTACTCTAGTTATAACATGTTCCAGGGCAGTGTACCACCCCCCAATGTTGCAAGTGTAAGGATCCCCGATTTTGATTGAACAAAAGAATGAGGAGAGGTCATCACACGATACCAAAATGAATCTTTTTCAATGAATATTAACATTTGCGTTCCCGCCCATCAATTTATTTTCCCATGCACTTTTATTCCACCCAACAATGAATGTTCTTTATAGAAATACAATGTTAATAATATTTTCTTCTGCTTGGGGTCAGCAGGTTAGATTCCCATGCACATCTTCTTCTGTGCTGTAAGCTTGGCATTGCTTCAATGTTAAATGACTTCAGCTCCTTCTGGAGTTTGACATGCGCAGTGTGGGTTTTCAAGATGGAGTAATAACACCTCCCAGGCCCAAGATTATCGTTACATGAACAAATAGAAAAGAAACTGTTTTAGAACAAAGAATAAATGAATGTTCTGTATACCATTTATCACTACTCTATTCCCAATATTTTAATTTAACTATTGCATTAGAAATTAGGCAGAACGAACAGCTTAGCATAAGCAGCGGTGCAAGCTTCATGCATGCTTTAGGACACAAGCAGACATTTTAATTCTAGTGCGCAGAAGCAAAAGATTCCCTCCAAAGCAGATAGTACGTCATGTCACGTGAGTGTGACAGATGCATGCGCAGTAAGAAATCCTGCGTAGCAGCGGCCATGTTAATGCAAGCGGATTACCGTTAGTAAAAACACATATGCAAGATCTCCTAGATGAATATTACGTTTTGTAATGCAATATTAATAAGACAAACATGTTGATTAGTACATTACGAGTTATTAGAGAGGGTTGATTACAAGCAAGTCGCTTTACGTTCGCAACCTTGCTCCATCAATCCCCTCTTTGATGATATTTTATATCATCACTAATTAATGAAACAGATGCCAACTTTTCACATTTCACCCAGTAAAATTTCTTCAAACTTTCTTCTAGGATTTTTCTCATTATTTAAATGAAAGGTTTTAATTTTCTTATATATTTTCCCATTTATTTCTTCGAGTTCCATTTCATTGCAGTTTCTTTTCTTTTCTCTTTCATTTACTATATATCTTTTTCTGTGTTTACGACATTTGCAGCAAATCATTATCCCTAAAATCAGTAGGCCTATTCCCACCATTGGCATCAGTATTCTAGCTACAAAACTTTTCCCTACATTAGAAAGCCAAACACCTACAGTGGAGAGACCATTGGTAAGTCTCTTCCATGCACTATCAACCTCCAGTGGTTTAAGCTCTTTTTCCAAATTAGTAATATTTCTTACATACCTCTTAATTTTGACACTTTTGTCAGGTATGTAAGTGCAACAATGTTGCGCTTTCAACATTCTACAGACTCCGCCCTCTATTGCTAATAATGTATCAAGAGCAAGTCGATTTTGTAAAACCATTGATCTGATCGCAACCAATTCAGTATTGACCATTAAGAACCCTCCAGCAGTATCAGTCGATAAACGATCCACTACTGTTGACAATTTGTCAATTCTTTGCTTATTCAGAGCCACTCCCACTGTAGGTATCAATGCACTAAATATATTGCCTACTATTTCTCCGAAACTAGCTCTTTTGCTACGTATTAATCCATTAGTTTCTTGATTGTTTCCAGTGATATTGTTTACATGATACATCTTTGAGAATACTATTCCAAAATAACAGATCCCATACCAATGATCTGGCAGTTTGTAATAAGCCTTGTTTCTGCATATAAAATAAAATCCAGGAAACACAGGTTCAGTTCCATCTTGGAAACCCCAACCCCCAATTACCTTATAATTGTGTTCACACTCACTGGAACCAATGAAAATATTGTTATATTAACTTGTTCTTTCTCTATGGAGACAGAGTTTCCCTTTCTTTTCAAAATCCAGCAACATAGCAGCATGAGTCTTGCCATTTGGGGTGAACCCTATATTTTCAGCCCATTTCGGAATTTTACAGTTCTTATCCTTTGCCTTTCTTTGGAAATTCTCTCTCCTTTTCCCAACCATATTCAAAAATATTTTCTCTTTTTCACGCAATAAGCATGTTAAATTATTCTTGTGTGATTCAGCTATATCTATTGTTAGAAAATATTCACCCATATAACGTGTTACATCACTCTTAGTATGTACAGGACTCAGGTTACTACTTATAGAAAGTTCGGAAAATATCACATCTGAATTAGAATAGTAATACTGCAAAGGTCCTTTCTTATAGAATAAACTAGCTAAAATACTACATGAAATACCATACATTAGGGGTAAATGATGATATGTAACCCCTTCAGCAACTGATGTAGGTAATTTCATACATACATAGCAATCTTCTATTTCCATAGCTTCTACATAGCGTACTAATAGGTTTTCAAATACATTTAAGTGAGTTCTGTCTGTTTTTAATTCTAGTGTAATGTAATCCTTTTTCATCTGATGTTTCTAAATCGACCTTCTGTTGTTTAATGCTAAGTGCCTTTTCTTGTGTATCTATTCTAGGTGTATCTATCGTTTCGAGCTCATTAGTGTTATTCTTCATGTCTCTACTCATTATGTAAGGAATAGCTATTGTCAGTCCTAACCATACTATGAGTACTATCACTATACTACATGTGCATATTCTACAGCATGTTTTTTGACAGTTTCTTTTCGGTTTTCCATTAACAGTATGATCAGCCATTTCTGACCCAGGAGATTCAACCCCTCTTTGTAACTTTTACACAGTGTTTGCCCAGTGAAATTTTCTCAAGTTGGTCTCACTTCTTCGTCAGTCTGCTCAGCAATTATCTCATCATCTCTTTCGTCACTTATTTCTAAGTTCTCGAAATCTTCAAGGATGACATAAGTCCATTCGGGACGTCTGAATTTATTATTCAGTCTTTTCAAACGTGGACTTCTCCTTCTGGGTTGTACGGTGGATGGTCCAGTTTGACTTGATATTTCGTTTACTTGTTCTGGTTCTTCATTTATTGTCTTTAGCTGAAATTTCAGTCTTTTGACAAACCTTAGCCACTTGTCTCCATTTCTGAGTCTTTTAGCTGGCACTGTGCTCTGGCCTTCTTCCAGTGTTCGTTTATTTTCATTTAGTTGTGGCACTTCTATTTCAATGTTATCCTCTGTATCCCTCTCTCTTTGACTTGGTCCAGGTCTTATTTCAGTTTCTTCTGCATGGTCAATAATCTGTCCTTGTTCAGGTGTTTTGCTGAATTTGACTTTGATTTGATTCACCACCTTCTTCCTGAACACTTTTTTCTACACCTATCTGGTCCTGCTCAAGCTCTTCGAACCATTGATTTTCTTCTGCCTGAGCTCTCACCCTATTACCTATCTGTCCCTCCTCAGACTCAAGAGTGCTTGGTGGATTGTAGTTTGTTTGAGTGTTCTGATCTTTCCTTATCTGATCCTCCTCAGAATTACTACTGGCTTTGATTTCTGTAATCTGAGTACGTTCTTCTAGACCTATCTCGTCCTCATTATCACTCTGACTGTCTAGATAAGTCTGACTTCTGGTTCTCACATATTCTGCAGGTATGTCGACTACTGGAATCCAATCATCTTGACTGGTGCTTGGTTGTTCCTCTTCAGCTACTTCAGGATCGATATCTTGAGACCCCTCAACTGCACAACCTTCAGCTTCAGTTTCATCAGGTTCAGTCACTCTTTTTGTGTGACTGACATGGGTCCAGTGTGGAACTCCTTCGCACTTTACAGCTGTGGTAGTAACCAAGATTACTTGACGTGGCTTTCCCCACCTTGGTGCAAGGCAAGATTTTTGTGTGTGTTTCTTTAACACTACCCAATCACCTGGGTTCAGGTCATGTGCTGGAGTTGCTTGTCCGCCGACAGCGTCTTCCCCAACCTGGTGAGAGATAGAATGCACTTGGTCAGCCAGTTCTTTGCAGTACTCCAGTACTAAATCATCAGATATATTTATGAGCTTGTGTCCTGGCACCCATGCTTGCCTCATTGCTTTTCCCATTAATATTTTATGAGGACTCAAGCCTGTGTTCCGGTCTAGGAAAATTCTGAGTCCCATCAGAACCAGAGGTAAAGCATCTGGTCACTCTAATCGGGTAGATTCATACATCTTTCCCAATCTTGACTTGTTTGTGTCATTCAGTTGTTCTACCACTCCAGAAGCCTCCGGGCGGTATGCACAGTGCAGCTTTTGCTCAATTTTGAAGGCTTCACAGATTAGACCAATTATTTCGTTATTAAAATGTTTTCCTCGGTCTGATTCAATTGTTACTGGAAAACCAAGCCTTGGTATAAGCTCTCTAAGTAGGAGTTTTGCTACAGTGATGCTATAATTTTTCTTAGTTGGGTAGGCTTCCACCCATTTTGAAAACAGGCAGACAATGACAAGAATGTATTTTAATCCTTGACAAGGGGGTAACTTAATGAAATCAATCTGTAATCGTATGAAGGGACCCTCTGCCTTCCCAATCTTTCCTGGTAACACTACAGTTTTCTTCCCAGGATTCATTTGTTGACAAATTAAACATCTATGGCAAAGTGCTTCTGCTATGTTCCTGAACTTCGCATTGAACCATGACTGTCTGAACAACCGTATCATGGCATCTCTCCCCAAATGAGAGTCTCTGTGGTACATCCTAGCCATAGGAGCAAGCATACAGTCTGGTAACATAGGCCTACCATCAAGGTAAACAATGACACCATCTTCAGCCCTTCTCTGACAACCTATCTTTCTCCAATCTTCTTTTTCCTTTGGTTCTGCTTCATTTTGCAAATCTCTCACTTCCTTCCACATTCTGAGGCCTTCAAGCAACTTAAGTTGACAGCGGTTTCCACATGCATCAATTTTCTTATTTACAGCCATTTTAAATTTGGCACAATGTTGGGCTAGTTGGTCAGCATATCGGTTACCAGCTGTCACTTTGTCATTTCCAGATTGGTAAGCAGCACACTTGACCACAGACACTTCTGTTGGCAATTGGATTGCTTCCAGCAAATCTTTTACATAATGACCATTTTTAATAGGAGTACCTGAAGAAGTCAGAAATTCCCTTTGCATCCATAATTGGCCGAAGTTGTGCACAACCCCGTAACCATACTGGCGATCAGTGTAAATGGTTACTTTCTAATTTTTCCCAAATTTGCAAGCTTTTGTCAATGCAACCAATTCGGCTACTTGTGCAGACTTAACTCCATGTAAATAGGATGCTTCAATTGGACCCCCCAAAAAGCACACTGCAAAGGCAGCACTCAAACCTCCATCCTCATGTCTCATGCATAAGCCATCTACAAATAGCTCATATTCGGAATTTATTATTGACTCTTCTCTTATGTCTTGACATAGCTTTGTACTGTATTCAGTCAGGTCGATACAATCATGTTCGACTTCTCCCTTCACTTCTGCAAAGTGTGAATCAGGTAGCAATGTTGCTGGGTTTAGAATATTACACCTGGCAATGGTGACGTTTCCTGCACCTACAATGATTCGCTGATACTTAGCCAGCCGACTAGGAGTTAGGTACTGAGTTTTGGTCCTTGTTAACAAAATCACAACTGCATGTGGAACATACACTGTCACTGGATGTCACATAATAATGGACTCACTTTGCTCAAGACTCATGCAGGTTGCAGCTACTGCTTTCAGGCATCCTGGCAATGCAGATGCCACTGGGTCTAGTGTGGAAGAAAAATATGCCACAGTACGTCTCATCAGACCGTGAGTTTGGGTCAGAACTGAAAGTGCACAATTATCTCGTGTATCACAGAATAGTGCAAAATCTTTTGAATAGCCAGGCATCCCTAATGCTGGAGCTGTACACAGACATTCTCGTAATTTCAAGAAAGCAGTCATGCTTTTGTCATCCCATTCTACTGGGTCTTTTGCTCTCTTCTTTGTCATTTGTATCAATCGTTTTGCTAGAACTGCAAATCCCACAATCCACTGTCTGCAGTAACCTACAACTCCAAGAAACATTCTGATCTCTTTCTGATTTTGAGGTAGATTCATGTTTTTGATTATTTTGATTCTTTCTGAGGTAACCCTTCTGACACCTCTTTCTATCTGGTGCCCCAGATATTTCACTGATGTGGTGCAAAATTGCAACTTTTCAGGTGACACTTAATGTCCTCCTACACCCAAACGATTCAGTAAAGCAATGGTATCAACAACACAGTCATTTTGAGTTTTAGACGCCACCAATAGGTCATCTATATACTGGACCATGACTGACTGTTCGGGCATTACCAGAGATTCAAGGCACTTTTTCAATATCTGATTAAAAATCGATGGACTCTCTGTATACCCCTGAGGAACGCAGTCTCAGACATACACATGACTGTCGAATTCAAACGAAAAAAGACATTTTCTATCTGGGTGTAATGGAATCGAGAAAAATGAGTGACACAAATCGATTACAGTGAACCATCCAGCTTCCCATGGTATCTGATATAGAATCACTGCAGGATTTGGCACAACTGGACAGCATGGGACAACAATCTTATTAATTTTGCAGAGGTCCTGTACGACCATGTACTTTCCGCTCGGGTTCCTTATACCAATTATGGGCGAATTACATGGACTGCTCAATAATTCTTGTAAAATAACTGTTGCAACCAAACGCTTTATTTCTGCTGCAACACCTGCTTTTATTTCTGGGCTCATTTTGTATTGTCGAATGTTTGGGTAAACTGCACCTTCTTTTACTGTCACTTTTATTGGATCGACATTTGCCATTAATCCTACATTTTTTCCGTTAAAATCCCACACATTAGGATTTACAGTATGCTGTAATTCTTCTGGTATGTCTTCTACAGTTAACTTTTTATTCTCTGTTTCGTGTTTTGCTAACATTAATTTATAGATTTCGTCTTCATCTGGAGTTTGAATTTCAACACCACTCGGGGTACAAAAGATGGTGCAATTCATTTTGCACAACAAGTCTCTGCCTAGCAGGTTTACTGGACTTGAATTACACACGACAAATCTGTGCATTTCTTTAAAATTGCCTATTCTAACTTCCATTGGTTCTGTGACTGGGTACTAATTTGTTTATTAGAAACGCCCACCACTTGGATCGCTTCTCCCGAGAGTGGTAGGTTCTCACAGTAGAACGGGTAGCACCAGTATCCAACAGTATGGTGACATAATTTCCTTCAACCTTGCCTTCAATGTATGGACCTAACTGATCTACCGGCAAGGATGCGCCAAATACGCACTCCCCGTCCTCCCCTCTCAGGCACCATCAGTATGTTTCCTCACTGAAAAATGTATCACTCAAAAGAAATTGTGATGTCGCTGTGTCTCGTCTGTTATTTCCCTCCCAATTTGTTGTATCCACACTATAGCTTGTTTTGCTCCCGTGATCTGGCATAGGTGCAAGTGGTAACTGGGTTTCTATTACCTGCTGCTGTGGTTTCCGGGGTACCCCATTCTGCATCTGTGGATTCAAATTATTAGTTGGCACATTACTGTTTTGCACATCCTTACACTCGTTCTTCCAGTGCCCCAACTTGCGCACCCATGACAAGGGAATTTCTTCTTTGCCTCCACTCTATTGAATTTTCCCCTAGGCTTGCCCCCATTTCCATCTCCTTGAGTCTGCTTATTATTCATTTGACTTAACTGGAGTTCCTGTTGCTCTGCTAATTTTACTTGTGCCCACATTACCTTTTCTTTTAATTCTTTTAGTTTATTGTCAAGTTCGTCTTCACAATACTTTGCGTATTTAAGAATTTCATCAATCGGCTTGGCCTGACAGCAAATTTTATGATCTTTAATCCATTGTGACATTTCTGGCCTTAATCCTACACAAACCGATAGATGAAATGCGTCATATCTTTCATGTCAATATTTTCCAAACCAATAATCCATCTAAATCTTTCAAAAGACATTTCGAAACCTTCACAAACCTCTCGACTTGTCTGTACCACTCTACAGGTTTCTCACGAAGTTTTGGGAAGTCATTTGTAAATGATAAAATATCCTGTCGGGACCATGGGACATGTACATAACCTCCACCTGGTACCTCTCTCATGGGACACAGCCTTTCCACCTTTTCTGCTTCTTTTAACACATATTCGGATGCAGTTTGTTTTGTTCGAGCCACTTCTTTTTTCTTTGCCCATCTAGATTTCCATTTTTCTATGTCACCCCATTTTTGCAATACTATCATAAGCTCCCTAATTTGTACCTTTCTACCTGACACATTCATATTTTCCAAATCTTTGTCTCAAAATTCAGCTCAATATGGTTTCTATAACACTTTAGATTTGCCAATGTCAATTCCCCTATTGGATACTGTATCCATTAACTTTTCATGGAACACTCTTGCATTTCTCGTGATACTTTTACATATGAACAATAATTCATCTTCATTGTATGTATTTAATCCGTCTTTTCCCACATTTCCAGCCATCATTTCTTCTAATTCGACTCATCAGGGCACATTATGATGGCGGACGGACCTGAGTCCGTCCTCCACCATAGAGCAGGAGGGAACCTCCGCATGGGCTGCGGAGTTCCCTCCTGTGCAATTAGGATGTGACCGCCACCCTGGCGGTCACATCCTCTATTTTTAACATTGCTGCGGGTGCGGCTTCAAGCTGCACCCGCAGCAATGTTAAAAATGCAAGCATTGCATTTGTATGCAGAAAGAGGCAGGCACCGCGCGGTGCCTTCCGCTTTCTGCATACAAATTTAGGGGGGTACCATAGGTACCCCCCATGTGCACCCCCCCCACCCCCCCTTCACCTAGGGGGCCCGCAACGGGCCCCCGCAGTGAAGTTACACATGCTTTTCCACGGCGGAAAAGCCGCAGCGGAAAAGCATCTTTCCGAGCACATCCTAATCTGGCTGACGGTGTCTGAGAGACACCGTCACCATATTAGTGCTTTTCCGCCGCGGTTGTAAGCCAACCGCGGCGGAAAAGCTGTGGACGGAAACCAGGACCCACCAGCCATCCTAATGTGGCGGTGGGTCTTTGGTGGGTCCGCAGAGGATTTTCCGCATCCTCCGGGCCGGCGGTGGCTTCCGCCGGCCCGGAGGATGCGGAAAATCCTCCATCCTAATGAGGCCCTCAATTTGAATACGTCCAATATCTTTGGCTGTGACTTTGGTTTTTCTATTTCTCGTGTCCATCTCTCTATTTCTTCTGGGGTAACTACTGTGGCATTCATTGTACCTGAGGGTGTTTCCATCTGTACTTCTCTAAAACTTCCAGGAGTACTCTTCCTGACTGAACTTCTGTCAGGCTCTCTTATAGGTAAATCCCGAAGGGAAATTACTGATTCACATTGTTAATGTTAATGTTAATTGGTGTTTATATAGCGCCAAATCACCGTCAGGTCTCTTGGCGCTTGGGGTAGGGAGGGCGAGGCTGCAAGACAACAGTCGTGGCAGGTGAGAAATAAGTGTGAGGCTGTGTTTAGGACTTCCCTAAATAGACTAGCCTTAAGCTGTTTCCTGAACTGGGAAAGATTAGGTTCTTTTCGGAGCTGCTCAGGTAGCTGGTTCTAGAGCTAGGGGATAAGGACGGACAAGGCTCTGCCTCCTTTTGAAGTGAGTTTGTAACGTGGGCAGGACAGGAGACAAGCCTTAGAGGATCGCAGTGAGCGTACCGGGATATAGGCCTCTAAACGTTCTTTAATGTAGGTAGGGGCTTGACCGTAGATCGCTTTGTGGGCGATGCAGAGGCCCTTGAATTTCGCTCTTTGCCTTATCGGAAGCCAGTGCAGTTTGTGTAATAATGGCTTGGCATGGGACCTTCTAGGGAGTCTAAGGATCAACCGAGCTGCATCATTAAGGACCACCTGCAGTCTGTTTGCCAGTGTCTGAGGGAGGCCAATGTACAGGGCGTTGCCGTAATCCACTTGCTTGATCATACACTTTTAGTACTATGGGTGTAGTTAGAACAGGAGTTTTAGGACTAGCGTGCTTATCTCCGTACAAATGAACAATTGGGCCAATGGTTACCGGAATTGTCAGGGCTTCAGGACTTGTATTCAATTGGGAAATTTGCTGAATTAACTCACTTATCTGTTTATTCAAGGCTTTTCTTTCTCTTTCTTGTAATACTTTTTCTAATGAAGTCTTGTGTATTGCTTGGGGAATCAAAGGCGGTTTCAGGAACGGAGCACTAGGGTTTCTTGTGCTTGGTTCCTCATTATACGGTGGTGGATTTTTCATCAATAAATCCTCCAAATAATCATCTTCTGGATTATCACTAATCATTAGATTTCTTGTTTTGTCTGTGCTTTTACTTCCTGATGCATTTTCTTGAATAAATACAGGCTACAACCCTTCCACTATCATAGACTGTCTCCATTGTTTCATTTGCTTATCTCTAGTCTCATGCGGAAACTTAGGGTAAAACATACTCAGACTTCTGTTACTTCTGGGTCTGTCTTGCTCAAAAGCCTCAATGTCCCATTCTTCTAGTGCCTCATACTGTGTTAGTCTAGGTCTGAGATCTAACTCATTCATGCGATTTCTTAAATTATACAAAATTCTGCTATTAAAGGTACAATGTTCTGGGAATGCTAAAACTCCGTCATCTATAGTGTATTCCACCCAATTCTCTAACCACACACATGTGTGATAGCCCCTTTCAAACATCATGTATGATGCGGGCATATTTGGGGGTGGGATAATAATTCCTTCTATAGTTTTAATCAGTTTATCTTTTTTAAAGAAATTCTTTATTTTCTTGACAAATGACATTTTACTTTCACCTCCGTACATGATATAAGGTCTTCCTCTTATCATCTGTTCTTTTGCAAAACCCAGGTGTCTTCTATCAGGTCGATTTCCTATAAATGCCACATATAATTTTGAATTTTTTTTAAACTTTTACGGTAATTTCTCAATTGTTTACAAAATACTTCCAATACCAGTGTGTCTCTTATTTTCAGTCACCAATCAAAATTTAAAATTCAAATAAATTCATCCAATAATTGCATGGCTTTTCCCTTGAGACTAGTTCTCACGCTCCAGTACTCACCCCTCCTTTACAATTATTACCTCAGCTACACGCCCGCTGCCTCAACCAATACCAGCGCAGCTCTGAGTGACGTCAGCGCTGCTCCGCAACTGACTCCCTCCTCTGCAAGGTAATACGAAGCTTATTTTTTTCACTTTTAAATGCACATTTCATTAATTAACAACGTAAAAACATTTGCCACTGTACCTGAGTGACTAATTCAAAGGAAAGATAAATTTCACTCACTATGAGTAAATCCCTTCCGCTTACTCTTCAAATACTACGAGTAGATCCCTTCTGTCTACCCTTCACGCAAGCATTAGAGAACCTGCTACTTCTTCAGACTTATCTCTTCTGGGATATACTAAGGCCAAAGTTTCACCAGTGAACCCCTTTGCTAACAATCAGCTCAGAAGAACCTGCTATTCCTTCAGTGTGACCCTTTCTAGGTGATATCACACAAAAGGTTTTGCTAGCGAACTCTTGCTATCATTTATTCACACATTCACACAGAAAAATCCCTACATAGTGCTTCCGGTTTTACCTAACCATGCACTTATTTCCTACATTTAAGTGACCTCACTGCAGTGTGGCTTCCATTTACCATTCGCTATTCTGCCCCCGGAGATTCCAGACAAAACATTAAACAGGTACGAACAAGTCTTGGTTAATACATAAAATCAATACAATATCAATAAATCAATGTAAAATAAAATTTGATCCATCAATAATCAGTACATAACTAACTAACTACCTATCTTAACTAAAACCTAACCATACTACTGCTACCAAAAGAAATACCGATAGAGGGCGCAGGTCACAAGGTCATAATTTACCATACTCACCTGGGCCCATAAAAATAACACAACTTTAATCAGGTAATCTGTGTACTTACTCTAATCAGTCATTTATAAATTTCTTTAGGACCTATACCATTGACTTACCAATCCTTGTCACCTGTACCTAAAGTCCTAACGGATCAAAGGAGTTAGAATAATAGGTAGAATAAAACATTTGCACTCATATAATAACCACAAATTCGGGAAAGGTTTAAACTCTTTATCTCAATTTCTTCAATGTCTTAATCCAAATATTAAACATCGAGGGCCATATGTAGGTGGCCAAATACCGATCGGTAACACCGAAAAAGGGTCATTTTCGGTGTTACCGACAAAAATGTAGCCATGTGAGATGTAGGTAATACCGAATAGGATCGATAATAACGAATCAGTAAAAACCCTACGTTACCGACTCGGAATTACCGAAACAATGAATTCCGATTCGGTAGAAACGATTCGGTAAAACCCCCAAATATGCTATGTAGCAAACCCCGGTAATACCGATTTTGGACAAAATCGGTAATAACGATTCGCTAATTACCACGTTTCAGGAGCATGTGGTAATCAGGAGGAGTCTATATAAACAGACCCAAAATGCATCTGTATGAACACAATGGCAGGCCTCTATCTCATAGCAAGGCGCCTACGCCTGAGAGCAGCAGGAATGAGGATCTGGAGACGTGAGGAGCAGGTGTACAGAGTACGCATCACTCTGTTCCAGTTGGCAGACGCTGAAATACACGAGAGATACAGATTGCACCCAGACACCATCCTGGAGCTAATACGGGACCTAACACCCTATCTGAAGCATCAGACGCCAAGGGCCCACGCAATCCCCACCCATGTCCAGGTACTCTGCTGCCTGCACCTCCTTGCATCAGGAAGTTTCCAGGCTGTGATAGCAGCAGTGGGTGGAGTATCACAGAGCTGCCTATCCCGGTTCTTCGACACCTTCCTAGACGCCATGATGGACAGAATGGAACATTACATATCCTTCCCCAGTACGCAGGCGGAGCTGCAGAGAACCAAGCTGGAGTTCTATCAACTTGCCCACTTCCCCCACGTGATCGGCTGCATCGATGGGACCCACATTCCCATCTGCCCACCTGCAGCAAGTGAATACATTTACAGGAACCGCAAATCCACCCACTCAATCAATGTGCAGGTGATCTGCAATGCCAAACACATTATCACATACATCGTGGCAAAATACCCCGGGAGTACCCACGATGCTTACATCTTCAGGAACAGTGGCATACATACACGTCTGCTTGCTGGTGAATTTGCCGACGGATACATACTAGGTAAGTAAATGTCACACACCCTGATGTACACCCTGCCACAAGCTGTTGGTCACACCAATCAATGCCACTTACTTCTCTTCATAGGTGACAGCGCATATGCCCTCCGGCCGTATCTCCTCACACCATATCTGAACCCAACCACCCGAAGGGAGAGGAGATACAATGTGGCACATAGGAGCACACGCAACGTGGTGGAGCGCACTTTTGGTTTGCTCAAAAGCAGATTCCGTTGCCTCCACAAAACAGGAGGTGCGCGTCTGTACAGCCCCATCAAATGTTGCAAGATAATTGCTACGTGTGCAATGCTACACAATCTGGCCACGAAAAAAGGAACTGCAGTGGAACTAACTGAGTCAGAGGACGAGGACGAGGACAACCCTCAGCCAGAGCCCAGCGCGGCTGGTGCTGCGATTGAACATGATGGGAGACATAGACGGGCAGAGATAACATCACACTATTTCTGAGTGAGTAACGCCACTGAGGCATTTCAAATTACATGCACAGGTGTTTATTTGGCACACCTCCAGCATTGTGAGCAATGTCAATTGGACATGGGTTACATCACCCATCACATGCATGTGGACAGCCAGTGTCCTTCACTTCTTGCGTCCCCGTGCTGCACGTGCATGTTCCCCATCGACACTGACTTGTGAGTTGGACCGTTCCTGTGCTGGGACAGTACGTCCACTACGTCTCCTGCACTCGGTGGGTGAGGGTGGGATGCTACCACGGCTGGTAGCCTCCTCACTGTCCCCCCCCCCTTCCATATTTGAGGCCTTAGCATTCTGCATGAGCTCTAGCACTGAGGTCATGGACACCATCCCCCTGGCCACATCCCTGCTGCAATGCGCCATCTCCTCCTGCATGGCGATGGACCGGCGACACATCAGTGATGTCGTAGTGGCCAGCCGGTTCACCGACTTGGTATAGTCTTGGAGTCTCAGTCTCTGTCGGCGCATGCCAACACAGTCCTGCTCCAGCTGGCTGCATAGGTTGTCCACTGAGGTTGCTACCCTCTCCATCCCTGCAGACATATTCTCCCCCATGGCACTGATACCCTTCTCCATCTTGTGCATATGTCTGTTAATGTTTGCCACCTCCCTGTGTAACGACTTCATCTCCCTCCATTGCAGGCGCTGGACCTTCAGCATGTTGCCTTCCAGTCCAGCAAACACACTGTCGCCCTGCTCAAATGCCACTGGACTGTCCGGCCTTGCCCTGCGGCGTCGTGATGAGATGTTCGCACCCTCGGATGCTGAACCAGCCCGCTCCCTGTTGGTTCTCTCTACGATGGGACTTTGTTCGCGCTGGCTGCCCTCCTCCTCCGACGCCTCCATCTGCTGGAGGGTGATCACGGCATGCCTCCTGCCTGACTGTGGTTGTGGTGGTGGTGGTGGTGTTGGTGAACGTCGCAGTGGTGACTGAGTGAGAGGGGATTGCGGCCCTCCCTGGCGCTGTGGTTATGTCTGTGGTGGAGGATTGGCTGGCTGCGATAGCAGAGCTGGTGTTCCCTGCAGCCATGCTGTCTTCATCCTGTTCACTCCCCTCTGGCCTGGCTGACCTGCCTCTGCTGCCCTCAGCTGCACTGCGAGATGACTCGCCTGAAATGACACAAATGTAAATATTCTCAATGCTCTGTCTGCAATGCCATAGCATTAAAGTACATGCCAACAGTGCACAGTGGTTATCCTGACCTATCCAATTCTATTACCATGCAATTGTGTTAGCTGCCCTGACAGTCCTGATCATGATTTCACACTGACTACATCACCCAGAATGCATTGCAGGTAAGCAGTTAGACATGGTGTGGAGTGGGAGCACTTTTACCACTATGGGGGTTGGGGTTGGGGAGGGGTTAGAGCAGCATGCTGGGCATGCTTCTTACCTTGTTTTCTAGCTGCTCTGGCGGAGCTGTCTGCGTCTCCTATGCCACTCACACTCTCCCGCTGGATGGTGGACTCCACCATCTGTTCCAGTGGTGTTGGTACTGGGGCTCGATTTTTTCCTCCTCCTGTTTTCCCTGCCAGCCTATGTCTCTCTGCCATCCTCTGTTTTGCTATTTTTCTGAGGTCGTACCACCTCTTTCTGATGTCCTCTATGGTGCGCAGGGTCACACCTATGGCATTGATCTTGTCCCGAATGCCACTCCATATTTGCCTCTTCTGTGCGTCTTGCACTTGGTGGGACTGGGCTCCAAACAGCTTGTGGTACTCTTGGGTGACATCCTCAATCAGGATCTCAAGCTCCTTGTCGCTGAACTTGAGTTTCCTTTTTCTTTCACCTCCCTCCTTCTCCTTGTCCTGGCTTGCCATTTCAATGCTTGTTCAGTGGTTTATCAACTTTTTTTTCTTGGCTGTGTTGCTGCTGCCTCCTCAGCTCTCCTGCCTGCCTGCTTGCCTCACAGTGAGCTCCAGGCCCTGTGCACCTGGCTGGGTGTGGCAACTTCCTGTTTGTGAAGTAAATGGGTGTATCAGGATTGGCTGATTCACCAAAACGCTGTTTTTTAAATTACCGAATCGGTATTTCCGAATTTGGGTGTGGATTCGGTAACACCGATTCGGTAATAGCCTTTCGGTATGTATTTTTATTACCGATCTGTTCACAATCGCTATTTTATACCGATTTGCAACGAATCGGTAATGTTTAACGAATTTTTACCTACATCACGTTTACCTCATTCTTAATACCGATTCGGTATGATTCGGTATTAAGGAGTCGGTATTTACAATTTACCTACATATGGCCCCAAATGTTTTCTATTAAAGAGATAACAATTAAGATGAAGATATGCAAAGATTTTGTAAGGCAGTCATTAAGCATTTGATATCAGGGAGGGCAAAGAAAAGGAAGAAATATAATGACATTTACCCACACCGTATAATTACCTAGAATGGTGTGGAGACCAACCCTGGCCACGGATCAGTCAAAGGATAGAACCCCAAAGTGCAAGTGTCAGCGAGATAACAGGTGCCGACCAGAAATCAGGACAGGTGCAACCAGATTTGGATCAGGACAGGACCACCACAGGCTAAGACCGGCAGCCATAGTTAAAGTTGCTACGCCAGCGCTACAAACCTCTCTGCAGCTAACAGCCAGAACCCCGATCGGGTTATCAAAATCTCTGACAGAGTGCTCCGCCAGCACCCTTGCTCCCGAACCCCAATTTGGTTATCGAATCTTCCGTCCGAGTGCTCCGCCAGCACCTCTGCTCCCGATCACCTATTGAGTGCGTTGGGTCAGTGACAGGTCAGCTATTCGGACAAGTCAGACAAATTAGCTAACTAAGCCTACTCTAGTTATACCATTTTCCAGGGCAGTGTACCACCCCCCAATGTTGCAAGTGTAAGGATCCCCAATTTTGATTGGACAAAAGAATGAGGAGAGGTCATCACACCATACCAAAATGAAACTTTTTTCCGATGAATAATAATATTTGTGTTCCCGCCCATCAATTTATTTTCCCATGCACTTTTATTCCACCCAACAATGATTGTTCTTTAAAGAAATACAATGTTATTAATATTTTCTTCCGCTTGGGGTCAGCAGGTTAGATTCCCAGGCGCATCTTCAAGTGTGCTGTAAGCTTGGCATTGCTGGAATGTCAAATTACTTCAGCTCCTTCTGGAGTTTGACATGCGCAGTGTGGGTTTTTAAGATGAAGTAATAACACCTGCCAGGCCCAAGATTATCGTTACATGAAAAAATAGAAAAGAAACAGTTTTAGAACAAAGAATAAATGAACGTTCTGTATACCACTTATCACTACTCTATTCCCATTATTTTAATTTACCTATTATGAATTTACACTTTATTGTCAATTTGGGTTAGTACTTTGTTGTTTAATGTATTATGGGTCCACTTGTTGAACTGTTTCCTATAAATTTATTTACATGCATTTTGTTTACCCTGATATAGGAAACGTTATTAGGGGTACCCCTTCTCTGTTACAAGTCCATTTGTAGTGTTGTCACTGGGTTACTGTTTGTAGTTACAACTGCTTATCTTAAAACGCCTCTGAAATAAGCCTTGACTGCTCTTGCCATGCAACCTAGAGGGTGAGCACGGGTTATTTTCGGAGTATGATCCCCCTTATCCTGACTAGAGGAGAGGGGCCCTATTTGTCACAAGTACCTACCTGTGCCAACTAGAGACCCCAAATCTAACACTGATGCTATCACTGAACCCCTGCTTACTGCCATGGACCAGCTCACCACACAAAACACCACTGCCATCCTGAACTCCTTCCACTCAGGAGCACCCATGGACCTCTTCCCCCACCACATTTTCAACCGCAGGAGCAAAATGATCAGCAGGGAGCTCACCGCCATCTTCAACTCATCCATAACCATGGCCCCCTTCAATAAATTATGTAAGCACGCAGAAGTCGAAACCCTTTCTCAAGAAACCTTCGTCCGACCCCAGAGAACTCAAGAACTACCATCAATTTCTCTTCTTCCCTTTCGCACCATAGTTCTTGACAAGGCCATCAGCAGCCAATTCATGGAACACCTGGAGATCAAAAATCTTCTGGACTCCTCCCAATCCGGATTTCACACCAATCACAGCACCAAAACCGCCAGGATCACTGCCACTAACCACATCAGAACCCTCCTCGACTGGGGAGAAACGGCGGCCCGATCCTCCTCAACCTCTCAGCAGCATTCAACAACTTATCCGACCACACCCTTTGCAAGAGGCTCCATCGGAATCTAAGGAGACACCCTTACATGGATTGCATCCTCCTTCAATGGAAAAACCCAGAGATTCTGCCTACCACTTTTCAACTCGAAACCCACGAACATCATCTGCGGCGTCTCTCAAGGGTTGCCCCTTAGCTCTTGCACTGTTCAACATCTACATGACCTTCTTGGACAACTTCGGCAGAACCCACAGAATGAACATCGTATCCTGCGCAGACGATTCCGAGCTCATCCCCTCAGTAGTCCCCACCACCATGAAGGCCAATTTCCACAGGTGCATGACATGCATCACCGACTGGATGAATAGCAACTGAGTAAAACTCAACACAGACAAAACAGAAGTGCTAATCTATCGGAACAACACCTCCCCATGAACACAATCCTGGTGGTCTACTGCACGAGGACCAGCACCCACTCTGACATACCACGCTCATAGCCTTGACATCACCCTGGACAGCCTGCTCATCATGAAAAGCCAGAACAAAGCAGTCTATTCCACCTGCTTCCGTACCCTTCGCATGCTCCCTAAGATCTTCAAATGGCTCCACGTTAAGACCAGATGAACCATCACTCAAGCCTGAGTTACCAGCCAGCCGGACTATGGCAATGCACTCTGTGTCGGAATCACCACGCATCTCCTGAAGAGACTACAGACCATACAGAATTCAGCGGCCAGACTCATCCTCCCCCTCCCCAAACGGACCCACACCCCCTCCACCTCAATAGGCTCCACTGGCTCCCCATTTTGAAGAAATATTAATTTAAGATGCTGATCCACACCTACAAAGCTGTTCACAATCAAGGACCAGCATTCATCAACCATCACCTGAACTTCCAATAACCTTCTAGACTCTTAATCCCTCTCCCTCGCACCCCCCCTCTGTCGAAACGACAGTGGAGGATGCTCCTTATCCTACCTTGGCATACAAATCCTGGAACAACCTCTCCCGTTTCCTACGGATCTCATCCTTTCTTCTGGAATTCAGGAAATGGCTGCAGACCTGGCTGTTCAACTGAACCCCTTAGCAGCTATGTTCTCAGCGCCTGGATAACCGCACAGGTAATTAGCCACAATCTCTAAATCCTGTTTGATTGATTGTTTAAATTAGTATGGTTAACAAACATGAATAAAGAGAGGAAACGTAGAGAATAACGTGCAAGGGGTTGCTTTCAGGTAATGAAATATTGCCCCAAAACTGGGTTTACCACTTGAATATAATTTGTGGTTGCTTACAATTTTGTTTAATTTACATATATATTTTTAAGAGAGTTTTATTATATGCATACACGTTTCTGTTAATCGATCTCTAATTTTTCGTTCTGCCTGTTCTAAAAAATATTGTTGCTCATGGACTTATCTTCCTGCTTCATTGAAGAAGTCTTAGCATTTCCTTCTCGCAAACAGTCCTGCGATTCCCATGGAGGACTAGAATCAACATACCGCCACACTGAACAATTATGATGTATATTTCTACATGTGAAGTGTGTATTATTTCCTTGTTGATAGAACACTAATAGCATGATGAGAAAATGCTATCTATAGATCATGGAGCATACTTCCAGGTTGAGGCAAGCTGCAATTTGGAACTCGTGGTCTGAGTTCTTATTTAAAAAAATACTTATGATGTAAAACCCCATGCTATAATGAAATGCAGAGAAAAGCACCTGTTTTAGTAACTTGGACGGCTATGAGTTCAAGCTGTGTACGGTAGCAAGTCACACACACAACTTCATGAGCCAAGTTCTGCTGCGTGATACTATTCAGGAAGCAAGCGTGTGTTGCAATGTTGTAAATACGTCACCCTTACGTCCTCTGCGTATTACGAAGAAGGTGAACCAAGAGGCCTTCCCATCAAAATTGCCTGTGGCCTGAGGTGAGGGTTAAGCAAAAGGTAACATTACCGGTCACAGCTCTGCTCACCCCAGTGCAATTTAACGTTCACCTCTTTGAAGATGGCACATGCAGATAATCTGCTTTCAGTACTGAGCAAGTTGTTTACACTTTCAGGAAATCTGTTTTCCGAAATTAGTTTAACAGTTATTTAACAAATAGCTGCGCTGGGTTTTGTTGTTTTCACTAAGGGACGATGGTTGAAGCTGATGCCTGTTGAGGCCTCATGATAAATAGTTGAGGGAATGTATTTTCCCCATTGACTTAGTCTGAAGCAGGGGCAATCTGTCTGAATCGAGTCTATTGGTTTATACAGTGAAAGACAATCAGAATTTCATTTTTGGCAGTTTAATAACATAACACAAACAAAAACAGACTTCTAAACTCTGTTTTTTGTACGCACTATGTAAAACTGCCAAACATTAAATGTCAAAGTCTGTCACACCCTCTAATCTCCCCCTCAAGAATTAAAGGCAAAGACCTCTGGCTCAGGATATACATTTCTGAGCTCAAGCTGCCTTGTTTCCAGCAGAACATGATTCTGCAATCCGAATCTGGTTTCTCCATACAGTAGTCGAGAGGCGGGAGACTAGCCTTAAAATTGGTAGTCTGCCGCCTGAATCGGGAGGGTTGGCATGTATGTAGTTGTATGTACTGCTTGCTCTGTGCATGTGCGCCTGCAACATCAAAATATAGTTATTACCAAAAGCTTTGAGTAGGGGCTAGTATGCCTTCACTTGTTTGTCACCTCAATCTCAAAGTTAATGTTAATGATCATTTACGTTTCTTTGTTATGTAATTGTTTAGTTTGCAGGTCTCCTTTATCTTCGCTGCAACCATAAGATGACATATTGTTTGACAACAAGGTGAGTCATTGACCGATTACTTACTGGTAATCTTCATTACTCTTAGCCCCACTCGTCCTCGTCTCAGTTGTTATTTATGATGTGAATCCCACCTCTAGAGACAGCAAATAAACAGGAGTGCTGAAATGCAAGTCCTGCCCCTTCTCAGCTGGATGGCAAATAAAACTTGCCTTCTCAGCCTCTTTCTGATAATTCCAAGCGATGTCAAAGGGCTTGAAGAGAGGGAGGGTGGGTGGATCAGAATGACTAGGATGAAGACAGGTCAGACCACGAGTACCTTGTCTGAAGTAACCCTGGACAGTACTACGCTATGCTAACGGAGCATACGTAGTTTGGACTAATTCCGCACTCCGCAAATTGCACGTAGCACAGTACAAAAACTGTGCTTAATCACATACCGTAGCAGCTGAATCAACAACATTTAAGAAAGCAATTTTACATGCTAAAAAGTATATAACCAATTCACAAAAGTGAACTATTTGAATGAAAATATTAGGCAATGAGAGAGGGGGTGATTTTGGGGTCACCCCTAACCTAGGGGGAGGACCAAGCTGATGCCTTGACCACAAAGAGCATAAACAAAAAGCACATCTTGTTGAACTTCGGTGGTGGTTCCATCCTCCTAGGAACACCCCAAGCAGTTATTGGCAAAAAAACCAATCCCAACGAAAGGTCCTGCAAAGCATTATGGGGCGAGATTAGCAGTGGGCAGTGAATATTATAGTATCCAATATCAAAATAATTCCACAAAATGCTGCAGTTCAACTAGTCGTTACTAGATGTCCCTCACACGTCAAATGGAAAAACATTGAACCCCTTTCATGAAGGTTTTGCATTTGACTGTTTTTGACATTTGACATTTGATTGTTTTTTTGGCAATAACTGTGCTTTGGGTGGTCCTAAGAGGATAGGACGACCACTTTGTGTTTTCAAGGCATCTGCTTGGTTCTCTCCCTAGGTTAGAGAGGATCCCAAAATCATCACCTCTCTCACTGCTTGCTAATTTTTCAGTTTCACTTTTGTGAAAGTATTATATGCTCTTTAGCATATAAACACAGAGATACTTATATCATAACTGTCACTATGCAAGTTGTCATTTGCAATTATTGCTCAGTGCAGACAAGTACACAGTGCCATCATCTGCTCTACGCAGTTTGTGTACTACGTGTAGTGCTACTATGCAAACTACGCCCAGGGTTAGTCTGAAGTTGATTGACTATTCTTGTTAAAAATAATTCATTTCGCCCAACCGGATATTGTTGGGCATTTTATGAAAGATACTTCACATAGTAAGGAACACAGCGCCTGGGTAATAGACTCCTAATTCTCTTTTTTGAGACTTTACCAAACAGGGAATTCTCTGTTTGGTAAACTTGGAAGATTAGTGTTTTCTTAAAAGCTGTCTGAATGATTATTCTGGTCTGATTAAGTTGTAGATTTGTTCTGTAGCTTTCTGTACTAATAGAAATGCCTTATTTGGGTGTAACGTAAATGTAGAAAACACGCCACTCCAGATACTTGTCCAGTGGTGTCTCTTCTCAGTTGATACCCTCAGCAGTTACAACTGTGTGCCTCACACTGTCAAAACAGTACTGAAGCTTTATATAGAACATAAAAAGCCATGACATTCTGAGCTCCACCTGGACATTCTAATCCAGGACTACATCACAGGAGTAGCAGTTAGTGGTGGTGCTGCCGGGCGGTGATGTGGGGCGGGGGAGGGGCAGGGTGGGAGGCAGTAAACTACGGAATACGGGCAAATACAGGTAAGTAAACATAGAAATACATTTTTTAAATGTGTTGCGCGCACTGCATCACCAAATGCGATGCAGTGCGTACATTGAAATTCATTTTATTTATTTATATGTTTACTTACCTGTATTTGGCCGTAGTACGTAGTTTACTACCCCCACCCTGCCCCTCCCTGCCCCATGTGACCGCCCAGCAGCAGTCCCTCCACCGACCGCTACTGCATCACAGCATTATATCATTAACACTACACATCTTTTACCTTTTAAGAAAACTAAAAAAGAAAAGAAAAAACATACAAAATAATTTATCTGAAAACCCACCCCATTACATGAATAAAACCCAAATAACATAGTGAAAAACAAAGTCTTACCATTAGGGTTCTCTACCTTGAATGCTCAGCAACCTTGCAGACATTCCCTACACTCCACACGGTCCCATTTTCCAAGACAACCACATTAAGCTTTACCTCAACAACCTTCTGTGGGCTGGAGAATTTACTATATCTTTTTGCACTCTTCCTCGTGACAACCCAATCACTTGCCTCAAAAGTGGTTTCTTCACACCTTTTCTCACATTATAGTACTCCTCCGCACACTTTTGATTTACTGTGTTTTACTGTGACACCAGCTTTTATAGCTTCATGATCCACCCACACACAATCCTTGACAACCAACCAAACCGGATTCTCCTTCCTTCCAGATTCCCTTCCGTTCAAAGAAACAAAGGGAGAGAACCCAGACACAGCATGGGGAGTAGTCAGGTGGGCCCACACCAATTTTTTCAGTTCTTCCTTCCAAGACAACCCATTAGCCAATTGTATATTGTCCATGACCAAGCGATTAATTCCTTTTACCATTCCATTCGCTTGTGGTCTAAAGAAGGCCACCCTTTCATGGACAATGCCTCATTTCTCCATAAACTCCTTCATTACACCTGATACGAATTTTACTCCGTTGTCAGAAACAATCGTTTTTGGCACACCTTCCTCCATGAAAACCTCTTCTAGAAAGTCCATGACACTCTTTGAATTAATAATACACATGGGCTTAATCACATACCACTTAGTGTGATAGTCAGCAAGCACCATAATGAACATACACTCACTACCTAATTTATTTATCGGACCAAGAAAATCCATGTCTTATCTCTCCCAAGGTCTTACAGGTATTTCGATGCGATTCAATAGAGGCTGTCTCAACATTTTCATTTTATCACTGTTGGCACAAGAACAACAATGTCTCACCGCATCCTCCACCATGCTATCCAATTTTGGCCACCAATATGTCTGTCTTATCCTTCTTTTGGTCATGCTCCTCCTAGATGCCCCTCATTCGCCAATTGAACAATCTGATCACGAAGTACCACAGGGGGAATAATGCAATTACTTCTCATCACTGTGTTGCACAAAATGCTCAACTCTTCTCTAACACTCCAATATTCCTCCATTTGATTATCGGGACACATTTCATGAGGCCATCTTTGCCTAATATTTTCTTTCACACTTTCCACCACCAAATCGTCCTTCATGGCAATGTCCCTCTCTTCTTTTTTCAACACCATACCGTCTTGAATCTTAAATGCGTCATTCACATTAACTTCCTCATATTCTACTATCCTCTTAGTAGGCAAATGGGAAAGGCAATCTGCCACCACATTCCTCAACCTTTTCAAGTACTCCATTTCAAAATTGAACTCCAGCACGGATAACATCCATCTTGAAATTCTAGTTGTAACTCCTCCTGCCAATCCCCTGCCAGGCTTATGGTCAGTCCTGACCCTAAAAGCCAAACACCATAGGGAATGCTTGAGAGGCTTAATGCCTGACAACATGCCAAAGCCTCTCAATCACAGAGTATGACCTCTCTGCACCCTTCAAATTCTATAATTTTCTCTTGATCCTTCTCCACTTCGGTCAGCAGTCTCCCTAAGCCAACATTACTGGCATCAGTTGTCAAATATCGTTTAGCTGTTTCCTCAAAGTGACCAACAGAAGGGGCTTGTATGTGGAGAAGTGTGGCTCACTGGTTAGAGGAGGCAGACCTGGAAGCAGAGGTCAGCCTGGGACCAGGGTTCAATTCCCGGCTCGGCGGGGTCTTGAGTCCTAAAAATGTCCATGGACTCGACAATTCTTGCTCCGGTGCCTACTTGATTCATGGGTTCACACTCTGCGACTCTGGGCAATAGCTTGCTTAATCTCCACAATGGCCCCTCGTGGCGGGATGCCTGGCTTTCACCTTGCGGATACCTGGCTGGGGTTATCTCACAGGGGAATACCAGGACGGGTTCCCTAAGCAAGCCCTTAGAAACCGCTTGGTGATTTGCGCTATATAAATTCCTTTACATTTACATAATTCTTTTCTTGATATGTTGAAATGCCTTCTCCCACGCATCACTCCTTTCAAACACCACATTCTTCTTCATCAATACTCTTAAAGGCTGATGCTTACTTTCTGGACATGTTGCATCACTTAACCCCTGGACAATACTTTTTTTTGGTTGTATCCCTTCACTTGATATCTCATGTCGAAGATACATGACACGTTTTTTCCTGAACTGACACTTTTCTCGCTAAACAGTCAACCCATACTCATCCAGACGTTACATAACACGTTCAAGCACCTCATCATGATGCAACTCATCCCTTCCAGCTATCAATACATCATCTTTAAAATACCACACGTTTTTCAAACCTTCAAAAATCTGCTTCATCAGCCTCTGAAACCCTGCTGAAGCTGATGCCAGCCCAAACCTCAATTGTAAATAGCAGAATGCACCTAATGAGGTAACAAAGCATGTTAGGTGCCTGGAATACTTATGCAATTTGACCTGGTGATATGCCGCTGACATATCAACCACACTGAACACCTTTCCCCCAGACATTGCTGACAGCATTTCTGAAATATTGGAAAGTCGTTGTCTATCAACCTAAATATTTCTATTGAGGTCCCTTAAGTCTATGCAAAATCTGATTTTACCACCCTCCTTGGGAGCAACAACGATTGGGGCTAACCATTCCGATGATTCTATGGACTCAATTATTCCTTGACTTAACAACCTGTTTAATTCTAACTGCAAAGGTTCCTTCATCAGGAATGGTACATTCCTACCTTTATGTACTACTGGAACTGCCCCATTCTTAAGAATTATCTTGTGTGAGAATCCTTTTAGTAATCCCAAATCGTCAAATAACCCCTTCCATGCTCACGACGGAACAGTTCCGTCATGAGCGTCGGTTGACCTGTGCTTATGACGGAACCGTTCCGTCATGGTTCCATTGGTTCTTTAGAACCTTCAGCACCGCAGCGGAATTCGCGCAGCGCTGAAGGGGTTAAGACGCGGGGAAACTTTTTCACCATCCATTCGTCAAACGTATCCACTTGACTCACATGTGATTCGTCCGTTAATAGCATGACCAGATTTTCTGCATTAGGATTTAAAATTATGCCCAAGTCTTTCTGATGGCGCCATGCCAAAAGGTTAGACCAAAAATTGCTTAGATACACCCGACGATGCACCACTTCAAATAATATATTCATCCATCTCATAGCAAAAATCTTAATTATTTTTGCACCATAGCCCACAGCCTTTATGTCAGGTTCAGACTAATTGTCATATAAACTCTTAGACAAAATGTCTCCCCAAATCCACCAACATTTTTACTTGCAATTCATCAAGATGCATAAAGCATTGTGGTTTTTCTCATTTCTCAATACTTTTCTTCTTCACACCATTAAACCACCTAGCACAGTGTTTCCCAAACTGTGGTCCGCGGACCCCCAGGGGTCCGTGACACATTCCCAGGGGGTCCGTAGGCAAAAGTTTTAAAAGCACAGAAACGTTTCTTGTATAATTAGCAGCTTTCCAGCCACAATAAAAGTGTCAAGAGAATGCCAGTGATTAATGTACCTGCTGGAGAGGGAGGAGAGTTTTGTTCAGTGGCAGCTTTGCTTTAACTAATGTAGCACAGAGGGTTAATGTGCCTACTGCAAAGAACGTGTAACATGCGTCTTAAAAAGCAGTATTTGTGCCTAGGTTCGTGGTTACTGCTTTTGTCACAGAGATTCTTTTGTTACTGTGCACTTCATAAGTGACAATCGTAATCTAGCAGAGGGACCTATAAACTCTCATCAAAGAGCTGCTTGCAAACTGCGTGGTACCAGTTAGTAATTTATATTTTGTCCCAGTTATTCATTATCCTGATGCTGCTATAAATATATATTTGGGTGGAAATACATTTTTAATGTTAAAGTCAATGCTAGCCACTGTGTTATGTTCTGAATCCTGAGTTTGTGCTTTTTCAGACCAAGCACTCTTTAAACATTTTATATACACACTGATTTACATGTATGATTCAATGTCTCTATATGTGTGTGATGTAAAGTGCTCTGACATCCTACAATGGTATGAGAGATGCTATAAAACAAATGAAATACATGTGACAGAGGGGCTATTACTTCAATATAAAATACTAAGGGCCAGATGTACGATCTGTTTTTATATGCGCGAACGGGTTGGCGAACCCGTTTGCGCATATAAAAACAGATCGTACGTCTGTTTGGCGAACCCGTTTGCGCATGCATAAACCGATTGGGCCATGTACATAGCCTATTTCGCGAGTCGCAATTTGTTTGCGACTCTCTAAATAGGTTTTGCAACTTGCTATTTGGAAGGGGCATTCCCTTCCAAATAGCGAGTCTCAAAACCATGTACAAATTTTTTGCGTTCGCAAAACAGTCACAATTACCACCTACTTCAAGGAGATGGTAATGCATTCGCAAATAAGAAGGGGTCACCAGGGGACCCCTTCCCCTTTGCAAATGCATGCAAAATTATTTTTTAAGGGCAGGCAGTGGTCCCAGGGACCTCTGCCTGCCCTTAGAAAATGAAACTATAACGTTTCATTTTGCTTTTTTTTTTTAAATGCATGGTTAACAGGCTGCATTTTTTTTAACTGCTTTATTTGAAAGCAGTCCGAGACATGGTGGCCTGCAGAGCCCAGTAGGCCACCATCGCTGTGAGGGCTGGCATTCCCAATGGGCTTGCAAGTTGCGAGAGGCTCATTAATATTAATGAACCTCGCAATTTGCGACCCCATTGGGAATCCCAAACAGTGTTAAACACACTGTTGTACATTTCATTTAGCAACTCGCAATTTACCACTCGCAATGTGTCGTCAATTGCGAGGCGCTTAATAAAATGGTTGTACATCTGGCACCAAAATCCTTAGTACTTGTTTTGTGTATTATTGTTTTAATGTTTGAATTTTAACTCATACATATTGCTTGGGGGTCCCCGACTTGCAGTGGTGACTCAATGGGGGTCCTCAGGAGTCAAAAGTTTGGGAACCACTGACCTAGCAGATTCATGTGTAATATCACTGAAAACTTGTACAATGTTTTCCTCTTCATGAATGGTCAGCAGTATTTCGGTAACACTTTCACACACCTCTTTAACTTCATTTACACTTATACTCCCTGGATTTGACCTTACCCTACACATGTCCTTTTTCCCACAATTACGGCATACAATGCCTCTTGCTGCGCATCTAAAGCTAGTAGCAATGTGTCCAGGAGCACCATACCTAAAATATTTTATTTCTCTCATTAAAACGTCCTTCTTTCCTCCTTTACTGAATATGTCCTACTTAACATTTCCTGCAGCACTCTTCATTGTGTTTCCACTAGGACTTCGTACTTCCGAAATAGGAGCACATTCCCCTAAAACTTTGCAAATTACTTTTTTTGAAGTGTCTATTTCCTTCAGCCACTTTTTTGTTCCATGCCTTTTACAGCCTGAATGGCTACTGCAGATTGAGATCCTATATCTTCTTCCAGTAACTGTGCTCTTAAAAATAACTTCTGGCTTTCCATCACCACATTAATCTTGGTAATAAAACGTTCATCTCACATGTGGATAGACATTTCATACACATTATTAGGGTGACTGTCCCCCATTCCTAAGGAAACCTCAGGGAGATTTTCAAATAATCTTCTCCCTTCTACCCCCAAATGGTGTAACAAAATAGCTTGGCGTCTAACAAGACCATACCTATCACCACCTATGGCCAACATGTATGTAAAAAACATTTTTTTTCACTGTTCCCATTGAATGGGTGGATTCCAGGCTTGGCAAGAAAGGTTGAAGGTGACGCCATAGCTTGATCAGACATGTTCAATACCTGTAACAAGAATGTAAAGCAATAAACCGAAATAACTAATTCAAGTAAGGAAGTAAAACAATAAATTAATAAAACAGACTAACACAATAAGCGAATATAAAAAATGTCCTTATATATCTTTTTTCTTCTCCTTCACCTCTTCTTTTCCATCTTAGTCCTTCATTTTATCTGTGTCTAAACATGTAGATACACTAGTCCTTCTTCTTTATCTGGACTAAACATGTAGATATCCTTTGTCCTCTTTTCCTATTTCTATGTTTCTATGGTTTTTTTTATTAGTCCCTCCTCACATGAGCTGCCCTTGGGACCCATGAGCATATGGGTGCGTCTCTGTAAGTAAATTTTTCTTTTAGAAAATAATGCGCTCAGTATGTGGCACTGGATTTAATTCCTGCACGGGCACTCGATTACTCTGCCCGACACACTTCCCGACATGCTTTCCCCTCTCCGACATCTGACAGTGTGTAGGATGACGGTAGCCATTAAGTAAGGCACTTGGCACATTTAAATTCGGCACTGCAGTTAAATCCTGTTTCTCCCTGCACCGGCACTCGTTTACTGTGCCCGATACACTTCTCTGGTGTCACAAAGTGCCCAACCCAAAAGCACTGACACTGTCACGCAGCTTAACAGTCTATTTATAAAGCAGTGTTACGCAACATAGGCAGCATGCGTATCAAACGCCTCAGGCGCTGGTGGCAATATGGTTACGAGCATTCAATTCAAAAGGGTTGTGCATGCGATAACGGCACCCAACATTGACAGAATCCAGGACAACCCACAAAAGTAAGACCGTCAATAAAATAATAAAACTGGAAGTGCTTCTTTTTTCCCCCTTTTTTGGCTCTTCTTTAGCTCTTTTCCCCTCTTAATGTAATCTTACTGGTCGTGTGGATCACATCTCTCATAAATTCCTTTAGACAGAGGCGTAGCTAGAGCTTGTGGCGCCCGGGGCTATACCTCAGATTGCCGCCCCTGGAGGAGTGAGAGGGGGGGTGCTGGAGAAAAAAGACGGCGAGCACTTGAAAGATGTCCGAGAGACACATAGTATTGCCACTAATAGTTAACTCGATCAAGTTACATGCACATGCATGACACAGTCAAAGGCTACACAGTTGAATACACCGGTATCTGAGACTGAGTCAGTGAGTGTGAGGTTATCTGCTAGATTATATAATCTGCATTTATAGATCAGTTTAATTATATGTAGGCCGAGCGGCGGGGCTGCTGTGTGAGTCAATCCTTCAGAGGTCATTGGGCACCGACCAATGTGTACAAACTAAACTGAGTGTTTGTCTTCAGACAAACAATTACCGCCCGCCCCTAATCGATGCCCGCAGCTGTCATTATGCGTTAGTGAATTAACTTATTACTTAGGCAGCACATCTGGGACCCTAGCTGAATAACTGGACTGTAGGTTACAGCGCACCGACCCGGGCAAACTGCTTAGGGCTATTTTGTAAATTCAGGTTGACTCTTTTTTTGCTAAACACTTAGCGCCCTTGATGCCAGCTGTGGTTGGCAGTTATGAGTTGTCTCTAACCATATAGTAGTGCAGACACAAAAGAACGTGTACCCTAACATTACAACATGGCGAACTGTATTTTATGTAGACAGCTCAGAAGGTTTTTGCTTGAGCCACAGCAATTATTTTCCTACTTTTGGTCCACCTGCACCTCCGGCTGAGCTGAGAGACGGGGTGGTGTGTTTGGGTATAAAAGTTCCTGCACAAGACTCGTGAACCTTGACATCAGGAATTGTATTTTATGTAGACCGCTCAGTGGGCGCAACGGGCCACCAGTGCCCATAGCTGCCAAGGTTTTAGAATGCTATGTGTGACGTTTTCCTCATTTCAGTGTAAATATGAGTGAAATTTCAAAGACTGAGTGACACTTTCTCACAAGCAAAATCAAGCAATGAAGACGAGGGAAACACATAAATATCAAAAAGTACACCAATTTGAGCAAGGAGAAACTCTAAGTTAACTGCTGCAAAGCATAGGAAATAATTGATTAATGGCATTCATGTATCGGACTCTAACCAAAATTGCAGAAAATAGTTAAAGCGATCCTCATAATTTATTAATAATCAGCTGAGTGACTCTCAGACTCCCTTGACTACTGCTGACGATAAGAGCACTAAGCCCCGCAGCATTGGAAAACTAAGAGTGAGAAGGACTCATTTAGGTCAAAAGTAGGCAGGCTTAAAGCACATTGTATTTTTGACTTAGAGTAACAGTCTCCAGATACACATTGTCTGACACTGAACAATGATGGTGTGTGAATGTGTGCACCGCAACAACTAGCTAGCCCCATTGCCAGGTCCAAGCAAAGTGCAATCCCTACTCCTAGCTGGGGCTGGTGGCTCTGTGCACAAATGCATCCACTATTCTGTGATCCATCTCATGGTCACAGGTTTAAATATTGGCAAGTTAGCTCAGTATTTCTTTGCTCTGCATTGGGTGGCATACGTACCATTGAGATGAGTATCAATAAACATCTATCATTAAAGGCAAAGGGGTGAATATTTGCATTACAAATATACCTGTTATATGGTGTGTTATAGTGAATCACATATGCTTGGCAAGACACTGCTATTAATTTAACGGAATGGGCTGCTACTTTGAACAATCTTTTTTTTTTTACTTGCTTATTTGGAAAGCACATGCTTAATAAAAGATTTGTAAATAGGGTCTTCGTGCTCCTGTTCCCAGTAAGGCATGTTCAGCCTCATTGCTCCCATGTGAAACTGTCACCGTGATTTAAATTACATGTGGCAAGGATCAGAAAGTTATATACGTGATGGTTCTGCTTTGATGGTTCTGTTTTGCGCAACACCATTAGCTAAATAAACTGGTACCTCCCTTGTAAACACATATGGAGTCAAACAAGAACCCCCACAGTGAAAGCACCACAGAGGGGGAGGCCTATCCACAAAGATCAGCTGACTTGGACCTATGATGGAACCAGCCTGGCCTGGAGGGCACAGCTGTGTGCGGTGTGCAGAGAGGCTGATGCCCCCGCCACAATTGTGGAGAGTGGCAAGGGGATCGTAAAAAGGGTATCAAGATCCCACCCCCATTTGTATCATCTAAATCACTACCTGGACGGCTTACAGAGCAAACACCTCCCCCTCCTCCCTCCCCCCGCCGTGAGGATGGTTGGGCCTTCATGCAGTGCAGCAGGGGAAAGTCTAGAGCCTGGCACAGGCCCGGCCCCGGTATAATGTTGTGGATATCATCAGGGCACAAGTTCTAAAAAAAAAAAAAAAAAAAAAAAAAAAAGACGTGGGGTACGCTGACGTCCCGGGATTTAGAGTAGCATTTTTAAGATTACAGCGGGAATCCTAAGTGAAGTACAAGGCGGAAAGGCCTGTTGCTCGAATCTCATACTTCGTGGAGGAGAGTGCGAGGAACAACTGAACTTTTAAAGTATGAAATCTTACTCCAGCGCATGCTGCACTGGAATTAAGTTACGTACATCCTCTACAGAATCCCAAGAACACGGAAGTCAAGTCAAGACATACTACAAAATATAAACATAAGAAGAACAATTCCACCCAGCCTCGTAAATGTTGTGATTACTTACTTGACTCAGGGTGCGCCCTCTGTTAGCCTGTCTGAGCTTCACTGGGGCTCGCGATTGTCCGACCAGGAGGGTGATTCCACTGCTCCTAGCTGCACCTCCGCTCTCTCAGCCGCAGCAACTGCCCGGGCCAACTCTGCTACTTGATGCGCTCCGGCGGGGGTGGGCCCCGTGCTGAGAGCTCAGCTGAGTTCTTCCGCTTGTGCTCCTAGCTGCAAACAGGGCCCCGCCCAGGCCCTAATGAGGATTGGTCAAATTAAACCTCAGTCCTGACGTGACTGTGCGTGAGGTCAGAAAATTTGCGCAAAGGCAGCGATTAAACTATTGCAGCCATCCTAGGCCATAGGGAGCTGTCTCAGACAGCCCTCATGCCCGCTACTCCTTCAAAGCGCGCAGCTTGCTAACAAAATTGTCACTGTCTGGTGCTTTAGCTTAAGTGTCATGCCTCATGCGTGATTCTTGGCAGGGGCCAGCTGCAGTGCTGTGCGGCCGCCTCAAAGATAGTGCCGCCTGGGGCGGACCAATAGCTACGCTCCTGCCTTTAGACCAGGGGTGTGGACATTATTCAGTCATCCCCCTGCGCAGTTACAGCTCGTTGCCAGCAAATGTACTAAACACGCCACTCCAGATACTTGTCCAGTGGTGTTTATTCTCAGTTGATGCCATCAGCAGTTACAGCTGTGTGCCTCACGCTGTTAAAACAGTACTGAAGCTTCATACTAAATGTTACAAGCCATGACATTCTAAGCTCTACCTGGACATTCTAATCCAGGACTACATCACAGCATTATATAATTACCACTACACCTATCTTCCAATTCTGACTCCAAATATCCTGGTTTATCAAAACAAAATTCAAATGACTGTAGATCTGACAGTGGGTCAGTATTCTAGTCTTTTAACAATAAGTTTCTTTAATGCAATTGATACGTCAAAAAAAAATCCCAGATGAGAACTCTTATTGATGTTCCTTTCCTTCAAGTTGTTCTGAACACTCATTCCCTTCCTCGCCACCTCGACCAGGCCCTTAAAATGTATAATTAAAGATAGCACTGTGTTTGCTCCATAAATGCATCTACAGCTAGTTGCAAACCTGAGTAGACTTTTTGCATGGCGAAGTTCACATTTTTTTGAGAAACTTCTGACAAAACCAGAGCACTACTGAATCGACATGGATCATAGAGACTAACTTATTTTCCATGAATTCCAATGAATTTAGCCCTGCCATACACCTTGATTAATTATTTCTATCAGGGTACTTTCCATTCATTCAGGACTAATTACTTTACAGACTAATGAATAGGGACTCTTTCATAAGGAGTCTTTTGGAACTGCTCTAGGATAGTTTCTTCTGATGATCCTGTGTTTTCAGCTGAGCAAAACTTTATATTTTCCTCACATGGGCAAGAAGCTCAGGAAACATATCTTTTGAAATATACTTCACTTTCTTAATTTCTGGTCCAAGTCTTTCTATCCCAAGAACCTGAGACATCAGAACATAATGTATCTTGCTCCGGGCTGCCAGTGTGTGGTTTTCTTTTTAGGAGCTGCCAGCGTTTCCTCAGTGATCCTTCTAATTATTCCCCTCTGTGGCCTCTTGGGAGAGAGACATTAAGAGGGCTTGAAGATGATATAGAAACAAGCCTCCTCTTAGCCGTTTCCTCTTGATTTATAGCCTGGCTCCAGACATAGAGGGTGCTGCACTATTAATCAATACCTCCAGAAATGGGATTTAATTTAAGGAAAATATTATCATCTTGTATCAGTAAGACTTATCAGAACCTTCTAGGGCTAAAATAACCCTCAAGGGATCCCCAAAACAAATTCCATCTACATGCAGCTGAAATGTAAGCTTGTGCATGGGCGGTGAATTCATATTACCACACACATGCAAGAAACAAATACTTCTAACCCAACCACATCGTGAATTTTGCTGCTGCAAATGATAAAATCTAGGGTCATAACCACTCTCAAGGGTATATTCCCAGGACCCGACTGGCCATAGCAGGCACCAGGTGTATTCCCGCTGGGCTGGAAGGGTGGGGGCGGTTGCTGACTAGTGGAGGCTGTTTTTGGTACAGGGGGCCGGTTGTGCATCAGTGCTGCAATGTCAATCATTGTACCAAGAGCAGCAGCGGTGTTTCTGTTAGAAATGGGATTTCTGATTGGCTAGGGCTTGCGCCTAAGCCAGGCAGAAACCACCACTCCAATCAGGGCAAGGGAGTTACACACTGATGATAACCCCTGCTCACCCCTTTGGTAGCTTGGCACGAGCAGTTAGGCTTATCCCAGAGGCAATGTGTAAAGCGTTTGTGCAACACAGCAGATACACACAACAAAAGAATCTCCACACATGGTTATATAAAAAATAGCCTTTGTATTACCATTGTAGTGTAGTTCTTATTTTCCCAATAGGCCCTGCGCATTGGAATAACATAAACAGTAGTATCGACGTAGAAGTGCGGATCTTCCAGGCCTCTACTGACTATGTTAGACTTAATTGGGTTTGTTACCAACTAGCTCAGAGGTCACTGGAAACTTTCTTGACTGAATAGGAAGTGATCAGCTTCCCTGGTACAGACAAGAAGGGATTCAGTTTTCCAACAACCGTGCAACATGACAACTTTGCTCCTCAGATAAGAGTCAATCTCTAGAGTCGTGTGAACAATAGACAGTTATTTTACTCAGTCAGTGGTTGTGCAGTTTACTTTCACAATATGTAGAGAATAGAGAGACGGGCGTTGTCAATAAAGGGTAACATTTATTGAACAGTCTTTCTTCTCGTACAAGAGAAATGAATTGCCATAATTGCAAGACTTGTTATTATAAAAAGTACGTACAGTAAGATGAGTATTACGAAATAATACTGTAAAAGCATTGATATGGTTTCTTAGCCATACAATGGTTTAAAATGAATAAAACATATATACATTCATATATACATTAGGCTAAAATACTCAACTGGTGCTTCTAACTACGCCTACCCCAGTGTACCTGACCTAAGCCTAATACTTGGGAGGGGAGTAAGTAAGTCGCCTTAAGTTGAGATGGTTTTGCCAAGGTTTGCTACAAGAATTCTCTCTAAAGGTTTAGTCAACACCATACCTCTGGAATAGAATGATGGAGGTCTGGTATCTCCTTCAGGGGGTCGATATCCTAGTCACCCGCAAGGGTAACCTGGAAACGCCGGAGCTGGATTTCTCTGCAGGAGAAAAGACAGCGTCTCTCTCAGCGCGTCGAGGAAGAGGAGGAGGGGCAGTGTCCGCGGGCAGCTTGCATCTGCTGGGCTCTTGCAGGGGACGGCTGTTCAGCTCCTAAGTTCACCACACCATCGTTCGCTAGTTAGCAGCGATAGCAGTAGCGATAGCAGCTATGGTATCATCAGCATAACAGCAGCTTTGTCAGCAGCGATAGCATTGAGGCAGCTAGCGTTTGTTTAAGGCAACGTTGGTAATATTTATACCTGAAAGGTGCCTTGTTTGACGTAAGTTTTTGGACATAAGATGTCAATAAAGATGTCACTAGGAAGTGATCGTCTATCAGTGCTCATTAGAGTTCTATTACTAATCAAAACATAGCAAGCGGTGCTTTCCCAGGTTGCTAAGTTTTTATCTTGTTGAAGAACTCGGAGTGTTAATCTAGGAATCTTAGATAGTAACTTCTGCTATGTCTTTGCACTAATTGGCTGCAAAGGAAGTGGCAGAGAAAGCGATTCTGAAATGTGGCTCTATTCGTGTGAGGCCAGAGACGAGTTTCTGAATATTGCATTTGATCGGTTATGCCAATATAGGGAATAAATGGATTTATAGCCGTATAAGGGCATAAGGTCACAATATCGATCAGGGTCCTAGATTAGAACGCTACACCCACTCCACAAATTCATGTCCATCAAATTACTAAAACTAGAGCAATAAGATGCATGTGTAACATTGCCCACCCCAAAATACATATATGCATTTGAAATAGGCGTATTTGTAATACGTGAACATTTAGGTACTGTACGTTTTTGAAGCATAGAAATCATTCAAAAATGATAGCATATGAAATCAATGAACGATTCTGCAAAAAGAATTACACATGAAAATATCTCTGAATACAGAAAGGAAGGGCGAGATAATTTCATCACATATAAATGCATTGAAGTAAAATGTGCTAGAGGCTGGTGTAAAGTTATTATGTCTCTAGATGTAAAATAGAAGTAGAAGCTTCTGTTCTCTATGAATAGTTCTACCTTAAGCAAATAATTTTTCGTGCCAAAAAGATGAATATTAAAAAGTGTTCAATTCAAAAGAATTATTGCTTGAACATGGAAAATAGAGTTCCAACGCTTTTAGCAGTTTTTGTTGTTCAAAACTGAAGGCCGAATTCAGAGTTCATGGGAACGCTGTGTGTCGGAATGCTTCTCTAAAGTTATTGTTTCTGTTCGGGTGAGAACATCATATCAGACAGGCTCTCAAAGAATTGGTCTACAAAGTCAGGTGACAGTTCGACCAAATTCGATAGTGCTGTAACTTGGCAGGTGTGAGAATGATTGCTGTCATCAAAGGCTGGATCAGCAATGCTCACAGAAGGTCGTACCTGGGTGATGTTGCTTTTGTCACTCGCTCCACTGTTACCACCTAGTCGTAGCACAGGAGTCTCAACGAATGCCGTCATCAGGATTGGTAGCCGCTGGGGACAACACAATGCGTGAGCCGTTATCGGACTTAGCAAAGTATCGATATCCATTGGTACTGCTGATGGAAGTGCAAGACAGGTGTCCAGCACGCACTCATCTCAGCATAGCATACATCGAAGTACAGGTAAGATGCAGTTTTGCCATATCGGTTTGAATGAAAGGAACCAGGTCATGTTTAGATCTCTCAGCCTGGCCAATCCAAGGACTCTAGTTATTCTGTCCCGGTAGCGCACTGCTAGGATTGTTTCTTCCATTCCCATAGGAGTCATGTCTGAGCTGTGGCTTGCCATATTGAAGCAGGAGGGTCAAAAATAAAATCCCTGCTACAAGTCCCAAAAATAGGGGTATGCCGCCAAAAACAGAGTGGACAAAATTTGGAACGATTCCCAGAATTGCTTGAAATGGTGTTAGCAGTCCCGTAAAAATCGTCTTAAATATGCCTGGGATGCCTGTGGCACTAGACATGTTAAGGAGTTGGCTCAACATTTCTACGAAATGCACGGGGCAATTTGTTGATAAAAGGTCATGAACCTCCGTAGCTGTCCTTGCAACTAGGAGATCATACGTCTCTTTTGATGACGTGATGGGCACTGTTGTCTGCAAAAGCACAGACTTCATTTTGCTTAAAGTATCAATTCGTATAGAAGAGAAATGCAGACGAGGCCAGATGGGAGTCTCTATGTCTCCAGGCCCGCTCGGGAACAATGCTTGCATACAGCATTTGACCATGGAAGTTACGCTTACGAGATACGCTTTTCCTGGCAAAAGGCTACAACATCTGTGATCCGTTCTTAGAATGTAACTCCCATTTGCGAGTTGCATAAAGAAAGGCTCTATCTGCGTTGCAGGTGTGACATGTTGGTGGCATGAAAGGTTGTTAGAATTACCTTCACAGGCCCCATGTAAATTAATACCCTGGCACAAAAGTATACCGCTTAGTGAACGTTTACAGTTTTCACCACTAAGAAATACATTTTTCTCGCTGTCACTATAGCATGAATGTGTGTATGGTAATTTCCATGCTGATTTTACATATTCTTTACCCAATCGTTCATACTGGCCAGTAGGTATGTATTCAAGGCACTTTTTAAATCGGAAAGTTGTTATCGGAATAGTGATAATTCCGTGTATTATCCATTCAATGATAGGACTTTCTGACATTGTCAATGGTAATCTCTCAAGTTTTTCGATGCTCAGGATTGTATAGTCTGCTCCTTTCTGTGCCAAGCTGATTTGTTTACCAGTAAGGTTAAAAATGGAAAACAATGACGTTGTGTTGATTAAACGCCAAGGCACATAGCCTGAACGAAGATTTTGCAGCGTCCAGCCTAATTGTACAATAGAACGTAATTGTGACTGGCCATGCTGTAACATTAGCAAGTCTCTGTCTATTATATCAAAGGCAGAGGATACAATATTGTCCAACGAATATATTCTGGAGGACAGAGTCATTAACCCATTGTCCACTACAGAAAGTGATTTTTCCAAATTAATACGATCAATTTCTCGTATTTTTTCTGCTGTTTCAATTTGTGTGACTTTCCAAGCCTCGTTGTATGCAGCATAGATGCTGGCCGCTATGAAACGCCTTTGACGCTGTTTGCGTGGTCCAAGAATGAAATCGCGCAAATCAGCACCCTCTTTAAGTAAAGATAAGTGTTGCTTAATTTCAGCCAGTGTGGATGATCCTAGCCATTCGAGGCAGAGTTTCCCTACACTGTATGTTGTTACTATCCCTGGATGTTGTCTCTGGGAGTATCTAGGGTCTTGTCTGGTCATTTTTAACCCCTGTGTTTTGTTCAGGAATCTATCTTGACAGTTGTTTGTGTCAGTAGGCCAGATTAACCACTTTTTCCAATCAGGATGTGTTCTGTTAAAATGTAAAATTTTATTTAGTTACGTCTAACTCAATATCTGTAGTTGCATTTTCAAGTATTGATTTTGGAATAGACGGTTTGTTTAGGTCTTTGATCTTAGCTAGGCCAAGACAGGATGTTTGGTGAATTGTGTCATTTAAAAACATCATTTGTTCTGGTATCATGCAGGTTCTGAATAATGCTTCTAGGCCTTGTACCTGCCAATCTTTCGTACCCCAAATGGTTTTTGTTTCAATGTTATTTTTCCAATAATCAAAACCAAATGTCATCATTTTTTCATAAAATGCTTCAGAATATATCAATTTAGTGTTTGTCAGCATTGTTTTCAATCCTGCTTTATCTAACAGTTTGTAATAAAACGTTTCTGCATCACTGGTGTTAAACCCTGAGAAGGACTTGAATTTCTCAAAGAATGTTTTAGAACTGCTTTTAGGTGGTGTAGCACAATGTTCCCATTGATTATACTTAAAAACATTTCTAGGCTGTGCAGATTTATGCAAATAATGATCGCCATAATGTGTAAAACAGAACATCTGTTCATAACTAGACGAACCTAGTAAATAATTATGTTCTGTGAATCTAGCTGACATTACTAAATCTGACATCATGTCATTAATACTGTTAAAGTCCCAATCATCAGAGAATGTACTAGGTTTTACAAAGTCACTTAAGGAAACCTTCAGTTGATGAGCACTTCAGGATCTCGACCGGACCATAGATCTCATAGTCAGTTTTCTCCCATACTACCCCACCGGGTATTGGAATGGCTGTGACATTTACTGTTGACAGTTCTCTTTTCTTCACATGGGATGATCTGTGTGGTTTGAGGACTAAGTTGATGTTCTGACTTGCTGTGTCCATTCAATTGTAATACATTTTCCTAAAATTAAAACTAAAATTAGGCATAGTAGGAGTATAAATACCCCCGAAATAATCCAGTGCTCAATCAATGGTGCATCCAGATATACTTCTTTGACTTGTTGAAAGAGTTCTGTTGCTTTTTCTTTAAAAGTCTTTTTTGTTTCTGGCATCACTTCGGGGTTACTTTGATCCTCGGAAAAGTTGTCGAAGTCGATGAAATAACCAGAGGCAGTTCTGTCAATTGTTGGGATTGTTCTTTCAATCTGTCTTTCGGTAGCACTTTCTGATGCCACATTATTGTAGACTGGTGTTTCTTGACGAACTGTTTCAATCTGTGTCTCAAGAGGCACGAGTTCCATGGCATTATTGCATAGTCCTTCTCTGTGCACTGCAGGCTGATCGAATGTGATTAGTCTTTCAGTTTGAACCTCTTGGATTGTTGCAAGTTTGGGTATTCTGTTGTTTCTTGGGAGTCCACTGGGCCTACTGTTGATTATAGGCCACATGCTTGTGGTTTTACCAGGTCGATAGATACAACTCTGTTCTCCTTTTTACCAGCAAGGGGCGGTAGTACTACTGATCTTGTTCCAGTGACTGCCAAGACAGGTACTGCTTTTCTGTAAGAAGGCCCAAATTCCTTCTTCACCGCTATTTTTTCTCTGACTAGATCCCCAATCTTTGGAATCCAGACAGGCCTTGCTGGGGCTGTTGCTTGTGGTGCCTCGTCAGTGGGATATGGCTGTTGCTTTAACTTTATGTTGCTTAAGGATTTTCTTGTTTCATTCAAGTCCTGTAAAACAGCCAAACGATCTTTGATGTCAAAGTCTGTTTTCTTATCTTGTACCACTGATACTTGACTATCTAAGTCCTGAACTCTCATTCTAGTTCCGAACAATAGTTCGTATGGGCTGAAACCTTTTAGAGAATTTCTTGGCAAATTATTAAGACTGATTTGGACACTTATTAGATGTTTGACCCACCCAGCACCCGAACCTAATACCTTCGCTGTTATAGATCGCTTTATGTCTCAGTTTTTTCTTTCTACCACACTATTCCCTTCGGGGTGCGACGGACAAGAATACCGCAACCCAATTCCCATGCTGGCCATGGCCTCCTTATAAGCTCGAGAGCTGAAAGCAGGACCCTGATCAGAATGGAACATGGCAATTGCGTATGTGCCGATAAAGACTCGCAGATCTTTTATAACCAATCTGGCGTCAGCCGAGCGCTAGGGCCACATTTTTTAAGTGTGTTTAGCCTTAATGATTAATAGGACGCAGGATGGGATGTAGACAGCGTTACGCTGGTTCTGATTGGTAGCCGGTAGCGTAGTTCACTACTGCGATCCCTGTTACAGTTTTCACATTTGTTTGCATATATTTGGTGTTGTACACCCATTCCCGGCCACCAGTAGACTGATTGTAATTCAGCCAGGGAGTCCCTGATTGTTTGGTGTCTAGGTCCCAATCCCATGTGTGCGTCTGCTATTAAAAATATTCTCCTGTTCATGTTTGGAATTACCCTATCCCCCACTCCAGGGATTCGAGCAAAAGGAACGGAGTTTGCATCGATTACGTATGCATAATTGAGTGGATAGTTCACGGGTAGTGCTGCACAGTCGCCTTTTACGGTCGTTTTTACTGCCAGCATGGTTTCCCCGTCTATGTATTTTTCTGCACGCTTTTTTGTGGCTACGGAAGCCGGTTTAGTTGCTTCCGCTGTGGCTGTATTAGCCAATGAATTCCCTGCAACGGGAACGCCATCACGTTGAAGACTCTGTGCGTGTATCACGTGAGTCTTTTGTAGTTCTTTCTGTAAAAGAGCTACCTGTTTCCAGAGCAATTTATGCTTTATTGTGGCACCTGTGTCATCTTTGTAATCGTTTTCAATCCAGCTCTGCAGTTTATTATTGTAAGAGTTGACGTAAAAATGAGAATCGCACATGATTAGTGTCGGGAATTCACGTTCTGCATTTTCAAGCGCCATCTTTAAAGATCTGATTTCAGCTCTCTGAGCCGAACAGTTTCTTATTGATTCAGTTTTTGTTACTTTCGGTCTGAATTTACCGTACAGCCAACGACCTTTAACAATCGCACGCGCTGCATCGTAGGATTTGCTCTCTACGTTGAAATGCTGTACAAATCTATCTGTATAGATTATACAGGTGTACTGTGGGAGAGGCAGAAGTTCGATTGGCAGAGGATATTCTTCTTCATATTCTAAATCATTCAGTTCTTCGAATTGCGGGGCGAAATAGTATTTCACATCTTCCGCTCCTAGAGAATCTACACACTGTATCCATTTCGGATCCAGTGACACTGTAGGCAGGTTTACTGGGCTGAATAGCGCCTCGAAGGCGGATTCCGCTGTGAGGATATTAATCAGTTTGCCATGTGCTAGTTCTCGTTCATTGGCTAATGCAATTTGCACTGCTTTCACAGTATTTTCTGTGTGACTGAATGTTTTTTCTGCTTGTGTGTACAAGTGAGATTTAATTGAAATTGGTACCTTTTCTCCCTCATTAGAGGTTAGGTACGTGAATCCGCATCTTCCTGGGATGACTCGGATTACAAGATCGCGTGTGTTGTCACGTGTATCTAATTTTGTTTTTGCTAACATGTCTGTTTGCAGTGATCTCAAAATTTCTGTGTGTTTTTGAGTCCAATTGATTTGTTTAAAATCAGGTTTAATTAGTTTGTAGAGAGGTTTAACCCTCTCTGCGTAATTTAGAATGTATGTTCTTCCGAAATTCAGAAAACCTAGAATCGATTGTAAATTCTTCAGCGTTTTTGGAGCTTGGAGTACAGCGCACTTCTCTAAGAAGTTGTCCGCTAGGCTTTTTCCTTCACTTGATAATTCGCATCCTAAGAATAGTACTGTCAGATGGGCAATTCAGGACTTTTTAAAGTTGAATTTGTAACCCTCTGCAGCGAACCCAAGTATAATGGTGTTCACTCTTTTCAAGTGAGTCTCCAAGTCGTCATCTGTGAGATAGATATCATCTACGTAAGATAATGCCTCATCATCATACATTTGTAGTAACTCTGTTACTCTAGCTGAGAATAGTCCTGGGCTGTTCTTGAACCCCTGTGGGAGCCTACAGAAATGTTTCTGAGACCCCATTACGGAGAAAGCGGTCAAATACCTGCTTTCTGGTGCAATGTTTTGACAAAAGAAACCATTAGATATGTTTAATGTCGTTTTATATTTTTTCCTAACTATGTTGTTCATTAGTGCAGCACTATGCAAGTTTTGTACTGCAAACGTTTTGCAACATGCATTAAGGTGTCTGTAGTCCAAAACTAGACGATATGAATTGTCTGGCTTGGAGACAGGAAACAAAGGATTGTTCATTTGAGAGGTGCATGTTTCAATCACCCCCTGGTATTCAAGTTGATCTAAGATCTCCCTGACTTGTTTTTTAGTTTCTTGCTTAATGGGATACTGCCTTGGGCAGTTGGTTCACTTTTTAACTGGATTTTGTGAGGAGGTGAGTCCTCATCCCATCCTACATGATTTTTATATAATGCAGGTGCCTGGGCTACTGCCCATTTCCTTGCATAAGTATATTTTTTGTGAATCGGAATGTGATTCGAGAAGGCAGGCATAATCATTTCTTCGCCACGAGGGCACTCCCTGACAAACTCTGGGGGCCAATCTTTTTCAGCTAACAGAATATCATAGCCTTTTGAGAGTTTATCCCAAAATAGACCCTTTATTTTCCTAGTCTTATCACCCTCTATACGCAATGTTATTTCGTATATCTTATGGGGCTCGCTAAGTCTGGTGTCGGCAGTTTCAACCTGAATGTATTCATTCGTGTCCACTGTCTCCAGATGACTCATCAAGATCTTGCGGGCTATACTGATTTCTACTGCACTGTCTAGCATTGTCTGTGCCCACTCCCCGTTTTTCAACTGTGTCCTCAGTATTCTCGGCATGGTTGATTACTCTAATACTGGCTACCTTCTTTTTCGGAAATTGAGATTTTTTACTCTGAGCAGGTTCCTTGTCTTTAGACTTGGTGTGCTCTCCTGGGTCTGACCGTCCTCTTCTTTCCGATTTCTGCAAAAAAGATCGAGAGTGACGTGTATCAATACTTTGATATCTATCAGGCTTCTTCAAATTATCCCTATTTCTAAGGTTATATCATTTCTCAGAGGACTCCCTCTAGGAAGACTGGTGTTCTCGAGTCGGAGTTCTTTCCCTCCGTCGAGGAGACCTTCCTCTGGATTGGAAAACTTTTTCCTTGGGAGTGGATTGTTTATTTCCATCCCAGCTCTTTTTAGGATTGTTTAAAATATTTTTAATAAATAATTTTTCAGGATTTTCGAGCAGTTGGGGCTTTACTGGTTTTCCACCCAAGCTGTCTCTACCTAATTCTTCATAGCATTTTTCTATGATTCTGGCAAGCTCAATTGGCTGATCTGTTATATCTGTTTCCTTCAACTTCTGGCGGATCGCCACAGATGCTGCTTCTCCTTTTATGTTGGCTAATAATATAGCCGAGACCTGCTTGAAGTCTTTCAGTAATTTCATACCCAGAGTTAAAGCAGGTTCTGGACAGTATTCATTTTGAATCTGTTTTAGCACTTCTGGTATTACCACCATAGACGGGACACCATGTGTTTTTGTGTAAATGGAAGCAAAGACTGTACCCCAAGTGTCGCAGTCCTCCACGTGTGGTGCGATTCCCATAGGAAGGCAGATTGTCAAGATTCTGTGTTTCTCGATAGGGGTAGTATCCGGAAATACTGCCTCTATTTGAGTAATTTTTTGCGCTAACCAGAACGGAATTTGTTCCCGTTTTACGGATGTTTTACCAAGACAGGACTGTATGCTCTGTGGTGTCATTTTATTAGTGTTCCCCTGATGAGGGGTCAGCTGTGGTACATTAACAGCTGGTTGAACTGTTGCAGTCCGCATTACATACTGGACTAATTGCCTATGTATTTTAATTAATGTTTTTAGCTGTACTAACAGCTCTTCCTTTGACATTTTTGCAATGTCCGGATGTGGTGTGTAGCTGGCTAGAACCGCCACGTTGCTCCTGGTCTACCTAGTGGACCGAGCCTGGTAATATGATCATTATGTTTTAGGGCGCCTTTAAACCAAAGTAAATGTTCTTGGTATTTTAATGGGATTTCAGTCTCCTCGAAAGGAGCGTACTCTTCCGGTGGATCCTCTACTGTATAGTAGTGGAACTCGTGTGTTGCGGCGTTTGCCGCTTGAAATTTTATCCATGAATAGAATACCTCTGTCTGCCGATATTCGTGTGCCTCTATCACGAAGACGACTGTGCCACCTTGTGTGGTCAGTCCATTTTCTATAAGTTTTAACGTTATAGATTTTCTTAAATGTGCCGGGTTGATTATTGCACCCGGTTCAGTAGTAGTGTCGGGACCCTGCTGAGTCGCATCTGCTGCGGCCCCATTGGTTTCGTTTTCTCCTAGCATTGTATAAATGCAAGGTTTGCAGAGCAGGTCTCCAAGGAGACAAAGATTAGGTGCACAATATTTTGGAACACTGTATCCTTCAACATTGAATAAACCAAAGCTTTACATAGGAATCTCTTCCTACTGAGTTCGGGCGGATCTTAACCTTTCACCCACTCCAGACGTCTATTGGAGTATTTACGGGAGAAAGGGGTCTGTGTGAAATATGCACGACTGAGTTACATTAACGTCTGGCGTTAGTTTATCGCCTTACCAAACGTTGGGTGCCATGTAGTGTAGTTCCTATTTTCCCAATAGGCCCTGCGCATTGGAATAACATAAACAGTAGTATCGATGTAGAAGTGCGGATCTTCCAGGCCTCTACTGACTATGCTAAACTTAATTGGGTTTGTTACCAACTAGCTCAGAGGTCACTGGAAACTTTCTTGACTGAACAGGAAGTGATCAGCTTCCCTGGTACAGACAAGAAGGGATTCAGTTTTCCAATAACCGTGCAACATGACAACTTTGCTCCTCAGATAAGAGTCAATCTCTAGAGTCGTGTGAACAATAGACAGTTATTTTACTCAGTCAGTGGTTGTGCAGTTTACTTTCACAATATGTAGAGAATAGAGAGAGGGGCGTTGTCAATAAAGGGTAACATTTATTGAACAGTCTTTCTTCTCGTACAAGAGAAATGAATTGCCACAATTGCAAGACTTGTTATTATAAAAAGTACGTACAGTAAGATGAGTATTACGAAATAATACTGTAAAAGCATTGATATGGTTTCTTACAATTGTTTAAAATGAATAAAACATATATACATTCATATATACATTAGGCTAAAATACTCAACTGGTGCTTCTAACTACGCCTACCCCAGTGTACCTGACCAAAGCCTAATACTTGGGAGGGGAGTAGGTAAGTCGTCTTAAGTTAAGTTGGTTTTGCCAAGGTTTGCTTCAAGAATTCTCTCTAAGGGTTTAGTCAACACCATACCTCTGGAATAGAATGATGGAGGTCTGGTATCTCCTTCAGGGGGTCGATATCCTAGTCACCCGCAAGGGTAACCTGGAAACGCCGGAGCTGGATTTCTCTGCAGGAGAAAAGACAGCGTCTCTCTCAGCGCGTCGAGGAAGAGGAGGAGGGGCAGCGTCCACGGGCAGCTTGCATCTGCTGGGCTCTTGCAGGGGACGGCTGTTCAGCTCCTAAGTTCACCACACCATCGTTCGCTAGTTAGCAGCGATAGCAGTAGCGATAGCAGCTATGGTATCATCAGCATAACAGCAGCTTCATCAGCAGCGATGGCATTGAGGCAGCTAGCGTTTGCTTAAGGCAACGTTGGTAATATTTATACCTGAAAGGTGCCTTGTTTGACGTAAGTTTTTGGACATAAGACGTCAATAAAGATGTCACTAGGAAGTGATCGTCTATCAGTGCTCATTAGAGTTCTATTACTAATCAAAACATAGCAAGCGGTGCTTTCCCAGGTTGCTGAGTTTTTATCTTGTTGAAGAACTCGGAGTGTTAATCTAGGAATCTTAGATAGGAACTTCTGCTATGTCATTGCACTAATTGGCTGCAAAGGAAGTGGCAGAGAAAGCGATTCTGAAATGTGGCTCTGTTCGTGTGAGGCCAGAGACGAGTTTCTGAATATTGCATTTGATCGGTTATGCCAATATAGGGAATAAATGGATTTATAGCCGTATAGGGGCATAAGGTCACAATATCGATCAGGGTCCTAGATTAGAGCGCTACACCATAAACACATTAGAAACATAATCACACATTTGCACTGTGCCAACTGACACTAGGCAATATTCACGGGATTATATACAGGACAGGGCCAATCGGGCCACTGTCAGAACCATTAGATCAGGTAAGTAAATCTAAAACACAACCAGTAACTACTGGTACCATAATGACCTAAGCAATATCACATTAGCATTAGAAACCATCCCAAAATATCATAGCATAACATTAAGCATAAACACCTGAGGCCCAAAACTCATTAGCATAAACACATTATGCAGTAGACACCACATTTGGGCTTTGTTATGTTATGTTATGTTATGTTATATGAGTCTTTTATAGCGCTCGGCTACTCGAAAAGAGTATCCCGGTGCTTTCTTGACAGCCTGAAAAAGACAACACAGAAATTTAAGAAAACGGAGTCAGCAAAATAAAAGGGAGTCTAAGAGGCAAAAAGACAGGTTTTCAGGCCCTTCCTGAAGGCCAGCAAATTCGAAGTACTGCGCAGTGTCAGGGGCAGAGAGTTCCAAAGCTGAGGAGCCCGGGACCTAAAGGAGCGGCCTCCAATGCGGGCTTTCTTCACACGGGGAACAGTGGCAAGAAACAGCGACTCTGATCTCAGAGATCGTGACGGACGGTAGAAGGCGAGCCTCCTTTGAAGGTATTTAGCCCCCGAGGCGTAAAGGGCCTTGTGTGCAAGAGTCTGGGCTTTAAAAATTATCCACTTCTGGATAGGCAGCCAATGCAGAGACCGCAGCAAGCCAGAGACTCTGACTCGCCTGTGCAGGCCAAAAATGGCTCGCGCTGCCGCATTCTGGACCACCTGCATCCGTTGCAGGAGATACTCCGGCAGGCCAAGGTATAGGACGTTGGAGTAGTCCAATCTTGAACCAATTAGGCCTGTACCGTGGTCCTCCTATGGTCCTCAGATAGCAAAGGAAAAAACTTCCGAAGCATCCGGAGGAGACCAAAACAGGTGCCAGTAAGGGCAAGGATCTGAGATCTTAAAGTCAGGCCGTTGTCAATTTTAATCCCCAAATACTTAGCCAGCTGAGACGAACGCACTGGAGGAGACATATCGGCAGGCCACCATACCTGCCAGTCTGGATCAGATTGACAGCCGAAGAAGAGTACCTCAGATTTATCTGAGTTGCACTTGAGGCTGTTCAGTTGGAGCCATTCGGAAACAGCCCCAAGGCACTCACGGAAAATCTCTCCATCAAAATCCTCTCCTTTCCGACAGGTAAAGAGAAGCTGGGTGTCGTCGGCATAGGATACGATCTGGACCCCCAAAGACTCAGCCAATGCCGCCAGAGGGGTCATAAAGATGTTAAATAGAGTCGGGCTCAACACAGAACCCTGCGGGACTCCGACTCCCAGTGGCGGCATCTCAGCAGAGCTAAATGAGGCCCAGACCGTTTGTCGACGGCCAGCCAAAAATGATCTAAACCAGCTAAGCACCATCCCCCCCAGACCGATCTCATGAAGTCTGACGAGCAGACCCTCATGGGGGACGGTGTTGAAGGCCGCCGACAAATCAAGCATTATCAACAATGCTCTGCCACCCGAGTCCAGCGTCTCCTTGATGGCTTCAGACACCTCCAGCAGCGCCGTCTCAGTGCTAAGATTAGGGAGAAAGCCCGATTGAGTGGCATGAAGTAGATCGTATGATTCCAGATAATTGGAAAGCACAGTGTGCACGTGCTTCTCCACGATCTTAGCCAATGCAGGGAGGAGAGAAATAGGCCTATAATTGGCCAAAACCTCGGGATCTAAGCCAGGCTTCTTAATCATGGGAATGACCATATCCTGTTTCCATGGCGGTGGGACCACCCCCTGGCTCAAAGAGAGATTCAGGAGGGGATTCACCAACGGATTTACCACTGCCGCCATCTTCGCCAGGAATTTGGCCGGACATGAGTCAAGCGGCGAACCCGATTTGAGATTGGCCATGAGTGTCAATGACGAAGGAGCTGAAATAGGCGGAAAGTCTGCCAGGACTGACCCTGGTGGGACCGATGGAACTGGTCCGTCCTCAGAACAAGGGGAGGCTACAACCGGCCTCAATGGAAAATAGTCCAGGATCAGCCTAATCTTAGTAGCTGGCGAGATCCGAGGCCCATGTCTCGGTAGGTGCGGTCTGGGACGCATTCGACCGTGGGGCAATGAATTCCCTAACGATCGTGAAGATCTCTTTGCAGGAATTAGAGGCAGCCTCAATCCTCCTAGCAAAGTAACTCTTCTTCTCGAGGAGGATATCCCGATGATAGGCCTTAACCATGGTTCTATAATCGAGTCTGGCTGCAGAATCGTACTGAGCCCGCCAGGCCCTTTCAGCCACCTTGCACTGCCTGCGGGAAGCAAGCAGCACCTCAGTGAACCAAGGAGCAGAAACCCGTTTAGATAGCGATCAGGGAGCCCTCAAAGGGGCCAAATCATTCAGCCTGTCCACAAGCCAGGCCTGCAGAGACTCCAGGTCCCTATCTAAAACCCCCGTGAGAGGGCATGGATGTTCGCACAATGCCTGCGCCAGCATTTCTGGGGTCACCTGATGGTATGCCCTCGACGCTAATCCTTGCTGTCTGAGGGTACTACTCGGGGGTTTCTTATTCCCCAGTAAGTAAAAATTGACCAACCGATGATCTGTCCAAAGGACCGGCAGAAGTGCCGTCACCTCTATGGGGGACGTAGAGAAGACCTGATCCAAAGTATGGCCTTTATCATGCGTTGGTTCAAAAAGATAGGGGGCCAGGCCCAAGGGGGCCGTAATATCGGACAGTTTGATCACATCTGGGTCCGAGGCCTCATCCATGTGAAAATTGAGATCTCCAGCCAGAATACAGTGGTCAGCTCTCAGGACCAGCGTTGACATGACAGACTGAAGCTCATCGAAAAAAGAACCAACTGGACCAGGGGGCCTGTACACTAGCAGCCCTTTCACCGACTGATGCAGCGTCAATGATAAAGAGAAGGCAAGGGATTCAGACCCATTGATAGCCTCCGTAGGAATAATTGAGCATACAACAGATTTCTTTACTACGAGTGCTACCCCTCCACCCCTCCCTTCCAATCTATCTTGCCTATAAATATTGTATTCTGGAGGGATCACCATATCGGGATTGGAGGAGACTCCTAACCAGGTCTCTGTTAGCATCAGGCACACCGGTTTTTCCGTGGTCAGGAGGTCAAAAAGCTCCTGAGCATGACTGCGCACTGACCTGGTGTTTAACATAATACAGAGATGTGCCCTACCAACATAAACCTGACACCCGCAGGCCACCTTAACTTTTACTAGGGCTTGAATGCCCTATGTCCAGATAGTCAGGGCTCTAAGGGGGACCTCACAAAGGGCCCCCCGGCTGCCTCAGCAGCAAACACAAAGTGCGCCAGGGCACTTGGGGCGGAGGTGCACTCACCTCTCCTTGACCTAAACAGTACTGGCCCCCAAACGTGGCAGCTGGCCAGCACTCTCGCAGGCAGCTGTAAAAACTGTGCAAATAAGGTCAGGCACACATGGTGCCTCTTGAGCCCCATGGGGGTGGACTGTAAAACCGGCACGGACACTTCCACGACATTCCACGAGGAGGAAAGTACTATACGGGGCTTAAAGGACGGGTGACATAGAGTAATAGAAACGCTGAACCGTCCTTGATTTTCAAATGTTTTTAATTGGATACAGAAACCATCCAAATATCTAAACAATGAGTACTAAAAATCTCCAAACAATGGGTACTAATATATCCATCAGGTAGATACTATTATCACATGGATACGTTGAGAGGGGAAAGAGGCAGAACCCTGAAACACCTTTATTTCCTCTGTAGGCTGACGGAAAGCAGCAGTGGGATCATACCGCTGGAGTGAAAGGGGTCACCGGTATTCCCTAGTGGGGCTTTAAAGTGGTAAATATGCAGTGGCAGTCTGTGTGGTCAATGGGCAAGGCAAAGGACTTCAGAGATCCCAGAATGTAGTACTGACGTTGTGTTGTATGTGTTTTTAATATGTTCCCTAGGTACCTACTCACATATTAAATGAATGCAGTGTGGTGAAAACTGACCCTCACCCTGAAAAAATTGCCCAACTATATATACGGCAATGAAGCATGTTGACCCTCTACGGAGATAGAAGGCAACAGAGTGTCTTTTAACGTGAGCAAGCCCACGGCATAGAATAAAAGGGGAATAGCCAGTGTAGGTTTAGCTCATTTTTAATTTTAATAACGTGGTTCCAGAGCATCAGGTTCCACTTTATTAGGTGTCAGATTCTATAAGCACTAGGGAGACACATCCTAGTCCTCACATTACCAGTATTTTCACCACTGGCTTTATTATTCTTTCACAATTTCCGCACATAATCTTTTTTTGTTATGTTATGGTATGGTTGTGCTAATGATGAGAACCTGAGCCCACTGGTGAGAACCTGCCAGTGGACTCCCATGGTGTTACTTCCGTGAGGCACTCCAGAACTGTTCACTCCTTTTTTCAGTTCTTTTTATTCATTGGAATTTATGTCGCACCACACACTGGGTTGCACATACAGGGAAGGGAAAAAGAAAATAGAACAGGGATTCGCAGCGACAGACAGAATATGAATAACTGCCAATATAGCACACACAATTGTGGGAGCTAAAGATACGCAGAAATCCAAGCTAAACTGTTCTTGAAGTAGGACCAGTTCACATTGTGTTTGATCAACAAGATAAGAAACAAACAGGAGAAGGTTGTGATTTCTAGGCCTGCTAATGTGATTGACCTGGCATCCTGGGCATACTTCTCCCTAATGTTTTGCCTTTAGTCCTCCTGTTTTACTTACTTTGTTTTTGCTGGCTTTTGGGCTCTTTAAACATGGTAGAATTGGCCTACACCCAATTGACATATTTAATTTTCCTTGTAAGTCCCTGGTAAAATGGTACTACATGTGCCCAGGTCCTGTAATTAAATGCTACTAGTGGGTCTGCAGCACTGATTGTGCCACCCACTTAAGTAGCCCTTTAAACATGTCTCATGCCTGCCATTGTGCCATTGCAACCTGTGTGTGTGCATTTTTAAACTGCCATTTCGACCTGGCAAAATAAACTTTTTGACATGCCTAAACCTTTATTTTTAATACACATAAGTTGCCCCTACGATAGGCCCTAAACAGCCTATAGGTCAGGGTGCGGTGTATTCAAAAGGTAGGACATGTACTTTTAAGGGTTACAGGTCCTAGTAGTGAAAAACTCCTGCATTCATGTTTTACTACCACAAGGCCTGCCTCTCCCATTAGTGTTACCTTTTTACATTTAATAAGCTGTAAATTCCAAGTGGGAGCAGGTAGACAGCTCGATCTTGGTATCTAAAGAATTGTAATTGAAAGTACTTTTTAATGGAAAATCCCACTTTTGGCGTCTTCTGTTCCTAGCCAGTTGATGTCTACAGTATGTTCCTGGGTCAATTAACAAGGTGTTGGTGGCAGTTGGTCTTTGTTTATTGCCAGAGCAGGTAGGCAGAAAATTCCGAGTACCTCGGGGGTGGACATCTCTGCATGCAAGCTTCTCCTACTTCAAAGTGGGCACCAAATATAAATATTGTACCACAGACCCCCAAATCTTCAGTACACTTCTGGACCTATGAACTCTGCTAGGAATAAGGGCAGTGGTGCTTTTTAAAGGACTGCCACTCTGTTGGACTGCTGGAGTGTTATCCTTCTGCGCTGGTCCACTGCTCTGCTGCCCTCTTGCCTGAGTGGGAAGAACTGGACATGCATCTCTAAACCCAGGACCCCAGAGTGACTCCAAGGGCTAGTTGACAGGCCTCCTGATCAGAAGCCTCACAGACAGAACAGACTTCCAACAACCTTGAACCCAGCGCATGTACTCTGCCATCTGTAAGTCCTGCCCTCCCAAGTAGTGCCATTCTTGTACTCAACCCTTGAATGTGAGCCTGAAGATGCTCTGACAGCCCTTCTATGGATTCAGCAAAACCAATGCATCTCCGGTGCATCTCCAGCAGAACTGATGCAACGCCTCTACTGCTCAACGCATCACCCACGGAACTGACGCATTGCCTCTGCAACATGGATTTCATCCAAAGCAGCCCATGTGAACTGCTGCTGCATGATGCATCTCTACACAAGGACATCGCCTTGCCCAGCGCATCCCATCTGAGCTATTTATTTTTGACAGATCTCCATGCTATGACATTGCATCCCTCTTCGCATGCTTCCTGTAACTGCTACTGCCCAACAGATCTCCCCACTCAGACCTTGCATAAGCTCTGCTGCGCGACGCATCCTTAACTCAGGACTCCGGTATCTCTTTCAAACCAGGCTTGAGGTACTGTATTCAGTGGGTCTCAGTGAATCCTTGTAACCAGCCCTCGCTCTGTCATGGATGGCCTAAGATTGGGACTTTGTTCCTGTCCGGTGTGACTAGATAACCACAGTTGCCACTTTGGATTTTTTGGCGCTAATTTACTGAAATCTTCAAACTTGCATATCTCTGCTTCTACTGATTGAATTTTTGTCACTTTGGCCTTAATTTTTACGAAAATGTACTCTGATTTTTTTTAATTTGGTGTAGGATTCTTCTTGTGATGTGTTTCATGTTAATACTGTTGATGGATTGTGATTCCTGCTTGAACAGGGTTTCAGCCCTCACTCCCCAACCAGTAACCTAATTTTTCACAGCAGCTCCCTCAGGTTGAGTGAGATTTGCCTTTCCTGTGTTAAGCATTCGCACTCCCCTCATAAGTAACGACTTGGACAATAACAAGGGCCGTAGAGATAATGCAAAACACTATGTTACATTTAAAGAACATTTAAAGAAAACATGTATTGAGGATGGCATGTGATATGCTCAGGCTTAGCAGCGCGCTTGCTCGCGAATATTTATATGGTGATTTGCGCAATTCTCCAAGAATCTTCCCTTTGTGAAGTGGCATCAGATTGCTGTTCCAGTGCAGAGAATACACCAACACTGCTTCTTTTACTCCGCCCCTGCTAATGACAGCCAACAATTCACAGCTTTCGGCTGCAGCAAATGAGCTGGAAAATTCCCAGAAAGCTCAAAGCCACGGCCTGGGTTGGGATGGCTAACCTTCTACCAGCCACCCCAACCTAGGTGCCTATCCAGGCGGGGCATATCCAATCAAGCCCCTGGTACCTGGCACTGTCCTAAGGCAGTTCGCTGGCAGTTTATGGGCAGGTCGCTACAGAAGTGGGTGCAGTGGACCAAGGGACAAGGTCCTAGATGGCCCACCATTACTTCTCCTTTTTACTGGTCGGGAGCACATTGGCGTTGCCTTGCCCTATGTTGGCCTTTGAGGGCCGGCCCAAAGATTCACAGGCTGTTCTGGCCTGTTGCTTGTCACCTGCAGCTTGCCAGGTAAGGCAACCTTTGTGGAGCCTGCAGGGTAAAGAGGTAGGGAGAGGTGCTGGGGCATGTGTAATACCATCCAAATATCTCCCTAGTGCAAATCTCCTGGCCAGGGGAATGGGGGTGCGTGGTGCTCCTCCTAAGGATCGAACCAGGGTGAGCAGAAGCAGCCCAGCTTGGATTGTGGTGCTGCTTGCTTTCCGCCATGTGCTCCCCTCGCCTGGTTCAATCTCAGCACTATTAGTGGGCTTTAGAGACCACTGCAATCGCTCCATATTCCATAGAGGATTCTCACCCCCAGCCAAGGAAACTATAGGATTGAGGACAAAACTACGTGCTCAGGCATAACAAGGGCGCGGCTGGAAATTAGAGACGTAAACCAAGACTCCAATGCCCCTAAACACACTGTCTCTCTTAAGCTGCTGTGTTAACGCTAAATCAATCTGAGTTAGGCGCTGGGCCTCTCCTTCAAGCTTCCGGGCAGGCCCTCTTGCCCTAACTCCGAGGTCAAGTTTTTCAAACTTGCTGAGTAAGTTCAGCTTTTTAAAAGACCCAAATAGACGCATTGTTTTCCCATAACGTAGATATCCAAGGCCTACAAGTATGTATTCAACCATACTCTTCGCCCATAGCTGATCAACGTCTACATGAGCCCCCTCGCAGACATCGCACGCCAGCACAACCTCAACATCATCTCCTACGCCGACGACACCCAGCTGATCCTCTCCCTCACCAACGACCCCGCCACCGCCAGAACCAACCTTCGCGAAGGGATGAAAGAGGTAGATGAAGAACAGCCGCCTGAAACTGAACTCGGACAAGACGGAAGTCCTCATTCTGGGATCTTCACCCTCCGCCTGGGACGACTCCTGGTGGCCCCCCGCCCTAGGCAGCGCACCCAAACCGACAGACCACACACGCAACCTGGGCGTCATCCTGGACTCCTACCTCTCCATGACCAGACAAGTCAACGCCGTCTCCTCGACGTGCTTCAACATCCTGGGCATGCTACGAAAGATCTTCCGGTGGATCCCCACAGAGACCAGGAAGACGGTCACCCAGGCCCTCGTCACCAGCCGCCTGGACTACGGCAACTCCCTCTACGCCAGAACCACCGCCAAACTCCAGAAGAGGCTCCAGCGGATCCAGAACACCTCAGCACGACTCATCCTGGACATCCCCCGTTGCAACCACATCTCCGGACACCTGAGAGACCTGCACTGGCTCCCGGTCAACAAGAGAATCACCTTCCGTCTCCTCACCCACGCACACAAAGCCCTACACAACCAAGGCCCAGGATACTTCAACAGCCGCCTCAACTTCTACGCTCCCAAACGCCAGCTTCGATCGACCGGCCACGCCCTCGCCGCCGTCCCCCGCATCCGAAGAGCCACGACAGGGGGACGGTCCTTCTCCTACCTCGCCGCCAAGACATGGAACTCCCTCCCGACCCACCTCCGCCTGACCCAGGACCACCTCGCCTTCAGGAAGCAACTCAAGACCTGGCTGTTCGAGCAGTAGCGGACCCCCCTCCCCTAGCGCCTTGAGACCCTCTGGGTGAGTAGTGCGCTATATAAATGCTTTGATTGCTTGATTGATTGATTGATCGCCACTGATAGAAGCCAATGGTTGCAGTGGCCTGCAAAAACTCATAGCGCCCAAGAGAAAGGCTCCCTTTCACTGGGAGGAATGGGTGAAAAAGAGACTGCAGCAAGGAATAAGAGGCTATCTATGGCACCAGGCAACTCGGAAGAAGGGATCCCCCACTGGGCTGTATCCTAGACAGCCAGGGTAATGTTGAGTCTCCTCCAGCAATAACCCCTTAGTTTAAGGCTCAGTCACCATCTAATAAGCCAGTGGAGCACAACCAGCTAGGAAACAGAACTTCCATTTTTGAAGGATCAGCTCACCCAACTGTTTGAGGCATCTCCCCAACTCAACTTCAACCCATGTGCCAGGCACCTTTAGGCATCAAGAGGCTCTCAGTGAGGACATATTTATCTTCTAGTCCTGACTTTAAGGAGCCAAGACTTTGCTCAGATAATAGCCCAATGCAGTGGCAAAAAGACGGCTCTTCTTCGGTCTTTCCAATCAGCTGATTGAGCCTTTAGCATACCACTCAATCAAATTAGACTTGCAGATCATTCTTCTTAACACCATGGCAATATACGTCATGACCATTGACTTAAAAATTAGTACTCTAAATTTGCTGGTTCAATGTGCCCAATGTGAAGCCGTCCAACTTGCTCCTCCGGCCCAGTGCTTGACAAGCTAGTTGGCCTCCCCTATATTTTAACCTCGGTTTTAACAGAAATTAAACTTCAACGAAACCCAGACACTGAAGCCGCCTATCTGAGCAACGCAAATATAAAGCCCGCAGCTGCCCACCAGGCTGCTCCCATAAGCGCTGATGTTAGTGTTCCTTCCAGACGACAACAAATAGCGGCCGCAAATAAATCTGCTCAACAGACCACCTAAACGCCCAGTCTTCCATTAAATTGGCAGCTCAGAGCCTTGACTTAACCACAGCTTCCTGAGCCAATACAACATTACCGATGAAAAGACAGCAAAAGAGGCTCAGAAAGACCCATAACAAATAACACGCAAAAAGTGCCCCATCTTTGTAGCTTGACCAAGTTTACTCCATCTGCAGGCCTACACTAAAGATGTCAACTGCTGTCAATGAATCATTAGTGGGAGAGGCCCCGTGCAGAGCCTCAACCACCACCAACTCTGACACCCCCAAAAGTCTTTTCTTTAGTGCACACAAACTCTTCTTCTACTTGCAGTAATCCATCTTCTGAGCTAGGTCATCCATCTAGTTTATCAAGAAACCGGTAAGGTAGCCAGCTCAGTGGAATCTGAAGTGAACACCAACGGAACACAAGATTGTCAAGCAGACTGACTTTAAGCCCTCACGGATCTCACAAGTAACAACCACCAGCTCTGTGATGACCAGAGAGAATCCCTGCCGACTAACTTACTGCTCAATCTGCCCCAAAACTCTACCTTACAAGGTGCCATCTCTACCTCAAAAACCGATAAATGGCCCAAACACTAAGCTTCCTTGAAGCGTCAATCTTTAACAATCATCAGTACATCTATCAGCAAGGAATTAGTCATGAAGACCGGTAGTGACTCCGACAGCCTCTCTAAGCTAAACTTTACCCCAAAATATAAATTGAGGTGGCAAATCAACATCAAGAGAGACTCAACACTTCGGATGACTCAAGAAATCTCTTCTTTAAGGCATATCTAGTAAAGAATATACACTCAGTTACTTTTTTAAGGTCATCAAGGTCCAGTATGGAGGAGCATACTGTTATTTCCTGGGCACCCCATTGCTGGCCGAACAGGTGTGGACAGAAGAATCAGCTTTGAATTATGCACAAAAATCTCACAACATGAGGCCAATGCTTAACCGCAATTTTTAACTCCTTACAATCCCGTTCATGCAGATCTCCCAACGAGCCCGTCGACTCACTGGGCCAAGGAGGAAACTTCTGCTTATCATAACAAGCAAACCCAGCCGACTTCAGTACTTAGCGGTGCTCGGAGGCACTCAGTATCCACTTCAGCTTGTTCCGACCCCCTTTAAATAGCAATGATGAGATTAAACACATACTAAGCCAAACACAAGCACCTTCTGAATGTGCATGGCTCCCGGTCTTGCTGCAATTAAACACTAACAGGCACAGGAATCCTTAACAAAACAACTACCCTGCCCAAGGCCCATCTAGAGATAGTTTTGCAGTTTACTCATGGAACATTGGGGGCCTCCAAACCAAAATCGAAGATATGTGCTTTACAGAACACATTAAGCACCACTATTTGGAAATTCTTCAGGAAACCTGGGTCCTCAAGGCCTTGGCTAATTTAGCAAACCAGCACTTAAAACACACTTGCTAGGCCACCCTGCCAGGGGTCTCTTCATCCATGTATTGTCTGAAATCAATGCTAAAAGAGAAGAGACACTTATTGACCACCCAAAACTTGCAAGATGTAAAACCCTTGGGATACTCTTTATTATGTGCTTAACTTCTGCTGATCATTAATGTCTACATCCACCTGCGTCTGCCAAAAAACAGGAAACAATTGACATTATATTGCCCTTTATTTCTGCCCAAACATCTTTAAACCCTACTTCACCTATCTGGATGACAGGTGACTTCAATGTGAACCCGCTACAGTCAGTAACACACGACCAAATCTCTGAAATTCAAGCCAGGTCTGGCATGTTCCCTCATTCCAGCCGTGCACATGGAGGGGCCGTAGCAGGGGCCGTTCCGTTGTCAATGAGGTTGAGCATCTTGGGGTGAGATCTTTGAATATTTGCATAAATCCTAATATTCAAGCGCTGCCTTCATTCCACACAGCAATGACAAGCTCTAACATCGATTAATTCTATGTATCTCTTGCCTAGTTCTTCAAGGTCAACCTCTATGAAATAGGAACTCACCTGCAAAACCAATCCCAAGGATTTTGCTAAATCTACTCTGCCCGATTCACAATCAGTTACAGTTGGCCAGTGGCGCAGTCTCCACAATGAACTACAAAAGGCTGCACTGGACAAAAGGTACCATAGCGCAGATAGAGGCCAACTAAAGGAGAAAATGGGAGCTTGCTCATAAACAGAACAGGGACTCACTGTAATCAACTACTCTACACTAACACCTGGTGTATGGTGAGGTTGGGGTCCGGTGCATAAGTTTCAAGAATAATCTTCACACAAAATGGCCTCAAACAAGGATGCGTCTTAGCCCTGTACTTGTTCAATCTGTACCTGGTGGAGCTATCTTCAATGCTCAACAATGTCAACTTGCTTCCCCCCACACTGTCGGGTATTAGAGCCTCTCACATTTTGTACGCCAATGACGTCATCCTGATCATCCGCACAAAGGTTGGCCTAGAGCGGCTCATCGACGCAAAAGCCACATAAGCAGCAAAGCACGGGCTCCAAGTCAGTCTCAGTAAAATTAAGACCATGCCAGTCAACACAAGAAGATCCTAGCTGCTCATGTTTTTCCTGGACAGCACAGCTTTGGAGCATGTGACAGAATACAAGTACTTAGGCATAGTCTTTGATTCACATGGCAATTTTAATAAACAGTGCAGCGTGATACAAAGAAAAAACAACTCTCTTACAACTGATTTCTGCTTCTTAAGGAATTCTTTAAAAGGACTGTCACTCCAACCTCTCATACAAGTGATGGGATGCCAAACATGTCCCTTCCATAGCATATGGTGCAGGTCCTCAGAGGTAGAGCTGATAAAATATTAGACAACACCTTAATTGCACTTATTGGCAGGTGTTCGATCTTCCACGACATGTCTCTCCAGCTCAAATACGCCGAGAGTTTGGCTTCTGCATAGAATGTAAACAGCCTGGTGCATTCTCAAAAACCTGTTACAAGTTGAACAAGCATTTGCAATGCAATAGGTCTCGCAATTGCAAGATTTTGAGCTACTGGCATTGTAAATGACAATGCCTTTTTTGTATGTGTTTAAAAAACCTGCGATAATTAAAGGCATTATCGCTGTCAGGTTACCAATACACTCTTACCTGCAAGATGGTGTGCTCTTATCTGTTAGGTACTTGGTAGGTTTTGGAGGAACGTTATGAGCCAACCTCCCAGAACCCCTAGAATATAACCAGTGAATATGTAGGACACAATGGCTACAAAATAGAAAGTTGGGAGGAGGGCCGGATTCGGAGGCTGATGACATTTCCTGTTGTCGACTTGTGAGGCAATAAAGTATTTTTGAGCGTGTGGTTCCATGAATAGAACTGTTGAGTCTCAAACCCTACCCTAAGTCTAAGAAATAAATGGTTTAAATATCCTACCTGCGACTTTACAGGAATACGCGTAGAGTGCTGATGTTGTTGTGTAATGGGTGATGTCTTCTAGGGTAAAGTCATGTAGGCAGTGTCTGTCAGAATGGAAATTAGGTTCTTCTCTGTTTAGCAAGAAAACAAAATATGAGTGTTTCTACTATTTTACAAACAGACGTACATCGCAAGATTTGACTTTCTCTATCAATAGTTCTAAACTCCTAAAACGTACATCAGCATTATGCTTCTTTCATGTCCCATCACACGATTCTGTACTTTGGAAATAAAAAAGTAAACAATATGCAACATATCTATGATCTATTATGACAGATAATTCCCAGGTTGTTTTTTTTATATTAAAGTCTTTTCTTTTATCAAAGAAAAGGGTTCCAAAAATTGTTCTTTTCTGTTGCTCGCTGACTCCACTTGCTTTCTTGCGATGGGCGCCTGCTGCATAAAAGAATTGAGAAAAAAAATAACTTTGCTTTCGTTTCTCTTTGATTGTCTTTCAGGAATCGTGGAGCCTGCTGAAAACAGAGATCCAGGAAACCGGAGGCGTTCGAGTGAGCAGACGACGATGTTACTTACTGCAACCGGAGACAGAAGGCTAAGCGCCTTCCAGAACCTGGGTGTGGCATTTTATACTCTTGCCACACCCGACCGCACCCAAAACGGCTGCTACGTTGCACGCATTAAGAAGCGAGGCAATGTGCGGTCTCAATTAAGTCATATCCTTTAGTGCTAGCTGAGAACGCATGAGCAAAGTCTTTTCTGTTTGGTCCTTTTTTTGTATTTGTGCACTTTTGACAAACTGAGCGTCAATAAAACAAAACTGAGCGCAAGCAAAAGACGATTACTGTACCATGATAAATAGAACAATATACGTGATACATGGATATAAACAAGCATTGGCACAAGCCAAAGAAACATATATATAATACTTGCACAATACTTAGGCTTACATAATAAGGAGTGCTGAATGCACGGGATAGGGGTGGCTTTTATTTGGGGAATTGCGTACTCTATAAAGGGTATGTACACTCTATGCAGACTTTAGGTCTTTATTTGTTAGAGCCTTATCACTTAACAGGCATGGAGTCATGACAATCGCTTACAATACCAATAGGTCAACGTTTCTAAAATGCGAGACCTATTGCATTGCAAATGCTTGTTTTCAATTTCATTGTTGTCCAGTCATTCTGCTATCCCATTTGTCTACACATTTGTAGCATACATTTGAGTCAAGGTTCTAGGCAGAAAAATGTTCTGAAAAAATACGGTATTTTGCCAAGCAATTAAAAAATGCGCTGCTGCTATCCTAGGCGATTGAATTTATTACTTACAATGAGGGGCAATACAAACCCCCGCTTTGGCAGCTACGGCGTAGGTGGGATTCTTTATGGGCCTTCCTCTGCCTGCAACTCCGTAGATAAAGGTTCATAATTTACGCTGGAAAACAGCCTCAATAGAAGAGCAGAAGGAGCAGGGGAAGACATCTGGGTGAATAGAACTGGGAAGGAATGAAGGAATATTAGAAGGAAGGGTGAGGCGAAGAAAGCATGGATGAATGAGTGGATGGATGGATGAATGAGTATGTGGATGGATGAGTGGATGATCAGATGAGTGAATGGTAGGTGGGTGCACAGATGACAGGATGCATAGTAAAGATATGGATGGGTGAGTGAATGGATAGGAGGATGGACAGGTGAAAAGATGGCAGAGTAAAGGGAGGGAAGGATAAATGAATGGATAGGTTGATGAACGGGTGAATGGATGGCAGAGTATAGGGATGGATTGAAGAGTAAGTAAAAAGATCAATGAATGGATGGCAGAGTGGGTGGATGATGGTGGATGGTAGGATGAATGGTAAAGTGGCTGGATGCAGATTGTATGAATGATGGCAGAGTGAATGGATGAATGGCACAGTGAATTGATGGATAGCAAAATGGATGGAAGGATGGATGGATGGATGGCAGAGTGGATGGATGATTTCAAAGTGAAAGAACAGATTGTTTGATGGCAGAGTGGATGGACGGATGAATGAATGACAGAATAGATGGATGGATGAATGGATTGCTGGAAGATAGTGGCAATGTGAATGAATGGATGGTTGGATAGGAGAGTGGATGTATTAATGGATGGATGATTTAAGGAATGGATGGCATAGTTGATGGATGATGGATGGAAGAGTAGATAAATGGATGGTAGAGTGGATGGATGAAGAATGGGTGAGTGGATACAGAATGGATGGATGGGATGGATATCAGAGTGACTGGATGTGTGACGTGACAGAATGCATGAATGTATGGTAGAATGGAATGATGGATGGCAGAGTGGATGAATGGATAGACAGCAGAGTGGGTGGATTGATGGGTGAATGGCAGAATGTATGGATGGCAGAGTGGATGAATTGATGACAGAATTTTATTCTTTCAAAAAAAATATTTTATTGAACAAAAGCAGAGGTAGTAAGAAGGCGACAGTCATGAATTACAAACTTGACATAGAATACATACATTACAGCAGTGTGTCACAAGCACCGTTACGAGGGGGAACAGGTCTAGCCATCGCCATGTCAGTTGTAGGGGAAGTACATAAATCACCTCTATAAACATTCCAGTGTCCCAATTTCTTATCCCATACACCAGGGCACCCCCTAACCTTGTAGACCGTTTTTTCGGACGAATGGATGACAGAATTGATGGATTGATGAGTTGCAGTAGATAGATGGATGAGAAAAGAAATCTGTTCTATGGAAGGTTTGGCTCACTTGCTTCGCTTTTTGGTTTTTGGCATCAGTACTTTAGTTCAAAGTGCGGGATATTTACATTTTCTGGCTACTTCCTTGCAATGATGACATTTCAGATTTAAAGAAATAACATCTCTAAAAATCTGATACTATTACTAGAGTTTGCACTTTCTCAGATGTCACTCAATGAAAACCTTTCAATGCAGTGATATAAATCTGATATAGAATATATAGCCAAACGGTACCGGATGTTAAATAGCCTTTTTTTCTAGTTTTGAAAAGATTTTAACATATTTGTATCTGATATTTGTTGCACGAGTTACATGACAAACCATTTCCATGGCTCGGCTCCTTCGAGCCCAGTAAGATTCTGTGTTTTCCCTGTTGATTTGTTGGATCGCCACCTCTAGGGCCTCTAGCCGAAGAAGCTCTTCATGACGCACTTCCAAACTGGCTCTGAGCATAAGATCAGCCTGAAACAAAGACAACAATCGCTGCAAATTCTTTCAAACAAATATTTACTACTGCAAACTGACAGAAATCCACTGAACAACAAAAGCTTTCGCGATGACAACAAAATTAACAAATTACTTCCGGCACATGTGGGACTCGTTAACGAACCAATAGTTCACAGTAACAGTGAGTAGTAAATTTTCTCTGTATGTATATAGCGTTTGAAGGAGGCGCAGCGATGAAGAACGATTCTCAGTGACCTTTACGCAGCTGGTTTCCTCTCGATAAGGTTCTGAGCACCATTCTATCTCTGGAATGTGAGTCACCAGGGAGCCCAGACAGGGGGCGCTGACGTGGTTCCTACATTCACGGGGCCTACGAATGTTATTAAAAGATCACAGATTTCTCTGAGGGAGTTAAAGGTCAAATCTCCTAGGCTGCAGAGTGAAGGACTGGGCTATTCTAAGGCCCAGCGGTGCCAGGGGACAACACCTGAAACCTTCGTGGGTTACCTGTTCCGGCGTACATAACACAGAGACATGGGACACTTCCTTGGCGTCAAAGATCGAGGTTTATTTACTGCAGGGAACACAGAAGTCACAAGAAGTACAGCGTGTGTAGGTTCTAGGAGACTGCTTCAAATTGCAACAGTGGATCGCTCCTTTTATACAGATTTCAGTCATAGCACAACATGGCGAACAAAAGGTTACAACTCAGTTCCCACAGTAAACTTCAAAAGGGTTGCTTTCATGTATTCAGGGTCCCGGAACATAATTACAGTAGCATCGCTGATTCCCAACTGTAAAAGTACGTTATCCCACCATTAAGTTCATTCCATTCCGGCTGTAAACAAGTTTAAGGAAGAGACAGAAACAGGTGCGAGGAAGACAGAGATAGACAACAGATTGAAAAGAGTGTTGGGGGTGATATCGGAAACACAATTGCGGGATCAAAGGATTCGTGCCTAATGAATGCACGACTGAAACAATAGACCGGCACGGTAAAATGAGCCTCGAGCGGGGCCATCTACCTTTACAGTGTCATCCCCCTCATCATAAAGACACCCTCAAAGGAACATGTGTCTTCCGCAAGAGCTTGGGAATCCCAGGGTCACGCAGCGGACAGTGTCCGTTCGCTGGCTACTTGAGGGCAAGAGACAAAATGGATGCCGTATCTAAAATGGAACCCGTGGGTTTAGATGAAGAAACCCACGAATAAGACGAACGGTTCAGGCCAGTGTAGCAAAAACACGTACACCCACTAAACTCGTCATTTGCGGTTCATAGATACCAAACTCGTCCATATTCGAACGAGTCGAGAACACCACTATAATTGTCACAGAACCTAAGACGCTCCTTTTGCCCTCATGTAGGCAAGCACTAGTCAATATCAGAATCGATCTCGATATTCATCAGATCATTCAGATGTTGCTGCAACATCATTCTGCCCATCAATGCTTCCTTGGTAACAGATGGCCGTCTTATACACGTCGTAGCACAGAGGCCACATAAGGCAGGACCACACTGTACACAAAGACAACACGTGAACAGAAATGCTGCAACAACCCCAATGATCATCAGAATCTTCCAACCCCACGTCGACATCAGGCCCCAAAACCATCCTAGTAGCGTCCAATCACCTACGTCCACGTGTATGGACTCGGAGATCTTATGCAACTTCGAGATGGCTTGATAGACAGTTGGAGCGTTATCAGGGATGAAAATGCAGCAACTCGAATGGATCACTTTACATACACCACCTCTATCTGCAAGAACAACGTCTAAAACCATACGGTTTTGCAACGTCATAAGCCTATCCGCCTGAAGCTCTGCTGTCAGATTACCAAGAGCACTTGCAGTTATATTAGCAGTCGATTCCACCACACGAGTCAACTGTCTCAGGTTCCTACTATTGATCATAGGTCCCCAAAACGGCAGGAAACCCTTAAAGAAGTCTCCTGCTTCTTGACCGGCAGTGTCCTCTTCGCTAATAACGCCTCTCACAACTCTAGTCTTGTGATAGTCCGAGGCAACAGTGAAAGTCGGTGGCAACAGATTCGCAAAATAACAGGTGCCCGAGAAATCACGAGGCAACCATGTATATGCGCGATCGTAACACACAAAGTATGTACCCTTGGCATTCAACAAAACAGGGGAAGAGAGCGTTGGTAAAACATACGTTTCAGTGCCAGCACTCCTCCCAAGCTGAGCTCGCGGGCTTCGGCCAAGGCCTTTCATGCAGAAATTACCGAGATGGGATACGATCCAGATCGGAGACGAGCTTTTAAGCTGTCTATCACCCACTGACATTCTATACTCAGCCTCACTCAGATCCTTGTATGCTCGCACCCCTTCCTCTGGGATAAGCGATGCATCAAAAATATCTCTATCTAAGTCAGCAATCGCTCTTGCCAAAGGCTTGTGGAACGGGCCGGGACCATGATCTGCAGTGCGTGGCTCTCGATGGGGGTAGGAATCTAGTGCGCTACGAAACATAGTTTGGAATGCTCAAGCTGACCCCTGGGAGCTGTAAGGAAGAACCAGATACGGAATTCCCCTATCCATGGTATGTGGCATTAACCCACACACCCAACAGTTAGTAGTATTCATCACCAACTGATGTTGATGAAGAAGCTGGACAAAGGAGTTGTTCATGAATTCCGCACGTCTAACCTGTTCGTGTTGGGGCAGAGGGTGAAAGGAATGCGGAGAAACAGTGGGAATAGATTTCGGTTCAGAAGAAGAAGTAGGTAAAGCAGAAGGCAATAACGACTGTATTCTTAAATATACTCCACCCACCAATAACATGGGAACAGTCAGAAACAGCAGGAATACCTGAAACAGAAAGCATTTTGTTCGTACAACCCTATGCAATGTCGATCTCTGAGCTAGCATCCTCTCCACTTCCGACAACTTTGAGAATTCCATCCTCTAAAAACCGTCCGCAACGTTCTTGACACACTTCGTTCTGAGTAGCGATTATCAATTCCCAGGAGTTCCCAGGAATCGACAAAAGTACCAACCTAGTGTTAGGAACCTGCTAAACAGAAGGAAGTACCCGCACGGCCCTACGGTCAACCCGGATGTAAGGTTTTCTTTAATCAAACATTCAATTTTAATGCAAATCTCCTAGCTGTGGAAAAACATACGTGGAAAAGAACTCGAGAATTAATGGAGGATGCAATTGTTCATAATGTTCGAGGCAACAGTAAGGGGGTAATATGAATTAAAAAAAGGAAAAAGAACAAAAAGGGGTTTATTTATTAGTCTTTGTTATGAGAACGAAGAAAATATCTGCTTCTTCCAGGGCGAGTCTGTTCTTCAAATAATTGTTCAGGTTGTGGAGCAGAATCCAATCGATCAGACGACAATTCAAGCCTCGAGTTCTCCAATGATGAAGATTCAACAAATGTATCTGACTGCAATGAAGTATCTCCTACAGGTTGAGCATCACTAAACGGCACAAATTTCGTTGGGGTCTCCGTTTCCGTTGCAGCAATCCCAGTCCTCACCCAAGAATCTGCTGGCAGAGGGATAGTAACTTTTTTGGTGAGGGTGACATGCACCCAGTTCTTCCTGCCCTCCAAACGAACTGCAGTCCTTGTGGCTAGGAGGACTTGGAACGGACCCACAAATCTCGGCTCCAAATTGCGCTTCCTGCCGAAGTTGCGGGTGACTACCCAGTCACCCGGTTGGAGCCGATGTCCAGGACCCTCAGTCTGTGCCGGTAGAGCTTCAAAGACCTGTTGATGAATTAACCTCAGTTTAGCAGTCAGATCATGAACATAATCAATTAACATTGGGTACTCAAGACTATCAAAGGCCTTAGGCCTAGGGACTCCCCAGACGTTCGCAGGACGGCTGAACACAATCTCATATGGGCAAAGCCCTACTCGAGAGTGTACAGTCGCCCTGGTAGACAAGAGAGCCAGAGGCAAGTCATCAGGCCATGACAGACCAGTCGTAGCTTGAATCTTAGCAAGTTTCAGTTTCAGAGTACCATTGTACCCTTCAACTAAACCCGCTGACACAACGGCTAGCACATATGCATCCGGTAACATCCACCTCTGACATTCCGACAAATCAATCCAACATCCATGCACATCTAACTTTCCCGTGTTTTCTTTCCACTTAGTCTTTTCAGTTTCAGTGGCCTCATTCTGAATCGCTTTCACGCTCTCAACAGTGTCCTCACACATACCCGTCTCTGCCGGCCACCTTACTGAACTCGTAACGTACATTCGGGTTGCAAGGTTCTTAGCTGTCTCTTTAGCAATCTCATCCGCAAACGCGTTACCACGACCAACATCATCCGTAACCTTTCGGTGCGCGCTGCATTTAATAATTGCCACCTGCTTAGGCAATGTAAGTGCGTCCAAAAGATCGTTCACGAGCTGTCCGTGTTGGATCTTCGTGCCATGCGATGTCATAAATCCTCTTTCTCTCCACAGACGACCAAAGCTATGTGCAACGCCAAATGCATACTGACTATCCGTAAACACATTCACTCGCTTTCCCTTAGATAAAACACGCGCTCTCGTCAACGCAATCAACTTTGCCGCCTGCACGGAATTCTGGCTCAATCTCGCAGTTTCCACGACCGTACACAATGTCACCACAGCATACGCAGTCGTCACATCACCATTCAGCAACTTGAAACACGAACCATCAACATACAGGGTACCATCGGGATCTGGCAATGGAGTGTTTTTTAGGTCAACACGACCCTTCGTTTCTTCCTCAGTTCGCAAATAACAATCATGTGGTGGTACATCATCTGATTCCATATTAGTCGGCAACAACGTCGCCGGGTTCAGTACATTACAGCGCTTTATTTGTATATGACTTGCCAAAAGCGTCAACTCGTAACCGGACAACCTTGCGCTCGTCAAGTGTTGAGTTTTTGTACGATTGTACAATTTAAGAGAGTGTCAACTGCATGCGGAGCCATCACCGTAAGCATATTATCCATGACCAATCCTGCAGACTGTCAAATGGACACCGCAGCCGCCGCTGTCGCTCTTAGACAACTCGGCAACGCTCTAGCTACTGGAACCAAGGTCGAGGAAAAATATGCACATGGACGCTGCTTACCACCAAATTGTTGCGTCAAAACACTCAACGCACAACCCTCTCTCTCGTGAACGTATAGTGTAAACGGCTTACTGTAATCAGGAGTACCTAACACAGGAGCCGAACACAACGCATCACGCAATTCAGAAAAACTTTTCTGACACTCTTCAGTCCAAGGCAAAGGAGTCGAAACATCCTTGCACGTGAGAGCTAACAATGGCTTTGCTAGCAATGAAAAATTTGGAATCCATTGCCTGCAGTATGACGTGATACCTAAAAAGGCACGCACATCTCTCTGAGCGATCGCTGCAATTCTCTCTGGGGTCAACCTTCTTCCCTCCTTTGACAATAAGTGACCTAGATAGGTTACTTCTTGACAACAATATTGCAGTTTAGAAGGTGACACCTTGTGATGTAAGTCACAGAGATGCTGTAACAGCGATACTGTGGCAGTTTTGCAGATCTCTTTAGTGTCAGCAGCCACTAACAAGTCATCAACGTACTGGATCAAGGCCACACCTGCCGGTAACACAAACGCATCAAGTTGACTCTTCAGGGCTTGGCTGTAGATCGATGGACTGTCACAGTAGCCCTGAGGAGCGCGTTTAAACCGGAAGCTGCGACCACCTAATGAGAAGCCGAATAGATCTCTGCTTTCCTCAGCAATCGGAATGCTAAAGAAAGCATTCTTCAGATCGATCACTGAGAACCAAGAAACAGAGGCTGGAATCAGAGTCAGTAAAACCGTGAAGTCAGGCACCACAGGAAATTGTGGAATCACAATTTTGTTCACCTCCCGCAAATCAATAACAAAACGGTACACAGGAGGCTTGGATGGATCAGTTCGTTTCAAAATAGGTAACACAGGACTATTACACACGTTTCCCCGAGTTTCCTCGATAACATCCTTCTCGATCAAGTCATAGATGATCGCTAACAGTGCTCGTTCACCATCGAGAGAGATACGATACTGGGGAATACGTGGTAATCGTACATTCGATTTCAATTGGACAACATAAGGTGAGATGTCCAGCAGGCCCACATCATTGGGACCTGTTGCCCACAAAGACTTAGGAAGAGAACTCAATTCCGGTGGGAGTTTATCAGTTGACAAGTACATAGGAGAGATCACTCTCTGACCCAATGTAAGCTCCACTCCCGCAGGAGAACAATACAGGGTCACATATAACCGTTTCAGCAAATCCAGGCCCAAAAGATTCTCACCACAACCAGTAGTCAAAATCAAAGGAGCTTCCAGCTCACGAGGCCCAATTGTGAGGGGCAAAGGGCTAGAAACCGGATTGCTAACGGGGGCGCCAGAGAATCCAATGGAAACATTCGTTAAGCCAGACAAAGGTGCGCCAGGGAGTTTCGAATGCATGATGGAACTTTTCGCTGCACCAGTGTCCAACAGAAAAGGCTCAACTACGCCCGATGTGGCAACTGCGACGTAGGGCCCTCTCTGATCAACCAGAACTGATACTACTCCCTCTCTTTGTCTGTGGCTGTCCTAGTAATTACCGTCATCAATATCATGCTTGACGGAACAGTCATCCACATGATACTGTGCAGATCTACCTGACGATGAACCACGCTGATCAAAGTAATTGTTGTAATCTGATGAAGTATTAGAACGCTCATTCTGATTTTGAGTAACACCACAACCTCTACCACGCGAAGCCTGTTGAGGACCACTACGACCTCCTCGAGCCGAACCACCATTATTTCGGTCGCGCAAAACCGGACAGTCAAACTTCAAATGGCCCTCACCTCTACAGTACGCGCATTGATTATATCCGAGCATAGATCTCGGTGTGGAAGAGTCATTACGCGACTGCGACCTAGCAGACTGCGATTGCGATCTATTTTGCTGCTGAGAGTCATTTTGATTCGAGCGCGGAGGATACGCTTGCTGTAACAGAACTTTTGTTTTAAGATCCTTTGTTTTCTTATCCGCACGATCATTTTCCTCCTTCTCCCTATTTTCGTAATATTGAGCCATGGCTAATATCTGAGCAGAGGTAGAAACAGCCCACGAACTTTCGGAATTTTTCAATTTGTTGCTGAGTTCAGGCAACAAATTCGATACAAATTTATCTACAAATAATCGCTGACCTCCCTCAGTGCTCATATCCTGACCACTGTGATCGATGAATGCCTCCTCAAATCTCGTAAAGAAATCGGAGACACTCTCGTCCTTCTTTTGTTTGCACGCAGACAGTTTATCCCAATTAACTCTCATTGCTGGCATAAGTGTCTTCATAAGAGTAATTATCCTCTGGGGCAGATCAGTAATGAGCTGTTCAGGCTTAGCCCCGCCAATTTGTCGTCCGTCAGCCGCCGCAAGAGCAGCCCAATCACCGCCTAGTTCGGCTATGTGATTCTCTTGACGGATTTTTGCCCAAATTGGTTGAGGTACTACGTTACCGAACAACATGTCAATATCGGCAAGGTTCATAACAATAGCATCCACTAATTGGGATAACTCTTTATAATAACCTGCCGGATTTTTGCGGGGGTCAGGCAAAGTTTGCTTCACCTGCAAAACTTCCGATCGCTTCCATGGGAGGTGTATCCAAATTCTCTGGAAGTGTGGTGAAATTGGAGGGTTAGCACCGGGATTACCTTGCATCCACAGTGGGGGGACCTCTCGCATGGGATACTGACCAGGTGTTGCCATCCACTCCTCAGTCTCGTCCTTAAACAATGCTCGAGGTAGTACGGTAGATCGAAAGGATAGAAGATGCTCGCTCTACAGCACGTCGAACATTACTTCCCACAATCATACCGTTCGAAAACTGATTCTGGAGTTCAGTCATTTCAGACGGCACATTGTCTACCTCATCAGTATCCCATACCTCTCGTAAGGATTTACACATTTCCTCAAACACGAATCTCTGCGTGGGCTCATTAAATTGAGAGAACGTCTCAAAAACCATGCGCGGGGTGTTTTTAATGGGATACCTAATCCAATTACGCGCCATTTTTATTAACGAATCACTCTCCCTACCACCAGGGATTTGACTTCGTTGTTGAGGGACATCGGAAACATCGGACCCAAGGATTGGTCCAAATGGAGAGTAAAAATTAGCAACAGCATTAGGTATGCGACTACGGACAGACGGAGAAGAGGAGAGAAGTACCGGGGCAACAACATGGGGACTAAACACAGGAGCAGTAGGAGCAGTAGGAGTAGCCAAGAGAGCAGAAGTAGCGGGAACAGCAGACTGAGAAGGTATAGGCAGTGGAGCAGTAGGAAGAGACAGAAACAGGTGCGAGGAAGACAGAGATAGACAACAGATTGAAAAGAGTGTTGGGGGTGATATCGGAAACACAATTGCGGGATCAAAGGATTCGTGCCTAATGAATGCACGACTGAAACAATAGACCGGCACGGCAAAATGAGCCTCGAGCGGGGCCATCTGCCTTTACAGTGTCATCCCCCTCATCATAAAGACACCCTCAAAGGAACACGTGTCTTCCGCAAGAGCTTGGGAATCCCAGGGTCACGAAGCGGACAGTGTCCGTTCGCTGGCTACTTGAGGGCAAGAGACAAAATGGATGCCGTATCTAAAATGGAACCCGTGGGTTCAGATGAAGAAACCCACGAATAAGACGAACGGTTCAGGCCAGTGTAGCAAAAATGCGTACACCCACTAAACTCGTCATCATTTGCGGTTCTTAGATACCAAACTCGTCCATATTCGAACGAGTCAAGAACACCACTATAATTGTCACGGAACCTCAAGAGGAGTGACTACTCCTGACAGGTTTGCTGAGCCCCTGACTCTCAGGCTGAAAGACTTGTGTCAATCACGTCATCTCACGCCGCAAAGGCACTGGCCTCTGCAGAGAGCGGCCCACTTGTCTAAACACAAGAATGCCTCACAGACAGCCAACGCTTTGTCCTTCTCTTATCTCGCAGTTTCACTCCTGAAATTCAGAAGATGTTTCTACCCAGACAGCACCTGTAAGTATTTTTGGGGAGTTCGATGTTCAAGAAGCCACATAAATGTGTGCATTTACAACAAACCCCCTCATTGCCGCGGGATCCCTCAGAGCTGGCGCCAATCCCAGAGCTGCTTGGTGCTGACATCGATGGACTCTGGGCCCGTTGAAGGCAAACAAAGTGCTCTTGCAGCTCCCGGGCCGGCGACGGTGATCGGGGGCATACAGCACACGTTCAAAGTGATATTCGCGACAAAAAATCTGCATTTCAAAGCCACTCCATAACACGCTGCACATGCGGTCACACGCACGGCCCCGGGAGTCTCCATCGCATGGCGCTGCTGCAGAGCGGAGGAGGGACAGTGACGTCCGCATGAAGGCAGTGTGATCTAAGCCTGGGCGGGCAGCTACGCTCCGTGCACGGAGTGTGCGTAGTGCCGGCTTCTATGCATTTTGCGTAGCAGGCGTAGAATTCGGCACTACGCACGCTCCGCAGACGGTGCGTAGCTGGCCACCACCCGCCTCCCTCCCGCCCTCCTTCCCTCCCTAAATACTTTAATTTAAATGTTAGAAAGAATTAAAAGGCAGTTTCTCGTGAGAAATGCGCATGCGCGGCCGCCCGCGCATGCACATTAGTACCCAAGACGGCAGCGATGAAGAGAGGGAGCCCCGGAGACGCGGCGGGCAGCGGCAGGCAAGGTAAGTGCCTTTTAATTCTTTCTAACATTTAAATTAAAGTATTTAGGGAGGGCGGGAGGGAGGGAGGCCTGCGGTGCGTAGTGGGGCTACGCGGAGTGCGGAGGTGGGCGTAGTTTCTCGCCCACTTTACGTAGCTCCATGAAGCCCCACTACTCCAACTACGCCCAGGCCTAGTGTGATCCCTAATTGATGCCCAATCAAAGAGCCCTTGGGACAGCGAGTCTACAGCGTGTCTTGCTCATGCTGCCTGCACGCACCAGTAGGCTCTCTGATATGGTCCACCAATCACAATGCTGATTTTCAAGTCACCATCCAATCAGAGAGCCATCTGGCGCGTGCAGGCAGTGTGAGTAAGACACACCGTAGACTAGCTGTCCCAAGGGTGTGTCGAAAAAAGCCACAGGGCGGTAGCAAAAACCGCTGCACACCAATTATAAGGCAGAGTTTTTGACGTTGCCCAATAGAAAGCATGGGCGGGATCAAAAGTCCTTCCCCTAAAATCCCTCTACCCCAATAAATGCCTTGCTGGGCGAACAGCGCTGTGCGCTGCAGCGCTAGGCGCGAGACCTAAAAAGGAGCGTAGTTTGACACTCAGCTGCACCTTGTGGAAAGCCATCTCTGACCCAGGAAACATCCAGGCACACGATCATTTATATCGAACATTAACAACAATTCAGGCAGCTGCTCTTTGGAATTTAACTCCTATCCAGCCAGCCTTCAACAGAGCCATAAATTCAACAGCGAAAAAGTTCTCCTCTCTTGACAACAAAGCGCTGCTATCAAAAAGGTCACAAGCCTGGATGACTACAGGCTCTTAGGCCCACATGCATCAACATGGCCATTTGCGATTCCTTAATAGCGAAAAATAAGGAATCGCTAATAAGAAATCACAAATGGCTATGCATGAAGAAATCGCTAAATAAATTGCGATTTCTTAAAATTCCTTAATTGCGACTCGCAAATTGCGAATCGCAATTAACGAATAGCTCCCCATTCATTCCTATGGGCCTGGAGGCACATAGGAATGAATGGGAAGACATTCTCAATTTGCGATTAGCAATTTGCGAATTGCAAAGTGAGAATGCGATTTCAAGGGTGCAGGGGTGTCCATAGGACACCCTGTTGCACCCCTGAAATCAATCTGTGCACCTATTTTGTGCACACAGATGCCCTAAGGGCATGTGTGTGCACAACATGAAACTTTGAAAAATGCACAAAAGTGCATTTTTCAAAGTTTTTGCAAATTACCATGAGGTTCAACCTCTTGGTAATTTGCTCCCCCTAAGTGCGAATTCGCTATTTTTTAAAGTTTCATGCATTGCATTTAAGGAATCTTAATTTGAGATTCCTTAAATGCAATCGCAATTTAAGAAATCGCAATTTTGAGATTTCTTAAATTGCGAACAATACAAAAATTGTGATGCATCCCAAATAATGAAATTGTATTTGCAAACGGCTGAATTTTGCGATTCGCACCCTTTGCGAATGCAATTTTCATTGATGCATGTGCCTCTTAGGGTCTTCTAAAGCCTCAACCATACCTTGGGGAACTGTTTGGTCTAAAGGCAATCTCAGACTGCTGAATTATTGGTTAGGCAGCTTCTTCATATGTGGTAACCTCCCGGAGAAGAAATGCTAGCGAGACCAGTACTTGCCACTACCCAAAGGAAAACACTAGCCGTAATGTCTGCTTTTGCCCCACCTTAACACCAGAACGGAGAGAGTTGTTGAAACAGCACTTTGTAAGGGACGGTTCCCACATATGCATTCAGGCAATTATAGCCTACCTACTCGGAGAGGATCTTATGCTTTGTGGGATATTCCAGAAATATATGACCCTTGCCGAATCTAAACTGACCATGCTGGCACCACAGAGTGCTGGTTTCTCATAACTGTTCTTGGCTCATTCCGTGTACAAAACGGTCCTGGGGCATTCATTCCTGAGGTTCCGGTTCTTCTTTTTTTCATGCTTTTCTTTTCCCACCTAGCTATCCACCAACTAGCTACTTCCCTTATTCGTTTTCACCCAACTATCTGTAGTCACAGTTCAACAGCACTTATGCGTTTAACTTCTAGTTTTCAAGATTATTTATTTATGATTTCGGAACTCAAAAGTGATCCACATAAAAGATTGACAAATTAGATGCAATTACATACAATCATAGATAAAATACAGAATAAAATTAACATTTCCAACCTTTTAATATATATCTAAGAAACTTTTGAAAAAGTTAAAAATTTTATAACAAAACATTTCATTAGGGGGGTTGTAAATGGCATCTAAGAAAGAAGTGGCGGAGAAAATGCTTAATTGGAGACAGATAGGTCTCAACCACTTGCGCCTGAGCGCAAGTAGGGCCGGGCACACAAAGAGAACATGGTTACTATCCGAAGTTGAATTGTTTCAACGATCACATAAAGCTGAGGAGCCGTACCATCTGGACACAAGAAAGTTCAAAGGAAGTAGGTCCTGCCTAAATAAAAACAAGAAACGCCGTACTCCATGCGGGAGGTTCCAGATGACGTATGGTTGGGCTTTTCTCATTAGGCAGTTATCAATGGCCAGAGAAACGCCTTTCTTCAAGGTACGTGCTTCCCTATCCAACCTAAAACTTAATTCCCAAGAGGCCAACTTCAAGATGGTAAATAGAACCGATTCATCAAGATGCAAAAAATCAACCGCAGTTCTAAAGTTTTTTACAATTAGCGAGTGTTCTTTAAAATTTCCTAACAACTCAGTTTTTATAAGATATCTTAAGGTACCTGGATCTCCCCTTGCAAGATTAAAAACCCAGCGCACTATGCCCGCTAAGCCCTGAACCCAGCTACTACGTAGGCCAAATTCCAGTCTAAAGGCGGCTGTGGAGCTCGCTGTATTGACCGTGGTTAGACTGTGCAGAATTTTGCCTTCCGTAGTGTTTAGAAAACCCCAGGTTTTTATATCAAGTATTTCCGTGCCATAAAGTAGTGATGCTGGAATTTTAGCACGATATACCTCTAATACAATAGCAAAGTGCCTTCTGCCAGTAGCCTTATAGAGTGAGACTAGACTTTTGCCTTGGACAATTGCTTTCCGGGTGTTGTTAGCTATGTGAGCCTTTTCACTTAAATTACCAGTAACAACTTTTCCGAGGAAGACATTAGATTGTACCACTTCCAATCTTTGTCCACCCACGGACCAAGGGAAGTGCGCATATTTCAACTTTTTCCTACCTGTCATGCACATTACTTTTTGAGACATTTATCTTCAGGTGGTGTGCCTCCGCGTATTTATAAAGAGCGTGCAGACGATTATTTAGACCTTTTGGTGTTAAATCCAGGATTAATATATCGTCTGAATACAGTAAACAAACAATTGGGATACCCCCCCAAGACCGGAGCAATTCCTTCACTCGCAGACAAAACATGAGGAAGATAAGCTATGTAGAGGGAAAACAATAAGGGGGCCAATAAACAGCCTTGTTTTAACCCATTAGCTGTAGTAATTACTTGAGAAAGTCCTCTATCCCCACCTAACAAAACTCTGCACCAGGTATCTGAGTGCAAAGCTCGTATTAGCTCCAGGAGAGTAGGCAGCATGCCTAGGCCTAATAACTTCCTCCACAGCAAAGATCGATCTAGTTTATCAAATGCTGTGGAGAAATCTATAAAGGCGCCATAAACTCTCCCTCCACGAACCTTGACATATTTCTCTGTTATAACCTGCAATGCCGTCAAGTTGTCTAAAGTACCATACTTTTGCCTAAACCCAGTCTGCTCAACGGGCAAGATTTAATCCTTGGACACCCAATCGTTAATTGATTTAAGAAGGCATTTTGTAAAAACTTTGCTTATGGCATCCAAAAGGGCAATTTGGCAGTAATTTTGTGGCACGTCACGGACTCCCTTCTTGTGAAGGGGGACTAATATGCTCCACCTCCAAGATGGGAGAACAATTTTACAAGAGAAACAGAGGGTAAAAACTGGGAAGAGAATTTTCCTCCACATCTTACTATGTTGTTTTATGACCGAGATAGGAAGCTCATCCGGACCCATCGCACCAGAAGAGCGCAAGCCCTTGATGGCTAGTTCAATGTCCTTCTCGGACGGTGGTCAGTAAGGAGAGTTATCCACATGTGTTCTACCGTTTTCAGGAACCAAACCATTACTGGAATATAAGTTCTCAATGTACCCAGCCTAAATTTTCTCTTCAATGGGAATTGGTAGAGGTCTAGATCTTGATCCACAACCCCCCCCAATTATTGACCAAAATATCCTAGATTGGCCCTTATGTGCCGCTTCCCGTAATTTAATCCATAAGGTATCTTCATTCACTTTTTTTAATTTAGCCTTCATCCTACTCCTCCTTCTTCATAATAGGACTATTCTATGATATCTTTCGGGAGTATAAACGAGGTATTGCTCCCTTACCAATTTATTTATTTCAACATTAAGATGCCGAAGACAACTGGGAGTTACTTTAGGATTTCTTATAGGGGAAGTTTTTTTTGCGGTAGAAGTTACTTCATTCAAAAAATCAGCAAAACATATTATTTCACGTCCATCCCAATGAGCCAAATTCTCCACGGCAGCCTCTAAGATACTCGCCAAACCCTTAATAGCCTTACAATTCCAGTAACATCTCCCTGAATTGGCTCCAAAACTTGCCAGTTCGCTTTTAATGAGCCATGAGTCCGTCATGGGTGGGTTTAAGTTTACGGTAATGGCGAGTACCTTATGGTCGCTAAGTACTGTTTTGGATCCCGACAAATCTTTCAGGAGAAAGAAGGAACTACTACCCACTACCACGTAATCAAGAATAGATTCACTATTGTTAGATTTATGTGTAAAATTTGCCGGAATATCAGAGGGAAGCCTTCCATTTATTATGATGCTATCTACCTCTAATAATTCCTCCAGTAATAATTTCCCTCTCTTATTGGTCTTAATATTACCAGGGAATACAGCTTGCGGTATCTGTAATGATTCCTCCTTAAGCTTATTCCTAAACAACTCTAGACTACAATTAGAGATTTTACAATTGAAATCCCCTAATAACATTATATGAGGGGGGAATTCAGAGTCTAAGAGATTCTGTATGAAGGAAAAGACCTGCGTTTAACTTCAACTTTTAAAACATATATCACCATCATGCGTCCTCTTCGAGTCCTATTTCACGACCAGCGTTCATGTCCCCGCAGTTTCCTGCCCATTTTAATGTATGCACTCTTTCTGTGCTTCACTTCATGCTTTTACCTGTATGGCATAATGCCTTGATTGAACATTGATTCAGAAATAATACTACCCAACTGGCATGGGCCCAAAAAGGTGAACAATGTCTTTTATATGATCTTAATACATGAATGATTAGTTTTTTTACTGTGTTTTTATTGCAACAAGTATTTTTAGTTGTAAGTTTTATTTAACTGAACAATAAAGATTCATCATCAGTAGTTCCAGAGCAATGTTTTTTGGAGTCACAGGCAAAATTACAGTTTGCTAACTGCCCCTCCCCTTCCCCCGAAAAAGCCATTTATGACGCAAATTGGTGCACTCTGGGTCCTTCTTGTGGTATTTTGTTGTAACGCCTAAAGGCAGCGTCCCACAATGGCTTTAATGTAGGCCAGTCTCTGCCAGACTGTTGTGCGTGGTTTGACTAATTGTGCACATTAGTTGTTACCCTTCTAATGCGGATACCCTAGGTTTCCATTGTATCACACTGCTGCTTTTCAAGATATCTATTGCTGCTGTGGCCAGTGCTCCAGTACCTAAATTGTGCTTCAGAAATTAGTGTACTTGTTCTTAGAAGCATCCAACCAAGCTGTGAAAATTAGCAGAACGAACAATATCTAAGATATGTGGAGTTTAACTTCATTCCAGTAGGCCTACAAACGAACGTCTTTGTGCTCCCAGTAGCACACTTCGCAGGTTTTAGTCATCAAGATGTGCACTAGGTAAATCCTGGTGCAAATTGCGCCATCAAATAGCATTCATTGTGAGCTTGTGGACCTCAGAACCGAGGGAAATATTTTCTATTGGTGAGACAGCTTCTATTCTGAAGTCCAGAACTCAGGACAAGGCTGCACATAGGATAGTGTGGTTTACAAGGCGTGCACTTACCACCTGGGATTGAAGCCACATGGACTGAGACCTCTTTTTGCCCAAGTAAATGCCATTGGTCCGTCCATGGAATAACATCATCTACGCCTCCCTGTGGTCAGCTAAAGTACTACAAGTTTACATTGCAGTTCACTGAAGCCTTCTTTTATTGTAGCACATGGGAAAAGATTAGCCGTAGAGCCAGCAAACACATGGGTTTCTTTTCTTATCCAGTGCAATAAACTACTTCAAATGCCGGATGGGCGATCCTTTCCGCCTGTTTGTCCTAGCTTCTACATTTAATATTCCCAGCAAGGAAGCCTTCTTCTCACACTGTAGGGGAAACGCGTGGACTGAAAACCATCCCATTCCCGGGTCTGTTTATTAGTGGCCACCCTAAACTAAATGCCTACATAAGCCCAGGGCTATGGTTGTGTGTATTCTGGCTTTGTTGCTGGTACCCTGACACGTGCAGCAAGGAAGCAGCTTATGTGATTTGGGCGTGGTAGAGGCGAAGCAGCTATTAATGCAGTGCTGAGAGCTGAGTTACATTAAAGACCCTAGTGCATGTTTATTTCTGATGGTATCCAAACATTTGTACACGTGCAAAAGGAATGCTTGCTTGCGCAACAGACAGGTTTGATTATTGTTTAAGTCAAAATACAGGTGCAGAGCAGATGCTGACGAGTGACTTGAAATGTACACTGTTTTGTTTTTTTCAGCAATGAATGAATTTATTTTTCATAAGTACTTAAAATCATGACAATTTGTTACACCACTAATCCATTCCCAATAGTAACATAGAGACTCCTTAAAAAAATGGACCGGATGTTATTTATATATTAATTATTTAGCAGTGTTCTCGAGTTCACTCTTTTAAAAACCATATAAAAAAATTTGGCCGAGCAAGCAAGCTCAGCTATGCTACAGGTATTCAATCAGAATGTGTCTTTACAATTAAACATTTTAAGAACGTCGGTTTAAGAAGTTTGCATCTTTCTAGGTTAGGCAGAAGGCAACAACGAATAAGATGCATGGTGGATTCCTTCTTGTAGTTGCAAAGTCTGCAGTGATGTGAGTCCTTTATAATGTTCTTCCATCTGTCTCTCAACTACCTAATATGGAAAACCAAAAATCGCGGCCTCAATATGTTCTGCCTGCAAATCTTGCACATAGACTCCCTTTAAATAATAATTCATATTGAGTAATTCTTTTTAACAAATGTTAATTGATTCTGGTGACTGATTAATTTAAATGTTTCTAGATTTGCTGCTCGAGAGGTTCTTGGCAGGTGTGTTTTTAACTTGGCTTTCAAAGCGACATATGAAAGGTTGATGATATATGGTATTTCATTTTCACTAACCATATTCATCTTTAAATCTTGTGTGGCAAGATATATGGCCAGGGATTTTGTCCTTTGTTTAGGCACCTAAAAATGTCTTGGAATTAATTGTTAAGGAATTCAATTCTGCGTTCATAACAACGTAATGGTATTTTATAAAAACAGTTTTGAACAGTATGCTCTGGTTGGGCAAACTGAATTCCAGTAGTTTCTGGGTGCAACTAGTAAACTGAGAAAGTTGAAAAATAATTCTATAGGCAATGCACTGTCTTCGATCTAATGAAAGTGAACAATTTGAAGAAAAACATATAGGGCCTCATTTATGAAAAGTGACGCATCCGCAGCGCAAAACTGACGCAAGGCCTCATAAATGAGGCCCATAGTCAGCAAAAACGTTGCTTTTGTAATGTTTAACATTGTTTCAGTTGTTGGACTATAATAATGAACATTTTTGCTTTTATCTGCGCAGTGCAAAGATTAGGGTGCTTGTTTTTCTTCCTACTGTGAATTTGGTGGGTTCAGGGGTTGAGTCAGATAACCAGATGTCCAAGTGATGTATAGTGATGTATACCCCAGTTTAACTGGGCCAAGGAACCAGGTTTTCTTTGTAATATTTTTATATTTTCCAAACTTTAACCTTTGTTTCTGAACAGTTTGTCAACTGTTTGTTATGTTGGTTATATTTCTTCAGTTCATTCAGTGTTCACTGCAAACCGACTTCTACTTCATCCAGTATGACTAAATCATCAGCATGTTGAAGCATTTTCATCTTTTGGGGGCCAATCCATTTGGGGAAATAACTTGGCTCGAGACAGGGCTTTGCGATGTCAGCAGTTTAAAGACTGAATGACAGAGGAGCCAATAATCAGCCTGGTTTGAGATCTCTGTTTGTATCTGCGCTTTACGATACTTCAGGACTATTTCCGGAACTCACTCTGACCCAGGTTTTAGAGTAGAGGGCGACAATGGCTTTTACCATTGATGTAGGCATTCTCCATTTATTTGGTTTTGTCCCTACAATCTGATTGGTCAGGCCTGTCGACCACTGATGAATAATTGAATAATCTACAAAAAAGCAAATACCAGGGATCCATAAAGAAGCGTGGAATTTTATGGCAAATAGTTCAAAGTTAAAATGTTATCATTCAAAGAGCATTTTTTTTCTGAAACCCATCTGATATAAAGGGATACCCTCTTCCCCTTCTCCCCAATGACCATTCGTCCATTTCATTCAATAGCCTGGTGCAGGCTTTGGTCAGTTACAAGTCAATAGTTGGTGGGGTCCGAATTTTCTATTTTCTTATAAATCAGGTGTAAGATGCACCCTTGCCACGTGTAGGGGACTTGTGCATGTTGGAATGAAGCACAGTGTAGCAAAGATAATCAGCAGTCCCAATAATCAATATCAGAATCAAACAAAGAGAGTAAGGGATGACATTAGGGCATGGGGCACAATTGCAGTTAATTAATGTTTACACTCTTTTGATTGTTACTCTGTGTGCTCTGTGCATACGGGTTCTCCTAAGGAACAGGTTGTTGCTGCATCTACCCTGATAATGCCTTTTGAACATGATCATTTGTTGTATAAAATGTTCTAATATAATTAACTCATTTAAAAAGGGAATGCCCATTCCTGCTGGTGCCACCCCTATTACCTAATCAATTAAGTGTCAGAATTTAAGTTGATCATTTTGTCTCAGCAGTTTATAAATTAACTGCCATTAAACTTCATAGAATATTTTTCTTCCTATGAAGTTTGTCAATATCTTCTCCTTGTATTTTTGTGTTTGAGTGCCACTTCTAAATTATTATTTTTTTGGTGTTTTATATAGCGCTCACACGATCTGAGAGGTATCAGAGCGCTTTACATCAATGTACTTCAATAGAAACATAAACCGTCTCAGTACATTAATAAAGCTAGATTCTGGATGGTTCTCAGTTCAGTATTATGTTGTAAAAAGTTCTTTTCAGGGAGAGTAGAGGAGTTTGGTTGGGGAGTTGTGGATCAGATCTTTAAGAGGCTTTGCAGCAGTGGAGACCATCCAGAGGGATAGAGAGAACGGTTGAGGTGAAATCTTTTAATTGTCTCTTAAAGCTAGTGAAGGAGGGGTTAGTTCTGATATAAATTAGGATAGAGTTCTAGATTTTGGGGGCAATGCCCGAGAAAGAGTGAGAGAGGTCTTTTTGTTTATGTCTTTTTGGTGGGTTGAGAAGGAGCGTGTTGGAGCTTCTTAGGTTTTTCGATTGTCCTGCTTTAGTGAGTTGGGGGGCCACATGTCTGGTTTGCCAGTGTGAAGGGCTTAATGGGTGAGAGAGGCCATTTTGAAACAGTAGCATGCTTTGATTGGTAGCCATTTTAAGTTTTGCAACGCAGGGGTGATGTGGTGTGTTTCTTGGATCCTGTGACCACCATTGTTGCTGCTGCGATTAGAGTGGCTCTCAAAGGTACTTTGTGTGTTTTAGTTTCTCCAGTTAGTGTGGCATTTCCATAGTCATGACAGAACTAGAGCGTGTGTTGCGAATTTTAGTTCATTGGGGGGTAGGAAAGGCTTGATTTTGTTGAGGAGTTTTACGCTGTAGCAGTCAGAATGGAGCTTATGTGAGAGCTCATGTTTAGTCTTGAGTCCCGAGAGATTCCCAAAGATTTAGCTGAGTTAGCTGGGGCAAGCTTGCAATTTATGGAGTATAGTTTGTTTATCCATTCTTGGATCTGAGGGGGTTGGTCATGATTGCAGAAGACAGAAATTTCGGTTAAAGACAACTTTCTACTTTTAGGAGTCTGGAGTTGAGTCAGTAAATGTCATTATGAGAGGATATTTCTAGGTAGAACTGGGTTGTCGTCTGCATAGAGGTGATAGGGGATATTTGCTTGTTTTAGAATGATAGTGAGGGGTTCCATGTAGATGCTAAAGAGTGTGGGAGAGAGGACTGAGCCTTGTGGAACTCCTCAGGTTGTGGGTGAGATGTCGGACATCGAGTTTTTGATTTTTATGAGTTGGAATCAATTATGTAGAAATGAGGAGAACCATTTCAGAACAGTGCCATCAGCTCTGATACACTTTTGTAGGGCATCTAAAAGTAACTTGTGATCCACCATGTGAAAGGCCACCGATAAGTCAAGGAGGACGAGCAGGCAGCATCTGTTTGAGTCAAAGAAGTTGTGAATGTCATCTGTTATACTCAGTATAGCTGTTTCAGTGCTGCATCCCTTCCTGAAACCTGATTGGTGAGTCAAGTAGGTTGTTTGAGTCCAGGTGTTGGCTGAGTCTGGAGAGAACAGATTTCTGAAGGATTTTTGCTAAGAAAGGAAGGTTGTGATGGGTCTAAAGTTTTTGGGATTGTACGGGTCAGCATCATGTTTTTTTAGCAGGGGGTGACTTGTTTAAGACAGTCGGGCATCAGCCCCTTGTTTAAGGAGCAGATAATGATCTTCATTCTTAGAAGGGCTAAGGTGAGGTTGAGATTTTTAGCCACAGAAGCTGGTAGAGGGTCTGTGTAGTGGGTGGAGGGCTTGGATTTGGCAATCACCATGGAGATGTCCACTTCTGTGAGAGATTTGAAGTCCATCCACCTCTTGGGTGAAGAGGAGGGTCTTGGGTATGGTTCTTTTTGTTTACAGTTAATGGAGGAGGAGTCTCCGTTTTGGGGATCATGGAGTGAACTGGGGTTGGGTTTATCTTCATTTTGGGCAGAGACTTGCTGGGTTGGGATTGAGGGTGATGGTCTACGTAGAGCTCCATCCTGGTGATTTTCTCATTGAAGAATTTGGCCATGTAGTCACACTGTAGTTTCGAAGCAGGGGGATTTACCCTGCTGGAAGGAAAGTCGGATTTCGGATGATGTTGAAGAGCTCTTTGGGGTGGTTTTTAGCTTTGGCCAGGAAACTCCGTAAGAAGGTGGTTTTCTCCTTATAGACATGTTTTTGTAGTTCCTGCGTTCTGTTCTGAGCTGGAAGAAGTTGGTTGTGGATGGGTTTACTCTCCATAGTCTTTCAGTAGCTCTTAGTTTTCTTCTTTTGGAGTTGAGGTCTTTGTTGAACTATACTTTAGATATGCTATTTTTGACCATTCTTGTGTTTCACAGAGGCTAGTAGGTCAAGGGCAGGTTTCACTGTTGCATTTTAGAGGGTTTTAAGCTTGTCTGTATTGAGGTTGTCTGTTGTGGGCGGGAGTAGGGATGATATTTTTTCATCTTGGTCAGAGAGAGGGATAGGATTGAGGTTTCTGTGCTATTGATGGGTAATCCGGGCCCTGACTGGTGGATGTTAAACAGAATGATGTGGTGGTCTGACCAGGCAATTGGGAGAATATTATGTGGAACAGTTCTGGGTGCTCAATCTTTATCCCTAACATTTATTTGCATACTTAGACTTAGATAGTTTTCATTTACCATTTTAAAACTTCACTTTAAAGTACAGCCTGGAGAGTGCTGTATGATAACAAAAAAAGCTATAGCTGAAAGACAATGTCATACATGATGCAGTCTCAGTGGCCAGCTCTGCACCTAAAGCTTTATCCTGTTGCCCATGGTGTATGTGTTTTGTGAGGTAGGCTTCATTACCGTTGCCTATGCTTTTCCTAGTTCATGGAGGAATTGGTTCTGTCGGGTAAGATAATTTCTTTACAGTTCAAAACATTTATATAGTATCAATGAATCTTTGATAGAAGTTGAAAGACATAAAAAGTAAAAAAAATGTCGGTGGTATCAAAAACCTTTTATTTTTATTTTTCATCAAACAAAACAGAAATTCAAAATACAGGCTGTCTACTAAATCATAAAATGGAACGCAAGTGACATGAAGTTAAAGTGAATAAAACCAGTGCAAAAAACCAAAGGTTGACCCTAAAGACCTCAAGAACTTCCAGCCCATCTCTCTGCTCCCGTTCCTGCCCAAGGTCATTGAGAAGATTGTCAACAGACAGCTAACCCGATAACGCGAAGAAAACAGAATCCTGGACCCTTACCAGTCAGGATTTCGCAGCATCCACAGCACCAAGACGGCCCTCATCGCTGCCACCGGCGACATCAGAAAACTGCTGGACAACGGTGAGACCACAGCCCTCATCCTCCTGGACCTCCCCGCCGCCTTCAACACTGTCTGCCACCGCACACTACGCACACGCCTTCACGCCGTAGGCATCCGTGACAGAGCCCTGGAATGGACCACCTCCTTCCTCTACGGCAGAACCCAGAGCGTCCGCCTCCCTATTCCGATCTGAAGCCTCCGAGATCATCTGCGGCGTACCCCTGGACTCCTCCCTCAGCCCGACACTTTGTAACATTTACATGGCCCCACTCGCACACGTCGCCCGACAGCACGACCTCAACATAATTTCCTATGCCAACGACACTCAACTGATACCTAAGAATCATCATCAACTCAACGCTCTCCATGACCAAGCAAGTCAACGCCATCTCCTCCTCCTGTTTCAACACCCTCCGTATGCTCCGCATAATCTACAGGTGGATCCCGACAGAAACAAGAAGAACAGTCACCCAGGCCCTCATCAGTAGCAGACTTGACTACGGAAACGCCCTCTACGCAGGAGCCCCGACCAAGTGCATCAAACGACTGCAACGCAACGCATCCAAAACGCCTCGACACGACTGATCCTCGATCTCTAGGCTCTTAAGGTGACATTCCCTTAATTGTGCATTTATCAGGGTCAAAACGTCAATGGATATACTTGTCCAAATACTCTTAGGTCTCATTGTCCTTGAATTATTAAGCAATCAGTGCTTGGACTAGAGATACTTTAAGCATATATTGTTTGGACCTCAACAATGTCTTTTTCCCTGTAAAACCTTTTCCCTGCATTATTAACGCATGGTTTTGTGACGTCTATGTGTAATATACTCAGCCACCTTCTGTCACTTGGGATCTTTATTCACTGTAAATTCATGTCACTTGCGTCATTCCATTTTATGAATTACTAGCCAGCCATTATTTTGAATTTCTGTTTTCTTTGATGAAAAAGAAAAGTAAAATATTTTTGATACTCCCGAAAAATTGCTACTGTTTGTGTGTTCCAACTTCTAGCAAAGATTCATTGATACCATATAAATGTTTTGAACTGTAAAGAAATATTCTTACCTGATGGAACCAATTGTTACTTATGATATATATGCCCAGGTTCTGAGGGATAATGGGTTAACCATTGCTTTCAATATTTTAAGGAGAAAGCTGGCACTGCTGCTTGCTTTCTGTGCTATACTTATTTTGAGAGGTAGTTTTGCTCTGCTGAAGCTTACATTGCCAGAGGCTCATTTTGAGTGATCCACAATGCTGGTTGATAATTGTGCACTGATACTGCCAAATGCTACATTTATTGGTTGCACAATGACCGCACCATTCTGAGTTTCAGACCTAGGAATGGGGGGATAGAGCTCAAAGAGCATGCTATTTACTCTATTTTGATTATGCTACTTAGAACTTTGCTCTATTTACTTGCATGATTAGTGCCATATTTATCTTGTGCAAATTGTGTAGGCTAAAAGCTGTGAGGCCTTCTACTTGGACAATACTCAGAATAGGTTTGAGTGCAAACTGATGCCTGCACTTGAAATAGAATTTGCGGATCAGTTAGACTGAGACCCTATTGGGTCTTACATAGTTGCTCTTATGTTGTACCTGTTTTGTGATAGAAGCTTGCACTTTCTGCTTGCTTCCTGTACTGCTCCTGTTTTGTGAGGTGGATGTATACAATTCACATGCATACAAAAGGGCCAATTACATTGTCGTGCGGAAAGCCTTCTCCCGACAGTCAGAATCTCCTTGACTGCGTCGGAGCCCTTCCAACCCACTCAGTCGGTTAGCATTCTGACTGAACGGGGGGTACCTAAGGGACGCTCCCCTGCAAAACCCTGCACTGTGTGGCAGGCACAATGGGGTACCCATGACAGGGTGAAGGGTTTTCCACACACACCCAAATCCCCATAGGAGCCTGTGTTGTTGGTCGGAACACGTGATCCCATAGGGAAGGAACAAAGGGACTCAAACCAAACAGTGTTCGGTCACATCGTAATCGGTCTGGAAGAGCCGCCTACAGCGAGTCAGTTGGTTCCTGAATCCGAGACGATGTTGGGCAGAAAAGTTTCCGCCCGACATTGTAATAAACCCCTAAGTGTTTTGTATGAGCAGCCATCCATGCTGAATCTTCTTTGCTCAGGATAATGGCTCTGATGCTTACTTCCTGTGTTCTAGTTATCTTGCGATGATGTCTTCTAGAGATTCTACTCATGCTTTTTAGTTTTTATGCAAGGGAGGTTTGCACAGCTCCTTTTCAGATTGTATTTGTTTTGTGAGTTAAACATGGCCAATTATTTCTTATATTGTACCCGTTATCAGCTTTATGAGGTATGCTTGCACTGTTACTTCCTGTTTTGTACCTGATATAGTAGTGAGAGAATTGGAGATGAGAATGAAATAGACTTGTGCAATTATGTTAAGATAACAAAAGGATCATAGCTGAAAATAATAATGGAACTGAAAAAATAGCAATCATAATTGGTCAAAGTTTCTCCTTTTGAATTTTAAACATTTTAAATGACTTCGACTTAGCCCCATTAGCTTTTACATATTTTGTTTTGACGGAATGACTCTCAGTAACACTGCACATGCTGCTTGTTTTTTAGAAAGCATTTCCAGCTACATAATCTATACCCTTCATTCAAGGTTAGGAAAACAAAACCAGATATCCTATTACATGCGTTGTCCACTCGGAAGCAGCTTCTAAGATCTAGTTACATCATTGCATCATAGCTGTCAGACTAGCAGTGTGGTTTGTATCATATAAAGAGTGCACTGTCCATTAGAAGGTCAGAGGCGGCACTCCAATCACAACGGTCCTGGGACGACTGTGGTGTTCAACATGCACCTCTGCTAATACTGATCTTCTATGTTGATCCTGCAGAGAGGGATAGCCAATCCAACCACAGACCAAGTCATTCAGGTTTGGGGTCACAGTCTATCCTAAGAGATCAGGCAGAGGGTACAACCACTATGATCTCAGAATAGGGGTAGCGTTAGGTAGGAATATTGTGTATTTGCTGCTATATCATTCAAATATCCGGCTGTCTATCATATACCTCTTTGTATACTGTTACTATGCTATGTACTGTTTTTTGCTTTTATGTAGCTTATGTAATTGCTACAGTGCTAACTCTATAAAGCACTTTGAGACCTTTGGGTCAAATCAACAGTATACAACACTCAAAAAAAGAAAATAAATAAATATAGATATATAGAAATTAGACTGCCATGGTTGGACTGTTTATTCTTTTCATCATGTTCATAATGCTGGTTACTTTGCATTGTTTTATCTGTCTAATAATCGCAGCACATTCTTTCTATACAAGACTGCGATTGTTTAAGCAACGAAAAGGGTAAGCTCCGTTTCCACTATTCCCATGGGGATAAGAGTCTCATGTTCAAGGTTGTCAAAACCACGCTTCAAGACATGTTGACACAGGCACACGCAGGAGGTTTTGTACATTAATACATTAAATAACCTCCTCACTGTTTTTAACAATACCAGCAGGGAGGTTTATTAAAAATCCTCTTAGTCCTCACTTGCCAGGTATTTTTTAACATTCACTCACCATCCACTTCTGACCCTACCACTCACACCCTCTCACATTACACATAGTGGTTACACCAAGTGCTCCCACGTATCCATTGGTTAGTAGCACGCCGTACTTCGTATAGGGGTATGAATACCCCTATGATGAAGCATGACCCCTATGATAAAGCATGACACCAAGGGTCCTTTTGGTGTGTGAGGGGTATTTAAAGAAAACCATGTGCTTCCCACCAATGTAGGAAACACACACCACCCAAGACCATATTTCTTGTTTCACCATTCCCTGTGGGTGGAGTCCATTTGTTTAATAATTATAGTTTGGGGAGATTGAATCCACTACTGTGTCCCTCCGGATACTTCCTCTCTCCACTCCCTCCTCTGATATTTATGTCAAAATCACCTGCCATCACAGAAGGGTTAGAGGTTTTGGTGAGGTAGTGTGAGCTTGCTAGGAGTTGGGCCAACAGTTTCTGATGATGTAGATTGACTCAGTCTTTGCACTCTGACTGTCAAGGTTACAAGCAGTCTTACCTGTAGGATGCTTGTAGGTGGATTTCGCAGAGACGTTATGAGTTCTAGGCAACACCCAGTGATTTTAGATTTACACTAAGGTAATTAAATAGAAATTAGGGAGGTAGGCCGGATCGGGATGCTACTTGTTCCTTGGTTGTCGACCTGCGAAGCAACTAAGAACACTTCTGTAATCTTTAACCCTTTTTTTAAAAACCTGTAAACTATCTAAGCCTACCCTACAGTAATTCTCTTTTGTTATACCCTAAGAGAGCTTACCTGCGACTTTAGAAGCTAGGCGTCGCGTCCGTGTTGTTGTTGTGAAGAATCTTGTATTGTGCATGGGTTGCTTTCGAGAGGTTAGAGGCCCATTCGGTAATATCTGTGCTCCTAAATAAAATAATTACATGAAAGAATAAGTTACTATTTTTTCCTATGTCGAATTGCACCACATTATATTACCAATCTGTTCTTTGTATCACTTATTCTAAGTACTCTCTCGAATCTTTCACGTTCTTCACAACCTATGTAAAAAAATATGACTAACAAAAGAAGCAACTAACTAAACATAACATCAAATGTACATTTCCCAAGATTTCTCTTTGATTTAGTCTCAAAGTCTTTTTGTTTCTTTCCAGGAAATCAAATGTCAAGATAAACTCCTTTGCCAGGATTCAACAAATGCCGTTGGATATGCTTTCAGGTAAGTTTTTGTCCCTTCAACAAATTGCTGCTTGCTTGCGTTGGGCGCCTTTTAACAATAGGAAAAAGGTTTCACTTAGCTTAAAGATTTCTTTCTTTTCTTGCAGCACGAAGAAGAAGAGACTTCCAATCCGGATGCTCTTGGGCGTTGCCAGGTGATCGGGTTCTCTGGATACAGCTGAGGTGAGTTCTCCTCGTGGGCGGATGAAGGCAAAGCGTCTGGAAGCGTCGGGTGTGGCTATTTATAGTCGAGCCACACCCGAAGGATTGATGACGCACCGCGCACCTTTTCTCTGTGTGCGTGTGCGTTTCCAGATTGTTCTTTTCTAGCCGGTCTGCCCGAAGCTGGTCTGCCCATAACAGAGCCTCCCCAGAGCTGATCCTTAATTCAAGTTCAAGTTATAAATGGCAATACCACTTTACAGAATCTCATACTGCAATAAACCATTATAACCTTGACACGAACAATAATTTGAAGCAGAAAATGTTACACTAATAAATCATTAAAAGATCTTTCACAATGGCGTGCTGGGTGCACGGGACAGGGGTGGGTTTTTAGAAGGGCTTAAACTCCTCTCTTCAAAGGCATTTGCGTAACAGAGTCATGACACTGACATCCTCTTGTCCTAATACTCAGCCCTACATTTTCTAGTGGGAATTGTATAACAGTTAAGGAGTGTCGATAAAATGGAGACTGGATGACATTCAAGCTGAGAAACTGCAGAATCTGAAGGAGCAAATTGTTGTTGCCAATTTATTAGGAACTTGTAGAGATAACAAGTAAAATCGCCTATGTTCTGAAGTAGGAAAATATGAAGAGAGATTTTTGCTGTGTTGATCAAGCTGAAAGACCAATTTAATGTCACTCTGATACTTAAAAAAAATGTTGTAGGAACAAACTCTCTGAAATAGCTGTAGTGGCAGTGTTGTAATAAAAAAAGATCGATACAAAAGGGGATGATGGACGGAGCGTTTGAGCAAATCAAACACTCACCCCCAGTCAACTGATCTGGGTTTAATCCATCACCATTCTTTAGCTCCCTCAGCCACCCCAGTTCAGACATGGCCATATGCAAATCAGTCTGACCCTGTGCCTAATGGGAACAGTCTAGCCGAACTGCCAAGCCATGTCTTCCCTGGACCGGAAACAAGCATCCTGGGACCGGTTTCGGATTCAAAATCCTCATCAGCCAGGCTATCTTGAATCCAGTGGCCAAGTGAGCAAGGAACTCACGTCTGAGCATACCCTGCCAACTTAGGGCGAACAAAGCGACACAAAAGGGGATGATGGACGGAGCGTTTGAGCAAATCAAACACTCACCCCCAGTCAACTGATCGGGGTTTAATCCATCAACATTCTCTACCTCACTCAGCCACCCCAGTTCAGACATAATTATTAGAACTATTTGTACTTCAAACTGGACATGAAAATTGGTTGCATGTTCTATTAAATCTTTAAAGTAGGTATGGCCAGCCGGCATTATCAGCATTTTTCCTAGTCTGAGTTTACTATCACTTCTATTCCTGGTTGCAAGAATTATTTGGGTGAAAACCCTCTCATTGTTATTTAGTCATTGCTCACTTGTGAACAGTCTCATTCTTGCTCATTATGTGGTGGAAATTGTTCATGGTTTGTTAGATAGAATATCAATGACTATAGGATGGTTGCATCCTAGGGATTTATAAGAAACCTTTAGTTCTGCAAAATAATTTTCACTTCCTGTAACACCATGTTTGTCCAACAAGAGAACTGCAGCCTGATGTGATTAAAATGCATTTGAATCTGCTATGTGTGCTATTTCTCTTAGTAAAGGAGTTAAGACTACATTGTATATAAGTGTGAGCGGGAAATCCGTTACGCTCGCGGATTTTGCGGATTGTTGGGAAATCCGCAATCCGTGAATTTTGCAGATTTCCCGCAAAATCCGCAAAAAAAACCCGCGAACGTAACGGGTTCAAAAGTTGAACCCCCACTCATGCAACTATTTTACAATGGCGCCAGCAAGCTGCCAGCGCCGTTGTAAAATAGTTACAAAGTTAGCTTGCACAGGAACCACTAGATAAAACGAAGCAGGTGCTGCTTTATTTTATCTAAGTGCTTCCTGTGCAAGCTAACTTTGTAACTATTTTACAACGGCGCTGGCAGCTTGCTGGCACCATTGTAAAATAGTTACAGCTCACACAGGACTCAAGGGACCCCTGCGCCCTTCGGGACGATTGCATAGTAACACACACATGGACGCTCGAAATAGTTGATGCTCAAATTCAGTGACTCATTCATTAGCCCAAAAACAATTGTGAGCGTCGTCGAGGCTGGACAGGTGTGCCTTCTTCCCAAATCTACCGTGGAAAATCAGCTGTGATGCTGGATAGGCTTTGCATCCTTGACTTTCACGAGCGCAATACCCGTGCTGTTCCTGTGACCAGGAGCTTCTTTCTCTTCATCTGCTGAACTGATCTTTCTCTGACCTTTTATTCACACAAGACGAGGCACATACCCTACTGGGCACATTGTGTTCGCACGGGTTTCTGCAAGTTCGCACGCGTTTTGTACAATTTCGCAATTTGCGAAATTGTACAAAACCCTCGCAAACTTGCAGAAACCCGTGCGAACATAAAAAAAAAATCCGCAAATTCGCGGGAATTCGCGGATTTTGCGGATTGCGAGTTCGCAAATCCGCAAAATTTGCGAACGTGAGATTCGCAAAATTCGCCCATACTTAATTGTATATAGTTTTGTGATATTCTGTGGGCTCGCTGTTCATTTGGATGTTCAAGAACATGTTCTTGTCTCCCCTCCTTTGTGACATCACATTTGAAGCCTTTAGGAATTTACAGCTGTTACCAGTGACACCTAAACCTTGACATACAATTTCTGAAGGTTGTATGTCAGTACAACGCATGCTTTTACCCCGCATGCCATTACAACGCGGGGATTACAACGCAAGTCGTTACAAGGACTTGCGTTGGGGGGCGCTGGATAGTGGAATAGTTTAATTTTCTATTCCAACTCCAGTCCCAGTGGGTAGTAGGGAAGGTGTTGGATAGAAAATTAAACTATTCCCTATCCAACAGCACCCTCCAGCAAAAGTCGTTGTAACGACTTTCGTTGTAATCCCCGCGTTGTAATGGTAGTGTGGGGTAATAGTTGCGTCGTAAAGGATGTTCCGCCTTTCGGTTGATTGTGTAATGGCTCTTCCACTCTCAGAAGGAAAGGCTATTAGGTAGTAATGGTTACATCAAAAATCTTTTCAAAGATGCCCGTTTTGTTTCTGTTGTGATACTGAAGAACACTAGTACAAAAGAAGTATGAGTTGCAGGGAGATTTATTAAGACAATAAATCCTAGGTAAGAAAAGTGTGGCTCTCCCCTTGGCCAGTCCAACAGCAACTGCCAGGGAAGAGAACATAAGCACATAGCTAGAATGTAGAACATGGCAACAGAAGAGTCTAAACTCCATAATGAAAATAGAAGATTACAACACATCCTCCTCTCTTATATAATAAAAAGGGAAGAACTAAAATGCAAAAAGAAAAGAACCAAAATGCGTATTGAATGAAGTACATAATAGGTGAAGTACATAAAATACATCCTATTTACAGACATAGTCTTTCAAGTAACTCGGTGGATGACAATTTCTAAAAGAACGTCCCCGAAGAGGACAAGGAGGATCAGAAGGGACCAAAGGGGAAGGAGCAGGAGCATCACCTCCTCCTTGCACTCAGAGTCTGGGAATTTCTAACAAAATCATCATCTGACATGGATAAAAAGGTATTATTGGTGAAGGAGTCACAAGGTGAAGAATTAGTACCTTTAGCACCATTATGTTTTTGATACAATGCAACTCTTCTATAATTCAATTTTTCACCATTATCGAGAATTACCCCATACGGCAAGGTGACCTTCACCCTGAAAGGCCCAAGAAACTTGATGGAAGAAGTGGACCTACCAGAGCGTATCTTAACTAAATCTCCAGAGCAAATTCTCCTATTGAAATTGGGTTTATTTATGATGCGATCTTGAGAAGCAACTGAGGATGAGTTTGTAGGGACAACTTTTCCAGCAATAATGTCTCTCATCCAAGTTGGAACAAGTTTGGTATTGGGTAATCTCCCACGCATCATTTCAAAAGGAGTCTTGCCTGTAACACCATGTACACTTGAGCGATGTGCCCACAACATCTCTGAAACAACTGAATCCACATCCTGCCCACTAGAAGTTGCCATCTGTATGGCACCCTTAATCACACGGTTGGCCCTCTCAACTATACCATTACCCTGTGGGTTGTACAGGGAGGTACGGCTATGTTTAATTCCACAACCTGAAAGGAATCTTTGCATCTCCTCTGATGTTAATTGTGTACCGTTGTCTGTTAAAAGAACTAACATAGCTAGAATGTAGAACATGGCAACAGAAGAGTCTAAACTCCATAATGAAAATAGAAGATTACAACAGTTTCCTCTACCTAAGTCACCTGCAGAAGAAGAACTGGCTTAATGTTTTTTGATTGATATTTTTTCTCTTCATGGGTTAGCAAATACTAATAATTCTGAATGAGGCACCCAATATGTTTCATATTTTTGGAGGACTATGCAAAGTATTAGGAATTGAACAAGCACATTCTTCCATCTTATTATCTTCCCTAGTCTAATGGGGAAACAGAGCAAGCTAATCAGCATTTGGAACGGTATCTAGGAAGCTACTCTAATCCAGCTCAAACAGTATCTCTTACTATTTAAAATTGTGGAAGTTTCTTACAGAAGCAGAACTACTAGTGCTACTAATGTTTTGCTTGTTTCTGTATACCCAGTTTTCATCCAAGAGTTCATTCTTCTCCTCCTTGTATTGAACCTTTATTTTCTGCAGCTACTGGTCATTTGAGTTGATTACTGAAACATAAACAATTGGTTTCTGAGAGTTTACGCTGGTGATCTGTCTGGGATTACTTTGTATACTTCCCAATCCAAGATTAAATTGAACCTTTTATTGTGATGTTGTTACTTCTTTAAACCATATATTTTAAAGGAGGTACTAATTGAATGATGGGGTCATTGCTGCATATCTGTTCCATTATTTTTTCATCACATTCAGTCACACACTACTATTTATGCGCTTTGTTGCACCTGAGACTTTTCCTCCTGAAGCCAGAATTACTTGTACCCATTGTCTGAAAAATGTGCTTGGGGTGACTTATGAAACTGGACCACTTTCTGGATATGATGGATGGACTCTCAGAGCTGGAGCTTTCTATTAACTTAGTTATACGTGCCCCTCATTAGAGGGTATAACATGGCTCAGTTATGAATGGTAGCATGTCACAGGCTCTGTCCAACAGTTTTCGGAGTCAGAGAAGCACTCTCCAAACAACTGATTTTTGTGACTTGAAATGATACTGAGGTCAGTGTGGCTAGATCCCAAGGCAATTAACCTATGTGCGAAGAAGGTGAAAGAAAAGCTCTCCTAGCTGAAACGTACTTCCTTCTGTGACATGGACAACTTAGGAAATAGTCAATATTTCAGGCCTAGGTACTGTCAACATTCCAGAATCAGTATTGGCACACGTTGCATTATCACTGTGGAACTCAGTGGCAAGTGAGAGATAGAAAGGCTTGCACATTAGTAGCTTATAAACCTTGTGGCACTAGTGAAAATGTTCAATCGTTATTCAGAACTATTGTACACCTTTACTGGCTTTTTGGCTAACGCCAAAATATTGTTGTAATCAGCACAGTGAGTGAGGCTGCCAATCTGGCCTTCACCAGATAGGCAGAAGATTTCCAAATGCAATCTTACTTCTTCCTACATACCTTGCAAGTCTATTTCTAGAGTAAACATGTGTGACTGTAGTAGGTGCAGAGAAGCAAGGGAGCATGCCCACAATACATAACACCTTACATTTGTAGATAGCTGGAAAGTAGTCAATAATAGGCATCCACCCTTAACAATGTCGAGAAATAAAGTGATGATAAACACCTCCAGCACAACCTATATTCATCACCACTGCACAAATGAAAATTGTGACTGGGAGCTCGACAAGGCAAAATTACCTATACAATCAAGCATGTCCTAATACTTCTGTGGTAAGCACTGACTCTGTGGCCAATCACCAGAACCTAGCAGGATACAATAGGCCCTAAATTCCATCAGTACCTTCACTAGTTTTGAAAGCCATATACTGACACAAATTAATGCTTGTAGGTTAAAGTGGCACACAACACAAAGTCATGACACCCCACAGCATTTAGAAGGATGCCAAGGATAGCTGCCAATACAGAGCATTAGCTGTAAGCTTCCACATTATCTACTTCCAGTCCGTTTCATTAGCCACCAACACAAAAGCAACTTACTAGTACTGAAGAAGGAAAACAAGTGATGCTGACATTGTGCAAGGAGTACCATCTGGTACCCCAACCATGCTAGCTGATAGTTAATTTAGCGTGCAAAGTAAGTGGTATTACCGGACCCAGAAATCAAAGCAGGGTTGGTCAAGGGACTTATGAAGAACTTTCCTACTGACAATTGGCATTGTGATGAGAACAACCATGCTGAACTCCCATATAACCTCTAAATTCTCGAAGGCGGGAAGATAAGGAACAAATAAAAATGTTTTTTTTAACAGAAGTTTTAATGGACATAAAGTAGTGAATACATTTGTCATGTTATCTTAAAGTTGTACATAGGGTTTCATTGGGTGAAGGGCATTCCGGGGGGGTGGCGGGGGGGGGGGGATGTTCATGTGTTTTATACTGTAAAGATTTTAAGTAATCGCACAGTCAAAAAAGAGACTTCACATGCAAGTGATGCAGAGATTCTCATGAATCTGTAACGAAGTGGCAGGCATGCATCTATCCACACAGAGAAATCTATTAGTTAGTACATGCATTCCTGCCACTTTGATACAACTTATGAGACTCATGGAAGCAGTAAGGATACATTGTTTTTCTCCCCACCCCTGATGATCCGCTGAGGCATTTAACATCTTGAGGAGATTTGTTTTCCCTTTTGTCTTATTCGCAGAGTAACTGCATTATATAGTTCGTACAGCTTCATATTAGCAGCACCCATTGATTCTAACTGGAACTGCATGGTAAATCAATAATAACTAACATTGTTGATATCAGTGCGCTCAGTTTGTTTGGTGTGCTTCTGGATTCAGTTAGGACTGAGCAGTTTGTTGTTTCCGGTACCCTTAGTTGGGATGCTTTTTTTTTTAATGCAGATGTATATAGCACAAACTCGACCCAAAGGTATTGGAGCGCTTTACATGTGCACCGGTTACTTTACATAAGGACACATTCAGGCACGATCCGGGATTCATTTATTTTGGTGGAGTTAATTGGATCACTGATTAGTATGGGTGACTGTTTATAACATGAGTGGTGGATTTTGACCCCATCCTTTTTATGCTGTAGTTGTTCCAGTGACTGTGACCGTCGATGTTGGCGACACGTCTGTCTAATAAGAACAGACCACAGATTGCGAGGGAGGACAACGTTTGTACTATTGGTGCATGTCCAGAACATAGCTGAGGATGGCTTCTGATGGACCTTTCTTTATTCCCTTAAGTGCAAGAGATAGATGGTGCTATTTCCCATTCTGATGAAAACCTTATAATTAATGCAGGGGTCAAAACGTCGTCCAGTTTTATTATTTATTTATTTATTTATTTAAAACACTTATAAAGCGCAGCTGTCACCGGCAGGTATCCTGGCGCTGAAAGCTTACTCCTGAGCTAGAAGCAATGGGAAACTGTTTTAGGGAGATAGACGTGGCAGGGGGAAAACTAGGGGAAGAGCCACGTTTTTATTCGTTTCCTGATAGGCAGGAGCTGTGGAATTTGACGAATGTCGACGGGCAGACTGTTCCAAAGCTTAGCAGCAGCTACTCTGAAAGATCTTCCCCCGGTCCTAACCTTCTTAAATCTGGGTACCGTCACAAGGCAGGCGGTAGCGGATCGTAGAGTTCTGGTAGGGATATACCAGGAAAACATTTGTTGTTGGGGTCTTGGGCCCGATTCGTGTAATGCCTTGAAGACCAAGCAGAGAGCCTTGAAGGCTATTCGTTGCTTCAAGGGAAGCCAGTGTAGCTCGGCTAAAGCAGCTGTGGCCGAGGATCTCCTGGTCCAACCAAGGGCCAATTTGGCTGCTGCCGACTGGACTCGTTGGAGTCTGTCCAATAGTACCGCTGGAGACTCGAGCAGGAGAGCATTGCAATAGTCAAGGCGACTAAGAATAGTACACCTGACTATCAATGCTCGGGCCTGGGCGGGGAGTAGTGGCAGGATTTTACGCAATGAGCGCATAAGGGCCGAGCAGGTAGCGACTGTTTTGGTTACCTGCGTTTCCATGCTAAGGTTGTTATTTAGCATGACACCCAGATTGCGGACACTGGTAACCGGTTGAGGTTTATCTGGGTTTTCCGGGGGGCAGAATTCCACCGGCAAAGGGCGAAACAAAACAAAACAAAACCTCGGTTTTAGAGGAATTGAATTGGAGAGAATTACGGTGCAACCAGCCTGCAGTGTCTCTTAGGCAATCGTGAAAAGCTTCCATGGGGATTGAGTTTTCCCCCTCCCATGAAAGAATGAGCTGGGTGTCATCCGCATAGTTTACTGTTTTCATTTTGTGGGTTTTAATTAGAGTAACCAATGGCTTTGAGTAAACATTGAAAAGGATCGGACTAATAGAAGAACCCTGGGGTACACCGTGAGGGACTGGGGAGAAAGCAGATTGAAAAGGGGGAAGGGATACAGCTTGTTTCCTATCTCTGAGGTACGAATGGAACCAGAGCAGGGCAGTGCCGTCAACCCCAGCCTCTCTCAACCTCTCCAGCAGAATCACGTGGTTAACAGTATCAAATGCGGCAGACAGGTCCAGTAGGATCAAGGCCACTGCTTGGCCCCTGTCTGCCCGCATACGAAGTTCTTCCATGGCTGTAAGCACTGCTGTTTCGGTGCCATGGGCTGGACGAAATCCGAATTGGAAGTCGTCCAGAACGTGATTCTGCTCAAGATGTGTCGATAGACAGGAGCTGACCCAGCGTTCCACCACTTTCGCTGGAATGGGTAGAAGCGATATAGGTCGAAAGTTGGAAAGACACTCTGGGTTCAGAGATGGTTTTTTCAGTAACGGGGTAATAAGTGCTTGCTTCCAGGGGGTGGGAAAGAGTCCACAACATAGAGATTGATTACAAATCCTCCGGAGGGTGTGGAATAGCTCAGTTCCGCATGCTTTCCAGGTTTTAGGGGGCAGTGGGTCCAGGGGGGACCCAGAGGTGATGCCAAGTGCCAGTCTCTCGAATTCAACTTCGGGGATAGGGGGAAAGGCCCGTAGACCTTCCCTAGGAGGGCAGACTGGACTCGGAGGATCACGGTTGGTAGTATCGACTCCGGGGGAATTTAGAATATTTTGCGATGGGGAGTTGCCAGATTGTTAATGATGGTCTCGATTTTGTCCGTAAAGAACTGTGCGAGATTGTCACAGAGGGTCTACGAAGGGGGGATGGTTTTCTTGGCGCAGTCAGGGTGTATGAGGTTATCAAGGATCTGAAATATACTTTTCGAACTGTTAGCTGCGCTGACTATAGTGGAGCAGTAATAGGACGATTTGCTCTCTGTGATGGCAGATTTGTATTCACGGAGCTTGTTTTTCCAGATGATTTTATTATTGTCACAATATCCCTGTCTCCACTTCCTCTCAGCCTGTTTGCAGGCTAATTTGAGAGTTTTCAGGGAGTAATTATACCATGGAGCAGGTGCTCCGCCTTTAGGTTTACAATGTTTTAGTGGGGCAATAGAGTCCGTGATGGATGCTATCCTCGTGCTGAAGGCTCTGAAGTTGTTTTCAACCGAGTTAGTTGGGGAGAAGCTATCTTCCACATCGAAGACATTGGTGGTAGAGCTCAGTTTTTCCAGAGCTTTCCAGTCTCTGTACGTAAATTCTGGTAGAACGCTTTTGTTCAGCTTTCTTGTTTTAGTGCTGGTAATATAAAATTTGATAAGAGAATGATCCGTCCAGCTCATGGGCAGAATGTCATTCATGTGTGTTAAACCAGAACTCGAAAAAATACGGTCGAGTCGATTGCCTGCTGAATGGGTGGGTTGGTTAACCAATTGGTGAAGTCCCACGCTGTCACAGGACAGCAGGAGGTTGTCCAGACCAGTGTCTAGGCTACCGTTTGGCCAGAGGTTAAAATCCCCTAAAATGATTAGTTTGTTGTGGGAGGTTGCCATATTCGTAAAGGTGGTGAGTAGTGCTTGCTGTTGAGGGGTGGTAAAGGAATCGGTAGCAAACAATCGCCGTGAAAATATCTCCTAGGTGGCAGTTTATGGACAGGCCAAAGAGCTCAATCCCGGCCACTGGGTCTATGTCTATAGTGTGTATTTGCCAGGAGGCTCGGTAGATAATGCCTACTCCGCCACCACGGCCTTTGGGTCTGGGGAGGTGCAAAATATTAAAATCTTGAGGGCAGGCCCATGCTAAATCAATATCGCAATCGGCTTGAGTCCACGTCTCAGTTAGGAAAAGGACATCTAGATGGTGGGATTCTATAAGGAGATTGATTTCGTTAGCATGCTTTGGTAGTGATCTGTTTTATGGAAAAGCATGGTATCCTCCATGACTAAGCTTGTAGATGTAGAAGTCATTGTACAACCCTGAATGTGTATATGATTGGTGGCTCAGTTTGATTTATTATCACAACATGCAGACCTTTTTGAGCACTGTGTCGTCTTCATTTACACAAATGCTCTTTCTTTTTAAAGAGAATCAGATAAAAGAACTGGAATTATTTCAAGAAACGTTTTTGTAAAATAAAAGACCTCCTGTAATGCTTTGTACACTGTGAAAAATGTTCATTTAAGTTGCAACAGACCTGCACACATGGGAAAGACTTTGATACAAATGAGACCAACACAATCGTTGTGTTAATTCTCCTGATATTCTCCGGGCAGCACAAAAAACATCTACACTATGTTTTACAAAGCAAAAACAAAAATAATAAAAAGCTTTTTGTCATATTTCCGGCGTAGAGTTTGGTTGAAAACTCTAACATATGGTGTATTTGTGGACCTTATGCTTGTTGTTCTATATGTGTCAGTGTAAGCACATGTAAACTCATCCTCTTAGTTTATGTGTAACAGGTAAGCTCACATGGACAGTCACAGGCCTCAAGAAGGTAAAAACAGGCAACCTTAAAGTATGCTTGAAGTCAAACTCTGTTTAAATGGATAAAGACAGTTTAATAATGAAGAATATTCCAGTGAGGTGAATATTAATTCTGATTTCTTTTAAGGACTCTGAGGTGAAGATTGCCCATTACCCTTTTGCCCGTCATCCTTGGGACCGGCAACAGCCCTTCTGAGAGAAGAATTCAAAAGGAGGCAAAACTGCACAGGATTCAGGGCCATATGTATCAAGAAAACGATTTGTGATTCTGAATTTGCGAATTTTACCGAATCGCAAAATCAGAATCGCAAATTGGCATGTATCAACACAATCGCAAATATTTAGCGATTCGGCCATAATCGCTAAATATTTGCGCGATGGCCAATAGCGATTCCATAATTTAAAAAAATCACTAATTTGCGAGATCGCAGCCCAAAAACCGCAAAATAGTGATGTTCCAACTGGAAAAATCGCTATTTTGCGATTTTCTGGAAACATCCAATCGCAGTCCGGATGCTTTATGATGACATCACCATCCAGGAAGTGAGTGATTTCCCATGGTGCTTCAGGATTGATACTGAGAGAGTGTGTGAGTGTTGTTTGCTACTCAGGAGCCATGGCAGAAGGTGGAAATAAGGATGTTCCAGCAACCCAGCAGGAGCAGCAAGAGGGGGAAGCAGCAAGGAAGAGAAAGCTCAAGTTCTCTGAGGCAGAACTAGAAACCCTCATCACAGAAATGATGCCAAACCATGAGGCTTTACTTGGGAGGAGTTCACACAATGTGCCTGAAGCCAGGAAGAGAAGGATTTGGGAAGGCATCCAAGCCAAAGTAAATGCCCTTGGAGTGACACACAGGACAATAGAAGTGTTGCGCAAGCGCTGGTACGACCTGCGCCAGCGCTCCAAGGAGAAGTTGGCTGCAAGGCTGGAGCAGTCCCAGCTCACCGGTGGGGGAACCTCCAATGTCACAGACTCTACACCACTGGAGGAACTGGGAGAGGGCACACTGCCTCCACAGAGTGTTGCGAGCGTGTCCCTGCTAGACAGCTCAGCCCAACCAGCTGCAAGACCAGGTAAGGAGCATGCCTTCCCACCCTAAACCACCCCAAGCAACCCCCCTGCAGCGACCTAGGGATAAGGGGAACCACATGTCAGCCCAGAGCAAGTACACAGGCATTCACAGCAATGCATTATGGGAGATGTAGTCACAATAGTCAGCAATGTTTGAAGTAGCATCCAACTAAAGCAAATTTCACATGTGCAGGTCAGGAAAGGTGAATGACACAAGTAAAGTTAGGGAACATTGTGAAAGAATTTATTTGAACATCACATGACAGGAAAAATATATTAATGTGTGCTGTTCTATCCACAGCACCTGCAAGTGGAAAGGCAACAGCCAGTGCAAGTGACACAGAACCCCAAGCCTCTGGAGAAGCTAGCCAGGGCCAGGATACAGATGGGGAGGACAGTCCTTTCATCCAACCACAGGGACACAGAAGGAGGATCGTGAGGCCATTGAGAATCATGGAAGATGAGGATGAGGACAATGTGATAGTGCAGTCTGAAGCACCAGTTACCCAGCAGCAGGAGTCAAGACCACAGACCACAGGCAGGCGTAGACCCGCACGGGCTTCAGCTCCAGTGGGCATCAGGATGAATCTGTATTTGCTGGCCTCGAAATGCACATGCTCCAGGTACACCGCCTGCAAGCGAAACATATGAAGGCAATTCAGCGAGAGATTAGTGCAGGGAACAGGGGAATTCTCCAAGAAATCAGGGGGGCTGTGCAGGAGCTGACTGCCGTGTTGCGAGCAGAACGCGCAGCCAGGCGCAAAGAAATGGCCCTCATGGACCACTACACTCGCGCTATTAACCGGCTGGCCTCCTCCACCAATATGCTGGCAAGGCGTGCCGTAGAGACCCAGCGTGAGTCACGGAATCCAGGATATTGCCACTGTGGTAGTGCAGTCAACTGCTACCCTGGATGAACTGCGCGCACTGCGTACTGCTGGTCCGGGGGTGCTGACCCCCAGTGAGGAGGACTCACAGTCAGTGCGGAGTTCAAACACCCCACCACCCACTGTTGAGAGGCGCCGCAGTCAATCAAGACATTTGTAGAGCGCACTACTTACCCGGAGGGTCTCAAGGCGCTTGGGGGGGGGGGGTGCTGCTACTGCTCGAACAGCCAGGTCTTGAGCTTCTTCCTGAAGGAGAGGTGGTCCTGGGTCAGGCGCAGGTCGGACGGGAGGGAGTTCCAGGTCTTGGCGGCCAGGTAGGAGAAGGACCTTCCTCCTGTTGTCGTTCTTCGGATGCGGGGGACGGCGGCGAGGGCGTGACTGGCTGATCGGAGATGGCGTTTGGGAGCGTAGAAGTTGATGCGGTTGTTGAGGTAGCTCGGGCCTTGATCGTGTAGGGCTTTGTGTGCGTGGGTGAGGAGACAGAAGGTGATTCTTTTGTTGATGGGGAGCCAATGCAGGTTTCTCAGATGTCCGGAGATGTGGCTGTGTCGTGGGATGTCGAGGATAAGTCTGGCTGAGGTGTTCTGGATCCGCTGGAGTCTCTTCTGGAGCTTGGCGGTGGTTCCGGCGTAGAGGGTGTTGCCGTAGTCCAGACGGCTGGTGATGAGGGCCTGGGTGACCGTCTTCCTGGTCTCGGTGGGGATCCCCCGGAAGATCTTCCGTCGCATGCGCAGGATGTTGAAGCACGACGAGGAGACGGCGTTGACTTGTCTGGTCATGGAGAGGGAGGAGTCCAGGGTGAAGCCCAGGTTGCGTGCGTGGTCTGTCGGTTTGGGTGCGGTGCCCAGGGCGGGGGGCCACCAGGAGTCGTCCCAGGCGGAGGGCGAGGAGCCCAGGATGAGGACTTCCGTCTTGTCTGAGTTCAGTTTCAGGCGGCTGGTCGTCATCCACTCAGCTACATTTTTCATCCCTTCGTGAAGGTCGGCTTTGGCGGCGGCGGGGTTGTTGGTCAGGGAGAGGATCAGCTGGGTGTCGTCAGTGTAGGAGATGATGTTGAGGTTGTGTTGGCGTGCGATGGCAGCGAGGGGGCTCATGTAGACGTTGAAGAGGGTGGGGCTCAGCGAGGATCCTTGAGGGACGCCGCAGATGACTTCGGTGGCTTCTGACTTGTACGGTGGTAGACGGACTCTCTGTGTCCTTCCGTCGAGGAAGGAGATGATCCATTCCAGTGCCTTCTCCTGGATTCCGACGTTGCTGAGGCGCTGCACTAGGGTGCGGTGGCAGACAGTGTTGAATGCCGCGGAGAGGTCTAGGAGGATGAAGGCCGCTGTTTCTCCGTTGTCCATCAGGGCTCGGATGTCATCGGTGGCAGCGATGAGGGCGGTCTCGGTGCTGTGGTTGGCTCGGAAGCCAGACTGTGAGCGGTCGAGGGATCCATTTGTCTCGAGGAAGGCGGCCAGCTGTTTGTTGACGGTCTTCTCGATGACTTTGGCTGGAAACGGGAGGAGCGAGATGGGGCGGTAATTCTTGAGTTCGGTGGGGTCCGCTGTAGGTTTCTTGAGTAGGGCGCTGAGTTCGGCGTGCTTCCAGCTCTCCGGGAAGGTGGCGGTGTCGAAGGAGGTGTTGATGATGTCCCGCAGGTGGGGTGCGATGACAGCGTCGGCCTTGTTGAAGACGTGGTGAGGGCAGGGGTCGGTTGGAGATCCGGAGTGGATGGAGTTCATCATGCGGACGGTGTCTTCGGTGCTGATCGGAGTCCAGGCGCGGAGGGTGGTGGTGGGGGGCGGTGGTTCGGTCGTGGCGTGCGTCGGTTGAGTGCTGAAGCTGTTGTGTATGTCCGCGATCTTGTTGTGGAAGTAGGAGGCGAGGGAGTTGCAGAGGTCTTGCGACGGGGTGATGTCGTTGTTTCCGGCGTTGGGGTTGGAGAGCTCTTTCACGATGTTGAAGAGTTCCTTGCAGTTGTGTGCGTTGTTGTCCAGCCGGTCCTTGAATGCAGTTTTCTTGGTGGCGCGGATCAGTTGGTGGTGCCTCCGGGTGGCAAGCTTGAGGGTGGTCATGTTGTCCGGTGTTGGTTCCCTTCTCCAGGCTTTCTCGAGGGCTCGGCAGTTCTTCTTGGAGCTCTTGAGTTCGTCGGTGAACCATGGGGCCTTCTTGCTGCCGGGTCTGCTGGGCGGGGTCCTCAGTGGGGCAAGTTCGTCCGCGCAGTTGCTGATCCACTTCGTGAGGTTGTCGGCGGCCTGGCTGGGGTTCGCTGAGCTGGCGGGAGGGTGCTGGCTCAGGGAAGCGGCGAGCTGGTCGGCTGTGATCTTGTTCCAGCTTCTTCGAGCAACCTGTTGCTGGTAGTGGTGGATCGTCGTTCTTTTGAAGGTGAAGTGGACGCAGCTGTGATCCGTCCAGTGGAGTCCGGTGGCGTGGCTGAAGGCGATGTCTTTGCTGGATGAGAAGACGGCGTCGAGTGTGTGTCCGGCGAGGTGGGTGGGGGTGGACACCAGCTGCTTGAGACCGAGGTTGGCGAGGTTGTCGAGCAGGGTGGTGGTGTTGCGGTCGTTGTTGTTCTCCAGGTGGAAGTTGATGTCCCCCAGGAGGATGTAGTCAGCGGAGGGGAGGGCATGCGGGCTGATGAAGTCGGCGATGTCCTCGCTGAATTGTGTGCGTGGTCCCGGGGGTCGGTAGATCAGGGTGCCTCTGAGGGTGGTTTTGGGGTCCGTGTGGATCTGGAAGTGCAGGTGTTCAGCGGTTGTCAGGGTGTCGTCGGTGTTGGTCTTGTTGCGGATGGTGTCCCTGTAGATGATGGCGATGCCTCCTCCAGTCTGGTTGTCGCGGTCTCTTCGGGTGATCTTGTAGCCCTCTGGGATGGCGATGGCGATGTCGGGCGCTGAGGAGTCGTTCATCCAGGTTTCCGTGAGGAAGGCGACGACAGGAGCTGTGGTGTCGAGGAGGTTCCAGAGTTCGATGGCATGTCTGTGGACGGAGCGGGTGTTGAGGAGGATGCACTTCAGGTGGTTGCTGCTGGTGTTTGGCTTGGCGGGTGCTGGTGCGGGGCAGGTCCGGATGCAGGTGAACTTGCAGGCGTGGCAGCTGAAGGGTCTGTGGGTTCGTCTCGGGGTGGCTCGGTAGCATCCCGGGATTCGGCCGGTGTTGAGTGCGTTGAGGGTGGCGGCATCGTAGGTCCGGCGGGTGGGCTAGTGTCTGCGGGGCCCAGGGGTCCTGGCACTGGGCGCGGTACAGGCACGGACGGGCGCAGACGGGCTTACCTTTGGCGCACTTTCGGCGCTCAATCGGTACTCCCGCTGCGCGCGTCCGCTGCGCGGTCGCTGGGGGGGCGACATAAGTGAGGAGCCGGGTGGGCGGGTCAGCTGGGTGGCGGGAGCGGGGCGGCCAATGGACAGGAGGGGGGCGGAGACGCCGGGGGGGCAGTGGCGGGAAGGAGGGCGGCTCGAGGGAGCGCACAGGAGGGGGAGGGCAGCACAAGGGGTACAGAAGGAGAGAAGGGGGTGGCAAGTTTAGCAAATGCGAGGAGGGGATAGGTTAAGGACCGGGGGGAAACAGGAGAAGAACAAGGGAGGCTAGAGATATAGCGGGGGGAGCAGGTGAGGAGGCGAGTGGGGCAAGAAAACAGAACGGGCGGAAACGGGATAAAAATACCAGGGGAGCTAGTGGACAGTGCAAGCAGCAGGCGCACAGTAACACCGGGGGAGAGCAGGCACCCCGCAGCAGACAAACAGCGGCTGGAACGGGGGTGTGTGAAGGCAGTGCATGGCCCTCAGCAGGGCAGCAGGGCAGGGTCCTGGACACGGCGGGCAGGAGCAGCGGAGGTGGGGCGACCTCACCTGGGACAGGCTTGAGCGGTCGCTGCTCACCTCAGTGCACAGTCCCCTTAAGTGAGGAGACGGGCGGGCGGGTCAGCTGGGTGGCGGGAGCGGGGCGGCCAATGGGCAGGAGGGGGGCGGAAACGCCGGGGGGGCAGTGGCTGGAAGGAGGGCGGCTTGAGGGAGCGCACAGGAGGGGGAGGGCAGCACAAGGGGTACAGAAGGAGAGAAGGGGGTGGCAAGTTTAGCAAATGCGAGGGGGGGATAGGTTAAGGACCGGGGGGAAACAGGAGAAGAACAAGGGAGGCTAGAGATATAGCGGGGGGAGCAGGTGAGGAGGCGAGTGGGGCAAGAAAACAGAACGGGCGGAAACGGGATAAAAATACCAGGGGAGCTAGTGGACAGTGCAAGCAGCAGGCGCACAGTAACACCGGGGGAAAGCAGGCACGCCGCAGCAGACAAACAGCGGCTGGAACGGGGGTGTGCGAAGGCAGTGCGCGGCACTCAGCAGGGCAGCAGGGCAGGGTCCTGGCCATGGCGGGCAGGAGCGGCGGAGGTGGGGCGACCTCACCTGGGACAGGCTCGAGCGGTCGCTGCTCACCTCAGTGCACAGTCCCCTTAAGTGAGGAGCCAGGCGGGCGGGTCAGCTGGGTGGTGGGAGCGGGGCGGCCAATGGGCAGGAGGGGGGCGGAGACGCCGGGGGGGCAGTGGCGGGAAGGAGGGCGGCTCGAGGGAGCGCACAGGAGGGGGAGGGCAGCACAAGGGGTACAGAAGGAGAGAAGGGGGTGGCAAGTTTAGCAAATGCGAGGGGGGGATAGGTTAAGGACTGGGGGGAAACAGGAGAAGAACAAGGGAGGCTAGAGATATAGCGGGGGGAGCAGGTGAGGAGGCGAGTGGGGCAAGAAAACAGAACGGGCGGAAACAGGATAAAAATACCAGGGGAGCTAGTGGACAGTGCAAGCAGCAGGCGCACAGTAACACCGGGGGAAAGCAGGCACGCCGCAGCAGACAAACAGCGGCTGGAACAGGGGTGTGGGAAGGCAGTGCGCGGCACTCAGCAGGGCAGCAGGGCAGGGTCCTGGCCACGGCGGGGAGGAGCAGCGGAGGTGGGGCGACCTCACCTGAGACAGGCTCGAGCGGTCGCTGCTCACCTCAGTGCACAGTCCCCTTAAGTGAGGAGCCGGGCGGGCGGGTCAGCTGGGTGGTGGGAGCGGGGCGGCCAATGGGCAGGAGGGGGGCGGAGATGCCGGGGGGGCAGTGGCGGGAAGGAGGGCGGCTCGAGGGAGCGCACAGGAGGGGGAGGGCAGCACAAGGGGTACAGAAGGAGAGAAGGGGGTGGCAAGTTTAGCAAATGCGAGGGGGGGATAGGTTAAGGACCGGGGGGAAACAGGAGAAGAACAAGGGAGGCTAGAGATATAGCGGGGGGAGCAGGTGAGGAGGCGAGTGGGGCAAGAAAACAGAACAGGCGGAAACGGGATAAAAATACCAGGGGAGCTAGTGGACAGTGCAAGCAGCAGGCGCACAGTAACACCGGGGGAAAGCAGGCACGCCGCAGCAGACAAACAGCAGCTGGAACGGGGGTGTGCGAAGGCAGTGCGCGGCACTCAGCAGGGCAGCAGGGCAGGGTCCTGGCCACGGCGGGCAGGAGCAGCGGAGGTGGGGCGACCTCACCTGGGACAGGCTCGAGCGGTCGCTGCTCACCTCAGTGCACAGTCCCCTTAAGTGAGGAGCCGGGCGGGCGGGTCAGCGGGGTGGCGGGAGCGGGCGGCCAATGGGCAGGAGGGGGGCGGAGACGCCAGGGGGGGCAGTGGCGGGAAGGAGGGCGGCTCGAGGGAGCGCACAGGAGGGGGAGGCAATAGGCCTGCCACACACCAATAGGAACTGCTCCAAAATGACTATTACAAACAGGGGAGAAATAGGGCCAGCAACAGTGTTGCATTTACTGTGATTAGACTAAAATTGTTGCACTGTGAATTCAACATGTGCATTGGATTGGGAGAGTTCCTTTATGTTTATTTGGATGTGTGACATTGTTGCTATTGGGAATTAAACACATTAGCAAAGGCTTAAGTTGTCATTGTATCGTTATTTTTCACCTAGAAGTAGTTGCGCATGATCTCATCACGCCTCTGTCGCCCAGCTGCAGCAGCAGCTACGCCAGCTTCCATGTGTACAGGTCCAGGTCCCTCCACGCCAGAGGATTCTGAGTCACTCAACTCCATTGGTGTCCCTTTCCTGGTAGCAATGTTGTGCAGCATGGCACAAGCTACTATAATCTTGCAGCACGTTTCTGGGCTGTATTGGAGGGCTCCTCCACTTTTGTGAATGCATCTGAATCTGCTCTTCAATATGCCAAAAGTTCTCTCGATGGTGCCTCTTGATGAAATGTGTGTCCGTTTGTAGCGCCGCTCCCCAGCAGTGGCAGGATTCAGGTAGGGTGTCAGGATGAAATCCCGGACTGCATAGGCACTGTCCCCTGTGGGTGGAAATGTTGAAATGTCAGTCACTGTCATGCACATGCTGGCCATTTGGAATGTGGGCTCTCATAGTGTGTTTTTACCTAGTAGGTATCCCTCTCCAAAGTCCCCTCTTGAGAGTCTACGGTATAGCCCACTGTGACCGAATATGAAGGCGTCATGCGTGCTTCCTTGATACTTTGCCACTATGTCGGTGATTATGTTTTTGGCATCACACACCATCACACACCATCTGTATGTTCAGTGAGTGGTAGCATTTCCTGTTCCAGAATACATTCTCTATGTTTGCGGGGGGTGAAATGGCAACATGTGTCCCATCTATACATCCTATGACGTGGGGGAATTGGGCAATGTTGTAAAAGTCCTGCTTGGTCTGTGCTAGTTCCTGTGGGGTGCTGGGTAAGTGTATGTGGTGTTGCATCCTATGTGTCATGGCATCGAGGAACGCATGGACGAAGCGCGACAGGGCACTTTGTGACACCCCTCCTGCTGAGGCTATGACCCCCTGAAAACTACCTGAGGCCAGCAGGTGTAGTGAACACAGGACCTGGATGTGTGTGGGTATGGCCTGTGTCCTGCGGGTGGGATGTTCTAGGTGGGGCCTGAGTTCCTCAATTAAATCAAGTATGCTCCCTTCCTCCAGTCTGTAATGGGTGTAGATGTCCTCCTCAGTGCGCTGGAAGATGGTGGTGTGCAACCCGAATATCCTCTCCTGCCGTCTCCTCCTCTGCGTCACGGCTCTCAGTCTTCACCACCTCACTATCATTTAGAGCCCAGACATTGTGGATAAGAGTGTGTTGCATTCTGGGCTTCATTTTATACTTTGCATCTGGTTACCACCTGCTCCCACTTGATGGTAATTGTGGTTCCTTAATTTGCGAATTCCCTTATTTCGCTATTTGCGAATGATTGATACATTCCATTGCGAATTCTTAATTGCGATTCCCAGATTTTCGCTAACCGGTTTCAGCGCAAATTTGGAAATCGCTATGGAAATCGCAATTTACCACTTTCGCAAGGTTTGGAACTTGCTAAATAGCGATCCCTTCTTTGGCATGCATTTTCGCCTTCATACATTGGGATTTGCGATTTTTATTGTCGCAAACTCTATTTTTAGCGAATCGCATCGTTTGCGACCGGATTTCTGCTTCATACATATGGCCCCTAATCTCTAATCCAGAAGCTAGCAGTAACTCCTGTGCCCCATGATCAAGGAGGTTAGAGGCTGTATTCGTTTGTGTTCCTGGTTTCAAAACAAACTCACAAGCTCTGTTCAGTGTAATGACCTGAACAAGTTTATCCTTTATATATCACTCAGAATGATATCTCTGCAATCACTAATTCCACTTATATCTGAAGAAGACTCTGTGGCGACACTAGACTTGCACAATGCCTGTTCCCATGGGCCAGTCCACTCGAAAAGTCAATGCTACCTTTGATTTGCAGGGGGAGAGCAGAATGTTCAGTTTCAGCCTCTGCACCTTGGTCTTTTGCTTTCTGCATGAGCCTTTACAAAGGTACTAGCTCCTGTGTTTACAGCATTGCAATTGGTAGTGAGTGGTCAGTTATTCCCATGCCTTGTCACCTGGTTGATTTCTGCTTCTTGTTTTTCAAAGCAGATGAATGTGTGAGGAAAGTTTTCGAGTCTTGGGAAGATCTGGGGTTCGTTCTGATTCTTCAGAAATCCCAGACCAGCAGAGACGAACAGGATAGATCACACTATCTGAAGTTGGGCAGAAGACAATTTGTTGTTCCTAAAAGCCATATTCAGTATCGTTTTATCTTCAACATTCTGTGTTCATACAGATAGTTTGTTAGTTCAGCAGTCTGGTTCAATCAATCAATTGTATAGCGCAACTACTCACACATAAAGGTCTCAAGGCACTAAAGGTTGGGATGGGGCTGCTGCTGATCCTTCTGGATTCTGGGGTTCAGTTGAAAAGCCAGGTCTGGAGGTCCTTTATGAATTGGATCAGCAACAGCGCTTCACTGAGGTGGAGAGGTGGGGGTTAGATCTATTTGCCTCCCCACTCAATGCCCTTTTTGCCTAATTTTAGCGCTCAATGTGGTGTCCACAAGCATAGGTGGTGGATGCTCTGTGGGTTCCTTGACCTCAAGGAATACTGTTTGCTCTTCCACCAATTCATCTCCTTCCAAGGATACTGTTAAAGACATGGGGGGGGGGCGAAAGTGATGTTGATACTTGTAGCGCCATTCTGGCTGCATCCCTCCTGCTTCCCTCAGTTGAACCAATTTCCCATGAACAATTATTTGCATCTTCCCTAGAACCTTCCACATCAACATTTACCTTTATTGACTCGGTCCCAACTCACTCATCTACGTTGCCCAGCGTAAAAACTGGGTCCCAAATCACTCATCTGCTTTGCCCAGCATAAAAACTGAAATGTAAGCCCTGCAAAGGGTGAACTGTTATAAAGAAATATCCAGCTATGTGTGATCCCTTTCAGACATCAGACTTTTAAGGGGACGGTTCCTTAAAAGACTTGGCTCCTTCCACTTTAGAAGCACAGTTGGCAGCTAGTAGAGCTTTCAGGAATTCTAGTGATGACATATCAAAGATGATACCTTTAAATTACTCAAAAGATGTAGGCTAAAAAAGCTAGGGAATCCTATTCCCGTGTTCACTTAGAATCTTTCTGTAATACTTAGAGGTCCCAGGAAAAACTATTTGGGCCTTTGGAGTCAGTAGAAATGGCCTGGGCTTCTTCTAAAATAGATTTTCTAGTTGTCATCATCTAAGCTAGCAGTTTAGGTGAGCTCGGAGCTTTAGTTATATCATGCCCATATCTCAGGGTTTTTTCCAGCCAGAGTAGTACTGCGTCTAGATCCCAAATTCAGACCGAAAGTTCAATGTAACTTTCATTTATTAGAAGAGATTGTTGTATCAGTACTTGAAGGCCCATCTGGTGATTTCGAGGGTTTGACTCTGGATGTTAAAAGAGCTTCATTATGACTTCCACGTTGAGTTGGTGGTTACTTCAAGCCATATTCCAAGCATATTGGTTGAAGAACCAGTTCCAATGAAGATATAGGGTTGCTTAACAAGAGAAATCTCTACCTCTTTGGTGGAAGTCTTTGGTGTTTCACTGCAGGCGATGTGTAGAGCAGCCACTTGGTCTAAACCACATACTTAGGTAAGTCCTTAATGATAATCCTGTCCGACTTTAGGTGCTTGAGATTCTTAAGTTAGCAATGAAGTAACTAACTGTTGTATGGTTAATACATTTCACTGGAGCATGTTAACAATAGTTGGTGCCATTATTGTGAGCTTTGGTACATCTTCAAGCAGAATTGACTGGGAGGAGAACAGGTGAAGGAGTAATGAACATATTTTTACTGATACTAGCATGACATCCTGGAAAGAGGAGGATACTTATACATTGACATTGCGATGTACACTAAAGAAAGACTATGCTGTGCATAGTTGACTGTTTTTGGTCGTGAGACAGCTTTACCCACACTCTAAAGCATAAAGGGACTAGGAAGACTATGACTGAAGGGAATCGAGATTAGTAGTAAGTAAGACGTTTCTGTTCCTTTTCTTGGTTTATTAATATGGCAGCCAATTCTAGTAAAAAGTGCCAAAAATACCAAACACAAATCAACATAGATAAAATAACTGCAAGTACCATAAAAAAGATAGTTGTCATGGAGCTAAGGTAGTGTAGTGTAGTTCCTATATTCCCACAAGGCTCTGCGCATTGGAATAATATATCCTATAGATTAGACGTAGGACTGAGGTTAACTAGGTCTCTATCAAATATACTAAACTTACTAGTGAGTGCCAGCTAGCTCAGAGGTCACTAGAAACTTTCTCGAATTCACAAGAAGGGATTAGTTTCTGACAACCGCATAAACATGACAACTATGTTTCCCAAGAATAAGAAATATATCTCTAGAGTCGCGGAAACAATAGATAAGAATTTCACTCAGTCAATCGTGCATGCTTCGTTTCAACAGAGTTTGCAGAGAAATAGGAGACAGGCTTTTTCAATAAAAAGGTTTATTGAACAGTCTTCTTTCTCATGCAAGAGAAGTGAACTGCTACAATTGTTAAGCAGACTGCAAAGTATAATGCATACAGCGAGAATAGTATTATAAAATAATACTGTAAAAGCATTGTATGGTTTCTAAGCCATATAAAAATACATACATAAATAACATTGACTAAAATACTCAACTGGTGATTCTAAATACACCTACCCCAATGTACCTAACCTAAGTCTAGTACGCGGGAAGAAGTAAGTATTGTGTAGCATAGGTTTAGTTGTTTTTCCCCAGAATCTGTCAAAGGTTTCTCTAGGTTCTAATCAGCTTCATACCTTGGTTTAGAATGAAGGAGGTCTGGTATCTCTGTCTCAGGACTCGATTTCCCAAAACCCCGCAAGGGGAGCTTGGAAACACTAGAGCTGGATTCTTGGCAAAAGAAAGACAGTCTCTTGATCAGCGCGTCAGCTGGAGGGTTGCCTTCCTTCGGCAGTTGCTGTAGCGAGTTGCGCAGGCAAGTAGATATTCGAACTGTTCCCCACCACCGTAGTTTGCCATAGGAAGGGAAGGTATATATATACCTTGAAGGTGTTTAGGAATGCCATAGTTTGATGTAAAGTCAGGCATAATAACGTCAGGAAAGAACCCCCAGGGAATAGTTGTTCTTTGCAAAGTACATGAGTTCTTGGACAAACCAATATTCAAGCAAGGGGAAGTTACCTAACTGCTTAAGCCGATTTTCCAAGAAATCGTTGTGATGTTTGGTACGGGTGGAAGTAGCCATGCCTGTATTTGGTCTTCATGGGCTATGCCTAAATAAGGGATTGATTTTGATGCCTATATAAGGGCAATGTGAATTGTACCTATATAAGGGAATGAATCAGTAAAATTCACTCGGAGCTCTAAACGCCACAACAACAGTAGGGGTGGGTAATTCAAGAAGCAATACCTAGCAACATTGCAAGAGCAAGATAAATACCAGAGAGCTCAGAAACTGTAATGACAGAACTGCAGAGGACGGAAGGGGGTTTGAAGCAGAAGCAAGGAGAGAGACAGCAAATAGGTATGAGTACAGGATTACAAGATTAGATCAAAGTAAGGGACGTCCAGGTACACAACTAGGGTTTGCCTGGTAGCTTAAGATTGAGTCTAGCATCTCGCTTTTAACTGTTAAACAGCAACATTTCAGACTGCTGGTATAGAGACAGTTATACTCGTGCAAGGTGGATTCAGATTGACAACACTGAGTCAGGTATGACTCCCAAAGATCTGAGTGCAACAACAGAAATATTTTCCCTGACCTGATCAGAATTATAAGATCAAGCCACGGGTCACACTGTAAATAGACATGGGGATGCAAATAACAGTGGACTGGTTATGAAATGGAACTTAAGATCAGACTGGAAAGAAAAACTAGAATAGAGGCTAGACAAAGATCAAGTGTAGGATCCAGATAACAGAATGAATGACTCAATCATTGTACTTATCTACAAGAAGGGAGACAGACACAACTGTGCCTGTTATAGGCCAATATCCCTTCTTGACTCATCAATAAAGATCCTTGGCAGAGTAATTTTAGCCAAATTGCAAAACTGGGGAGAGGAGTTTGGGATAATAAGCGACCTACAATTTGGATTCCAAAAGGGCATAGGAACAACGGAGCAGGGTTTAAATTTATTTCTGATTCAACAGAAATACATCACGATAAAAAGGGAGCGCTTGTATTTTACATTTGTTGATCTTACATTTGCTTTCGACTGTGTGTCCCACGCAAAAATTATGGGACCTGATGTCAAGGCTGGGCGTAGAAAAATCTATAATTCAATTTTTAAGGGAGCTATATTCAGGAGCCACTGCCACTGTACGTTATGGAAAGGGGGGGAATGAAGTAGGCCCTCTGGGATAGGGCGTAATGTACGCCAGGGGTGCGTCTTGGCCCCCTTCCTATTCCTTATTTATATAAATGGCCTCGAAAGTTGTCTGCTGCAAGAGTGTGGGGATATGCCTAGGATTGGAAAAAGATCTATCCCTGCACTATTGTATGCAGATGACGCTGTCTTAATGGCCCGTACCCCCATGGCCCAGCAAAAACGGTCCCCGGTAGCTTGTCTCCTTTCTGGTGAAGAATTGGCTTGGTAGTTTGGTCTGCCCTGTTCCCATGATGCACTGGGCCAGGGACAGACTAATTTGCATATAGCCAGGTTCTGAGCTGGGATGGGGCAGTGAGATAAATAACGGTGATTGATCAAGCCCTGATCTTTGGACTGGGTAAGAGTGGTCTGCTTAATTCAGACACTCTGTTCATCACCACCCCCTTTTCTGTATCAGCAAAAACTGATAACATCTTTTAACCAGTTTATGCTCAGCTTGGACCTAAAAATAAATTGTAGCAAGACTTTTGCTATGAATTGTGGCACACGTGTCAGAAAGCAAATGAAAACGATATATATAAACAACGCCCCTTTAGAAAGAACACCCACCTTCCCGTATCTCGGAATTTTGATTCACAAGACAGGTACTTGGTCAAATGCGGTGAAGGCAAGAACGCTCCTATTCTCCAAGACAATAATGGCACAAAAATGTTTCATAAGAAAATTAGGGAAAAAAACGATCAGGGAAATTTTAACCATTTATAACGCAACGTGTGTATCGGTGGCATTGTATGGAGCAGGGCTCAGGGGCTATTCTAATATAAAATCACTTCAAATGGTTGAAAATAAATTTTTACGGCACATCCTCTCAATACCAGAAAGTACAGCGACTTTTATTTGCCATGCTGAGCTGGGGGTGCCGTATATTACAGACATTATTAGAATACAGCCCATTCTTTTGTGGCACAGGACCTGGACTGTAAATCAATGTGTTTTAAATCGCGCCATATTACAGGATATCCTGAAATCTGGAAAAGTTAATGGACTAGAATGGCTAAACTACATCAGAACATTTCTGATGGAAATTGATTGCCCACAATACTATGAAGATCCATCTACTATGGTACATATTTCCAGAAAAACACTGACAAAATTATGTATGGAGCATCTGAGTGAAAAAAGACTACTGGAGGAAAATAAGAAAAAGTCTGTCTCTTCACATCAGCTAATCCTAGTCGGACACACATTACAGCCATATTTAACCCTGCATATGCCCAATTCTGATAGATTCTTATTAACACGGTTTAGATTTAATATTGTTTTTAGACTATTCACTTTCCCTGAAATGAATTCATGGTCTAATGAACTGCCTGTATGCCCTTGTGATGAATTATCTGCACAATCCAATTTACATGTTTTATTTTTTTTGTAAATGTTATACCCTGCCACGTAGGAAACTTATTGTCCCTATCCTAAAAGAAATGAACTTGTATAGATGTCGTCCAGCGTTTTTAGAACTGCAAAAAATGGACAATGTTTTTACTGCTGCTTCATTAGCTGAGTTTTTTAAACAAGTTTTTAAATATCAGAAAACAATTAGCTCAGATGAATTTTAACTTTGTATATATTATGAAATTATATGAACTGCAATAGCTTTTCCTTTTTACAAACAACTGTATAAATTCAACACTGTAAATGTATTTCTCTTGTATCTGTTGCTTTTATGGTTATTTGCTTTTTAACCGAATAAAGTACTTTTTGAACTTTGACTGAGGGAAGGTAGTATGTTGGAACTAGCTCAGAGAACAATAGAGATAGCAAAGAGCCAGGGAGAAAATGAAAATATGAAATCCATAACAGACTTCAAAATTCAGGAATAGCAGTTTATAACTCAATAACAAACTGTACCCAATAAGCACTGAGACAAGTGATGCTCAGTTGGTGTAGGGAAATATAGATGGGGATTCACAGCAAGGAACTCAAGAATGTACCTAACAGGCACTAGGACAACTAATGTCCTGCATGCACATGGATGCTGGACTAAGGTATTCAATCAAGCAACTAAAGGCTTACTCGTACATGCAATCGACACGTGCACACAAGACTAAGTTGCAAACAGAAGTAACAGACACAAGGAAGAATATAACTGCTGCCAACTCTGCAAATATGGGATCAGGAGTCACACGACAAAAAGACAGAAATTCTGGCTAACACAATAGAAAGGAAAGACAGAAACAAGGTGAGAATGTGCGGCAAAAAAGAAACAGACAGAGCACAGTGCTGCACAAAGCCACTGGAAAGAAGGTGGATTCACCAATGCAGGCAACTGGGGAGGAGATTTGAAGCTCCCAGTGTTGGCAGTTAGTAGCATAAATTCTGAATGACAAAATACAGCCTTGCATTCCGCCTTCTGGCTCACAGCCACACTGGGGGGGAGTGATTGGAACACAGAACGGGTATGAGCTATCTGCGTCAAGTTCAGGTGAAAGCAGTTAAAGTGCCTCCTCCTTCTCTTTGGCTGATGAGTGCATGGAGATTCCAGAAAGCAGAAAGTGGACAGAAAAAAACTACAAAATGGAACATGGAATGGTACTTGTTTCAGAATATGACACGTATTCATGCAAGGGAGCATAGGGGGATGCTGGAGGTGGTGTCTGTAGATTGATAAGTATATCCTAGAGTAGAATCTGGACTGGTTCTTTTTGTCAAGAGGATTAGGAAAGCTTGTGAATAAACATTGAAGTGTGGCACAATTTCCAAACATATTCCTAGTGGAGGCAAGGAAAGTCTTCAAGTAGTGCGCCCACTGACTGACTAGGAAGATCCTGACAGTAACCAATCAATTTAGGCAATTCCCCATAATAGAGTTCACATCATGGTGATGTCATCTTTCTTGCAACAAGGAAGGTGAAATGAAACAAATAATGAAATATACAGACATTATCTAGCTTCTGATCTGAAAATAAAGAGATTAAGAATCATGAGTACATTCTTATTGTAAACCATAAAAAAACACATAAAATAGACTGGGCAACAAGGAATCGATCATTGCAGTCCAAGCAAGTGTAACTCAGTGTTTGCTATCCTGATTATCCCAGTTGCCTCTAAACATTCGGGGTAGGGAGGGGGAAATAAGCCTTGACTCTAAATTAATAGAATAAAAAAAATCTTATTTGTATTAAATAAAAAATGTTCCATTCTACGGCAGGACCAGAATAGGACTACTCAAGTTCCAAGCTAGTCCACTACAACAGAAACTAAGTTACTTACTGATGTTAACTAGAAGCGTTTAAATTAGATAGAAGGACCAGTCTAAAGCCTGCATAATATCCTCCAACCTACCACCCAAAAGAAAAGATTTAAATGCCATAGCACCTCTGACATAGTGGGCCCAGAAAGTCGAAGTATCAATGCCTGTCCCAGACATGATCCACCTAACCCACCCATCTAGAGTGGGTGAAAACATTATGGCAAACGTTTCCTGGACTGATATATGAGCAGCTGGCCTGTAGGAGAAGACTTTAGCTGTCTGGCCACAGACTCATAAGAATGCAAGCACTGAATAACACATAGGGGCATATGTAGGTAATTTCCATTTTGCGATTCCCAAATAGCGATTTTTAAGGAATTGCTATTTGAGAATAGCAAAATGGAATGTAGGTAATAATTCGCAATTTTTTTGCGAATCTCTAACATTCCTTAATTGCGATTAGGAATGAGTGTCCATTCATTCCTATGGGCTAAGAGGCCCATGGGAATGAATGGGGATACATTTTCAAATTGTGATTTTCTATGAGAAAATCGCAATTTGAGAATCGCAATTCCAAGGGTGCCAGGGTGTCCAAAGGACACCTTTTGCACCCCTGGAATGTGCCTCTAAGTGATGTGGCGCACATACATTTCCTAAGGGCATGTCCGTGCACCACATGGCACTTTGAATTTAAAAAAAAAATGCATTTTGAAAGGAAATCGCAAAATACTATATACTTGGAGTAGGTGGTATTTTGCGATTCCTTATGCCTAAATCGCATTTTAAAATTCACTCCTACATAGCATTTAAGGAATCGCAAAATTGCGATTCCTTAAATGCTTGAGCAAAATAAGCAATCGCAATTTTTGTGATTCCTTATTTTGCTAATATGCACCTACATACCAAAGCACCGTTTGCGATTCTCAAATGCCGGAATTTTGCGAATTCCGGCATTTGCGAATCGCAAACGCCTACCTACATATGCCCCATAGTCCTTGATTTTGTACGTCTAAACAAAGTAAAAGACAGACCGTCCTCTGTGAAAAACTTATCTCCTATATCAGCGGCATTAACGTTAGACCCTATTTGACAGGATGTCGAACAGAGCAGCATTGTCAGCTTGGCTGAAAGCTGCTTCCTCAACACTATAGCATTGTTGGACCAGGTCTTGAGGAAGCATGGAACAAAATGTATGTACCATAGGTTTAGCTACCTAGGTTCTGGTAGAACCATGAACTTAATGCCTCTCAAAAGGTTAGTCACCAATGGGAGCTTGCGAATTTCATGATCTGCAATAGGCTGGGGTCAAGTAGAAATGGTCGTGCAGTAAGAATTGACTGCACTGTATGATGCATTTTCAGCTGTCAGACTGTCCAGAAAAGGTATGATGTTGGTAATATCTAATGACTACCCCACCCCTCAATGGGATCAAGCTCCTATTCGAGACACTAGCATGACAGCCTTTTACGTGTATAGTTATAGGGCCTGAGTATGTTTTAGACCACAGCTGGGTAATGTAGAAGGAAGCCTGCTCCAAAAGTCCTTGCATGTGACTCAAACAGCCTGATTCATCATGCTGAATTGCGCTCGCAAAGGGCCAGATTCTGAGAATCTGGCCCTTTGCGAGTGCGATTTTTGCATTTGGGATTCATCATCCCAAATGCAAAAATCGGTAATAGCGATTTCGCAATTTTGCGAGGAATTGCATTTAAGGAATCTCTATTTGAGATTCCTTAAATGCAATTCATCATCCGTTTATAAATAGCGAATTCGCAATTTCGGCCCGCTATTTACCGCGCGGTCAAACCTCGTGGTAAATAGCGAAAACTTAGAAAAATGCTTTTAAAAGCATTTTTCTAAGTTGCATGTTGCACACACACATGTCCTTTGGACATGTGTGTGCGCAACACCTGTTTAAATTTGCATTTAAGGGGTGCTACAGGGTGTCCTTTGGACACCCCTGGCACCCTTTAAATCGCTATCTTATTTGCGATTAGCAAATTGCTAATCACAAATAAGGAATACTCCCCATTCATTCCTATGGGCCTTTTGGCCCATAGGAATGAATGGGGAGTTATTCCTTATTTGCGATTAGCAATTTGCTAATCGCAAATAAGGAATATGTAGGAATCGCATATTTTTTTCTCGATTCCTACATGAATCCCGTTTTGCGAGCCTGTAATAGCGATTCCTTATGAATCGCTATTATAGACTCGCAAAACGGGTCGTTGATGAATCAGGCTGTTTGTCTCCATGTCACCAGACAACAACAGCACGTCATAAGTAGAAATAAATATGGAACTCGTCTAGTGAATCTCACTGGTTAGAGTCATGCAGCTTTATAAAAGTGGCTGCCTAGTGGATTCTGGGGCATATTAGCAAGAAGAGGCGATAATTATCGCTATCCCACGTTTGCAGCATTTTTTTCATCACCGTCTATCGCTGGATTTCATCGCCGAGATAGCCCGTTATTGGCAACGCTTATCTCTAAGGTGATAAAAAACATCCAGTGATAGCGGCGATAACCAGAAATAGCGTGAGAATACCAGCTCTAAATTAATTGCGCTAATGAAAATCTTGCTAATAGGCAAGTGTGTACTTAACATAACAATCCACCCCCCATTGGCAAGATGGGTAAGTCAAGTTTTTATCAGGCGTTAAAATCAAGCGGTAATCTCGGTTAGCAAGACTTTTTTTTATCCCTTTGCGGGCATTGATAATAGGGGGAAGTTGTGTTTGCGACTGTGTCCCTTTACTTTTAGTGAGGAACACCTACTTTGCATGTCATTAGCGATAAATATCGCTGACATGCAAAGCAGCAAAAAAATGGGTGCTATTGCCAGTAAACTGTCGCTAACAGCTGTTAGCGCCAGCTTGCTAATAGGGCGATAAAAATATCTCCGCTTAAGCAGCGATACAGCCCTTGATAATATGCTCCTCTGTTTCTAACATAATTGGTCAAATGGACTATAATAAGTCTTAGCATGTTACTGCCTGCACTTTTCAGATCTTGCTTGATAGGGCAGTTCCCTGCCAAACCTATTGTTATAAATTCTGTAAAATATACATCGTTGTAGCGGTAGTAGAAACATTTCCTTACAAATACACAGGAGTAAAAAAAAATGTCGAGCTTCTAGGTGCACATATAGCATTACAAGCCAAACAACACAAACACGCCAAAGGTGATAAAACACAAAACAAGCAGATGAAATTGGAGTTTTAAAAATACCTTAGTCCACAAGAACGATTTGAACTTCTATTTAACATAGTGGTAAAAGATGATGTGCAAACAAATTCACCGTAGAGCATGGAAAGGGGCGACCACTCGGTCCCCCCGAACGTATGGTGGAGTACCCCGATCCCCCCGGGAAACCATTTTGGGCGGGAGGTGTGTCCCGGCTGGTATGCCCGAAGCGGCGTAGCTGGGGCGCGCCTTTTCCCGCCCAAGAGGGGGTTGTCCTAGACACCGACACCGCCAGCCACGCCCGGGAGGTGGATTGGAGGAGGGTCTACGCCCGCCCGAAGAAGGATAAAAGGAGCGACAAGCCAAGGAAGCATCCTCTTGTTCCTGTGCTCTGAAGCTGCACCTCCTTGTTACACGTGAGCTCGAGACGGAACGAAGAGCCAATTTTGAAATATGTAATTTTTTCTGTTTTCTCTTTTAGCGCTAGAAGCCTTGTCCAGGACCTTTCAGTCACCTATCGTGAAAAAAAAAAAAAAAAAATGCCGGGCAGAAGGGTCGGAAAGAAGGTTAGCACCGAGCAAATGCTCCGTATGCTGGTGAAGGACATGGCGGAGATGAAGAAGAAAATGGCGGCCACGGACGGTACGGGCCGGCCTAAAAGAATCATCGGGCCAGCGTTGCCGGGGGTGGTCCCTTCCGGGAGAGGAAAAAGGGCCAGGAACAGGGCAAATGGAGACGAGGTTCCAGTTCCGGAGGCTCCCCCGGCGAGCCCTCCCAGACCGGTGGAGGCTCCTGTGCCGATTCCCGACGCAGGGCAGCCGATCCCTGTCGTAGTTACCCCTGTGAACGAAGGGGATATGCCACCGGAGTTGGCCGCCCAGCTGGCGGCATGGTTGGGCAGAAACAACGAGGGTTCTGTTGCTCCGGGGGACACGGCCGAAGAGGCCAAACTAATAATGAGGCAGTTGCGGCAATCCCGAGATGCCGCAAAAGCACCTTGTCCTTTTGTTTCCCTGCAGGCTCCCGTGGGTCAACCAGGATCGGGCGTTGGTACGGCGGGGTCTACAGTTACGACGGCAGGTTCAGGTAAGCAGCCATTGCCGATGGTGGGGGAAGGATCGATACCTTCGAGGAGGGAAAAAATTGTTCAGCATATCCCGATCGAGGTGAAAGAGAGGATATGGGCAGACAAATATGTGAACATGTTTTCCTTGTTGACCGATCACTACGAGATCGAGCATGTAAAAAATCAAAAAGAGTTTCTACATCCTAGTGTATGGCGAGCCAGGATGGCCGGTTTCAGAGTTGATGAATCAATAGGCAATTGGGGCAGAGCGTTTGGAATGTTCATTGCAATTATGGGCGAACGTAGGCCCGAATTGTTGGGAGAATTGGCCGTATACCAGACACGTATCATGGAATTTTATGAAACTTATGGGGGTAATCAATGGTTTTCGTATGATAATATATTTCGTAAATCCAAGGAGCACGATTCATCCCTGACGTGGGATTGTTTTGACTCCATTTCATGGCAAAAAATGGAAAAACCTGGCGTGGGGAAGTCGCCATCGTTGGGGGGTGATGGGGTTGAGTATTCCCGCCATTCATCAGGGATGCCCTTTCGGGCAGGTTCCAGTAATGACCGGAACTCAAAGAATAGTGGCAGCTCAGGTAAGAAAGGGGTCTGCTGGAGCTTCAACAGAGGAAAATGTACTAGGCCACAGGGTTCTTGTAAGTTCAGGCACGAATGTTCGGGGTGTGGGCAGTCCTCGCACTCTGAGATTACGTGCAGAACCAAGGCTAGTGATACGGGGAGTAGAGGAGGCACCAAGCAGGTCTGAAAGAGTCCAAGGGGCGCCTCTACCTACCCCGGTTGATATCATGGCACTGATCCCTTGGCTGAACGAATACCCAGATCATATCTCCGCTGGGGTGTTGCGAGATAGTTTCTCATATGGTTTCCGCATCCCGGCGGGGGATTTTCAGGGTGAAGCACAATGTAAGAACCAACAATCGGTGCAGCAGAATGCGGCGGTGGTACAAGCAAAGATTGGTAAGGAGGTGGACCGAGGTCGGGTTGCTGGACCATATGACACCCCGCCAGTTGCTAATTTTGTTTGTTCACCCCTGGGTGTAGTCCCCAAAAAAGATCCGGGGGAATTCAGGTTGATACATAATTTGTCAGCTCCGAGGGGTCTTTCGGTGAACGATGCGATCGACCCGGGAGTTTGTTCGGTGCGGTACGCATCTTTCGATGAGGCCGTCGCCATTTTGAATCGCCTAGGGCCCGGGGCGCTGATGGCTAAATCAGATATCGAGTCAGCGCTCCGGTTGCTCCCGGTACACCCAGATGATCAGCGTCTTCTTGGTTTCATGTTTCAGGGTCGCTATTACATTGATAAATGTATGCCAATGGGTTGCTCCATTTCTTGTGCGTATTTTGAGAAATTCAGTTGTTTTTTGCAATGGGCTTTCACAAGAACGACAGGGTTTACACATGTTATGCATTATCTTGATGATTTTCTATTCCTGGGGGCAGCCGGGGACACAGAGTGTGCACAAGCTTTGAATGAATTTTGTGATCTCATGAGACGCTTTGGCGTGCCATTGGCACCCGGTAAGACAGTGGGGCCGTCTACTTCGCTCGAGTTTCTTGGGATAGAGCTCGATTCCGAAGAAGGGTGCTTCCGTTTGCCTAAAGAAAAGGTGACGAAATTTAAGGCATCGCTTGAAACATGTATTAGCGAGACAAAAGTAAGATTGCATCTGTTGCAGCGGGTGGTGGGTCAACTCAATTTTGCCCTTAGAGTAATGCCAATGGCGCGCCCATTTTCCCGCTCCATTGCTCAGGCCATGGTTGGCCTTAAGGAAGGCCACCACCGCACAAGGCTCTCGGCAGAGGTCCGCCAGGACATGCGCATATGGTTGGCATTCCTAGCGGATTTCAACGGTCGGGTCGTATGGAGTAAACCCGCGGTTTCCTCTGAGGAGCTGGGGTTGTGGACGGACTCGGCAGGGAGTGTTGGATTTGGCGCAATTTTTGGTAATCATTGGTCAGCTCAAATCTGGCCGGCAGAGTGGCACGAGAGTGGGCTCACAGGTAACATTGGGTTTCTCGAGCTGTTCCCTATTCTGGTGGCCCTGAAAACATGGCCTGAGGGGTTTCGTGACCGCTCTGTGGTGTTCTGGTCTGATAATATGACCGTTGTGGAGTGTATCAATAGTCAGGCTGCCCGCTGCAGATGGATCTTGAGATTGCTGAAGGAAATTGTTCTGCTGTGTATGAGGCTAAACGTCCACTTTAGGGCAAGACATGTGCCAGGGGTGTTAAATCAGGCAGCTGATGCGCTTTCTCGTTCCCGTATGCAGGCCTTCTGGGGTTTCCTACCCTCAGCGGACCCGGTGGCGGCACCATTTCCCGAAGCTCTCTGGTCTCTCGGTGCCCCGGACTACAAGACCTCGTGGGAGAGAGTTTAGCACCCAGGACAAGGAAGGCGTACGAAGGGGCGTTCCGTTCCTATTGGTCCTTTTTGGGTTCTGCTGGGGGGGAGCTTTGGGGCCAAGAGGAGTATGTCCGGAAGTTTCCGTTATCCTTACATCAGGCAGGCAAATCAGTGGCCACGGCCCAGAGGCACCGGGCCGCCATTTCTTTCATGGCACGGGCTCATGGTATCCAGGACCCCACAGCATCTTTTGTGGTACAGAAGGCGCTGCGAGGGTGGCAACGCCTTGAGGGTCGCAGAGTGGACGAAAGGCACCCGATAGGTCTGGAAAGGTTGGCCCTGTTAATGTCCGTACTCCCTGCAACATGTTCGTCTCGATCAGAGACAGTACTATTTCGAGCCGCTTTTTCATTAGCATTCCATGGGGCTATGCGGGTAAGCGAGCTGGTAGCACGGAACAAGCAGGATACGGGGGGGGGGGGTCTGTGCCGAGAGCACATCCAAATTAGGGGGGAAACAATGGTAGTCTCGTTTGCCAGGTCCAAGACCGATCAGGGAGCGATCAGGGACAGTGTAGTAGTCCAGCGGATTCCCGGATCTCCCATGTGCCCGGTGGCATGCGTTGAGGAATATTTGGCGCAGAGGGCGGCATCATGGGGGGGAAGCTTGCTGAGGCACGCCGACGCCACCCCACTGACGAGGTTTCAGTTCCAACGGGTGCTTGCGATGGCAATTGCAGCCGCGGGCTTGAACCCGTGTGAGTTTGGGACCCATTCCTTCCGGATAGGGGCTGCTACTGAGGCCACAGCCAGGGGTCTGAGTGTCGAAAAAGTGAAACAGTTGGGGCGTTGGTCCTCGAATTGTTATAAACGGTACGTGCGGTTGCACATGTTGTGAAGATAATGTCATGCACTCACGCTTCTTGTTTTTGTTTGGTTTACAGTTTCGCAAGCTTACGAGGCGGGGCAGACTGTGCAGTTGACCCGACACCTGGGGAACAGCGGTCAAAGATCACCGGCTGAGGAAAGAGTGGTGTGGGTCGTGGGACACTGATACGTGAGGCGTGCCGCAGACGTATTCAAAGCAGGTGACATGATTCACGTGGCTGGGGAATACGGGTACAGGGTGACCTTCTACGGAAGGGGCGGGCTCTGTATTGACCAGTTTCAAAATTTTATGGAGGGTTTGTTAGGGCGGACGAGGTCACCGCCATCTATAATCATAGTGCATCTTGGGGGCAATGATTTGGTGACCATTGGTCGACGAGTACTTCTCGAGGTGATACTATCCACTGTAAGTTGGTTGGCGAGAAGGGTCCCGGGGTGCACAATTGCATGGTCCCACATGATCCCACGGAGGGTTTGGCGGGGGGCTAATTCTGTGTCTACTTTAAATCATTCTGTGAAGAAAGTGAATAACAAACTTGGTAGATTGTTTCGTACAAGTACATTGCATTCTATTCCGCATGGATGTATCAGGGGGATCAGATGTACCTAGAGGACGGGGTTCATTTGTCCCGGGTGGGGAATGCTTTACTCATAGGAGACTTCGTAGCTTGGTTGAGGAATTTGCAGCCATGACCTTTAAGTAGGAGTTTTGTGGGGGGTCCGGATAGCCGGTCAACTATCCGGGCCTGTGGCGGTAAGGTCATGATCGGTGAGCAGTAATTGGAAGATCCCTAGAGGTTTGGGCGTCACCCATTATGGATGGGAGCGCCCGGGGGAGGCGGCCATTGGCCCCTCAAACGGGGAGGCGGTCCCCTCTAAGGATGGGGACGCCGAAAGGGAAGGCGGCCATAGGCCCCTCCCTGGGGAGGAGGGGCTACGGACCCCTCCTCGGAATTTCCCGGGGCCCGGACATCTGCGACGGCAGACGTGGTAAGTTGTGTGGGGTGGGAGGGGGGTCTACGCTACCTTCTAGACACCTCACACGAGTCCTCGGACGACCACTAAGATGGCGTCGAGTTAACAGGGGGCCCCCGCTAAGACAAGGGAAATTGGAAGTAGGCACAGAGGTACAGTCCGCTGTGCGACCGCCCCTCACAAGTGAGGGGGGAATTCTGGTATTGGGGATCTGACACCGGTTACGACCTTGCCGTTGGCCCGTAACGTTAGGATGTACAATTTCAATGTTCAGAAATGCATTTGCAGGATGTTTAGTATCGGCTAGGAGAACCTTTGTATTAGAGATGTGTTAAGGTCAGCCAAGAACATCGTAATGTGTAAATGAAATTGTACATGATATGAAACTGTTATTTTAATGTTTTAATTTTGTTTCATATTTTAATAAATACGGCCGGGAGGGTAACTCCCTCCCGCCTTCCAAAAGTTCAGAACTGTTTCCGTCTTCCCATCCTTGGGGATTTTGTGTTGAGAGGGGGTGGCGGGTATCTCAGCCATATGGAAAGGGGCGACCACTCGGTCCCCCCGAACGTATGGTGGAGTACCCCGATCCCCCCGGGAAACCATTTTGGGCGGGAGGTGTGTCCCGGCTGGTATGCCCGAAGCGGCGTAGCTGGGGCGCGCCTTTTCCCGCCCAAGAGGGGGTTGTCCTAGACACCGACACCGCCAGCCACGCCCGGGAGGCGGATTGGAGGAGGGTCTACGCCCGCCCGAAGAAGGATAAAAGGAGCGACAAGCCAAGGAAGCATCCTCTTGTTCCTGTGCTCTGAAGCTGCACCTCCTCGTTACACGTGAGCTCGAGACGGAACGAAGAGCCAATTTTGACCCACCCACCAGCCCCTGTTGACAGCGATTTGTTTGAATAAAGTTGAGTGACGTGATATGGTTTCTCTTACAGGTTGTTTGTGAATAAAAGTTGGTAATGTGGTATGTAATAAAGTGATAATTTTCGTTTTAACATGTTTTTTCAGCAGAAATGGTTGCAATTAAACTAAACAGTGATGCTCAGTAGAGTTTATACTTTGAATTGCTTAAATGTGATTGTTTTTTCCTTTTCGTTAGCTTAGATTTAGATTGTCGTATTTATTTTTGGTCGGGCGGTAATGTCATGATCGGTGAGCAGTAATTGGAAGATCCCTAGAGGTTTGGGCGTCACCCATTATGGATGGGAGCGCCCGGGGGGAGGCGGCCATTGGCCCCTCAAACGGGGAGGCGGTCCCCTCTAAGGATGGGGACGCCGAAAGGGAAGGCGGCCATAGGCCCCTCCCTGGGGAGGAGGGGCTACGGACCCCTCCTCGGAATTTCCCGGGGCCCGGACATCTGCGACGGCAGACGTGGTAAGTTGTGTGGGGTGGGAGGGGGTCTACGCTACCTTCTAGACACCTCACACGAGTCCTCGGACGACCACTAAGATGGCGTCGAGTTAACAGGGGGCCCCCGCTAAGACAAGGGAAATTGGAAGTAGGCACAGAGGTACAGTCCGCTGTGCGACCGCCCCTCACAAGTGAGGGGGGAATTCTGGTATTGGGGATCTGACACCGGTTACGACCTTGCCGTTGGCCCGTAACGTTAGGATGTACAATTTCAATGTTCAGAAATGCATTTGCAGGATGTTTAGTATCGGCTAGGAGAACCTTTGTATTAGAGATGTGTTAAGGTCAGCCAAGAACATCGTAATGTGTAAATGAAATTGTACATGATATGAAACTGTTATTTTAATGTTTTAATTTTGTTTCATATTTTAATAAATACGGCCGGGAGGGTAACTCCCTCCCGCCTTCCAAAAGTTCAGAACCGTTTCCGTCTTCCCATCCTTGGGGATTTTGTGTTGAGAGGGGGTGGCGGGTATCTCAGCCATATTCTTCTGGTTAATATTAGTCACCTTCAACATTTGCCCACCAAATCGCTGCACATTTCCATTTAGAGCAGAGACCTTTGGGATCAGAGATAGAACATAAAGTTCTTGCAGGTTGGTAATATTAGAGTTGATCTTTCAGGTAGTCATTAGCCAGTCTGTTTCGACTTTCCCAGATGATTTGCATTGTTGCAAAGGAATCAAGTGCAGATTGGCTTGCTTATTGACCAAACTTATGAAGGCCAAATGTAATACATAATGCCCTATTCTAGGTTTGTCTGGCGTATGCTCTTCTTGCCTTAAGACGTGCTTAGGGCGACTGTTACGCAGTATAATGACCAGGAATGAAACAACTTGGATGGAACAAGTAGTATCACTTGTGGCATAAACAAGTGGAGCCACTTCAGATATCTTTCTAGATAAAAATAAATGCATTTTAAAAGTTTGCAATTGAAGTATCAAACATGGAGCGTTATCAAATATAATTCCCAGATATTTGTTATAGTGGGATGATGATGTATCCACACCTATTTTTGAACACGAGTTAAAGCCAAGTAAGAACTCTTTAATTCCAGAGAGGAAAATTTCAGTCTTGCCCCCTGTGAAGAAAAGAACAGTTATTAAAAATCACATTTCTAACTTTCTGTAAGCATTGTGTGCCTGCTTTTCGTTGACTGCTATTATGTATGCTCACAAAGGTCTGGGCATCATCCATGTATATTCAAAACATAGATTTGAAAGCATAGACAATGGCAAGCAGTTTGGCCAATAAAATCAAACAGGCTTTTAATTACAAGGAGGAAATGGAAGTAAGTGCCCTAGGGCACCCTGCACAAAACAGTTTTAAGACTAGAGTGGACATCTCCCAATTGAACACCTTGTCATGTGTTATAATCTGATGTTAGTTATCTTTAAGGAATTCTGTGAGGTCATATAGAATGTGAGGTCCTGTCAGAGCAGTTCGTGTTGGAGTGGGAAGCCGACTGGACGTTGATGCTATACTTCAATAAAAATACTTATTTTACCTAAATTAAGTATCATTCTATTTTTAACATCATGTTTGGTGGGCTCATGGAGTAGTGCATCCAGGGTGTGTGTTTGACCGAATCATCACAGGTTCAAAGCCCAGCAGGTCCACTCAGTCTTTATTCTTCAGTGGTTGATAAAATGAGTACCACTGAGTTGGGTAACAATAAAACATCTGTTATTCCAATGCTGATATGTGCCAAGGGGTGAATGCGTTCTTTACAAATACTCTTATTATGTCATTTGTCAAGTAGATCTATTGTAATTCATGTAATCTGCCAACAGATCTATTGTACTATATTCACGATCACCCCAAGCTCAAGGTCTAGTCGTTTTACAGCAGCCTATGGTCTACAGTGTCAAATGCTGCCAAGAGATCCTGGAAAATCAGGCCCACAGCATGCTCTTTGTCCACAGTTGTAGCAAAGAGATGACAAATCTCCTACATGCTATTAGCTCTTTGCCGTAGCATTATGCAGCCAATTGAGCACTTACACTGAAATGCATGGGGAACTATTTTTGTACATGTATTTATACAGTGGAGAAGTGTGGCTCACTGGTTAGAGGAGGCAGACCTGGAAGCAGAGGTCAGCCCGGGACCAGGGTTCAATTCCCCGCCTCTGCGGGTCTTGGACTCAAAAATTCCACGGACTCAACAATTCTCGCTCTGGTGCCTACTCACTTCATGGGCTCACACTCTGCGACTCTGGGCAATAGCTTGCTTAATCTCCACAACTGCCCCTCGCAGTGGGATGCCTGGCTTTCACCTTGTGGATACCCTGCCGGGGTTATCTCACAGGGGAATACCCGGACGAGTTTCCTAAGCAAGCGCTTAGATACCGGGTCGGTGATTTGCGCTATATAAATACATTTACATTTACATTTTGGTATTGTTTTTCTATTTATGTTTCTTTTTCTTCTCTATGAATTCTTAACATTGTTCTCGCCACTAGCTACTTATCCATAACTTTTCATTCTCTATTTTCATGCTTAGAACAGCTTTGTCCAAGACAATATTTATTGAACTAATACGGGTAAATACCGTCACACACAGATATGTCTGTGTTTTAGCACTCTTTCATGACACAGTATTTAACAAAAAATATTGCAATACAAAAATATCAACTTTATGTACTTGCAATGTAAAAGTAAAAAATATCGATTACAAAAAGATCTTGGACCAAAATATAAACTTTGCATAGATAATTGTAAATAAGTCTATATTAACCTAAGATTACAGTGCTTTATAGTTAGGTATTGTAATACTATAACAACTAAAGCTTCAAACCTAAAACAGCACCCACATTTAACGGTTATAGTTTATTGAGCTAATTATAACTTGTGCCCCCTCCATGTACTGCTTATGGCCTCACACAGTACATCACTCATGATATATTAAATTACATCATTGAGGATATCTCAAATGACATAATTGATGATATCACTGATGACATTATCCAATCTACAGCTCATCAAATTACTCTATAAATGTTAGAAATTGGGTTGTTGGTTGACTGTGGGGTGCGCCTTGAGTATCAGCAAACACAATCCTAGTCAGGGTAAAGCGCAGGCAAACCCTACGTTTATCTCTGCTCACTCCCTGGAAGCTAGGGTCAGAGACTCCAGGCTTAATTTAGAGACAATGTGTAAAGTATTTGTAAAACACCTTTAAACAGTAAAACAGTGAAAACACTGCACAAAAAAATCCCGCTCCAGGTTTAGAAAAATAGAGGGGCATATTATCAACAACTAGCGATATTTATCGCTAAATGAGCTTAGCGATATTTTTTTTCTCGCCGTACATTGCCGGATTTTATCGCAACGCTAATGGGGACTTAACCTGAATATCCACCTCCCATTGGATATACAGGTTAAGAAGTGGTCTGAGTATGCGTTAGGTTTTAGCGATAATCGCGCTTACAGCTATTTTTTTTATCGCTTCGCCTCCCTTGCTAATAGCTGATAGCTGTCTTAGCGACTGTTTTCAGTCGCTAACAGTTTGGGTACGCCCACTTTGCATGTCATTAGCGATAAATATCGCTAACATGCAAAGCGGGCTCCAAACCTGTAGCTATCGCCTAAAAGCTGTCGCTAACTGCTGTTATCGACAGCTTGCTAATAGGGCGATAAAAATATCGCCGCTTTAGCTGGAAAAAGTCCTGCTAAAGCGGCGATATGGCCCTTGATAATATGCCCCAGAGTAATTTGTAATAAAAAAAAACATACAAAAATTCAATCATTAAAACTGGAGATATTACATTTTAACTTTTTAGGTCAAAATAGCGCCGAAAAGCACAAAGCGCAAACTGGGGATATCTGGTCATACTGGACTGGAACAAAGTCACAAGTTCAGGCCGACAGCGATAGAGCACGGGCGGGCTACAGGTAGCCTGTTGGACACACTGAACAAATTCTGGATGTAAATCGTTACATGGATCAGTGTTGAAAATGCACTGCACAGCCAAAGTGATGCATTGGTTCTATGGTGCACAAACCACAATAAGGTAGGATGCTGGTGGGAACCTAAAAGGCACAAGACCCTGGATCGGGTCAAGCACCTCCTACTTTAAGTAATGTGGCACTTTTAAAAATGGGAAGGCCATTCTTAATGGAAGAGGATGCTTCACACACATAATAGTGTCATGCTTCATCATTCACATCCTCCCCCCACCCTGGTAAGATGGTGCTACCAGGGCAGACTCAACCTCCGCTAAGACTTGGCGGTAGGAGGGAGTTCTTACATAAAACTACTGGACAGAAATGGGAGCCAGCTACATTAAAAATACCTCTGGGTTCCTCAGTTATCACCTTTATTCGTGAGGAACCTAGGTATGCTAAAAAACAATCTAATAACGGGTATCACAGACTCAAGCCCGTCCTTTTCTTGCCAACATGTTTCTGCCCTCAGTAATTAGCCAAATAGTTCTGGGGCATTCATCAGGGCTATTGGATCCCTATCGTATAAGACAAGGTGTCCAAAGGACCCTAGGTATTCATGTAAGTGAAACACCTATTGAGTTTCCCAAGTGAGTCGTACCTGTGCTGATAATCCCAGGTTCCGTAGATAACCGTAGGCATTAGGCGATATGGGTAGGCTGGTCAAGGAGTGGGTGGTATCCTTCATTGTCACCCTTTTGTCAGAAGAATCACCACTCGTGTCACCCTAGAAGCTTCCACTCCTTGCCGCTGAGATGCACAAGGCTCTGGTGTGAAGTCCTGTTGCATCGATGTAGAGTAACCTTGCATTAACGGGATTTGCAATACGAAGTCCTCACGCCTGGTATGCAGTGCGCACCTGGTGATGCACCGGTTCTGAGGAGCTGCGAGTCTGGCATCATCGAGGCTGCCGGCTACGAGTGATAAGAGGTCCTGGGCTGGAGATGTGGCGCACCATCAGCGATTCATCTGTTCTGAAGACTGGGGAGACGTGTGTCTTTGTGATGTGTCCAATATACGCAGCAGCAGTGATGTGTCAGTTCTGCTTGAGGATGCGCCCCTCAGCAGAGGAGCTACTTGGGTTGTTATGTTATGTTAGTCCGACTTGTATAGCGCAACAGCTGCCTCAGCGAAGAGGCGTCCCGGCCCTTACTACAGACAGACGGCAGGAACTAGAGCCTAAACCGAAGGGAAGAGATGAGTTTTTATTGCCTTCCTAAATGTCAAGTGGTTATCCAGACTGCGAATGTGGAGGTGGAGAGAATTCCAAAGCTTAGCCGCTAGATAGTGGAAAGATTCTCCCTCGGCACGTAGGCGTTTTACCGGCGGAACCAGAGCCAAGCATCACCCCATAGAGCGCAGATGGCTCAAGGGTGTGTAAGGTACCAACATGTCAGACAAAATGCAAGGGGAAGAAAACTTTAAGATTTTGAAGGGCATGGAAAGAGCTTTAAATTCTATGCGCTTGGCCACCGGCAGCCATTGTAATTGTCCGATTACCCCCGAAATGGGACGTCTTCTTGGGAGACCCAAAAGGGCTCTGGCAGCAGCATTTTGGACCTTTTGTAGGCGCATGACCTCAGCTTTATTCACACCCATCAAAAAGTGAATTAGCACAGTCAAGCCTTGACAGTATGGCCGCCTGGACAATCAATTGTCTGGTGGAAGGGTCAAAATAGCCGGGAAGTAGTCTCAGTCCCCGTAAAAGGTTGAAACACGTGCCTGCAATTTTCTTAGTGTGGTCCTGAAAACTGAGGGTTGAATCCATATATCTCTAGGGTTTTCACCATCAGCTTAGGGGTGGGTGCGCTCCCTAGGGTATTAGACCACAAGTTCTCACTCCAAAGCTTGGGGTTCTGCTGCCAAGCCCCTTAGGCCAACTTCCAAGGGTCTAGGACTGGGGTGGCACAACTTGACAAGGTAGACTCACAGATTGGAAAGTCCAGCTGCAAGGTTGTTGGAAGCCTATTATGTCCCTGAGGCTTCAGATCAGGTGGCCACCCAACTAACCCTTGGACTCACTCTGGGTTCTGGGTTCAAGAGATGTAGGTCCAGCCCTTCTCACCCAGGAATGAGGGTAGCTGGAAGCAGATCTGAACAGCAAAGCATGAGTAATAGAGTGGCAGTACAGCAGCACAGCAGTCTGTCTTCCTAGCAAAATATCCGCAGGTCCAGAAATGTAATGAAGTGGTGGTATCTGAGATACTTCTTTTATATATAGTAGTGCCTTTGAAGTGGGGAGAAGCTTCCAGGGGCATGCCTTTGAAGTTCACAGATGACCTGCCATCCTTGCCCTGGCTCCAGATTAACTACAGGGGGTATGCAGCCCTTTGTGTGGAGACAGGACACAGCCTGTTTGGGTGTAAGTGAGGTTGGGCCCAGCAGTTCCCACCCATCCTGTCAGTGATGACCCATCTAGTCACATCTAAGCTTCTATTGTGTAGGGCTGTCTAGGAGGATTACACAAAGCCCAACTGCCAACTACACCCTGTCATGTGACCAGAGACAGGCTGCAGTCACCAAGTTGCTAAGGCAAAAAAATGCAATTTTTCTAAAAGAGCAGGCAAAAGACACACAATTAATGGACAGAATGCAGGACAAATTAAAACATTCACCCCCAGTTAAGAGAGCTGGGTTAAATCCATCATTCTTTTGCTTACCATGCCACCCCAGTTTAGACCTGCCATAGGCAAATCAGTCGTGACCCTGTGCCTAATGGGAACAGTTCAGACCGAACTGCCAAGCCAGGTCCTCCCTGGACCGAAAATAAGCATCTTAGGACCATTTTCGGGGTTTCACCCCTCTTCAGCCAGGATAGCTTAAATCCAGTGGCACAGTAGGCCCGGGACCCACGTCTGGGCATACCCGGCGCACTTAGGGCGAGAAAGCAAAAGACACACATTTGATGGACTGTTAGAAACGGGACCCCTGGCTGGCCAGGGTTCTCGCAAAAGCCAGTCAGAGACCACCACTCCTAAGTCAGGGCAAGGGAGTTACACGCCAAGATAACCCCTGCTCACCCTCTAGGTAACGTGGAGCGAGCAGCAAGGCTAAACTTGGAGGCGATGTGAGTTATGTATTCGCGCACACACCCCAGCAACAACACCCAAGGCCCACCACAAAGGAAACTCCACACAAGGTTATATATACAAATAGCCTTCGTATTATACCAAAACACATTAGATAAAAACACACACTTTACAATATGCCAACAGGCACGGGCAGAATTTACAGGGGATATGTACAAGACAGGGTCATATGGACCACTGTCAGGAATATGCACTTTTTAGAACTTGAAACACGGTTAGAAATAGCACTTAGAACATAGAGTATAAATCACTGTAGCACAAAATAGAACATAAAGCACACAACCAGTAACTACTGGTGAAGGTTAAGTACCACCTACGCAATCCTAACCACCTTAGGAACAGGTCACGCAGGGAACCAGGACCTCACTAGCACCACCTGTACTAGCAAGAACAACCACCTAAGTATCACAATACTTGTAGGGGTATAAGCCTAGGAACATAACACATGATGCATAACCATACATTCAGCGGTGTAAGGAAGGAAAACACATGATGCATCAACAAAACATTCAGAGGTGTAAGAACAAGGCACATGACGTATAAAAACACATTCAGAGGTGCAGCAAAAGAACAATTGCGCCAAACTCACATAAGTCACCATCTGTGACTGTCCATAGGCCAACTAGCCTCGCAAGGGCTGAAGTGCCCTTAGTCCCAATGTCAGGCAGGCTGCGCAGGCAGCCAAGAACACAAGCCTAAATGTAGCAGTTGCCCACAAAGTGCTGGGCAACTGGTGCAAACAATGGGGCGACACGTTGGAGCCTCGCAGGCTCTGGCCACCAAAAACACTTGGGAGCCTTGTGGGCTCAAGAACAACAGGATGGCACTCATTAGCCTCTCTGGGCTCGTAGGAAAAATGTGGGCTGTGAGGAGCCTCGGGGCTCTGAACAAAGGAATGCCCTCTAGAGCCTCTCGGGCTCATCAAACAAAGAACTGGCCCTAGAGCCTCTCTGGGCTTGTAAATACACAAGATGCGGGCGTGGGGAGCCTCGTGGGCTCGCAGAACTGGAATGCACCTCAGAGCCTCTCTGGGCCCAACACACAAGGCCTGGCACGTTGGAGTCCCTCCCGGGGGACTTGGAAACACAGAATGGCGCCTCGAGACTCGCAGGCTCGTAAATACCAATGCCCAAGGTCGTTGGAGCGGCCCTACAGAACTGCGGCCATTGGTGGAGTCCCCCCCTCTGGGGACTCAAAGCACAAGATGCCCCCGACAGAGACGCGACCCGGGGCATGCCCAACCTCAACAGATACTTCGGGAGGCGGCGTCTCCTTGCGGCGTCGGCTCTTCTCTGTTGGGCGTCTCCGGCTGCTGGCAGAGGTCCCAGGCTCTCCTCTCGCGCTGCGGGGCTCTCCCTTCACTCGGGAGCCCCCGGGGACCCGGCAGGCAGCTTCCTTCCATCCTCTCGCGGCTGCGGTGGGGCGGGACTTCCGGTCCTTCTCCCGATCGGGCCGCAGGGATTGGCTAGCCGGGCACACACTTCCGGGTCATCACAGGCAGCGCGGTGGCCCGCTTCAGGCACTTGCAGGCGGGGTATCACTATCTGAGGGGTAGGCTCCCTCGAGATAAATTAATAAAAAGTGAATGCGCGGCGTGGGCAGCCGCAGAAGGGCATAACAGCGCTACCATGCGCTGAGGGGATAATTACAGCGCTCCCAGCGCTATAAGTGAAATAAAGCGCTCGTAAGCGCTAGCAGCAGAATAAAGCGCTCCTAAGCGCTAGGGACAGAAGTACAGTGCCCCTAAGCACTTTAAAGCACAGGTAAAGCGCTTCCATTCCTATGGGAGCGCAGGACAACCTCACTCCACGCACTCAAAGTGTGCAGAAACCAAAAATCATTACCACCAATTCACATTCCACAAGCAAAAAGTTTAGGGGTGAACCTGCCAGAAGGGCCAAGTCCAACATTGACGGAATGCAGAACAAATCAAAACATTCACCCCCAGTTAAGAGATCTGGGTTAAATCCATCATTCTTTTGCTCACCATGTCACCCCAGTTTAGACCTGGCCATAGGCAAATCAGTCTTGACCCTGTGCCTCATGGGAACAGTCCAGCCTGAACTGCCAAGCCAGGTCCTCCCTGGACCAGAAGCGAGCATCCTAGGACCGGTTTCGGGGTTTCACCCCTCTTCAGCCAGGAAAGCTTGAATTCAGTGGCATAGTTTCCATTTCTCTCTGAGGCCGTGATGTTTCCAGAATGTTTGTGCACTAAGTGGTCTCTGTTAAATATCAATCCAGTAGTATTGGTTTACTAAATCAATTGTGTTTAAAGAGTTTGTTTTTTAAGTAGTGTCTCCTGAGTAGCGAATCAAATGGCTGCTTTCATTTCTGTTTTCTTTTCCTCCCATACGTACCACAGTACTTCAGCAGGACCCATAGAACCAATCATAGGGTCCCGCAGGAATCCCACAAGGGTTGTGTTACCTGTTCCAAGACCCACAACTGATACTTTTTTTAAAAAAAGTTGTGCACACTATGAAGCAGCAGTTTTATTTACATTTTGTTGCTAGACTTTTCCTCACAGGCCCAAATAACAACGTTGTCTTGTATGTTTTGATGGAATTTTTGCATTTTTAATGTGGTACTACGTCAAACAATGGTACCACTGTAATCATGAAAGACGGGGCAAAACGGCATCCCATTGGCTCAGATCACTAGTTTATTACATAGACAGGAATGAACTGCAGTGAACCCCAATGGCCAGCCATCACCTCGCTGGGTTCAGGACCTGCAGTTAACCCTCCAGGGGCAGCTAAACCCCCACCGCACAATGACATTAGTTTTTATCTTGTTACAATTGCTTTTCCCAAGGACAAAGGTCAAATGTGAGTCTTGTCTTCTGACAAATAGCTGCTTATTCATTTATAAGGAGACTGGCCTTTACTTTTCTTTCTCTTTTTGCAAAGTATTAGGATTTTGTAAAGTGAACTATGTGACAATCTTGCTAGTGTGAAAGGAAAGTCTGAGTAGAATGAATGTTCTTCTAGCATTCAACACAATTTAAATACCAATAAATTAACTGTACAAATATTTAAAAATAAATAAACCGTTGGTAAAGTACAAATTAAGCGCTTATTTCAAATTCTGAAGTGTGATGCAAACATAGATTTTAATAGGATCAAAACAAATCAAGACACTTTACTCAGTGATGTGCAACCCAATTTCCACAGATTATACTTTGTGTGCTGTAAAATTTTATCAATAAAACTACATATTGGCAAATTTAGTGGTTACTTTCATGGAAAATGGACTGCCAGTAAACGGCACTGTGGTACCACACCATGCTTTGGTATAATATTTGTGAACTTCTGAAATGCAAACCCAACTACATACTACACCCCTAACACTCTCCTGCTAAATGGGTGTGGCTCATTTGCAACACTTTTTCTTTGTTGTGAGGCTTACATTTTTCAGATTCTCTAAGAGTTCTGTAATCTAACAAGGATGGAGGCACCCCCGTCCTTAAACTTGCTCCAGCACCACTGAGAATGGGGTTGGCCTCAGTCAGCCAACCCTCACACACACCTACCCCACATCTTTCATTTTTTTTAAATGCGTTAGGGTACCGCAGTACTACTACCAAGCCTCACCCAGGTACTATAACACCATGCAATCGGCAGTTTGTAAAGCTTGCATTAGTCTTTCAGTACCAGCTTCTCAAGGGCTCCTTTTACTTTTATGCTAAACTTAGGACAGTGGGACCAAACCCTGTAATGGCAACACTTTACTTTAGATTATGGCTAGTCAATCAGATTGCTTGGTCCCACAGGACCAAAGGGACCGATGGGGGGAGGGGTCCTCAGCCAAATACATATTTTTTTTTTATTTGCAGTACTTTGGGAATACCGCTGTACCACTCATCCAGATAGCTTTATAAATTGAACCTTAATTTCTCGAACACGGCTAAACGGATTTACATAAATTCACAAAAAGCATAATTTCTGAGTAAAGATGTAGCTTTCTGCCACAATTTAGTGTAATTTCCTTCCACTATTTTTTTATATCACTTCCCAAACTTCCTATGGGAAATTGCATTGGAAAAAGACATTTTGTGATTTCCCATTTTTCTCAACCCTCGCTTCAAAAATACATTGCTAAAATATTACATCAAAAACGAAAACACATGAAATAAAAGTAAAAAACAAAACCACATTTAAAAACGTAATAAATATCAAGTTTTAAAATATTAACTTTTTTTTATAAAACTACAATAATAAACACCTTAAAAATATTTATAAGCATTTAAAAAATACAAATATTAGTTAAAATCCAGTCGGCAAAACATTTAAAAAAATGACACCATTGTAAGAACAATCCTACATACATTGAGAAAAATTGTTACGTTTGGCGACGAGGAACTCACTTTTACTTTTCTAAAACCACTCTAACAGATGTTTAGAAACATACAGACATGAGGGGGGCAAATAAACTAAGCTACTCTAAGTCCAGTCTAAGAAAGTTTGGGGAAGTGCATACATTGGGGGCTACAAGTGGGGTGGGGTAAAATGTACTATTCTAGCTGTATGCCAGCGAGCATTGGGAAAAGTTCAAACATGGCTGATAATTTTTATTCTAACACCAGTCTTATAAATATTAGGGAACACACAAATGTTGATTGAGTGGAGTCAGATTTACTACTACTACTAAAATACAGCAAACTTTGGGGAAAGTGCATAGATTTTCGGGTCAGAATTATTATTCTAATTCCATTCTAACAAATGTTGGTGAAAGTGTACACATGGGGGGAGGTTATATTTAATATTCTAAATCCAATCTTACAATTATTTGGGAAAGACCATATTGTATAGCATTGCATTTGCATTCATTGTGCTTACTTTCATGATGAGGTGGTGAAGAGTTTTTCACTAGACAGCCTGCTGCTCTAGGAAGAAACGGCTAATGTTTAATCCATTGTTATTGGTTGTTGTTGGTTATTTGGATTAGACCTGTACTCTTAAGGAGACCCCTCCATGCATTTAATCCATCACCTTTGTGGTGGATTAAATTAGTAGTTGTGAGGTATAATCATTATTGGGGATGACGGGGTGTAAATTGTATTTAGGTAGTGCTTACTACTCTTGACGAGGTGCTGAAGTGCGTAGCAGCGAGTAGCACACTAATCTAGAGCTCAAGGTTAGATGTAAATAGATAGATTAAGTAATATGTGATTCCTTTTTCCTTGTAGGATTACTTTTGGTGAATTTAAGGTTTGTGCTCTCGCAATCTCATGCATCTACTTTTTTGTTTTGAAAAAGGATAGATAAATTGAGGAGGATTAGAAAATGGAAGATGTTAGATGTTATTGGGAGCGGGGAACATATGCCCCTATTAGTTCGATGAATTGGATAGGAGTTGAAAAGAGTTTGGAATGATGTTTGGGAGTCAATAGTAGTCAGGAGATTGGGGAGAAGCAGAGGTGGAAGGTTTTTTTAATTACTAAAAAATAATTTATAGATGTATATAGACCTAACCATGCATTTACATGCATACATATATACACACAAACATATGCACATTACACTTAGTAATAATTCTGTACAAGGTATAAATGTATGGATGTAAGTGAGGGGTTACATTCACTATACACAAATAATATATTTTCACCTTAACAATATTTTTAAAATCATTAAACAATATTCCTTTAAAAAACAAAAAGAGTAATCTGATTTGTGATGTAGGAGAGCATTTTAGCATAAATGTATGCAAAATATTTTAATTAAATGACCAGTATGCTTCAAACTTGCAAATATTACACACAAACATTAAATAAAATACCAAAGTCATTATAAAATAGAGTTAAACCAAACAAAATCACAAAGCCTAAATGATTAATTGTTTACAATTATATAAATTCATTATTATTTTACAAACATGTTAAATATTTTCAGTTTTAAAATACTCACACTACATTAATCAATTAAAATACAATTTTAAATACTATACTAAAAGAGCTAACCTCCCACTAATGAACTCCGAATCCTAAACATAAAAATTAATACATAAATCCAAAATTCAATAAACGATTCCATGGATAGATAAAAATTAAATTATAAAACACAACCTACCAATGAATTAATAATAATTCATATATAATTGAATACTCTGCTATACATTGTTGTACTGTTTTCTCTTGCACATCATAATGCTCTTCTTCCATACATAGTTCTCGGTACTTTTCTTCTGATGGGCCCTCTTTAAATGATAGACGTATTCACAAAGGTATTTTTGGCTGAAAAGTTGCTTTTATGCCCACATGCACCACTTGTATTCCTATCTGGAACTCACAAAGGAGTTGCTGGAAGACATAAAAGCATTTGCTACTGCCTATTTCTCCACCACACGTGGGGAGAAATCTGTAGTAGTAGTAGATCACACTTAATGGGTCAGAAATGGGCATTCCAAGGCATTGTTTGCTTTAAACTTTTGGGAACACCAACAAACATAGAGGTTTGTGGGATTTCGGACCTCCTGCCTGACCTCTTTCACCCTGCAAATGATGTCAGGCATACTTCACCAAAGATGGGAGAAACTCTCTTTCCAGTACTGTAAGGAGAATAATCGTCCCTAGGTTTGCTTGGGTTGTAGGCAGAGGTTTTTCCACTACTGTGTAGAATTCTTCACAGGGTTAAATAGAATCCCGTGGGCCACGTCACCTGACGTTCCCCCGTGCCTGGCTCATCTTTCCAGAAGTACTACTGGGCTTGTGGTGAGTTGCAGAAAGTATTACATTTACACATGTACGTGAGCATACTTCCATGGATGAAGATTCTCTACTTTTTTGTAAATATGGACCGATGCATGTAAAGCAAAACCTAACTAATTTCCTAGCAAAAGCCAGGAATTTGTAGAGGGCTCTACCAGCGAGTCACGCCCTTTGTGTATATTTAATCAGATACACTGATGGGGGATTAGCACATGCTTGTTTGTTGTAAAAAAAACTATGATGTGGTACTGTGTGCACGGGATATTGTAGTATATACCGGATGAACTACCTGGACCTGCAAAATCTGAGGGTGCATTAAAGTACATTGTAATTGCATTTAAATAGTGCTTACTACTGCTGATGAGGCGTCAAAGCACTTTTTCGGCGAGTAGCTCGCTACTCCGGAACCGAAAAAGGATTAGTGGTGAAATAATATAGGGGGCTATGACATCACAAGTCTTGTTACACGTTACAGCTGAGTGGTATAATTTGCATGAGCGCAATTTATACTTGTTACTGAGTTTGGGAATTACACGCAATTTGCACATTGTTTCTACTGGTCCTAGGATCAGCAATCGTGAATTGTTGGCAAATTGATCCACAGATTTACCATAAATGTAATCTGCCAAAAATCAGTGTCAATCTTTAGTATCAGGTGCAATTTGCACTGGACCTGTAATTCAGTCTCTGGTTCCATTCGAAACGGGATTACCGTTCCCTAAATAAATGGTGGTGGATAACATGGCTCATTTGGACAGGTCCCATGCCCTTAAATTGGCTAGTTGTTCATCTCACTAAAATCTCCTCTGACAGGTAGAAAGACCACAATCTTCTAACGAATATTAATAAACTTCAGTAGAGTTTTATAAATCTGGGAACAGAAAGGACCCCCTACCTTTTAGTTAAATATTTGATGTGGAAAAAGTGCACTCGCAGAGCCAAAACAGGTTTCTCAGCTTCGTTAATATTGCACCCTTGGCGACCCAATAAGGAAAACTCTGAATTAACATCTCCCTCCAGACTGAAAACAAATAAAGACTGCTCTGTGTCATGTCATCAGCCTGTGAACAGGAAAAGGCTGAATATGGTTTAACAGGATCACCCAAAAAGCCGAACGACTTGCCAGGCTGGCTCTTTCACCCTCCAGGTCTGAGCCATGACTACTTCATAGACCAACTCAGAAATGTTGCCTTTCATGTACTGCCAAACAGTTAAAAATAGAAACCGCACATTTTTACGCACCACTTTCTTTAATTTATTCTCCACTTGACCAGATTGTATTTTGGGCGCAGTCATTCTGTCAGTATTCAGCCACTGACAGAGATGCAAAGGAATGACTAATAGTGTAAATTCTTCTTCTTGAAACTATTAGAAAAGTTGCATATTGTACTTTTCGTAGAAGCAGCAGATTTATGTCTGGAACATATTTAGGTAAGAATAACAGCAATTAATGATTAGGCCGGTGGGACAGGCCGTAAATAAGCAAAGAGACTCAAACGTGCCTCAAACATAAATATTTATTTTATCTGCTGTCAGCGTCAGAACAAACATAAGCACGTAGCTATCTGCATGTCAGTGAGCCGAAACCAGATGCTGACAGACAAAACGAATTGGGCTTGTCAACACTTTTGTCGCTATCAACCTGTGTTTCATATAGCAGACCTCTCCCATCTCCAAGATGGCGGGCAGTCACGTGATCAGCATTCAAACAAGGTTGTACTTGAGGCGGTGTATTTATCACCGTCTCTCTTTGCGCATGATTTAGTGCAGTAGCGCATGGGGGGTGTACACTTCACAAAACTTCAATTGTATACATAACGTGACACACTTAGTCATGAAAGTGCTTCAAAATTTTTCTTCAGACGGTTGCATTTGAATCCATACCTAAACAATGTTCAAGTTGGATCAGAATTGTTTTATCTGACATTAAACATTTTCAAAGGCTACCCAGCCAATAACCACAGATTAGAGAGCTCCTGAGCATAAGGCTAATGCAGACTTTGTGGTTGTTACAAACATTTTATATAAACTGTCCCCGACACACCCACCCCTTGTTTGGCCTTTTCCAACCTTAGCCCTAAACTATGCCTGTGGGAAAGTCTGTCTACACATGCAAACTATTAGTACCGATATAGGCAACCCTCCCACGCAATATGCGCTGTAATAAATAATCACACAAAAACAGGTTTGTTGGAAAAGTTTGCTGCAGGTTTATTTCATACAAGGAGTATGCCAATGTGGTGGGTTAACTTACTGGCGATCCAAGGGCAGGCAGCGGTGACTGACCTGAGCTGCCCTGCCCGCCTGATGAGCCAAACTGCACCGAGGCTAACCCAATCGGTGCTACCATTTATGTGGGATTATCCCCCTTTAATACCAAGGACCACCAGTCCATGACTTTACTCACACCTTTTTAGGGGCAGAGCAAGGTATGCCTGCGGTTGCTCAGGCTTACAACCGCCCGAAAGGCCAACAGGGCGCCGACGTTTATCCAGGGTCCTGCCATAAACACTCCTGGGATTTGGCATAGGGAACCCCTATTGTGCTCCTGACAAGGGTACCCCTATACCAGTCAGCCTCCGGATCACCCTGTAACTCCACCAAAGCCCTGATTTGATTTGATTTGATTTTTGATATTTATATAGCGCAGCAGTCACCCGAGGGCATCAAGGCGCAAGAGAAAGATTGCAAATAGCACACGTCCAGATAAAGAATGGAGGAGCTACAGCTCACCGTTTGCCAGAGAAAAGCCAGGTCTTCATGGCTTTTCTAAACAGGAGCACAATAGGTATAGATCTAAGTGCCAAAGGTAGAGAATTCCAGAGCTTACACACTGCCACTGACAAAGCCCTATTCCCCCACTTCTTCTTCTTGGTCATTGATACCAGAAGTTGCATGTGATGCGAGGAGCGAAGTAGTCGACCTGGGGAAAACCATTTAAACATGGTCTTCAGTCGTAGAGGATAGGAGGCATGCAGTGATTTATGGGCCATACACAGTGCTTTAAAACTGATACGTTGTTCAATGGGGAGCCAGTGTAGGAATTCCAGTCCCTTTTTAGCTGATTGTCTTTTGGGGATATCCAGAATGAGTCTTGCCAGTGCATTCTGTAGCACCTGAAGTTTATGTTGTAAGCCCTTACTAGCTGCCAGGTACAGGGCATTGCAGTTATCTAGTCTGGCCATTACAAGAGCCAGAACTACCTGGATCCTAGCTAAATGCTGAATGAAAGGGAAGATTTTTTTTAACATCCTTATAAGCCAGGAGCATGTGGAGATGGTGCGGTTCACTTGATACTTGAAGCTAAGTTTCGTATCCATCAAGACTCCCAGATTCTTGGCCTTTTCACTAGGGACAGGACAGCATCCTAAAGATTGAGGCCAGCAGTTACTGTTCCATTTGACTGTCCCTGCTCCGAATATCATTACCTCGGTTTTTTCCCCATTAAGTTTAAGGAAATTAGCTGACATCCAGTTTGCTACTCCGGACATACAGCTGCGGACATTCTTTGACTATGAGTCACACCCCTTAGGGACGGTAACCATAATTTGTGTGTCATCTGCATATGACACCACCTCTAATCCAAAAGAGTGGATTACTGTAGTGAGGGGTGCCACATACAGGTTAAAAAGGGTGGGACTCAAGGAAGACCCCTGCGGGACTCCGCGAGGTAGTGAATAGGAGTCGGAGTGAAAAGATTTTGAATTCACCCTTTTGGATCTCCCTGTCAGTAAGGAGGACAAAAGGGCAAGAGCCTGATGGGATATACCAAGACTCTGGAGTCTGTCCAGCAGCAACATAGGAGAGATGGTGTCAAATGCTGCTGTCAGATCCAAGCGAATTAGCACAACTCCCTACCTTCATCCACCATGCGCCTGATGTAATCTGTACTGTGATGCCTTCTGAATCAAAACTGTGATTCATTGAGCCAAGATTGCCGATCTTCAGTTTCCATAAGCTTCTTATTGAGATGTGCCTCCAAGATTTTTGCTGGAACAGGAAGCAAAGAGATGGGATGGTAATTCTTACAGTCTCTAGAATCTACATTTGGTTTCTTCAGAAGAGATCTAATTATGACTTGTTTCCAGGAATGGGGAAAAATACCAGAACGGGCGATGATATTCATTAATTTACAGAGGAGTTCTGCTATAGTATCGGCAACCATATGTAATATTGCCGGTGGGCATACCTCCATAGGAGAGCCAGAATGCATTTTCCTTAGATACTGTTCGAGAGTAGGGGGCGTCAGGCAGCAAAATATTGGAAGGCCTATGTATTCATCATTAACCATCTGTGGACCGTCTTTAATAGGAGTGTTTACTGTAGGATTTGCAGTGGGCATATTTGAGCTAGCCTCTAGCCCATTGTATATGTCCGTGATATTATTCTGAAAAAAGGAAGCCAGTTGATCGCAAAATATTTGTGATGTGTCTGGTTCAGCCTAGGATTGGGAGGATGAGAGCAGTTGTACCAGCTGAAACAATTCTTTGATAGATTTAGAATTATCAGTTGCCTGTGTGCAGTACAAAGCTTTTTCCGTCACAAGCGCAACTTTATAGTCCTTAACTCTGGCTTTGTATCGAATTCTATCATGGTCCTCTCAGGTTCGTCTCCATCCCCGTTCCGTACGACGACAGTATTGTTTTAAGTGTCTTAGTTTGTCATTGTACCAAGGAGCAGCACTTTTTCTGATTATGTATTTTAAAAGGTGCCACTACATCTACTGCTGATTTCAGCCATGTATCAAAGGCCTCAACTCCTAGATTAGAGTCCTCATTAATAGTACAAGAAATGTTTTCAAAGGCATTAGTCAAAGTGGTGGCTGAGATACCTTTCCAGTTTCTAAATGTACTAGGACCTTGGAATCTATGTTCTTTGCTTACTACTGGAGGCGAAAATTCACACTGAACTGCACTGTGGTCTGACCAACAGATAGGTATTGTGTGTTGGAAGGCAATACGTGAATCATTGGAAAAAATACCATCAAATGTATGCCCTGCCTCATGAGTTGGGACTGTTACTAATTGGGGAAAAGACCATACTTTCAAGGGTCTCTAGAAGGGTATTTGAATCTGCATTGTCCTTTTCTTCTAAATAGAAATTAAAATCCCCTAGGATAGTTTGTGCGTCGTCAACTATGAGTATTTCTAAAAGTTGCTTAAATTCTTGCAGAAAACGTACAGGTAGGCCTCACAGGTAAGAGTCTTCTGTTCAGATTCAACGATACACTTGTACTTAGATTTAAAAACAATAGCTAGCCCCCCATATATGTGACCTACCCTAACTAGCCTTTGACTCGATGGGGCCGCCATCATATCCGGGGCCCCCCCCCACCATGGCAGGCTCCATAACCTCCTTCAACTTGCAGAGACAAGTCCTTCTAGCTGGACAAATACCATATCTACCTCTACAGGTGTGCCCCTTCCCTATTGTGGTACCATGTGGTGTTTACACTAAAGAGGCCCTGCCTATTTTACCAAGCCCTTCTTATTTTATATGCTTTTAAATTTGAGTTGAATCAAGCCCTCCTGCTTTGTGGGCTTGTAATTGGCTTTATTTACCCTTCTGTAGGAAAGTTCGATGGCCTCCCCGGAAGTTGGGAACTACTGTTCTCCTCTTTAACAACAGTTCCAAGACATGTCCCTCTGGTGCCCTCTGTGCTAGTTTGGGCCTTCTGATTAGGGGTTGGCTGGGCCCTGTATTTACCTCTCACTGCCCAGGCCCTAAATTCAGGATTTGCTGGTAAGCATTGAAGTGTCCGTCTTCAAGGCCATGAGTATATTTGCTTTAGTAAGTTATTGTGTGTGGCCAACACAATACCCTTCTCTTTATTCTCTGGCTTCATTTGTATGGGAGTACAGCACCGGCAAGAAATAGGTCCCTTGGGGATTTAAAACAAAAGCTCTCTTCGTAACCACAGTTCTGTGTGATACAATCCATTGTGCACTGTGTGCAAGTTTGTGCATTTTTATTTGGAGGTTGACTAAGCCCGTATTTACCCCTTTACATCGAGAGTCCCAAATTTGAGGGTTCAGACTGATGACCATTTGCCGAAATAGCAAGTGAACATGTAGACATGTATCAAATGTAAGCTTTGTCATGATCTTTCGAGGACGCCTGGTGATCCTCTACCATCCAAAACAAAATAAAGGTGGATCTCAAAAACAGGGGGAGGCCTGAGGTTCCCCAAGTGTACTCCAAATATTCTACTACATATCATGTCCTTACTGCCTGCAAAACCCATCAGCCTGACTGCGATATACAGATGCTGTGTCACCATGCTGATGTCCCCACCCTGGCATATGTAGCCCATAGCCAGACTTTTGCTAAAGGTATACCAGTGTGCAGAAAAGATGGCCCTGCTTTCAGATGGTGAGAACCAGGAGTAAAACATATGAACGAATTTACCTGCACCTTTTTAACTAAGAATGCAAGATGTGTTCTGGTGATAGAATAACTGCTACAAACCCAATTTCTCAACACTATTGAAGCCACAGCACACTTTTTGGAATGACAAACTGATGCAACCCACCTGGTTGAAGGGCTGTGGGGTTTATTGGCTTAAATGCAGTAACCCTTCACCCACACTCATCTTTACAGAATTCTGCTTCATGTCATCATTGCCTGCAAGCCCGTCACTGTCTGACTGCAATCTTTAGATGCTGAGTCACCCTGCTGACGTCCCCAACCTGCATGAGTAGCCAAGTGCCAAACGTCTACTAATGGATACCAGAATTCAGACAAGTGGATGAAAAAGCTTCTGAAAGGTGAGAACAGGAGAACAATATGTACCGGATCCAACCCCAGTCTAGCTGTGGACTTTTGATGGATGCTGTGCTGCCGTAATGTTGCACCCACCCTGGCGTGGATTGCCCAACACCCGAATTCTAATAAAGATAATGCCGGGATGCAGACATCGAGGAAATGTGAATTGCTTTAATACACTTTGTCAGCCATTATCCTCCAACAAGTTTTCCCCACACCTTGAGGACCCTGCTCTCTTTTAGGACAATCACTCTTACACTATCTGGATGTACCAGCCAGTGGGCAAGCAGTCTCTAATTTTAAATGAAGTGTCCTGTGGTACACATTGGTTTTGCTGAGAGCATATTCCCGTTAACTGGCCACTAAGTTTGCACCCTACCCATTTCATTGATACAACTCTATTGAACCAATATTGTGTCATAATCCAGCACCAGTGGGTACTTGTCTTTTGTGCATCACCAAGTAAGTCCCTTTCTTAATTTAATCGTATTAAAATGATGCGGTATCTTCACTTTCTTCACTTCACTTTCTTTTCCTTCTCTGACTGTACCATGAAAAGAGTTTGCAGCACCAGTCCCAGTGTTAAAATTACTTGAAATTCAAAGCAGTATTTGTCTGGCCATTCAATCTCTAGAGCTGGGATACCTGACTAGATCTGCTGGCTGGGATACCTAAATTGCTCCCCCTCAGTGGTGATTTGTAGTAAACCCATGATGTTGTCAACAACGAGGGCCGTGCTGCATGAAAACCCATCATGAGCACACAGTTCCCTCTTGTGACATCTCTGCTAGCTGGCCTAACCCATCTATCCTATTCAGTTGTAATTTTAGTAATTTGTGACGCTGACAAACACAGGGGCCTATTGCAGGATTGTGTATATGTGGCCCTTAGCTTAAACAATCAACTTAGAGTGGATGGGTTGTCAACGTTGCCTGGCTGTGGTGCAATACCTTTGCCCAAGCAACTCCTGACAAGATGTGCCAGTGCAGGTGGAAGTAAGAGTTATATCCAGCCTGCCTTACTTTCCTCTCTTCCCGTTATCTGTGATAGTGCTTGTTGGAGCATAACATAATTGTATATTTGTGAAGCGCATGTGCTCCCGTAGGATGGTGGTGCTGAATAACAGATGTTTGTTACCCCACTCACTGATACTCATTTTTGACAACCTCAGAAGGATGAAAGCTTGATTGAACCTAACAGGGTATGATCTTATGATCATGACGTCAAACCTACCATCAGACCAAGCAGATAAATCGGTCCAGGTTTTCATTGCCATTGCCATGACCCCTCCTATGCCCTTTTGAACTTACCATTTAACCTGGAAGTGGCCATTTGGCTGACACCCCAGTGGGACCAGACAGTCCTATTTAACCTTCATATTCTTACAGCATAGCAGCACTCACCACTGCAGATGCCTTGGGCGTAAGCATCTGCAGGCCGAACAAGTTATCTCAGTAATTATTTAAATTAATTTAACACAGTGTATATGAATAAAAGTATGCACAGGCACTTGGAAATTTCACACGTTCTGTAAACGTGAAACATTTTCGACTTCTCAGTCAACATTAAGTTAGTCGCCTTAGATCAATGTGTGTGAGCAGTGCAAGTGCATCCAACAGAAACAAGTATTGACAACAAGTGAACTAAGACGGCAGCTTAATGTGGGTGGGTTGTCCAAATGTTGCTTGGCTGTGGTGGAACTGACCCCCCCCCCCCATGTGCAGCAAATTATTGAACAGATCTGCTCACACTCCACAGACTGTATGAATATTAACAATGTGAGTGGCCAATGACATCAATGTCGGAATCTAAGATTCCCACTTTTTGTTCTAAGACAGCCCACCTTATTGTGGGTCCTGCAAGGACCCCTCTGCCTCACTGAGATTAACCTAAATACTTCTCTCTTAACACACTTGCATGTCACTCAAGAAAGACACCTAGCAACAACTTGACGTACTGCAGCTACAAGAGGATTTAGTCTGTTGCACCCACCTCTATAGGGCCATCTGGTAACGCTTGGATGGCCAGAAGCCTTATTATAACTTTTCTGCAGTTACTTCTGCCTCAAGAGGGAAATCTAGTATTGACTTGAGGACCTGCAGCTATGCGAGATACTACAACTGTTGGCTTTGCCCAGCCATGTTCATATTGTGGAGACTGTAATTGAGCACAATGCCCCCAGGTGTGCACGGGTTGCCTGTTTGGAGTTAGAAGGCCACACATACCATGTTACAAGTGCAGCTGCAAGTCCTGCTCCTCAGCATAAGAAGGCTTATGCCGAGGTTGTTACAAACATTTTATATAAGCTCTCCCACCCCTTGTTTGGCCTTTCCCAACCTTAGCCCTAAACTATTCTTGTGGTATAGTCTGTCAACACATGCAAACTATTTCCCAGGAGTAAATGGAGCTATCGATTTTGTGAATATATGTATGCAAGAATAGCCTTATTTTCTTAACCCTATGGGTGACATCTATGGATGTAAAAGTATTCTGAAGTGGAGCATGTGGTCCTGATACTTCCTCGCTTCTAATGCAGGTACAAATTGTTCAGCCGGAAATGAAAGTTCTCGTGGAGGATCTTAATTATCTGGTGCGCAATTTGCACCTGATGTTGAGTTTGACACCTAGGTATGTAGAACTACAACTATGCACTAACTGTGCAATAACTCACCCGTTCTGAGGTGCACAAAGGAGTTTTTGAGGTACACAAACTGCACTATTTACCCCTCCAATTTAAACCAGCATATGGCAAAAACGACGAAGGGCAAATACCGGAGTTGGGTTTAATTGCACTTAATTAGTAATCCCCTTTCAGGGACAAATGGGAGATAGTGCTTGAGAGGCACACATTTTTATCAGGGTTTTCTATGTTTATTAAAGAAGTGTAGTGCTCAAGATGTATTGTTTGGGAGGTTGTTTTTGTGACGTATATCAGGAACTGAAGATATTCATGGAAGACCAAGATCATCATTCTCCCTGGGTGGGGATGGTGATTGCTGTTCACCCAGTACATAGTCAATCAGCTTTAAATCATGCAAAGTGTAAAATCTACACCAATGAATACTCCACAAACCAGCTCATAAAACTGTGTTCCGTCTCTGTATGGCCTAAATGGCACATTTTCTCAATGTGTGACCATTCGACTTTACCTGAAGCTCCTCCCATGACTTCAGATCTGACCTCTCCATGTGTGGCTCACACCCACAACCTCTGTATTACCTATAGCACAACCTATAGCACAACAGACACTGGATGCAGGAAAGATAACTCTATTTGCAACAATTGTTACAATAACAGTCTATAAAATGACATCATAGCAGATGCCAGTCTTGTTTCAGGCGAACACCAGCAGAGCCATACAGCTTACTCCTGGCCGGTCCTGTTCCCCACCCAATTGCTTCCTGTATCTTTATTCATTGAAAGGGTGCACCAGAAGTGTCCAGTCCGAGCAGGTCAGGAGTTAGGTGCACTCAGGGTGACAATACATCCCAAACTAATTTCACAACAAATCGGTATTAGACAATAAAAGTGTTGAGCCTCTCAGGAGGCCAGATGCCATCTTACATAAAGTGCCTCAGGGTGCAATGGTCATGGGCACCTGATTTCTGCACCCACTGGACACTTTGGTATTGCAGAATGCTTGCACACCCGTTGATGTAGTAGAGATTGTGCCACTGCATATATAGTAAACAATCCTATGATTCGTAAGTGCACAGCCCTTCTTAAGTCGTTAATTTGTTATTTATAACAGTTTAGGGGCTCCACTGGTGACGTCTCCCGTCCTGATGACGTCGAGTATCTAAATGTATAAACTGTGCTTCCAATTGGTAATTGGACACATCCCTTTGGGCACACTTTTGTGGTTCCAGAATAGAATTCCAGTAATGTTCAAAAAATGGTTCAAAAATTGTTTATTTTTGTAAATTCATATTGTGTGTTCAGAAATTCATATCATTTCTTTAAAGTTCCATCAACAGAATTAATATATTATCTATATCGAGTTCAATTTGCTCCAATGCATTTCAGGCGCACTGCCCTTCGTCTGGGAGCGTTTCTAAAATGTGAAACATCATAGCTGGGTATTAGTCTACATGGACACCACAAACAGTATATATCATATCGATACTATATAGTCATTGCTCTACACTTGTGCCACCAATTGAAATACAAAAATTTGCTTACATGCATATTTACCCATGTGACCCTAGTTCAAAATCGATAGCCCGTGAACGTGTGATGCCCCGTGTGCATTTGTGCGGCGCGGTAAGTGAAAGACGTGTTAAACAGAAAGCGCGTTAAAGAAAAAAGCCGTAGTTAGAAAGAAGTGGGTTAAATGATGAGGTCAGGCTTACTTAGAACTCTTCCTGATCTGTCATGTGCAACCTAAAATATAAAACATAGTGATCAGCTCGTGACCTTAGGTCTCTGATGATCGATGTAAAACAGTGAAACCGGGGCTGTTGTACTCACTCGTTAGCGAAGGTGTAGTATATTCGTCAGAGACTGCTCAAATTCGTATGGCGAGACATCGTATTTTAGGCCAAAAAATCACATTTTGGACAAACACCCACTATTTACAATTTTCCCAATCATAGGCATCATTACAAAAGGTATCACATAACGACAAACCCACTTTTCAGTTATCCAGCCCACCATCAATTACACGGGAAAGGCCGAACATTCTTTCTCGAACAGGCCGGACAAACCCATAATAAAAAAACACAACCCATATCATAAAGAAGCCATAAAAGAAGGAACAGAAACAGATGAGAAGTAGGATAAGGGGCGTGTGTGTGCACACCAAACTTTACAATGTCCTGTGCTCTGACCCTTAATCTTGATCAGCTGCCGGGCAAGGAACTGGCTTAGCAAGGTCAGCTTCAGGCAACGGGGTCAGTTCATTCGGGTCATCTAGAAGTCAGCACAAACTCAAGCTAACGTGTACGTGTACTAAAGACTCGTTCGGCCGTAGTCATCGGCCTATGGGAGGGCAACCACAAAATGGCTGCCATGCACAAAATGGAACCCGAGAGTTCAGAATGGAATCCCTAAATACATAGTGAATTCGTCACTTTAACACAGCGAAATCACTCGTACTTACCGCACTCACTAGTTACGGTTCGCTACAATCGAATTCGTAACAAAACCATGACCTTTATAAAACGGGTTCAGAATGCACGGAACCTCAGGATCTTCTTACCAGCTTCTGGTCCCGGTTAGGGGGGGCCTTTTGGATTTAGACTGCAGGCGTCGGCTGGAGAATTGAGGCAGGTCAGGGTCACCGGATCCTGGTCCGGGATCACCGTGGTGAGCTCCTTGTGGTGTTTTTCCACTCAAGCTCGGCTAGGATCGGCGGATGCAGAGTGGGCTGGATTCACGGTTTCCGGCTGCTGCCAGAGGTTGCAGTTGAACAAATCCAGTGTTCACGGGAGAAGCAGTTTTTGGAAGTGAAGGCAGGCAGGTCCTCTGGGTTTTTTGAGGTGGCTGGCTGCAGGACACACCAGGATTTCACAGCAGCGGTTTTGAGGGGAGACATGCCTGTAGGGGTGGGGCCAAGTCAGTGGGCGTTAGCCTCTTGTTAGCTCTGCATGGCTGTGTGGTCCTTCTTCTTTTTTTTGTTCTTTCTGGATCTGAGGAAGCAAGGTTCAGGGTGCGCCCTGAATACTAGATTTAAGGGGGTTACAGGTAGTTAAGGGCAGGGACCAATGGGTTCCTTCCTTGGGGTGCCACCCTCCACTGGGAGGGGGGCAGGAGCCTGTCCCTGGTTGGTTGGGTCCCCCCATCCTCAAGATGGTAGGGACTTAGAGTTGTGCACACCTCTCTCCCTCACTTGTTTTTCCCGCAAGGTCTCTCGCCCAAAGTGAGGGGTAGAACCAGTGGGGACCAGTTGCTGAAAGCAGCAATTGGTCTGGGAAGGCTCACAAAGGCAGTATGCCTTTGAAGCTTCCCCTTCGTGAACCATACCCATCCTGGGGGAGGAGGCTTAGCACCTCGTCCCAGGATGTGCACTGTTTCAGGCCCCAGAGAGCAGCAGGCTCGTGACCCGGGGGTCAAGAAACATGTCTGGTGGTGATAGCCTAAGCAGCCACTCAGTCGGGACACTAGAAGTTGGTCGAGTTTCAAGGGGCATCTCTAAGATGCCCTCTGTTGTGCATTCTACCTTAAATCCCACACTGGCATCAGTGTGGGTTTAATGTGCTGAGAAGTTTGATACAAAGTTCCCAGTTCAGTTTAGCCATTATGGTGTTGTGGAGTTTGTAATGACAAACTCCCAGCACCATATACTCTTAATGGCAGCACTGTACTTAATGGACTTGGGCACAGTAGGGGTACAGGGCATATGCACCTGTAACCTCACCACTGGTACAGTGCACCCAGCTAGAGGGATGACTGATCTATGCCAGGGCAGTGGTTTGTGGGCATGGCACACAGGGATGTGTGCCATGTTGACTCTTCATTTTGTTCTGCATCAAGACACGTAGCTTGCAAAGGTAGTGTGTGAGTGTCAGGGTAAAGGACCTCTAAGGTTAGCACAATACGTTCTGCAGCCCTTAGAGGCCTTCTCTGGTCACAGTTCACAGTGTCCTGTGTACCTGTGGTACTATTTACCAGGGGCTGAGCTGTGGCCAGAGATGCCTATTGGGTTTAGGCTTCAATGCAATTTTAGTGAAGGAACATAGGCCTTGGGTACCTGATTAGCAGTAGCCCAGGGCACACTCAGCCAAAGAACCTCAGCAATTCAGCAAAAAGTGAGTGCATACCATGAAGAAAGAAGGCACTTTCTCACAGTGGAGACATCATGGTTGTGCTTCACGAGGTATATTAATAGAGTAAGACACAGCATGTCCTATATATTTAGGACTTGGGAACTTGGCAATCTGTATGGATTTCTTTATTGTTGGCATAAAAACCTATGCAAAAAAAAACTTTGATGATTTTATTTGTGCTGGCGATAACACCTGAGTAATCTGCAATTTTTTTTAATTTTCTCATGCTGAAAGTGACACATTGTAGGATTTCACAAATGAACAAATACCAATTATCATTTTAATTTTCCTATTGAAGTCAGTGGCTCTCAGGTGGGGCTGCGCTGGCCAGAGCAGGTAGAGGAGTGCATTGCACTCCCTAAGTGCACATGACTGCTCGACCAGCCCTCTTGAGCCGGCCAAACAGTCATGCACACTTCCATCTTCCCCACCAGGCTTGCTTTACACAGCCTGGTGAGAAACATACAAAGTCTACGAGTCCCCATCTGAGCGCCTAGGTTCGGCACTCGGACCAAACATAATGCTGCAATGCAGCATTGTGATTAGCTATGAGGATCCTGGGATTCCGGGTGCTTTCTGCTGCTTCCTGCAGCAACAGGAAGATGAGGACGGAGGAGAGGCGCCAGCCCAGGTAAATGTTTTTATTTTTTATTTTGTCCCATCCTGTGAAAAACCACATTTTCTATTTCTGATGCTTTTAGAAGATATCACTGCAGCACTCAAATAATGGCATAAGTTGCCTACGCAGCTGTAATTTCAACTTGCATTTTCTGAAATACTCACAGTTCACACAGGCTGCAGCACTGCTGTATTGGCTTCATTTTCACCGCATCTCACTACCATATGGAATGAATTAGGGGTCTTTTTGTAATGCTTTGTAGAGATCAGATTTATCTGGAGCCACATGGTGAGAGTTTTGCTCCAAATATCTGTGTATTCTTCTGCAATCTCTGAAAATTCATTGCAGTTGGCAAAGAGGAATGTGAAAAAAATCAATCAATCAACCGGTTTTGTAAAGCAAGACTACTCACCCATGAGGGTCCCAAGGTACTGAGGGGGTGGGGGAAAGCTGCCCATCCTTCTGGGTGTGGAGGCTCGTTCGAAAAGCCAGGACTTAAGGTCGTTCTTGACTTGGGTCAGTAACGCAGATTGCCTGAAGTGAGGAGGCAGGCTGTTCCAGGTCTTGGTGACAAGGTAGGAGAAGGAACTACCTCTAGTTCTTGTCTTGTGGATCTTGGGGCTGGAGGCTAGGTCGCCATAGATGGAACGGAGCTGTCAGGCCAGCACTTGAAATGCAAGGTGGTGGTCTAGGTATGCTGGTCCTGTGTTGTGTAGAGCTTTGTAGGCTTGTGTGAGGAGCTTGAAGGGGATCCTCTTGTTGACAACGGAGCAGTGGATTGTCAGTGGTGCTGTGTGATCATGGCCTTCACTACGCTGTGGAAGTTGGTTCTGGTGTTTGTGGGTTCATTGGTGAGGGAGAGGATCAGCTGGGTGTCATCATCGTAGGAGACGATGTTGAGTACGTGACTTCTGACGATGTCTCCAAGGGAGGCCATATAGACGTTGAAGAGGGTGGGGCTCAGGGAGGAACCCTGGGGCACTCTGAAGCTCATCTCTGTAGAGTCAGAGAGGAATAGGAGTAGTCTGACTTGATGTGTTCGGCCGGTGAGGAAGGAGTGGATCCAGTCCAGTGCCTTATTGCGAATGCTGGCGTGGTGGAGTCTCATGATTAGGGTGTGTTGGGAGATGTTGTCGAAAATGGCCAAAAGGGTCCAGTAGGATAAGCGCTGCCGTCTTGCCTGAGTAGAGGTGGGAGTGGATGTCGTCGGTGGTGGCGAGGAGTGCTGTGGTTGCTTCGGAAGCTGAATTGGTATGAGTCCAGGATGTGGTTTACTTCGATGAACTCGGAGAGTTGGGCCTTCTCGATGACTTTGCTGGGAAGGAGAGGAGGGAGATAGGTCTGAAATTCTTGAGGTCTGTCGGTGTCTGAGGGCAGCTTCTTCAGCAGGAGGTTGATCACGGCGTGTTTCCAGTCGTCGGGATGGTGACGGTTCGATGTAGCAGTTGATGGTGGGGCGAAGCTGGAAGGTAATGGTGATGGCTGCTCTGTGTAAGAAGTGGTACGGGGAAGGATCCGACAGGTCTCCTGAGCGGATGCTCTTCATGGTCTTGAGCGTGTCCTGTGTTGTGAGTGGGGTCCAGCTGAGCATAGTCTGTTGGGATGCTGCATGTGGCTGATGGTTTGTGAATGTTATGAAAAACATTTGTCCAATACGTTAGAGGTGAAGTTCCAGTCTCCAACTCTGATGACTTTGGGATTGTCAAATTTAACAATCAATCAATTCAGTGATTCAAAAAATGCAGATTTGCTGCCATTGGGGCAACAAATCCTGGTACCAGGGTGGAATTCTGTGACTAAAATAAATTTCCCATTAAGGTTTATTGTCAAGAACATTAACACATTATGCATCACTTGTGCTCATAGTGGACGAAGATTTGTCACAAGGTAGATGGACAATAGCATAAGGGTCATATATGTTTCCTTACATTTAGTTTTTCAGAACATTATATCATTAATATTGTTTTCATAAAAGTAATATCTAATACAGATTTAAGTAGATAATGATGGCACCCACGTCATGATCTCATGCCAAATGTGAACTAGAATGTGGCAGGCCACCTTTGAACTCTAGTATATGAAGGCACTTCCCTGAACCACCACAAATTCCAATGATGACATTTTGTCTGCTTTCGTCTTGCTCAGTTTGAAAACCTAATTGTGCTCTGGCTGTGCTTGGAAGTCTTCTTGTTGTTGGAGTACCGCCATCAGTGTTTGTATGGACTTGAAAACTTTCTCAAAAGGCAGTATTGTTTTGTGATAGACTATGCTGAACTAAACTTACGTTCTCGTCTGTGGAGTTAACACTCTCATTCCTTCTAAAGACTTTGAACTACGTATTTGGTTTGGCTTTCCAAACATATTGTGAACGACATTCAGTATTATTCAAGGTAGTTGAAGGATTAGTTTCTGCATGCGTATTTTATTACGCTCAGAGGAGTTATACTTTAGACTTATATTTCACATTATGTATTGCAGGGGGACGATTTGTATTCACAAGCAGACATAGCTGCAGAGTATTACCCTACTCTAAAAGGTTTATCGTATAAAGATTACTCAGGAGAATAAATAGTAATGGTATTTGCTCTCTTTAGGACTTAAAACCAGGTGACGAATCAATACCAGGTACAAGAGTGGGTTCCCAATTCACTTTTCCCTCTGTGTTCTTAGGAGTGGCTTTTAGTCTCCTTGGATTGCAAGGTGGGGGAAACGAAGCAGCACTGAGTTTCAGACATTCCCATAGTGGAACTGTGAGTCTGACATTTGAGCAGGATTTAATGAGAAAAACCTTGCAAAAGAGGATTGCTATTGTTCCTTTTTTTGTAGTTAGTATTAGTGAGTTGAGCCCAAAGAATACACCACCCTTCTCACCCAATCATATTTATTTTGAACATTCTGAGGCTTTAAGATGTATTTCCTGAAGCGTGCAATGCTCGCAGATTTATCGGATAGATATGTGAGCATTTTCTAAGTCTTAATTTTTCTAGAAAAGTCATTTATATGATATTCTATCATTGTAATGTTTTTGGTGGTCGTCTCTGTGGAGTGGACTCGAAGGCGATGTAGATAGGGCTTGTGAAGAGTCTATCAAGGTCTAAAAGGATGTCGGGAAGATTTCCAAACCATCTAAATAATGAAAATCCTTGGAACAACCATCACCCACATTGTTGCCAGTTTAAGTAGTCTGAGTTTTATGTCTCATTTCTGCAAGAGAGGGTGCGGTGGCAGAAATATGAACCATTAATATGCCTCAATTAATGTTGGTATCTTGGGAAATGTCTACAGATATAGCTAGTTTGTTCTTTCTTGGCACTACTTACCATCTGGTTTGTTCTTGTGAGTAGGCACACAATTTATGATGTAGGTGCATTTCTTTTTTTATGGAATTGCTGAATCTTACTGTGTGAGTGCAGGAATATAAAAGGATCTCCAGAACACTGTGTAGAAAACGTGTCAGAAAAGCCATCGTGTGTGTTTCTTCCTGTTTCTCTGGGATCCCAAAGACAAAAATGATGTGCCTGCCTTCAAGATCAGTGACTTGAAGTTTCCAAAAATCCTGGAATCTGGTTTATTTGCTAAACAGCCATTAGCATTGAAAATAAATCTTTTCATGCATACATCAATATCTATGGACCATAAGGCAACACTATCTAAATCAAATTCAGTCAAATTTAGTTCTGAATCATTTCATTAAATCATTGTCAGTTATGTTTTCTTTCCATCACCTACCAGAAAACTACTTTCCTGTACTGGTTAAAGGAAAATGTTATTTGCTAGTGGGGATTGGAAAAGTCCATTTTGCGCAATGAAGTTTTAAGTTTTGTTAAATGGTGAGCTTCTGATCATTATAGCATTGTCGAGATTCCCATTGGGAATACTAACAGCGCATCAGCGTTCAGTTCTCAGTGCATATCACTATTGTTAATTTCCCTCTCCAACATTGCTGCTGTTATCTCTCTCTCAATTATGCCATATGATAGGCATATTCATAAATTCAGATCAGAGAATTATCACATACCTTGACTAAATTCCTGCAGAATTCCAAGAATTTGAGAATCTCTGGTGAAGTATTTCTCCTCCGGTATGTTATGGAAGGTGATGCTTTCTAGTCGTTAGCGATTATCCAATGGTTAAAGTGTCTCATCTAAGGGCGGCTTACCCTGATCCCGTTCATGGGTCACTGTGAGCTTCTTTAAGTTCAAGAAAATTTTATTTGATAATGACAAGAGAAAAACCAGGTGTCAAAACAAAGTACATTGGAATATAAACTTGAAGACTATGAGGAGAATAAAACAAACATACAAATGCAAATATTATGAGAAGGTACATCTGGGTACTGGAGAAAAGAAAAAAGAAAAGGTAAGAGAAAGGCATGTTAAACAGCAAACATAGTAAGCATGAAAACATTCGAAAGGAATAAGAAAATGGTACAATGAAGAAAAAATGGAATGCAACGAGCAATTAAGGAGGTTTGAGGACTTCCTGTTGCGAAGGTGGTGGATGAAACAAACGTTTAGTACATGAGCCCAAATAAAGCGTGACAGGGGGCCATAAGTCCATGCGTTTTGCAGCCATACATGCCGGAAAAACATAAGCAGTGTCAAGTCTATGATTATGGCAGACATTAAACCACCACGCCTTGAAGGAAATATTGGAGAAGTCTTTCCAATTAACCATTATTTGTTGGAAAGCAGCAGCCAGTAGTAAGTCAACAATCTGAGGCTTTAGATCAACATTGTCCCAGCAAGGGGAAAGGCTACCCAGGAAGATGTGTATGTGAGAAAAGGGGACACAAGTATGAAAAATCAGATTAATTTGAGCCCAGACCTGTAACCAAAAACCATGAACAGGAGTACATAAAAATAACATGTGAAACAAAGTAGCTTGTGGTGATGAACAAGACCAACATGTGTGCGGAGTGTTTGGAAAGCGTTTGTGAAGGTCAAAGGGTGTAAAAAGAAGTCTGTTGTAAATAAAAAACAAAGTCTGTGTAAGGGTTGCGCCGCTCTCGAGGATTTACGGATCTTGATCCAGATTTTGTCCCAAAATGAAACTGACCAGGACACAGACAAGTCGTGCTCCCAATATTCCTCCACCTTGGATTTAGGTCTGACAGATTCACCAGTGTGAAGGTATTTGTAGATAGCGGCTGCTTTCGGTGTGGTGCGTAAAAAGGAGTGGAGTGAGGAAAGGAGAGTGGGTGAAGCAGGAGGAGGACAGAGCTGAGAAAGCTGATTAAAGTTTGTTAGGACTGTGTCCTTAAGCAACTTATAGTTGCGAGCAAAGGAGGTAGGTAAGTTATAAAGGGAGCGAAGAGTAGTGAAAGGTAAGAAAGAGGATTGAGAAAAGAGTTGGGAGATCCACAACAGACCCCTGCAATGCCATGTTTTCCAAAAGAAGGGTCTGTTACGGATAAGCAGAGCAGTGTTATGCCAGATGGGGGAGGAAAGAAAATCAGCAATGGTTGTGGGAGGGGGATGGGAAGAAGATAGGAGTAGTTTAGTGGTGAATTTATGAATAGGAGTGGAAATAGAAGAGGGTTTACGAGAGAAGGAAAGATATTCGGCAAAGGAAAAGGGAGAAAGAAGAAGACGTTCAAATTTAGTCCATAAAGGACAGGGAGTGCTAGGGTCCTGTAGCCAAAAGGAGGCTTGCCGCAATTGAAACGCCTTATGATAAGCAGGAAAGTCAGGGAAGTTAACCCCACCCTCTGACTTAGGACGAATCAGTCGAGCCAAAGACATTCGAGGCTTCTTTTTATTCCAAAGGAAGGACGTTAGAGTGGAATTAATCTTTTTGAAAATTTTAGAAGGGATGGGGACTGGAGTATTAGAGAGAGTATAAAGGACAATGGGTGACAGCATCATTTTAATAGTGTCAAGGTGACCCCACCAGGATAGGTAAAGAGGGTGCCATTTGGACGTGAGATCCGCTAACTTTTGGATGCATTTGGACATACAGAGGGAAACAGTATCTGGGATGGTAGGAGTGATATACAACCCAAGGTATTTAATATTGGAGGGCTTCCATGTAAAATTAGATGCGGCAAAATCAGGTTTAAATATAAATTTTGTCAAGGGTAGGATCTCACATTTATTGTTATTAAGCTTATATCCAGATATTTGGGAATAGGCCCGCACTTCAGTCAGGAAGGCGGGAATCGAAACAGTGGGATTGGAAACAAAGAGGAGGATGTCATCCGCATATGCGGCTAATTTGATGTGAGAGTCTGATAATTGGAAACCTTGGATGGAGGGATTTTGACAAAGTTTAGAAAGGAAAGGTTCTAAGGCCAAATTAAAGAGAAAGGGAGACAAGGGGCATCCTTGACGAACACCTCTTTTCAAATAAAAAAAAGAGGATATTTGACCATTGGCACAAACCGCTGCACGCGGGTTGGAATAAAGTAATGAAATTAGAGAAATGAAATTAGGACCAAAACCAAACCAACGAAGGGTATGAAAGAGATAAGTCCATTCAACTCTATCAAACGCTTTTTCAGCGTCCAGGGCAATGGCAGCAAGGGAATGGGGTAAAAGGCGAGACTTAGAGAGAATATTAAAGAGAAGTCTAGTGTTATCAGTAATGAAGCGACTCTTGACAAAGCCCGACTGTTCCTCACCCAGAAGATCTGGGAGAAGAAGATCAAGACGTGCCGCGATAGACTTCGCAAATATTTTATATTCAATATTGACCAAGGAGATTGGTCTGTAATTTTTACAATGTTAAGGATCCTTCCCCTCCTTGGGTATGACGCAGATATGCGCATCAGAGAAAGAGCCTGAGGAGGAACCCGAGGTGAGGAAAGCGCCAATAAGGGAATGAAGTTTTGGGATTAGAAGTTTTGAAAAGTGAAGAAAAAATTCTACAGTAAAGCCGTCTGGCCCAGGAGCCTTATCTTTTTGGAGAGTCTGAAGTGCCGTGAGCAGTTCTTGTTGGGATATGTCAAGTTCTAAGTGAGAAAGGTCAAGTGGAAAGTGGGCTGGTTTTTGAATAGTAGAGAAAAAATGGTCTAGAGATTGAGAAGAGGGCTGAGCTTCAGAAGAGTATAGAGTTTTGTAAAAGGTAGAAAACTCAGTAAGAATATCTGTGTCTGTGTGTTTGAGAGTGGAGTTAGCATCGTAGATTGATTCAATATTCAACTTATTTTGCTTAACTTTTAGATAATTAGCTAATATCTTACCAGCCTTATTTTTGCCCCCATAGAACTTGGCACTTGATTTCAATAGATACAAGGATGCATCGTCCGTGGATTTTTTGTTAAATTTCATTTTAGCGTTAATCAAGGCAGTTAGACTTTCCTGTGAACGGGAAGTAAAATAAGAATGCTCCAATTTCTTAATATCCAGAAGGATAGCCGTTGTAAAGTTGCGAGCAGCTTTTCGTTTTTTTGCAACAAAGCCAATTATGAAGTCTCTTGCTGCAGCTTTAAAGGCGTCCCAAATGGTGTGCTTGGGGATGGAGGAATTGTCATTGAAGGAAAAAAATTCATCTGAGAATGCAGTAAAGGACGTGGTGAATTTAGGGTCTAAGAGAAGAGAGTTATTAAAACGCCAACGTTTAGGGCCAACTGATTTGGGTAAAATATCCAATTGAACTAAAGTGAGGGCATGGTCGGAGAGTAAAATTGGACCGATTTCAGCATGGGTGAGAGTTTGAACAATGTTGTGGGTAACAAAAATGTAGTCAATCCGAGATTGGGAGTGATGGCATGGAGAATAAAAAGTAAATTCCTGAATCTCTGGGTTACATAAACGCCAAGCATCAGTAAGTTTATGCTGGGAGATAGTTTGAGAAAAGGATTTATGTGACTTATTAGGAATGAAGTGTGCCTTGGAATTTCTATCTAAAAAGGGGTCTAGGGGCTGGTTGCAGTCTCCTGCTAAAATAATATTGTCATCAATAAATCTGGTAATGTGCCGGGAAAATGTATGCCAAAAAGTAGGATCACCAGTAGTAGGGGCATAAACATTTAGAAGAGAAATTGGAACATTCTTGATAGAGAGCTTAGCATACGTCCAACGACCATCAACATCCGATTCCTGAGCGAGCAAAGAGTGAGAAAGAGCTTTGTGACAGAGAATAGCCACACCATTACGTTTGCCATCTCCAGGAGAATAGTAAACATCACCCACCCAATTCTCTTCAGTTTAACAGATTCTTCAGCAGATAAATGGGTTTCTTGTAAAAAAGCAATATCCACATTTAAACGTGCAAGGTGAGATAAAATTCTCTGTCGTTTGATGGGAGAATTAATGCCCTTAACATTCCATGTAATTACTTTCAAAGACATATCACATAAGAAAGGAAGAAAATATCAACATGAAGAAAAAAGATGTCAGAAGAACCCAGAGGGGGAGAGAAATCAAAAGAGTAAGAAAGTCTATAGGAGGCAATACAATATAAGATTGAAAAGGAGGGTGAGGAATAGGGAAAAAGAGTAGAAAAGTGGTAGTTAAAACCTGTTGAATTAAAAAACAAGAGAAAGTAGTACAAGTAAAAGAGAAAGTGATAGGAAGGAATTTATAGCAGAAGAATTGTCGAGAAACAGAAGAGGAAGACACCTGTGGAACAAGGGAAACCAGTGAAGATGAGAGGAAAAAAGATACAAAAAGGGAAGCGGACACCAGGGAGAAAGGGGAGAACATACTTACGGAGGGCAGAAATGGGGAGGGATGATCACCGGGGAGAGGAGACGAGTAGAAAGGAGTGAGGGGGGAGCGCCAACTAGAGGAGGCAGAACATCCAACGCAAGCGAACCAGCAAGTCGAGGGGAGAACACAATACAAATTGTAAAACCTGCAAGGAAGAGGAAAAAAAAGGGATTAATAAGTTGAAAAAGAAAAAGAAACATAACAAAGGTGAGTGGTAAAAAAGGATACAAAATACACTAGTGAACATTACATATCCATATAACAGGGACGTAAAAAAATGAGCAAGAATCAAAAAAGGAACATAGGAACTGAAGACGCTGGAAAACCTAACAAAGGCAAACAGCAAAACAGCCAGCATCAAACATCAAATATGCAGATTAATTAGGACAGCAAAGCAGCATCATGCGAGAGTCATGGAGGAAAAGCTGATGAAGAACTAGATAAATCCATATCAGACGCCTGTGCAGAGTTCAAAAAGCTTCGGAGACGAACAGGATCCTCGTAAGTCGTTGTCTTGCTGTTGTGAGTGACTCTGAACAGGCAAGGATGAAAAAGGCCATATCTAGCCCCAATAGAGCGAAGCTCTGGTCGCATATCTAAGAAGGCTTTGGGACGGTTGGCTGTGGCTTTGGCGTAATCTTGCGCAAAAAAGAGATTAGAACCTGACCATTGAAGACGAGGTGAGGCACGAGCCGCTGAGATGACTTTGAGAAGGTCAGTATATTCTAAGAAGTACATGATGACACCTCTTGGTCGTGAAGATGGAGAAGAAGTAGAAGAGAGGCGGCCTAGCCTATGTGCTCGCTGGATGTTAAGCGTAGTACCTTCAGGCAGATGAAGAAGCTTGGGTAAGAAGGATTTGAAAAAGGCGATGGGGTCAGTACCCTCACAGTTCTCCGCCAGGCCGTAGAGTCGAAGGTTATTGCGTCTATTTCGGTTTTCCAATTCTTCAACTTGCTTCTGGAGAGAGGAAATCTGTGACTGCATATGTGACACCTTGGAGGATGACTCCTGAAGAGAAGATAGAGAACGTTCCACTGTAGTCACTCTAGCATCCATCTGAGACCAGTTGTCAGTGAGAACCTGCAATTTAGAATTAGTTTCCTCCATGAAGGGTCTGAGGGCACAAATTTCTTCCAGTAGCATCTCCATGGAGACAGCCGATGTGGATCCTGTCGGTGATGGAGGATCTTTTTTAAGGCGTTTCGTCGTGACTTTCCCTGAAGGCTGAACAGGCCGCTCCGTGTTGGATTGCGACATTTGAGCAACAAGCGCCTGAGAAGCCTCGAGGTGTGCCAATGCAGAAAAGACTTTTGAGTTTTTAATGAAAACACAACGTGGAGTCTTGGGAGTACGAGGAATTGCACTTCTTTCCATAAAAAAAAAGAGTCACGTTCAGAGGAAAAATAGGAGAGAAATTAAATCCAGTAGTATTCGCTGCGTGCCCGCAGACACCCAGAAGTGTGCGCAGGAACACCTGAATGAGAAAAGGCACACAAACTTCAAAAAAGGAAGAAGGAGAAGAAGGCTATCTGCTCGGAATTCAAGAACGTCAGGGAGTTATAAAGATGTGTGGAGCAGCGTTCATATGGTTACTTAGAGGAATCAACACATTGAAGAATGAAGCAAAAAATCACCATGATGATGGGATGCAAAGAAGTAGCATATTGTGGAGCAAAAGAAGTCCATCAGGGGAGGCGCATTATGAATATGAGAAGAGCAATTGAAGGTGAATGCGCAAAAACAGCACGGAAAACTGCCACAAATTACAAGTAACCATGTAGAGGAAAGCGTGAGGAATTGCAGCGCTTTTGATAGAGAGTAGGCTCAAACTGCGTATACAGGCAGGTTACTTGAGGAAAGAAAAAGTCCAATGACACAAAATGGCCGCCGAATTTATAAAATCGCGAGTAAAACTCGCATAAAGGCAGCGTGTATCAAATGCTTGTGGCGTTAGTGCAGAAATGAAGGAAATAGCTCACCATGAGCAGTTGGTGGAAGGTGGAGCTCCGTGGCAGGCACGCATGACCTGCGAGCGGGTGCGCCGTGAATCGCGCTGAAGAGGAACAAAATGGCGGTCGCGGCCGTCAGAGAGCCGCGCCAGCCACAAAACTCGTGAAAATGGTCATTCCGCCGCTCGAGTGCTGCCATATCTGGGAGCGCACTGGTGCCTGTGAACTCCGGTCGGGGAAATTCCACTTTGCAGGCGTCGGTGAGTGGAAGAAGGCAGCGAAAACCCCTGCCGACCCGGAGCGCTCACATCGGAGCTGCCGTCCTCGCCGGGCGCCAAGCCACGCCCCACTGTGAGCTTCTTAAGAGTGTTTCTGTGTGAACCAGGGTGGTGTACAGCACTGTTATACCATCAACTGGATGAGGTAGTCAGTGCAGCATCTGACTTCTGAGAGGCTTTAATGTTGACATACGGGGAGTTGAGCAATATGAGAAGGAGGGATAACACCTCTAGGCCCTCCATCTTCACCACTGGTAAGGTAAGGTAATACTTTATTGTACAGTTAATAAAAACCATTCAAACCAACATCAATAAAAACAGTTTTGTGTGTCTGTAGCAGCATAGAAAATTATATTAATACTAAGGTAGGATGTAAAAAACAACGATTAAAAAGATACTAAAACTAAAACTATTAAAAAAGCAGGTAGGAAAGGAAATTGGTCCACTACTGAGCCACTTCTATCTTCCCATTGAAGAGCATTGCATAGTTAGGCTGACCTACTTTCCCCTTCAGGATACATTTGATTATTGCAGTCCGTAATCCGTTGTTTTAGCTCCGAGGATGCATGTGATGCACTGGGTTCCATCAGCTTAGCTTTTTCTGTTTGTTCTTTCTTTTTGTTAAGGCGGGCTTCTGCAACTTCAATGTATTTTACCAGTCGGCAGCTCATTTGAACTTTGTCACCCGAAAAACATGCCAGGGCTGCTTGCATGCATGACCTGATTCATTTTTTATTAAATGGTGGCCTCAGAAGGTTCCAGCGGTCTTGCTGCAGCTCCTTGGAGATGGTAATAAGGTGTAAGATGTTTTCCTCGTCGTTCCCACAAAGGCTTCACTTTGCTAGCATTGAGGGACGCAGCCAAGGGGCCATATGGTCTGCAGAGAGCAATAGTCCTAGCCAGTATTTCAGAAATTTCTCTTTTTTTTTTGGTGAAGTTGGTCTGAAGATATGTTTGTGGCCTAAGTTTGGTATAAGATTGTATAGTTAGCCAGCCATGTGTTCGCTCCTTCAGTAAAGCTTTGTCCTGCAGGAGAGATTCTTTTCTGACCATGTTGTTTACTGCTTTTTTAAAGCCTGCCAGAGGCCCTTGCAGATCCCACAGTTGACGCACCCCCAGTTGTTTTATTGCGTCCTCCAGGAAAAGCCTTGCGGGGCAGTTTTCTTTAATTTGCAGTTCTTTCCAAAGGAGAGCGTTGAGTGTGTTTGCTTCTCCCCTGCTTATTTTATACCAGCTTTTTAGGTATACTCCTTTACGTGCCAACTCTCCCTTCACCAGCCCAAATTCGAGTCTTATCTGTGAGGGTGAAGTGTACCTCGGCAAGCCAAAGATCATACGCAGTGCTCTTGTTACTGTTCCGTCTACCGTTTCGGCGTCCCTTCCTCTCATCGCTTCGCTTCAATAGGTGATAGATGGAATCAGTTTTGCTTGAATCACCTTCATTAGAGGAACGAGTTTTGGTCCAGTGATCTTATTTTGTAAGTTTCTTAAAGATACCGCTGTCATTAGTCCTCTCTTTTTTATTTCCTCGCATTGTGGATTGAATCTGCCATCTTCACCACTGGTCACCTCCTTGTGTACCATCTGTGTCCTCACAGCTGTTTCCCATTACCTCTGGTTAGGTGGAGTGGTCGTCCATGGGTGCCATTCTGTGTATTAGTCTAAGAAGACTTTGAAGTATTGTAACCATCTTCAGTGCAGCCATGCACAACCTTCCCTTACAGGGCCTTGATTCCTCATTGCAGTTCCTGCGATTGTATAATCAGTTGTATTATTTATTTTATCACTGAGGCCTTGAATTTTTGGGAAATCACTCTGTCATTCCTTGTTAACACAGATCCTCTTGGACCAAGTGTTCCTGGCCCTGGATGGACTGAGCGATGGGAGAGGTCAGGGGACAATTTACGGTTCTGGTATTTAGTGATTGTGTTCTTGGAACAAACTTCCAAACGAGGCAAACTTGATCAGGGTCGGCAATGATACGAGTAAATGCCATATCCAGCATTCCCTGTCCAGCTGCAGAAAGCAGGCAAAGGCAGCCCTCATTTCACACGGTGATACTGAGCCTGTGCCCCGAAGCCTGCTTTGAACAGTGGCCATGCTCATTTTTTCTGACTCGCCATCTTAGCTTTTTGCTCCGCTTTCAATCAGGGGCACCTTAATTTTTGTCTCAATACCAATCTAGCCAGTTTCCAGGACCCAGCGCTCTTTCATAAGTAAATATGAAAACAAATGCTAAGCTTAAACAAATACAAATCCTTTATGGAGAACAAGGACCTTATTGTGGGGGCTGGCAAATTTATCTGAGGCCCTTTTTTTGATCCTTAATTGAAAAATTGAGCGCCCAGCGTCCAAAACACACACTGAAATGCTAAAGACATTTGGGTATTGGCATCCCCGTTGACCTGGCAATGGTGACTGGCGGTGAGTTTTTCACAGAAAGTCTGCTTTTGATTTATTTCTGTAATAAAGGACGAGTAGGTGAGGCCTCTGAGGGGATTCGAGACGTGTTCTCTGCTCAGAGGTCTCTGGTGGCCTCATAAAAATTATAGCAGCAGACAGGTTATGTAGATGGAGCCCAAGCATGCAGGATATAGCTTGGAAGTTAATCATCTTGTGGGGCACCAAAGAAAGCAAAGCGACCAGGCCAGCACTAGCCTCCCTACTGGCGCAGGAAAATACATTTATATGTATATAAAAACAGGTACATGTGTTGAGAAGAAACGCAGTCATATGCCAACAGATGTGCAATATGTACATAAAGGTACATTGCATCTATATATTTATTTGTGCTGTGTATGCATACTTGTTTAACGACGTTAGTATGAATCTGGGAGCTTGGGAGTTCCTTTTCTTAATGGATGTGCCAGGCTGAGGCCGTGGGCACGGGCCAGCTCTACAGTGGTTGTTTCAAATCCCTCCCAAGAAGAAAACTAACTTAAGGTATGAATAACTGTGAAAGACTTTTTGGTAATACCTGGAAATACATCACTAAAAAGCAGGGCATTTTTTCTAATTTTTGCAGTTCAGACAAAATGGCAACAAAGACAGGAGATTAGTGCCACCTCGGAGTTGAGACTAATGGCTGCATTTTTAGCGGCTTGCAAACACTTTTTTAATACCCTAACATTTTTGTACGGCGTATAGTCACAGTGAGCATAAAAGAGCAGCATTTCTGGAATTTGAAAGTAGTTCGTTCTGTGATCATCTCAAAAGTATAAGTCCTGAAGAGCTATCATAAAACATGCATGGACGTTAAGTCGCTGAATGAGTTGCTTAATGGACCCATTAATAATTGAAAGAATGCATGTGTGAATAAAAACTGGAGCAATTGATAGTACCTCTTGGACTCAAGTCAAGCCTTGACTTATGTCACAGCTAGACAGTGTGAGTTTCTAGGTAGTCTTTGTATGAATGCTGGCAGGGAGTAAGTATGATGCAATGCAATATGAGCGGGTGGTTGGTCAGCGAAACCCAGTCACAAAGCAGGAGAGTGTGTTTTTTAAAATCTTTGCAGAAGTTAGATGGTGCTTTCCCATGGATGAATTTGTGTGAGAGACAGAGGGCTTTAAACGAGGGACAGTAATTTTATTAGGACGAATGGGCCTTCGCAGTGCTGGGACCAGCCTCAATTTTATCAAACGGATTGCATGAACTGAGGAAACCCTACTTGTGCAGTTACATGCATACAATGTGAAATGCCATTGTGGGGTGATTTACGTCTGCCCACAACTGACATGCACCAAGAAAAGTGAAAAGATTCACAGTAGCTCCAAGCAGATTGTGCACAGCACAATGCACACAAACTATGTGACGGAAATGTAAGGAAAGTGAGGGCACACTTGCAAAAGCTGGAATTTTCTCACCAGAGCCGGATCAAGGAAACCAGCAGAACACCTAGGTGGTGGCCTCCTATCTACCACTGGAGAGGCTGTCAGGCCTATCCAATGAGTACTGCAAAATATGTAGAAAAAAACACATAAGTGCCACCGCTCATGTTAGTCAACAGTAGGCGGTCACAGAAGGTATTGCTCATTGCTTCCACCTGCACTACTGATGGTCAGTGGGCCAGGCTGCCCATTGACCATCACTCTTATTTTAGTAGTAATAACATGTGTTTTGAATGTGTGTTTTAAGCGGTGTGTATGCAAAACACTGTAAAAGTCATAGTGGACATAAACTGTTTTTTTTTTTAAACCAATGCTTATTGATTTTCTGATCAACATCACGTACAGCAGCGGTTTCTAAGGGCAGGGAAGGTCGCCCCCCGACCCTGACCGATGCGAGCCATGCAGAAAGAAATTAAATGATAATGAAAATATTGAATTGCCATATTATTTTTTTCGACGTGCACACTGCAGCAGTCAACCTACCCCGAGCCCAGAGACATGTGGGTCCGGATGTCTTTTCCAAAGTGACATGTGTACTTTGAGCAGGTCTAAAGGACCTGAGGAGTGTCCAACCAGCCCACTTCATCCAATGCAGGCGGTTCTCCATGAGATCTGTGTCTGGATTGGTTAGGGGAGCTTGACTGCAGATTCAGAAGTGGAACACCGAGGAGGATATGCAGCCGGTGGTAAGTACCATTTAATTCATTTATTTAAAATGTTATTCTAGTTATTTTTACCGACTTTATTTGGGGATTTTGGAACTTGGTGAGGCACTTCGCTCACTCCACTGCATTCAAAGGGTACCAGCCGCCCCATATCACATAAGCAGGTTACAAGCATATTGACTGGTATTACATATCCATGTTTAGTAATACCACCATGGTCTCTGCGCATGCATGACAATATATATCTAGTCCGACAGGAGTAATTCGTTCAAAGTATGAACAAGTACACCAAAAGAACTCTAGGTCATAAAAATTGCCTTTTCAGGTACAGATATTTAAAAGCAATACATTTGTCTTCCCTTTGAGTGAACCTCCCGCATGTATTCACACTCCTACACATAGGACTAGTGCTACGTGCCTGCTGGAGGGCATCACCCCACGCTGTATTTCCATCATTCGTTTAGGGCTCGGATTCGGAATAAGGAACATGGGAAATCGCCAGGCCCCATAAAATTCAGTGCCGACCACTAACCAGGCTCTATTGACCTTAATCAGGAAGCTCCTCGTTAAACTCTTTCAACTCATGGAGCAGATTGACCCAGTGTGCAGCCATGGGGGGGCCCACACAGCCCCCTGGGTCTCCTCCCGCCTCATTGACAGAGATTCAGCTTAATCTCACATAAGTGTCGCTGTGCACCAGTGCTTTAACCCCGGGAACGTGTCGGCCTCCCAGTGCATATCAATGGACCTTCAGAGTTCAGACTATGAGCAGCGCCAGATCTATGAAGCGGTGTGCAGGCGTCCTGCGTTGTTGCACCTGAACAGGCCTAGGACTCTACTCTCTGTGGATGCCAACGTCACCATTGTTTTTTTACGTTTATTGTCAACGGTGGGTCAGAAGAACACCGCAGTGTTTGCCTTAAAGATCTCCCCATTTCTTTTTTTGATTAATTGTTACGTTTAATACGATCCTCCTGGTGTGTCCTCAAAGGGGTATGGAGCACGTGCAGTCACTTTAGTAGGGTATTTACATAAATGTCAATCAAGGCACTCACAGTTGCTCACCAACCCATAGCGTATGTCCGCGCGCGCATGCGCACAACACATGCACAGCAGATGTATTAAACCCTTGCTGGAATCTGAACCTGTGCGTCCGTTCACTGCAGCAGACACTGAGCCGTCTCTTCGGAAATGAAGCCTGTAACCTGCAAATGACACATTCCGCATAGCATGTTGTCAACGAACCGAGGGAAGGAATGGAGTCTTTGAAAGCTGGTAGACATGTTTGGAACTGAGACTGGGCAGAGGCACACATGTGCCAGAACGTTCGGTTTAGTAAATTAGATTTCGTAACAAAATAATTTGAGCTTTGCAAAAGGGCTTATGCCTCCTCCAGTAGCGACAGTAACGGGCCAAGTTAAGTTCAGAAGAACGGTGTGTTGGAACGAAGGATAATTTAATATCTAAAACTCCCTCTGAAATTGCTCTGGCATGGAGGGTTTAGAGACGTTGTCCGCCTTTGCACTGCATTTATGTTACATCTTTTTGTGGATTGTAATGTGAACAGTCTGCATGGAGCAGCTTTGAACCTTTTTACTTTTCTTGCAGTTTTATGAAAGTTGTGCTGCAACTTGTGGTCATTGTATGCCAGGCCCGGCTCCAGGAATTTTTATTTGGGTGGGCCAAGGATGCATTTGGGTGGGCCACTGCGGGCTCGATTTGTCGCATATATGTCGAGGCAGGCCTGCTTCAGGGCCCTTCTTTATCTGGTCTTAGTCTTACAGGGCCCAGTAAAACGCACTCTGTTCCAAATCTCTTTCTAAATGTTATCACTCTCAAAGAGTGTTTTTTCCATTTAACCCCAACCGCGCTGTGCGAATTTTTGTGCTGTGCTGGGGTTTTATTGAGTGGGTGAGATTCAGACGGCCCCTGGCCATTGGCAGCACACATCCACAGTGAGGTCGGACGGCCGGGGGCCGTCCGAAGCACACAAGGGGTTAATGTTCCTTTGATGTGAAGAGGAGGTTTCTGAGGTGGGAGTATCAGGCAAGTGACATTTCTTGGGCTCCCCTTCTGCGAGCCTTCAGGGAGAATCCCTCTTCATTACTACCTCCACTGCAACGCACTCCCTTACAGGCTTGATTATCCACTACTCCTCTCCAGTGCACCTTATCTCACAACTGACCTTGGGCCCCAGTCCCATATCAGGCACCATCGGGCTCCACTTTCATTTTTTCCAGTAAAAACATTAGTAAAATCACGTTCAAACTTAAAACATCGAATATAGCAGTAAATATAATTAGCACGCACTTTAAATTATTTTCCACAGTAGCCCTTATGACCCGACTGCTAATTAAATAAACCAAAACAGAAAGGCCATGCAGGGCCGGCTTTAGCGCTGATGCGAAAGTTTTTTTGGCGCCATACCAATTACCTCTTTCTCCATAAATATCTTTACTACCACCTTCCAACAGTGCCCCTCATCCCTCCATGCCCCCCTATTGACCTTCTCCTCTTATTCCCTTACTGCCACACGCCACAGTGCCCCTCATCTCCCCATAGCCCCTCCCCTCATGACCCCCTCCTCGTATTCCCTCACTGCCACCCTCCACCAGTGCCCCTCATCTCTCTGTATCCCCTCCCCCTCATGACCTCCTCCTCAGACTCCCGCAATACCACCCCCCACCAGTGCCCCTCATCTCTCCCTAGCTCCCCCTCCACCCCATGACGTCTTCCTCGGATTCCCTCACTGTCACCCTGAAACAGTGCCCCTCATCGCTCCATAGCCCCTCCCACTACCTCGTCCTCGGATTCCATGACTGCCACCCTCCAACAGTGCCCCTCATCTTTACGTAGCCGCTATCTCATATGCATTTAATTTGTTGTATAGAGCTACTCATATCAGTGTAGTGTGTGTCAGTACTTTACACCACGGCCACATTATACAGAGACAATGAATCATACAAGTATGTAAATCAGTCTACAGGGAATGTCACATAAGCCAATGAGGATTACAAGGTGTAGGAATCACATGCCATTTGATCTGGGCATTTTGTATTGTCTTATTGTTGTCCTGCATTAGCCATGATAATGATAACAACTGTTCAAATGAAGCACACACAAAGTATGTGTCCTGCCTGGCCTGTGCAGATTTAAAAAAGAAAAACAAATAGTAACACATTCTCTTACTTACTCCCTAAAACAAACTTTGTGTCACTGCCTGATGTGATAAGCAGCTGCAGGGGTCAGGAAAGGTGAATAGGAATAAACAAACTTATTTTCTCCTGCACTGCATAGAAAAAGAAATATCCACACAGCAGAACAGTAGGCAAAGGTGAACTTTTTCAAAGAAAGGACTTGTCGCCTTTCGCCATGTGGAGATGAAGGGGTGAAAAAATAAACAAAGCCTCAGGACCATATCAATGGTCTTTTAAAGACCTGTGAAGTACTTGGGTGCGGCTCTGATAATCTCAAAAACTGCCTGTGTGTGTGTGCGCCCGGGAAGCACACTCACACACACAGACAGCCCTTTGAGCCCAATGCTGTTGCACGCCAGCCTTCAAGCCCTCACTGCGAGGGCCAAGGCTCCTGTTTGGGTGGGCCAGGCTCATGTTTGGGTGGGCCTGGCTCACCCAGCCCACCCGCTAGAACCGGGCCTGCTGTATGCATGTATATATGGATGTGGTACTTTTATAGTGCAAACCTAGTCAAAAGGCAACTTAGCTATGTATAGGGTGAAAGACGAAGGCACGGTGATTAGAGGGATATCTGGCTTCTGATTTTTACTGCATCATGAAGTCATATTATTTTAAGAAGTATGCATTCAGCGCTTTTCTAAATTGGAGGCAGTCTTCATGGATAAGGGGATGTCATTCCGGATCCTGGGTTCATAGGAGGAGACCGCCTATTGTCTTTTGTGTTTTCTTTTTTGCATTTCTTCATTTCCATCCAGATGGTGTCCTAGCCCTTGGTGAGCTGAAAGCCACTGGAGGTGGTACATTAGGAGTTGCTGGTCGTGAGGATTTTGTAGATAATGGAACTCAGAGTTTCAGATGGGGAGGGCCAGTGAGGTTACTTCACAGTGGGCGTGATGTGGGCATATTTATTCAGATCGTTGAGGAGGCATGCTTTGGTGTGTGGGATGTCTTCAAGCGTGGCCAATGTGGAATGCAGGAGGCCATGGAGCTGGGTGGTACCACCTTCAAGATGTTAGAGCAGGAGAGCTTTAACAATAGTGTGCGGGAGGAATGGTTTTGCTTTCTTTAGTAGAGTGCGCTGGTGGCAAGTGGGCTTGGTTTTCTCAGCCGTGTGTTCCTTGAGGGTGAAGTTAGTTTCTAGGATGATTCCAAGAGACCAGACATTGGGTGAAAGTTGGGATTTGGTGGATTCATCCAGGTTCATGTCGTTGTCAAGGTTTGGAGTAATTGTTGCCTAGCGATTATGGTAGGATTCTGTGTTGCTCTTCTCCCAGTTCCTATTGTGATACTGAGCACTAGGTTGAAGGGGTGTATTTGATTTCGCTGCCTCGATTAATTGTTTTGTGTGAATGGCATATCTGGTTTTATTTCAAGGACTTTTCTCTTTAACTGCATGTGCGACCTGGTGACATAGCCTGTAAGCCATGGATGTGTCTCATTTCACTGCCTATATTGTCCCAAGTTTTTTTTGTTTTTTTAAAATTTTTATTTTGCGTTCCCAAAAACACACAACATATGCGTATAGCATGCAACAATAACCCCTTGTGACAACAGGATACATTTATTTTACAGTATATCATCGTACAGACATTTACATTGCGTTGAACCCGCACCTTCTTGTGCTACAACATAAAGTCATCTAGGGTGAACCTGTGTTATTTGTGACATCCTGAGGGCTAGAAAGTAAATAGGCCATTAGTGGAGACCATACATCTTTAGGCCTAGAAGGCACTGGAAGTTCTTCAGCATAGCATGCCAGTTGATCTCTGCAAAACACCAAGTCTTGTAACCAGTTTTTAAAGTTTGGTGCCTTTTTACTGTCCCATGACTGTGCTACTTTTCTCTTGGCCAGTAGTAATGCGATCAGCACCAGACATCTATTCTCTGGTTTTGAGCACTTCACCAGCCCCAGCACGCAAATCTGAGGGGATTAATCTACTTCCTCCGACATCATGACTGTTTATGCTTGTGTGACCAACACCCAGAAGTCATTGACCCTGACACAATCACATGAAAGATGAATGAAATCAGCTTCCGGTGCCCCACACCATTCGCCGTCTCTCTCAGGCCGTACCTAGGTAACTGTCGGAGAGTATAACTGCTGTAAGTATTCAAAATGAATTATGTGTAAATTACAATTGCCGTCAGCCACCTGGTCATGGAGCAGATGAACTCCCATTCCTCCTTGCTAAGAGCATTAACCAATGCCTGTTCCCACCGCTCCCGTGCCTGGCTAGAATCAGGTGCAGTGTCAGATTGCATGGTGTTATACAGTCGATCGACCAACTTACCCCGCGATGGGCCTGCCAATAACGGTTGTAAGGGGTTTAGAGTAACTGGTTCAGTGGGGTGTCTGTCATTAAAGGCCTTGAGTGCCCCCCGTAACCTATAATACATGAAAGTTGACATTAATGCACTGGGATGTTGGTCATGTACCACGTCCATCAAGATGAAGGTGCCCTCCGGGTAGGCGTTATCCATTGTAACTATACCCATATCTGCCAGTATGTCTAACGCCCTTTTGTCTTGGGTCACCGATAGTTTAGGATGATGTGCTAGTGGAAGAGCCGGGGCATATACAAGATGTATGCCTACGCATTTCGCCATAGCACGCCATGCCTGTGCCGTATAGTACACAGTGCACATGTCCCTAAATGGATAGGTAGAATTTGCCTTAGAAATGAATGCCACTAAATGATCAGGGGCCATATCATTCCCCTCTACCGCCACGTGTGGGAGAAAGGGCAGGGGAAAAACTAGTTCACTGCAAATTGAGCCTGAACACATAAATATTACAAATACAGATCCGACGCCGCAAACCCTCCCTGTGAATACGGACTTGTAAGAGTGCTCCAGCTACACCTGGATTTCTTGCTGGCCCAGATCAGGCGTATTAATATCGAACGCAACCGTGAGAAAAAAACCCTTGTTAACTTGATAGGAACATTAGTGAAGAGGTACAGAAACCTGGGAATAATGACAATTTTTATTATTGCTATTCTCTCAGCTAAGGAAAGAGGCAGGTCAATCCCTCTATTCACCTGTTCCTCCGTGAAGGATAGAGTTCTACCAAAGTTTTCTCTCAGCACTATCTGAGGATCAGAATGCACCCACACCTCCAGATACTTGACAGGTTCTATCGACCATTTCAGTGGATATTCCATTTGGAACTGCGTTGTACAAGATGTGAGTGGGAAGACAGATGCTTTTCCCCAGTTAATTCTGAGCCCAGATAAATGTTCGTATTTAATGTATACCCGGATAAGAAAATGCAATTTCTCCTCTGGGTTTCGAAGATATAAAACCATGTCATCTGCATACATGGAGATTACAAGTGGGCGCTGCCAGAACTGTTGGGCCGCTCTTGCGTATCTCTGTTGCACAACACAGGCCAGAGGCTCCATCACATTTGCAAAATGAATAGGGGAGAGCGAACATCCCTGTCTGGTCCCTTTGTTTATTTTAAAAGGTTTAGAGTGACAATTCTTGATTTATGCACGTACCCAGAGTACTTTCACCCCCACAGCTGCAGTGCTCCCAGTTGGGACACGTCGATGAGGCTCTCTGGCGTAGGCTGTCTGCGGCCGTAACCCACGTCCCTTTCGGTATTGCCTCCACTCTGTGCAGTTGCTGCACAATCTCATTCTGCAGCCAATTCACCACTTGCCTGTCAGCTCTGGGGCAATACAGAGTGCACCGTCTTACTTCCTGCTGAGTTGCAGTATAGCTCAGCGGCTCAGCCGCGCCGCCATCTTGTGCGTCAGTGGACTTACAGGTAAAACTTCAAAGTCCAGATTCTGGCACATCAAAGTTGCAGAAAACACAGTTGATGGACAGAATGCAGAACAATGTCTTACATTCACCCCAGTAAAAAGATCTGGGCCTAAATCCATCGTTTCTTTGCACTCCACACCACCCTAGGTCAGACAATGGCTATATGCAAATCAGCCTTGACCCTGTGCCTCATGGGAACAGTCCAGCCCGAACTACCAAGCCATGTCTTTCCTAGACTGGAATCAAGCATCCAAGGACCGGTTTCTGGCTATCAGCCTTCTTCAGCCTGGATAGCTTGACTCCAGTGATGTGGAGAGCCTGGGACTCACGTCTGAGCATACCCAGCCCACTCGGGGTGAAAATTGCAAAAAAACACAGTTGATGGACAGAATGAAGAACAAAGTTGCTGCACTGCACTATCCCACACTGGGTGGTTCTGCTTCAGTTCCCCTAAATAATGCTGTTGATGTACAGCCATCTTGCCTCAGGCTCGCTTGCCTCCCCCTATTGACCCAAGGTCTGCCTGCTGACTGGTCTCCGTCTTATTTTGAAGAGGCATTATTTTGACTTCACTCTGCTTTATTGTATATATCATTATTATGACTACTACAGGTCTTTAAAATATGTTTTTCCTCTTTTTTCCACCTTGGCTACTTTTTCTTACTTACTCATTTCATCCAATTCCGTTTACACTCTCTACTCCTAGTCACTTGTCAAAATATGTATTGTACCATTTATGTTTTGTTAACCTTGTTAGTGTAGTCACTATATAAATTCCACAAATAAATACTGATGTGCAATGACTTAGCTTTCTTTGCGAGCTGCTTTACAGGGGACAGGTGACACAACTTACATGACTGTCTCTCCACTAACATTGTGGGAGCCGGCAGGAGTTGGTAGGGCTTAAGCAACTAAAAAATGTGACTTCATAGATGGTTGTGCTGGTGGTTGGACATTACAATGAATCTAGCTGTTACAATTCATGTCTAATTTCTTCCACACTCAAGATGGTGGCTTAACAAACCCAAGATGGCCATCATGCTTTTATCTGACTGCCTGCACCCAATCTAACATGGCTCCTACTCAACTTCTCCTTCTTGTCATGTGGTGTTTTACATCAGAATAAAAGAATGTTTTGCCTTTACCTTGATCTATCATAATGTTGTCTGTACTTATTTATGTTTGTGTTCATTGCCGGTTAAGATTTCTTGATGTCTCTGGCATTTGTGGCCTGTTTTGGCTTCATGGCGGCTCCCTTCCTGCCTCTACTAAGGGCTTGGTGCCCACATTTTAGGAATCACTATATGTCATGGCTATGTTTCTGGATAACTCCATGCCATATTCTGCTCTCACAACTTCATCTTTGAGGTTCTTTTACATCAAATTGTTTTTCATCCTTCCAGTGATTCCTTCTGGGAATATACATTTTGAACAATAATCTATAGAGCGACTGTTAGACCTGGCACCATTGGTGTGGGTCTCCCCTGCATTTTTGCCTTTGCCTCCTGTGTTTTTGCTGTGTGTTAGACGTTTTGGTGGTCTATATGCTTTGGGCACTTTGCCACTGCTGTTCAGTGCCAAAGTGCAAGTGCTCCCTTTGTAAATCGTTGTTATGGATTAGTGATATCATGATTGGCATATTTTATTTACTAGTCAGTCCCTAGTGCAGTCCACCGTGTGTGCCCAGGGCCTATAAATCAAATGCTGCTAGTGGGCTTGCAGCACTGTTTGTGCCACCCACATAAACAGCCTGTAAATGTAACTCTGGCCCGCCATTGCAGAGCCTGTGTGCAGTCTTGTACTGCCATGTTGTCTTGGCAAGTGCACCCACTTGCCAGGCCCTAACCTTCCCTTTCTTACATGTTAGTCACCCCTAAGGTTGACTCAAGGTACCCCTGTGGGCAGGGTGCCGTGTATGTGAACTTTAGAACATGCTCTGGTGTGTGTGGCATGTCCTGATAGTGAATTACTGCCAATTTCATTTTTCACTATTTCAAGGCTACCTGTTTGTTTATAACATCTTATAAACATAACTACACCTGAGAACAAGGTAGGAACATAACGTTTAGTATGCCTGAACTCAGAATGTTAAAATACATCTTTTAGTGATGGTGATTTTTATATTCTGTGTTTGAAAACACCACTTTTAGAAACTAGGTATTTTCTTGCTTAACCATACAGTGTGCCTCTACTAGGCTTGTGTATTGCATGTCTGACTTTTTGATGACAGGGGCTGGGGAGGAGCAGTGGCTCCAGAGACCTGGGCTGCATTTAGAGTAGGAGGTGGAGATTTCCTTTCACCTGAATGGGCCTGGACTGCCTTCCACAATGCTGTCTCCACCTCCTGCCAGGAAGACAGACAGAGCCATTTTTTACTGCCACCAGAGAACAAAGGATTTTATAGTATAAATATTGGGGCCTAGACCCCAGAACTTTAGATCATTTCTGGGAATCAAGAGGAACCTTTGCCAAGGAGAAGAGCTGGAGAAACTGAGGAGGAATACTACCCCTGTGCTGTTTGATGTCTGGGGTTGGCCTGCAGTGGCTACTTGCTGCCAAGGAAAGGAGAAAAGGACTTTGCTGTTTGCTGTGTCCCCTGCTTTAAGAAGATCTCCAAGGGCTTGAAACTGAGCTTGCCTCCTGTTCCGAAGTCTCAGGGACACAAAGACTTCACCACTAGCTCCCCTGAACTGCCTTGCTGGGATTTCTGACCCGCAAAGAGGTGCCTGCTGTTGTTTTGGACCTCTAGAGAATATTTCCAGCTGGGAGCTGGAAAAATAACGCCACTTCAAGAAGCCAGACGCATACCCACCTGTTTCCGATGCATTGCCGAAGAAATCATTGCCGTGCCTGCCCGGGGCTCGAGAAATTGCTGCACGACACATGGAGTGCTCTGATCTCCGAAGTCTGAGATCACCCCATCGGTTTTGATGCAAGGCCTGCTGTGCAGCTGCATGAGTTCAGGCATCATCTCAGATCATGGCATAGATGCACCAAGTATGTCACATCATTGAGGGACACAGTAAGAAACCAACGAATCAGGTCCCCACGCAGTAAGAAACCAACGCATCACCTCCCCTCCGGTAAGGAACCTGTGGAAACTTGGCAGAGATTACTGTTAGCATGAGCTGAAGCCATTTTGTTTTTAGCATCCCTTTTAGTTAAGCCATGTGTTTGCCATGTGCTTTTCCGTCTTCGCTGTTGCCTGCTTCTCTATTTCACCTGAGTCATCACCTATATTTAGCTCCTGAAGCTCTGAGCCTGAGCACTGCGCATGCTCAGAGAGGCATTACTTGCTGGAATGCACCTGTTATACACTGTACTGTCAGGCTATTTTAACTGGTGTCAGCAACATTGTAACTCCTCCCTTTCTGTTGACTAAGAAAGCAATTCTCATATACCCTTGTATGTAAAAGTCTATTTGTGTGTACACTTGTACTGCCTCTTTTTGAACCTCCATGCTTACACTGCACTTATTACAGTATGTAAGGCCCATGGTTTGTGAACTCCATGTGCTGCCTCATACATTGCCTGAGGGTTCTGTATCGATGTAATTCCACTCATGAGTCCTAATAAACTCTTTTCTTGATATTACAGGTACTGTGCCAATCTCTACTTTGTCAATCTAAAGGACCAGTGCGCAAAAGGGCGAACCCCTGCACCAGGTGAGCCCCTGAAAAGGCTCACCTCCACAAATTGATGCGCGTTACCTGGGGCTCATCGGCGACTTGGATGCCTGACGGAGTGGTCTTGACGGAGGTTTGAAATCTCGCTAAGGATGTACACTGCATGAGGAAGCCCTTGTCTTTGCAGGCCAAAGTGCTTTCTGATTTCCCCAATTCGACCCTCCAGGTGGTGCTGGTCTCCTACTGAGATCCCTTTTGGCGTTCGCCTTACAGTGACCGTTTTGGTCGATTCAGAGCTTGGCAGTTGGAGGCTGGAGACTTTTGCTTTGTAACGTCAATCAATGCGACACTTTTGTTTGGATTTGTTTGGCCAAAGATTCTGGTTTGATTTGGGTATATATAAATTGCAATTTATATAGGCAGGCAATGGGAGATTTTTCTCTAATTTTTGAATTCTTGAATGGTACCATATTTGTGTTAAGTACCACTTTGTTATAATATTATATATATATTATAATATTTTTGTCATGCCTGTTTCAAGCACGCTTCGAAGGATGTGTTGCTTTCTTGGATGTACCAATGTGGATTTAGAACAAAATCAGCCGGCTCCCCCAGAGGGGCCACCAAATAGGGATATATACATTAAAAATGGTATTTATTCCATAATATATAGTGTACTATGGAATAAATATACTAGAAAGGATCCTGATTTACGATGGCCAATAAATGGGTCATTCGATCCTAGAAAAATTCAGTATGTGGAACACTGTCTGTTTAAGCGCAAAAGTAGACCAGATATGTTTGACTGTGAACGAATGTGGGTGAAAGAAGCACATGAGAGCGTGAGGAAAAAGCAAGCTTTAGCAGACAAAGAACGGCGCAAAAACATCTATCTGAAAGCGCAGGAAATGAAAAATAAAGAAATGAAGGAAATAAAAGAAAAAGAGGATAGGGAGCGCCGTCTACAGGTAAATGGCCAATACCATGTCCGGCGTCCTCTCTATCCTCTCCTTAATAAACCACAAGATGATTCAATTTTGTTAGATCAATCTGCGCCCCCATATACTTTCTCCTCTGCACCCGAGGATGATTCTGATGACGATCAGTCTCACTTCGTTCAAAAGGAGACAGAATTAGACCCTAAACGACACACTTGTTCAATTTTGCCCGCTGACCGTGCAGCTTCTCTTAGATCTGCTGCTCGTAAGGCAGCTCATGGTGACGCCTCTGCTCCAGACATTATAACAGATGTTCAGCAATGGCCGTATTCAGAGCAGTTATATTTTACCGAGTCATTTAATGGAGAAGTAATTGAAAATTATAGGAAACATTCCGATGAATTAGAGCCTGCTGATATAAAATGTGATCATAAACCATTGAGTGACAGTCTTTTTCTCCCTTCCCAGGTGGCTGATTTAATTAGCTGTGGTTAAACTACGAACGGATGCATTCCATTTGCGAAAGGAGAAAAAGGCAGCTGCTGCAGCTGAACAAACAGCTCAGACCTCGTGCCGCAGGAGGAAGTTCCAGGGACAGATAAGGATACTGTAGTTCATGGGAAATCAATGCGTGAAGCGGCACCTTTATATGTCCCTCCTAGGGGTGCGGGAACGAGTGATAATAAAGATTCCACTGATGCAAACGGATATTTTGTTTAAAATTGAGTTTATACTCCGTGGAGTAGGCCGGATGTCATGGCGCTTAAAGCTGCTCTGCCTGACCAACAGAAAAATCTGGCTGCTTTTTATGAAGAAGTTGAAGGGGCTATTAGTTCTTGCACTATGACTTTTGCCTGACATGTTTTTGGGCTTATTTTGGAGATATTTGGACAGAAATAGAGAGTAAAGATGCAGAAAGGGCACCCACGCAGAAACCACAAGAGATATTAGACCTCCCAAAGGCTAAAATAACTAAGCTGAAAACGATTATACCTCCTAAAAAAATAGACTGGACTATGTTAGCATCCTGTAAGCAAAAGGCGGACGAGTCGGTTTCTGATATCTTTACACGGTTTGAGGAGACATTCCATGATTTTAGTGGGCAGTCATTGACAGATGACACGGGCAAGCATCTGTTCGTTGACAAATTTGTCGCAAACATTTTGCCAGGAATAGCTAGTCGCTATTTCCCAGTTTCCCTTTTGACTATGACCCAGTACTATGAACGTCAGGAATTGGAAGAAATGGCAAGGAGGCTAAAAAGACTAAGGATTTAAAAACAAAAGTAATGTTAGCTCAGGTTTATGGTCCATCTTATAGAGGTGGTGGAAGAGGCGCACGTGTAATGTCTTATCCTAGTGCACCCTCTTTTCCTCTGGCTACTTTGTCTTCTGATCAGTGTGCTTATTGTAAGGAGATAGGACATTGGCGCTCAGAGTGCCCACTTTTGCGAGGTCAGCAGTATCAGGCTGGTAGAGGACAAATGGGAAGCCGCCCATGGAGCTCAGGATATAGGGGAGGTATGGATAATCGTGCAAGGTTTGAGACAGTAGAGCATACTCAAAATTCTTCTAATTCTTTTGAGAGGTATAATCAATATCAAATGTCTGAATATTCAACAGATGATTTGAAGGATTCTAACCATGCATAGGAATGCCTAGGATGGGGTAAGGAATCAATTGAAATCCCGGTTGATCAGAAGGGTCCCTCTGTTAATGCAAACATTTTGGGTTTTACTGATCGGTTTTTGGTTGACACAGGAGCTACTCGTTGTGCCCTGTCTAAACAATTGGTTCCTAGGGCTCCCCTGTCTGGCTTAACAATAACATTTATAGGATTCGTTGGGTCACGTTCCCTTAGCCCACTGTCACAACCACTTGCATTCCATGTTAATAAATTCACTGCTGCATGCCCATTCTTGCTTTTCCCTAGCACACCGGATAATATTGTGGGTCTCGAAATGCGCAAATATTTCGTGCCATGATACGATGTTCCCAAGATGCTGTGCGTGTTATTTTAAATGACAACTACCCTCTTGTTGTAAGATCTTGTCTCCTTAAAGAGGATACTGCTTTGGCTTCACTACCTAGAACTTTGTGGGATACAGCAGACACTGATATGGGGCAAATAGTTATTCCCCCAGTTCATATTCAAGTGAAGTAGGGTGCTTCATTGCCTCACTGCCTTGATTTTAAATATCTTGAGAAGGTGAAGAGGCACTAATACATATTGTTCAAGATTTGATTGCAGTGGGTGTTGTAGAAGAAGTCCCTTACAATATTTGTAATAGTCCTATCCTTCTGATTTTGAAAAAAGACACTGATACTAAAATATACAGGTTTATCATTGACGTATGAGAAGTTAATATGATCGTAGTACCCCAATATCCAATAGTCTCTGACATCATGACACTTCTTACTATGGTTCCTCCAACCGCTACTACATTCAGTGTGATCGACTTGAAGAACGCTTTCTTCTCGATACCTATTCATCCTTACAGCCGTGATTTGTTCGGCTTCACTTTGAATAATCGATCCTTCAGATTCTGTAGAGCGCCACAAGGTAATACAGAGAGTCCAAGCATTCACAGCTAAGTATTGAAAAGACAGCTTGATTCTTTCCCTGTACCAAAAGGGGTGGCTCTCAGACAATATGTCGATGACATCTTGTTGGCTGCAGATACCCCTGAACAGTGTGAAGAAGAAAAACTGTCATTGCTTTCCTTTCTTGCATCTCACAATCACAAAGTTTCTCAGGAAGAAATTGCAATATTGTAGACAGCAGGTTACCTATTTAGGTCGCCTCCTGTCTAAGGAGGGATGTGCACTCACACCAGATCACATTCAAGCTATTTTAGACACACCTGTGCCCCGTACGCAGAAGGATTTTCCTGCACTGGTTGGACTTATTTCTTTCTGTAGGCAATAGATCCCTAGCTTTTCTCACATTGTTAAACCCTTGTTGGCACTTTTGACTAAAGACACCCCAATGCCAATCCCATGGACTACTGAATGTCAGAATGCTTTCTAATAGTTGCGTCAAGCTATATGTTCTGCACCAGTATTAGGCACGCCAGACTACACTAAGGCCTTCACACTCTATGTACACGAGAGGGACGGTTGTGCTCTCTCTGTCTTATCCCAGATACACGGTGATAAGCAGCATCCTTGTGCATATTTTTCAGCTGTCCTTGATCCAATCGCTCGTGCGTTACCTCGGTGTTTACATTCTGTGGCAGCAGCAGCTGTGTCCATAGGTCAGAGTGTGGGAATAGTTTTGTCACATACGCTGCTTGTGTTAGTGCCCCATGCAGTTGATGTCCTTTTAAACCAAACCAAAACACAGCATTTAACTAGTGCTTGCTTGACAGGATATGAATTAACACTTTTGGCCCCTCATATCACCTTGAAAAGATGTTTGACCCTTAATTTGGCTACTCTATTGCCATTTCCAACTACTCAGTCCCAGTCACAGGAGTCTCATGACTGTATATTCCTTACTGAGGAACAGATAAAGGGTCTTGTTGATCTGCAAGATAAGCCCCTTTCAAGTGTTGATGGGGAATTGTAGGTTGTTTGAAATTATATCTTGAAAGAGGGGAAGGAGGTAGGGGAGGCGAGTTTCCCACTCAAGGAGAGAGCGGTAGATCCAGCTAGGTGTTCGCCCAAATAGGTATGACACACAAGAAGTACCAAGCTGTTCCTAAACAGAGTGAAAGATTGCTATTGGTGACTACTCAATGTCGTGGATCAACGCGTGGGTATCCACTGTGTTGGATATAATGGCCTCACACACCCTTGCAGGTGTCATGCTTCATCATCGGCAATGCTCCTCGTTGGGTTGGCGGTGCAATACCCAACGGGCAACACCTCAAAGAGGGGCTTTTTGGCCAAGATCTTTTTCCAACTGCCGAATGGGTGAAGTGTGGGTGAGGGGCCAGTAATATGTAGACGTAGGGAATGAGTTAAAAATGGAGTAAAGGGTACCAGGATAAAGTTTATTCTAGCGGTCCCTTATTCCAAATTAAAATTGGAAAATAGAGTAGGCTCGTAGGGAAATAATGTCCCCTAGTGCGAGACTAGACTATAGAGTTTTTCAATCGGTCGACATGTTTCTCGCTCTAAGTCCTCTGACTAGCGATTCCTCAGGACCAAGAAAATTTTAACAAAAGGTTTGTAATTCATTAACTATCTACATGTTGCCTTTACCTGCTAGAGGACATTTATCCAATAAGTGTAAAGGGACAAAAGTACCTGTGTTGCGCTGTGATTGCCTAAAGTGGGAGACAAAAAGAGCATTTCACAACAGGTCGCGTTTCCAATGTAGGTACCTTGTGACACCAAACAAACAAAATAGTGTGAGGCATGCCTATCTGAGTGTATAATAGACAAGCGTTAAAAACAAGTGGACTCAACCGTGATAAGCAAAGTGAGTGGCATGCTCAAAGGGAGTAGTCCCTCTAATTAAAAACAATGATTCGCAGCAGTATTCTCATGACATTTAATGGTTGAGCACTCACCTATCTTGGTTGGGATAGCTACAACAACAGCACCGGCAGGTAGAGCTACGGGTTCAACCTCTCAGTTTTCAGGCTAATGTTGGTGAACAAAAATCAAGCATTGTGTGAAACAATAGAGAATGCATATATCATTTTGTTCCATGATGAGGTTCACAAAACATCTGTGTTAACCATAATGATAAGGTGAGCACCTTGTTAGATTTGAGTCGTGTGGTGCCCCTTCTGGTTTTTAATTCGGTGGTTTGTTTATAGGTATCTGGTGTAGACACCCAAAATCATTCTCTTGATCATACTGGTTCCAGACTGCTTTTTATATAAATTACCCTCATCTCTCTTTCTCACTCTCTCTGCGGGTAGTTCTTGTATGTGTACATGGATTCGTTTGATTGTGTATGCTTAACCCCTTCAGCGCGGTGCGAATTTTCGCGCTGTGCTGAAGGTTCTAAGGTTCTAACGGACTCATGACGGAACGGTTCCGTCATAAGCACAGGCCAACCGACGCTCATGACGGAACCGTTCTGTCATGAGCACCGAAGGGGTTAAAGTGCAAACACCGGGATGCAGGGGGTTGTCTGGGGCCAGTCAGGATTGCAATGTTAATGATACACTGGCACCCTAGTGGCCATTAGTCAGAGTAGGCCTATGTCAGTCTGCCGGTAAAAAGCGAGACATGAGTTTATGCTTATCCAGTTCAAGGCTGGGTTTCAGGGAAATTACATAAGTAATACAAAATACGAGTCAAATGATATTCGTGCTTTGATACTTCCGAATCCTGCCCTGCTTAGTGAGTGCCGATCAATGCGGGAGAAAGCGACACAACTCACACAACACATGTGTAGGCTGGCGGCTTAGATAAAGATTACTTATTTTTCTAAACTGGTTTGGTGTCCATTTGTGGTGTTTTCACTGTATTATTGTGTGTGTTCAGAAATGCTTTACACACTGCCTCTGAGATAAGCCTGTCTGCTCGTGCCAAGCTACCAAGGGGGGGAGCAGGGGTTATGTTAGAAGTGTATCCCCCCTACCCTGGCTAGAACCAAGGGTCCCTATTCGAGAAAAGGTACAGACTTCTGTCAACTAGAGACCCTCATTTCTAACAGTGGCCTATTTAGGTCCCACCATGACATTTATCATCCTATTGAGGGCCAAGAGATGTCATGTCAGGCTTAATGCATCATTGTAACACCGAGAAGCTTAAATGCTGTGCTTATAGTTTCTCTATGTCATAGGGATATACTTAATGGGTTCTGTTGCCACTCATCACATGTGCATGTTCCTTCCGTGCATTGAAGTCTACTGGTAATAGTGCTGTGATGCCTCACTGGGGAAAAAGGGGCAACGGGGAAGCTCAAAAGCACACTACTTCCAACTCTTGGGCAATGCTGGACAATTAGTGTGAAGATTTGAGCCCCAACCCCAGGGCCAAGGTAGTGAGGACTGTTATATACCCCTCACTAGAACTGGCAGAACTGGGCTGGTCAAAGAGGAGAAAGAGGTAGAATTCCTGTTTTTCAAACCACCGCCAGCTGTCATTTTTAGTCTGGAGGTGGGAGTAAGAGGACTCTGGAGACAGGTGCCTTTGTCTTCCTGGGCCAGGTCATGGAGCTTAGCTGTTCTGCTCTTCCACTAGGGTTTTTATTTCCAAATTTGTGAGGCCAGAATTTTGATATGTGAATTTCAACTGACACTGAGGACAGTCAGTAATGTATTCAGATTTGTGTCTCAGTGCCACTGATTCACGAAATGCAGCCTATTATAGAACTTTTTTCATGGCCATATTTTACCCATTTAGGCATACCCTGGTGTTCCCTAAATTCTGTTTGAGGCCAAACTGCCTCACAATGATAGTGAATTTTTTTTACCACAATATTTCCTTGTAAGAAACTGGGGTATTATTTAGGACCTCAAGTAATAGCCACAACTATTGTCAAGGTGAACTACTAAAGTCACTAAATAAACCTGAGCTCAACCATCAGTAGTTGTGGCACAGAGAAGATAGACTTAGCTAGGAGGCAATATGTAAAGTATTCATGGAGTACCAAACAATAATAAGTCAAAACACAACATAGCATAGAGTACATTTTATTAAATACAACACCACCAAAATGAAAAATAAATGGAAATCTGAGTTATGAATTTCCAAAACTGAAATGTGAAAATAGTGTCTAAAAACTTTAAGCACCAACTGTGGCTGGCTGGTCGCACATGACAGGTAACTAGATGCTCATAAGGCCATCTGTGATGGAGTGCAGGTCGACTATAGAAATCAGGCTCTACCTTGTTGGAAGTTTTATCTTTGGACTTAGTCTCTAAAATGGAAGTCAAAAATACTCAGCGGGGCAAAGCAGCATGCTGTAGCCAAAAAGGGCTCCATGACATCGGATAACTATTGAACGAGGTCTCGGTGAAGCCGCTGACTTTTGACGGGAAAGTGCAGAGTTGGATAAATTTGAATTTTGTACCCAAAGATGGCCTTTTGCATGCCCTATATGTTTTTGCACCTTCACCTGATTAAGACTTCCACCTTTGGACTTAGTCAATATTATGGAGTTCGGACTCTTCCAGTGGGACAAATCTTCAGGCTGTAGCCAAAGAGAGCTCCACAAGGCTGGATACCTTCTCGAAAAATTCCCACTAAATTGGATTTAATACTGCAGATCATTTTGGAGCGGGAGCAACCTGAATTATTGGCACATATCAACGTATAGTCGTCAGATCGTCTTGGCAGGTTGGTCCCCATCCTTCGGCGGTCTTTGCTGCCAAATGCTCATGGGCTTCAGAATATACTAAGAAGAGTACAGTGAGTAGCAGGGTTAAAGTGCACAGAGTTGTACAGCCTTCCGAACAAGACAAGGCAAAATTGCAGGGGTACATGACACAAAAGATGGTAATTTCCTACAGGATTGTTGACTCATAAATATAAATCTTGGTTTATGGTATATTTGTCTAAACCAAATAGGACTTCAGATGTAACCGCAGTCATAATTCTATACATTATAATTAGGCATTATTTAAGAAAACGCTGCTGGAGAGTTTTATATCAAATCACGAAAACGGCAGAATATTGTAGTCTGTGACTATATGCAAAATTTGATGGGATCCCGTTGAAAGTCCTTTTTCTTTTTTTGACGAAACACTCCTATGGCAATTTGTAGAAGAAGCACATGTTTTGTGGGTCCAGCAGCGCAATGGAGTGATTTACCCCGTCACCCTGGTGGACATATAGCTGTCCTCCTAACTCTAAATCAGAAACTATTACTGAAAATATCAAGATATTGCTTGGGTGAAACAGTCTTTTGAGTCTGTTTTCTCTTTTAATCTGTCACAGAGAACAGGAGGCTGGGATGTATGATAGGCTTGCAATGCGAGGCTAAGAACATTAAACTGAAGTCATCGCTCTACCAGCTACAAATAAAGACATTGGCATTCTCAGAAAACATGATTCTTCTTCTGGAATCTACAAAAAAAATTCTGTAAAATCTGTAGATGATTCATTGCATTCTTCAGTATGTCCAGATAAAAAGCGTTACCATAATCTAGTGATTCTGACACAAATGCATTTGCAACCCTGATATATTCCTCTATCGGAAAGATATGTTAACATTTTTTTAAAACTAATCTGAGCTGCAAAAAACTGCTGAAATTAATATGCAGTGCAAGGCTTTCTTTGGACACAGCTAACCATTTGGGGCAATCTCTGTTTACCTGATGGCTGTGATTGTGTTTTTGAGACTGAGGTAGTCCCTGGGTATGTCAGGGTATGCCTACAAATTATGACTGTGTATTGGCAATTGGGGTTGTGATGGGCCCTTTAGAGGGGGACTGTACCTTGCCATTTAGGACTGTCCCCTGTCATTTTCAAGATTTACCTAGCCATTTCTGTACTGTGGCTAAGAGTTTAGAAACTGTGCCTCACGTTCAGAAACGTAGCCTGCAATTCAGGGCTGTGCTTGGGCACTGAAGTCTTGGCATTGTAGACTGTAATTTGGCATATGGCAGAGTAATAGGGCATTTGGAACATATGGGCATTTTTTACTGTGTCTAAAACTTAAAAGTTTGGCCTTGGGTTTTGGTGCTATGCTTGGGCATATAATGAGCATAAAATGGATATACCTAAATCTTGTCATTGGCATGCCATTTTTCTTATAGACATTTTAATCTATTTTTTTGATTTCGCTTATGAAATGTCACCTTCATTTATATCAGTTTCTATCACGTGAGAATTTAAAGGGTATGTCATAACACTTCCTGTGACATCTTCATGACATATAGTCTGTGTAATGTCACCTCATATAATCCCATAATAAATGCTAGCTAATTTGTCTAGCCAATGCTGGGGCCCGACTGTTTTTGGGCATCTGATGACTGAGCCTGGACTGTTATGGCTCTACCTGGCTAGTTGATAGACGTGCCCCCATCTCCAAGTTAACATATCGTGGCCGCAGCGTTTGCTACTTAAAGATGGATATATTGCATTTGTCCTATAATTTATTTCAATACTTCCAGACTTCACAAAAATGTTGTGTCAATCTACAACAAATGAAAATAATACTGCCAGAGAATGAGCTTAGTAATTTGTATTTTGTACTGTAAAATTAAGAACACCTTGCCATATAATGTGGTCCTCCATTTCACATAATCCTAGTAGCCGAGACAATGGTATATCTCTGCAGATTGGTTTAGAGGCTGTACAAGGAGCCAAACACAAAAGGGAAGGATGGATCACACTACCTGGCATACAAGCACACAATTCACCCAGATGCATTATGGTAAGCCTTTAGTATTCACCATTACGGGTTCAGCCGTGCTATGCATATCTAGACAAGTGTCTCAGGATATTTCCGATATTTCCATTCTTCAGTAGAGAGAAACAACTTAAATTTGGGAATGCTTGCAGTGCTGCTCACATTCTTCTCAGGTATTCCACTTTTTTGTTTTCTTAGTAACTTTGGTGCTGTTTGGTGAATCTGCAAGAAAGGTTCCACAAAAAATGTTCGTCCTCCTTGGAACATCATGTAAATGATCATGCAGATCCATCAGACTGGGCCAAGACTGGAGAAGTGTGGCTCACTGGTTAGAGCAAACAAAACAGGTGATGGACAGAATGTGGATCAATGTCACACATTCACCCCAGTCCAAAGATCTGGGCCCAAATCCATCGTTTTTTTGCACTCCACACCACCCTGGGTTAGACAATGGCGATATGCAAATCAGCTCTGACCCTGTGCCCCATGGGAACAGTCCAGTCCGAACTACAAAAGCCATGTCCTTCCCAGAACGGAATCAAGCATCCGAGGACCGGACCGGTTTCGAGGTAACACCTCTCATCAGCCCGGATAGCTTGACTCCAGTGGTGTGGAGTGCCTGGGACCCACGTCTGAGCATCCCCAGCGCACTTATGGCGGCAATTGCAAACAAAACAGGTGATGGACAGAATGTGGATCAATGTCACACATTCACCCCAGTCCAAAGATCTGGGCCCAAATCCATCGTTTTTTTGCACTCCACACCACCCTGGGTTAGACAATGGCGATATGCAAATCAGCTCTGACCCTGTGCCCCATGGGAACAGTCCAGTCCGAACTACAAAAGCCATGTCCTTCCCAGAACGGAATCAAGCATCCGAGGACCGGACCGGTTTCGAGGTAACACCTCTCATCAGCCCGGCTAGCTTGACTCCAGTGGGGTGGAGTGCCTGGGACCCACGTCTGAGCATCCCCAGCGCATTTATGGCGGCAATTGCAAACAAAACAGGTGATGGACAGAATGTGGATCAATGTCACACATTCACCCCAGTCCAAAGATCTGGGCCCAAATCCATCGTTTTTTTGCACTCCACACCACCCTGGGTTAGACAATGGCGATATGCAAATCAGCTCTGACCCTGTGCCCCATATCGCCATTGTCTAATCCAGGGTGGTGTGGAGTGCAAAAAAACGATGGATTTGGGCCCAGATCTTTTGACTGGGGGAATGTGTCCATCACTTGTTGTTTTTGCAATTGCCGCTCTAAGTGCGCTGGGGATGCCCAGACGTGGGTCCCAGGCACTCCACACCACTTGGAGTCAAGCTAGCCGGGCTGATGAGAGGTGTTACCTCGAAACCGGTCCGGTCCTCGGATGCTTGATTCCGTTCTGGGAAGGACATGGCTTTTGTAGTTCGGACTGGACTGTTCCCATGGGGCAACAGGGTCAGAGCTGATTTGCATATCGCCATTGTCTAACCCAGGGTGGTGTGGAGTGCAAAAAAATGATGGATTTGGGCCCAGATCTTTTGACTGGGGGAATGTGTGAAATTGATCCACATTCGGTCCATCACTTGTTGTTTTTGCACTGGTTAGAGCAGGCAGACCTTGAAGCAGAGGTCAGACCCGGGACCAGGGTTCAATTCCCGACGCGGCAGGGTCTTGAGCTCAAATGTCCACGGACTCGATAATTCTCGCTTCGGTGCCTGACCTAATCATGGGTTCACACTCTGCAACTCTGGGCATTAAGCTTGCTTAATCTCCACAACGGCCCCCCACGGCGGGATGCCTGGCTTTCACCTTGGGGATGCCTGTTAGGGGCTATCTCACAGGGAAAAGCCAGGACGGGTTCCCAAGGCAAGCGCCGAGATGCCTCCGGGTAGTCGAGCGCTATATAAGAACATACAAAAAAAAAAAAAAAGAACAAGTGTGATTTCACATGTTAATTCACATAGAAACGTTGTTCTCTGATACAGAAAAAATAACTGAAAGGAATTACAGCAAATTTGGCAAAAAGTAAGAACTTTACTCCAAAAGTGTGCTTTTTCTGATTTGGTGTAAATCCATTTGTCAGTTTTTGCGACATTAGCACTTAAAGAGGGGGGGGCGTGGCTTGAACGTCGCTTAAGATGGCGGCTTTGTGACGGAGCTCCGCTGACGGACTTCCGAACGGGGCAATTTTCGGCGATTTCTCCTCCCTCACCACAGCCTTCCAGCACTGCCTCTTGTGTGGGAACATGAGGTGAGCATCATGAAACGCTCCATGACCTCTTTCGACGCATCTATGCCCTGAATTTCATCAAAAATCGGCCCGTTTTTGCCGCGGCCGCCATTTTGTTTTTCCGTGATATCGCTCAATCTCAGTTTTTTGCGCATTTTACCTCAAAGAGGCTTTAATGGTGCTCCTTTTGTGGTATTTTTCGTTCTCTTGTTTGGATCCTCACATCAAATGACGCTCTACTGTTTTTTCTTGACTTTTGCATGCCTCTCAGCGTTATGTGCATAACAGTGATGCCATTTTGTCTCAGGAGGCTCACAGAGCTATTCTTTCTCTCACAAGTGTATTTTTGGAATTAACTGATGCTCTTTTGCTTCATTACTAAGGCTCTAATTATTTGATATATGCACTTGCCACCTACTTTTACTGAGGTATTGCGCTTTATTTAAGAGGGCTGTTATTTTCCACATTATTTGTAGGGGGAGGCTCCGTAACCTTAAGTTTTCCACCATTACTCATCCTCGTGCTCGTTCAGACTCTGACTCTACTCCACCAGACATGGAAGACTCAGCGTCACAAAAAGTGGATGCGACCTCTGGAGCTGTTCCAAAAACACAGTCCTCAAGTAAACTTCCGCAATCTTCATCGACTAAAAGATTCAAAAAAGATCCGCCTTCACCTGGTAACTCATCAAATTCTACAGCCATGGACCTTATCCTAGAGGAAATTCGAGCTTTGAAACCTTTTATGGCGGAAACTACCAAGACTTTGCAATTTCTACATGACAAATGGTCATCCTTGGAATCCCGTGTTCTTCTTGTAGAACAATCCACAGAATCTCTTCAATCTTCCTGCTCTCGGATTACTACCATGGAAAAGGATATTTCCCTCCTCAAGAGACAGGCAGAGGATTTGGAAAACCGTAATCGCAGAAATAATCTCCGTCTTTATGGTTTGCCGGAACTTATAGTAGGCTCCAATCCGACGGAATTTTTCCAGTCATTTCTACCAAAGATTTTGGACCTTCCATCTTCTACTTCTTTCAATATTCAACGAGAGCACAGACTGGGTCCCAAAGTTTCTACCAAGCCTCGAGGTGTCATTATGTTGTTCTTGCAATACACTGACCTTCTCCAAGTTTTATCAGCTGCCAAAGCTAAAAAGGAGATTATCTGGGAAGGACATCGTCTATACCTTTCTCAAGATGTGGCCAAACTAACTGCAGACCGAGCAAACAATTATTGGCTTTACGACCACAGCTGCGTGCCCTCAATGCAAGATATGGCTTACTTCATCCTTGTCTTTTTAAGGTCACATACAAGGAAAAACCCACGACTTTTGAGGATCCTCTTGCTCTGGTGGAATTTATTCGTCGACATGGAGCTGATGTTATCAACACCTCTATAGCTGTTTAGTTATTGCGCATTTTCTATGTAATCAAATTTGTTCACGTATTTTTGGTCATGTTTCATCATCCTATTGTTCTCCTTTAATATTCTTATTTTCCTATATGTTTATCCTATCTTTGTTTATGTCTTATTGTTTATTGTATATGCTCTTTCTTTAGTCATATCATCGTCTTTTTCCTTTACCTTCACAGAATTACCCCTTCCTTCTCCTCATCCCGACTTTTCATGTAGTCCGATATCATGTTGTCCTTTTCGGTTGTCCGATGGCGTTTGCTCTTGTTGTTGAGGTCGTCATCCCTTTGCGTCGTCACCCCCGCTCTTCAATTGTATTGTAAGTATTTTTTTTATTGCTCTTCTTTGTCTTTTGCTGTCTGCTAGTTTTGTCTTTCTCTTTCTATTTTTCTCTTTCTCTCTTTTCTCTTCTCTTCTTCTATTTTTGCGCTTATGTACTTTCGTACATGGTCTTTTTTCTGTTTATCCGCTTTTACTCTCTTCTATCTAGTTGCATCTTTCTTCTTGCTTTTTCTTCATTGATTTTTCCACACACAGTTTACTAGTTTCAAAATTCCAGGTTGTTACATGGAACGTTAAGGGGTTGAATAACCCTATTAAAAGGCAACCGGTTCTGTTTGATCTGGCCAGACTAAAGAATCCAAACTGAAGTGAAGCCTGTTTAGACCCCGTTTAAGCTGCACAGCCATGTCATCAAATAAGTCCAATAAATCAAACTTATATTGTGCTTCAATTTAATCCTTATTTTCTCCATATTTTTATCGATCCTTTTATCCTTTGATTTCTTCGATTTATTTTACTCATTTTACTTCCTTCAAAACGCCTTCTTAAACAACACAGGAGAAACGTGTTTCCACAAGTCACCATTTATTTCAGAATACCCAATGCATTTCGGGATTTTCCTTCGTCAGGGGTTTATCTGAGAGAAAAAAAGTGTATACTATCAATACAATCCAACATCTTGACATCGGTGCACAAGCATTAAATTAAATATCATTCATCAACACTATCTGTTAAAAATTACTATCTGTTAAACATTATTTCATTTACTTAAAATTATTATGACCGTGTTCAACATTTAATTACTCATTTCTATTCAGAGTTCAACAGAAACACCCTCATGATTTTAGTGCATCACATAGCTCACTTTTAGGTATGGAAACTGCAACTGTGCTATACTTTTCTTGTTAATTCCCTCCATTGAGGCTACTTTCAAATTTATCCGAACCCTCAGCTTCCACTATCTGCTTTCTGTTACAGTCTAAGCTAAAAATTCGGCCAATACCCTGCTTACCGTGACTCGTGTTCGTAAACTGTATGGCATCATCATTCTAATCTGCTTTGCACGAGTCACAGTAAGCAGGGTATTGGCCGAATTTTTAGCTTAGACTGTAACAGAAAGCAGATAGTGGAAGCTGAGGGTTCGGATAAATTTAAATAAATTTTAAATTTTAAATTTGTGTCTCTTACAAGAATCACATCTTTCTGAGACAGAGGCCTTGAAACTTAAACGTTGCTGGGTGGGCCATGTTTATCACTCACCGGCTTTAGGTAAGAAAAATGGAGTTGTTTTACTTTGTCACAAGAAGTTAAATGTTTCTCTTATCTCTCAAGAATTTGATGTTGAAGGTAGATGGGTACTATTTAAGTTATCTATTGATAAAATTCCTGTGGTTATTTTCAATGTATATGCACCTACCGGTATTGATAAATTGTTTTGGCCTGCCATATCAGACAAAATTGCTACGCTTAATGATGATTATGTTATTTTTGGTGGTGACTGCAATCAAATCCTTGACCCCATTTTAGACAGAAACTCTACAGTAAAATGTTCTGCTTCCAAAATGCATTCCCAATTCACTACTTCGATTCGTAATAATGCTCTTGTCGATATTTGGTGTTTATGTAACCCTAATCTTAGAGAATATAGCTTTTATTCCCCCTCCCATCACTCCCAATCCCGCATTGATTATTTATTTTTGAGTAAATCTTTAGCCCAACTCACCCTTCACTCAGACATTGGTTCCATTTTGATTTCAGATCACGCTCCTGTTTTTGTAGACATTGACCTCATTCCTTTTTCCCCCCACCCTGGGCGTTGGAGATTTAATAATTCTCTTCTCCTGGATCTCTCTTTTTGTACCCAATTTAAAGCTTTTATTACAGAATTTTTTGACTTTAATCAAACCCCCGATTCCCCTTTTGTAATGGCGTGGGGCTCCTTTAAGGCGGCTGCTAGAGGTTTTATTATCAACTTTGTGTCCCAAAAGAAGAAACAAGCCCAAGCTAAATCGACACAACTTTTGGATAATATTAAAAAACTTGAATATCTTTATTATCAATCCAACACTGAATCTTCCCTCAAAGAACTTATTGATGCCAAATTTGCTTTTAATAAATTCACCACTACCGCTGCCTCGAACTCTTTATTGAAGTGCAACTCTCGATATTATGGCGGTCAAAATAAAATGGGTAAGTTGCTAGCCCACTATCTTAAGATACGGAAAGATAGACAAAAGGTAGAATCCATTCAGGGCCCTAATGGTTTGCCTTACTTTAAGGATAAAGATATTTTACATGAATTTGTTTCTTTTAAAAAAAATTTAATTTACTCCTGAAACCTGTCCTGAACGGGCCGACCTTCACTCTTATTTTCAAGATAATCCCCCCCCCTCCTTCTTCCCACGTTGACTTCCATTCCCTGGAAGCTGATATCGCTCTCAAAGAACTCTCCCGCGCAGTTTCGTCATTACGGCTTTACAATTGAATTCTATAACTCTTTCGCTTCCCTTCTTCTTCCAAAGTTGCTTGCACTTTTCCATTCTTACTCTGCTTCAGGCTCCTCACGTGACTCTTTTCAAGAGGCTTTAATTTGTCTGATACCAAAAGATGACAAGAATCGTCTTTGTGTAATAAGAATTATCGTCCAATATCCTTGGTGAATACTGATTATAAAATTTTCGCTAAAGTTTTGGCCCTCAGAATGGATCCCCTTCTCCCTGACTTAATTGGCCCGGAACAATCAGGTTTCGTCAAAGGACGTCTCTCATCCGACAATTCCCATGTATTTTTTAATATTTTGAGTAAGGCTTCCTCATTGTCTCTTCCCTTGGCTGCTATCTCTTTAGATGCTGAGAAGGCATTTGACAGAATAGGACGGGATTTTATGTTTCAAGCTCTCCAATAGGCGGGTTTTCTCCCCAAGTTTATTTCTTTTATCTCCTTGCTTTATTCAAGTCCTCACGCTTCAATATTTGTAAACGGCATGGTCTCAGATTACTTTCCTTTACAGGGAGGAGTGCGACATGGTTGTCCTTTATCCCCTTTATTGTTTGTTTTAGCTTTAGAACCTTTTCTTACTAAAATTAGGAATGATGCTAACATCGCTGGCTTTCATTTTGGCTCTAAACAAGTAAAACTCTCAGTTTACGCTGATGATATTCTTCTATATTGTTCTGACCCTCAATCTTCTCTTCCATCTTTTCTACAACAGGTCTCCTCCTTCTCTGCAGTTTCTGGGTATCGTTTAAACGTCGACAAATGTGAAATTTTGCCCTTAAACTCTCTTTGCCAAAAACACCTTTTTGAACATTCTGGTTTTTCTTGGCAACCTTTGAAAATTAAATATTTGGGAGTTTGGTTTGCTCCCCACCTGTCTGACACTCTTAAAATTAATTTAGAATGCATTTCTAAAAAAATTGACCATTGCCATTACACAATGGAACCCCCTTTTCCTTTCCTGGTGGGTACGTCTTGACTCTATTAAAATGATGCTAGCACCCATTATTTTATATACTATTTCTATGATTCCCATTCACATTCCTTCTCATTATTTTAAGATGATTGACTCCATTCTTTTAAAATTCTTATGGAAAGGAAAACGTTCACGCATTGCTATTGCCACCTTGAAGAAGGAGAAATCTTTTGGCGGTATTACATTTCCTGATTTTAAGTCTTATCATAAGGCCTTCTCTTTGAAACAGGCTTCTCGGTGGCTCTCTTCTGATGTTCCCTATTATCCCCCACTCTGGCTTCAAATAGAGTCCTCCTTCCTTGCTCCCTTTGACTTTTCCGAAATTCTAACATTTACTTCTATTATACCTTCTTTACATACTCCCGTCATCTCTCACTCTCGTAAGCTTCTCACTCCTTATTTGGCCTCCTCTTACCCTTCTGCCATTTCTGTTAATTTGCAACCGATTTGGCATAACAAGCTCATCAAGATCCGAAACCGTTCCATTTTTTTGAAAACCTGGCATTCTCGTGGTCTTAGATGGATTTCCCAACTTACCTCTTCTAATGCGCCTCTTACTTTTCCAGATCTTCAGTCACGTTTTTCTCTTCCCTCCTCTTCTCGTTCTCAATACCTTTCGCTCTGCCCTGCTCTCATTCATTATCTTCAATCGCTCCCCCCTACTAGTGACATTCCTACTTCTCTTCATCCCATTTCCTCTGCGTTGGGGAGCACTCCTTCTGCCTCTTTTCTTTATAAGTCCTTTCAGTCTGTGCTAGATAGAGGAAAATCCAAGGTTGAATTGGCTTGGGAAAAGGATCTCTTGCAGGACTGGTCCTTCCCTTTAAGGGATAAAATTTGATCTAAAATACATAAGACCTCTAGAGCTGCTACTACTACCCAAACTTTATATTTTATTTATAATCGCACTTTATTTACACCGTTGACTTTATCAAATTTTTCCTCTGACACTCCTGCCACTTGTTGGTCTTGCTCTGCCCAACTGCAGATTTGAAACATATGTTATTTGATTGCCCACCAATCTCCCGTTTTTGGAATCTGGTTTGGACTCAGATTAAAAAGATTTTTAAATTTCACTTCTCCTTCTCACTTATCAATATTTTTCTGGGCTCCCTGTCTCCCATTTATCCTCAACCCTCACAACACTATGCCTTACTGGACCTCTTGATTGCTATTGCTTTTCACCTCATCACCTCTCACTGGAAACAAGCTAATGATGTCACTTTTCGTGCTTGGTGGAATGCGGTTTGCTTCCATCATAGGCTTGATACTAATTTTGTTACTCCCATTTCCCTTGCAGTCAAACATGATCTTTTATGGCTCCCTCTGACCAATTATTCATCCCTGGTTGCTTCCTCTTCCCATAATGCAAATGCCGAAGTTCATAAACCACCGTGATTTTCTCCCAATGCCTTTTTGCTATTATTATTACTGTTATTACTGATATTGTTATTGAATGTACATTCTTACCTGCTTTCACTCATTTTGTTTTTCATTATCTCTCTATTTCTTGTATAATTGCTTATCTTGACCTCTTTCATGATGCTGTATAATGTTCTTTAATTTAATCTTTCACTATATAAGATGCTTATTAGTTGATTGCAATTTTGATTGTTTTTTCACTTTCTGTCTTTGCCTCTCTTACCTTCAATAAATTCAGACTTAAAAAAAGCACTTAAAGAGGGGCTCAGGTTGGGCATGAAGAGGTTAGCTCACAGAAACAGTTGGTAGCCACTACTGGTGAATTTCACTGGTTTGACTAGTTTGAGCCAGAACCATAATTTACTTGTTAATTGTGTGTGTTTTTCAGTGAATATATATGTAGACCTCCACAGGAAGATCAGCGACGGAAGAGGGAGAAGTCTGAAGCTCATGACACTAATCCCTGTTTTCAGTAAACAAAGATATTAATCAATATTATAATAAACTTAAAGAGACTCATGAGTAAGGGTATAAGAGACTGTCATGATTCAAGCTAAGCACAGATGCCGATAAGCAAAAGGTGCACAGGGCTGTAGATACAGGACAGTGGAAACTAAAGAGCTAACTGACAGAATCTAAGTTTCACCCACTTCCTGGTTGAAGATCACTTCCAGGGCCTTAGAGGTAGAGTTGTAATGAAGACCATTACTGACACAGCCTGTGCCTTGTAATAAGTTGGGCATTGTGGCTTTTCGCCTTCATGGCAGTTTGCTCCTGTTTTCCATCCCTCAAGTTTGTTGTTTTCTTCCCTCTCGTTCACCCATGGTAGATTCACCATTAGGCCTTCATTTCTCCCTTATGCTGTTTTACTCAGAATTTGTGTGTCTTTCACTTCTCACATCCTAAAGTTCAGGCAGGCTTGGGTTCTCCCAGCTTGTGTCCCAAGACTACTCAAAGTTCAACACAGCAACACCTGATACTAAACCTGCTGGTTCCATGACCAGCCGCTGTTCCCATGGCCTTCCCATCCTTCCCATTGTGAGGTAGTTCAGAGATGTTCCCTCATCTGAGTTAAATCTATTCTAAAGAATGAGACCCAGTCCATTGTTTCTGTCTCTCTTTCACTCCTGTTCCCTGCTTTCATATGATTTTGACAACAGATGGTGAAAAATCACCGTCCTTCTGCCCCTTGGTTTTCAAAAAACCTAGAAATAGAAAAAAGTCAATATGAAGTGTTGGAAAGGTGCTGGCGGAAGGACTATGCATCTGGGTCAAACATTGCTTACAAACAAGCAATTAGAGGCTATCATATCTTTGTATTACTGCCCAGGTGGATTACGTGTGTTCCACCATCACTAATGCCCAAATCTGTCCTAAAACTCTTTTTAAAAAAGTGAAGGTACTTCCGTAGCAGGAAATCAAGCCACCCCCGATTCTCAAAGAATCGCAATGTGAGGATCTTGCACTGTTTTTTTAATATAAAGTAGAGAAAATTTGCTCTCTGCTTTGAACATCACAAACGCTACTACCACACAGCTAGTTTCAACTAGTTTCCGCTGTTTCCCCACCTAAGACCGACTTTCAGCTGGATGTTAAACAGGAGACCTGTGTGAGTAAATTAGAGCATTGGCTTCCGCTCGACACCATTTCTTTTAGTCAGATTTTAGGGAGCCTGAAATCCGGTTCTCCTTTAGACCCGCTTCCTGTCATCGCTGTGTTATAGAAAATTGGGTCACCTGCCATGAGGTTGAATATGGAGCTACTGAATGCATCTTTGTAGGAAGCAGTGATTCCACCTGAGTGGAATCATGCTATGATTCTTTTGCTTTTAAAGAAAGTGAATGCTGATCTGACACAGCCATCCAACTTCCGCCCTATCTCCTTGCTTCCAATTTTTTCGAAACTTTTAGAAAAACATGTGAACCTGCAATTAACTCAGTATATTGAGTCACATGGGGTCTTACATCCCTCTCAATCAGGCTTTTAGAAAAGCTTTTCAACGGAAACCACGCTTCTACTAGTCAATGAGATGCTGCACAGTCGTTTAGATATAGGTGGCACTGAGGCACTCATACTATTAGATTTGAGTGCCGCCTTTGACACAGTATCTCACACTTTGCTATTGCAAGCTGTACGATCCTTTGGCATGGTTGGGCCTGCCTTGAAATGGCTGGCAGATTTTTTGAAGGATCGTATGTATCAGGTCTTCTCCTCAGCTGCAACTTCCAAAACACACACATCCCCCTACGGGGCACCACAGGGCTCTATCCGTAGCCCTCCATTATTTAATATCTATGTGAAACCTCTGGCTGACATCGCCACTGAGGCAGGATTGGCAATCTTTTCTTATGCTGACAACACCCAAATAATCTTCTCCCTTTCTGCTGAAGGAGCGTCCAAGCCATCATCCCTTCAAGCAGGGCAACGCAAAATTGCATGGTGGATGCAAGCCAATTCACTAAAACTTAACGGGGAGAAGACTGAGGTGTTGATACTGGGGAACAATAAAGAGCTATGGGGTCCCCAACATTGGCCATCTGAATTGGGTGCCATTCCTCAGCCCGCCCATCAAGCCCGTAATCTAGGTTTCCTCATGGATGATCGGCTTTCTATCAAACATCAGGCAGTAAAGGTGGCTGAAACCTGTTTTTGCATACTTAGATGGCTCAGGAAAATCTTGTTGATGCTGCCAGTCTCTACTCAAAGAACCGTAATCCAGGCTCTTGTCATCTCACACTTGGACTATGGCAACATCCTCTTGTTGGGAGCCAACAAGGACGCGATACACAAGTTGCAGGTTGTGCAAAAAGCTGCAGTCCGCCTACTCTGCCACATTCCAAAATTTGACCCCATTGCAAGCTCTTTATGTGAACTGCACTGGCTTAAGGTCGAAAACCACATTAAATTTAAGGCTCTAACCTAATAGTTCAAAATGACAACCGGCAAGGCCCTAGAATACTTAAACACTATTGTCCACCAATACGTCCAGTCACGCTCTCTCTACTCATCCACTCAAATGAAATTCACGTTTTTTCCTGCCTGGGCCCCACCCTGTGGGACTCCCTTCCTCTGCCATTAAAGAAATTGACTACTTTTGTCCATTTTCGTAAGTCACTGAAAACTTGGCTATTTAATCAGTAAGCTTCCTTCTTCTTTCTCTTTACATTGGGCCCGATGTAGGTACCAAATACCGGTCGGAAACGGCCGATTTCGGCCGTTTCCGACCGGTATTTGGCCTACTGAGATGTAGGGGACCTTTTTTTGTCCGATTCGGTATTTTACCGATTCGGTAAAATTACCGAATCGCAAAAATACAGAATCGGTTATTTTACCGATTTTTTTAATTTGGGATGTAGGTGGGACTACTTTCAGTCCCACAGGCCCTTCAGATTCGGTATTTTAACACCCAATCCAATTGGGTGTTAAAATACCGAATCAAGGTGTGCATGCACATGTGTGCATGCACACCTATGCCATGTGACAGACAGACATGCCCTTAGGGCATGTCTGTGTGCCACATGGCTCACATGCCTTTTTTTGGGGTGCTGGAGGGTGTCAAAGTGACACCCCCTGCACCCTTGCACAAATCGGTAATTACCGAATCGGTAATTACCGATTCGGTAATGCCCATTGATTCCTATGGGCTTTAAGGCCCATAGGAAGCAATGGGGGATACCGAATCGGTATTTACAGAATCGGTAAATACCGAATCTTACTGATTCGGTATTTACCAAATCTGAAATACCTACATCTCCACCCCTCTAATTTACCACTTCATAAATACTGATTCGGTATGATTCGGTATTTATGAAGTGGTAAATGTAGATTTACCTACATCGGGCCCTTGGTCCCTTCAGTCAGCGCCGGGAAACCCTTGGGTAGCCGTGCGCCTTACAAATTTGAAATAACAATAACACCTGCCTAGGTCTTTAGGGACACCAGGAGTTTTCAGCAGGTCTGGAAATCTGGAACCTGACCCTTAGTATTTCTATGGAAAAGAGAAATGTTCTCAATATCGATAATGTCATAATTTACAACAAATATTCAAACATATTATGAAAGAGTTGTGACAGCCACCTCTTTCTTCATGAGAAATCACATAAAGGTTTCTCATGCAATCTCTCTTGTCATTTGTAATGAACATGGAAACTGATATTAACATTAAATGAACGTGTCATAAAAGTCTAAAGATACATGAATTCCTCCCTGGCACCTGTCTTTATCAAGGATCCTCGGTAAGCGTGTGTACAAAAATCAAATTCATGTCCTTTGTATCGAAATAGGGAAGTTTATACCCAGACATGGGTACCTTGCTCACTACGCCACTGGAGTCAAGCTATCCTGGCTGAAGACGGCTGATAGCCAGAAACCGGTCCTAGGATGCTTGATTCCGGTCCAGGGAAGACCTGGCTTGGCAGTTCGGTCTGGACTGTTACCATGAGGCACAGGGTCAAGACTGATTTGCATGTGGCCATGTCTGAACTGGGGTGGCTTGGTGAGCAAAATAACGATGGATTAAACCCAGATCTGTGACTTGGGGCAAATGTTTTTCCATTGTGCAACATTCCGTCCATCATCCTGTTTGTTTTGCTGTTCAACCTATGTGGGAAGGGTATGCCAGACGTGGGTCCCTTGCTCAATACGCCACTGGAGTCAAGCTATCCTGGCTGAAGATGGCTGATAGCCAGAAACCAGTCCTAAGATGCTTGATTCTGGTCCAGGGAAGACATGGCTTGGCAGTTCGGGCTGGACTGTTCCCATGAGGCACAGGGTCAAGACTGATTTGCATTTGGCCATGTCTGAACTGGGGGGTGTGGTGAGCAAAATAACGATGGATTAAACCCAGATCTGTGACTGGGATCGAATGTTTTGGCATTGTGCAACATTCTGTCCATCATCTTGTTTGTTTTGCTTTGTATCGAAATATCCATAAATTCTTTGATACAATTTCTTAAAGGGGTTATATAGCAAGTTCCCTACCTGCCTGAACAGTGAATTGTGAACTATTACTTTTCATTTTGAATAATGATGTAAGAGCACTCGTTCATACTACCCGTTTCTTGCATATTGACTTCTTAGCATAGCCGGCTCATGAAACAAGGCATCATCTGTAGTAAATCTGAAGCAAATGCTCACTTTGCTACTCAAGCTTACACAAAGCCATTGTCATGAGTACAGAGTGTGAGGGTAGGAATGGAAATGGAAATGGAAATGGAAAAGACAAACCTTCTGTCAGGATTCAGGCTAAATTATTGGTGCACCCAGAGGATATACCTTTCATGGGAATTCAATTGGTGGAATAGTTGTATTTTGACAACGTGATGCCAAGTGGTGGTCTGCAGTATTCTAGAAGTTCAGCACATTTCTGGAATGGGTTAGTTGGAAAGTGGTTGAGCAAGTGCTGCAGTAACAGAGCAAGTTTCTGCTCAATGGCTAGAGACAGAGCATTGGAGTATATAGATGTTTGATGAGAATTCTGGTGCACTCAACTGGTAATTTTGTGGTGCTGCTGGTTCCAGATAAAAGTAGAGGGCCAGTGACAAAGATTACCTTTCTTATCGTTGAGCTAGACCCAGATGCCATGTTGGCACGTTTGTCACCTGTTGACGGTCTGAAAGTGTGAGGCAAGACATATTGACTAGGATTCAGTTCGTAGGCTGATATAAAAGACTGGCAGTGTAACAACAAACGGACCCTGTTACCTGGACAGGCACAATATTTTCTGACGCGTCTGGGCATGTAGGTTTAGCTTTTATTGGAAGAGGTGCTGGTGTGTTGAAAAGTGGCCAGAGGAAGAAAGGAGATGCAGACATAGCATTTCTTTTTTTGAATTCTTCCAGTGGTGCTGGTAATGAGGCCATAGTGCAGGGATTTAGAAAACAGGAAAGTGCAATGAGGCAGATGTACAAGTGAGCAGTAAACTGTCAGCTAATGATAGGGGATTGCAAAGCTTTTATGTGAGTTAGTTTTGACATGCCAGAAGTGAAAGTTGACGTTCCAAGCAGGACACATACCTGATTTTTTCAATGAGGTGATGTATGCATTGTCGCGCTTCCAATGGGTTTGATTACATAGGTTGGCTCCAACAGTAAAAAAGCATTGGGCCCAGTTCCAGAAGAGATGGAAGGCCGAGGACGTTGAGAGCAATACATTTCCTGGAAGGCATGTTAGACCCATCCACGAAGACCACTTATTAGCGAACATGGAGGTGTTCTGAAGTGAAGCAAGGAGGAGGGACACAATGGGACAGGCATGATGTGAAGGATGTCTCCCATAGTGAGCTTTGTGATGACACTGAAGAAGACATGCTACCCCCCAGTAACCATTTCAGTGAAATTGACAGGACTAGCATCTGTAGAAAATGCTTTTAGGGATACGAACTGAGTGGGAGAGAATTTGTGAGATGGATATTGGAAGGACTGACCAGACAAACAGGCAGGGTGATAGAAAAGAAGGCAAGCATGCACTGTGGACTGATTGGAAGGGCTCATGAGCCAGACGAGAGATACATACACCTCTGCCTGGGAAGAACTGTTGTGTTGAGCAATTTTCGCTTATTTGCTCTTTAGAATATTTTGGTTATCTGAGGTAGAGGTACTGAAGAGGAAAATGGATCAAAGGGGAGAGGGGAAAGGAGACAAGGCGATGCTGGGGAGTTTCTACAAAGAGATATCGGCCAGGTGTTAGCATTTGAGAGGTGTTTAGCATCTCAGTACCCAGGCAGGGTATTAAGACAAGCATATGGTAGCAGAGTGATTTACTGACAGATGCTGGTTGTGCTAAGGAGGTGCCTATGGGGTGGTCTTCAGACTGTTTTGGTATGCATTAATTTTAGATTGGGTTAGTGCTGGCAGGATATCGTTAAGGTGAGGTTAGAACAGGTTGAGAAGCCTGGGTAGCTAGATGTCTAGTCGTGTGTGGGGTTAAATCAGGCCAGAGGTCTGGCATGAGATCAGGGTTGCTGATATTTTTTGTCTTTGAAAGTGCTTGAGAAATATATGATATTGCAGCCACTCATTTGTAAAATGGGCTGGCAAGAATGCAGCAAGGCAGCCTTATGGCCAACAGCTTGGTTTTGATCAGTAGAGTACATCCGTATCCGGTTGTATGACAGAGGCATGCATGGATAAACCACATGTGACTCTGCAACGTAGCCCTAACAATGAATGTGTCTGAATAACACATTCCTTTACCATGCATGCCATTAGCACGCTTGCCTTTACTACACAATTTTGTGGTAAAGGCATGACTGGTAAATGGATGTGTGGTAAAGATCACACCCCAGCCCCCCGCCCTGAGCCCTACAACTCCCTTGGCACCCCAGCCCTAAACACTACTCTGACCCCTGAGCCCTAAACACTAATCCAACCAAAAGCCCTAAACACTACTGACACCCCCCCTGAGCCTTGAACAGTAGCCCAACCCTATTGAGCCCTAAACACTACCCCAACTCCCCAAGCCCTAAACATTACCCCGACCACCCGATCCCTAAAAACTACCCATACCCTGTGCCCTAAACACAACCCGACCCCCCATGAACCCTATAAACTGCCTGAGCTCCCAAGCACTAAAAACTAACCCCACCCTTAAAAACTGGCCCCACAATATGTCCCCACCCCCACTTACCAGACAGCATACTCCCCTGATTCTTCCTCTTCCTGTGCCCACCCATCCCAGCATCTAGACCGCGCACTGCCTTACCATGCATATTTATGGTGGAGGCATATGCGTGGTTAAGGCAATTGTTGTTCGGCCTGCGGGGAAATGGCACACGTGGCACAGCCCGCTTTATAAAGGCTGTTTCCCCTGTATCATGCTATGAGTTGTGAGGGGCATGTGTTGGGGTAAATTGCTGGCTGTGCTGTGGGAGATGGTGGATAAGTGGCCCAGGAAGTGTATGATTTGAATACATCTAGGAGAAAACAACTTCAAACAGCTGATGGAGCTGGTGATGTTGGAAATGATAAGCAAGTACATGAACCAATGAAAAGCAAGGGCAGTATTTAAGGCCCTTTTAAGATTTATATTAAGTACAATAGATTTCACGAGCACAGTGCTGTGCAGGTGAAACATAAAAAGCAGTGATGACCTAACATGATACAGTGCAGAGATCCACAAAAAGATAAGACTATGTTTAACAAGAAAGCCAATCATCTTGGCATTCCATGATGTTATTGTGTGTATTAACAAGCAGAAATGTCCTAATTTTACAGGACATTTGTTTGCGTAATTTACATGATGAGTCGTTTGGTGGTAATATTTATGCTTTGGCTCTTGGGGCCACGCCAGATCATTGACTCCACTCCTTATATGAATTGGTGACTTGTTGACCTCTAGGTTTTACAGATATGAGCATCATCTGGTGAAGCACAGGATTCAGTAACCACAAAAAGATTATAGTCCTAGGACCACCTATCGCAAAGGAGCATAAACTTAAATATGCATAAATTAACCCAGTATACACAAAAGGAAGTAGGGCACGGGTTGCAGTATTGTACACTAATTAGGGACAGAATGAGGGCCAAATACAATTTCAATAGATTTAGATACTAACTCAATGAAGGTCATGCCATGTAGTCTCTGGGATGTGTGACACGACTCCAGAGTCCCTGAACCAGGAAGATAGCAGGGACTGAGGGGAGTGTGCTTATAGTGACAGATGGACATGCGGATAGCTGCAGAAAGGGACAAAAGACTGAGATATACAGTAACCTGAGGGAGTAAGTGTATACTGATTAAGGGATGTGCTGATGGCTGCACAAAATAACCATACAGATAGGCATGGACTAACTTCATACATGCCAATCAACCAGATTCAGGCGAAAGACTCCCAGTTTAAACAAAATTTAAAACGCTTTTAATTTTGCAGTCACTAGCCTGAAATGGCCTCTGTTTCAGTAAAAGTCAATGGGCAAAGTACATCCTCCCAATAATTTCTTTTTAAATCTCCTACTTTCCTCTTAGAAAATGTTGGCATGTATGTAACTCCATGCAGGCAGGATGAACAGACTGAAGGACAAAGGCAGCGGGAAGTACAGACTGGAGTAAGCAGGCAATGACATCTCCAGGGGAATAAAATAGAATAGAAGAATTTTTATATAGCGCATGGCTACCAGGGAGCATCCCAGCGCTGTAAATAAATGAGGGGAGAGGCAGCAGTTCAGGACGGGCTGCAAAGGGGCTGGTATTCTGCATTACAATACACTGCTGTTGCAAGGAGCATAGAAACAGATTTTTTGATGACAAAATGCATAGTGCGCATGCATACAATGACATGCATGTGCACACCAAATCAGAAAACACTGCTGCTGCGGGGAACTTGAAATAAATGTATGATGACAAAATGCATGGTGCGCATGCATTCAATGACATGCATTTGCACACAAAATCCCAATACACTGCTGCTCGAGGACCTTAAAATACATGTATGATGACAAAATGCACAGGGCACATGCGTGCAATGACAAGCATGCACACACCTACACAACAGAATGCACGCACATCATAAAGACCATGTGCAATCAAAACATTAAAAAAAAGGTTCCGCTTCAAAAGCAGATGTAAACAGTACTTGGGTCTCGGATCACTGATAAGAGCAAACACAGGAGGAAGAACAGGAAAGAGTTTGCTACAGCCAATAGAAATGGATGGAAAGTAAGTGGCAAGCAAGCCAATGAAAACCAACGGCAGAGGATATAAGCCCTTTTAAGATATTAACTATACATTTCCACAAGCACTGTGGAGGCAAAACCTAAAAAGGACTTGACATTGATGAATGGCAGGCAAGTGAGAGAAGTTGGATGTGTTTTAGACCAGCTTTTACCTAGAACAGTGTGCATGGTAGCACGTAAATGTAAAGGAATTTATATAGCGCAAATCACCGAGCGGTTTCTAAGCGCTTGCTTAGGGAACCCGTCCTGGTATTCCCCTGTGAGATAACCCTGGCAGGGTATCCGCAAGGTGAAAGCCAGGCATCCCGCCGCAAGGGGCCGTTGTGGAGATTAAGTAAGCTATTGTCCAGAGTCGCAGAGTGTGAACCCGTGAATTGAGTAGGCACCGGAGCAAGAATTGTCGAGTCCATGGACATTTTAGGACTCAAGACCCCGCCGAGCCGGGAATTGAACCCTGGTCCAGGGCTGACCTCTGCTTTCAGGTCTGCCTCCTCTAACCAGTGAGCCACACTTCTCCACTCCACTTCCCCACGTAAGCAGGCAGCCCTCAACTGCGTTTATAAGAAAGTGAAAAGGACAGTGTCTGCCTTTTGCAAAGCATGTAAAATAGGCATGTGGATATTGATTACAGATGGCCTGTGATGGTCAGACAGAGCAGGGTACACTTGTCTCTGCTTGGGAACAGGATTTATTTGAGGAATTTGATGAGGGTGTTGAAGGATTGGTGATAAAAACAGGCCTCATAGAGGGTGACAGGAAGAACACCTCATGAGAGTCTATCTGGTGGTGGAAAGAGTGATCTCAGGTAAGGTGTGGGGAATGCAGGAAAGGTTAGAAGTACAAAAGTATAGGGAAAATAATTTAATGTGGAATTTTAATAGAGGCAACCTGGGTCTAGTGCAGAAAAGCTGGACAGGAAATTAAGGGAGATGCAGAATTAAAATATGAAATTTAAAGCTAAATTTATTACCATATTAGAAGTGTCAGTGTGTATGTTAAAGGGAGGATGATTTATAGCCAAACGTGGTGGGATAATGTTTAGTGGAAGGGAAGTTCATTTTAGATATGATTTGTTAATTTTGAAATTATGGACATGTTTTGCGGGCGGTACTTGCTTATGAATTAAGCAAACCTTTACACTAATGGCAATAGTGTTGGGAGCTTTTCTCCTCCAAAGCGGGCTGCGGTAATAGAGGAAGGAACCACCCTCACCTCACAGGGGCATTGGGACAGCAGGCGGGCCAAAGCAGCTGCATAGGACATTGACTGCCTCATCTTCGTGTCCCAGCGCATGTGCACATAGAATTCTTTGAATCCCTCTGCACAATATTGATCTTCCTCCCACCCTGACATGTACCATTAGGATGTGTTACTCAATCAATCAATCACTCAATCATATCATTTGTAAAGCGCACTACTCGCCTGTGAGGGTCTCAATGCGCTGGGGTGGGGAATGCTGCTACTGCTCGAAAAGCCAAGTGTTGAGGAGTTTTCTGAAGGTCAGCAGGTCTTGGGTCTGCCGTAGGTTGATGGGGAGGATGTTCCAGGTCTTTGCGGCGAGGTGAGAGAACGATCTGCTGCCTGAGGGGGACTTTAGCGAGGGCGAGGTAGGTGGATCGCAGCTTGCGGGAGCGGGTGAAGAAGCTGAGTTTTCTGTTGAGGTACGTTGGTCCGGTGTTGTGGAGTGCCTTGTGTGCGTGGGTGAGGAGCTTGAAGGTTATCCTCTTGTTGACCGGGAGCCAGTGCAGGTCTCTCAGGTGGGGTGTGATGTGGCTGCGGTGAGGGATGTCGAGGATCAGGCGTGCAGAGGCGTTCTGCATGCGTTGGAGCCGTCTTATGAGTTTGGCCGAGGCTCCTGCGTAGAGGGCGTTTCTATAGTCCAACTTACTGCTGACAAGGGCCTGGGTGACTGTGCTTCTCTTTTCAGTGGGGATCCACTTGTAGATCCTACGGAGCATGCAGAGGGTGTTGTAGCAGGAGGAGGAGACGGCGTTGACCTGTTTAGTCATGAAGAGGGTGGAGCCGAGGATGACCCCTAGGTTGCGTGTGTAGTCGGTGGGTGTTGGAGCGGTTCCCAGTGCGGTCGGCCACCAGGAGTCGTCCCAGGCCGAAGGGTTGGATCTGAGGATGAGGACATCCGTCTTGTCCGAGTTCAGCTTCAGTGGGCTGTTCCTCATCCATTCAGCAACGGCCTTCATTCCTTCATGAAGGTTGGTTTTGGCGGTGTGGGGGTCCTTTGTGAAGGAGAGTATCAGCTGGGTGTCATTGGCATAGGAGAGGATTTTGAGGTCGTGCCGATGGGCGACGTGGGCGAGTGGTGCCATGTAGATGCTAAACAGAGTTGGGCTGAGGGATGAGCCCTGGGGTACGCCGCAGATGATCTCGGTTGCTTCAGAGCAGAAGTGGGGAAGGCGGACGCTCTGTGTTCTGACAGACAGGAAGGAGGTGGTCCAGTCCAGGGCCTTCTCTTGGATCCCAGCGTTGTGGAGGCGTGTTCGTAGTGTGTGGTGACAGACCGTGTTGAAGGCGGCTGACAGGTCCAGGAGGATGAGGGCCGCAGTTTCTCCATTGTCCAGCAGGGACTTGATGTCATTGGTGGCGGCAATGAGGGCAGTCTCTGTGCTGTGGTTGCTACGCAACCCGGACTGGTAAGGGTTCAGGATGTTGTTCTCCTCGAGGTAGCGGGTCAGTTGTTCGTTGACGGTCTTCTCGATGACCTTTGCCGGGAACAGGAGCAGGGAGATGGCCCGGAAGTTCTTGAGGTCCTTGGGGTCCACCTTGAGTTACTTGAGTAAGGCGTTGGTCTCGGCGTGCTTCCAGCTCTCCGGGAAGGTTGCTGTCTTGAAGGAGGTGTTGATGACTTTCCGGAGATGGGGTGCGATGGATGTGCTGGCTTTGTTGAAGATGTGGTGTGGGCATGGATCTGACGGAGATCTGGAGGGGATGGTGTTCATGATTTTGATGATGTCATCGTCATTGTTGTTGGTCCAGTAAAGCAGGCGGTTGGCGGTCGTGGGGGCAGAGGTCTCAGTGGTTGTCGGGGTGGTCGTGGAGTTGAAACTGTCGTGGATGTCTGTGATCTTGCGGTGGAAAAAGGTGGCCAGCGAGTCGCACAGGCCTTGCGAGGGTGGGACGTCGTTGGTGTTGGAGCTGGGGTTGGAGAGTTCCTTCTCGATGTTGAAGAGCTCTTTGCTGGTGTGTGCGTTGTTGTCTAGGCGGTCTTTGAAGGTATGGTCGGCGGGTGGGCTCTGGGCGAGGGTGGTGGTTAGCTGGGTTTCGGTGACCTTGCAGGGGTGAGGCATCTGTTGGGTGCTGTGGTGCGTGGTGGGTTTCTTAAAGGTGGAGTGGATGCAGCGGTGGTCGGCCCAGTGGAGTTCGGTGGTATGGTTGAAGGAGACGGGGGGGGCTTGCGGAGAAGATGGGGTCAAGAGTGTGACCGGCGGAATGGGTGGGTGTTGTGACGAGTTGTCTGAGTCCGAGGATGGCTAGGTTGTCGATCAGGGTGGTGGAGTTGATGTTGTCATTGTTCTCGAGGTGGAAGTTCAGGTCCCCAAGGAGGATGTAGTCCATGGAGGCGAGGGCGTGTGTGCTGACTAAGCCGGTGATGGAGTCGCTGAACTGTGGTCGGGGTCCGGGCGGTCTGTACTGTAGATGAGGGTTCCTCTGACTGTGGTGTTGGGGTCAGTGTGGATCTTGAAGTGCAGGTGTTCGGCGGTGCTGAGGGTGTCGTTGGTGTTGGTTGAGACTCCGAGAGTGTTCCTGTGGATGATGGCGATTCCCCCATCATTGGTGCGGTCCTTGCAGGTTATCTTGTAGCCTTCCGGGACGGCTATGGCTATGTCGGGTGCTGAGGCGGGGTTCAGCCAGGTCTCCGTCAGGAAGGCGACGTCTGGGGAGGTTGAGTCGAGTAGGTCCCAGAGTTCAACAGCATGTTTTCGGGCAGAGCGGGTGTTGAGAAGGATGCATCTGAGGTGGTTGAGTTCTTTCCTGATCGGCAGCAAGGTGGGGCGGATGCTTGTGAAGCTGCAGTTCTGACAGGTGAAAGCTCTGTGGGTGTGCTTCGGGGCGGCCAGGAAGCAGGTGTGTGATCGTCCGGTGTTGAGTGCGTGGAGGGTTCTGGCTTCGTAGCGGTATCGGGCGTCGTGGCATTCGCGGTGTCCAGGGGTCCTGGCGCTGGGCCAGACCAGGCACGGACGGGCACAGACGGGCTTGCCTTAGGTGCTCCAGCGGCGAGCCAGCAGCGTGCCCGCTGAGTGCAGCCACTGCGCGGCCACGTAGCGGCTTCTATATGAGGGGATGTGGGAGGGAGGAGCAGCTGGGAGGCGAGAGCGGGGCGGCGAATGAGATTGCAGGTGGGCGTGGCCGCAGGGATGCAGCGGCGGGAAAAATGGGCGGGGGCCGCGGGAGAACTGGGCACAGAAAGGAAAAACAAGTTTAGGCAAGAAAACAAGTACAGGCACAGAGGAATAAAAACAAGTCTGGGCAAGAAAGCAAGTTAGGCACAGGGGAATAAAAACAAGTCTGGGCAAGAATGCAAGTACAGGCACAGGGGAATAAAAACAATTCTGGGCAAGAAAGAAAGTTAGGCACATTGAAAAATACAAGATTAGGCAAAAACAATGCAGGCAGAGCCGTGCAGCAGCGTGGGGAGTGACCTGCCTGCGAGCTAGTTGGGCAAGGCAATGGTTGCAACATGTTTTTATGTAGTTGCTGAAAGAAACTAAGAAGAGAAGGTTTTTCTTGCTTCCAAATAAAGTGGCCTTTTATGCAAACAGTGGCAGTGTTAGGAGTCGTGTTTCCCCAACTACCCTGTTGTTTCATTATTTACAGTATGTCTGACTTCCCATTCTCCTGATGTTCTATGTGTGAGACCTGAATGGTTTTGAGAGATTCAGTGGCTGCACTATAGACAAAAGAGAGCAGAGTAAACTCATTAACTTATGTCCACTTTCGGAATTCGCTTTCCTTCACCAGCAGTTCCTCCAAGAACCTTCATATGAATCTATGTAGAGGTACTTATATAGCGGACACTATCTTGGGTGCGTCTAAGCGCTTCCTGTCTTCGAGTAACCTTTCAGTATTTTCTGGACGTGTACCATTTTACCCAGTATATTCACCTCTGTACTGTGCAACATGTGTTTTCAAACGAGACCTGTCTATAGTATCACATCACATGTGCTCTAACTAACATCAACCCTGGAATCATTAACACTGGCAGCCTCCTTAGAGATCACACTACAAATATTCTCAAAGCCTTCAATGAAGGTGGTTTTGCTGTCGCATTATGGCATTGTATACAGCACTTGGCACCTGTGTTAAAGTACTTTTTATTCTGCCACTCCTGTCAAGGGGCAGACAATGGGATAATTGCACTCTTCAGCTGTTGCCCTAATAACAGCAATCCCTTAAATGGCGACTTTTGTTGCAAACACCTCAATCATTTGTGAAAGACTGAAAATAAATCCGCAATAACTGCAGTTGACCTTAAAAACCGCGGTGCTACTCAAAATTCGCTCATTGTAAATGTATTTGAGCTTATATAGCGCACAGCTACCCGCAGTGGGTGTTCCGGCGCTTGCTTAGGGAACCCGTCCTGGTAATCCCCTGTGAGATAGCCCCGGCAGGGTATCCACAAGGTGAAAGCCAGGCATCCCACCACAAGGGGCCATTGTGGAGATTAAGTAAGCTATTGCCCAGAGTCGCAGAGTGTGAACTCGTGAGTCAAGAAGGCACCGGAGCGAGAATTATCGAGTCTGTGGAATTTTTAGCCCAAGACCCGCTGAGGTGGGGAATTGAACCCTGGTCCAGGGCCGATCTCAGCTTCCGGGTCTGCTGCCTCTAACCCCTGAGCCACACTTCTCCACATTGTCAGCGGAGTCCCATGAGTGCTTACATATCCTTTTCTTTACACAAACAGGGGTTTAGGCATTTAACTCGAGTCGTTATGCCATGACCGTGTATGTGCTCTCTCCTGTAAAAAAAACAACTGCTTTTTCATGACTGGCAAAAATAGTTTTCCTTCGCAAGGGGCATGTTTTTTTCTGGTACATTGTACCTAAGCGGTCTCATGTTCAAAACTTCAAATACATTTACCATTAGAATTTTAGTGTCGGCCGAACCCCTTGGAAATTGTTGGAAAGCGCATTCATCACTTTACCTAAGAACTGTTGTGTTGTAGTACCCAAGTGCATTTCAGGTATTTGGAATTGCTCACATATATATGCACAAAGCAAACAAGTGAAAGTAAGTGAGATATATTAAAAACTCTTCTCAGGATTTAAAGTCGCACACTCTATATCTTAGCTAAAAGTAAGACAACAGTGACCATATTAAAATCGATTGCACGTGGTGCCGGTCTGTGCAATCCTTTGCCCAGGATGGCGGCACTGCAGACAAAAGATACTCCATGTGACTTGCAGGCACACCTTGACTCTTTTAGCCTGCCCTAAAGAGCACACAACCTAACATTATGGCATGATACCATTGCCCACAGATGATGTATGCATCTAGCCTCATCACTCTGGAGAGCCTGAAGGTCCTCACAAAGCAAGGGATTGCCAACCACAGCACTGAGGACGAGCTGATTGCTGCATCAGAATACATCAGATCTCTCCTCCAGCATGGAGAAATAGTGGCCCTGATCCTCCACCACCTTTCTGCTCCATTCGATATCATCTCCCACCACTCCCTCATCAACAGACTGTACAACATCAGCATGCAGCAAAATGCCCTCAAGTGGATCGCCTCTTTCCTCACAGGCCACACTCAGAGCACCCGGCTACCTCTCTTCACCTTGCAAACCCAAGGACATCATATGCGGCGTACCCCAAATATCATCCCTTCAACACCTACATGTCCCACCTCGTAGATGTCATCAGATCTCACGGGATCAACATAATCTGCTACGCAGATGACACTCAACTAATCTTCTTGCTCACCGAGGACCCCTCCAATATCAAAACCAACTTATACAACGCCATGACCAATGTAGCCAACTGGATGAAAGACAACTGCCTCAAACTCAACTCCGGAAAGACAGAAGTACTGATCTTCTGGAAGAGCACCCTCATTTTGGACCACAGCTGGTGGCCAACCAAATTCATACCAGCACCCACACCAACAGACCATGCATGAAACCTAGTCCTCATCCATGACAGCAAACTGACCATGACATGACGAATCAACGCAGTCTCCTCCTCCTGTTTCAGATGGATCCCAGTCAACACCTGAAAATCTGTCACCCAGGCCCTTGTCACCAGCCACCTCAACTATACGAACACTCTCCCCAAATGGACCCACATCACCCTCCACATCAGAAACCTCCACTGGTTCCCCATCCAGAAGAGATGCCAGTTCAAGATCCTCATGCACCCCTACAGAGCTCTACACAATCAATGACTGTCCTACATCAACCATCAACTGAACTTCCATCTACCTGCAAGGCACCTGCCCTCCTCCTCTCTTGCCCCCGCGTACACCCTTGCATCTGTGGCACCCGCAGTGGGGGGCGCTCCTATTTATTTATTTATTTTTGTGTTTTTTAGAGTGCGAACTTGACCCGTTAGGGTATCAGAGCGCTCTACAGAGTCGCAGAGTTGTACAAAAGGCATTAAATAATACTAGTGTATCATCAATAGCGAGGGGGCGGGGTGCAGGGTACAAAAGGGATGGAGGGATAACATAGACATTTTACAATCCATTTACTCAAGACAAGGTCCCAGGTTACATGGTGAGTAGGTCATCTGAAGGAGGCAAGAGTAGGCCAAGTTAAGCGAGGAATTTACCCATAAGGAAGGATTTGGCCTCCTTTTTGAAGCGTGCAAGAGAGGGATTCTTCTGGTGGTGGGTGGGAGAGAGTTCCATGTTCTTGGAGCAGCCCCATCAAAAGCCCGATTGTACATTTTTTTTTCGAAAGCGTGCCAGCTGGAGAAGGAGGTCTCTGGCGGACCGTGACTTTCTGCTTCCTCCGGATACCACAAGTTTCTGTGCAAGATATGCAGGGGAGTTTGAGTGTAAAGCCTTATGTGTGATGCATGCCAGCCTAAGCTGTATTCTGTCCTCGAGAGGAAGCCAGTTCAGCGCTTCTTTAGGTGTGGAGAAATGTGGTCGAATTTCCTTGTACTGGTGAGTAGTCTAGCGGCCGTGTTGAGGCAGGTGTTGTAAATCAACGGCGATTAGGTTAAGCATTAGCAGAAGACATGCTTCCTTTTGACCAATATTGTAACAAATGTGCCGACTCCATTTTAGTATTTGCAGTGGCCATTTTGTATGCCATACATTGCCATGTGCTCTTCATGTGCTTTGTCCTACCTTCTTGTTCACCGCGCCTGAAGTCTGCCCGGCAACAATCTATTTTTAGTATTCCCCGTCTCCAGCATTTCCAGACATGCGCAGTAGGGTCAACAACCGTTACTAATTGGTTCCAGATAGGAATGTGTTTACCAGTTACCGAAGACTGTTAACTCCGCCCACCTATCGATTGTGCCTTCCAATATGTCCTTGTGTGGTCATGAAACTGCTCTTGTCTTTTGTACCGCCTTCTCTTGAACCCCTTCATTGTGTATAAAAGGGGCCATGTGCTTTAGTTCGGTGTGCTACTCGATACAATACTGAAGGGTGTTGTGTGGACTGTAGTACTACCTTTAAAGGTTTAATAAACTTTGCTTTTGTATTTTCCAGTTTCATTGCCAACTTATTCCCAAGGTCTGAGGACTCTGTGCAGAGAATGGCGAACCCTTGCACTAAGTAGGCCTAGCTGAGGTTTACTTACAACAAATTGGCGCCCGACACGTGGGGCTCATCGCCGACTCGGATGGCCGAAGGAGTGGTCGTGACGAAGGATTGTAATCTTGCTGCGGACGCGATCGCATGCCAGAAGTGACCCGAGCCTTGGCATCTAAGGCGTTTTTTCCTTTCTTTCCGATCTGACCATCCAGGTGGTGCCGGTCCTCGACTGAGATCTCTTCTTTTGGCTTGCGGTGCAGTGGCCATTTGGTCGAATTTAGAACTTGGCAGTTGGAATCTGGACACCCTGTGAGTGGTAAGAACCGTTGTACTGTACTTGCTGTGGGTTTTGGAAGCCTGGGAGTGGCAAGGCAGTTTTAGGATACGCTTGCTGTGGCAATTTTGGAATGACTAGACAATGATGTGTATGTGCATGTGTAATATGTGTGTTGCAACATATATAGACAGGTAATGAGAAGAATTTTCTCCATAATGCCATTTTGATTTGAACGGCACAAAGTATTACAGATACCTTAAGTGCTGCTTTGATTATAATACTGCATATTCTGCACTATTTTTGGCATGCCTGTTTTTAGCGCACTTCGTAGGTTGTGCTGCTTTTGTGGAAATAACCGGTTAAGTCTTGAGGAATCGCAGCCGGCTCCTCCCCAGAGGGGACGCCTCATAGAGAGATGTACCTTAAATATGGTCTTTCTTCTATAATGTCCATCACATTGTGGAGGAAATACAAGCGTAAGGATCCTGAGTTATGTTGGCCGAAGTATGGGTCGTTGATATGCGAAAAATTGAGTATGTGGAACAGTGTATGGTTAAGAGAAAATCTAAACAAGATATGTTTGAGAGTGTGCGAATGTGGGTGAAAGAAGTGCGTGAGCGTGAGAAACGTGAGCAAGCGCTGATTGAGAAAGAACAACGGAAGAATGTGTATGAAAAAGCGCAAGAACTAAGAAAGAAGGAGGCGAAAGAGTTGGAAGAGAGACAGGAGAAGGAGCGCAGATTACAGATATCTGGCCAATATGCTATTCGACAACCTCTTTATCCTGTCCTTAATAAACCGCAAGATGATTTTTCTTTGTTAGATCGTCCTCCGCCTCCGTATATCGTTCCGTCCGCTCCATCTGGTGAAGATGAGGATTCCGCTCAGATACAGTGAAACGTGACACCCGCTCCATGATTCCGGTCGATCGTGCGGCTGAACTTAGAAAGATTGCTCGACAGTCACTTAAGGATACTGTTGCTGTTTCAGATATTTTAGAGACTTTTAAGGGATGGCAAGATAGAGAGCAGATATATTTTACTGAACATTTTGCAGAAGAAGTTGTTGATATGTTTTGAAAAGTATCTGATGTTCTCGAACCTGATGATGTGGCAATCGATTGTAAGCAATTACGTAAAGGTCTTTTTACTCTTTCCCAGGTGACTGGTACGATCAGGCGGCTGGTTAAACTTCGAAATGAGGCGCTTCGGCTACGGGAGGAGAAACAGAAAGCTAAAACAGATGAACTAGCGGGATTGGTTGACGGGAAACAATCATCTATTCTCGAAACAGATTAGACCGCGATAGTGCATGCAAAGCCTAGGCGAGAGGCCACGCCTTTATATGTTCCTCCTAAAGGAGCGGGTACCAGTGACGATAATTATTCTGTAGATGCAAAAGGGTATTTTATTTATAATTGGGTATATACTCCCTGGAATAGAGCAGATGTTATGGCACTTAAAGCTGCATTGCCTGATTCGCGTAAAAATCCTGCCGCTTTTTATGAGGAAGTCGAGGGAGCCCTAAATTCTTGTACCATGACACTGGCTGATATTGATTTATTTTTCGGGCTCATATTGCTGCCCGATATGTGGAGATCCGTGCGTAAAATAGATGATAGCACAGCATATGGGGCATTATGGAAGGAGATAGAGAGGGAAGATATGGACAGGGAACCAGCGAAAAAGCCATGTCAATTGATTTTAGATCTTCCCGGTGCAATATTAGCTCAATTGAAAACGATTATTCCCCCTAAAAAGATTGATTGGACTATTCTAGCATCTTGTAAACAAAAGACAGATGAATCAGTTTCAGATATCTTCACACGTTTTGAGGAAGCTTTTCATGATTTCAGTGGCCAGTCGCTAACGGACGATATGGGCCGCCACTTGTTTGTAGATAAGTATGTTACGAATCTATTACCAGGAGTGGCTAGCCGCTTGAAAGCTAGCGAAAGCTCTTGGACCACCTCTTCTCCGGCATCCGTCCTGACGATGGCTCAACATTACGAGCGTCAGGAACTATAGGCGAAGGGCAATGAGGATAAAAAGTCTAAAGAATTAAAAACAAAAGTTATGTTATCTCAGGTTTATGGCCCACCTCTTCGAGGTAACGATAGAGGCGGATGAGGATTTTCTAATTCCTCTTATACTCGTTCCTCTTTGGCCATGGATCAATGCGCGTATTGTAGGAAATTTGGTCATTGGGCAGAAGAGTGTCCATTGTTGCGCTCACAGCGCTACGTCCGTGCCCGATGATCCATGAGGAACCGCTCAGGGCACTCAGGACCCAGAGGTGCTATGAACGATCGGGCTAGGTTTGATTCTAATGTGCGGGTACCAAATGGGTTCAATACTTTTGATAGGCGCAACCAATACCAGATGTCTGATTATGTGCAGCCTGAGTCGCATGATTCTGCCTATGCATAGGATTGCGTAGGATGGGGTAAGGAATCAGTTGAAGTTCCAGTAGATCAGAGGGGTCCTTATGTTACAACACATGTTTTGGGTTCTACTGATCAGTTTCTGGTTGATACAGGAGCTACTCGTAGCGCTTTGTCTAAACAATTGGTTCCGAGGGCTCCCCTGTCTGGCTTAACGATTGCATCGATAGGGTTCGATGGAGCACCTTCCCTTAGTCCATTGTCACAACCACTTGCATTTCATGTTGACAAGTTTGCTGCTCCAAGCCCGTTTTTGCTTTCCCCAAACACACCAGATAATATTGTGGGTCTTGATATGCTCAAGTATTTCAGAGCCACAATAAGATGTTCCCCTGAAGGAGTGCGTGTGATTTTGAATGACAATTATCCAGTAACAGACAGAGTTTGCATTGTTCAAGAGGATATTGCATTAGCTTCCCTACCTAACACTCTGTTGGCTACTTCAGATACCGATGTGGGTCAGATGGTTATTCCACCAGTGCATATTACTGTAAAGAAGGGAGCTGTGTTGCCGCGCCTGCCTCAATATCGAACTTCACAGGAGGGCGAGGAAGCACTCATACGAATTGTACAGGATCTTATTGAAGTTGGAGTTGTTAAGGAAGTTCCCTTTAACATTTGTAACAGTCCGATCCTCAGAATTTTGAAGAAAGACACTGATACTAGGATCTACAGATTTATTATTGATTTACGGGAGGTCAATAAGATAGTGGTACCGCAATATCCAGTGGTTTCTGGTATCACAACACTTCTTACCCTAGTTCCACCTACTGCAACCATGTTCTCTGTTATAGACTTGAAGAACGCTTTCTTTTCGATCCCTATTCATCCTGATAGCCGATATTTGTTCGGTTTCACTTTGAATAATCAATCATATAGATTTTGCAGAGTTCCTCAAGGCTATACTGAGAGTCCTAGTATTTACAGCCAAGCATTGAAAAGACAGCTTGATTCCTTTGTTCTACTCGAGGGTGTGGCACTCATTCAGTATGTTGATGATACTTTGTTAGCAGCCGATACCCCTGAACAATGTGAGAAATGCATGCTGTCTTTGCTTTCTTTCCTTGCCTCACATCACCATAAGGTATCAAGAAAGAAACTGCAGTATTGTATACCAAAGGTAACCTACTTAGGGCACCTTTTGTCTAAGGAGGGGTGTGCACTCACATCAGATCGCATTCAAGCAATTCTAGACACACCAGTACCTTCCACACAGAAAGAGGTTCGAGCATTTTTAGGTCTTACTTCTTTTTGTAGGCAATGGATATTAGGATTTTCACATATTGTTAAACCTTTGTTAGCGCTTTTGACGAAAGATACTCCAACACCTCTTCCTTGGACAGATGAATGTGAGAATGCTTTCCGACAGTTACGACAAGCCCTTTGTTCAGCACCAGTGTTAGGTACTCCAGATTACACAAAGCTCTTTACATTGTACTTACACGAGAGGGATGGATGTGCATTGTCAGGTTTAGTACAGACACATGGTGATAAGCAACGCCCTTGTGCATATTTTTCAGCAGTGCTTGATCCAGTTGCTCGAGCGTTGCCTGGTAGTTTTCGCTCAGTAGCAGCAACAGCTGTGTCAATACGCCAGAGTGAAGGGATAGTCTTATCACATAAGTTGTTGGTGCTGGTACCCCATGCTGTTGATGCTCTTTTGAATCTTAAACAAAGACGCAGCATTTAACTAGTGCTCGTCTGACAGGATATGAGCTGATGCTGTTAGCTCCTCATATTACATTGAAGAGATGTACAACTTTAAACCCAGCCACGTTGTTGCCATTTTCGGCGACTCAGCCTGAGGCGCAGGAAACACACAATTGTATTTTTCTGACTGAGGAACAGACAAAGGGTCGTATTGATTTGCAAGATACGCCCCTTCCAGATGTGGATGGAGAACTGTGGGTTGATGGGTCTTGTCTGAAGTTACCGGATGGTACAACTTCAGCCGCATATGCAATTACTACGCTTCACACGATAGTAGAGACAGCTCGCATACCACAGAAGTCAGCTCAAGCAGCAGAACTAAGAGCTTTGATGCGAGCATGTGAGCTTAGTACAGGATTGCGTGTGAACATTTATACAGATAGCCGCTATGCTTTTGGAGGGGCGCATGACTTTGGCCTGCTCTGGAAGGAAAGAGGCTTTCTGACATCACACAGGATGCACATAATGCACGGAGAACTAGTACATAATCTTTTGACTGCATTAACATATCCAAAGAAAGTAGCTATAGTGAAATGCAGTGCGCATAAAAAGGTGACAGATAAGGTGGGACAAGGAAATGCTTTTGTAGATCGAGTGGCACATGAGACTGCAATGCAGCCTGACACTACTTCTATGTATGTAGTGAAATCACAAGCTGAGCGGTGGCACGATGCTAGGAAGGAAGTACTAGAGATACAGAGGACCGCTTCTGACAAAGAACGAGAGCAATGGTCCATAGATGGAGAGTTGGATGATGAAGGTTGTTGGCGAAACAAGCAGATGTATAGATGGAAGTTGCCTATAGCTTTTGTACAACCTATTGTTCAGATGGCACATGGGCTAGAACATGTTGGAGCTTCAGCAATAGTGAAATTGCTTACACAAGTTTGGGAGCATCCAGAAATTGCTAGCACAGCTAAGAGAGTAGTACAGTCCTGTATGATTTGCCTACGATTTAATCCTGGAAAAGGGACACGAACTCCAGCAGGAGGATTTGCTACACCGACTGCACCGTTTGAAGTTTTGCAGGTGGATTATATTTAGCTTGAACGCTGTAATAATTTGAAGTATGTCTTGGTGGTGGTATGTCCCTTCAGTAAATGGATTAAAGCGTACCCCACAAAAGACAATACTGCAATTACTACGGCAAAGGTGCTTTTGAAGGAATTCTTTCCTCGCTATGGTGTTTGCAGATTTTTGTGGAGCGATAACGGACCTCATTTTGTAGAGGATGATATAAAGTATGTCCTGAAAGGATTAGGGATTAAACAGAAGTTTCATGCAGTATTTCACCCACAATCAGCAGGTTGGTGGAAAGATACAATGCTACTCTGAAACTGAAATTAGCTAAGATACAGGCTTCTACTTCTCTGAATTGGCCAGATGCGTTGCCACTGGCATTGTTGTCAATCAGATCAGTGCCTCATTCTCGAACAGGTCTCACACCTTATGAGAATCTGTTTGGCAGGCCAATGAATATCTGGGGAATTCCTAAACCGAGTTCTGTGTATGATGTACCTTGTGTCTTAATGAATGACTATTTTGCACAATTAACTGATAACTTGGTTTCTATTCATCAACAGGTTCGAGAAGCACTTCCTGACAGATCCACAGGCGAGGGCCACAACCTCCGGCCCGGCGACTTCGTCCTTCCAAAGTCCTTCGAGAGGTCGAGCAGTTTGGAGCCAAGGTGGCGTGGGCCAGAGCAAGTGCTACTTGCTACGAGAACAGCAGTTCGAGTCACGAATCGGAAGAATTGGGTCCATGGTACCCATTGCCGCCGAGTACTCCCGACTTTGGTGGAGCCTGCTGTGTTGATCGACCACCGAGAGGTTCTGACTGCAGAGAGAGGTCGTGCTGTGACGCCTGACGGATCTGAGGAATTCTTCCCGGAACAAACAGTCCCTGGAGCAACCAGATATAATTTGAGACCAAGAAAGAAATCTGCAGCATTATGAAAGTTGTCCGACCATTCCCTGGCTCAGTGAAACGGAGAGCCGATGTGGCAAGGGGGGGGGATCAGCCCTGCAATAGAGTAGTGACACCCGTCTTGGCCCGTGTTGAAGAAATCAACGGCTACCCAGGGGTAAGAGCTCTGACAACTACTTTAGTTTCAGGAAGATTTGTTCTGTGTTATGACTAAAATGGAAAAGAAGAAGAAGATATTTTGTTCTGTAGGATTTGTTATTGCTTTGGTAATTACGGCAACAATAACATGGTCTGTTGAGGAGCCAACTCCTGCTCGTGAGTTGTTTGTTGTTACTACACCTACACCAGAGGAGCATTATTTCTTTACGCTCCCATATCAAGAGTTGAAACATCAACAATCTTATCTCAATAATACCTTCATTCAAATGTTGCATCACACCCACATCGCTACGAATGCTACGAACTGTTGGATTTGTGGGATGATGCCTGCACATCAAAAGAAAGGAGGTACACCGTTTATACCTCTCCCTTTTTTGCATAATGGCTCTTGCCGAGCCTGGTATACTTTGCTCTTTGCGACCAGGAAGCCTACAGTGGGTAGATTGCTTTTTCGGTTAAATAAAGAGTGCCATCAGGACAAGGATGGGTATCCTCAAGCGAATGGAACTAAATGGGAGTGGGAAGAATATCGACCGGACAATATTTCAACGCCATATATCTTCACCAACACAAGAGACTCATCTAATGCCGAACATTTTGTCATTTCTGTTACTCAAACACAAGCAGAACTATGTGTACAGAGCATTGGACATATCCCTGTGGGGGTCAGTGAATGTATCACTGTATTGAATATAGATGGTTTAAATAATAGTACCTTTTTAGCTTCACACAACGCTTATTTTGTGTGCGGAAATCGTGGATATTATCGATTGCCAGCCGGTTGGACCGGCATTTGTTATGTGTCATTTTTATTGCCCCCTGTGTTTCTAGCACCTCCATTGTATCATCGAATTCTTAAACTGTTTAACAATATTACTGTAAATAGATTCAAGAGGACTTTGACTACTGATGGTATTGATCAGACTGACACTAGTCTACAACAAAATGTAGATTTTAATTTAGGTTTGTTCTTTTTTGTGGGTGCTGCATTAAACAGCAGAAAGGAGCGACGACTGACTAGAGTAGTGGAAGCTGTAACAGATCAAACAGCTGTAGCATTTGGAAATATCACTGAAGAATTGCAAATTGCTAGAATTGTAGCTTTGCAGAATAGAATGGTACTGGACGTTATGCTAGCAGATAGAGGTGGTACCTGTCGTGTTATAGGTAGTAGCTGCTGTATGTTTATACCTGACCACACCCATCAGTATATAAAGCGATTAATAAACTTCATAAAATCGCTGCAGACCTTCACACAGAAAATGGTACATGGACTTTTACAGGGTGTCTTTGGACTTTAATTTCTGCCTTGGGCTGGAAAGTATTAACAGCTCTGTGTATAATAATTGTAATTATTTACACCTGTGGTGTATGTATTCAATGCAGCCCGATGATTTGTTCTATGTGTGACACTGCTTGTATACCAACTAAAAGCAATATTGCAGAGGTCAAAATGCAGAATGATTTAAAAAAGGAGATAGCTAGTATGATGGCCATTGATGTAAGAGATGAGGATCTGGCTTTTCCCAGGAAGTCGAATGTCTTCAGCTAATGCTGAAAGGGTCGTCTGTTGTAAATCAACAGCGATTAGGTTAAGCATTAGCAGAAGACATGCTTCGTTTTGACCATTATCGTAACAAATGTGCCGACTCCATTTTATTATTTGCAGCGGCCATTTTGTATGCCATACATTGCCATGTGCTCGTCATGTGCTTAGTCCTACCTTCTTGTTCACCGCGCCTGAAGTATGCCCGGCAACAGGCTATTTTTAGTATTCCCCGTCTCCAGAATGTTCAGACATGTGCAGTAGGGTCAACGACCGTTACTAATTGGTTCCAGATAAGAATGTGTTTACCAGTTACAGAAGACTGATAACTCCGCCCACCTATCGATTGTGCCTTCCAATATGTCCTTGTATGGTCATGAAACTGCTCTTGTCTTTTGTACCGCCTTCTCTTGAACCCCTTCATTGTGTAAAAAAGGGGCCATGTGCTTTAGTTCGATGTGCTACTCGATACAATACTGAAGGGTGTTGTGTGGATTGTAGTACCACCTTTAAAGGTTTAATAAACTTTGCTTTTGTATTTTCCAGTTTCATTGCCAACTTTTTCCTAAGGTCTGAGGACTCTGTGCAGAGAAGGGTGAACCCTTGCACTAAGTAGGCCTAGGTGAGGTTTGCTTACAACAAATGCTTTTAAGGGTGCCAGGGAGATCTTGGGTAAACCCGAGAGGGTTGAACAGCCATATTTCAGCCTAGAGATGACTAGTGCTTGGAATGCCATTTTTAAGTCGGGAGCGTCAAGGAAGGGTTTCAGTTTCCATAGGTAGCGCAGCTGGAATCTGGCTGATTTGGCCATCGAGTTCCGCATGTTCAACTTGCAGTCCAGGGTTATTCCCAGTGATTTGGCCGACTCCACGATGATCGGAAGACAGTTTAAGGTTGTGATGGCCTTAATCCATTTCTGAATCTTAGGGTCAGTTTTGGGAGGGAAAATTAGCAGAAATTCTGTTTTCTTTGCATTTTGTTTGAGTTGATTGGAGGCGAGCCATTGGACGGTTAGCTTCAGGGTCTCGTTCAGGGAGAGAATCTCCTTGAGGGATGAGATTTTGATATATATCTGGGTGTCGTCAGCGTACATATGGTAGGAGATATTTGCAGTGCTTAGGACTTTGGCAAGCGGTTCTAAGTAAAGGTTGAAGAGGGTGGGAGACAGCGTCGATCCTTGAGGGACTCCAACCGTGACCGGCGTGGGAGCGGACAGTTTGCCGTTAATTAGGAATCTCTGAGACCTGTTTTGGAGGAAGGATCTGAACCATTCTAGGACTGAGCCATCCAATCCCATCCTTAGTTTGAGGCGCTCAAGTAACTTTCCATGGTTGACCATATCGAAGGCCGAGGATAGATCTAGGAGGATTAGGAGACAAGTTTTACCTTGGTCAAGGGTTTGGAGGTCATCATCAACAATGTGGATTTGCACCGAGCCTCCAGTTCTTTGTGGTCCATGTTCTTGGTGTCTCTGACCCAGCGTTTAGGAATCACTTGCTGCGGTGCCCATGTCTTGTGGGTGCTGGGTAGTAGGAAGACAATGGTGTGGTGGTCACACCAGTCACAGGGGTCTGTGGAGATGAGCTTGACTGTTGATTCCTTGGAGGTAATCCAGTCAAGGGTGGCCCCTTTCGAGTGAGTTGGGAGTAAGCAAGATTGGGTCTGGATTTGATCGGCCTGGAGGTCTTTAATAGCGTTGACATGAGGATCCTTGGGATCGTTCCAGTGCAGGTTGAAGTCGCCAAGGAAAATGTGTTTAGCTTTTAGGGGAACTCTTTGCTGTGAGAATTTCCATGAGGTGGTCTGTAACGGAGTCATTCATGCCTGGGGGGTGGTAAAAGATGTGCAGGAGGCTGCCAGGACCTATAACAAACTGCCCCTCCACCTCTGATCAGCACCCTCCCTTGCAGGCTTTAGAAAGAAACTCAAGACCTGGCTTTTCGAAAGACGCCTGGCACCATTAGCGCGCATATTTCCCTAGGAGTGACAGCGCTGCCGATTGATTGATTTCCTTCCTTGCACTAGGGCCCAAGACACACTGACTATGCTACTAACTTAGGCCCCCTCACACAATGATAGTTAGGGTAAGTAAAGGGCAATTAGTGTCTCCAATATCTAGGCTTCACTGACTGTCTCTGTGCATCTGTACTCTGGCCAACCTACAGAAGTGGGACAGACTCTCACTGGCAGTCCCAGGCCTTTTCCAAAGCCCACTTACCCTGACAGTGCACTGCCTAGTATCCACATCCTGTTTGGTAAATATGCGCATTCCTTCATGATGGAAATTTGAAAAAGCATTTTCCAGGGGCACAACCCAGTGTAAAGAGGTACAGCTCATCTTCATTGGTAGGCACTAACTTAGTCCACAAAAGAGTACTTATTACAGAATGCGCAATGAGCACATGTACTTTGCCCTATATTATATCAACTGATTCTACTTCTCACATGCAAATGGTCCAGAGTTTTTTTTTACAGGAGTATGCATTATGGAATCTGAACCTATGTTTTGTATCATTAGAGTGCACATGGTTATTTTTTTTTCTACAGTCTACAAAAGTATTCTATGGTGATGTTGATTAATCATACTCTGGTTTTATAAATAAAGAGACAGTGAAGGCCTGTGAGAAGAATCAATGTGGACCACTGTCCTCCCTCTTTTTGGAACACTCAGTCCCCCCTTCAAATGAATGGTTGCTGCCTATATCAATCAAAATGATGATGAATGTCGGCTTCCAACTGAAAGCTGAGTTCACTCCATTTGCAGCTGTATAATTGGTGTGTTTTTGCAGAACATTTTCCCTGTCTGACCCCATCATAAAAAAGCGTTGCAGTTACAATGGGGCTTAGGAATCGACCGCCAGGGATGCTTGCCCCTCCCAGGGCTATTTGGTCCATGGTGCGGCCCAGAGCCTAATTGGGCTCGTTGGGCTCCATTTGAGTAGGGGAGCTCGCGGGGGTATAAAACCGGACATTTTGTCAACAGTGACACCATTTTAGTAAGGTGACACGGCAGCCGGTTGGGTGCTGGGTAGGAGGGCAGTGGAATTTTTGAAGACTTTTTTAAAGGATCTGAAGCGGAGATGGCGTCCTTATATGAAGAGATCGACCCCAGGGTGGCAGGAGCCATGCACCTGCTTGCCGAAGCAGAGCGCATGGATCTGCTGTGGACGGAGTGTGTGGCTGGCACATCGGGCACTAGACGTGGCAGCAGAAGCGGCAACGGTGTGGGCCTCTTCACCGCCTTTGTCATGGAAAAGAGGGCTCATGTGGCTGGTAGGTGCAACTGGCTGCCAGCAGAGAGGCCGCATGCGTTAACACACCATGGGGGAGGGCGCGGGGTGCGACGCCCCGTGGTCATGTTTGCCAAGGGGGCAGGCAGGACCGACATTGAGGAAAAATATGAGGTTGCGGCGGCCGCTGAGGCTGTGCGCGACTCACAGAAGGGAAAGAGGGGGGACAAGAAAGGCAAAAGTGGGACGGTGGAGGGGGAGGGGCCAAGCATTATTGGCAGTAGGAAGGGCCAGCAGGGGCCAGGTAAGAGGCAGCAGGCTCCAACAGTAGTGGAAGGGAGCGGACATGAGAGAGGGCATGCAGAGGAAAAGAGGGCTGGAATCATAATAGAGTGAGTAGAAGGGGTTAAGGAAAGGGGGAAGGAGCAGCTTGTTGGGGGACAGGGAAAGGGACAAGGGAATGGAGGACGTCGAGAAGGGATGGGTGGGAGGGGGAGGAGTCCCGGCAATATGGTCGAACAGGTGGGGCCAAGGTGAGGGGCAAACACCATCTCTGGAGTTGGGAGGGTGGTAGGAGAGGGCCCCCGGGGGATTTAGGTTCTGGTAGTCGGAGGAGGGGAGATAGTTGCAAAGGTGGACAGTCATGACCCATTGTTATTGTTATTGTTATTGTTATTGTTATTTTAATTTTATACCGCGCCTAATCACCTGCAGGTCTCTAAGCGCCAGGAAAAGATGGTACAGGACAACAACATAACGAAGTCAGAGCAAAGAGCAGCATTCCGGTTATGCTATGCTCAGGCTTCTCCTAAACAATAGCGTTTTTAAGCTCTTTCGGAATCTTAGGAGGTTTCCTTCCTCGCGCAACCCTCCAGGCAGACTGTTCCACAACTGGGGAACCAGTATTGAGAAAGCTCTCCCTCCCTTCGTCGCCAGCCTATAGCGAGAGCAGGTCAGCAGCTGCGAGTCCGAGGACCGAAGTGATCTCGTCGGACAGTACAGCTGCAGGCGCTCCTTGATATAGGCTGGAGCCTTACCGTAAATTGCCTTATGAGCTGTACACAAACTCTTAAATTCCACTCTCTCTTTAATTGGAAGCCAATGTAGGCTTTGTAGTAGGGGAGTGGCTCTAGACCTCCTAGGAAGTCTAAAGATCAAACGGGCAGCATCATTCATCAAAACCTGGAGCCTGTTGGTGAGGGTTTTCGGTAAGCCAAGATAGAGAGCATTTCCGTAATCGATTCTGGAAATGATGGTGGCAGCCACTATTGATCGCATCATGGGCTCTGAAAGGATAGGGGATAGCTTCCGCAGTTGCCGAATGATATTAATACAGCTGCCTACCACCGATGCGATCTGAGCAGCCATCGACAGGTCGGCATCCAGTTTAATCCCTAAACTTTTCACAGCCAGGCTTGGTTTTGGGGCAGGGCCCAACTCCATAGGCCAGTAAAGGTCACTCCAAGGTGAAGAAGTGGATGGGATAACCAAGATCTCAGTTTTGTCAGGATTGACTTTTAAAAGGTTATCCGTCATCCATTGCACCGTGAACCTCAGGATGTTCTGGGATTGGAGTTGTGCCTCCGTGGTGTCATTTATACTTAGCAGTAGCTGCGTGTCATCAGCGTAGTTAAAAACTTTACAGTTCATCGCAGCTAGCGAAGCAATCAGTGGTTGCAGGTAAAGGTTAAATAGAAGCGGGGACAGGGCAGACCCCTGCGGTACCCCACACTCCAAGATCCCCACCTCTGATGTTTCATCCCCCAGTTGTATCTTTTGGGTCCTTCCTATAAGGAAGGATTCCAACCACTGAAAAGCCAAGCCCTTAATCCCAGAGTTCTTCAATCTATCCAAGAGCAAAGCATGGCTGACAGTGTCGAACGCCGCTGATAGGTCTAATAATATCAGGGCGCTCGCATTCTTACAGTCAGCTCGACCTCTTAGATCATCCAGCACCGAGAGCATCACTAACTCGGTGCTGTGGTGGGCTCGAAACCCTGCCTGTCTATCATGGAGTAGGTGGTGAGATTCCAGATAGCAGGACAGGGACTGAAGAACGTGCTGCTCAAGGACTTTTGAGAGAAAGGGAAGCTGGGAGATGGGTCTGTAGTTTTTTAACACAGCAGGATCCGACCCCAGCTTTTTCAATAGAGGTCTTACCCGCGCCTCCTTAAGTTCATTCGGCAAATATCCCATGCCTAGCGATCTATTGAGGAGAGAGATGATATACTCCTCTAATAAGGGACGTGCGATGCGAAAGATCTCATGAGCTTGAAAAGGGCGGAACAGAGGGGAGGGACAGTAGGCAGGGAGGAGGAACCGGAAGGGGAGTCAGTGTCTGCCATAGTGGCAGCAATGCTGGAGTGGAGTGACGGGGAGGAGCAGAAAGGGGGTGTTAGGTGGGTCACAGGGCAGGGTGTAGACCACCGGCCATAGTATATATGTGCCGGGGATGGACCCTGGGGGGCTCTAGCACAGCGTGGGGCATTCGGCGGGGCAGGTGAGGAAATGGGCAAGGGAGTCAGAGCAGGGGGATGGAGAAGGGGCAGAGGGAGACAGCTCAGGAGTAGGATTGGAGCGGAGTATTGGCAGTGGTGTTTGTTTTCGGAGTCAGCAGGAGTAGGCGGGTCGTTAACCATGGTTTGCCGGACCTAATTGCAATTGCAGGGTCAGCAGGCATGGAAGGTAACAGACTTGGGTGAGTCACATGCGGCTCCGCGTCACCGAGAAGGATTGGCATTGTTAAAGGCGGACTGTCGGACCATGTCAAGGGACAGGCAGGACACAGTACAACGCCGGACGGAAGAGCTATCGGTGGTACAGCAACCCCGTTAGGTTGATTTGTCCCCGGGGGCAAAGGCAGGAGAGACAGGGCAAGAACACAGGAGTGGGGCTGAAAGTCAATAGTGCTGGATAAATTGTTTAAAGAAGTTGAAGAAGGGTGTATGGAAGGCTCGTTAACAGATTGGCCTATGGGAGACTTTCACCATTCGGAGTAGTACCTAAGAAAAAACAAGGACAATTTAGATTGAAACAACACCTTTCATGGCCGGAAGGGATCTCAGTTAATGATTTTATAGCTGAGGACTTGACATCAGTTTCATATTTGTCAATAAATGTAGCCAGAGGACTGGTAGAGAGGGTAGGAACAGGGGCACTTATGTGACATATATTCTGCTTTCCATTTACTGCTGTACACCCTCATGATTTTCAGTTGCTCTGCATACAGTTTGACGGGCAAATATTTGTGGTCAAAGAGCTACCAATGGGCTGTTCCATATCCTGTGCATTGTTCAAGCTTCTTTCGTTAAAATCTTTATTTTGGTAAAAAATACCATAAAAGCACATATTTTAGTAATTGACATAGATCCTACATAGCAGTTAATTATCACATTTCACATAAAGTTTAAAACATAAAAAAATGCAGTTACAGACAAAACGTGAATTATTAAAATTGATTAAAAGCATAACCGAATGGATCTTTTTAACTCAAAGGCCAACTTGGCCCTAGCTAGTTAGAACTCGTTGAATACGCCACATTGCAGCCAAAAAATGTGACACAGCAAAAACAATTGGCCCAGTAGAGTCAGTTTTCAATACTCTAAGCGCATGTGCACACTGCCGGAAGCCCACATTTTTACACAATGGTTTAAGCCAATACTTCCTTGGTTTCTGGTAAGCAGGGCAAAAAAAGAATACATGTGACTCGGTTCCACTATAATTTTCACAAGAGGGGCAATTTTCTGGGGCAGAGATTGTCCATTTGCATGTGAACACTCGTAAGGGTAAGACCCCATGCCTCCAATGCACAAACAATTTTCTGGCTACTACATGATAGATTATTCTAGAGCCATTATTAGGGTTATTCAGAGCCATTCTCAACTTCTCAGCTCTGTATATCTTCGTGAGCATATTGCCTGAGATCTCTTTACAGCCCTGCTCTGGGTCAGACCATAAGACAGGAAGACCCAGCCTAGTGCATTCCTGTTTAATGTAAGTGGGCCACGAAAATTTGGATGTGGTCGTAGAGTTGGGTATTTCTCTAAGCTCCTGCCGATGCCAATATCTTATTGGTTTCAAGGCTAACTCCTCGGCGTTTGGCGTGATCCCCAAATCAAGTCTTAGTGGGAGCAACGGGGTACTAGGAGGAAGGGCCACCAACTGCCACAGAAAATTGTTCTCCACCCTGGTGATTTTAGGTTTGATTGCAATGTCCCCATACAAACTTGCCCCCTGGCCTGTGATTTGTAGACCTCAAGAGGTGGACCGAGAGGTTTGATCGTTGACAGGTTGGATTCTCTAAGGATCCTGAGTTTTAATTGGGATTTTGTTTGCTCTGGGCCCCACGACATGCTCTCATTAATCGTGACCCCTAGGTAAACAAAAGTGCCTACCCTTTCTAATCTAGTATTGCCTAGAATAGGATTAGGTCTTGTGGTTCTAGGCGGGTTGAAGATCATACATTTTGTTTTAATTGAGTTGATCTCCAAACCACGAGTAGTACAAAATTCTACAAACCCATCCAGTGTTCGCTGTATGCATATTGGGGTTCTGGAGAGCAATAGGGTTTCGTCGGCGAACATTATCGCCCGCACCCTAATCCCTGCCAGCTTGGGTGCATCATTATTCTGGACACCATTTAAGTGGCCCATTACCCCGTTGACATAGAGGCAGAACAGGGTCGGTACAAGCACACAGCCCTGCCTTACCCCCCGGTCAACGGGGAATCTCGATGACAGTTCGCCACTCCTCCCACATCTGACTTGAGCGAAATTAGCCTCGTGTAGCCTCACCAGGACTGAAAGGAGATGGGTGGGGACACCCAGCTCGAGTAGGACACTCCAGAGTTTACCCCTGGGTACAAGTTCGAAGGCAGAGCGGAGGTCTATGAACACCAAATAAAGGCTGCCCCCCTCTATACACACCGTTTTCCAGTGCAAGAGCACTAATCGGAAAATTTGGTCCACGGTGGAGGTGTTATTTCTGAACCCTGCCTGATAAGGGCTGAGTATCACAGACTCCTCCATCCAGTCCTGTAGCTGTTCGAGAATAAGTCTCGTAAAGATCTTCTGGGGGACGTCGATGAGACTTATAGGTCTGTAATTGGATGGGAGCAGAGGTGAGCCCTTTTTAAAGATAGGAACTATCTATGCTCCCAGCCATGTACTGGGGAGAGCCATGCCTCTCAAGATTGCATCAAATATTATCCTGAGATAAGAACCCCAGACTTCCGGTAGGTGCTTAAAGAGGTCACCCGGGAGTTTGTCTTGGCCGGGTGCGTTATTTGCGGCCAGTTTGGTAATTGCACTGCACACCTCGGCCACCGTGACCTCGCACTCCTCTGGCTGAATAATATGCGTGCCTAGGGTGAATAGGTTAGTATGTTCATCGGAGGGAACCACACTTGAATACAGAGCCCGGAAATGGCCCTCCCATACCTGTGGCGCTAGGTTGGGTTCTACTGCTACTTTCGAATGTCCTGTGCCAGTGTTGATTATGGACCAAAATGTTTTATAGTCGTTATTTTCTAAAGCGGAAGATAGACTGGTCCATTTTTCCTGGTCCCACTCTACCTTCGCGCTCCTAATTAGCCTTTTATAGCAAGCCCTCCTTTCTTTTATTACAGTTTTATTATTATCTTTGAGGGCCAGCACCAGCTCGGACTTGGCCCTCCTGCATGCCTTGTTGTACCAGGAAGAGCAGCGGACCCTCTTGCCCGTTTTAGACACCTTGGGATTCAGTACCTCTGCCAGGCTAGTAACCAGGTCCCAATGGAGTTCCCTTAGCTGTGATAGGATTCTCGGTGGGAGGTAAATCAACGAGGGCAGCAACCTCAGACAGTACTGGAAGTGCCAGATTGTACAGTTTCGCTAACTGTTCTGGATTTTCCTTCAGACTAGACCATCTAACTCTACGCCTGTTATTTGTCACGGTGAGATTGTTATTAGCACCATCACCTGTTGCAGTGCCTCCACTCCTCCCAAAGTTAGGCAAGACCATTTCTAGAGTTAGGGCATTATGGTCACTATCCAATCTAGGCAACACGGAGAAGTCAATTACCATCGGCCTGAGCCTAGTTAGCAGTAAGATATAGTCAAGATGTGACGTTTGTCCCGGTTTGTTATATGTGCACTTGGCTGGGATATCCGAGGGGGTACGGCCATTACAAGCACGTAATGAATGAGTGATAGTAAAGGCCGTAACTTGTACGGCTAATGGCGACCATGCCCTAGCAAACGGTGCTTGGGTCATGGGTATTGACCAGTGGTCATCCTCAGCCATTAGGGCGCCTTCATTGAGGCCCTCTAAAGGCTCGTAATGGCTATTCAGATCGCCCCCTACCACTTTATGGAAATCCTTCGAGATGCATGCTATGAAGGTAGAGAGATCATTAATAGTGCTGGACATGGGACAAACAGAAGTCCAAGTGGCTATACCCAAACTAACATCATGGATCAATATGCCCAGGCTAAGCTATCGCCCAGTGGACCGGGTAGGTCGCTGGAGGGAACAAGAGATCAACTGACTTCAGCGGCCGAGCCGACCCTACAAGACGTCATGGCCGCCATCGATGGGATCAGATCGTCCCTCGGGAAACAAATGGAGACTCTCGCCCACAAACTCGACACGTTGGCGATTGATGTGAATCTGATCCGCACGGACCTAGCGAAAACCAATGGAAAGGTTAAATCGTTGGACATTAAGACTTCCGGTCTGACGGACGACGTTGTTGAGATACAGACGGAGGTTCGCAATTTAAGGGCCTCCAATGACTTCTTTGCACGTCGTCTGGAGGATTTTGAAGAAAGGGCCAGGCGGAAGAATGTCCCTATCATCGGAGTTCCGGAGAAGGCGGAGGATGCGGCAGCTGACCTCTTCGTGGAGAACCTCATTGTTAATCACCTTGCACCCAAGGGACTGAGTAATTTTTTCACTTTGGAACAGGCTCACAGGGTTCCGGGTGGTAAACCCAAGACGGGTGCCCCACCACGGCCTATGATAGCACAGATTTTTAACTTCCGTGATAGAGACGCTATACTGCAGGCCTCGCGGGCGGGCGGTCCCATAAAGTTTGAAAACTCTACCATCAGTTTTTATCCAGACTTTACCCAAGCTGTTCAGAAACAGAGACTTAGTTTTCTTGGGGTAAAAAAGAGACTCCATGAGATGGGCCTCAAGTACGCCATGCTTTTTCCGGCCAAGTTGCGAATTGAACATGCAGAGCGGACCTATTTTTTCGACAGATCGGAGGTGGTGGCCAACTGGCTGGATATTCTACCGACCCATCATCCACGGGACGGGTAAACCGGCGGTGTGGAGGGCATATCGATGGACCAGGAATAAGCGCTATTATTGTCTGGTTCCTGGGGTCTTTCGGGGGTTTCGAACTGTGGTGCACTAATTGTGTAGTATGATTCTGTGAGACATTTTGGGGGGTTGCGCGGCTATCGGTGGGTCTTTTTCCTCCTCTGCTTGACTTTCTGTAGCTTAGTTTAGATGTGGTGGCGACAGGCACACTGCAAGTTGGGATGGCTTTCTAGTCTTATGCAGGGGTGCAGGGTGGGGGGGATTTGTTGGTATCCCAGTTTGTTTCTCCGCAAGGCACAGTATTGCAAGACTTTCTGATTGAAGTGCTGGTTTCTTCTTGGGGTTGGATCCTCTTTCTCCTGTGGGATGGGGGTAGGGGGTTGAGGCTTATGATCTGGAATGTGAATGAGTTGGGGGATAGGATAAAGCGTGGAGTAGTGCTGCAACTATTAAAACGTCACTCCCCGGATGTGGTCCTACTTCAGGAGACTCACTTGATAGGAAATACATGTTATGCCATGAATAGGAAGGGGTATCGCTTGGTTGCCCATGCAGGGTTCTCCTCAGGCTCCCGGGGGGTGGGTATCCTTATTAAGAACTCTCTCCCGTTGGAAGTTGATGCAACTGTTCTCGATGATAGAGGGTGTTATGTCGTTCTTACTGGTCGATGGGAGGGCAGGACCCTTTCCCTGGTCTCTGTCTATGTCCCTCCTGGCCTACAGTGAACTACCTTTGCGGACTTGGGACGGGTTATCCTTGCTCTCCCCGAGGGATCATTGCTACTGGGTGGTGATTTCATTGCGGTTGTATCTGGTATTTCTGATAGACACCCACCTAGGGACCTCAAGGGGGCGCAGAATTGGCTTCATGACTTCATTGATACTCTAGGCCTGGTTGATTGCTGGAAACTGTTGCACCCCTCTCAGCGGCAATACACATTTCATTCTGGCGCTCATGGTAGCCTCCCGAGGCTTTTGTCACTGAGGTTAAACATATGGCTCGGGGAATATCCGATCATTCTCCTTTGTGGCTTCGGTTTGAAGTGTCATTGGGGACCGAGGGGCGGGTGGCCCCGATCAACCCCTGGTATCTCCGCAACCCTCAAACTCGTCACGATTTGATAAAGTCACTTGATCAATATTTTTCAGAGAATGAGGGCTCTGTGTCGTCCGCAATGTCGTTTTGGGAAGCCTTTAAGACAGTTCTCAGGGGCCAAGCCCTGTCGCTGATTACGGGCGTTAAGAAACGGAGAGATGAGGCTGTAGTGAAGGTCGAGACTGAAATAGCAGACCTGGAGTTAAATCTGGAACAGGAGGTCACCCGTGCAAAAACACATGTATTGCGATTAAAACAGTTGGAGTACAGGGCGTTGGTTATGGATGCAGCTAAGGCCATGAGTCGAGAGCAACAGGGTCGTCTATATGATGTGGGAGATAAAGCAGGTAAACTGATAGCATGGTTGGATAAGAGAGACAGAGCTAGTCGTGTTGTGCCTGAGATTAAGACAGCGAGTGGTGTGCGGGTCGCGGACCCGGTGGAAATTGTCGAGTGCTTTGCGGATCATTCGGACGGTGTACTTCCACTGTGTCGGATAGGCTGGAGGAGGACTCTCATTTGTCGCTTCGGAACATTGCACTGCCGAGTCTTTCAGATGCAGATAAAGAGCAAATGGATAGTGCAATAACTGCTGATGAGGTAGCCCTTGCGATCAGCTCCTTGCGGTCTGGTAAAGCCATGGGTCCTTACGGGCTGCCGATAGAGCTTTACAAGTTGCGGCCCGACAAGATAGCTCCCTACTTGAGAGATATGTTTTTAGAGTCTTGTGAACGTGGTTCTCTCCCCCGGGATCAGCGACTTGCGACGATTGTTGTCATACATAAGGAGGGGAAACCGAGGGACAAGTGTGGGTCGTACCGACCTATATCTCTTTTGAATGCCGAGCCTAAGATTCTTGCAAAGGTACTGGCCAATCAATTGATTACTGTTAATAGCGACCTGATCCGTCCGGATCAATCCGGTTTTATCCCCCATCAAAACACTGCGCTGAATCTTAGGCGTCTGAGTTCTCACGAGAGCTGCGACGCTATGTGAGCCGGCCTTTTTGGCGTCCTTGGATGCCACGATGGCCTTTGATACTATTGAGTGTCCTTATCTGTAGGCTGCGTTAGCTAAATTTGGGTTTGGTCCCGGTTTTATCGGCTGGGTGCGACTTCTTTATGAGAACCCCCTTGCGCAAATTGTAGTGAACGGTCGAGTCTCGGTTTCATTTGGTCTCCGGCGCGGTACTCGTCAGGGGTGTCCACTGTCACTGCTCCTGTTCGCCCTAGCCCATGTGCCCCTCGCTTCAAGGATCCGCTGGGAGCCCTCGATGAGGGGTATTCAGTGGTCCTCTGAGTATGAAGATCGCATCTCGCTCTACGCAGATGATATTTTGCTATATCTGACCTCGCCCAGGAAGTCGTTGATGGTTTTGTGCGATGTCCTGGCCTCTTTTGGTAGAAACTCGGGTTTGAATATCAATTGGGCAAAATCCTATTTGTACGTTCTCTCTGGTGACGTCCCCCTCCTTCCGCGCAACTGCCTCATCCAGGTGACACAGACGGGATTTAAGTATCTCGGTATCTGGGTCTCCATGGACCCTGTGGCTCGGTATGAGCGGAATCTTCTCCCACCTCTGACCAGATTGAGGCAGGACGTCGCAGGTTGGCGTAGACTCCTGCAGTCGCCGTTGGGACGCGCGGCCCTCTTTAAGATTATGTCTCTGCCTCGTTTCCTTTATGCCCTCTAAAACACTCTCGATATAGTTCCCGCTAGTTATTTTCGTAAAGTTGAGGGTCTTCAGAGGAAACTGATATGGGACGGTAGACCTCGCATTGCGCTGACCAAACTAACGCCCCTCGTGGTACGACGGGGGTATTGCCCTCCCGGACATCAAACATTATTACTGGGCGTCTCAGTTGGGATCCATTAATCATGGTATGTATTGTCCCGAATTGAACCCTACTTTCGCTATGGATAGATGGCTGCTAGCTGGGGGTAACTACTATAGGGCACTGTACTCGAAATCAGTGGTCAAGTCATTGTCGGGCCTACGAAGACGGCAGTTCGTATATGGCAAGATGGAAGGACCGCTTGACTTTAGTAACCCCCCTTTTCGACTCTGATAGACTTGGTAAGCTGTGGAAGACAAAAGGGTTCGATAACTGGGACCTCATTGGTATTAGCAAGGTGGGAGACATCTGGGTTAAGGGACAAGTGAAATCGTTTGATACTTTAAGGACGGAGTTTGAATTAGGGAACTCGGAGTATTTTCGCTATGTCCAGGTTTGCCATGCCTTGATGTCAGTCTTTTCGATAGGGGAGGCGGTCCCTGAGTCGTCCCCGCTTGAAGACAGGTTGCTGGATGGACACGTTCCAGACAGTACTATTTCCCTTGTCTATAAAAAGTTGTTCAATGATAGGTCGGACCTCCTGTTGCCCTTACGTGATCTCTGGATCCAGCGGCCTCGAAATGGATGACGAGGACTGGCAATCGGCGATCTCCTCTCCCAAGGAGGTCGTGATTCCAACGAGACTGCGGCTGGTTCAGCTTAAGATTCTTCACAGGGTGTACGTCACGGGCCCCCGTCTGGTTCGGATGGGCTTTTCCGAGGAGGATTTGTGTAGGCGGGGATGTGGACAGGTGGGGACATTTCTTCATATTATTTGGGAATGTCATGAAGTTGCGGCTTATTGGAACGGGGTGTACGATGTTATGGAAGAGGTTACGAGTATTGCTCTCTTGCCGGAGGCCAGGCGCTGCTTGTTAAATGTCTGGGAGCCTACGGATTACAACGTAGCCCAGACCCAGTTGGCGACCCTGGGGGCCATGATTGCTAAGCGTGATATTGCGTAATTGTGGGGGTCCCAGAGGCCGCCTACGGTTGAAGTATGGAAGGAAAACATGGACTGGTGCATGTTTAGGGAAAAAATGGTATATCTGGCCCGGGGCCGCCCCCGGAAATGGCATAGAGTGTGGGGGCCATGGAACAGGTATCGTGGAGACATATGTACACCACCTGCAGTAGATAACATCGATATCCCACTCTCTCACTGACCCCACATTAATGTTTGTATTATTGTCTGCTTACTGCTTCGCCCCTGTACTCCTCCCTCCCTTATAGTGATTACTGATTATTTGATGTACTGTTAATTCGGCCTCATTTGGACAAAGCAATTTGTATATTGTTTTCTTGCCTTGCTTGTTATATTTAATAAAACTAAATATAAAAAATAAATAAATAGTGCTGGACTCTCTGCCTATGCTAGTGGGACGTGAATAGACGTTATCAATGCTAAATTATAGGCATTAGGCCAGGTTAGAACACATTGTATATCTCCAGAGTGAGTGCTGAGTACTAAGGCCCTACAGCCCAGGTGGGCTCCCACCCATATTGTGAGGCCTCCCGAGGGACGTCCCCTCTCTCCCCAGACTGCCGGGACAAAGAAAGAGGTGAAGCCCACCCTAAGTTGCTCCGTTCTCGCTCAGGTCTCCTGAAACAGTCACACACCGTTTTCATCTACAAAGGATCCCCATTCTGGACAGGAAAGTTTGTTAGATAATCCTGCCAGGTTCCAGGATAATATTTTTATTACCTCTGGTTTGGGACCCGAGACTCCCCTCTTATTTTGCTCAACATCAATCACCTCCAGAGGACCTATTTCACCCACAGGATTCGATAGAAATTTTCCCTCCCCAAAATGGCCAACTACAGGCTCCCTAGAGTGTGCACAATTACTAGCAACAGCTAGGGTCGGGATGACCCTCTCACAACTTCCTTCCTTGCTGTCCCCTATTTGTTCCTGTGACCATCTGCCTCGATCGACCCCATCTTCCGGCTCAACCTCGGTCTGTGCCTCAGTTGGGTCCCTAATAATATTGTCCGGTTGAATTGGTCTTAGTCAGTCCACCATATCTAAGCAGCTGAATCTATTGTGTAGGGAGAGAGCCGCAGTTGTCTGGGATTGTCTAGGCCTTCCCTGACTGGGACCAATCCTTGCCCGGGGGCCTACTGAATTCCATACTGGATCTGGTGCTGTAACCGGGGGATAAAAATACGAGAAGGGAAGAGACTGAATTGCTGATGCGGATGTGCGTTGTGTCCAATGGCATGTATGAGACACTGCCCGTGTATCCCTAAAATTAATTATGATACAGTTGCCCATATGGTCCTTGATTCTGTGGCCCATCCATGCTACCCTACGAACATGCAAGATCTCACTTTTGATGTTCAGCGGTAGTGGTCTGTTTTTATTGAGCCAATCAGTAACTTTATTCTTTAAGGAGAGGTGTGACTCTTCAATAGCATTCACCACCGGTGGCACCCCAGCTAAAACTACAACAAGAGGGCTACATTCCAGGGGTAGGTCAATTCGCGTGCATGATATTTTTGGAGTACTTTGGGAATTTAGGGCAACTTCCTGGGTGTGTATAGGCTTGTCATTTCTTTCGGCATGCCTGTCTGTCTTATTCATAGTCGGTCCCATTTTAGCTGGTGATAGGCTCCTATTCCCCTGGTCCCTCCGGCACGTAGCAGACCCAGATTTGTCTGGTAGCGAGCTCCCGGCCTCCTGAGCCCTTTGCAGGTCTGATAGGGGCCTTGCACCACTTCTCAGGGTTAACATCAGGAGTGGTTGGGGCGAGTGCCCAGTATTGGTGTTCTTGGTGCTTGTTAAAACCCCAGGAATCTGGTGTAAAGCATTAGTGATAGTTGCTAAATTTGCTTCAATAGCTGACATTCTATTCATTAAAGGCATTAGGCAATCAGCAATAATATTCCCCACTTTCTCCCAAAAAGCACTGTTCAAGGTAACCACGGGGACCTCAGAGGTATCAGGGATGTTCGAAGTCACTAAAGTTGTCACAGACTCCGTCTCCGCCTCCGCATTTTGATCCACAAGTTTATGTCCCTCTTGAACCGGTTTTGTTGGCCTTCCTCCAATGGAACGATTTGTTAGCCCCCTGCCTTCTTCTTGTTTTTAGGACCTTGTTTGTCATTTGGTGGCTCCTTTCTGGGCTTAAGGGGAGCGGTCTTGGACCTAGTTGTTGGGCAAGCTGGCTGGTCCAATAGGTTGTTTTCAAACACAGAGTCCCCCGCCGTGGTCAAGATAGCGTTACCCAACAGCGGCGGATCGTTATTAACGACGTCGTTAGGTGAAAGGGAATCCCGCAAGTGACCAACCTCCATTGGGCACCCCGCTGCCCCTGGACCAAGTGATAGTCGTTGTTCTGTTACCTCTAGCTCTTGGGCAATCACTTTAGAGGCTAATGTAATAAAATAATCCAGTGTTCCCAATGTTCTCCCCCCTTTCAGCTCTTTCCTTCCTCAGGTTGACAAGTTCCAACTTTTTTTAAATCTTTTTTTCAAAAATGTGTTCTTACCGTTGGAAGTCAGGGGGCCCAGTGTCCTGGTGGCAATGTCATAGGGTAAGGGTCAGAGGGTAAGCCCAGCTTAGCCTTCTCTGGCCTCGAATGGGCTCAAGCGGGCCTGCCCTTGGCCCGGGCTTCGCCCGGCGTGCGTCCCGCACGCGTACCGCGGAGCGTGGGGCGTTTCTAATAATATAGGCTATGCAGTGTCAGGGGTTGGAGCGCGTTGACAGTGGCTGCGGGGCTCCTGGTCAATGGAGTCCCGCTCTGCTCTGTTCCTCCCCGGTCGGACTGCTCCCAAGTTGCTCCAAAACCGCTGTGAGTGGCGCCCACGGAGTGGGGGCCGCGAGCAGATTTCAGGTGGCGGCGGCATTAGGGGGTGGAGTGCGTTGACATTGGCTGCGGGGCTCCTGGTCAATGGAGTCACGCTCTGCTCCTTTCCTCCCCGGTCGGACTGCTCCCAAGTTGCTCCAAAACCGCTGCGAGCATTTCAGCTCCTTTATGCAATGGGTTTTCTTGTGGCAGGCAGGTAAAGAGTCGGTGACACACTACCTTGACGACTTCTTCCTGGTGGGCCAACCCGGTTCAGTGGTCTGTCAGCAACAGCAGACAAGTTTTCAAGAGCTCATGGGGTGATTAGGTGTGCCCTTAGCACCAGAGAAGACACAAGTTCCGAATACGATGTTGTCATTTCTGGGTATTGAATTGGGCTCGGGGGGATGGAGGAACGCCTACTGATGGAGAAGAAGCTGCATATAATGATGCTGATAGACAACATGCTGGCTAGCAAACAGTGACAGTAAGGGAAGTGCAGGTGACCTTAGGACATCTTAACTTCGCATGTATAGTAACACGGACAGGATGGACATTTTGTAGGAGATTTTTAAGGTCATTGGCTGACCTTACATTGCCACATCATCACATGCGCTTGCCCACAGGGACGAAAGAGGATTTACGCATGTGACTCAAATAGTTGGAGGATTTCAATGGCAACCCAATGGCAATGCCCAAAGAGTGGGAGTAGGATGTACAGATATACTAATTTACAGTAGGAGCTGGTTTTGGGTTGTTTAGGCAGGGCAGATGGTGCGCCAAAGAGTGGTGTGGCATTGAAAGAAAGGTGGGAGGAGCATCGCCTTTTTTGAGTTATTTCCTCTAGTAGTCGCAGTTACAGTGTGGGTGCCGAATTTGGCACACAGGAATGTTATTTTTAGCTTGGACAACAAGGCAGGGGTGCAAGTGGTGAATAAGCAATCCTTGAGGGATGCCCAGGTACTCAAGTTGATGCGGATGTTTGTACTCAGTTGTTTGAAACACAATATTTTGTTTCGGGCCAGGCATGTCCCGGGGTGGACAATGATGACATTGCGGACGCTTTGTCCTGTTCACAGTGGTAGAGGTTCTGTCATCTAGCCATGGAGGTGGACGACTGCAAGACACCAGTGCTGGCAGGGATGTAGTCTGTAGGACACAAAGGATGCTCCAACTGTTGTATGGTCTTTGCTGTATCCACGCAGAGGGCGTATAAATGGGCTTAGCGGGAATTCTTAGAAGGGGGGGCTCAGAGGAGGATAGACAGGTGAGCAAGGGAAGAGAATGTGGTACTGTTTATACTATCAATGATTGACAGGGGATTGTCAAGGGTCACTATTACAGGCAAGCTGGCAGGGATCGCTTTCATGGGGAAGATGAGGGGGGGTATGCCTCCTCGGATGGTGAACTGGGAAGACGCATTCTAGAAGGCTGGGTCAGGGAGAGAGAGGTTAGGTGGTGAATAAGGAGACCAGTATCTAAGGTTTTGTTGTTAGGTTTGCTAGACTTCATTCAGATGATTTGCAGGAATTATGAGGAGACAATAATATTTTGCACCTTAATGTCTTGGATGTATTTTGTGGCTTATTGGGTGCCAGAACTGCTGGGTAGGATGGGTGTTCCAGGTATACAATGGGGCAAAGTGGACACGAGGGAAAGGGAGGTGCTAGTGAAGATTAAACAATCGAAAACAGACCAAAGGAGAGCGGAGAAGTGGGTAGTGATGGGAGCTACAGGTGATGGGGTGGCATGCCTGGTTAAATGGGACGGGGGGACCTTGAGGGGGTGGTCTGCTCTAGGCAGCGGTTAGGTTTTTTGTTGGGCCTCAGGCCACATGGTGTCAGCGGCACAGCTTCTGTGGGTGATATGGAGAGCTTTGTTGTTTTAAGGGGAGGCCCTGGGCTAATATGGTGTGCACTCATTTCAGATCGGGATAACAACGGATGCGGCAAAACAGGGCTGGGAGAAGGACAGGATAATGCACTTGGGGCGATGAACAGCTGATTGTTTTAGAACATATATTAAGTTGGGGGAGGCACAGTTTTCCATGTACTAACGTAGGTGCTGTGGCAGGGCCAGCATAGGCGGAGCTGTCCATCTGGATAGTAGGACATTCTTTTGTCAAATGGGCTGAGTGCCATGACTTGAACAACGCAAAAGGTTTGAGCCTTTGATTGGACACATCATTGTTTAATGTTTCTTGGCAGGGGAAGGGTGGCATGCGATGGCATGAATTGATTCCAGGTTTAAACAGGTAAATCAGGGGTAACATTTGTCCAGTTGTTTTGATCGTACACCTTGGGAGAAAATGACCTAGTTGTTTGTAAGGGGTTGGTGCAGTCGAAACAAGTGAAAAGGGACATTTTGGAGATTAAACAGCAGTGGTCAGGGTGTTATATCATTTGGTCAGAGTGTATTCTTAGGAGACAGTGGAAGGGGGCAGATAGACCTGCAGCAATTAATAAAGCCAGGAGAAAAATCAATAGAGATATGAGATTGTTTTGTGATAAGGAACTCATTGGGATAATGGAGCCTACCTAATTAAAATACGCAGCAGTTTACTTTTTCAGGATGGTGGGGTACATATGTCTCGCTTCGGGATGGAGGTATACTGCATACAGATTAAGGAGGTCTTACATAGGTCATTGGACATAAAAGGGTATCCTAATAAGTTCTAGGTTGGGAGGGTAGAAAAGTCAGGGGCAGGCAGGGAGTTTTCTGAATGGCGTTTGGTAACTAGTTCTTATATGTTTACAGGAAAGGTTTATGGTTGGGAATAAGTTACTATGAGAGCAGGAAATTAGTGGAAGTTAACATAGGAAATGCTTAGTTAGGTAGATGTTTTGGGAAGTAGGTAAGAGGTTACAGGGTTAAAGTTCAACAGTTAATGACTGAGTGGGGTTTATAAATAGTTGTTAGGGAAAGGAAAAAAGAGGAAACCTCAGGGGTGGGGGCAGGAGGCAAGGTAGGTGAACAAATGTATAGCGAGGTTTAGTTTTGTATGGCAAAGGACCCCCCTTTGGCCCAACAGCGGTGGGCTTACATTTTCACTATGGGATATCTGCTTGAAGCTAGGGTATTCTCTTTGGTGGTGCCACTAATTTGACTTCTCCTATTTTTTGTCTTCTACTTGCAATCCTTTTATTTCACATGTACTTTTCTATTTTTCCATTAGGCAATACACTTCTGTGTTCTCTGCCTTGATGCTATTTCTTTCCTTCTTCTATTTCCTCTAAATGTCTGTTCCAGCCCCTTGCCTTTCTGTCATCCTATTGTTCACATTTCTGTCATGGGCAGGGTTTCACAGCTGTGGTTCTTTGTGAACCCTCTACTTCCTTGTCTAGTCCTGTGCAGCCCACTTATCAGCCTTTGTTACCATGTGTGGCCCCAACACGTTCCTGTGGGCGCTTACAAAGCCCTCCTGCCTGCCACTTCACTATTGTCCATTTATACCTCTTTTTCCCTGGTGTGGACGTACCATGCTCTCCATTTTTAGGGTCAAGCTTGCAAGTGCATGTCCTAGCCCATGTGTCTCTCTTGTGATACTCTGTTGTTCAAAAAAGGGCTTGGAGCCCGCATGCTGCTTACAATTTGTTTGCATCAGTGGCCCTTCTTTGTAGCCTTCTAAATGGCCTGCGCACTGCAAACGTCACATCTGTTCCTCTCTGTGGAGCAGGGTCCAAGCACAGATTGATTAAACTTACTCTGTGCCTATTCGCTTCTCCTGGGGTGACCCCTCCCCCACCACACTCACGCTGCCTTCTGCTCACTCAATATGTTTTTTCTGGTTTCACGTGCATTCACAGAGCTGCAATAAGCATACAGTCTTGATGAGGAAAACATGGGAATAATTGTTTGTAGAAAGTGAGTAACAATTCAAATATCTAGTGGGGTTAGCAAAACACGAGGAAAATACAAGCAATTGTAATTGTGCCACTTTTATCGGTAATGTTCACAATGTGTACTGCTAAGCAGAATGCATTGTTGAATTGTTTTTCTTGTTTTTTCTTTTTTTCTGAAGACGTCCATGAGGGTGCATGTCCTATCCATCAGTTTTGCTTGTATGTCTCTCCTAGCCGTGCTTAATTGTCAGCTGAAGTTGCACAGGTTACTGATCGCTGTTATTGCAGACCCTTTGGGGCAGGTTTATGTTGCCTTACGCATCTCTGCAAATCGGCAGAGATGCGCCAGGAAAGATACGGCACGCAAGTTTATCCTTGCGTCTCCCATGATGCGCCGCATTTATAATGCGGCGCACCATGGCGCAGGAATAAACAGATGCGTGTCGCATCTAGGGAGTGAAGTTGGCGCAGTGCTGAAGTTGTATTGCATGCGGCACGCAACTCCAGCACTATTCCAACTTGCCCTATCTCTAACGTGGTGCGGATCAGCGTTGGGAAAGTGACTCAGTGAAATCTTGTAGATTTCACTGAGTCACTTTTCAGGGGTGTTACTGCAACAGAACGCCCCCCCTGCGTGGAAACGCCCACATGAAATCTGACGGAGGTTTCATGTGGCGGCAGGACCTTACACCGTGACGCATCTCCATAGATGCGTCACGATGTAAGTATGTCGCAACGTGGCGCAGGGTTTACGCCACCACTGCGTCACAGAAGGGACGCAACGGCTGCGCAAAAGTGCCGCAAGTCTGACATAAATCTGCCCCTTTGTGCTTTGTCCATGGGTCAGGGTGCAGCAGTCAGCTGGCCATCAGGTTTCAGCAAATGAAAAACGTTGCACTTTGGAAAATAAAAAACATTCTTTTGTTTTAACTTTTTCACTGTATAGGCATGGCTGAAGGGCTCTGTCTGGAGTTTTATGGGGAAATATTTATAATGCACGATGGAGACAGTGGGTGTTCTACCCATTTTTTTCTGCCATATAATCAATGATGTTTATTTTTGATTTCATATTCACAAATTAATTCAAAACACTAGCCTACCAGAGTTCAGTTTTTTTTTTCTGAAGAAAAACCAACCATGTATTGGGACACCAGTGGGTGCGGGAAATTTGGAGGAAAAATGTGTATGTATTTATTCATTTGTCACGTGCACCATCAGTTTGTGTGAAATCTGTGACTTTAGAAAATGATTCTGTGTAGTGCGTGCAGAATTTGTTCTGGTGGCTAGATCTCATTAAAGAAGCTCATCTCTGCTCAGCCAGTGTAGCAACCTGTATTACACTACCTGCTTTATCCTGAAGCCTGTAGAAGCAGTTATTCGCCTTACTGAGTGCTGTGTAAAACTTGGATTTTGTTTCAGTCCATCACTTATGTCAGCTGTCGAATTTATCACCACATGAATTTAGAGGTTTAGATGAGGCGTTGCTTTCCAAGTCATTTTGCTGTGTACTGGCCTATTAAGCCAGCCCTTTGCTGTGGCACAGCAAATCCAGTGAATAAATTGGTATACAGACATAATATCGAATCACAAATATAGAATAGACATAATATCGAAGTCAAAATGTAGAATGGACAAAATATCGAATGGACAGAATGTAGTGGTGAAAACTATCGAATTGAAGGTAAGTAATGTAATATAGATTTTTAAAATATAGAAAGTCAAAATATCGAAGTATATAATATAGGTATTAAAATATATCAATTTTTTATAATATCAATTTTTTAAGTGTTTCATTATGGTATTTAATTTGTGCGTAATTTAATTCTGTAGCGGGTTGTGGGTTTATAGGGGAATAGGGAGGGAAGTAATTTAATTGTAATTAATTAAATATGTTCATTTATTTATTGATATTCATTTTGAATTAATCATTAATTAATTTTTAATTGGTAATTAATTTTCAATTGGTAATTAATTTTTAATAATTGATTAATTGATAATTATGTTTATTTTATTAATTTACTAGCAGCCCGTCCCGACCTTGTCCGGGAGCAATCAGGCTTCAGGGCCCCCACCCGCCCCGGCCCCTGCCCACCCCGGCATTTTCTGTGGGTCCCCCGGAGTAGCAGCCTGTCCCGACCTTGGCTTCAGGCGCCTCGCTCGCCCCAACATTTTCCGTGGGTACCCTGGAGCCCTACCTCATCCGCCGCACCTTCCCGCGCTCCTGAGTTCACCGGTCTACCGCTCCTCGCTGCTCCTCCCCGCCAGTCCGCCGCTCCTCCCCGCGCTCATATCCGCCGCTCCTCCTCGCGGATTGCAATTGTATTTTAATTGATTAAATATTACATAATATTAAATTAGTAATTTATTTTATTAAATTTTTTCTTGGTATTGATATTTAATTAATTTTTATTAATATATTAAATCTTTACTTTCCTTACTGTTCCACTCTCTGGAGTGGGAATAGTTATTCTTATCCCTACGCTATCCAACGCTTTCCCTACAGTTGCACTCTCTGGGGTGGGAATAGTAATTTTTATCCCTAAGCTATCCAACGCTTTCCCTACTGTTGCACTCTCTGGAGTGAGAATAGTAATTTTTACCCTCCCGCTATCCAACGCTTTCCCTACTGTTGCACTCTCTGGAGTGGGAATAGTAATTTTTACCCTCCGGCTATCCAACGCTTTCTCTACTGTTGCACTCACTGGAGTGGGAATAGTAATTTTTACCCCTACACTATCCAACTCTTTCCCTACTGTTGCACTCACTGGAGTGGTAATAGTAATTTTTACCCCTACGCTATCCAATGCTTTCCCTACTGTTGCACTCTCTGGAGTGGGAATAGTAATTGTTACCCCTACGCTATCCAATGCTTTCCCTACTGTTGCACTCTCTGGAGTGGGAATAGTAATGTTTACCCCTGCGCTGTCCAACGCTTTCCCTACTGTTGCACTCTGTGGAGTGGGAATAGTAATTTTTACCCTCCCGCTATCCAACGCTTTCCCTACTGTTGCACTCTCTGGAATGGGAATAGTAATGTTTACCCCTACGCTATCCAACGCTTTCCCTACTGTTGCACTCACTGGAGTGGGAATAGTAATTTTTATCCTCCCGCTATCCAACGCTTTCTCTACTGTTGCACTCACTGGAGTGGTAATAGCATTTCTCATCCCTACGCTATCCAATGCTTTCCCTACTGTTGCACTCTCTGGAGTGGGAATAGTAATTGTTACCCCTACGCTCTCCAACGCTTTCCCTACTGTTGCACTCACTGGAGTGGGAATAGTAATTTTTACCCCTTCACTATCCAACTCTTTCCCTACTGTTGCACTCACTGGAGTGGTAATAGCATTTCTTACCCCTACGCTATCCAATGCTTTCCCTACTGTTGCACTCTCTGGAGTGGGAATAGTAATTTTTACCCTCCTGCTATCCAACGCTTTCCCTACTGTTGCACTCTCTGGAGTGGAAATAGTAATTTTTACCCTCCCGCTATCCAACACTTTCCCTACTGTTGCACTCACTGGAGTGGGAATATTAATTTTTACCCTCCGGCTATCCAACGCTTTCCCTACTGTTGCACTCTCTGGAGTGGCAATAGTAATTTTTACCCTCCTGCTATCCAATGCTTTCCCTACTGTTGCACTCACTGGAGTGGGAATAGTAACTTTTACCCCTACGCTATCCAACGCTTTCCCTAGTGTTGCACTCACTGGAGTGGGAATATTAATTTTTACCCTCCCGCTATCCAACCCTTTCTCTACTGTTGCACTCACTGGAGTGGGGATAGTAATTTTTACCCCTCCGCTATCCAACTCTTTCCCTACTGTTGCACTCACTGTAGTGGTAATAGTAATGTTTACCCCCACTCTATCCTATGCTTTCCCTACTGTTGCACTCACTGGAGTAGGAATAGTAATTTTTACCCTCCCGCTATCCTACATTAAAAATGTTTCATATGTTTTTTATAAAAAAAAAAAATAATATATATATATATATATATATATATATATATATATATATATATATATATATATATATATATATATATATATATATATGTGTGTGTGTGTGTGTGTTAAAAAAGTAAAATTGTATGTTTATTTTTTTTTACTTAACTTCATTATTTATTAATTTTAAGGTTATTTAGGTATTTTTAGGTATGTTTTAGGTAATTATATTTATTATTTTATTAATTTTAAATAACTTTTAAGATATTTTTGAAAAATTGATATTTTGACTAATTATATATTATTAACGATATTTTTGATTCAATATTTTTGTACTTACCTGTTTGTAGATGGGACTGATATTTTTGCATTAGATATTTTGTTATCGATATGTTAGGTATTCTATATTTTTGAATTCGATATTTTGTCAGTGATCCGAATAAATTAATGCAAAAAAATACCATATTGCACAATTACTTAAAATCATTTGCGATATATCTTACATCTGTAAAAAAGAGCACAGTTGCTTAAAACCTTTTTGCAATATATCATACATCTATAAAAAGAGCAAATAAATAACATTCTTTTCGATTTAGGTTGTAAGGTAAACATTATTTGCATTAAAAGCCATTATAATAAGCAGCATTGCTAGTTGAAAGAGGAAAATTTGCATCAAATTTCATTGCAAAGGGCCCGATTCACAGAACTAACTTAAGACAAAATCCTAAACTTACTACCATTTTGGTATTCACAGAAGACACTTACTCATTTTGGTATTCACAGAAGGCACTTACTCATTTTGATATTCACAGAAGGCACTTACTCATCAATGAGTGAATACCAAAATGAGTAAGTGCCCTCTGTGAATAACAAAATGAGTAAATGTCATCTGTGAATACCAAAATGGTATTACGTTTAGGATTTTGTCTTAAGTTAGTTCTGTGAATCGGTCCAAAGTGTTTCTTTCAACCAACTTATTGGACCAAAAAAAATCTATAATGGGCCACCTAATATGGGAACACCACTGGATTTATTGTGACAAAGTTCCATGTGACGTTTGAAACTGTGCTTTAAACAATTCGCAGCAAATCTATTTTATGTTTAATCGCTTGCTGCTAATCAAGCTCCTCTAGTGTCGTCTGAACATTCTTTTTTGGCACATCTGATGCGCAGATCGGCCACGTATCTCCCAGATTTGGCAAAGTCTGTCGGTACGGTGCAAGAGAATAGAACCGAAACTGCTTCTTTAACTGCCCAAGCTCCTTTGGATAGGCACATTGGTTTTAGCAGCTTCTGACAACACTGTGACAGGCTGGGGCTACAGCACACCAAGTGTAGCAGGGATTCTGTTTTATAGTTGCAAATTCTACACCTGGTTATAAGATCAAGGGATTTCCATCCAGGGTTTAATTCTTTGATTGGAAGGGGAACTAGTCTGGCCCACTGAATGTATTTTAGAGCCTTCCTCCCCAAGGCTTGTCTCAAGTAGGACTGTATTTCTTGCTCTATATATGTTGTAATCAGCCCAGTAAATCTAGTGTTCCAGAAGAGTGAAGTGGAGCCCAGAATGTTCCAATTTTTTCAGAGGCTCTGTTTTGCCTCGTTGCCCTGAAGTGAACTGTGAGTGAATTGCACATGTGGCTGCCCAATTATTTCTAGCGCCTTGAGGCACGACAAAAAGGACAAACCATTCTTTTCACGAAACTGTCAGCTTACACTGAGAGGAATTGTCTTCTTGTACCTCATAACAGTTGTAGTAATACTTGTTGGCACTCATGTTATCACTCATGTTATCATTCCAGAAAGGATGAATGGTTGTTTGAGGCGGAGTGCATTCTGGCAGAGGATACATTAACCTCCCGCGCTATCCCACCAGCTTCAGTTAGGTGGAGAAGCTGCCTGAAAAGGAGGAATTGTGCGGTGAATGCGGAGATGGCACCTGTGAGTAATGAGGACACAGAGTGCCTGTGTTGAATCATTTATTCATTCTGCTTGGCAAACTGCTATTCCTCTGAGCTGTTGACTTAAGGACAACCACTTTTTAGGCTTAGCCTACCAACCAGTGCAAGGTGTCTGGTTGCAAACGATCTATTGTAGGTTTACAGTGGGCTTTGAAAACGCCCATTGATTACCATTGGTTGGCTTTATTGTCACTCTCATTTGCTTGCTTCTTATTCAATGGATTGCTTTCCTTTTGATGTGTTTTCCCTCCCCAGGAGCTTATCCCTTTTACAGTCCTTTTGACTGGCTGACCTGTATCCTTCCACTGCTCACATTTAAGGAACTACTTTTTCTTTTTCATTCAGCACTCCAGGAGAGTGCATTTGTTTTCTAGCTCTCTCTTCTTCTTGTGCTGCTTCACCCATCACATAACCTACATGCCCTGTTTCTCCTCACACCTCCCAAGTTGTTTGTAAAAGCGCCTCAAGAGGGATATTTTTGATGGGGTGTGGCTGAAGAGCATACTTTAAGGGTTAATTTATATCCTGAATTCCACATATTGTGTAAAAATCACTATATTTGACACTCAAAGGTATTCATGGTGTTGGGGCAAGGGCCATCTGCTACACTTGATCAGTTGGTGTTCTGGAGGCCAATAAATCTGCTCCTTGGGCTAGTGCAAAGAAGCAAATGACTGAATCCTGTGAAAAAGTAAATTAGGTTTCCCTTTACATTTTCATATCTTTTCTTTTTTTAAAGAAAATTCTCTACAGAGGTTCTTGATAGAAAACATTTTGAGCTACAATAAGAGATGTTTGCCTTTCCTACAGTATTTTGAAATGTTTTTTTCTTTTGCTTTGTTTAAAAAACGCTTTACAAACAAACTTTGTCAGAGCCAGTAGCTTGGCACTTTCATTATAAAGGCAAGACCCATGGCTTTTCTAATGCTTGTTCTTGCTACTGTGCATGCTGTCTCCACATCCTGTGAATGTTGGAATGTATCAGGTGAGTTTGTGGTCAGTGGAATAGGTAGGTCTGATAGGGCCATAAATCACGTCGAAATAAGTGCAAGATTGCATGGCTTTTCACAGGTAGCCAAAAGCTTGATTATGCCATCCAGCTGCTACATTATATGCAGGATAAATGGTCCAATGGGACTCAATTTGCTATGATACCATATGGAACAATTTCTGGTGCTCAAATGTTTTATTCATGTTTTTCATTCATGAATAAAGCCAAGCATTTATTCGATCTACATAAAGTAATGTCAGCCTTCTATTACTTCTCATATACATATATATTTCATGGAATTAAACAATGTACTCTACAGTAAGTGATATAATACAGACTGTGCAGTGTTCAGTCAGAAATTTCAGAGCTCTCAGTGTTTATGGTGTGTTTAAAATGGTAGGTTTGTTTCACTGAATTAAGAACTTGTTTAAACACAAGATAACATCTTCCTTTCTTCCTCATGTACAACTCAACTTTAACATTTGTGTTTTTCAGCTCTTGGTTCAGAATGCAACCTTTTTCAAATGGTGTAAATGCGTTCAGTAGTTCCTGAAAAATCAAAAATATCGATATCTGGTGGCCGAAAAGGATTCGCGAACCCTCCCGAGCACGAGCTTCATTCTGAATGGCTGCCAACACTCCAAACCAAAATGTGTTGGCAACCATTTTGTGACTTGGTTGAACCGATTCAACAAGGAAAAAGGTAATAGAAATGTTATAAATGAAAGAAAGGGGGCAGAGTAGAAACACTCTGACCCCCTAAACCTGATCATTAGTGACACAAGAACCCCCAGGGCCAAAGAAAGCAATCATTTTAATAAGCCCCTGGGTGGGCCAGGTCCAGGGGGTATTTGTAAATATTTATGCGGGGTCCATGTGGAGGCCCCCGCAGCCCCGGGGACTGCCAACTCCCCGGGGTGAAAATGATTGAAATGTGGGGGAGCTTAAGGCCCCCCTGCAGATCTGGGGACTGCCACCTCCCAGGGGCTGTATTGTGTTGTAGTACATTGAATTCATGATTTTGCAGATTCATAACTGGTGCGGACATCTACCTAAAAATTAAAAAAGGGTTTGTTTGTGTAAAAAAGATTAGATTTACTATTGTGTTAAATTGTGGCTCTAAAAAGAGCCCTTGTTTTCATTGTGAGCTTTTTGTAGCTACATGTATAGCGCGGATGCACAGCTTTAGGTTGCTGAGAAAGACTCTGTTTCCTTGATCTACAAAGTGTACTCCATCACTTTTGTTGATGTTATCCATCAAAACGAAGATTGTTGTTATAGATGAAGCCCATCCTGTGGTCTCTGAGGTAGGCAGAAACAGCTTTATTGACATTCTTTCTAGCTTTATCAATCAGAGGACAGAATTGATTTGACCACTTCCATTTCTGTCTTTGGCATATATTAGTGTATTCAAAGACAGATTGAGGCAAAAGGAACATTAGTTGTGCAAAGGTGTCCTTCATGAGCATTTCCGGGCCTACCCCAGTCAATGTGCCTAGGATATTGCTACCACATTGCACAATCATGGGGTCAGGGGTTTGAAGATGCAAAAAGGTTTTAACCAAAGGCATCAATTGGTGCTACTTTAATCCTCTCTGTGCAATCCATTTAATATCCACATTTTGCAAAGCTAGGTCTTTGTAAATACCTTTCTGTTCAGCATACTTTTTGCACCAGAAAACATAGCTATGCCCAACAATGCATATTGTAAGCACTGTGAAGGAATGTCTGGAAGTAATGAAAATATGTCTGTAGTTGAGGTAGTCAGTTCATAGAATGAGAGGTATCTAAGATGGTGGACAAGATGCTGTCTTTTAAAAAGCAGATGACTGACTGTCTGTTTATAAACATTGTACACTTAAAAGTAGGTTGAATGTTACTTTCTTTAAAAAGCATGTTTCGCATTGGTTATTAAAATTGTTTGAAAGGTAAGGTAGATAGGATAAGTTAATATTTTGCAAAAGTCAACCACACCTTCTGTTTGCATTTGTAGCCTTGTCTGCTGAACTTGAAAATATGGTGAACTTGTGACCTGCCAATTCAGTTGAATGTTACATAAACTATTTCTATGAAAACTGGGAATAAGGAGAATGGGGGAAGGGTTGAATCATAACTGTGGTTTTAAAATATGGAATTGGAAATGTATATAGGTGATATATTATTAAAGTAAGATTTCCCAAATCAGTACTATTTACTGAAGTGGTGTGTTCTTAAAAAATAATGCTAGTATTATTAGTAATACATATTTGAACTCCCATATCAATTTGCGGCTCCATCACGATGGTACACGATGGAGTTGCAGCTCCAGAAAATTCCAGAACCAGTTTAGACACTTTTATAAGTCAGTTGGTAAGGGTTATTATGTCTAATCAATAGAAATTTGTTTTACAATTTGAAATAGTGTGGGAAGCAATGTGATTTGTTACTTACATTTATTTCTGTGGAGAAAGAGAGGGAAAGTTTGCCATTACTGGTTTTACCTTATTGATAGTGGTGCATTACATTGATTGTATGCATAAGAAAATCTTTTATGAGTTTCTGATAGTTCAAATTCTATAAAACTATTTGGAAGGTGAGTTATATATTTGTGAGGTGTGTTATGTATTTACTTTATTTTCAAACTTTAAAAATTCAAGAACTGTGATGTTTTAAATATATTATTAAATATAGAGATGTGTATTATAATTTGTTGTATTGTCTGAAATGTTGTTTGAACTAGATTGTGTATAGTAATATGTTTATAATGGAAGATGGATTAGCGATTATGGTAGTTTTTATTAGTGTGTGGAAATGTAGAATTGAAGTATAACGCATAATTTAAGGTGTTGCTTTCAAATTGGATGTGCACTCTGTCAAATTTTAAGGTGTGCATGGCAGTGGCGGTTCGATGGAGTGCTGCGGGGCAGTGAGGCGGGGAGGGGCAAGGTGGGGGGTAGTAAACTCGGGCATAGGGCTGAAAAGAGGTAAGTAAGTAAATTAAAAGATAAAATGAATTACATTGCGCGTGCTGCATTGCATCGCTGCAATGCAGCGTGCCCAATGTAATTCGTTTTATTTATTTATTTACTTACTTACCTCCGTTTGGCCGTGTACTGGAGTTTACTACCCCCACCCTGCCCCTTCCCGTCTCACCATCCTGCAGCACTCCCCCGCCGAGCCGCTACTGATGCATGGACTTGTGATTGAAGTATTTCTCTACTTGTATATGCTTTCTGATATGTCTTATACATTTGAAGATGCATGATGTATAACAAAGAGTTGTTGTTAGTTTGTAGGTGGCTAGGCTCAAGACTGTGAGTAGTAGTTACTGTTAGTAGTAGTAGAATTGTAAAGTTGTATCATAAAATGTGGATTAAAACATGCTTACATAATGTATTAGTGAATAGGCTACTTTTTACAAGTCTCTAGAAAGGTACAGTTGAAATATGCCAAATAATTTTGGGAATTTTCCTGAAATGGAAAGTGTATTGTGAGAATTTTTGAGGTGTGCATAGTGTTGTGATTAAAGTAAGCCTCTACTAGGCGATATATTCTGATGTGTGTTATGTATCTAAAGATGGTAGTGTATAAAACACATGTATTCATCTATTTGTATACTTGTTTTATATATTATGTTGCTAGCAAAAGGTACAGATATATGCATGTATGCTTTGGTGAGACTTACAGTTAAGACATGTGAAGGGTTTCTACTTTATTTTTCTCTAGATGTAACACTCTAAGTAGTCGTACACTGGTAAAGCTGCAGTACAAAAGTGATGTTTAAGACATGTTTGCAGAGAGATTAATTATTAGGCTAATTTGTGTGAGTCTATGGAAAGCTACACTTCAAATATACCGCATAATTATCAGTGTCTGTTTGAAATTTGTAGTGTAGTCTGTCTAGTTGTAAGATGTGGATGGTGTTGTGAGTGAGGTATGTCTCTACTTGCACTTGTATTATGGTACGTGTTATGCATCTGAAGATGCTAGATTTATAAAATACAGGTATACATATATTTGTATGTTTCTTTTATATATGATGGCACTAGGAAAAGATACAGACACAGTAATGCATGCTTTTAGAAATATGGGCGACTTACAACAGAGAAATGTGAAGGGTTGCTGATTTGCTCTTAGCTATGCTCAATACCTGATTAGTAGTAGAATAGTGAAGCAGCAGCAGTAGAAAAGTGATGTTTAAGATATGTTGGGTGAGGGATTAGTGATAATGGTACTTTATTTGAGTCTGTGTAAAACCTCACTCGAAGTATGCCACATAATTGTAGGTGTTTGTTTGAAATGGTTAGTGTGGTCTGTCAAGTTTTAAAGCCTTTATGGTATTGTGAGTGAGGTATGTCTCTACTTGCACATGTATTGTGATATGTGTTATGCTTTTGGCAATAGGTACAGATACAAGCATGCAGGATTTTAGAAATATGGCGAGACTCATGGCAAAGATATGTGATAAGTTGCTGCTTTATATTTGGCAAGGCGCAACATTCTGAGTATTCGTAGAATGGTGACGCTGCAGCACAGAAGTGAGTTTTAAGATATGCTGGTAGAAGGATTAGTGATTAGCCTACTTTCTACTAGTCTAGGGAAATGTATACTTGTACAATGAAGAAATGTAGGTCTCTCTTTGAAATCTAAAGTGCAGTCTGTCAAGTTTTAAGTTTAAGGTCGGCATGGTCTTGTGATTGCTCTATGTCTGTACTTGCACATGTATTCTCATGTCTGCTATGCATCTGAAGATGCTAGATGTATAAAATACAGGTATACATCTACTTGTATATTTCTTTTAGATATGATGATGATTTGAAAAGGTAGAGACATATGCATGCATGCTTTCAAAAATATGGACGGACTTACAGTTGAGTCATGTAATAGACTGATGCTTTATATTTGGCTAGGCCCAACACCCTAAATAGTTGCAGAATGGTGAAGCTGCAACACAAAGGAAGTTTTAAACATGCTAGGAAAGGGATTAGTGATTAGGCTAGTTTGTATGAGTGTGGGAAATGGTACATTTAAAGTACAATGTATAAATGTAGGTGTCTGTTTGAAATGTGAAGAGCATTCTCTCAAGTTTTAAGGTCTGTGTGGTCTTGTTATTGATGTACGTCTCTACTTGCATATGTATTCTCATATGTGTTATGTATTTAAAGATGCTAGATGTATAACACAGATATTTTTCTATTTGTATGTTTCTTTTATTTATGGTAGTACTAGTAAAAGGTACAGACACAGGCATAAATGCTTTCAGGAATATATTGTGAGATTTATAACAGACTCATGTGTAGGTTTGATGCTTTATATCTGGGTAGGTCTACCACCCTGAGTAGTTACAGAATGGTGAAGCTGTAGTACAAAAGTGTACACCATGATATAATTCTTACTTTTGTCCTGCAATTTCATTATTCTGTGAGTACTCAGAATGATGGGTCTAGTCAAATATAAAGCAGCAACCCATCACATGTCTCAGCTGTAAGTCTCCAATCACCAAACCCCTACCCATGCAGACATTCGTGAAATCAATCAGCCAGGCACCGCCCTTGCACTTATGCAATCACTCATGCTCAATGCATGCTCTCCTTTAATAACCCAGACAGTACCCCTGTACTCATGCAATCACAGAGGCAATCCCCATGCACTCCTACAATCACCCAGCCACTATCCATGCAGTTATAAAATCACCCAGGCATAATCACCCAGGCACTACATATGCTCTCCTCCAATTACCCAGGCACTACTCCTGCACTCATGCAATCACTCAGGCACTACCCCTGTACTCATGCAATCACCTAGGCATTACCCATGTATTCCTTCAATCACTCAGGCATCACCACTGTACTCATATAATCACCCAGACACTACATATGCACTCCCCCAATCACCCAGGTGTACCTGTGAACTCATACAATCACCCAGGCAGTACCTATGTATTCCTCCAATCACCCAGGTACTACAAATGCACTCCTCGAATTAACCAGGCACAACCCATACAGTAATACATGCACTCAGCCACTACCCCTTCACTAATGCAATCACACAAGCACTACTCATGCAGTCCTCCAATCATTCAGGCACTACCCTTGCGCTCATGCAATTACCTAGGTACTACCTATGCATTCCTCTAATCACCCAAGCACTACCCCTGCACACCTGCAATTTCCCAGGCACTACCTCTGCACTCATGTAATCACCCAGGCACTACCTATACACTGATTCATTAACCCAGGTACTACCTTTACACACCTCTATTCATGCACTCCTTCAATCACTCAGCCAGTACCCATGTACTTATAAAATTATCCAGGTACTACCTATGCACTCCTCCAATCACCCAGGCACTACCCCTGCAATCACCTAGGCACTACCTGTGCACTCATGGAATAACACAGGCACTACCCATGCACTCCTCCAATCACCCAGGCACTACCCCTGCACTCCTGCAATCTCCCATGCACTACCTCCGCACCCACGCAATCACCCAGGCACTACCTATACACACATGCAATAACCCAGGCACTACCCTTGCACTCCTCAAATCCCCTAGGCCCTATTCATGCACTCCTTCAATGACTCAGCCAGTACCCAAGCACTTATAAATTCACTGAGGCACTACCTATGCACTCCTCTAATCACCCAGGCACGACCCCGGCAATCATGCAACTCTTTTTGTTCGATGTGTTATGGCTGGCCCAGCCATGGGAGAGCCCCGCCGCACAGAAGCGGACCGATGTGGCATCATGCGACGGTCAGAATGTTGGGCAGGAGGTCGTTTTGGGAGTCCTAATGTGCAGCATCGTGAGAACGGGACTCTCTGCATACCCACTGGGGTTTTATTACGGATGAAAGTGACAACGACGGATGCAACTCACATGAGTAAGACTAACTGCACTACAGATATTATGAGGCTCTGCGAGAGTCAATACCCACCAGGGCAGGTGTCAGGACTTTAAATTTGGCCCAAAATGCTCAGTGTTGTGAATCACTAATGATTTGAAAAAGTTGAAGACATCATGAAACATTTCAGGCTTTTGAATTCTTTGCAAGATATCCTGCCAACTATGCTGCAGCTTTCTCATTAAACAGTGATTTATAACCTACCTGCGTGTGGCTCTTCCAAGGGGGCAACTTTTTTTGTTGGATGTGTTATGGCTGGCCCAGCTGTGGGAGAGCCCTGCTGCACAGAAGCGGACCGATGTGGCATCATGCGACGGTCAGAATGTTGGGCAGGAGGTCGTTTTGGGAGTCCTAATGTGCAGCATCGTGAGAACGGGACTCTCTGCATACCCACTGGGGTTTTATTACGGATGAAAGTGACAACGACGGATGCAACTCACATGAGTAAGACTAACTGCACTACAGATATCATGAGGCTCTGCGAGAGTCAATACCCACCAGGGCAGGTGTCAGGACTTTAAATTTGGCCCGAAATGCTCAGCGTTGTGAATCACTAATGATTTGAAAAAGTTGAAGACATCATGAAACATTTCAGGCTTTTGAATTCTTTGCAAGATATCCTGTCAACTTCGCTGCAGCTTTCTCATTAAACAGTGATTTATAACCTACCTGCGTGTGGCTCTTCCAAGGGGGCAACTCTTTTTGTTGGATGTGTTATGGCTGGCCCAGCTGTGGGAGAGCCCTGCTGCACAGAAGCGGACCGATGCTGTGTCATACTACGATCAGCATATTGGTCAGTAGGTCGTTTTGGGAGCCCTAATGTGCAGCATGATGAGAACGGGACTCTCTGCATACCCACTAGGGTTGTAATATCGATGAAAGTGACAACATCGGTTGCAACTCATTTGAGTAAGACTAAGGGCACTACAGATATCATGAGGCTCTGCAAGAGTCACGCCCACCGGGGCAGGTGTCAGGACTTTAAATTTGGCCCAAAATGCTCAGTGTTGTAAATCACTAATGCCTTTGAAAAAGTGCGAGACAGCATGAAACGCGTCAGGCTTTTAAATTCTTTGCAAGATATCCTGTTAACTACGCTGGAGCTTCCTCATTAAATGGTGATTTTTAACCTACCTGCATGTGGCTCTTCCGACGGGGCAACTCTTTTTGTTGGATGTGTTACGGCTGGCCCAGCCGCGGGAGAACACCCACTGCACAGAAGTGGACCGATGCAGCGTCATACGATGATCAGCATATTGGGCAGGAGGTCATTTTGGGAGTCCTAATGTGCAGCATGGTGAGAACGGGACTCTCTGCATACCCACTGGGGTTTTAATATCCATGAAAGTGACAATGTCGGATGCAAGTCACTTGAGTAAGACTAAGGGCACTACAGATACCATGAGGCTCTGCGAGAGTCATTGACCCCATCAGGGCAGGTGTCAGGACTTTAAATTTGGCCCGAAATGCTCAGCGTTGTGAATCACTAATGCCTTTAAAAAAGTGCGAGACAACATGAAACGCGTCAGGCTTTTAAATTCTTTGCAAGATATCCTGTCAACTACGCTGCATCTTCCTCATTAAACAGTGATTTATAACCAACCTGCGTGTGGCTCTTCCGAGGGGGCAACTCTTTTTGTTGGATGTGTTACAGCTGGCCCAGCCATGGGAGAGCCCCACCGCACAGAAGCGGACCGATGCGGCGTCATACGACGATCAGCATATTGGGCAGGAGGTGGTTTTGGGAGTCCTAATGTGCAGCATGGTGAGAATGAGACTCTCTGCATACCCACTGGGGTTTTAATATCGATAAAAAGTGACAAAGTTGGATGCAACTCACTTGAGTAAGACTTAGGGCACTACAGATACCATGAGGCTCTGCAAGAGTCAATGCACAAGGGCATGTGTCAGGACCTTAAATTTGGCCCAAAATGCTCAGCGTTGTGAATGACTAATGCCTTTGAAAAAGTGCGAGACATCATGAAACGCGCCAGGCTTTTGAATTCTTTGCAAGATATCCTGTCAACTACGCTGCAGCTTCCTCATTAAACTGTGAGTTATAACTTACCTGCGTGTGGCGCTTCCGAGGGGGTAACTCTTTTTGTTGTATATATATATAAGGTGAACTGAGGCTAGCCTGACAGTGAGCGCATGCCCAACCGGGATTTCATTTATCTGGGAGCCAGGTACGGAGCCACTTGGTGAATGAACATTGAGTAGGGGTGGCGTGATTAAGACTACCAATACAAGCATGCCACTGCGCCCACTGAGGCGGGACTCTTTATTAAATAAACCACATGTTCTTAACTTCCGTATCCTGTCTCCTTGCCGCCAGTGATCAAGAGCTGCTACAAGCTCGAAACGCGTATGGCAGAAAGTGTGCACATTGCTGGGCTGCTACTTACCTGGTTGTATGGATTACCACGCCGAGTTGTGGCTTCGTGAGTTGTGGAACAACTTTGTTTTGATGTTTAGCGGCAGTTCCAGCCGCTACGAAGCCCCACCGTGACATGTGTGGGACCTCTGTGCGGAATACTAAGAGGCTTGGAGGTATGGCGTGGCCAACACAGGCAAGGTGAACCGAGGCTAGCCTGACAGTGAGCGCATGCCCAGCCGGGATTTCATTTATCTGGGAGCCAGGTACGGAGCCACTTGGTGAATGAACATTGAGTAGGGGTGGCGTGATTAAGACTACCAATACCAGCATGCCACTGCGCCAACTGAGGCGGGACTCTTTATTAAATAAACCACATGTTCTTAACTTCTGTATCCTGTCTCCTTGCTGCCAGTGATCAAGAGCTGCTACTAGCTCGAAACGCGTATGGCAGAAAGTGTGCACATTGCTGGGCTGCTACTTACCTGGTTGTATGGATTACCACGCCGAGTTGTGGCTTCGTGAGTTGTGGAACAACTTTGTTTTGATATATATATATATATGTGTGTGTGTGTGTATATATATATATATATATATATATATTCACTGAAAAAACCATAGGTTTTAGGGGTGTTATAGATAGCTGGACATTTCACTCGTACAAAACCATTGAAATTCCTCCGTTATAGTTAGTTGTACTAAGTATAACTTGCGCACTCGCAATCCACTGCTGATGATGTCACATATTACATCATTCATGACATGGTCAGTGACATCACTGATGACATCTCAAAATGACATCACTGATGACATCAGCCAGTGAATGTGGTTTGGTTCGATATTTAAATAAGTATTATATATATATATACAATCTGCCTTGAAGACTAAGTGGATGTATTAGTGTCTGAATGGAGGATTTAGTAGCAATGTGATTGACTGTTTCACTGACTAATTTAAAGTGTCTCACTAAATAAATGGGATAGTGATTAAACTGTGTGAATACCTGTATCACTCTATCTCTTGTTGTGTAAACTACTACATACGTTGGTTACTAGCTATGTGAAAGAACATTAGTTATTAATTAGTTAGGTGGGTATTTGTATGGGATAGTGAATGTGTGTGTGCTTGAGTGGGATGTGTGAACCTGTCAAAAGATTTGTAAATAGTTGATTTACTAGGTATATGAGGTTAAGACTGTATGTGGAAACAGTTGTTTGGGTGAGTGAATCTCTTTATGGGTGTGGTGATGAGTAAATATATTTCTCAATGATACATGCCCAATAAACTAGAAATACAAAAGGCAGTGTATGTGACAGTTGTATATAAATAAGTATACATAAGACTCAGTGATTGTATGAGTGACTGTATATTTGTAATAGTGATTTTATAAACCACTATGTATGAGTTACTATCTATAAGAATAAATAAAGTGGTGTTTGAATAAGTGTGTAGCTTAGTAAATGTAAGTATGATCAATTGTTTGCATAAGTGAGTAGAATGACTGCATAAGTGAATAAGATGTGTGCTGGTGTGTAATGTCGATGTGGGTGTATAAGTATATTTAATAGTGTTCTATTGATCTTTGTTGGCATGTATGAGTGAATCTATTGGTAAGTGTTTAGATGTGTGTGTAGATGTAGGAATCACTGAGTGGGTTTTTTAGAAACTGGTATTGGTGTGTCAATGGTTTCAAATTTGGTGTGCCATATTTTATAATGAGTGTTGAAAGGTTATACTAGTGTATGATAAGATGCATCAGATTGTCACGTGGATGATGTCATCAGTGATGTCACTGACCATGTCATGAATGATGTATTATGTGACAACATCAGCAGTGGATTGTGGGCGCGCAAGTTATACTTAGGACAACTAACTATAATGGAGGAATTTGGATGGTTTTGTATGAGTGAAATATCCAGCTAACTATAACACCCCTAAAACCTATGGTTTTTTCAGTGAATTTTTAAAGTTTTATAAATGCTAATTCCTAACTATAACATGTCTGAAATCTATGGTTTTTTTCAAGTGAATTTCAAAAGTTTTTTAAATGCTAATTCCTAACTATAAACAAAATAAGTGCAGATGCCGCTATCTATGAAAAAGACAACTATTTAGTCAAAACATACGGATAAGACAATATGTTTGATAGTTTTTGATCTGATTCATTTATTTCTTTCTTATTTTTGAATTTTTTGACTCTTATTCGAGTGTATGATTTAACAGATTTTTGTGCAAATATTAAAACCTGGTGTACACAACATACAATATAACATTCAATGTATCAAAAACAATTCTCCTATTTACAGAAATGTACATTCTATTGTACATTCATCCACATTCATTCATCAATCGTACCAATACAAACAACACAAAGAAACATCAATAGTGCTATAAATGCTAGAATCACAATATTCTCAACAGAAAGCCAATAAATGTTTAGAAACATATATATATATACGCAATTTTCAATTTGTATTCAATTGTTAATTTTGTGATTTTGGCTTCTAACATAAAGTCATGAGGTCTACACGTTTCGAACTCGTATTATTTGCGAGTTCTCATCAGGACCAATATCTGTAATGGAAGCACAAAAGGTGGCTTTTAGAATTTTATGGTAACTGCCTCTACGCTGCCTGTCCCCAAAACTCAAAGTTTCAACACCTACCTCGCATACATCAGAGATAAATGGAAATGCCCACGAGATCAACAGCTAAAAATGCAAAAAATGCAAAAAAAACCATGATCAACAACTTGTTTGTTCTTCAACTATTTTTCTACCACTCAAACACATGATCGTTCAAACTCACTTACTTGTATAATTGTATGATCTTGATTATGGCTGCCTGACTCTCAATGTTCTAAAATGTAAAGAAAATGCCCATTATTGTCTACATCTTCAAAAAACCTGGTTTTATGGGGTTGTTTGCAACTGCCACTGCACTTACCTGAGATAGAGAGTCAGGCGCGTTGTGTGCAAGGTCGCCGGGTTTCCGAGTATGATTCTGCGAGACAAAAGCGGGGGACGCGCGGTTAGAAATTACTAACCCACGGACTTGTCACGGCATGGCTAGCATCGGATATGCATTGGTTGAAGTAAACGCTTACTTAGTTGAGACGGAGCCCGTTGTGGCTATGGAGTCGTTTGTCAACCAACTTCGCATTCACTTCCTGGTCCGCATAGGATCATGGGAAGTGTAGTCCCGTGAAGTTCCGATATTTAATGGAAAAATCGCCGAACACTTGCTTTAGTGTATAAGTTGTGTTAGTTGGACCGATTCACCAATTAATCTTTATTGGATCCGAGAGGTTGATTTTTAAGGGGTATTATAGTCCCAGTTGTATTGTGTATTTCGGTGAATTTAGTTCTTTTATAAAAAACCGAGGGCTAGCTTATGCTCTTAGTGCAGTTTTGGGATGATTATAACTGACGGGTTTTCATCCAAACTGCTTGGAACTGGTTGAATTCCCATGAGTCTGGCTAATCCAGCTGGAATCATGGGAATTGTAGTCTGCACTTGATCCACTGTTCTGTAAACAATTTCAAAATTAATTTATCGATTATTCATGGGGTTACTTGACCGCATTGTTTGAGGTGAACCAGGAGTTATTATAGCCTTTAAAGAAGTGCCGTCTTTTCGTGCTGTTCATGGGCTTGTTTAATGCATGCATGAGGTGGCATGTTAATTGGGTGTTTAAACTTGTGTGTCCTTTCAGAATCGACACTGCATGTCTTGGTCTATATGACCAGGCTTGATCAATTCATGTGAGTATTCGACGTGGGGATGAGTGGGGAATACAGTGTTGATCAAAAAATGGCTCAGATGGAACAGCTTGTTAGTACATTTGCCCTATTGCTGGAAGATGTCATAGTTTGAACATTTCTGATAGTTCATTCAGTCCTGTCAATGCTGTGTTGAACTTGACTATAAGCATTTATTTATTTTTTTTTTGCGATTTATAAAGCGCGCAAATACCCATACGGGTGTCTCGGCGCTATCGTTACAGAACTCACTCTTGAGAAATAGGTGAATTAGGATGAAAACAGCCATGTTTTGAGGTTCTTTCTGAAGTTTAATAGCGTAGGGGCGGTTTTGATGTGGAGTGGTAATGTGTTTCACAATTTGGCAGTTGCTATGGTAAAGCATCTGTCTCCCCAGTTGGTCCTTCTTGTCCGTGGAACCTTCAGCAGATGGGCTGAAGATGATCGTATGGTCCTAGAATGTTCCAGCGGGCAGAGAGCATTTTTTAGGAACTGTGGGCCAGGATTATTGATAGCTTTGTAGGCTATGCATAGAGCCTTGAATTTGATCCGACTCCTAATTGGGAGCCAATGCAGCTCTCTGATGTAGGGGGAAGTAGAAGTAAATTTGGGGATGGTTAATAGAATTCTGGCCGCGGCGTTTTGCACCGTCTGTAATTTGTTTAGGACCTTTTCTTGAGCATTCAGAAGGAGGGCGTTGCAGTAGTCAGCATAGCTTCTCTTCTTATGAGTTTAGCATCCAAATCTCCACCTCGTGCGTCATTTTCCACTTTCAAAATTACTGTCCATGAGATTTCTGATTCCTTATGATTTTTTTCTTTCCAATGGATAACCAAAGGTGCTTTCGCAACATTGTTTTTTATTCTCGATTTGTGTTGATGGATTCTTAGACGCACCTCTTGATTGGTCTTACCAATGTACAGAAGGTTACATGGGCATATGATCCCATACACCACATAACGAGTTTTACAATTTGAAAACGCCTCATGTTTCCAATACGTTTGATTGTGTGTAAAAACTTTACCTTCTTGTGTTGAATCACAACATGAACAAGTGCCACATCTATGGTGGCCTTGGATTGGCGGTAGACACAACATAGTGCGTAGGTCAGGTTTCTGGACTTCTGGAAGTGCTGCTCTTATTAGTTGATTAGCGATGCTATGATTTTTCTTGAATGCGAAAAGTGGTTCCTTTTCAAAGGATGGGTCCAACTTACTTAACAGATGCCAATTTTGTTTAACCAGTTTTTTCAAAGCATTTGAATTCGGGCAAAGGGTGGATACAAATACCATTCTTTCAGTCTCTTTTTTAGATCTTCTTTCCAGTAGACTTTCTCTTGGTGTCCACCAAGCTCTTTTTAATGATTTTTTTAGTAATTTTTTTGGGTATCCACGTTGTTTGAGGTTGGAAGTGAGGATTTCTGCATGTCGTAAATATTCTTCTTTTTCTGTGCAATTGTGCCGTATCCGTAGATATTGCCCATATGGAAGATTGTCCTTAAGGCTGCGCGGATGATTGCTTCCGAAATGTAGGGCTTTATTCCGATCAGTTGTTTTTTTGTACAGCGTTGTTATTAACCCTCCATTTGAAGGATAAACCTCAACATCCAAAAATTGCATTTTGTCTCTAGAATATTCCATGCTGAATTTGATTGTGGCCATTCTGTAATTTATCCATTCATGGAAGTTTTTTAGATTTTCCTCTGACCCACTCCACACAAAAAAGATGTCGTCTATAAACCGATACCACTGTGTTATCCATTGTGCGAAGGGATTGTTATTATAGACAAATGTGTCCTCATATTTCGCCATGAACAGCACAGCCAATTCCGGGGCAAAAGGGCAACCCATGGCCAGAATGGTATTTGTATCCACCTTTTGCCCCAATTCAAATGCTTTGAAAAAACTGGTTAAACAAAATTGGCATCTGTTAAGTAAGTTGGACCCATCCTTTGAAAAGGAACCTCTTTTCGCATTCAAGAAAAATTATAGCATCGCTAATCAACTAATAAGAGCAGCACTTCCAGAAGTCCAGAAACCTGACCTACGCACTATGTTGTGTCTACCGCCAATCCAAGGCCACCATAGATGTGGCACTTGTTCATGTTGTGATTCAACACAAGAAGGTAAAGTTTTTACACACAATAAAACGTATTGGAAGCATGAGGCGTTTTCAAATTGTAAAACTCGTTATGTGGTGTATGGGATCATATGCCCATGTAACCTTCTGTACATTGGTAAGACCAATCAAGAGGTGCGTCTAAGAATCCAGCAACACAAATCGAGAATAAAAAACAATGTTGCGAATGCACCTTTGGTTAACCATTGGAAAGAAAAAAATCATAAGGAATCAGAAATCTCATGGACAGTAATTTCGAAAGTGGAAAATGACGCAAGAGGTGGAGATTTGGATGCTAAACTCATAAGAAGAGAAGCTATGCTTATAGTCAAGTTCAACACAGCATTGACAGGACTGAATGAACTATCAGAAATGTTCAAACTATGACATCTTCCAGCAATAGGGCAAATGTACTAACAAGCTGTTCCATCTGAGCCACTTTTTGATCAACACTGTATTCCTCACTCATCCCCACGTCAAATACTCACATGAATTGATCAAGCCTGGTCATATAGACCAAGACATGCAGTGTCGATTCTGAAAGGACACACGAGTTTAAACACACAATTAACATGCCACCTTATGCATGCATTAAACAAGCCTATGAACAGCACAAAAAGACGGCACTTCTTTAAAGGCTATAATAACTCCTGATTCACCTAAAACAATGCGGTCAAGCAACCCCATAAATATTCGATAAATTGTGAAATTGTTTACAGAACAGTGGATCAAGTGCAGACTACAATTCCCATGATTCCAGCTGGATTAGCCAGACTCATGGGAATTCAACCAGTTCCAAGCAATTTGGATGAAAACCCGTCAGTTATAATCATCCCAAAACTGCACTAAGAGCATAAGCTAGCCCTCGGTTTTTTATAAAAGATCTAAATTCACCGAAATACACAATACAACTGGGACTATAATACCCCTTAAAAATCAACCTCTCGGATCCAATAAAGATTAATTGGTGAATCGGTCCAACTAACACAGCTTATACACTAAAGCAAGTGTTCGGCGATTTTTCCCTTAAATATCGGAACTTCACGGGACTACACTTCCCATGATCCTATGCGGACCAGGAAGTGAATGCGAAGAAGAACGCATTTCGAAGTTGGTTGACAAAGGACTCCATAGCCACAACGAGCTCCGTCTCAACTAAGTAAGCGTTTTCTTCAACCAATGCATATCCAATGCTAGCCACGCCGTGACAAGTCCGTGGGTTAGTAATTTCTAACCGCGCGTTCCCCGCTTTTGTCTTGCAGAATCATACTCGGAAACCCGGCGACCTTGCACACAACGCTCCTGACTCTCCATCTCAGGTAAGCGCAGTGGCAGTTGCAAACAACCCCATAAAACCAGGTTTTTTGAAGACGTAGACAATAATGGGCATTTTCTTTACATTTTAGAACATTGAGAGTCAGGCAGCCATAATCAAGATCATACAATTATACAAGTAAGTGAGTTTGAACGATCATGTGTTTGAGTGGTAGAAAAAATAGTTGAAGAACAAACAAGTTGTTGATCATGGTTTTTTTGCATTTTTTGCATTTTTAGCTGTTGACCTCGTGGGCATTTCCATTTAACTCTGATGTATGCGAGGTAGGTGTTGAAACTTTGAGTTTTGGGGACAGGCAGCGTAGAGGCCGTTACCATAAAATTCTAAAAGCCACCTTTTGTGCTTCCATTACAGATATTGGTCCTGATGAGAACTCGCAAATAATACGAGTTTGAAACGCGTAGACCTCATGACTTTATGTTAGAAGCCAAAATCACAAAATTAACAATTGAATACAAATTGAAAATTGCGTATATATATGTTTCTAAACATTTATTGGCTTTCTGTTGAGAATATTGTGATTCTAGCATTTATAGCACTATTGATGTTTCTTAGGGTTGTTTGTATTGGTACAATTGATGAATGAATGTGGATGAATGTACAATAGAATGTAAATTTCTGTAAATAGGAGAATTGTTTTTGATACATTGAATGTTATATTGTATGTTGTGTACACCAGGTTTTAATATTTGCACAAAAATCTGTTAAATCATACACTCGAATAAGAGTAAAAAAATTCAAAAATAAGAAAGAAATAAATGAATCAGATTAAAAACTATCAAACATATTGTCTTATCCGTATGTTTTGACTAAATAGTTGTCTTTTTCATAGATAGCGGCATCTGCACTTATTTTGTTTATTACAAGCTTTGGCAAGCTATGCCGTTGGGAGCCCAGACCCAGTGGTTGTGTTTCAATTCCTAACTATAACATGTCTGAAACCTATGGTTTTTTCAGTGAATTCTTTCCCCCTCTGCAAACGCGCCAGGGGGCGCGTTTGCAGAGTGATGCTGGTAGAGGGCATGGCCTCCGGCGCCATGCTGGTCTTCTTCTTTTTTTTTTAAGAAGGGGGGCTGTGTGGCCCCCCTTCTTTTCCTAATATTTTGGCCCTGGGGATCCCATCCACCAGGGCCTGACACCTCTTATTTTTTTATTTCATTTTTGAAGGAGGCCCGGTGGCACCCCTCCCAAGGCCATTATTGGCCCCAGGGACCCCATTCCCCGGAGCTTGGCCTTTTTTAAAATGTATTTTAATTTTAGGAGGGGGGCTGCATTGCGCCCCCTCCTCAGACCATTTATGGCCCCGGGGGACCCATCCCCCGGGGCCGGCCTTTTTTAAAAAAAAGTATTTATTTATTTTTTCATATTTGAGGAGGGGGGGCGCATTGTGGTTCTGAAATTCTGGACCCTGCTATAATATGGTACAGAGGCCCAACACTCGTGTCGCAAAATATCATCGTACCCTGACGAATTTGGTGTCTACAGACCGGTAATGACTAGGACATTATCCCTATGCATTTGCGTCGTGATTGAGTGATGCTATCACCTTTAAATCATGGTTTCCGTCCCGAACCCTCGGACTCCATTTTGTGAACGGCATCCATCTTGTGGCTTGCCCTCATATAGTCAATTGATTAAGGCCGAGTTTGATCTGAAAGGACACGTCCACCTTAGCTGACTTCCCCATGACCTGGCCGAGCTGACTCCACTGCCTCCAGCCAAACCTGTTCGGGCAGTCCCTCGCCCAGTGGCAGAGTAAGATAGCATCAAGGCACAACATGCCATCAACCATTCACTACATACAAACCATGTTATCCACACAAATACACCTGTCCATGTTTCTTGTTTATGGCCGGTTTTACGATGAGGAGGAGCCCGATTTTATTGGGGTCGAGCTGGGTAATCTATCACAAACTGGACACATGAAATTGTAGGCTGGCCGTCATGACTTTGCTTACTCTTTGTTGTACAAATATGTATATGGTTGCATCATAAAACAAAGAATTCTTGCCTGAAGTGTAATATTTTGTATAAAAGGAGAAGGCTAGTTCTGTAAAAACGAACAGTCTCCTGAGAACTTACATCCCGTGCTGTTGTACTTCTAGGACACTTGTTACTTGGTTGCAGCCAATAAAACTCGATCTCTGACTTCACCTAGAAGACTCTGTGTTTCTGTGGTCCGGAACAGGGAGAACTCAGAGGTCTTCGGGTGTTATCCCCTGGCACCACCGGGTTCCTAAAAACCCAGCACCTCAGTATGGCCACTTTTAGCTCCGGGGACCCCATCCCCTGGGGCTGGTGCTCCCCTGATTCGGAGCTCCGTTGCCCCAAATTTCCGGGTGGTGCATCTCCCGTGGCTGGGAGGCCGCGTATAAATCAAAGCTCCAAGGTTCCCACCAGTTGGAGACGCACTCTGACATCCACTGCAGCAACTTTCATGAGGTAAAAGCCGAATCTGCGGGCGGATCCAATTTACAGCATGCCTGTCGATTCACGCTTGACGCCTCCCAGCCGCCGGAGATGCACCACCTGGAAAGTTGGGGCCACGGAGCTCCGAAACACGGAGTCTCAATGTGGAGGCATCCAAGGAGGATTGACAAGTCGGATGTGCAAGTGTAGGCTCAATGGTGGACTTGAAACGTCTCAGACAGTGGCACATTACTGAGGTACACACCACAAGACCCACAAACCAACACAGACTCATTCGAGTCTCCCATTTGGAGGGCTCATATTTTAAGTAGGAGGTGTGGCCTCTATGCCAATTTTACTGTTGCGCCTCTGAAGAGTGCAATGAGCATGAAACGTGTCAGCCGTGAATCATCAAGCATGCTATAAACTGGATCCGCTCGCCGATCCGGCTTTTACCTCATGAAGGTTGCTGCAGTGGATGTCAGAGTGCGTCTCCAACAGGTGGGAACCTTGGAACTTTGATTTATACGCGGCCTCCCAGCTCCGGGAGATGCACCACCCGGAAAGTTGGGACCACGGAGCATCAAAACAAGGAGTCTCAATGTGGAGGCATCCATGGAGGATTGACAAGCCGGATGTGCGAGTGGAGGCCCATTGGTGGGCTTGAAACATCTCAGACAGCAGCACATAACTGAGGCACACACTACAAGACCCACAAACCAACACAGACTCTTTCGAGTCGCCCATTTGGAGGGATCATATTTTAAGTGGGAGGTGTGGCCTCTATGCCAATTTGACTGTTGCGCCTCTGAAGAGTGCAATGAGCACGAAACGCGTCAGGCGTGAATCGACAAGCATGCTGTAAACTGGATCCGCCCGCCGATCCGGCTTTTACCTCATGAAGGTTGCTGCAGTGGATGTCAGAGTGCGTCTCCAACAGGTGGTAACCTTGGCGCTTATATATATATACATATATATATATATATATATATATATATATATATATATATATATATGTATATATATATATATATATATATATATCCAGAATACCGCGTCTCCACCCAGCGTGCAAAACTTCGCAGAGGGAAGGATAGCACGGACACGGACCAAGTAAGTGCTGGAAATTTATTAGTGCAAATTCAGCCGCATGACGTTTCGGCTCCGAGGAGCCTTGCTCACATGACAGCGTTCTCAATCAAAAAAACGCTCTTTTAAAGTGCCAGTAATTAGTTGGTTGTAACAACGTCATGTGTGAGGGCTGGGAGTAGACATGGACAAAATACTGGAGTTTAAATGTGTGTGTTTCTGTGGTCCGGAACAGGGAGAACTCAGAGGTCTTCGGGTGTTATCCCCTGGCACCACCGGGTTCCTAAAAACCCGGCACCTCAGTTGGCGCCCAACTCGGGGCGGTATCAAGCGGTGACGGTCCAAGCCAGATGTTCATGAGGAGCTTCGTGTGAAAATTCCAGAGGACGACCAGCCACTTCAGCGACCCCTGTATGTCGACGTGGTTCCGAAGGTCTTTGCTGCGAGGTTCCCCGCGTCCCGACGGCTACGAAGGACTGCTGCCCTGACTATCGCCCTGTTTTGTACCCAGTGATCCTTGGTAGAGCGAAACGATAGACGAGTCTTCTAGTGACGTCATCGATCTTCAATACTTCAGTTAAGTATAAGTGGAGCGTCTCCCAGTCCTTAGTTTGTTCTTAGTTTTGGTATCCTTGAGATACACCTTGTTTGGAACTTGCAAGCGCCAAAACCAAGAGATTCGTGTATTCACGAAAATATCGTATTTTGATAATCCTTTGAAGTTTGAAGATAGACTAGCGAGCAAAGATGCCTGGTCTTAGCAGACTTGGAAACTTGTTTTGTCTTGGTTGGAGTAAGGACTCCCGATTAGAGGATTCGTCTCCGGTTCCTCCGATTGGAACTTCAACATATGAGCTCTATATAAAGCATGGAGTAGGCCCTATCACATATAATGAAGTATGGATAAAATACACCGGAAAAGATGGTGTCTTAAAATGGCCCCAATATGGTAGCTTTGACGCAGAAATTTTAGATAATCTCGAGGTCAAACTGTTTAAGAAGAAAGCCCGGCCGGCAATGTTTGACTCTTTTCGCTTATGGCGCAAAGAAGCCAAACAGAAAGAAACAAAATTAGCTAAGAAAAATAAAAGAGGTATGTCAATGGTGCAAGCTGCCATTGCATACAGGGATAATGAGGAAGAGCAAGAAAGTGAACAAATGCTCAGAAGCAAGAAGTTAGCAGTAGATAAATGCTACCCAATGTTGCCCCACGAAGGACAAGGTTCAAAAGAGACATCAGAGAAGGATCCATTAATGTCCCATTTACTGAGTTCACCACCCCCATATGCACTAGATGCTACTGCACCCCCGAAGAGCTTTGTTATACCGAGTCCCGGCGCACGAACTCCAGTTCTTACACAAGCACCAGCTCCTCTTCAGCTGGTTCCTACTTCTCCGGCGCAGCCCTCTCAAGGGCCGCCGCCTTCGCTACATACTCCATCTACTGTTTCTGCGACTTTGCCTACTGCTCCAACTGTTTATCATGATGCTACTTCTGCCACTGCCTCGACTTCCTCTGCCATTTCCTCGACTTCCTCTTTACATCAGCCTGTCTTTTCTGGCACATCTGCCTCTCCGCAAGCTTCTCCTTCTGTTCGACAGAGAGTGGCAAGTACTGTCACTGGTCTGTTCTCACCTTTCTTTGGGTCGCCTAAAACGACCCCTAAAACAGGACGTAGACAGTTCCGTAGTCAACTGCCTGATTATGAGGAAAGAGTAGTGCTGAATGAGTTAGCACGTAAATGGGTTACTGATACTGTAAAGTATGATGTTCAGTCTGTTATGGAAGTCTTCCGTCAGTGGGATGCGCCCACTCAGAGATATGTATTCGAAGAGATGTGTGTATATCTCTGTGAAGATTTGCAAGACAATGATCCCAAACGCAAAATGCAGGAATTATTCCGTATGCGATTCAAATTTTATGAAGGCATGATTGTAGGTGCCGATGTTGAACAAGCAATAGATTTATTGTTATCTTATAGGAGTAAGGGAAACGTCTCTAGATCACTATATGAGGATGACATGTCAGGTAGGAAAAAGCCGCGACAGTACCCCATGAGAGAGGTTCCTCCAGTTTGGAGGGAAGGTGATGTGAATGCAAACCCAGCAATTCTGCCACATTTCCAGCGTGTATGGGTACATGTCCCCTGGAAAAGATCTGAAGTCTTGGCGCTCAAATAGACATTGCCTGATCCTCGTACAAATCCTGCAGGGTATTATAAGGAGTTATCACAGACTGCCAGCTCATGTATAATGAATTTAGCAGATGTAGACATGTTGTTTGGGAATGTTGTTCCACAGCCTTTATGGAGTAAGATTCATCATACAGATCATGATCACAGAACTAGGTGACACATGGGCTAATATTACTGTTGCTGATGCTAGACAAGTTGGTGGTACTAAACCCGAGCCTTTGGTAGCTGAACTTCCTGGTAGAATTATCACGTATATGAAAACTTTAATGCCTGAATTACTTATAAATTGGGACAAGTTATCTGCGTGCAAGCAGAAAAAAGATGAGAATGTGTCTGACTTTTTCACGAGATTTGAAGAGACTTTCGTCGATCATAGTGGTCAGGATATGGCTACCGAGGGTGGCCAAAGATTGTTTGTAGACAAATTTGTGCATAATCTGCTTCCCGAACTGTGTAATAAATTGAAAGATTCAGAGAGTGCTTGGCTGTTTCCACGTCAGTGCAGATTTTAGCCACAGCCCAGTACTACGAAAATAGGCGCAAAGACGAGCTAGATAAGGCAGACAAAAAAACTAAAGATTTGAAAACTAAAGTCCTTCTCCAGCAAGCGTATCCACCTCGTAATATTAGTCAGCCCAATTATCAGCAACCTCAGCAGTATTCGAGAAACTCACAAAGAAATGAGTCTTCTCAACAGCGTTTACCGTATGGTCCGAATCAGTGTGCGTATTGCAAGGAAGAGGGTCATTTCAAGAATAGCTGTCCAGCTTTATCGCGACGTTTAAATGGTGTTTCTGGTGCAAGAGGTAGAGGTGTTCAACAGGCTCCTAGGGGTAGGGGCCGTGGAAATTTCCACCAGAATACTACTTCTTTTCCGCATCAGAATTCCATGAACAGCTTTGATCAACAGAATAATGCGTCTTCCAGGTCAGCTCAGTACTATGCTGATGACTATTACGCAGAAAACGAGAATGAGGGTAATAATTGCTAGGACCGCCATGGACAAAGAGAGGGAGTTGTTTCAGTTCCAGTAGATCAGAATGGACCTCATGTTGAGGTGGTTACATCAGGAGTGTCTGAACCTTTTCTGCTGGATACTGGTGCTACAAAAAGTTCTATTATGCACTCAAAACTTCCTGGCGCACCTTTGTCTGGCGAAATGAATGTTTCAGTAGGTTTTTCTGGCACCCCTGTTAGAAACCCGATTTCTAGCCCTATGCCCCTTTCTGTTGGCCCATGTGAATTAGAAGCACCCCTCATTCTTACAACAGGTTGTGGCGAAAACTTGTTAGGTTTGGATTTGTTAAAGAGATTATATGCAACCTTGTACTGTTCTTCTTCAGAAGTACAACTTACCCTAGGTAAGAAGGTGATCTCCCCAATGTATTTGTCAAGGGAAAGTATTCCAACAGAGTTGTTATCTCTTCCGGACATACTTTGGGCTACTGGCTCAAATGATGTGGGTCTTTTGGAGATAGCGCCATATGTCATAACTTTGAGAGCTAATGTTAGGTTGCCACGTATTCCCCAATACAAGATCTCCAGCGAATGTGAAAAGGCGTTGTTAGCGATCATTTATGATCTGATTGAGAAAGACGTCATTGAAGAGACAACAGGCAACATTTGTAACAGTCCTATTTTGCCTGTTTTAAAGCGTACTGATCCTTCGCAGCCACCTGTGCACAGATTTGTGATCGATCTCAGAGAAGTGAACAAGATTGTTGTGCCACAGTTTCCAGTTGTTCCCGACATTACTGCCCTATTGACAATGGTTCCAGCTTCAGCCACTTGGTTTTCGGTGATTGATTTGAAGAACGCTTTCTTCAGCATCCCGATTGCCGAGGGGAGCAGAGATATTTTTGGCTTCAATTTAGGAGGACGAAGCTTCCGCTTCAAACGCGCTCCTCAGGGCTACTGTGAAAGTCCATCTATATTCAGTCAAGCTCTGAAATCACAACTTGACACGATTGTTCTACCTGATGGTGCGACTCTCATTCAGTATGTAGACGATTTGCTAGTCGCTGCAGATACTGAAGAGATTTGCAAGGAAGCCACATTGTCAGTGCTGCGTCATTTATGTGACATGAAGCACAAAGTCTCTCTTTCGAAATTGCAATTTTGTCGACAAGAAGTGACCTACTTAGGTCACATCTTATCGAAGGAGGGAAGGAGACTGACCCCAGAGAGAATACAGGCAATTGCAAGATTGAGTGTACCAAGGACACAGAGAGAAGTGCGTGCTTTCTTGGGCATTACATCATATTGCAGACAATGGATACCGAACTTCTCACTGTTGGCTAAACCTTTGCTGGCACTAATCTGTAAAGATACAGCCAATCCTATGCCCTGGTCTGAAGATTGTCAGAAGAGTTTTCACGAGTTGCGTGATGCATTATGTTCGGCTCCCGTGTTGGGCAACCCCGACTACAGTAAACCTTTCACATTATACGTCCATGAGAAGGAAGGTTGCACATTATCAGTCCTGACACAATCCTTTGGGGACAAACAGCGTCCATGCGCGTATTTCTCAGCGACTCTAGATCCTGTAGCTAAGGCATTACCAAGTTGCTTGAGGGCCACTGCTGTAGCAGCTGTCTGTATTCGACAGTCTGCTGGGTTAGTAATGAATAATACACTGATCATTATGGTCCCACATGCAGTAGACATTTTGCTAAACAGAACGAAGACACAGCACTTAACTAGTGCTCGACTGTCAAGTTATGAGCTGACACTGTTAGCGAGTCACATTCACATAAAGAGGTGCGATACACTCAACCAAGCCACGTTATTGCCCATTCCAACAGAGACAGATGAGGTCGAAATGCATGATTGCTGTTTTAGGACGGAAGAAGAGACAAAAGGGAGAGTAGACTTATTGGACACTCCCCTTCCTGAATGTAATGATGCTTTATGGGTTGATGGTTCATGCTTCAAGTTGCCAAATGGTGATACGACTGCAGCATACGCTGTGACAATATTGCACACGATTGTAGAAACTGCACGTATCCCCTACCATTCTGCGCAAGCAGCAGAGTTAATTGCACTTACAAGAGCGTGTGTGTTGGCAAAAGGTAAACGAGTGAATGTGTATACAGATAGCCAATACGCCTTTAGCGTGGCTCATAGTTTTGGACGATTGTGGCATGAACGTGGGTTCCTGACATCGCATGGTGCAAAGATACAACATGGTCAGCTAGTTCACGAGCTTCTCGAGTCACTGACTTTGCCACTACAAGTTGCGATTGTGAAATGCAGTGCACATAGAAAGATTCAAGATGATGTTGGTCGTGGGAATGCATTTGCTGATGAAGTTGCAAAAGAGACTGCAAGGAACACAATGAGTCGAATGTATGTTGTGGGTCCTGCGAGATGGATTGCTGATGTAGGTATGTGTGAGGACACTATTGAAAGTGTAAGGTCTATACAATCCGAGGCCACTGAGAAAGAGGTGAATGAATGGAGAGAAAGCAAGGGTAGATTGGATGCGAATGGTTGTTGGGTCGAATTGTCAGAGCATCAAAGATGGCTGTTACCCGACGAGTATGTACTTGCGGTGGTGACAATGGCTCATGGGATGGCTCACATCAGTGCGAAAGGAATCTGTAAGTTGTTGGCCCCAGTATGGCAGAATAGCGGCATCCCATATGGCTGAGATACCCGCCACCCCCTCTCAACACAATCCCCAAGAATTGGGAAACCGGAAACAGTTCTTGAACTTTTGGAAGGCGGGAAGGGAGTTACCCTTCCCGGCCGTATTTATTAAAATATGAAACAAAATAAAAACATTAAAATAACAGTTTCATATTATGTACAATTTCATTTCCACATTACGATGTTTGGCTAACCTTAACAGATCTCTAATACAAAGGTTCTCCTAGCCGAACTAACATCCTACAAAACATTTGACTTGAAATTGTACATCCTAACGTTAAGGGCCAACGGCAAGGTCGTAACCGGTGTCAGATCCCTAAACCAGAAATACCCCCCTCACTTGTGAGAGGAGCGACCGCACAGAGGCGTACCTCAAGTGCATCTACCAATTTCCCTTTGTACTTGACGGGGGCCCCAATGAACTCGACGCCATTTAACGGTCGTTCGAGGACTCGTGTGAGGTGTCTAAAAGGTAGCGTAAACCCCCTCCCGCACCCCACACAACTTACCCATCTGCCGTCGCAGATGTCCTGGCCCCGGGAAATTCCCCAGGAGGGGCCGTAGCCCCTCCTATCCAGGAAGGGGCCTTGACCACCTTTCCTTTCCTTCCGGCGGCCTATCCTTAGATGGGACCGCCTCCCCGTTGAGGGGCCAATTGGCCACCTCCCCCGAGCGCTCCCATCCGTAATGGGTGACGCCCCCTCATAGGGATCTTCCAATTACTGCTCACCGATCATGACCTTACCGCCCGACCAAAATAAATACGACAATTCTACCTAACTTACTAAGATTACAACGCAAACATAACTTATTACCAAGCGTAAATACTGATCAATCCTCGTTCAAAATTACTTTATTTGCAAAACATACTGAAAATAACCATTCTTTATTGCATCTTTAAAATTTCACGACAATCATCACAACCTGTAAGAAAAACAGAGAAAACAAAAGAGATACTATATCAAAACTGTATTCACAACGACTCGCTGTCTTCAGGGGCTGGTGGGTGGGTCAAAATTGGCTCTTCGTTCCGTCTCGAGCTCACGTGCAGCGGGGAGGTGCAGCTTCAGAGCACAGGAACAAGAGGATGCTTTCTTGGCTTCCGCTCCTTTTATCCGTCTTCAGGGCGGGCGTAAACCCGCCCCCGCCTGCCTCCGAGGGCGTGGCCGGCCGCGTCAGTGTCTAGGACAGCCCATTCTAGGGCGGGAAAAAGGCGCGCCCCGGCTACGCCGCTTCGGGCATACCAGCCGAGACTCGCCTCCCGCCCAAGATGGCTTCCCGGGGGGATCGTGGTACTCCACCGTACGTTCGGGGGGACCGAATGGTCGCCCCTTTCCAAAATGTGCGGAGAACTTGGTCAAGAACTGTATGGTGTGTCTGAGGTACAATCCTGGTAGGGGAACTCCAACTCCAGCTGGTCATTTTGCGCCTCCAACGTATCCGTTCGAGGTTTTACAGCTCGATTTCATCCACATGGAAAGGTGCAACAATCTGAAATACGTGCTTCTCCAGGTGGGTGGAAGCGTATCCCCTTAAGGACAATACTGCCCTGTCCACAGCCAAAGCCCTTGTCAAGGAATTCTTCCCTAGATTCGGTATGCCTAGAATGGTCTGGAGTGATAATGGAAGTGAATTCGTGGGACGAGTGATGAAGAGAGTGTGTGAATGTCTAGGCATACACCAGAAGTTCCACGCTGCGAATCACCCCCAAACAGCTGGATTAGTAGAATGCTACAATGGCACGTTAAAGCTGAAACTAGCCAAGATCCAAGCCAGCACAGGTCTTAAATGGCCTGACGCCCTGCCTTTAGCACTCCTGTCTACCAGAATGACTGTCCATTCTAGGTTAGGACTTAGCCCTCACAGATTGTGTTTGGCCGCCCAGCCAACATCTGGGGTGTGCCAAGGCCCAAGAAACTAAGTGAGATAGAGCACCCTGTACTGCTTGACTATTTGCACGAATTGACAACTAAATTGCGTGTTTTACACCAACAGGTTCACAGTTCCTCTCCGCCAGCGTCTGATGATCCAGGCCACACCATTGAACCTGGCACCTGGGTACTGGTGCGGAATTTTCAGCGCACGAAGAACGAACAGCCCAGGTGGACTGGCCCACACCTCGTCCTTCTTTCCACGAGATCAGCCGTTCGGGTGGAAGGAAAGAAGAATTGGGTGCACGGCGCCCACTGCAAACGGGTCCCGCTGCCCCTTCCCTATGACCGGTGGGTCCAGGACGTCGTCGCCGACTCGGAGACTGAGTCTGTGCCACGCTTCGTGCCCTTCAGTGATGCACGTTTAAAAGGAACTGGTACAGAAAAGAAGAGCAACCGAGTTCTGCAAGGATTTGTGCCACCGTCAATGCAGTTCGACACTACAGAATATGAAACATTGTTTGAAGACCACACCATACCTGGGAAACAATGGTATAATCTGAGGCCAAGATAAACGAACGAATAAAAATAAACTAATAAGGTTTTTCTTTCCCCAAGAACTATTTTTGATTGTACAGCTCTCTCGCCCAGGGAACTTGCTCATTTTTGATTTTCGAACCGCCATTCGGTTCTGCTGCTAGGGTCGCGGTTGACAGTCTTGGGAAGTGCAGCTGGAGACGTTTAGGTCACGGTTCTGGTTGGTCTAAGGGAATTACCCTGGACTGAACAGAAGCACCCATGAGCAGAATCAATCTCCTACCGCGGGCAGCAACTAGAGGATGGAGTTTCCAAGGGTAGAGAGACCTGTTAGATCTACGAACTTTGAAAAGAGAGTTTGCGCTGTGATGGCAAGAAAACGATTTTTAGTAATATGCATTTTAATGTTGTGTAGCATAAAAATGTTTTTAATTGGCTATGCTCTGTTCATCTTTCGAGTTCCATTCGTACACAACACTCAGCCCACACCTCCTCCTACTGTTACCCCGCATTCTTTCCACCCTCTACCTGAACACGAGTCTGCCAGAAGGTTAGAATTTGTAAATAATTCATTCGTCCAACTCCTACACCAGCACCAATCTGTAGTGAACACCACGAACTGTTGGGTATGTGGACTTCTGCCACACACAACAGATAAGGGTATTCCGTATTTTGTCCTGCCATTTAGTTATTATGGTTCTCTGTGGGCTTTCCAGACCATGTTCCTGTTCGCCCTCGAACCATATGTTCCAGGGAAAAATTCAAGCAACTAGGCACTAGTGGCAGGAATCAGAAATATGAGTAGGGATATCGACACGGTTAGAACGACTCCCAAAGACGAGCTTATACCATACAGCAGATGGAATATAACTAAGTATGGAATTTCCTTGGCTGAGAGTCAGAAAGCAAAGAAATACTCCCCAATCTGGATAGTACCCCACCAAGGTCACCTATGTCTGCAGGGAAATGGCAACAACTCTAGAGCCCAGTTTGGGAAGAGTGTCTGTACTGAGACTTACATTTTGCAGTCTCAGACCTCCCCTTCATTCTTAGCGGCTAAGGGTACCTATTTCGTCTGCCACGATAAGGCGTATACATGGTTGCCCCCTGACTTCTCGGGCACATGTTTTATCTCATTCCTGCTGCCACCCACCTACACGGCCGAGGCAGATTACCATCGGACAAGGACAGTTAGGGGTGTCGTGAGTCAAGACGACACTGCGGGTCAAGAGTTTGGAGACTTCGCAAAGGGTTTTCTGCCTTTTTGGGGGCCTATGGGGAACAGCAGGAACATTCGCCAATTGACGAGGGTAGTTGAGTCCGCCGTGATTGAAACGGCCGGTGCCCTTAGTAACTTGACTGCTGAGCTCTAGTCGGACCGACTTATGACTGTTCAAAATAGGGTTGCCCTAGATGTCATACTTGCAGACCGTGGCGGGGTATGTAGAGTGATCCAATCCAGTTGCTGCATTTTTCATCCCTGACAATGCTCCGACAGTGTACCAGGCCATCTCCAAACTGCACAAGATCTCTGATTCCATTCATGTGGACAAAGGAGATTGGTCCTTGCTAGGGTGGTTCTGGGAACTGATATCTGCCTGGGGATGGAAGACACTGATATTCTTTGGGATTATCCTAGCCATTCTGTTCCTGTTCTGCCTGTTTGTGCAGTGCGCTCCTGCAATATGTGGCCTCTGTGCTACATCATGTGTAAGGAAGCCTGTGTCAAGGGACGAATTGAGCAACAGGATGATGCTACAGCAGCATCTCCATGACTTCATGAATACAGATTTGGACTCAGATTAGCATGAGTTATTGCCTAATATGAGGGCAAAAGGAGGGTCTGTGGTTCTGAAATTCTGGACCCTGCTATAATATGGTACTGAGGCCTAACACTCGTGTCGCAAAATATCATCGTACCCTGACGAATTTGGTGTCTACAGACCGGTAATGACTAGGACATTATCCCTATGCATTTGCGTCGTGATTGAGTGATGCTATCACCCTTAAATCATGGTTTCCGTCACGAACCCTCGGACTCCATATTGTGGAAAGGGGCGACCACTCGGTGCCCCCGAACGTATGGATGGGTGCCCGATCCCCCCCGGGAAACCATTTTGGGCGGGAGGCGTGGCTCGGCTGGTATGCCCAAAGAGGAGTAGCCGGGGCGCGCCCTTTCCCGCCCAGGAGGGGCTGTCCTAGACACCCGCACGGAAGACCGCGCCCAGTGGGCGTACCAGAGGAGGGTCCCTGCCCTCCCGCAGACGGATAAATAGAGCGGGAATCCGAAGAAGCGTCCTCTTGTTCCTGTGCTCTGAAGGCTGCACCACTCGTCGCTCGTGAGCCCTCGACGGAACAAGCGGCAATTTTGAGAACTTGTAATCTTGTTTTTTCTATTTCAGTTGTCGAGAGTTCGAAGGATCTGGGACCTCGTTGATCGACTTGAGCGGAGTAAACAAAGCTATGGCCGGCAAAAAAGCGGGAAAGAGCTCCGAGCTGGAGAAGGTACTGCGCACCTTGTCGAACCGAATGGCAATCATGGACCGAAAACTCGGTAAAGTTGATTCGATCGGTCGAGGTTTGGCTGAAGTTAAAAAACAGTTGGCGGCCCAGAACAACCCCTCAGGCCGCCCTAAGAAGGTAATAGGCCTGGCCTTGCCGGGAGTGGTCCCTGAGGGTAGGGGGAAGCGTATTAAGAGGAGGGCGGTTTCCGGGGAGGGTCCGGTTCCTGAGGTGCCCCCATTCGCCCCCATCACGCCGGCGGACATTCCGGTACCGGTTCCGGATATAGGTTTGCCAATTCCTGTGGTAATCACCCCGGTTAATGACGATCAAATGCCCCCGGAACTGGCCATCCAGTTAGCGGCAGTGTTACCCTGGCTCAAGAAGAAAGCGGGAGGGGCAGTGGCCGCGGAGGACCCGGCCGAGGAGGCTAGATTAATAATCGAGCAGTTACGGCAGACGAGAGAAGCCAGGACGGCGAATGTTCCTTTTGTTCCCCCACAGGTGGCGCCAGGAGTACCAACGGTTAGCCGGGAAAAGGCAGCAGACACGACGGTTGAACCCGGTAAGCAACCATTGCCAATGGCAGGGGAAGGTTCATTACCTTCAAGGCGCGAAAGGGTGGCCCAGCACATCCCAGCGGCCACAAAGGAAATGATATGAGGGGAGAAATATGTGAATATGTTTTCATTGTTGACTGACCATCACGAGATGGAATATGCAAAATCCCAGAAAGATCTATGGCACCCCAGTGTATGGCGGGCCAACATGGCGGAATTTAGGGTCGATGAGACCGTAGCGAACTGGGTGAAGGCCTTTTCGATATTTACGGCTGTCATGGGTGAACGAAAGTCAGAGGTGATGACCGAGTTGTCTTGTTACCAAAATAGGATTATGGATTTTTATACCATGTATGGGGGGGACGAGAGGAAAGGATATGACATGAAATTCCGAAAAGCGAAAGAGTTTGATGCAACTTTGACCTGGGACTAAGCATGGGCGGAAAATCCGTTATGCTCGCGGATTTTGCGGATTTTCGGGAAATCCGCAATCCGCGAGATTTGCGAATTTCCCGCAAAATCCGCAAATTCGCACGCAGCGGATTTTTTTGCGGCGCGCGGCGTTGGTGATACAATTTTTGCGGCGTGCGGCGTTTATCATCGTTTGCCGGGTTGTTTTTCTCGATAGTTTGCGAGTGCTGCGCCATTTTGGATCTTGCTGTGTGATCCCGCGGGAATTGGCGAGCGCGATTACGTCATCGCGGCTTGCGAGCGATAGTTTGTAAACGCGAGTACGGCGAGATCACGTCTCGCGGTACTTCGCAATTGCGAGATTTGAGATGCGGCGAGCAGCAAGAATCTCGCACAAGCGAAAATAGAAAATTTGCAATTCTGCACAAGAAATCCACCAGCAAGCAGCATAAACCTTCTTGAAATGATGATTTTTATCTGAATAACTCCTTAGGTTGACATTTGTCTGCACTTTTTTAGCGAGGAGTCCATTTTGGGGAGGGGGGGAGGGGGGTGGGAGGAAGGAAGTGCCCCACAGTCTTCAACTTCCTGTTCCTGTTCAGCAGGCTCCTCCCAGTGCTTTGTCCATCTCCTGGTCACTTTTCATTTGGATCTGGAGCTGGAAGGATTACTTTTTGTGGATGCTGCTGGATATTTTGATTTGAGGCCTTTTTGACTTTCTTTGGAACACTGTTGAATTAGAAATTTTACAAGTAAGTTTGTTTGGGGCATTACAGTTGCTGCAACTAAAATTTTGGAATTTTCGATTTTTGGGCTGTTTTGGGGCCTTTTGCCCAGGGGTACTCAGTGGTGGGTGGACTGAGTCTTTCTGTGGGTTGTCTTGAACTTAAACATCATGGAGGCCATGGATGGATTGGGATTGTGCTGATTTTTCAGTGATTTTCGTTTTTTGGGGCTGTACTTGTGGCCTTTTCACCAGGGGTATTTGAGTCTAGCATGGGCCTAGTCTTTCTGTGGGCTAGTTTGAACTTAAACATCATGGAGGGCATGGATGGAATGAGATTGTGCTGATTTTGCAGTGTTTTTCGATTTTTGGGGGTGTTCATGTGGAGGGACAGGCCATGTGGCTGGTGGCCATTTTGAGTGCAGCTACAGGCACTGGCCATGTGCTGGCAGGCAAGTGGCCATTTTGAATGCAGGCTTTGTTGTTAGGCCTGCAACCATTTTGCCTACTTTTCAACCTTTATTTATTTTATGCCCAGGGGTAGTGAGTCTTGCATGGGCCTAGTCTTTCTGTGGGTTGTCTTGAATGTAAACATCATGGAGGGCATGGATGGATTGGGATTGTGCTGATTTTTCAGTGATTTTCGTTTTTTGGGCCTGTACTTGTGGCCTTTTCACCAGGGGTATTTGAGTCTAGCATGGGCCTAGTCTTTTTGTGGGCTGTCTTGAACTTAAACATCATGGAGGGCATGGATGGATTGGGATTGTGCTGATTTTTCAGTGATTTTCGTTTTTTGGGCCTGTACTTGTGGCCTTTTCACCAGGGGTATTTGAGTCTAGCATGGGCCTAGTCTTTCTGTGGGCTGTCTTGAACTTAAACATCATGGAGGGCATGGATGGAATGGGATTGTGCTGATTTTGCAGTGTTTTTCGATTTTGGGGGTGTTCATGGGGAGGGACAGGCCATGTGGCTGGTGGCCATTTTGAGTGCAGCTACAGGCACTGGCCATGTGCTGGCAGGCAAGTGGCCATTTTGAATGCAGGCTTTGTTGTTAGGCCTGCAACCATTTTGCCTACTTTTCAACCTTTATTTATTTTATGCCCAGGGGTATTTGAGTCTAGCATGGGCCTAGTCTTTCTGTGGGCTGTCTTGAAATTAAACATCATGGAGGGCATGGATGGATTGGGATTGTGCAGATTTTTCAGTGATTTTCGTTTTTTGGGCCTGTACTTGTGGCCTTTTCACCAGGGGTATTTGAGTCTAGCATGGGCCTAGTCTTTCTGTGGGCTGTCTTGAACTTAAACATCATGGAGGGCATGGATGGAATGGGATTGTGCTGATTTTGCAGTGTTTTTCTATTTTTGGGAGTGTTCATGGGGAGGGACAGGCCATGTGGCTGGTGGCCATTTTGAGTGCAGCTACAGGCACTGGCCATGTGCTGACAGGCAAGTGGCCATTTTGAATGCAGGCTTTGTTGTTAGGCCTGCAACCATTTTGCCTACTTTTCAACCTTTATTTATGCCCAGGGGTAGCGAGTCTTGCATGGGCCTAGTCTTTCTGTCGGTTGTCTTGAATTTAAACATCATGGAGGGCATGGATGGATTGGGATTGTGCTGATTTTTCAGTGATTTTTGTTTTTTGGGCCTGTACTTGTGGCCTTTTCACCAGGGGTATTTGAGTCTAGCATGGGCCTAGTCTTTCTGTGGGCTGTCTTGAACTTATGTTGCGAAAAGTGAGACACTGGGGGATCCCAATGTCTAAATGGTAACGCTCAGCACACTTTCACATGAACCACTTGGTTCTCCTCAGGTGTACATGTATGTCAAAATAATAATAATGATCCATACAGTTTTCCTTGTTTCAAAGATCTTTGTTTATTACTTCTTTATCATTCATTTGAATTCTTTCATTTCCAGGACAGTTTAATTATCATCTCCCATTTACCCAATGCATTTCGGGTCTATGGTGACCCTTCTTCGGGGGTCTCTAATAGAAAAAATCAAGAAAAAGTTGCAATCAGCCCTTGAACTTAGGTACATATATACATTAACATTTATATGTGATTTGATCCACTGTATTCTCAAATGCAAACAAACATCTATAGTTCACGAAATGACCTTTTTTTTGTCGATCGTTATCACTATTTACATCACAAATCCTTGTTCGTATTGACGCTAATGAATATGCCAAACACCAAAAACATATAGACCCTTTGAAATGAAACGCCATGAAAGAAAAGCGTAATAGCCACCGTTTAACTTTAGACTAGTTCTAAACCAAACAAAGTTTACCCTAACAAACATTCTGCACCTCTCTCACGCTGTACTTACTGAGAAATGAAAAACGTCCCTCACATGCGTACTCCCGGCGAATCCGCTGCTTCCTAACAGTCTGTGTACCGCTATTTAAAGCTCCCTGTTCTCTGATTGGCTCTATTAGCGATCACCTGATCGCAACAACGGACTGCTTTACTTTTTGGGCCTGTACTTGTGGCCTTTTCACCAGGGGTATTTGAGTCTAGCATGGGCCTAGTCTTTCTGTGGGCTGTCTTGAACTTAAACATCATGGAGGGCATGGATGGAATGGGATTGTGCTGATTTTGCAGTGTTTTTCGATTTTTGGGGGTGTTCATGTGGAGGGACAGGCCATGTGGCTGGTGGCCATTTTGAGTGCAGCTACAGGCACTGGCCATGTGCTGGCAGGCAAGTGGCCATTTTGAATGCAGGCTTTGTTGTTAGGCCTGCAACCATTTTGCCTACTTTTCAACCTTTATTTATGCCCAGGGGTAGCGAGTCTTGCATGGGCCTAGTCTTTCTGTGTGTTGTCTTGAATTTAAACATCATGGAGGGCATGGATGGATTGGGATTGTGCTGATTTTTCAGTGATTTTCGTTTTTTGGGCCTGTACTTGTGGCCTTTTCACCAGGGGTATTTGAGTCTAGCATGGGCCTAGTCTTTCTGTGGGCTGTCTTGAACTTAAACATCATGGAGGGCATGGATGGAATGGGATTGTGCTGCTTTTGCAGTGTTTTTCGATTTTTGGGGGTGTTCATGGGGAGGGACAGGCCATGTGGCTGGTGGCCATTTTGAGTGCAGCTACAGGCACTGGCCATGTGCTGGCAGGCAAGTGGCCATTTTGAATGCAGGCTTTGCTGTTAGGCCTGCAACCATTTTGCCTACTTTTCAACCTTTATTTATGCCCAGGGGTAGCAAGTCTTGCATGGGCCTAGTCTTTCTGTGGGTTGTCTTGAATTTAAACATCATGGAGGGCATGGATGGATTGGGATTGTGCTGATTTTTCAGTGATTTTCGTTTTTTGGGCCTGTACTTGTGGCCTTTTCACCAGGGGTATTTGAGTCTAGCATGGGCCTAGTCTTTCTGTGGGCTGTCTTGAACTTAAACATCATGGAGGGCATGGATGGAATGGGATTGTGCTGATTTTGCAGTGTTTTTCGATTTTTGGGGGTGTTCATGTGGAGGGACAGGCCATGTGGCTGGTGGCCATTTTGAGTGCAGCTACAGGCACTGGCCATGTGCTGGCAGGCAAGTGGCCATTTTGAATGCAGGCTTTGTTGTTAGGCCTGCAACCATTTTGCCTACTTTTCAACCTTTATTTATGCCCAGGGGTAGCGAGTCTTGCATGGGCCTAGTCTTTCTGTGGGTTATCTTGAATTTAAACATCATGGAGGGCATGGATGGATTGGGATTGTGCTGATTTTTCAGTGATTTTCGTTTTTTGGGCCTGTACTTGTGGCCTTTTCACCAGGGGTATTTGAGTCTAGCATGGGCCTAGTCTTTCTGTGGGCTGTCTTGAACTTAAACATCATGGAGGGCATGGATGGAATGGGATTGTGCTGATTTTGCAGTGTTTTTCTATTTTTGGGGGTGTTCATGGGGAGGGACAGGCCATGTGGCTGGTGGCCATTTTGAGTGCAGCTACAGGCACTGGCCATGTGCTGGCAGGCAAGTGGCCATTTTGAATGCAGGCTTTGTTGTTAGGCCTGCAACCATTTTGCCTACTTTTCAACCTTTATTTATGCCCAGGGGTAGCGAGTCTTGCATGGGCCTAGTCTTTCTGTGGGCTAGTTTGAACTTAAACATCATGGAGGGCATGGATGGAATGGGATTGTGCTGCTTTTGCAGTGTTTTTCGATTTTTGGGGGTGTTCATGGGGAGGGACAGGCCATGTGGCTGGTGGCCATTTTGAGTGCAGCTACAGGCACTGGCCATGTGCTGGCAGGCAAGTGGCCATTTTGAATGCAGGCTTTGTTGTTAGGCCTGCAACCATTTTGCCTACTTTTCAACCTTTATTTATGCCCAGGGGTAGCAAGTCTTGCATGGGCCTAGTCTTTCTGTGGGTTGTCTTGAATTTAAACATCATGGAGGGCATGGATGGATTGGGATTGTGCTGATTTTTCAGTGATTTTCGTTTTTTGGGCCTGTACTTGTGGCCTTTTCACCAGGGGTATTTGAGTCTAGCATGGGCCTAGTCTTTCTGTGGGCTGTCTTGAACTTAAACATCATGGAGGGCATGGATGGAATGGGATTGTGCTGATTTTGCAGTGTTTTTCGATTTTTTTTGTGCTGTATAACTGAACTGATGTTCCTCTGTCTTCCATTGTTTTTAGGTGCACAAGACTCAAGAGAACCACCAGTGCCAGGAAGAAGTCCTGCAGCGGTGTGTTTGTGCAGCATAACGTCACGCGACGTCACGTCTGGCCTCAGACAACTCTACAATTCGTGCAACTGCGGCCTGCTGCCTGACCTGCTCTGAAGAAGATGGCCCCAAAAAAATTTCTCCGTAGCTCCTCTAGCAAGAAAGTTGCTAGTAAGGAGCAGAAGAAGCAAGTTACCAAGAAGGCTGGTGTGCCACCCGCCACGTTTTTTGGGAGCAAAAAAAGTACGCCTGCAGCAGCAGGATCTGCTGGGGACCAAGCTGGGAGCAGCACCCCTGCTCCATTGGGTTCAGTGCCTCCACCACCACGCCAACTTAAGTCAAAGCCCTTGAGTGCTTCAGAGGCAGTCAGTGTACTTCTCCAATCACCATCGACCAGTGATGTTGGCTCATCGCAAGAAAGTAGCAGCAATGTCCCTGAATCAACACATCTGACAAGTGTTGAACAACCACAGCTGCAACAACAACCACATGTGCAAGTACAAGCCCAAGTACATGTAGAAGGAGAAGCAGCAAAAGGAGATGCGCAAGCAAAGGTGCATGGAGGTTCACAAGTGCCCACAATAGTTGTTCCTCCCGAAGTAGGGGCACATCAGGAAATCGACAATGAAGCCGAGGTATTGGAAGCCACTCCTCCTGATGATCATTCATTGTCTTCCACATCCCTAGCAAGGAAAAGATCAAGGGGGGTGTCTACATCTTCTTCAAGCCCACCTCCTTCTGATGCAAGTGATCCGTCTTGGCATCCACAACTGCGGTCTGACAGTGAGGTACACCATGATCTGACAAAGGTACCTAAGCGTAAAAGGAAGGTCGTCGAAAAACTCATAGCTATGGATTGTGATGAGGCTCAACAAGAAGTGACAGATACTGCTGGTGATGAAGCCTCTCACGATGACGACGAGCCAGTCATCACAAAGGTCACTGCAGCCCCACCGGGCATGCAGCAAAGAGACATTTTGACCCTATCCCGAGAAGCTGCTGAGCGTGATGATGATGTCGACGAGGAGGCAATGGAAGAAACACCACAATCATTGGAGTTAACTAGTACACCAACACCTACCGCTTCCATATTTCTTAGTCGCCAGAAGGGACCTCCATCCACCTCGACCTCAATTCGTGGTGGTGAAAGTGCAAAACGTACTGAAGTTCGGCAATCCACATCCTCCACTTCATCTGGCATTAGCAGCAGGACCACCACCACCAGTATCGCCGTCTCCTCCGGCCCCCAAAGACATTTCAAGTCCGCAGTTTGGGACTTCTTTAGTGTTTCCACAAAAAAGGAAAACCTCGCCATTTGTAGCATTTGTAAGTTGGCAGTTAGTCGTGGTAAGTTTGGTTCCAACTATGGTACCGGAGGCCAGAGAGGTCATCTTGAAAGAAAGCACGCTGTCCAATGGTTTGCGCACCTACAGGCGATCAATGAAGGCCGAATTGCACGTAATGATGTTTCATCTGATGATGACGAGGAGGAAGAAGACGTGTCAAACATTTCACTTACACCCAGTACCCCTGTCAGCAGCACACCCCATGTGAGCCACACTAAGAGTGTGGGAGAGAGTGATACACCATTGCGAAAAAGTTCATCAGCGAGCGTAACTGGGTCGAAGAAGTCATCATCATCCCGTAAATCTTTGGTCCAGGGCAACATTAAAAAGATGTTGTTTACAGAAGCGCAATATGAACGCAACCACCCACTGACGCGTCTGTATAACACTAAGCTGGCTAAAATGCTAGCTCTGGACCTTCTCCCTTTTTCTTTTGTAGAAGGGGTTGGTTTTCTAGAATTAGTGGCAGCGCTCTGCCCTACATGGAAGGTTCCTAGCCGGTTCTATTTTGCCCGAGTTGCGGTTCCAGCACTACATGAAGATGTTCTGAAGGTGATTGGGGCAGCTTTGCAGAAGAGTGCTGTTCACACTATACATCTGACAACAGACATGTGGACCAGTGGCGCAGGCGCTGATTACATGTGCATCACTGCACACTGGGTCTCTTTTTCAGGGGCTAAAGCAAAGCTAAACACAGGTGTTGACGCAGACATTGTTTTTAAAGCTGCTCGGAAACATGCAACACTAGCCATGTTTGGTTTGGAGAAACGTCACACAGCAGATAACATTTTGGATGTCTTTAAGACAAAGGTCCTTAAGTGGCTGTCCCCACTAAAACGCCAGGTTGGTTATGTTTCCACGGACAATGGCGCCAATATAGTTAAGGCCATGAGGCACGGTGACTATTTCAGAGTGCCGTGTTTGGCGCACTGTATAAACCTGGTTGTCCAAAAATTCTTGGGTAATAAAGGCAGTGCAGCGTACAGTGTATTGGACACCTGCCGAAAAATGTGCAAGCATTTCAGCCATTCTTTTAAGTCCCGGAAGCAGCTGAGGAGCCTGCTATATCAACGTCAAATGCCAGTGAAAGCACTCATCCAGGAGGTGGTAACACGTTGGAACTCAAATTTCTACATGCTTGAGCATCTGTATGAGCAGTATAAGGAACTCGATCAATATTTCCTTACAGAGGGTACAGAGGAGCTGAGGATGGGTGCGGCGCAATGGAACATAGTTCAAAGCCTGACACGCATGCTTCGTCCTTTTGAGTTCTTCACGCGTGCAGTCAGCAAGGAGGACTCTAATTTGGGAAAAGCTATCCCATTGTTGTACATGCTGGAGGACCAACTGAAGGAGGTGTGTTCTGTGTTTGCAGACGATGACAAAAACCAAGACTCTTTGCTTCTGGCTGAGAAATTATTAGAGCTCCTACAAGGTGATGAACGTCTTAAAAAGATCCACTCAGAAGAGCATTACATTTGTGCTACTATTCTGGATCCACGCTACAAAAAGGCGCTGGCAGGCCAAGCATTCTTTCCTTTTGATGATGAACATGTTCCAAAGTACAAACGTTGGCTAGCCTTGTCAGCCAAGAGGTTTGAAAGAGAACGGCTGGAAATTGAAGGAAATGGCAGTACATCAGCAGGCCATCCCCAGTCAAAACAATCCACTTCTGCACCTGTGGCTGTGGCACAAGTGACCTCTCAGCCGTTAAAGACACCGGCAACCGGATCATCTGCACGAGACACAACAGAAACATTGGAGGCTGAAGAGGATTGGCTAGCTCTGCGTGGGTTTGGTTCTCAAAAGGTCAGAGTCACAGCAAGAGCTAAGCAAAGTGGAGGAACCTTGGATGAGGACCTTGAGTCGATGGTGAAGGACTATCTGAATGACTCAACAGAGGTGTATGTTAATTCTGACCCATTGGCGTATTGGCATGGGAAAAAAGAATTGTGGCCACAGCTCACCAACCTGGCTTTAAACTACTTGTCTTGCCCACTCGCAAGCGTGTCTTCTGAACGGGTTTTCAGTGCTGCTGGTGGCATTGTAACTCCCAAACGGAGCCGCCTCTCGCCCAAAAATGTGGAGAGGTTAACAATGATCAAGATGAATCAGCACCTCATACCACCAGATTTCAGAGTACGAGAAAGCGTGCCGGATGAAGAGGAGGTGGCCAGCAACATAGATGAGGGAATTTCTACTCTGTCAGGTGACACTGAGCTCACCCTGCCTGAATTTGCAGAGTATGATGACGAAGCCTTATTCTTATTCCTGGACCGTGATACCGAGCCCTGAAAATGAGACAACGAATCAATAACTTTCTTTTTCGTCCCTATTCACTTTTATTCCTGTGTGTCTGTCTTTCTTTGTTGTGCACAGTTAATATATTTCAAACTTTAATCAACTGTCTTCACTGGTTTGCTAATTGATTTGAAGTTGCCGCAGTCTGCATTCCTCAGGTTCACAAGTTCAGAAGAACATGCTCCTCTATCCTCCTCCTCCAGACTCCTATTTCCATCAAACCAGAGGGCTGGTTTACGCCCAATGAAGAAAGACTCAGCACTTGTGGGGGTGTTGTTGTACCTCTTTGCAGGTGAGTTGACGGCTCTGGGACCATTGTTGGGAAGCTCTAATACCGGATAAAAGTGGTTTGGACCAAATCCCAGGAAGAATTTTTTTTGTGTTTTTGATGACTTGCCTTTTAGGTGCTCTTAGGGAAGGTTCCGTCTGTTTGTGGGTGAGTTTCGTGGTCTGGGAGCATTGCTGGGACACTTTAATCTTGATTGCATTTGCTTTTCAGGAAATCCGTCGTGGCAACCCCGACTTATGGCCTAGCTACGCAGCGCGTTTGGACCGAAGGCCGAGAAATATTGCATGTATGAGATTTTGCTTTTGGCCTGTTTGGGGGTGTTATGCTTCTTGGCGGGTGGGTTGGCGGGTCTTGGGGCATTCCTGGGAAGGTCTAATACGGGGTAGAAGTGGTTGGGACAAAATCCAGGCCGATTTTTTTTTGGCTATTTCTGACATTTTGCTCAATGTAGTGTTTTCGGGGGCCTGTTTGGAGGGCTTCCTGGTGTTTGTGGGTGGGTTTAGGGGTCTGGGTGCACTGCTGGCTATATATACTTTACTTTGCAAGAGGTTTGAAGCAAATCCATAGTGGCAGAGGGGAGTTAGGGCCTAGCTGCAGAGCGCGCGCGGAGTGATTTGGGAAATTTGTGAAAAATTGACTAAGTCCCCATTTTTGTCCTTTTGCTCTTTGGCTGTTTGGGGGTCTTCTACTCGTTTTCTCCTGGGTTGACGGCTCTGGGGCCATTGCTGGGAAGCTCTAATACCGGATAAAAGTGTTTTGGACCAAATCCCAGGCGGAAATTTGTTTGTGTTTTTGATGACTTGCTTGCCTTTGAGGTGCTCTTAGGGGGGCTTCCTGGTGTTTGTGGGTGAGTTTTGTGGTCTGGGAGCACTGCTGGGACACTCTAATCTTGATTGCATTTGCTTTTCAGGAAATCCGTCGTGGCAACCCCGACTTATGGCCTAGCTACGCAGCGCGTTTGGACCGAAGGCCGAGAAATATTGCAAGTATGAGATTTTGCTTTTGGCCTGTTTGGGGGTGTTATGCTTCTTGGCGGGTGGGTTGGCGGGTATTGGGGCATTCCTGGGAAGGTCTAATACCGGGTAGAAGTGGTTGGGACAAAATCCAGGCCGATTTTTTTTTGGCTATTTCTGACATTTTGCTCAATGTAGCGTTTTCGGGGGCCTGTTTGGGGGGCTTCCTGGTGTTTGTGGGTGGGTTTAGGGGTCTGGGTGCACTGCTGGCTATATATACTTTACTTTGCAAGAGGTTTGAAGCAAATCCATGGTAGCAGAGGGGAGTTAGGGCCTAGCTGCAGAGCGCGCGCGGAGTGATTTGGGAAATTTGTGAAAAATTGACTGTCCCCATTTTTGTACTTTTGCTCTTTGGCTGTTTGGGGGTCTTCTACTCGTTTTCTCCTGGGTTGACGGCTCTGGGGCCATTGCTGGGAAGCTCTAATACCGGATAAAAGTGTTTTGGACCAAATCCCAGGCGGAAAATATTTTGTGTTTTTGATGACTTGCTTGCCTTTGAGGTGCTCTTAGGGGGCTTCCTGTTGTTTGTGGGTGAGTTTCGTGGTCTGGGAGCACTGCTGGGACACTCTAATCTTGATTGCATTTGCTTTTCAGGAAATCCGTCGTGGCAACCCCGACTTATGGCCTAGCTACGCAGCGCGTTTGGACCGAAGGCCGAGAAATATTGCAAGTATGAGATTTTGTTTTTGGCCTGTTTGGTGGTGTTATGCTTCTTGGCGGGTGGGTTGGCGGGTCTTGGGGCATTCCTGGGAAGGTCTAATACCGGGTAGAAGTGGTTGGGACAAAATCCTCGCGGAAAAGCCTTTTGGCACTTTTTGTAACTTAGGGTTCGTTAGGGTTAGCCCTAGCAGCAGGATTGCATGTGTTTCGGGGTGTTCTAGATTTTTGCAACTGAGTTTTGGGGTCTTAGAGCACTCGTGAGAATGTGTAATTTTGGTTGCAAGTCATTTGAAGAAAATCCATGGTGGGAAAGGGGGGATTTGGCATAGTTAAAGAAAGCCTTTGCCACTATTCTTAACTTAGGGTTCGTTAGGGTTAGCAGTATTTCTATTGCATGTGTTTGAGTGGGGGGGATTTCGAGTCTTGGAGCGATGCTGGCTATGGCTACTTTTGCTTGGTTGCTTGCAAGTGGTTTGAATGCAATCCACGGTGGGTAAGGGGTAATTAGGAAGGGGGTACTTCGGCCTACTTTTACTTTCAAAGTAAGTTTTGTCACCAGTTTTCTGCTAGGCCTCGTTTTTTGAGATTTGATTGGGGGTCTTCTACATTTTTGCGACTGGCTTTAGTAAGGGTCTGGGTGGGAGCACTGCTAGGAAGATCTAATTTTGTTCTAAAACACAGTTTACAGTACACCTAGCTTGAGGGGAAAGATCCGCTACATTAATGTGCCCATACTTATTTATCCTTCAAAAGGTGACTCAGAGTACGCACTTTCCAAAATATTGTACTGTCTACTAGGAAAATCAAATTGTGACTTTTTGCACTCCACAGCCTACATACCTTATATTTATTTATCAGTGGTGTTGTAATATTATATCACTTCCTGTTTTTCGTTGAATAATTACAGGCCGGGTTTCAGTCTCTGCAATGGAGAAAAAAGGATGGAGTCAGGCTTCACAGTAGCGAGCCACAATTCAGCATCAGGCACGCAGTGGACAGGGTGTCTTCTGGTGACCAACATCGATGGACGAAGCGTCGGCTGCAATGGAGGAGTGCCGCTAATAAGAGGATTTTTTTTTTGCAGGCAACTTACTTACCACTTCCAACAGGACCACTACAACCACATAGATACAGTATCCCTTGCCTTTTTCTCTGACTGTGACTGCATTTCTTGGATCTCTCTCTGCTTCTAAATTGATCCCTTAACAGTACACATCACTTAGTCCACTCCACTATCACATCTGCACCACACATAGTCATTTGTAAGTGCTCCTACGTAATTCGCAAGTCGCAGCACGCCCCAGGCCGTAGAGGACTGGGATGGCCCCAATGATGAAGCATGTCACCAAGGGGCAACCCTGGTGAGTGAGGGGACACCTAGAAAAAAAGCAATTTCTCCTTTTCTATCTACTATACCTTCCAGACCAACCCCACTGAGTGTTGTTGTGAATGGATTTATAGAGACCAGCAAGGCTCTCGGGTATCTGGCCTTATGTTGAATATCGTTATCAATAATTCCACACAGGCCCTGTACTGTCGCATTCTTTCTTCCACAGTTGTCGAAAGTACTACTTACTTTTCACTGACATGCATGCAGTAGTGCATGCACTTTCAAAGATTGATGGATAGGTTTGTTGTACCCAAAGAATTGTTTATGTTCAATTGTTTGTCTATGCTGTGCTTTTTTTACAGGGTGTCTTCTGGTGACCAACATCGATGGACGAAGCGTCGGCTGCAATGGAGGAGTGCCGCTAATAAGAGGATTTTTTTCTGCAGGGAACTTACTTACCACTTCCAACAGGACCACTACAACCACATAGATACAGTATCCCTTGCCTTTTTCTCTGACTATGACTGCATTTCTTGGATCTCTCTCTGCTTCTAAATTGATCCCTTAACAGTACACATCACTTAGTCCACTCCACTATCACATCTGCACCACACATAGTCATTTGTAAGTGCTCCTACGTAATTCGCAAGTCGCAGCACGCCCCAGACCGTAGAGGACTGGGATGGCCTCAATGATGAAGCATGTCACCAAGGGGCAACCCTGGTGAGTGAGGGGACACCTAGAAAAAAAGCAATTTCTCCTTTTCTATCTACTATACCTTCCAGACCAACCCCACTGAGTGTTGTTGTGAATGGATTTATAGTGACCAGCAAGGCTCTCGGGTATCTGGCTACAGAGACCTTATGTTGAATATCGTTATCAATAATTCCACACAGGCCCTGTACTGTCGCATTCTTTCTTCCACAGTTGTCGAAAGTACTACTTACTTTTCACTGACACGCATGCAGTAGTGCATGCACTTTCAAAGATTGATGGATAGGTTTGTTGTACCCAAAGAATTGTTTATGTTCAATTGTTTGTCTATGCTGTGCTTTTTTTACAGGGTGTCTTCTGGTGACCAACATCGATGGACGAAGCGTCGGCTGCAATGGAGGAGTGCCGCTAATAAGAGGATTTTCTTTCTGCAGGCAACTTACTTACCACTTCCAACAGGACCACTACAACCACATAGATACAGTATCCCTTGCCTTTTTCTCTGACTGTGACTGCATTTCTTGGATCTCTCTCTGCTTCTAAATTGATCCCTTAACAGTGCACATCACTTAGTCCACTCCACTATCACATCTGCACCACACATAGTCATTTGTAAGTGCTCCTACGTAATTCGCAAGTCGCAGCACGCCCCAGGCCGTAGAGGACTGGGATGGCCCCAATGATGAAGCATGTCACCAAGGGGCAACCCTGGTGAGTGAGGGGACACCTAGAAAAAAAGCAATTTCTCCTTTTCTATCTACTATACCTTCCAGACCAAACCCACTGAGTGTTGTTGTGAATGGATTTATAGTGACCAGCAAGGCTCTCGGGTATCTGGCTACAGAGACCTTATGTTGAATATCGTTATCAATAATTCCACACAAGCCCTGTACTGTCGCATTCTTTCTTCCACAGTTGTCGAAAGTACTACTTACTTTTCACTGACATGCATGCAGTAGTGCATGCACTTTCAAAGATTGATGGATAGGTTTGTACCCAAAGATTTGTTTATGTTCACAATTGTTTGTCTATGCTGTGCTATTTTTTCTTGTCTCCCAAAACCTTTCCCAAAAACCCCCGTACCCATTCATTTTTCAAACCCTAACCCTCTTCCCCCGGGCTGTGTGGTTTTGATTGATGTGTGACTAAATTACAGCAATAAATCCACACACTTGCTGGGGAGGATAAGGTGATAGCAACAGGCTGGTGAAGAAATCCGAGGATATATTCTTACTCTGCTTGACAAAGAACCATGGCTAATGTCAAAGAACTTCAACCGAATTAGTAGTTATACTTTACCATTTGTTAGGCTACAATGTGGCACTGTTCTACTGTACTTCTGTCACCTGCTATATTCTCAGTTGTACCGTTGAATTGCTCAGGAGGACAAACCAGATTTCATTTTCTTTTTTTTCATAGGCATGCAACTGCCACTGTGTCACACCACTAGTACCACCGCTATGAGGAAATTTTATCCGACCAAGATTGCCAACCTTATTCGCTGTTTCCCGTGGAGCCAGCCCTGGGTCTAGCCCTACTTTCAAACACAAATTACAGGTAAGATAAGCGTTTTGTGGTTTGGGGGTATAATGGAGTATTAGTAGGAGAGACGAGAGACTGAAGGTAGTACTACTAAAGTCCTAGGACTCTTGGATTCACTTCACTTAGTCTGTGAGAGGCACTTAGTGTTGAAAACATTTGGGCATTTACACTTAAAGGAAGAAAATGGAACTAAACTTTCAGGAAAACAAAGTCACTGTTAAACCCCCACCCACCAGGCAAGCAGTAAGAAACGGGTATGCTCAGATAAAGTTTGAAAAAGTATATTTATATCCCTAACAAAATAATCTCCCGCAAGACCCTCCCTAACCCCAACGATTGTCCTTCAAAAGTCCCCAAAAACCCAACTCCCAATTCCCACCCCCCAAAAGTCTCTAAAAAAGGGGCAAGGGACACTATGGGTGGATGCTGTCAACTTTTTGGGCCAGGGCATCATGCTCCTGGCGGAGCAAGGCGTGCTCTACGCGGAGCCCCTCCAACTCCTTTGAAAAGTGGTAGAGCTCCTGCTGGAGGCGGGACACCATCAGGGTACTGCGGCGCAGGCGTGCCTTCAATGCCTTGCAGGTGCAACGGCTGTGAGAGGAAGCTGTTGTCCTTGCTACTCGGCGGTGGCGTTTGGCTTTGGCAGCCCGGCTCAGTCTGGGTGGACCACTGTGCTGGGTGGCACTGGCAGCCCGTGGGGGAACGGAGGCCGATGCAGACGACGTAGTTGTTGTGGTCGACTGCACACTTTCTTCGTCCTCCAGGGCCACCAGCCGCCGATATTCGGCCACAGTGGCATCGATACTCCGTTGCCGGGCCGCTCTAGCCAGCTCCTTCCTCCTTGTTCGTTTGGAAGGAGAACCTATATGAAGAAAGAAAGACATAGTCTGTAACCAATGCTCTTTAAGATTAACTCAATCATTCAGCAGAAATTTGTGTTGCACTACAACTAGCAACTTGCAAGCGCATTACATAACTATTGAGGCCAGTATCTATCTAACCTCACACTTCTTCATCCTTGCTCTAACATTAGTGGGAGTTTAAGGAACAAATTCTACGAGCACTATGGACTTCTATTGGAGTCGACTATGAAAGTACACCAGTCTTATTCTTCTTCTTGTCTCTTGTTTAGGAAAATTGGTACGTTATTTTCTGCAAGCCGGCATAATGCCAGCGCAGTAAACTTGCACCCGAGAAAAAGAGACGCACGCCATGAGGAGTGACCTAGACTTGCGTTGCGTTACTGTACCCGTCCAGTACATGCAGGTGGTGAAGCTCTTACTTTTCTATTACGGGTGGCACTGAGAATACTCTGTTACAACTCAAGGGCTACTGCTTAATTAATTTAACTTTCACCCTACAGTGGAAATGAGTACTAGAAATGGAAAATTGAAGAAGATAAATAATCTGATTATCTATCACTTCACATGGGATGTTTTTGCTTATATATGGGATGACTTTAGGTGCTTTGCTTTTTATTGAGTGACCAGTGATACATCCACACATGAATGACTGAGTACTACTAAACTTATTAAGAGAGGTAGGGAGTGGCCACCGTAATAACCGGATCTATGCTGTGCTTGCAATACAAACTACTGCTACTATTGATGGTAGTATTTGGACAAAATTAAAACTTCTTTTGCTTGCCTTTCCTACACTGGAACGGACGTGCGGGTGCAATGTTACATGCTCTTCAAAGTTACACTTAGTTCATCCACTGACCGTCTACTCTCTCTAGATCATGGGTACTCACAAACTTTCTCTCAGGGGCTAAATTTACAGTGTAGTTTGTGGCCGAGGGCCGCACTGGTGGGGGCGGAGTCAGAGGGGGCGGGGCTAAAGCAAAACGATAACTTGTGACCATGAGGTTGCACACAGGTCCCTGCAGCAGATGCCCTCATCCACTGAGCCACCAGACCCAGCATTTACATACATCTCTCTCCCTCCTGCTCTCCCTCTCCCTCCCCCTCTGTCATCTCACTGTGTGTGTGTCTCTCTGTGTCAGCCTTCAGCCCGGGTTGAGACCGCTTCCTCAACGCGCACACACAGACAACAACACCAAAGTACTTAACAGGTCTTTAAAAGACCATTAACATATTATTGAGGCTTTGTTTGTTGTAGCGCCCCTGCATCTCCACCCTGACAATCACTGCTTGCCCGGCCCCACAGAGCAGAGGCTTTGTTCTATTTCACCTCTTTGTGGCCTTGCATCTCCACTCTGCTCTGTGGGGGCCGGGGGAGCAGTGATTGTCAGAGTGGAGATGCAGGGGCGCTAACAGGTGAAATACAAAAAAGCCTCTGCTCTGTGGGGGCCGGGGGAGCAGTGATTGTCTGCAAGGTCTGCGCACCGCCAAGGAAGGCTTGCCGGGCCACCACCGGCCCGCGGGCCGTACTATGAGTACCCCTGCTCTAGATACACATATGCTATCTAAGAGTCAGATAGTAGCATGATCCAGGTATATGGACACATACAGTTTCTGTGTCACCCACCCAGGCTGTTGTCCTTCCACCCATCATTGCTTCATCATTCACCCAGCCATGCATCTCATATTCTTGCCTTCCCAGCTAGTCTTCAATCTCAATAAGTAAGGAATATATAAGAGCTTACCTCTGGCCGCCACCACCACCGTCTCAACTCTCACAGCCGCCGCCTCCTCCCCTGAAGAATCGCCCTCCGCCTCCGTGTCGAGCACCACCACCTCCACACTGGCCCCGCCACCAGATGTTCCACCTACAAAGTACATTTAAGAATGTTAGAATAAAGCACTCACTAGTCTTTGGTCTAGGAATGAAGACATGTGAAAACAATGTAATTTGTGACTGTCTACTTTAAAGTTAAAAAAAATGTCCCTTTTTCCAGGGAAGGTTGTCTTGCTGCACTTTTTGGCACAACTGATGAAGGCTGTTTTTTTAACACGCACCATTTTTCTCCACACAGACAGAAGATGGACTTCTAACAACAAGATCAAGTTGAAACCAGGTGAGAGCTCGGCTCGACCACAAGAAATGTCTTCAATTAATCGTCAGCACTAACCACTTTTCCATTATCAGTTAAACGTTTAGTTTTATTATGACTTCATTTTAATAAATGTGTTTACTTTTAATAAAGCTTTTAAACTTAAATACAATCTGTGTTTTTTGGTCCAGACTAGAGTGACTGAGCGAAAGGTTTTGCAATTTTTGCAAGCATGAGTCCAGATAGAACACTTCAAAAGACATTATGGACAATCCCAGAGGACTGCACTAAGTTGATAGAGCTATTGCTGACTAGAATCATGGGAGTTTCGCCAACCGTGCAATCTTAGTTAGCTACACAGACAGACTAATAAGAATAATCTAGTAATACCACAGGGAGTCATAGTAGAGGCAGGATAAGAATTTAGATACAGTCTACAAGAAGATCAAAGACAATTTTGAAAAAAGTCAAATGAGGAACGCTAGGAAAAATAGGTACTAGTCTAAAATGAAAACTTACTGGGGCCAGCAGAGGAGCCCTCGCCTGCCCGATCCTGGCCCTGTTGAACAGCATCCGCCGCCTGCTGCTCCTGTGTCCTCCTCTCGCCCCCGGGGGGAGCTGACGTACAACATGAAAGAAAGAACAGAAAACATGGATGATTGTTGCTTGTCAATGTCAACCAAATCAAACATTTCAAAAGAACAATAACAAAATATTTCTGCGAAATTATATTGATTAGGGTTAGTTTTCATTTATTTGCGGACCTGTGACTTCGAAAGTCACGTAACTCACTAAACAAAGTACTGAAAGGTTCACCTAGGACTGGCAGGCAGCAGTCCGCAGGCAAGACGCAAAGTGACAGACAAACTCCATTGTGATTTCAGTCAGATCAGTGACAACACTAACAGTTGCCTGCTACATTACCAGTCATTTAAATAGTCAAACTATCAATCCACCGCCACTATTTTTCTTATTGTCAGGGGTACAAAGGAAGGGGCAGATTTAAGCCCCTTGCGGCTCTTTTGCGCCGTTCTTGCGTGACTTTTGTGACGCAGCAGCTAAACAAAAAAGGGCGCCATGGTGCGGCGTATAATATTATAACAACGTGACGCATTTGGGAGATGTATCCCGTTATAAAGCCCTGCGCCATCAGGGGGCGTTCCAGCGCAAGGGAGGGCATTCCTGCGCTGGAACACATCCTAAAAGTGGCTGAGGGAAATCTACAAAATTTCAATCAGTCACCTTTAGGACAATGATGCGTCACACAAACCCTGCACCTGCTTGAAGCAGACGTACGGCTTGACCCAGCATTGGGGAGATAGGGTACCCCAGAGCATTGCTGGAGCTGCGCCATCGTTGCGACGCAACTCCAGCAGTAAAGCTTCGGTGACCTTTTGGGCCCATGGTGCGCCGCATTGCAAATACGGCGCACCATGTTTGGTGGTGGTAGCGGGCCGCACAATTAATGGCGCATCCCTGCTACTTTGCAGGGATGCGACGGTAATTGCAATTCTGCCCCTTAGGGGCATACTTACTTACGCGTTCTGGCGCATCTCCAGAGATGCGCCAGATCAAATGCGTCACGCAAAACTACCCTTGCGACACGGCAGATGCGCCTCATTTACAATGCGGCGCCCCCTGGCGCAAGGGTAGGCACTTGCGTGACGCATCTCGTCACGTAAGAGCGGCGCATCGCTGGAGTCACGTCGCCAACGCAATGCAACTCCAGTAATGCTCAGGGCCACCCAATACTTAACATGCTGTGTCAGTCCTTTCGCCTGCTTCGAGCAGACATAAGGAATTGAATTGACGTAGCAGCGTCGCAGAAGTGCCTGCGTTAAATCTTGTATATTTCACGCAGGCAATTTTGCGAGGCGCACAGCCGCCGGACCGCCCACCCTGCGTACTAGGAACGCACCCATTGTGGTGCAGGCCCATGGCTTTATAACGTGACGCATCTCCCTAGATGCGTCATGCTGTAAATGACTCGCAGGGATGCGGCACGTTTACGCCGCTGTTGCGTCACGCAAGGCAACGTAAACGTGGCGCAAGGGGCTTGTAAATGTAATCTGCCCCCTAGTGTCTAGCATTACGCAGTTCTGTAAAGTACACTCATACATAATAGTTACTCAGGCCAATGAGACCACGAAATAGAAAACACATAAGCATAGTAGCAACGCCACTGAGAAGGAGAGCAGTGCACCTGAAATGCACAGAAGATTTTGAAATATAATTTATCTACAATGTAATCGTCATCAGCGGCATTATTGGCTTGCTCCATGTAAAAAACAAATATTTGCAATACAACAACACAGAGCAGGAGAAAACATCATAGTAGTGAGTGATTAAATGGCTACTACTACTCACCAAGCCCCGGGATCTCCAAGCCGAGCTGGTCCAGCAGGTCGCGCTCGCGGTCCAGGAGGTCCGTCCAGCGATGGGTGACCTGGCTGTAGGTGCGCTGGACCCCGTAGAGGTGGGATATGGCCCAGCACACCTTCTCCCACCGCTTCCGGCGCTCCCGCATGTTGTAGCCGCCGGCCGCGATCCTGCCGCCTCCCGCGATGGTCCCGGGCAGGCGGCGCTGGACGAAGTAGACCAGCGCGCCCACTTCCTCCGGGCTGAATATCTCCCGTCGCGTCACCTGCTCCCCCCTCAATCTCCCGCATGCTGTCCTGGCACTGGGTCCAGCACTACTCCCCGCCGCCGCTGCGGCCCTCAAGTGCCTGGGCAGCTTCACGGCGCCTGGCTTGACCATGGTCTGGGCAGGTAAGGTAGGAAGAAGTAGAAAATTAAGAAAGAATAGGATAGGGAAGAAGAAAAGAAAAGAGTTTAAAAAAGTAGTTTAAAAGTAAAGAAAAATAGCAGAAAAGACAAAAATATACAGCTAGGAAAAGAGAGGGATAGATAAGAAGCAAAATCGTAAAAAAAAACTGAAAACAAGCAAAGGATGGCAAAGATACCAAGAGGATTAAACACCATGCCCAGACACAGGAAATGAATGAAAAACAAGATGGCCGGCGCCCGTTCACGAGCGCAAAAGTAAGTTCGCGCGAGATTTTCCTCGCGATCTCGTGCGAACCTCTAGATTTCCCGCGCGATCTCGTGCGAACCTCTACTCGCAATGCGCTTACTGCGCGAGATTATACATAGCGGGCGGAAACGGAAATACGTCACGCAAACAAAATGGCCGCGCCCGTACTCGACCTTGGGGTAAATTCGCGTGTTGCGCTGCAAGCGGCTCGCGAATACTGCAAAAAAACTCGCGAAACAACAAGCCGCAAAAAAATAAAATGCTCATTCGCACGAATTGGCGGCTTCCGCGGTCGGTTTCGCACGACGCCGCGCCCCGCGAATAGCGCGAAAAAACCGAAAAACGATTTTAGCAAAAGCAAAAGCAATGAGCAGGTGCAAAAGGTCAACCTCATGATTTGTAACGATTCTCTGTAGTGCTTCCTGAGGGGGCCCTCCAGAATTCGGTTGCCTGCTTGCAACTATTGTGTGACCCTGCTCTGACCTTAACTGTATGCCACAAAGGTCCTGATTTACAGCTAAAGGAGCAGACAAGCAGGTGCCAGGCTGGAACTTCAAATTCTTTCAGTGACACATTAATTAGCCCCTAATTCATTATTGTCAGTTGGGGCAGGGCAGGTGTTGCTAATAAACTAACCCCAAATTAATTCATGTCAGTTCAAGCAGGGCAGGTGGGCTTGCTTTTCCCCCCCATCTTCTACAGTGATGATGAACCAGAGGGTGGCATTGATGTAACAGAGGGTGGCATGGGTCAAAGAGAGGGTGCCAGTGGTGAAAAAGAGGGTGCTGGGAGGCTGTGATGATGAACCAGACGTAGAAACAACATAGTTGCGACCGTTGCGAGCCGACAAGTCAGTTCGCAATTGCGAACTAGTACTAAATCCCCGCGAACTGGCAGAAACCCTTGCGAACACAAAAAACCAAAAAAATCCGCAAATTCGCGGGAATTCACGGATTTTGCGGATTGCGAGTTCGTAAATCCGCAAAATTCGCGAACGCGAGATCCGCAAAATTCGCCCATGCTTACCTGGGACTGCCTCGACTCGGTGTCATGGCACAAGCAGCTCTTGCCGGGTGCGGCGGGTACGTCCTCGCCGGGCGGGAGCGGGCCGGGGTCAGTTCGCCAAAAGCCTACGTTGCCCTTTCGAGCAGGCGCCGGTGGGGAATTTCAGCCCAAGGCCGGCGGGAATGGCGGCAAGCGGGGGGTTTGTTGGGTCTTCAATAGAGGCAATTGTAACAGGCCCCAGGGAAACATGTAGGTTCAGGCATGCGTGTGCGGGCTGTGGGAACTCCTCACACCTGGAGAGTAGCTGTAGATCAAAGAACAGCGGAACAGGAGGAAAAGGGGGGTCTAAGCAAGAGTGAGGTGATGCGTGGGAACCACATGCCTACACCTGTCGACATCATGGCTCTGACTCCTTGGTTGAACAAATACCCTGATCATGTATCCGCCGGGGTTTTGAGGAATGGATTCCTATATGGCTTCAACATCCCGGCGGGGGATTTTCGGGGGGACTCCTTTTGTAAAAATCAGTTATCTGTCCAACATAACCCAAGCGTAGCAGCAAAGAAAATTTACAAAGAAGTCAGCTTGGGGCGGGTGGCGGGGCCTTTTCAATCCCCGCCGGTGGCGGACTTCGTGTGTTCACCGCTAGGAGTGGTTCCAAAGAAAGACCCAGGGGAGTTTAGACTCATTCACAACTTGTCTGCCCCAAGGGGTTCCTCGGTGAACGAAGCCATTAACCCGGATATTTGTTCGGTTCGGTACGCATCGTTCGACGATGCCGTTGCCATTTTAAATCATCTGGGCCCCGGGGCACTGATGGCGAAATCGGACATCGAATCGGCATTCAGGTTGCTCCCGGTACACCCGCGGGACCAGCGCTTGCTAGGTTTTGCGTTTCAAGGGAGTTATTACATGGATAGATGCATGCCTATGGGTTGCTCCATTTCTTGTGCCTATTTTGAAATGTTCAGCTGTTTTTTAGAGAGGGCATTCACCGAGGCCACAGGGCATAGACACGTTATGCACTATCTAGATGACATCCTGTTCTTGGGAGCGGCCGGCAGCACGAAATGTGCGCAGGCGCTGCAGGACTTCTGCATCCTCATGCGGGAATTCGGAGTCCAATTGGCACCAGGTAAGACGGATGGACCATCTACTTCACTGGAGTTTCTGGGAATTGAGCTCGATTCTGTGGAAGGATGTTTTTCCGTTTACGAACGGAAAAGGTAGCCAAGTTTAGGGCTTCCTTGACGCAATGCCTAGGCAAGGAGAAAGTGACCCTGCACCAGTTACAGCAAACAGTGGGTCAGCTTAACTTTGCCTCAAGGGTGATACCAATGGCCCGCCCCTTCTCACGCTCTATTGCACAAGCTATGATGGGCCTCAGGGAGGGACACCACCGTACGAGACTGTCGGCAGTGGTTCGCCAGGATATACGCATTTGGTTGGCATTTCTGGCGGACTTCAACGGTCGAGTTGTGTGGAACAAGCCACCAGCATCATCGGATGAACTAGGTTTGTGGACCGATTCAGCTGGGAGCGTGGGATTTGGCGCTATCTTTGGTAACCGATGGTCGGCGCAAGTATGGCCGACGTGGTGGCACTCCAGCGGTCTAACAGGTAACATTGGGTTCTTAGAGCTATTTCCCATTTGGGTTGCTTTGATGGCATGGCCAGACGACTTTAGGGACCGATCAGTGGTGTTTTGGTCTGACAATATGACTGTGGTTGAGTGCATTAATCAGCAGGCAGCCCGCTGCAAGTGGATCTTGAAATTGTTTTACGTTGCATGAAATTGAATGTACAATTCAGGGCAAAACATGTGCCAGGTGTACTGAATAATGCAGCTGATGCACTCTCTCGTTCACACATGCAGGCTTTCAGGGGCTATCTACCCACAGCGGACCTAGTGGCGGCACCGTTCCCCGAAGCGCTATGGCTAATTGGTGCCCCGGATTACAAGACCTCGTGGCAGCCAGCTTAGCTCCCAGGACAAGGAAGGCTTACGAAGGAGCGTTTCGTTCCTACTGCACATTTTTGGGTCCGACAGGGAGACAGAGCTGGGGTCAAGAGGAATCCTTCCTGGGGTTCCTGGTAGCGCTGCACAGAGAAGGTCGATCAGCGGCAACGGCCAATAGACATAGGGCGGCCATTTCGTTCATGGCACAGCTGCACGGCATAAGTGACCCGACAGGTTCCTTTTTGGTTAGGAAGGCACTACGGGGCTGGCAACGCCTCGAGGGTCGCAAGCAAGATACGAGGCGCCCAATTGGCTTAGACAGATTGTCTCTGCTTTTAGCAAAGCTGGATGAGACGTGCTCCTCCCCTTTCGAAGCAGTCCTGTTCCGGGCAGCTTTCGCCTTGGCATTCCATGGGGCTATGCCGGTAAGCGAACTCGTATTTACAACAAGGGGTGGTGAGGGACAGAGTCTCTGAATTAAGCAGAAAGCTCTCACCCAGTCAAGAGATCAGGGCTAGATCCAACACCGTTTTTTAGCTCACTGCACCATCCCAGTTTCAGAACCTGACTGTATGCAAATTAGTCTGTTCCTGTCCCAGTGCATGATGGGAACAGGACAAACCAAACTACAAAAGCCAATTCTTACACTGGGAAGGAAACAAGCTCCCGGGGACCGGTTTCTGGCATTACAGCCGTCTTCGGCCCGGTTTGCTTGAATCCTGATGGTGCAATGAGCAAGGGTCTCACATCTGAGAATACCCTTCCACGCTTAGGGGCAGTGAGATAAATAACGGTGATGGATCAAGCCCTGATCTTTGGACTGGGTAAGAGTGGTCTGCTCAATTCAGACACTCTGTTCATCACCACCCCCTTTTGTAAATCGATTTTGGCCACTATAGGTGTGGCAGGGTATACTCAGACATGAGTCCCTTTCTCACTGCTCCATCAGGATTCAAGCAAGCCGGGCCGAAGACGGCTGAAATGCCAGAAACCGGTCCCCGGTAGCTTGTCTCCTTTCTGGTAAAGAATTGGCTTGGTAGTTTAGTCTGCCCTGTTCCCATGATGCACTGGGCCAGGGACAGACTGATTTGCATATAGCCAGGTTCTGAGCTGGGATGGGGCAGTGAGATAAATAACGGTGATGGATCAAGCCCTGATCTTTGGACTGGGTAAGAGTGGTCTGCTCAATTCAGACACTCTGTTCATCACCACCCCCTTTTGTAAATCGGTAAGCGAACTCGTGGCGAGGAACAAGAAGGATATGGAGGGAGGCTTGTGCAGGGATCACGTACAAATAAGGGGTGATTCGATGGTAATCTCGATACCCTGGTCCAAGACAGATCAGGAAGCTATGGGAGATAGTGTTGTCGTGCAGCGCGCACGAGGGTCCCCCACTTGTCCGATAAAGTGTTTAGAGGTATACTTGGCACAGAGGACAGCCACATGGGGGGGAGCCTGCTTAGGCACAATGATGGTACCCCACTGACGAGATTTCAGTTTCAGAGGGTGCTAGCGCTGACAATCGCTGCCGCGGGCATGGACCCGTGCGATTTTGGGACCCACTCATTTAGGATAGGGGCTGCTACTGAGGCTACGGCTCGGGGTCAGAGCGCGGAGGAAGTAAAACAGCTGGGCCGTTGGTCCTCGAATTGCTTCAAAAGGTATGTTCGATTGCACATGTTGTGAAAGTCAATTGACATGCACTCACGCTTCTTGTCTTTTGTTTGAATTACAGTTTCGCAAGCCTGTCACGCGGGGCGGAATTGGGAGTCGATTCAACACCAGGAGACCAGCGGTCGAGGATCACCGACTGGAGAGAGAGTGGTATGGGTCGTGGGCCACTCATATGTGAGGCGCGCCAGGGACGTATTCAAGGCAGGTGACGCGATTCACGCATCTGGGGAATACGGGTACAGAGTGACCTTTCATGGGAAGGGCGGCCTCTGTTTTGACCAATTTCAATCTTTTTTGGAGGGTCTTTTAGGGCGGCAAAGGTCACCGCCATCTGTAGTCATAGTACACCTGGGGGGCAATGACTTAGTAAAGTTGGGAAGACGAGTGTTATTAGAACACATCCTGTCGGCAGTTAGCTGGTTGGCTAAGAAACTCCCGGGGTGCACGATTGCCTGGTCACACATGATCCCCAGGAAGACTTGGCGGGGGGGTCTCTCAGTGTCAGCTTTGAACCACTCAGTGAAGAGGGTCAACAATAAAATTGGGAAATTGTTTCGCTCAGCGCAGTTGCATAGCATTCCTCACGGGTGTATTCGGGATGATCACATGTATCTGAATGATGGGGTTCACCTGTCCAGGGAGGGGAATGATTTACTCATAGGAGACTTCATAGCATGGTTAAGGGGTTTGAGGAAGCATGACCTTTAGGAGGAGTGGGGGGTCCGGATAGTCGGTCAACTATCCAGCCTATGGCGGTAAGGTCATGATCGGTGAGCAGTAATTTCAAGGTCCCTAGAGTGGGGCCCCACCCAGAATGGATGGGAGCGCCCAGGGGAGGCGGCCATTGGCCCCTTCCACGGGGAGGCGGCACCCACTAAGGATGGGTCGCCTAGGGGGAGACGGCCATAGGCCCCTCCCAGTGGGGAGACGGCTAGATGCCCCTCCTACGAATTTCCCGGGGGCCGGATATCCGCTCTGGCGGAAGAGAGTGTGGGGATGGGGGGGAGTCCACGCTGTCCTTCCTACAGATACCTCACACGGGAACTCGGACGACCTTTAAGATGGCGTCGAGTGAAAGGGGGCCCCCACGACAAGGTAAGTTACAGTTGGCAATGAGGGTAAAGTCCTCTGCGCATGCGTCACTCACACCGTGAGGGCGGGATTTTGGTAGTAGGGATCTGACACCGGTTAAGACCTTGCCGTTGGCCCTTAATGCTTGGATGTACAATTTTAAGTTAGAATGTATGCATTTTCAGGATGCTAGACTCGGCTAGGAAACCTTTGTATTAGAGATCTGTTAAGGTTAGCCAAAGAACATGTCTTCATCAAAATGTAATGAAAGTAAAATTGTACATAATTCATGAAACTTTTATTTAATGTTTTAAATTTTGTTTCATATTTTAATAAATACGGCCGGGGGGGGTAACTCCCCCCCGCCTTCCAAAAGTTCAAACCTGTGTCTGTCTTCTCCCATTGGGAATTGGTGTTGGGAGGGGGTGGCGGGCATCCTGCCATATGAACGGCATCCATCTTGTGGCTTGCCCTCATATAGTCAATTGATTAAGGCAGAGTTTGATCTGAAAGGACACGTCCACCTTAGCTGACTTCCCCATGACCTGGCCGAGCTGACTCCACTGCCTCCAGCCAAACCTGTTTGGGCAGTCCCTCGCCCAGTGGCCGAGTAAGATAGCATCAAGGCACAACATGCCATAAACCATTCACTACATACAAACCATGTTATCCACACACATACACCTGTCCATGTTTCTTGTTTATGGCCGGCTTTACGATGAGGAGGTGCCCGATTTTATTGGGGTTTCATCGATATCTGATGGTAGTTCTGGGTCGAGCTGGGTAATCTATCACGAACTGGACACACGAAATTGTAGGCTGGCCGTCATGACTTTGCTTACTCTTTGTTGTACAAATATGTATATGGTTGCATCATAAAACAAAGAATTCTTGCCTGAAGTGTAATATTTTGTATAAAAGGAGAAGGCTAGTTCTGTAAAAACGAACAGTCTCCTGAGAACTTACATCCCGTGCTGTTGTACTTCTAGAACACTTGTTACTTGGTTGCAGCCAATAAAACTCGATCTCTGACTTCACCTAGAAGACTCTGTGTTTCTGTGGTCCGGAACAGGGAGAACTCAGAGGTCTTCGGGTGTTATCCCCTGGCACCACCGGGTTCCTAAAAACCCGGCACCTCAGTATGGCCACTTTTAGCTCCGGGGACCCCATCCCCTGGGGCTGGTGCTCCCCTGATTTGGAGCTCCGTTGCCCCAAATTTCCGGGTGGTGCATCTCCCGTGGCTGGGAGGCCGCGTATAAATCAAAGCTCCAAGGTTCCCACCAGTTGGAGACGCACTCTGACATCCACTGCAGCAACCTTCATGAGGTAAAAGCCGAATCTGCAGGCGGATCCAGTTTACAGCATGCCTGTTGATTCACGCTTGACGCCTCCCAGCCGCCGGAGATGCACCACCTGGAAAGTTGGGGCCACGGAGCTCCGAAACACGGAGTCTCAATGTGGAGGCATCCAAGGAGGATTGACAAGTCGGATGTGCAAGTGTAGGCTCAATGGTGGACTTGAAACGTCTCAGACAGTGGCACATAACTGAGGTACACACTACAAGACCCACAAACCAACACAGACTCATTCGAGTCACCCATTTGGAGGGCTCATATTTTAAGTGGGAGGTGTGGCCTCTATGCCAATTTTACTGTTGCGCCTCTGAAGAGTGCAATGAGCATGAAACGTGTCCGGCGTGAATCGACAAGCATGCTATAAACTGGATCCGCTCGCCGATCCGGCTTTTACCTCATGAAGGTTGCTGCAGTGGATGTCAGAGTGCGTCTCCAACAGGTGGGATCCTTGGAGCATATATATATGAGAGGTTGAAATAAATCTCCCTTACTGCAGCCTTCTGGGTCCGTGTCTTCATTTTTGGCAGGAGTGTGCTGATTGAAGATTTTGTTTATATATATATATATATATATATATATATATATATATATATATATATATATATATATATATATATATATATATGAAGGCTCCTCGTTCAAAGAACGCACCACACTCACGGAGGTTGCCAGGTCAGTGCTTTATTCACAGCAGCGTTCACAGTGGCTTCAGGCACAGGAGAGAGTCTCTGATGAATTCAGCGACCAAGGTTCGTCTTGTTTGTAGTCCGACGTGTTTCGAAGGTCTTGCCTTCTTCTTCAGGGAAAAGACGAGCAGTGCTTTGAGTAAAGCAAACAAGTCCATTTTATATGACACGCCTCTTTTCAGGCTAGGCTTATGCCGCAGTGTCTCATGGAAGTTGTAGTCCCGCAATACTTTGCATGTGGTGTCTCCCGTTAATGCCCTAAGCCGCTGTTTTCAGGCACTCACAGGGCACCTCCTCGCCAACCACGAGGCATCCTGTTGATCGGAGTAAGGTGCAGACTATTCGCGCATTCTTAACAACCTGGATGTCTGCCGTTTCACGGCTCCGTGTCAGGGTGTCTCAATGGCGGTGCTAGGCGTATGCAGTACTGCTGCTAGGCTCCAGGGTCCACCAAGGCGCCTTCTGCACTCTTCAAGGCGGGTGCGGTGAAACGGCGGTGGGTCCGTTAAAATGTGAAGGCTCCTCGTTCAAAGAACGCACCACACTCACGGAGGTATATATATATATATATATATATATATATATATATATATATATATATATATATATATATATCCAGAATACCGCGTCTCCACCCAGCGTGCAAAACTTCGCAGAGGAAAGGATAGCACGGACACGGACCAAGTAAGTGCTGGAAATTTATTAGTGCAAATTCAGCCGCATGACGTTTCGGCTCCGAGGAGCCTTGCTCACATGACAGCGTTCTCAATCAAAAAAACGCTCTTTTAAAGTGCCAGTAATTAGTTGGTTGTAACAACGTCACGTGTGAGGGCTGGGAGTAGACATGGACAAAATACTGGAGTTTAAATGTATCAGCAGAGACATTTCACAAGTTAGTATCGAAATTGTTACGATATTTAACTCAATGTAAAACAATTGCAGTCAAATACTGTGATCTGTGTGTCAAAAATAATACAACAACACAACATGGATTATACGAATGTATGGGCCAATTATATAAACAAATCATTTTAAAATACCTATATTTTCTGAACCAATCAATGTAGTTTGTACAGCGCAGTAAACGTACTATTCAAATAGTGATATATCCTACTAGACAGCAAGTTACTGAAACTAAAGTGCTGGTGCCTCAGACTAAGTGCAAAACACGCCATAGTGCAAATGCTTATATCCATAGGATGTGCATCTCCTTAGAATGTTGTGCAAAATACGCAACTGTGCAAATAGCTCGTCCTGATAACATTGACAATCAAAAGTGCAAATAGTATAGGAGCTGTGCAAATTTTGCAAGTTTCACTTGTTGCTAATTATGTGCAAATAACAATTCTAGTAGATAAAAGAACGTTAAAACTGCATCAACGTTTTTATCATAATATAGATAAAATTAAGTAAAAATTCATATGATATGTACATCACAGTTCTTAATTGATAAACAAGCCCATATTCATATAACCCCATGAGGTGTCTCTTCAAATAACACACTTTGATTGTCCATGAAGTGAAGAAATTAATTAGTGTGAATAAAAATGTATCATTCATCTTAGAGATATGACTAATAGGGAATAAGGACCCTCATAGTCTAAAAGATGATGTTGCCCTTCTTACAGTAGACATTACTCAAGTTAACAACAGCAGCTTAGACACATCAAAGACCTATTTCAAAAAATATAAGAGTATACACAACATATAGTTGTTCAATTTGTTGCTAAATCCCCAACCTGTATCTAATACTGCGGTTTGCGCAGCCGGGCAAAACCTCAGATAGGGTGCTCAAACTACTGTTACCTGTGTAGGGTTCAGGGATTAACAGTGGAGATGACCTAAATCAAGGTGGGGCTATTTATGGGAGGCACGTATACATGTCATCAGTTACATTTAACCCTCCTGGGGCCTTGGTGTCGAGTAAGAGAATGTATCGGGTTTCCAACCTCCTAAGTTTGGCCTCTCTGTCTCTGCCCCTCCTGCTAGCCTTGACTGCATCGATAACAAAATATTTTAATGTGGTATTCACACTCTGATGACAGTCACGAAAGTGCCTCGCAACCGGATACGTATTATCTCCATTTGTGATGACCCTTAAATGCTGGAGAATACGTTTATGTAACGGTAGCTTGGTACTTCCCACGTATTTCAGCGAGCAGGGGCATTGCAATACATATATTGCGAACTCGGTTTTACAAGTTAAAACCTGAGTTATGGGGTGTTGTAGGCCACTAAACCCATCAGTATAAGTTTTAACATTAATACCGTGGTTGCACGCCTTACAGGTTTTGCACCTGAAGAATCCCTTGTTGTTCTGCCACCACGTGGTTCTCTCGATTGGCTCAGGATTAGTATCCACTAATTGATCTCTGAGAGAGGGCGCCCTACTGTATGTTAACGACACCCTCTTAGGTAAAGTGGCACCAATGACTGGGTCACTCGTCACAATAGGCCAATTCCTATTTACAATCTTGTAGATCTCTCTGTGTTGTTTACTATAGCCAGTGATTATTCTGAAGCTTTTAGCTTCTTTCCTTCCTTCCTTCTTCCTGATACTCTGAACTGGCTCTGCTACAGGTTGATCCCTATCGCTGTTTTTAGTAAGGAGATCCTCTCTAGTTCTAATCATAGATTTGACTCTGGCCCTCTCAACTAGCAATCTGTGTAACTCGTATCAAGGAAACGAGCTTTACTTTCAAGTTGAGCCCTCTCCAGATCAATGGGATTGCTGCACACACGTCTCATGCGCAGCATCTCCCCATAAAGGATACTGGAAACGAGGTGTGTGGGGTGTGCACTGGCCGCATGTAAAATGCTGTCGCCTGCGGTAGCTTTGCGGTAAATTTTGGTCTCTATTCGTCCATTTCTTATATATAGCTCAGTATCCAAAAATGTAACTGAACTCTGACTGAGTGAAGCAGTGAACTTCAAGTTAAGATCATTTTGATTGATGTAATTAATAAATCTTATAGCTTCTTCCTCACTGCCCCTCCACACTACAAGCAAATCGTCGATGAAACGATACCATCCAATTACATTGTTCTGGATTACCTGCTGGTGTGTGGTTCTGAGGACCACCTCCATAAAAAAAAAATATATATATATATATATTTATTTGTTTTTTTTTAAACACAGCTTCTCCATCCATGAGAGCTGGTCAACGCTGACAGGGTGGCCTCAGTGGGCAGGAACGAGCATCCGGTAATTATGACTTCACTCTCTTCGCACAAGGCTAAATACTGTACGCCGACTTCCGGTAGAACCACTGTGGGTGTTTTATTGGTGATTCGTAGAAGATGGCAGGTTGCCAAAATCCATGGTGGATGGTAGGTGTCCACAGATCAACAAGTTTCAGCTCTCAGGAACGAGCCTTGTTCAAGGTAAGGCATCATTGTCAACAACCACTTTTTTTAAAGTATAAAAAAGACCATGTGTACATCAACATAGATGAAGTATTTGTTTTTTTTGTATAAATTAATGTTGGATTGTGACAATTGCAAAAGCTATAACAGAGATGAATTGAACATCGGGACATCATGTCACAATCATGAACTTTGAAGGGATGTTGTCGATAATGCAACTTTTACAATGCACATTTTAATCACGACATGACCATGAAAAAAGACTATACAAAAAATATTTAATCTATGTTGAAGTACATCTGGGCTTTTTGTATCTTAAAAGCCAGAGCAGAGGAGGCAGGAAGACTGTGCACTTCAAAGGGCAACCTCTAGAAGCTTCTTCCACTTCAAAGGAGTCACATGGTAGAAATATTATACCTCAAACATCAACACTTCAGTAGACTTCTGGTCCTGTGTAGAGACTGTGGTAGGAAGATGGACTGCTGTGCTTCTGAAAGGACTGTCTCTCAGCTGGACTGCTAGCCTGCATCACTACTGCCTTGCTGGATTGCTATCCTGCTGACCTCCTGCCAGACATAGAGGGATTGGACCTGCACCTGAACCAAGTCTCCCATAGTGACTCCAAGGACTAGTCTGCTGGCTTCCTGTTCAGAGCTGATGTAAAAATCTCCCCACCACCTGAAGGAGCACCCAGATTCAGCTGGAGCAAGATCCTGAACCCCATGTGGTGCCCCTCAGGTCCTGGGACCTTGGTGGGGCCTCAGTGGAACTGAATTGGCATTTCTGGGCTCTTCGTGACCACAAGCAGGTCAGTTGGTACCAAAACATTGTCACTCATACTGCCCGCCAACGTAAAATTCCATCAACCTGACTCTTCATGCTACTGCATTGAACGCTCACGGGGAATGGCACTGTAAAGCTCTGGCCCACCCATTTGTGATGACAACAAGATCTTCCTTCTACAGCGACGACCAGCCATGACCCCAGGCTTGCTCCTCACGTTACATCAATAACCCTCTGCGACGCTTTCTAGTTCCTCACCGCCCCCACACTGCAAACGGGACTCTTTGCGCTTGACTAAAAAGCTAACTTTTCAGCTGGACTAACCTGGTCCCTATATCCAACCTGCACTGCATCTGGATCAGCTTGAACTTGAGACTTTTTCCTAGTCTCATACTACCAGATACCTGTTAGTGGCACTTTGTGCTTTTTGGCGTTATTTTCACTTATATCTTTAAAATTGCATTTCTCCTGTTCTATTGATTGGATTTTTGTTGTTGTCATCTTGCCTTATTTATTCAATTTTGCTCCATTTTTCTAAATAATTGTGTACATTTTTGGTGCTGTTTTTTCACTTTCTTACTGTTTAAAGTGCTGCATGAATACTTTACACATGCCCAGGTTAAACCTGACTGCTGTGCGTCACCCTACCAGAGGGTTGGGCACAGGTTAATTTGGGGTCTGCTTGGGCCTCACCCTGACACGGATTGTGGCTGGTGCTTGAGTATGGTTTCATCCCCTCAACCAGTAATCCAAGTTCCCACACCCACAAACAATGATACCTGAAAGGGAAATGTAAAGCAAATAATGACACTTCATTCAAAGTTGTCACTGTCAAAGAGGTAAGTGTGGAAAAAGATACTAAAAGCAGGCTGTTGTTGATAGAGTGTTTATTAAAACATGTCCTTCCTCAAGTCCAGTCAAGTGAGTTATAACCAAGCATCATTCTACACATCCCCAACTCCCACCTTCAAATGATGCACCAAACAACAACAACTGACACGAGACAGACACGAGGTGTAACTCGTGCTATCTCGTGTCATACATGGTATTATGTCTTATACAACACACCTCCCTTCCTGTAACAAAAAAATAAAAATAAATAAATAAATAAATAAATAAATAAATAAATAAATAAAACAAAATTCATCTTGAACATTCTATGTACAAAACATTGGTTCATACAATAAGTATAATTCACAATAATGTTAATCCATTACAAAATCTTTGTACCTTGCAGGAAGGCGATGAATTCTTGAACATTTTTTTGAAAATACAGTAGGAGTAGCTGTGACGTCCCCATGTAGAGAATTCCCATTAGGAGAAAAACCATCATTCCCAGAATCTTCATTCCCAGATTTAAAATCCAGAAAAACATTACTGTCGGCATCTAACCTAACAGCTTCCTTGCCTTTAAATATAGAAACCCTGTTCAAATTCCAAACACTCCCATCATCAATTCTAACAGCATGCTTAAAAACTTCAATGACCTCCTTAGGATGTGACCAGATTTGACGCCCTTTCAACACTCCTTCCTTCCTCTTGATACGCACTAAATCACCAACAGAAATCACATGTTTACTCACTGAACCTTGCTTTATCTCCATCCTTTTCTTCATCTCATCCTTATATGCACTCACTCTATTGCGAACCAAATCATAGTCAACCTTTGAAAAACCGCAATCAATCAATCAATCAGTGACACTTATATAGCGCGCTACCTACCCGTAGGGTCTCAAGGCGCTGGGGGGGGGAGGTGCCGCTACTGCTCGAACAGCCAGGTCTTCAGCTTCTTCCTGAAGGAGAGGTGGTCTTGGGTCAGGCGCAGGTCGGTTGGGAGGGAGTTCCAGGTCTTGGCGGCCAGGTAGGAGAAGGACCTTCCTCCCGTAGTCGCTCTACGGATGCGGGGGGCGGCGGCGAGGGCGTGGTTGGCTGATCGGAGGTGGCGTTTGGGAGCGTAGAAGTTGATTCGGCTGTTGAGGTAGCTCGGGCCCTGGTCGTCTAGGGCTTTGTGTGCGTGGGTGAGGAGGCGGAAGGTGATTCTTTTGTTGACGGGGAGCCAGTGAAGGTCTCTCAGATGTCCGGTGATGTGGCTGGTTCGTGGGATGTCGAGGATGAGTCTGGCTGAGGCGTTCTGGATCCGCTGGAGTCTCTTCTGGAGCTTGGCGGTGGTACCGGCGTAGAGGGCGTTGCCGTAGTCCAGTCGGCTGGTGACGAGGGCCTGGGTGACGGTCTTCCTGGTCTCGATGGGGATCCACCAGAAGATCTTCCGTAGCATGTCAAGTCAAGTCAAGTCATAACATTTATATAGCGCACTACATACCCAGAGGGTTTCAAGGCGCTTAGGAAGGGGAGGAGGATTATTTGTCAAATATCCACGTTTTAAGCTGCTTTCTGAACGCTAGGTGATTCTGGGTGAGGCGAAGGTAAGCGGGGAGTGAGTTCCATGTTTTGGCAGCCAGGTATGACGGGGGGGGGGTGTAGAAGGACAGTCGAGAGTTGAGGCAATCTGGTCCGATGTCGTAGAGTGATTTGTGTGCGTGGGTAAGCAGTCGGAAAGTGATTCTCTTATTGACGGGTAGCCAGTGGAGGTCTTTAAGGTGACCAGAGATGTGTTCGTTGCGTGGGATGTCTAATATGAGCCTGGCTGAGGCGTTTTGGATTCGTTGTAGTTTCTTCTGGAGTTTAGCGGTGGTACCTGCGTAGAGGGTGTTTCCGTAGTCCAGTCGGCTCGTGACCAGAGCGTGGGTGACTGTTTTCCTTGTTTCGGAGGGGATCCAGCGAAATGTTTTTCTGAGCATGCGGAGAATGTTGAAGCAGGATGAGGATACGGCGCTGACTTGTCTGTTCATTGAGAGTGAAGAATCCAGGATGACGCCAAGGTTCCGTGCGTGGTCTGTCGGGATGGGTGCATTTCCGAGGGCTTCCGGTCACCAGGAGTCGTCCCATGCAGAGGGGGATTTACCTAAGATGAGGACTTCTGTTTTGTCTGAGTTCAGTTTCAGACGGCTTTGTTTCATCCATTCGGCGACTTCTTTCATTCCTTCGTGTAGGTTAGTTTTGGCGGTGCTGGGGTCCTTGGTGAGGGATAAGATCAGTTGAGTGTCATCCGCGTAAGAGATGATGTTGAGGTTGTGTTGGCGGGCGATGGCCGCGAGGGGGCTCATGTATACGTTGAAGAGGGTGGGACTGAGTGAGGATCCTTGTGGTACGCCGCAGATGATTTCAGAGGCCTCGGACTTGAATGGTGGGAGGCGGACTCTCTGGGTTCTTCCGGTGAGGAATGAGGTGATCCATTCCAGTGCCTTTTCTTTGATTCCGATGTTTCTGAGGCGTTGTAAAAGGGTTTTGTGGCAGACTGTGTCGAAGGCTGCAGAGAGGTCGAGGAGGATGAGGGCGACTGTGTCTCCATTGTCCAGTAGAGTTCGAATGTCGTCTGTTGCTGCGATGAGGGCGGTCTCAGTGCTGTGTTTGGCTCGGAAGCCAGATTGTGAGGGGTCGAGGGATTTGTTGGCTTCTAGGAAGGCGGCGAGCTGGTTGTTGACAGCTTTCTCGATGACTTTGGCCGGGAATGGAAGAAGCGAGATGGGGCGGTAGTTTTTGAGTTCGGTGGGGTCTGCTGTTGGTTTTTTCAGAAGGGCGGTGAGTTCAGCGTGTTTCCAGTCTTCTGGGAAGGTAGCGGAGTTGAAGGAGCAGTTGATGACGTCTCGGAGGTGCGGAGCTATGACGGAGTCTGCTTTGTTGAAGATGTGGTGAGGGCAGGGGTCTGTGGGGGATCCAGAGTGGATGGAATTCATCAGGCGGATGGTGTCCTCAGTGGAGATTAGGTTCCAGGCGTTAAGGGTGTTAACGGGGGGGAGATGGTCAGCTGATGGTAGGGTGGGTTGGCTTCCGGGTTGGTTGTCAAAGCTGTTGTGGATGTCTGCAATCTTGTTGTGGAAAAAAGAGGCTAGGGAATCGCAGAGGGTTTGAGAGGGGGTGATGTCGTTGGAGTTGGCCGAGGGATTGGAAAATTCCTTGACGATGTTGAAAAGTTCCTTGCTGTTGTGGGCGTTGTTGTCAAGTCGATCCTTGAATGCTGTTTTCTTGGCTTTTCGGATCAGTTGCATGCGTAGGATGTTGAAGCACGCCGAGGAGACGTTGTTGACTTGCCTGGTCATGGAGAGGGAGGAGTCCAGGATGAAGCCCAGGTTGCGTGCATGGTCTGTCGGTTTGGGTGCGGTGCCCAGGGCGGGGGGCCACCAGGAGTCGTCCCAGGCGGAGGGTGAAGAGCCCAGGATGAGGACCTCCGTCTTGTCAGAGTTCAGTTTCAGGCGGCTGGTCGTCATCCACTCGGCTACCTCTTTCATCCCTTCGTGCAGGTTGGCTCTGGCGGAGGCGGGGTCGTTGGTCAGGGAGAGGATCAGCTGGGTGTCGTCGGCGTAGGAGATTATGCTGAGGTTGTGTTTGCGTACGATGGCCGCGAGGGGGCTCATATAGACGTTGAAGAGGGTGGGGCTCAGAGATGACCCTTGAGGGACGCCGCAGATGACTTGGGAGGCCTCTGACTTGTACGGTGGTAGGCGGACTCTCTGTGTTCTTCCGTCGAGGAAGGAGATGATCCATTCCAGCGCCTTGTCCTGGATTCCAACGTTGCTGAGGCGCTGTACTAGGGTGCGGTGGCAGACAGTGTCGAATGCCGCGGAGAGGTCTAGGAGGATGAGGGCCGCTGTTTCTCCATTGTCCATCAGGGCTCGGATGTCATCGGTGGCGGCGATGAGGGCGGTCTCGGTGCTGTGATTGGCTCGGAAGCCGGACTGTGAGGGGTCGAGGGATCCGTTCGTCTCGAGGAAGGCGGCCATCTGCTTGTTGACGGTCTTCTCGATGACTTTGGCTGGAAACGGGAGGAGCGAGATGGGGCGGTAGTTCTTGAGTTCGGTGGGGTCCGCTGTTGGTTTCTTGAGGAGAGCGCTGAGTTCGGCGTGTTTCCAGCTCTCAGGGAAGGTGGCGGTGTCGAAGGAGGTGTTGATGATGTCCCGCAGGTGGGGTGCGATGACAGCGTCGGCCTTGTTGAAGACGTGGTGAGGGCAGGGGTCGGTCGGTGATCCGGAGTGTATGGAGTTCATTGTGCGGATGGTGTCTTCGGTGCTGATCGGGGTCCAGGCGTGGAGGGTGGTGGTGGGGGGTGGTTGTTCGGTCATGGTGTGCGTTGGTTGGTTGTTGAAGCTGTTGTGTATGTCCGCGATCTTGTTGTGGAAGTATGACGTGAGGGAGTTGCAGAGGTCTTGCGATGGGGTGATGTTGTTGTTTCCTGCGCTGGGGTTGGAGAGCTCTTTCACGATGTTGAAGAGCTCTTTGCAGTTGTGTGCGTTGTTGTCCAGCCGGTCCTTGAATGCTGTTTTCTTGGCGGCGCGGATCAGCTGGTGGTGCTTCCGGGTGGCAAGCTTGAGGGAGGTCCTGTTGTCCGGTGTAGGTTCCCTTCTCCAGACTTTCTCGAGGGCTCGGCAGTTCTTCTTGGAGCTCTTGAGTTCGTCGGTGAACCACGGGGCTTTCTTGCTGCCGGGTCTGCTGGGCGGGGTCCTCAGCGGGGTGAGCTCGTCCGCGCAGTTGCTGATCCACTTCGTGAGGTTGTCGGCGGCCTGGCTGGGGTTCGCTGAGCTGGCAGGAGGGTGCTGGCTCAGGGAGGTGGCGAGCTGGTCTGCTGTGATCTTGTTCCAGCTTCTGCGGGCGGCCTGTTGCTGGCGGTGGTGGGTCGTCGTTCTCTTGAAGGTGAAGTGGACGCAGCTGTGGTCCGTCCATTGAAGCTCTGTGGCGTGGCTGAAGTCAATGATCACTCAGATTTTTTTTTAACCACCACGGAGTCAATCGAGTACTGGGCTTCTGACCTCTTAAGAGTTCAAATGGACTGACTAATGTGACAGAATTAGGTGATGTGATGTAAGACAACAACCTGGACTGAACAGCATTACGCCAGTTTAGATTACCTTTAACAGAAAGTTGGATAGCCTCCTTAACCACTCTATTGAACCTTTCAACCTGACCATTGGCCTCAGGATGGAAAACGGCAATTTTATTATGTGTTATCCCACATTTAGTAACAAAACACTCAAAATCCTTACTGGTAAATTGTGGTCCATTGTCTGTCACTAACTCTTCTGGAATTCCTTCCCTGCAAAAAGTTTCATCCAAAAATTCTATTACATTTTTAGTTGTTATGTCCCTTACCATTTTGACTTCTGGCCATTTCGAGAAGTAGTCTATCAAAACAATGCCAAACCTTCCTTGCTCAGGTAAGACAGTAAATGGACCAATAAAATCAAGACCTAACTTCCGCCAGGGACCAAAAGGGTACTCCACAGGACAAGGCTCAGAACGCAAAGGAACAGCAGACTTGTCACTATTGGCGCAATCTAAGCATTTCTGGACATAATGTTCCACACAACTATCTACACCTGGCCACCAGAAGAAATCCTTTATTCGTCTTCTGGTGAACGAAATTCCTAAATGCCCTTCATGAGCAATGCTAATAATAGTGTTCCTCAGGGAAAAAGGAGGAATAAATTTATCACCTCTCATGAGCAAACCATTTTCAATTGCTAATTCATCTTGCACCTTAGCATAACTCATCATTTCGCCTGAAAACTTCCTTTGCTCTGGCCACCCTTGCAAAATGTAGTTCTTAACTTCAGTCAATTCAATACTTTTTTCCATTTCCCTTGTCCAAGATTCCTTACTTAAATCAAACTTCTCCCCATACACCAACAAAACGTCTTGAGAAGTAAAAGCAACCTCACACTCATCATCATCACAAGGAACATCACAAGAAGTATGCAGCCTGGACATACCATCAGCATGAACATTAGTTTTCCCTTTTACATAAACCATTTCAAAATGGAATGATTGTAATCTAGAAGCTAATCTAGCAAGACGAGCAGACAAGGTACGACCTCCACCCGGTGCCATCATGTAAATAAGAGGCTTATGGTCAGTTTTTATTGTGAACTTTGTTCCCCATAGAAAAGTTTTAAAATGTTCAGCTGCCCAAACCGAAGCTAATAACTCTCTTTCAATAACTGAATAATGTTTCTCAGCATCCCTTAATGCTCTTGAAGCATATGCAATTATCCATTCCTTTCCACAATCATTTTGCATGAGAACAGCACCTAACCCCGTGCTACTTGCGTCAACCATAATGGTACATTTTTTCCCTACAACAAAAGGTTTCAAACAAGGTGCATTCACAACAAAAGCTTTGAGACTTTGAAATGCTTCAGTCATTACATCAGACCATAAAAATCTTGCATTTTTCTTTAAAAGAGGCCTAAAGGGATCCACTTTTGATGAAAAATTTGGAATGAATTTAGAATAAAACTCCATTAGTCCTAAAAAAGCTACTAATTGTTCCTTTGAAACAGGCACGGGAGCTTTAATATTGCTTTCAATATGTTTTGGTTTAATCCCGGTCCACTAATGGAGTGCCCTAGGTATTCTACTTCCTTTTCTCTAATTTTACATTTATCAAGGCGAAGGGTAAGGCCCTTTACAGATGACGCAGATATTACTTTCCTTAAATTATCATCATGCTCCTCAACATTTTTCCCAAATACCAGTATATCGTCTTGAAAAGCGATTGCCCCTGTCAACCCATCAAGTGTTTCTTTCATGAGTTTTTGAAAAACTGAGGCGGCACTAGCCAATCCAAAAGGCATGCGTTTATACCTGAAAAGACCTTCAGGAGTAATAAAAGCCGTCAAGTTTTTGGATTCATCATCTAAAACCACTTGATGATAAGCACTTGCCAAATCAATGCATGAAAAGACCTCAGCGCCCCCTAATGTTGAGACCATCTCATGAAGATTTGGCAAAGGATGAGCATCAACCCAAATGGAATTATTTAGACTGCGGAGATCTACACATAGTCTCAGTTCACCGTTGGATTTAACTGAAATCACAATCGGAGAAACCCAAGGTGACGACTCAATGGGCTCAATAATATCTTTGTCACATAAATCTTTAAGTAAAATTTTAAGTTTATCTCTATATGTAAGAGGAACATTTCTTACTCTGTGCCGAACAGGTACAACCCCATCATTAAGTTTAATAGTTTGTTTAAAACCCTGATACTGACCAAGTTTTCCACTGAAAACATTTGAAAATTCAGATTTCAATTTACTAAGCATGGCATTCCCATCAGAATCATTAGAGCTTACAATGGAATATACTGGAGGATTGGCCTTAGGATCTATCTTAATACCCAGTTGATCTTGATGTGGCCATCCCAATAACGATTGCCCAGACTTTGCAACATAGATTTTACCATACGTAGATTCACTTGCAAACGTAATTTTCCCCCGCCAAAAAACCTACCAAATCAATTTTGTGTCCTGTGTAACCTCCTGGTGAGATGTCAGATTCAAGTAAATTTTTGTTTGGCCAATTCTTTTCTACAATATCTAAACCGAGTAGAGTATACCATGCACAAGTATCAACAAATACATTTATCATCTTTCCATCTATAACCACATCAGAAGATGGAAACTTACTTACACCCTCACTTCCACAAATATTAATGACAGTATTGATATCATTTTCATTCGGTAATTCATAATCATCAATGTCTTGAACAATATTCACTTTCCTGGTGGTGGATTTGCACAATTTAGTTAAATGCCCTTTCTTATTACATTTTAAACATATTTTATCAAGAGCAGAACAAGATTTAGAGTTTGCTAAATGGTTTGGACTTCCACATCTGAAGCAAATCCATTGAGTGTTCTTCTTTTCATTTTTAGTAAACTTAAATTTCGAATCATTCTTATTGTTAGAATAATCATTTTTTTGAATAAAAGGTTTCTTAAATTTTTCTCCTTCTTTAGAGACACTAAAAACATCTCCTTTCTCATTTCCTCTTATTTCCTTCACAAACTTCTCGAAATGCTCAATTGATCTTGCAATATCAATAGCTGCATTTAAAGACATGTCTGATGTTGTCCAAAGTCTTTCCTGGACTTTTTTATTATTAGTTCTCATTAATATTTGGTCTCTCAAAACTTGTTCATAAGTTATGTGTTCAAAATCACAGGTGACAGCAAGTGATCTGAGAGAAGATACAAAGTCTTCAATTGATTCATCTGCAAGATGTTTACGAGAGTAGAAAATAAATCTCTCCATAACAATGTTCTTTTTCTTGCCAAATCTTATTTTTAACTGCTCCGCTGCACGGTCATAAACATTCCTATCACCAGGATTGATTAAAGCAGGAAGAGTAAGGAATTCTTTTAATCCAATTCCCCCAAGACAATGCTTTAAAAGTGAAAGTTTCCTCTCAGGTTCACATTCTGTTCCAAAACTTCTACATAGGCTAAAAAAACTGGTTCAAATATTTCCCAGTCCATAGGTGGATCACCTTTGTTTGCCAAAAAGGAAGGAGGAGGAACAATGCCACTCATTTTATAATATAGATGATATTAACTTGATAAAATATTAAACAAAATAATAATTTTGTTTTTTAAATTAAAAGATAAAACAAACATCCAGAATTAGTACCTTATACCAATGTTTAGTCGTGTAATATGTCTTAATTGAAGGATTCCATAGATTGCAGAGTTGAAAAGTTGAGGAAACGATGAAAAACAGTAAAATTCGAAATTCATCATTCCAAAATGGCCGCCGTAGTTATCACACTCTTTTGAAAGGCAGTAGAGCTTGTTTAGAAGACGTTTGACATCATACGCCTATTGTAGTGCGTCTGTTTTGAAAGGAAATTGAACTCGCGCTTGTAAGAAACTACGTTGCAGGCTCGCACTTCAACTCGCGCTGATGACCTCACGCAGCAGGCTCGCTCTTGCGTTGCAGGCTCGCACTCGCGCTGATGAAGATTAAAAGGTAACTCGATTATAGAGTAAAATACCTTAAAGTGATTCCTCGAAGGTCAAAGCGATTCCGTGGTGCGATTCCTTGAAGATCAAAGCGATTCTGTGCTGATGATTCCGGAGTTTACAATATGTCAAAGTAAACTCCGAGATAAAATTAAAAAAAATGATGTTTTCCTTGAAATAGATGAAAATCCTTTCTCATAGATTAAATTGGAAGTTCTTTTCCCCTCGTCGCCAGTGTGGAAAAAGATACTAAAAGCAGGATGTTGTTGATAGAGTGTTTATTAAAACACGTCCTTCCTCAAGTCCAGTCAAGTGAGTTATAACCAAGCATCATTCTACACATCCCCAACTCCCACCTTCAAATGATGCACCAAACAACAACAACTGACACGAGACAGACACGAGGTGTAACTCGTGCTATCTCGTGTCATACATGGTATTATGTGTTATACAACAGTAAGAGGCAGTGCTTAATTTGTGATGGTGGTTTCCCGTGCTCGACACTGGCACTTAATTGTCAACAGCAAAACAAACAAGATGATGGACGGAATGTTGCACAATGGCAAAACATTCACCTTCAGTCACAGATCTGGGTTTAATCCATCGTTATTTTGCTCACTTAAGCCACCCCAGTTCAGACATGGCCGTATGCAAGTCAGTCTTGACCCTGTGCCTCATGGGAACAGTGCAGCCCGAACTGCCAAGCCATGTCTTCCCTGGACCGGAATCAAGCATCCTAGGACCGGTTTCTGGCTATCGGGCATCTTCAGCCAGGATAGCTTGACTCCAGTGGCTTAGTGAGCACGGGACCCGCGTCTGGGCATACCCTTCCCACACAGGGTGAACATCAAAACAAACAAGATGATGGACGGAATGTTGCACAATGGCAAAACATTCACCCCCAGTCACAGATCTGGGTTTAATCCATCGTTATTTTGCTTACCTAAGCCACCCCAGTTCAGACATGGCCATATGCAAATCAGTCTTGACCCTGTGCAGACATACTTAGTCGAGCAATGACTGGTACAATTGGACCAAGATGTCCAGGACTAGTTAGCCTCGCCTATCAAGGCAGGCGAGATCAGGGCCGCTATTAGAATTTTACAGTACCTATATGGACATTCTGGCTCCACAGTTGGAAATTATGAATGCCGCTGAGCTCCGCGGCACACCCCTACAGTCCTCGCTCCGGGAAGCGTTGGTGATCCCACTGCCCAAATTTAAATTGACCCATCCCAGATTAACTGAATTTAGGCTATTATCCATGATTAATATAGACCTCAAAATTTTAAGTAAGACACTAGCTCTGAGACTCCTCCTGCACATGTGCAGACTGGTGCACACGGACCAGAGTGGTTTTATCCTCTCACGTCCAGTAACCTTAGGAGATTATACCATGTTATGTTTCATAAGCACCTGCGAGATTACCCAAATGGAGTGGTAGTGGCGATAGATTTGGAAAAAGCCTTTGACTCCTTACTTTGGGATTTTTTATTTGCGGTAATGGGCATTCTTCAGTTGGGAGGTGGGTAGTTGCAATGGGTCCGTCTGCTTTATAAAAACCTTACGGCTCGTGTGTGAACGGGGACCATGATCTCAGCATCCTATCCCATTTTCAGAGGGACCCAGCAGGGGTGCCCCTTGTCGCCGCTGATTTTCACTCTTGCCATGGAGCCTCTGGCGGCAAGAATGCGGTGGGAGAGCGAGGGATTGGGGGTGACCCTCGACGGGATTCACCATATCATTTCGCTCTAAGCAGATGATGTTCTGATTTATTTGCGGGACGGGACTTCGGGAGTCCGCCAGGTTCTGGACATTCTGGACGAGTTTGCTGCTCTATCTGGCCTACAGGTGAATGGGAAAAAAAACATTTGTGTTCCCGTTACACCACGCCATGCCCAGGCCACTTAATCTACCGGCTACCCCGGCATGGGCACCTGTGTCCGTTAAATATCTGGGAATTCATATGTATCATACGCAGGCAGATTTGTTCGATAGAAACCTTGGAGGCTCCCTGAGGGCATTGAGATCCCAGGTAGCTTTTTGGCGTGCTCTCAAATTGCTGCTTATGGCTCGGCTGGCTTTGTCAAAAATGATTGTTCTCCCCGCCTATTGTATTATTTTGTTACTCTTCCAGTATTGATAAAGAAATTGGGGTTTAGGACGTTGGATGGACTTCTTAGAGATCTCATATGGGATGGTGGCTACAATAGAGTGTCGCTCCAGACCCTACGCCTCCCACTTACGGATGGATGATTAGGGGCCCCAGATTTTGAAGTGTACTATTTGGCGGCCCAACTCCAATGGGTGGCCAGATGGCTTGATGGCAGAGATTTGAATACGTTCTCACTTTCTGCCGGGGCATTGTATACTAGGTTACTTCTCAGGATCATTAACCATCGTCAGAACATACACCATATGGGGACGTTACTTTTGGTAGCGGTGAAGTGTTGGGACAGGTGTGTGGCCCATTCACATGAGAGATTGCTTTACGCACCGAGCCTTCCACTCGTGGGCATTCCCCAGGCAGGGCTGGGACCCCCCTCACTCAGTGCCAATTGATGGGTTGGGGAGGCGGGAGTACAGAAGGTGGGCGACTGCTACAGAGATAAAGAGTGGCTCCCGTTGGCTGATTTTCTCAAATACCATGAACTTCTCCCGGATCAATTCTTGAATTATCACAAGCTCTGAGGGGCGGTGTCGGAGCTATGGGGTGCTGCCACAAGTGAACCAGATACTCACCCGGCCCTGGAAGCGGTGGTGACTTTGGGCTACGGGGGACACCGGTTACGCTGACTTTACCTAGCCATAAGGGAGCTGGTGCCTAAGATGTTGTAGGGCTTGCGGGAGAGATGGGAAAGACTGTTGACGAGACCTTTGACGGATAAACAATGGAAGAAAGTCCTAGCAGGTCCGAAAAAGGAGTAGAAGAATACGGCTTTTAAGGCCCTTCAATTTAACATTCTCCATAGAACTTACCTCACACCGCACCGGTTGAATGTGGTTTACAATAGAGATGATCAGTCCTGTGCTAGGTGTTTATTGGGGAACGCAGACTTTAACCATATGATCTGGTTGTGTCCGTTGCTCTCTAACTATTGAAGCAAAATAGTAGCCCTAGTCAATAGAGTGTGGTCTCGTACTCTGCTGTTCAGCCCTGAGGCCTGTTTCTTGGGCCTTTTTCTGAGGCCCAAATCCTGCAAGTTGGGGCACAGATTCGTAGATCTGACCTTCCTCCTTGCCAAGAGGAGGATTGTGCTCCACTGGAAAGCAAAGACTCTGCCTCTGGCAACCGCATGGGAGGCAGATGTTACATGCTGGGTCCGAGCAGAGGAACAGGTACTAATTTCAGAAGATAAGATTACTGAGCGGTGTAAGCCGTATGCAAAGCCATGGAGTGATATTGCCCGGTCATGGGAGGCACGTCATGTACTGGACCAGGACCCTCAGGGCTACGGGTCTGAGACTAAGGAGTAGATAGGCACATGGAGGTTGCTCCTAACTCTATGCCCCACTCGCTCTGTTCTATGGACGGGCCTGGTCCCCAACCATGGTATGGTAGACACTTGGGGCCAGATGTATCAAGATACACTTTTGTGATTCTCAAATAGCGATTTTTAAGGAATCGCTATTTGAGAATTGCAAAATGGTATGTATGTAGAAATTCGCTATTTTTTAGCGATTTCTTAAAATTCCTTAATTGCGATTAGCAAATTGATAATCGCAATTAAGGAATAATTTCCCATTCATTTCTATGGGCCAGGAGGCCCATAGGAATGAATGTGAAATTATTCTCAATTTGCAATTCGCAATTTGCTAATCGCAAATTGAGAATAATTTCAAGGGTGCAAGGGTGTCCAAAGGACACCCTTTTGCACCCCTGAAATAGGCATGGGTGCACATGTGGTGCACATACATGCCCTAAGGGCATGTATGTGCATCACATGGCACTTTGAAAAATGCAAAAATGGGCATTTTTCAAGAAATTCGCAAATTACCACCTACTTGAAGGTGGTGGTAATTTGCAATTCCATAGGGACAATAAGCAATTTTTTTTGCATCATACATTGCATTTAAGGAATTCTAAATTTTGCGATTCCTTACATGCAATCGCAAAATAAGGAATCGCAAATTTGTGATTCCGTATTTTGCACAGAAATTTGCTACATACATACCATTTTGCTCAAATGAGTTCGCAAACGCCGAATTTCGGTGTTTGCGAACCCATTTGAGCTTCATACATCTGGCCCTTAGCACTTAGCTCCTTCTCACAGTTGAACCACATAGACTCCTGGCAGTTGTTGGGTTTATTAGACGTTTTGGTTAAGTTTCCTTTCATGTTAAGCGAGCACAGCGAATCTTATGGAATGGCGTATAGCTTTTCTTTCTTTTGTTTGTTCCTTCAACAATTACAACATATGGCCTATTGTACTCGAGAGGGCCAGTGGGGAAACTCTTACTTTTCAGCCTGTGGGATCAACTAGTAGTCCCACTTGGCTGCTTATTGTATCCTGTGCTTGTGTCCGTGCTCGCTCTCTAAATTTGATGTAGAAATGAGTGATTGTGTATTGTACGGAGAGTTGCAGGCACATGCATCAATATTGCATTTTGCGATTCCTTAATTGCGAAAAATAAGGAATTGCAATAAAGGAATTGCAAACTGCAATGCATCAAGAAATCGCTATAAAAATAGCGATTTCTTAAAATTCCTTTATTGCGATTCTCTAACTGAGAATCACAATTAAGGAATACTTCCCCATCCATTCCTATGGGCCTAAAGGCCCATATGAATGAATGGAAAGACATTCTTAATTTGCAATTCACCATTAACAATTTTCAAATTAAGAATGTAATTTCAAGAGTGCAGGGGTGTCCAAAGGACACCCTATTGCACCCCTGAAATCTGCTTAGGAGTACATTTTGCACACTCACATGCCCCAAGGGTATGTGTGTGTGTAAAATGGAACTTTGAAAAATGCACTTTAGTGCATTTTTCAAAGTTTTCGCAAATTACCATTAAGGTCAACTTCATGGTAATTTGCTCCCCTTATTTGCGAATTCGCAAATTTTCAAAGTTTGATGCATTGTATTTAAGGAATCTCAATTTGAGATTCCTTAAATGCAATCGCAATTTAAGAAATCGCAATTTTGCGATTTCTTAAATTGCGAAAATAACAGAAATGTAATGCATCCCAAAAATGGGAATTGCATTCGCAAACGGACGAATTTTGTGATTCGCACCGTTTGCAAATGCCATTTCCTTTGATGCATGTGGCTGTTAGGGCCATATGTATCAAGCAAAATTGCATTCGCAAACACCGAAATTCACAGAATTTCGGCGTTTGCGAATGAAATTTTGCCAAATGGTATGTATTAAGGCAAAATAAGGAATCACAATATTCGCAATTCCTTATTTTTCGATGGCATTTAAGGAATTGCTAATTTTGCGATTCCTTAAATGCAATGTAAGAAGCACCAAAAAGGTGCAATTTGGCCTTTAGGAATCACAAATTACCACCAACTTAAAGTTGGTGGTAATTTGCGATTTGTTTGAAAAATTCACTTTTTTGCATTTTTCCAAGTGCAATGTGAAGCACATGCATGTCCTTAGGGCATATATGTGTGCCACATGTGCACTCATGCATATTTCAGGGGTGCAACAGGGTGTCCTTTGGACACCCCTGCACCCTTGAAATTATTCTCAAATTGCGAATCGCAAATTGAGTATAACTTCCCATTCATTCCTATGAGCCTCCTGGCCCATAGAAATGAATAGGAAAGTATTCCTTTATTGCGATTCGCAATTAGCAAATCGCAATTAAGGAACATTAAGAAATCGCTAAAAAATTGTGATGTACATACATCCCTATTTGCAATTCTCAAATAGCGATTTCTAAACAATCGCTATTTGAGAATCGCAAATCAGGATGTTGATACATATGGCCCCAAGAGAAGTTTACCAAGTCTGACCAAGTTTGCCTGGTAACACAACATCGGGTTAATTTTAACAGTATATTGAAATCTGTATAAGTCATTTGAAAAGCTTATAATATTTCCAAAATTCTACTTCAGATATGTATGGTATGGTATACCAAAAAAGTGTTTATAAAACTGCTTCTGTGCACAGTTTCATTGTAGCCAATCATGTTTAATGAATATGGAAAATGGAAATAGGTTGAACCTCTTGTCACCGTGACCTGAGATCTGATGACAAGAACGTACACGGAATGGAAGCCTACAATGGCGTGACAATATTGGTAGGGTTACTGGTGCCTACTGCCAAGCGCTGACACAACACAATTTTGCTGGCACCCAGCTTCATAAGAACACTGCTGCTCCGAAAGGAGACTTTTCACTGTAGTCTCTGCCTCGGCTCTGACCTCCCTCAGTTCAGCTCATTGTAGTGCATGCGCGCGCCCCTGGAACAAGGGCTGGATTGTAAAGCCCTTCCAGCTCAGTATCCCCGAGTCTGAAAAACTGCTCTCCCCCTTCCTGCCAGACTAGTAAAGGAGAGAGATTAGGTGATGAGTACTCTATGTTTATTGGCAAATACCTCCCGCACATTAAATGAAACTTTACCACTTTTTCTGACTTATAGCCTTTCAGCAAATACAGACAGCCTTGTTCTAACCCAGTGCTATTAAAACGTATACATTTAGGTTAACACCGCTGAAAAAGTTGTGCCATGCTGAGACCACATTTCGGTGTCAGCTAACCCCTTAAAATAATTTCTCCTGTCAAACCACACAGCCCGCGCGTAGCACAATTCTGTTAATTTCGGTAATGCAATGTCATTTTGAACAGGCGTTTTTATTGGTGCTCGACAACGATTAAATGTAATTATCCGCTACACAGCACTTACCGGCACAACAGTTGGTTTCTATGACAACCCGCAGAGTGCCAGATCTTTTACTTTATTATGTTTATTTATTTTCGATTTTGGAAAGGAGCGGTCATTAATTTTATTTTTGTGGACTGCGCGAAGTTAAAAAAAAACTTCCCCAGGGACCCATTTCCATAACCTATCGTGCCCAAGTGATGCCCACAGGTCTGGAGAAATTAAGCGGAACACTTTAAAGATTTGTCATTTGCAGCTGAAGCCAAGGAATTCTGTCAGATTGGGTGCCATGTCTAAAAGTTGTAAAGAAAGAAACGAAGAGTTCGAATTTGAACTGTAAGAGGACCCCAGCAACAGCACGAACTCATTAAAAATGGGACTCGATTCACAAAATCCAGAAATAGTTGAGCATCTGACCCAGCTGGGTTAGATGCTGAAGTATTATTTCCACATGTAAAAAGTCCAAGTCACACATGTTTAGGGTGGTTTACATTTACACATACAAACATCTAATTTGCTTGTGTGGATGTGTCTTCATCGACCAAATGATTTTTAAAAAAGTGGTACCAGCGCCGCCCACTGCCACACCCGTTGCTAGTGATACTATGATAACGGAGGTCTTGTGGGAGCAGAAGGCAATGGGAGAGGTAAATTGTGTTGTATTGTATACCTGAGAGACCTGCGTGTGCTGCTTGCTTATGTCTGAATAAATGTACTACACTGCAGCTTCGCCCCCCTGCCCGCTACGTTGCCATTTTATTTTTCCGACGTGCGCCCTTACTGCCTGCAGCATCCAGGCTCCCCCAAGCCCAGAGACATGTGGGGCTTTTCCTCTGCTGCCAATTGGCAACTGAGTCAGAAAAGGGGGTGGTGATGAACAGAGTGTCTGAATTAAGCAGACCACTCTTACCCAGTCCAAAGATCAGGGCTTGATCCATCACCGTTTTTTAGCTCACTGCACCATCCCAGCTCAGAACTTGGCTATATGCAAATTAGTCTGACCCTGGCCCAGTGCATCATGGGAACAGGGCAGACCAAACTACCAAGCCAATTCTTATACTGGGAATTGGCAACTGAGGTCAGAAGCAGTGGCTGGCTGGATGCTCCTAAGTGTGCATGCCACTTTGGCCGGCCAAAGTGACATGCACACCCAGCTGACTTATACAGCTAGGTAGAGACCAAGCACAAGCCTACAAGGCCGGAAGGAGTGTCCAGCCTGCCCGCTGCATCCAATCCTAGTGCTGCTCTCACAGCATGAGACCAACGCCAGGATTGGTAAAGGGAGTTGGCTAGTCCCATGCTGCAGAAAAGAGGATCGGGACTTGAGTGAGGGGTGCAGCCAGGTAAGTGATTAATTTTTCCTTTCCTACTCTGCAAACAGGCTTTCAGCACTTCATATTAACTCAGTTGTTAGACTTGGCCCTTTCACCAAATTTTTTACATTCTCTCTTCGGTTTGTCTGAACCTGTTTGTGTTGATTTAGGTTCTGTTTAATTACCTTTGGAACCGATTGTGTCTGACTACCTCTGAGTGTACCTTCTAGATTCTATAGGAGGACACTGAGCTGTATTTTGTTAGGTGAAGAAGAAATTATTTGTGATTACTTTTGTTATGTATAAATTGGTATATTTTTGTCTTTATTTGTTGTATATATTTGTGTACATATGGATTTATAATTGTTGATAGTGTAAAATTTGATAAAGAAAACTCACAGAAAATAACCGCTTGTGATTACTATAAATAAAATATGTAGTGATGGTTTTTGTAATTTGATAGTAATAGTCTAGCGGACAAATGTCAGAAAGATAGGAAAATTTATAGTCCCCAATTAGTCTAATATTTAGATATCTATCCCTCCTTTCTCCATCTCTTCAGTTTCTCTGTTGGCTTTTAGGGCTCTTATTATTTTACCACTGCTAACCAGTGCTAAAGTGCTTCTGCTCTCACCCTAAAATATGGTAACATTGGCTTCCACCCAATTGGCATATTTAATGTACTTGTAAGTGTCTAGTAAAGTGGTTTCATATGTACTGAAGCCCTGTAAATGAAATGCTGCTTGTGGTCCAGCAGTATGATGTAGTCTCCCACTTAAGTAGCCTTTTAAGCATGTCTCAGGCCTGTCATTCCAGCCTGTGTATGCAGTTTTAAAATTGCCATTTTGACCTGGCAAACTAAACCTTTTGCCAGGCCTAAACCTTCCTTTTTCATATATATATATAGAGGTTCCCCTAGGATAGGCACTTATCAGCGCATCGGACAGGGCAGTGTATTTAACAAGTCGAACCAGTCGGGTCTCAGAGCAAAAACTTGTAAAACATTTCTAAGTCCTAGGTTCCAAGAAACTTCAAGACGAGTATACCATGACATGAGCCAAGACTCACTCCAGCACAGGCCAGCAGCATGGTCGTTGGCAGGCCAAGTTGACACTGGTCAGCTGGGAATGCAGGAAAAATAATTCAGCCTGTAGCCCAAACAGTAGTTCAGTCTTAAGACAGTTGGAGTCCACTTCTTTGTCCTGGCTACAAGAGGGAGAGCAAGTCTATTCTTCAAGGCTCTTATTAGGTCACAGAAGCAGGTCCATTCATCTTCTGTTCCAGAAGTGATCTGAGTAGGGTACTGGGTATGCCACATTTATGGCCAGTGCCAGCTTGTGGGTGGGAACATTTCTGATCACAACCTAACTAGTGGGGTGAACGTTCCCAGGAGTCGTTTTACCCACTTTTGCAGCTCTTCCTGTATGTTTTACTGTAAACTATCCCACAGCATCTCTCTATCTAAATCCAACATGGAAAGCACCTTCTTCTCTTGGTCAGAGATCCTTGTGCCCACCCAATATTATGGCTATGATAATGGGCCTCGCTTATGATTGCTCCAAACCAGTTCTGCAGCAACTCCCCCATCCAACTGGTTTTGGAGATAAGAAGACAAAGGAAGGCAGGCTTGTGTATGTACTGCACCCGCCAGCGATAAGGTAGACACAGTTGGAAGCTCAGGAAGGGGCTGATGCTAGCCTTCAGGCCATCCTGTTTAAGGAAGAAAAACACCTCGTCACACCCAAGCCTTTTGTCCACTGTCTGGAAGGATACACATAATCCCACACAAGAGCCTCTAATAGATGGCACTGGCAGAAAGGCACTTTTGGCTTAGGTAGAGAAATTACAATTTTCTGAAAGTGTAATTTCTAAAATAGTTATATAAAATCCAACATGCCGATTAACTTGGATTTTAAATCACTATTAAAACGAGGCATTAAATCATGGTTATAACTGTGCTCAGCGCGACAGTAAGAGAGCGCGCCCTTAGGACCCGGTCTCCCCGGTTCCCGCACCCTCTTGCAACAGGCTTTGGGCGGGAGGATCGCCGTGAGGCCTCCGACCGCCCAAGTCCTTCCGGGTCATCGGTGACGCACTTCCGGTCGGGGGAGAAGGGGGCGGAGAGTTTGACCTATTTAAGGGCCTGGGTCAGTGACCTCTGCCTCTTTGTCCCCCTTCTCCCCACATCGGACGGCTGTGCTCGCTTGGGACCGGCGCCTCCCCCCTCGATCTGTAGCTAAATTCTTAAAAAAACAACAAGTGATGGACCGAATGTGGATCAATGTCACACATTCCCCCAGTCAAAAGATCTGGGCCCAAATCCATCGTTTTTTTGCACTCCACACCACCCTGGGTTAGACAATGGCGATATGCAAATCAGCTCTGACCCTGTTGCCCCATGGGAACAGTCCAGTCCGAACTACAAAAGCCATGTCCTTCCCAGAACGGAATCAAGCATCCGAGGACCGGACCGGTTTCGAGGTAACACCTCTCATCAGCCCGGCTAGCTTGACTCCAAGTGGTGTGGAGTGCCTGGGACCCACGTCTGGGCATCCCCAGCGCACTTAGGGCGGCAATTGCAAAAACAACAAGTGATGGACCGAATGTGGATCAATGTCACACATTCCCCCAGTCAAAAGATCTGGGCCCAAATCCATCGTTTTTTTGCACTCCACACCACCCTGGGTTAGACAATGGCGATATGCAAATCAGCTCTGACCCTGTTGCCCCATGGGAACAGTCCAGTCCGAACTACAAAAGCCATGTCCTTCCCAGAACGGAATCAAGCATCCGAGGACCGGACCGGTTTCGAGGTAACACCTCTCATCAGCCCGGCTAGCTTGACTCCAAGTGGTGTGGAGTGCCTGGGACCCACGTCTGGGCATCCCCAGCGCACTTAGGGCGGCAATTGCAAAAACAACAAGTGATGGACCGAATGTGGATCAATGTCACACATTCCCCCAGTCAAAAGATCTGGGCCCAAATCCATCGTTTTTTTGCACTCCACACCACCCTGGGTTAGACAATGGCGATATGCAAATCAGCTCTGACCCTGTTGCCCCATGGGAACAGTCCAGTCCGAACTACAAAAGCCATGTCCTTCCCAGAACGGAATCAAGCATCCGAGGACCGGACCGGTTTCGAGGTAACACCTCTCATCAGCCCGGCTAGCTTGACTCCAAGTGGTGTGGAGTGCCTGGGACCCACGTCTGGGCATCCCCAGCGCACTTAGGGCGGCAATTGCAAAAACAACAAGTGATGGACCGAATGTGGATCAATGTCACACATTCCCCCAGTCAAAAGATCTGGGCCCAAATCCATCGTTTTTTTGCACTCCACACCACCCTGGGTTAGACAATGGCGATATGCAAATCAGCTCTGACCCTGTTGCCCCATGGGAACAGTCCAGTCCGAACTACAAAAGCCATGTCCTTCCCAGAACGGAATCAAGCATCCGAGGACCGGACCGGTTTCGAGGTAACACCTCTCATCAGCCCGGCTAGCTTGACTCCAAGTGGTGTGGAGTGCCTGGGACCCACGTCTGGGCATCCCCAGCGCACTTAGGGCGGCAATTGCAAAAACAACAAGTGATGGACCGAATGTGGATCAATGTCACACATTCCCCCAGTCAAAAGATCTGGGCCCAAATCCATCGTTTTTTTGCACTCCACACCACCCTGGGTTAGACAATGGCGATATGCAAATCAGCTCTGACCCTGTTGCCCCATGGGAACAGTCCAGTCCGAACTACAAAAGCCATGTCCTTCCCAGAACGGAATCAAGCATCCGAGGACCGGACCGGTTTCGAGGTAACACCTCTCATCAGCCCGGCTAGCTTGACTCCAAGTGGTGTGGAGTGCCTGGGACCCACGTCTGGGCATCCCCAGCGCACTTAGGGCGGCAATTGCAAAAACAACAAGTGATGGACCGAATGTGGTCAAGCTAGCCGGGCTGATGAGAGGTGTTACCTCGAAACCGGTCCGGTCCTCGGATGCTTGATTCCGTTCTGGGAAGGACATGGCTTTTGTAGTTCGGACTGGACTGTTCCCATGGGGCACAGGGTCAGAGCTGATTTGCATATCGCCATTGTCTAACCCAGGGTGGTGTGGAGTGCAAAAAAACAATGGATTAGGACCCAGATCTTTTGACTGGGTTGAATGTGTGACATTGATCCTCATTCGGTCCATCACCTGTTGTTTTTGCAAACTCGCTATAAGTGTACTGGGGATGCCCAGACGTGGGTCCCAGGCACTCCACACCACTGGAGTCAAGCTAGCCGGGCTGATGAGAGGTGTTACCTCGAAACCGGTCCGGTCCTCGGATGCTTGATTCCGTTCTGGGAAGGACATGGCTTTTGTAGTTCGGACTGGACTGTTCCCATGGGGCACAGGGTCAGAGCTGATTTGCATATCGCCATTGTCTAACCCAGGGTGGTGTGGAGTGCAAAAAAACGATGGATTAGGACCCAGATCTTTTGACTGGGTTGAATGTGTGACATTGATCCTCATTCGGTCCATCACCTGTTGTTTTTGCAAACTCGCTATAAGTGTACTGGGGATGCCCAGACGTGGGTCCCAGGCACTCCACACCACTGGAGTCAAGCTAGCCGGGCTGATGAGAGGTGTTACCTCGAAACCGGTCCGGTCCTCGGATGCTTGATTCCGTTCTGGGAAGGACATGGCTTTTGTAGTTCGGACTGGACTGTTCCCATGGGGCACAGGGTCAGAGCTGATTTGCATATCGCCATTGTCTAACCCAGGGTGGTGTGGAGTGCAAAAAAACGATGGATTAGGACCCAGATCTTTTGACTGGGTTGAATGTGTGACATTGATCCTCATTCGGTCCATCACCTGTTGTTTTTGCAAACTCGCTATAAGTGTACTGGGGATGCCCAGACGTGGGTCCCAGGCACTCCACACCACTGGAGTCAAGCTAGCCGGGCTGATGAGAGGTGTTACCTCGAAACCGGTCCGGTCCTCGGATGCTTGATTCCGTTCTGGGAAGGACATGGCTTTTGTAGTTCGGACTGGACTGTTCCCATGGGGCACAGGGTCAGAGCTGATTTGCATATCGCCATTGTCTAACCCAGGGTGGTGTGGAGTGCAAAAAAACGATGGATTAGGACCCAGATCTTTTGACTGGGTTGAATGTGTGACATTGATCCTCATTCGGTCCATCACCTGTTGTTTTTGCAAACTCGCTATAAGTGTACTGGGGATGCCCAGACGTGGGTCCCAGGCACTCCACACCACTGGAGTCAAGCTAGCCGGGCTGATGAGAGGTGTTACCTCGAAACCGGTCCGGTCCTCGGATGCTTGATTCCGTTCTGGGAAGGACATGGCTTTTGTAGTTCGGACTGGACTGTTCCCATGGGGCACAGGGTCAGAGCTGATTTGCATATCGCCATTGTCTAACCCAGGGTGGTGTGGAGTGCAAAAAAACGATGGATTAGGACCCAGATCTTTTGACTGGGTTGAATGTGTGACATTGATCCTCATTCGGTCCATCACCTGTTGTTTTTGCAAACTCGCTATAAGTGTACTGGGGATGCCCAGACGTGGGTCCCAGGCACTCCACACCACTGGAGTCAAGCTAGCCGGGCTGATGAGAGGTGTTACCTCGAAACCGGTCCGGTCCTCGGATGCTTGATTCCGTTCTGGGAAGGACACGGCTTTTGTAGTTCGGACTGGACTGTTCCCATGGGGCACAGGGTCAGAGCTGATTTGCATATTGCCATTGTCTAACCCAGGGTGGTGTGGAGTGCAAAAAAACGATGGATTAGGACCCAGATCTTTTGACTGGGTTGAATGTGTGACATTGATCCTCATTCGGTCCATCACCTGTTGTTTTTGCAAACTCGCTATAAGTGTACTGGGGATGCCCAGACGTGGGTCCCAGGCACTCCACACCACTGGAGTCAAGCTAGCCGGGCTGATGAGAGGTGTTACCTCGAAACCGGTCCGGTCCTCGGATGCTTGATTCCGTTCTGGGAAGGACATGGCTTTTGTAGTTCGGACTGGACTGTTCCCATGGGGCACAGGGTCAGAGCTGATTTGCATATCTCCATTGTCTAACCCAGGGTGGTGTGGAGTGCAAAAAAACGATGGATTAGGACCCAGATCTTTTGACTGGGTTGAATGTGTGACATTGATCCTCATTCGGTCCATCACCTGTTGTTTTTGCAAACTCGCTATAAGTGTACTGGGGATGCCCAGACGTGGGTCCCAGGCACTCCACACCACTGGAGTCAAGCTAGCCGGGCTGATGAGAGGTGTTACCTCTAAACCGGTCCGGTCCTCGGATGCTTGATTCCGTTCTGGGAAGGACATGGCTTTTGTAGTTCGGACTGGACTGTTCCCATGGGGCACAGGGTCAGAGCTGATTTGCATATCGCCATTGTCTAACCCAGGGTGGTGTGGAGTGCAAAAAAACGATGGATTAGGACCCAGATCTTTTGACTGGGTTGAATGTGTGACATTGATCCTCATTCGGTCCATCACCTGTTGTTTTTGCAAACTCGCTATAAGTGTACTGGGGATGCCCAGACGTGGGTCCCAGGCACTCCACACCACTGGAGTCAAGCTAGCCGGGCTGATGAGAGGTGTTACCTCGAAACCGGTCCGGTCCTCGGATGCTTGATTCCGTTCTGGGAAGGACATGGCTTTTGTAGTTCGGACTGGACTATTCCCATGGGGCACAGGGTCAGAGCTGATTTGCATATCGCCATTGTCTAACCCAGGGTGGTGTGGAGTGCAAAAAAACGATGGATTAGGACCCAGATCTTTTGACTGGGTTGAATGTGTGACATTGATCCTCATTCGGTCCATCACCTGTTGTTTTTGCAAACTCGCTATAAGTGTACTGGGGATGCCCAGACGTGGGTCCCAGGCACTCCACACCACTGGAGTCAAGCTAGCCGGGCTGATGAGAGGTGTTACCTCGAAACCGGTCCGGTCCTCGGATGCTTGATTCCGTTCTGGGAAGGACATGGCTTTTGTAGTTCGGACTGGACTGTTCCCATGGGGCACAGGGTCAGAGCTGATTTGCATATTGCCATTGTCTAACCCAGGGTGGTGTGGAGTGCAAAAAAACGATGGATTAGGACCCAGATCTTTTGACTGGGTTGAATGTGTGACATTGATCCTCATTCAGTCCATCACCTGTTGTTTTTGCAAACTCGCTATAAGTGTACTGGGGATGCCCAGACGTGGGTCCCAGGCACTCCACACCACTGGAGTCAAGCTAGCCGGGCTGATGAGAGGTGTTACCTCGAAACCGGTCCGGTCCTCGGATGCTTGATTCCGTTCTGGGAAGGACATGGCTTTTGTAGTTCGGACTGGATTGTTCCCATGGGGCACAGGGTCAGAGCTGATTTGCATATCGCCATTGTCTAACCCAGGGTGGTGTGGAGTGCAAAAAAACGATGGATTAGGACCCAGATCTTTTGACTGGGTTGAATGTGTGACATTGATCCTCATTCGGTCCATCACCTGTTGTTTTTGCAAACTCGCTATAAGTGTACTGGGGATGCCCAGACGTGGGTCCCAGGCACTCCACACCACTGGAGTCAAGCTAGCCGGGCTGATGAGAGGTGTTACCTCGAAACCGGTCCGGTCCTCGGATGCTTGATTCCGTTCTGGGAAGGACATGGCTTTTGTAGTTCGGACTGGACTGTTCCCATGGGGCACAGGGTCAGAGCTGATTTGCATATCGCCATTGTCTAACCCAGGGTGGTGTGGAGTGCAAAAAAACGATGGATTAGGACCCAGATCTTTTGACTGGGTTGAATGTGTGACATTGATCCTCATTCGGTCCATCACCTGTTGTTTTTGCAAACTCGCTATAAGTGTACTGGGGATGCCCAGACGTGGGTCCCAGGCACTCCACACCACTGGAGTCAAGCTAGCCGGGCTGATGAGAGGTGTTACCTCGAAACCGGTCCGGTCCTCGGATGCTTGATTCCGTTCTGGGAAGGACATGGCTTTTGTAGTTCGGACTGGACTGTTCCCATGGGGCACAGGGTCAGAGCTGATTTGCATATCGCCATTGTCTAACCCAGGGTGGTGTGGAGTGCAAAAAAACGATGGATTAGGACCCAGATCTTTTGACTGGGTTGAATGTGTGACATTGATCCTCATTCGGTCCATCACCTGTTGTTTTTGCAAACTCGCTATAAGTGTACTGGGGATGCCCAGACGTGGGTCCCAGGCACTCCACACCACTGGAGTCAAGCTAGCCGGGCTGATGAGAGGTGTTACCTCGAAACCGGTCCGGTCCTCGGATGCTTGATTCCGTTCTGGGAAGGACATGGCTTTTGTAGTTCGGACTGGACTATTCCCATGGGGCACAGGGTCAGAGCTGATTTGCATATCGCCATTGTCTAACCCAGGGTGGTGTGGAGTGCAAAAAAACGATGGATTAGGACCCAGATCTTTTGACTGGGTTGAATGTGTGACATTGATCCTCATTCGGTCCATCACCTGTTGTTTTTGCAAACTCGCTATAAGTGTACTGGGGATGCCCAGACGTGGGTCCCAGGCACTCCACACCACTGGAGTCAAGCTAGCCGGGCTGATGAGAGGTGTTACCTCGAAACCGGTCCGGTCCTCGGATGCTTGATTCCGTTCTGGGAAGGACATGGCTTTTGTAGTTCGGACTGGACTGTTCCCATGGGGCACAGGGTCAGAGCTGATTTGCATATCGCCATTGTCTAACCCAGGGTGGTGTGGAGTGCAAAAAAACGATGGATTAGGACCCAGATCTTTTGACTGGGTTGAATGTGTGACATTGATCCTCATTCGGTCCATCACCTGTTGTTTTTGCAAACTCGCTATAAGTGTACTGGGGATGCCCAGACGTGGGTCCCAGGCACTCCACACCACTGGAGTCAAGCTAGCCGGGCTGATGAGAGGTGTTACCTCGAAACCGGTCCGGTCCTCGGATGCTTGATTCCGTTCTGGGAAGGACATGGCTTTTGTAGTTCGGACTGGACTGTTCCCATGGGGCACAGGGTCAGAGCTGATTTGCATATCGCCATTGTCTAACCCAGGGTGGTGTGGAGTGCAAAAAAACGATGGATTAGGACCCAGATCTTTTGACTGGGTTGAATGTGTGACATTGATCCTCATTCGGTCCATCACCTGTTGTTTTTGCAAACTCGCTATAAGTGTACTGGGGATGCCCAGACGTGGGTCCCAGGCACTCCACACCACTGGAGTCAAGCTAGCCGGGCTGATGAGAGGTGTTACCTCGAAACCGGTCCGGTCCTCGGATGCTTGATTCCGTTCTGGGAAGGACATGGCTTTTGTAGTTCGGACTGGACTGTTCCCATGGGGCACAGGGTCAGAGCTGATTTGCATATCGCCATTGTCTAACCCAGGGTGGTGTGGAGTGCAAAAAAACGATGGATTAGGACCCAGATCTTTTGACTGGGTTGAATGTGTGACATTGATCCTCATTCGGTCCATCACCTGTTGTTTTTGCAAACTCGCTATAAGTGTACTGGGGATGCCCAGACGTGGGTCCCAGGCACTCCACACCACTGGAGTCAAGCTAGCCGGGCTGATGAGAGGTGTTACCTCGAAACCGGTCCGGTCCTCGGATGCTTGATTCCGTTCTGGGAAGGACATGGCTTTTGTAGTTCGGACTGGACTGTTCCCATGGGGCACAGGGTCAGAGCTGATTTGCATATCGCCATTGTCTAACCCAGGGTGGTGTGGAGTGCAAAAAAACGATGGATTAGGACCCAGATCTTTTGACTGGGTTGAATGTGTGACATTGATCCTCATTCGGTCCATCACCTGTTGTTTTTGCAAACTCGCTATAAGTGTACTGGGGATGCCCAGACGTGGGTCCCAGGCACTCCACACCACTGGAGTCAAGCTAGCCGGGCTGATGAGAGGTGTTACCTCGAAACCGGTCCGGTCCTCGGATGCTTGATTCCGTTCTGGGAAGGACATGGCTTTTGTAGTTCGGACTGGACTGTTCCCATGGGGCACAGGGTCAGAGCTGATTTGCATATCGCCATTGTCTAACCCAGGGTGGTGTGGAGTGCAAAAAAACGATGGATTAGGACCCAGATCTTTTGACTGGGTTGAATGTGTGACATTGATCCTCATTCGGTCCATCACCTGTTGTTTTTGCAAACTCGCTATAAGTGTACTGGGGATGCCCAGACGTGGGTCCCAGGCACTCCACACCACTGGAGTCAAGCTAGCCGGGCTGATGAGAGGTGTTACCTCGAAACCGGTCCGGTCCTCGGATGCTTGATTCCGTTCTGGGAAGGACATGGCTTTTGTAGTTCGGACTGGACTGTTCCCATGGGGCACAGGGTCAGAGCTGATTTGCATATTGCCATTGTCTAACCCAGGGTGGTGTGGAGTGCAAAAAAACGATGGATTAGGACCCAGATCTTTTGACTGGGTTGAATGTGTGACATTGATCCTCATTCGGTCCATCACCTGTTGTTTTTGCAAACTAGCTAAATTCTTAAACTCGAGTTTAGGCCCATCATCTGTCCCGGATCTTGTGAGGAGGCGCAGTCGGCGGAGGAGGCGAGCCGGTGACGATCGCGGAGCACGGAGACAAAGGCGACGGTCCTTCCAGCGGTGACCCGGCATGTCAGGTAAGGGGTGCGTGTGGCTGGGGGGCTCGTTCGGAGCGGCAGGGAGTGGGTGCTGCGGGGCATTTCAGCCCTTTTAATTTAATCGGCCCCGATCTCTTGTGGCTGAGGGCGGGGGCCTTTGGTGCACGTTTTCTCTTGCTGGCTGTGTCGGGCGCCGGGTGGGAAGGCCAGTGGGGGGGAGAGCGAGCAGCGCACGGTTTTGGCGGGAAAGTGGTTGGGGGTAGCGCGGCGAGTGAATGCCACCAAAAAGAGTCACAAGAGGAAGGACGGTGAACCCAATATTGCCCAAATGCTGAAACTGATTTTGTCAAAGCTGGGCAGCAATGAGGAGAGTAGTGACGAGGACGAGACAGTCCCGGAGCAACCAGCATCAGAGGGCATAGAGCGCCCGCGTAGGGAAGGGGTACCACCGAGGGACGCTTTTTTCCCATTAATCAAAAAGCCTAGGGTCCAAAAGAAAGCGAAGAAAGGGGACAAAGCCAATAAAGACAAGGATAGCGGCAGTGCCAGAGCAGCAGCGGGGGGGCGAGAGTCCAGTAGGTCCCGTCCTTCCGACCCCTGCAAGCATAGCGCCTTTGCCCACGACGGATCTAGTAGTTATTACGGCGGTCCCCCTAGGGGATCCGGTAGGGTCAGCGCTAGCAGAAATTAGGGAGGCAGTAAAGGTATTGGCCCCTGTTCAGATTCCGGCGCAGCCACCTAAGGCAACACCACTCGCCCAAAGGGCATCTCACGACCCCACAGCGGAGATTATAGCGACAGTGGCCACCTTGGTCAAACAGCTGGCAACCCCCACGATCCAGCCCATAGCGGGTAGTGCTGCAGTAGCTCCTTGGGTGCCCCTGAAGTCAGCAGAACAGGACGCGTTAGGGAGTATTCAAGGGCAGTTAACAATCTTGGTGGAAGCGCGAAGCAAGGCCCCGGTGGCGTCGGATCCTATGCCCGCTACGGTAGCAGCCCCCATAGGACCCATAGGAGGTAAGACTGGGGGCGAGTCCAGCAAACCTCTGGAAGGTACTAGCTGTGTGAGCATTGTGCAGGGTAATGTGTTGTCGCAGCCTGGGGCATTGGCCACCCATATCTCTAGCAAAATGAAGGAAAAGATTTGGAAGGGTGAATATGTAGACATCTTTCCCCTCATCCGCCCAAAGAGGCGGGATGTCGAGTATAAAGAAAGGGAAGGTAAGGATGGGTCTTTCAGAGATAGGAAACCAAAGGTCGAGGAGTCTTTTACCAATTGGCTGAATGGCTTCCAGGTTTATATGACAGTGATGCTGGAAAAGAAACCAGAACTGGCTATATCCCTAGTCTTTTATACGAATAAGATCCTGACAGCCCACACCACTTTGGGTGGGACAGCATGGTTAGATTACGATAGAGATTTCAGGTGGGCAAAAGCGGCTAATCCGAGCATTGGTTGGGACCAAGTGGAAGTGAATGTCTGGTTGGAGAGTGTCAACAGTAGAGAGCATCACTCCAAGCTGCCCTTTCGGACATCTCAGGGAGGCCCAGGAGAAAAGAGAGGAACCTGCTGGGCGTTCAATAAAAAGATGTGCACCTGGCCTACCGGGCAATGTAAATTTAGGCATGCCTGTTCCTTCTGTGGGCACCCCTCTCATCCAGAGTTCAAGTGTGTCAAGAAGACAAACCAGCGAGGTGGGGGTGAAGGCAAAGATATCAAACCCCCTCAACAATAAGTTGCCTACACCGGTGGACATTGGGAGACTGGGGTTTTGGCTTAACCAGTATCCCGACAGGTCAGCAGCCAATGTGCTTTTCTTGGGTTTCTCTGAAGGTTTTTCGCATCCCAGCCCTAAGTGTGGCTCCAATGGGGCAATGTAACAATTTGCTGTCAGCGCGCACGCATCCCACAGTGGTGGCGCTGAAAGTTGTTAAGAAGCGTGCCCTGGGGCGGGTAGCGGGTCCCTTCCTCTCTCCCCCGCTGGAAGGGTTTGTGTGCTCCCCACTAGGAGTGGTCCCAAAAAAGGAGATAGGACAGTTTAGGATGATACATAACCTTTCCGCTCCTCGGGGGGAGTCAGTAAATGACTCCATCGACCCCTCCCTGTGTCCGGTGACCTACTCTTCCTTTGACACCGCCTTACAGAGAGTGAGGAGCTTAGGCCCGGGAGCAATGCTAGCCAAAACAGATATAGAGTCAGCTTTCCGCTTGTTGCCTGTGCATCCGAGTGATTATCATCTACTCGGATTTCAACTGAATCATCAGTTTTATTACGATAGGTGCATGCCAATGGGGTGTGCCTTTTCATGTAGATACTTTGAGACCTTCAGTACCATGCTTCAGTGGGTATTCACAAAGAGAACGGGCGTTGAGGAAGTGGTCCATTACCTAGACGATTTCATGGTCATGGGCCCGGCCGCCTCCGAGGTCTGCTCCAGGGCCCTGAAGGAGCTGGTGGCTCTGTTTCAGGAGTTCGGGGTCCCCCTGGCACCAAGTAAGACAGTGGGCCCGACACATGCTTGACCTTCTTGGGCATAGAGATAGACACTGTGGCGGGCGAGTGCAGACTCCTTCTTGACAAAGTTCAGGCGTTCTCCCGGTCCATTGAGGCAGCGCTTGCGGGACCTAAAGTGACCTTGCACCAGTTACAGGTATTGGTAGGGCAGATTAACTTTGCACTGAGAATCATTCCCATGGGACGTCCTTTCTCCAGGTCCATCGCCAGAGCCATGGGCGGGCTATCACACAAGCATCACCGGGTTCGCTTGAGGGCAGAAGTAAGAGAGGATCTCAGAGTATGGCGCGACTTCCTGAAGGAATTCAATGGAAAGGTGGTGTGGCCCGCGCCGCAAGTATCTAGTGCAGCACTGGGCTTGTTCACGGACTCAGCAGGTAGCTGCGGATTTGGGGCCATCCTAGGACCCTCATGGTGCGGGGCCCAGTGGCCATCAGAGTGGCACGAGCTAGGTTTGACTAAGAACATAGCATTCCTGGAGTTGTTTCCGATTGTAGTAGCAGCAGCAATTTGGGCTGAGCAATTTAGGAACAGGTCGGTGGTGTTCTGGTCAGATAACATGACAGTGGTTGAGGCCATCTACAGACAGGGGGCCTCTTGCGAGCACGTTCTGAGACTCTTGAAACATTTGGTGTTGGAATGTTTGAAATTGAACTTGAATTTTAAGGCTATTCACATACCAGGGGTGGATAATCATGCTGCTGACGCTTTGTCGCGTTCCAAGTTGCAGGACTTCCGGAGATTCCACCCACAAGCGGAGGAGAGAATGACAGTGTTCCCTTCGTCACTGTGGTCGATTGGAGCCCCGCGTTAGCGGGCTGGTAGGTGCCTCATTGAGCGACAGCACTAAGAGGGCATATGAACAGCATTTCAATGCATACCGGTTGTTTTCACAACAGACGGGCATCACAGACTTGTTCTCACAGGAGGCATTGTATGGTTTTCTTCAGCTCTTAAGGGATCAGGGCAGGGCAGTCACCTATGCGAGGGCACATGTTTCAGCAGTAGGTTTCTTCGCTAAACTAGCAGGGCGGAGGGACCCGAGCTCATCCTTTGTGGTGAAGAAGGCTTTGACCGGATGGGCCAGACTAGAGGGACCCAGGCGGGATCACCGGAGGCCCCTAGACATAGCAACTTTATCTAACATCTTAGCCGTCCTGCCCAGAGTGTGTAGTTCTCACTTTGAATGTGCGCTCTTCAGGGCCGCCTTCTCTTTAGCTATCTATGGTGCCTTCAGGTTGAGCGAACTGGTGGGGCCGTCTAAGCAGGACCTAGGGAGGGGCTTACAGCTTCGCGATACCTATTGTTCCCCAGGGGGAGTGGAAATCATCCTGAAGAAGTCCAAAACTGATCAGGGTGGGAGGGGAGCGATTATCAAGTTGAGCGCGGCCCCCGGGATGTCAGCTTGTCCCGTGACCCTGTTGGGGGCATATTTGGCATTGCGCCCCTCTACTGGGGGGCGGGCTTTGTTTATTCATGAACAGGGCCATTGTCTGTCCCAGTACCAATTCAGGGCTGTCCTGGGCCTAGCCTTAAAGGAATTAGGCCTGGAGGGAGCGGGGTACTTCTCCCACTCCTTTAGGATTGGGGCGGCCACCTTGGCTTCAGGGGCTGGCCTGTCGTCTGACGCTGTGAAACGGGTAGGGCGATGGGCATCGAGTTGCTTCACGAGGTACTTCAGACCAGAGCTGTTATGACTAATGGTGTATATGATTCTGAAGCTGGTTGTTAACTGTTCCATTTCCATCCTATTCAGTAAGATGACCGCGAAGGTGGTATGGGTTCTGGGCCATTGGTTTGTGTGGCGCGCCACGGTGCGGTTGCAGCAGAGGCGAGTCGTGAAGCCGGCGAGCTTAAGCGGGACGGAATTCCTGTGGAGGGGCGTCGGGGGCTTGAGAATTCGGCACTTCAGACATTTCGTGGAGGAGCTCAGAGAACAAGAGGGGCAGAAAACCCCAGATTTGGTGATCATCCACCTGGGAGGAAACAACATGGTTGACAGGGGCCGTCTGGCAGTCAAGGAGGCACTACTGACCGAGTTTACATGGCTAGGGCGGATCTTCCCTTCGGCGACAATTGCATGGTCATGCATGATCCCACGCAGGACCTGGGGCCCCGGAGTGCGGGCTAGATCATTAAGCGTCTCGGTTAGGAGACTCAATGGGGAATTGGCCAAGTTGTGCTCAGTGAAGGGCCGCTTGCATCTGATTCCACATAGGACGATCTCTGGAGAAGCAATGTACCATCAAGATGGGGTACATCTGTCAGACTTGGGCACCGATGCCTGGATCAATGGATTATGGTCATTTGTACTGAACGCAGGTGGGGAGGGTGACAGACCTAAGGCCCTTGGTCACCCTTGTGGCGGAGAAGAGACCTGCGAACACTGACATTGACTCACACGATGGGTGCGGGTCCGCCCAGCGGACTCCCCAGGCTAGCACTGAGGGGGGGGAGACGGTAAGTTCTCCGCTTGGAGAAAGTTGACCACTGGCTGGGGAGGCTAGGGTGTCAGGTTCGAGCCTCCTGGGTCCCTGGGCAGCCTGGTGGTCGGGTGGTAGGCCCCGATTGGCGGACAAGGATCGGAGGTGGGGCCCACCACTCTAGGGCGCAGGTGGGTTGCACCTGGCAGGATGCCCCCCCCGTTGTGCTGGGGGTTTAAAATTGAAAGGTCAAATTTTAAATGTCTATTTCAAAGTGTTATCTTTGCTGTTATGCATTTTAATTCTTGTCATGTTTATGTGGTATGTTATTAAACATGGCCTTTTTAAACTCACACAAATCTCAGTCTTCGATGATGTGCATGTGGGTTTAAGTTCTGTGGGGTAGGGCGGGGACACACTGGGGGGTCCAGGGCCTATGCTCAGCGCGACAGTAAGAGAGCGCGCCCTTAGGACCCGGTCTCCCCGGTTCCCGCCCCCTCTTGCACCAGGCTTTGGGCGGGAGGATCGCCGTGAGGCCTCCGACTGCCCAAGTCCTTCCGGGTCATCGGTGACGCACTTCCGGTCGGGGGAGAAGGGGGCGGAGAGTTTGACCTATTTAAGGGCCTGGGTCAGTGACCTCGGGCTCTTTGTCCCCCTTCTCTCCACATCGGACGGCTGTGCTCGCTTGGGACTGGCGCCTCCCCCCTCTATCCCTAGCTAAATTCTTGAACTCCCACCCACCCGTCCCTGTGCTTAGTGGTTTGAGGGTGGAGTTGCGGAGAAGAGACCTGCGAACACTGACATTGACTCACACGATGGGTGGGGGTCCACCTAGCAGACTCCCCAGGCCAGCACTGAGGGGGGGGGGGAGACGCTAAGTTCTCCGCTTGGAGAAAGTTGACCACCGGCTGGGGAGGCTAGGGTGTCAGGTTCGAGCCTCCTGGGTCCCTGGGCAGCCTGGTGGTCGGGTGGTAGGCCCCGATTGGCGGACAAGGATCGGAGGTGGGGCCCACCACTCTAGGGCGTAGGTGGGTTGCACCTGGGCAGGATGCCCCCCCCGTTGTGCTGGGATTTTAAAATTGAAAGGTCAATTTTTAAATGTCTATTTGAAAGTGTTATCTTTGCTGTTATGCATTTTAATTCTTGTCATGTTCATGTGGTATGTTATTAAACATGGCCTTTTTAAACCCACACAAATCTCAGTCTTCGATGATGTGCATGTGGGTTTAAGTTCTTTGGGGTAGGGCGGGGACACACTGGGGGGTCCGGGGCCTATTCCCAAACTGAAGCTATGCATTATAAATTGTTATAATGTAACTCAGTGTTGTCATATGGTAGTACTAGCCTTGCTACAGTGAAAAATAACTTTTCAGGTTTTTCACTGCCAGGAAATGTAAAATGTTAAATATAAAAAGCCTACTATTTACGTATCATGCACCCTGCCCTATGGGCATTTAGGGCCTACCTTAGAGGTGACTTATAGGTATTAAAAAAAAGTGTTTAAACCTGGCAAAATGTTGAGTTTGCCATGTCAAAATGGCATTTTAAAGTCGGCTATACAGGCTTAGAGGCATGTTTTAACATGCTACTGTAGTGGGTGGCATAATGAGTGCTCCGGTCTAATTATAGCTTTTAATTTACAGGCCCGAGACAAATTTAGTACCATATAATGAGACTTCTAACTCAGCAAATGTGCCAGTTAGGTGTTTGCCCATTTACCTATGTTTAGAAGGGAGAGTACAAGCACTTTACCACTAGCTGGCTGACATAAAGTATGCAGAACCTATTGCCAACAAAAATGGGTTAAGCAAAGATCTGGGACGACCCTGCAGAAAGGACACATTTCCATCACATAGTAATACATGTTGTTGCCAGAACTTCAGGCTACACCTACATAGTTTACAATGATGGACAGATGGCTCCCACACATGCAAATCACACTTGTATTTGAACGATTTACACTTAGGCGCCAATTCCGATTCGGTAAAATCCCGTACGAATAGCCGTACGGAGCATTTTTCCCATACAAACCGTATCCTCGAATGTCCCCGTACGTATGATGTAGTACGATGCGTACCCAAAGCAGTTCTCCTCCGAATCGTACTAAAGCCCGTACGACTCAATAATCCATACGAATCACATTCGGAACGCGCAGTACTCGATGTCCGTACTGATAGAAGCATCATTTTCCGACCCAGCAAGTACGATTTGTCCAGTCAACACTCCGTACGACTCTTTTTTTTACGAGAGCTCAAAACGTCCGGAAAAGCAGAATTAGACTCGGAATGCGTGCAAAACAGACCCCCGGTACGGTTCGTACACCCCATGATCGTAGGGGTACGGTTCATACCTCTACGATCATGGGGTACGGTTCATACACCCCATGATCGTAGGGGTACAGTTCGTACACCTATGATCATGGGGTACGGTTCGTATACCCCATGATCGTAGGGGTACGGTTCGTACCCCTACGATCATGGGGTATACGAACCGTACCCCTACGATCATGGGGTGTACGAACCGTACCCTATGTGATTGTGTGGCTCTCCGTACGAATTGCTCATACTCGACGCTTACCGTATGAATCGTGTACTCATTCCCCGTTCCGCATCTTACTTGTCGGGTCGTACGGCATATTTACGATTCGTACGGTTCACTTTCAGGGTCCGTATCATATGGGTTTTCCCTTGCTTTTCGTACGGTTCACAACGATTCAGACGTATTTTTTTACTACGGATCGTACTACGCGCGTCGGACGGATTTGTACGATTCGTACAGAAACGGTTACGAATTCGAAATGTCGTAAGGATTTGTTTCCCAAATCGGAATCAACCACTTAGCGAGAACATTCTCAGCGAAGTACAAACAGCTTTACTGAAGGAGCATCCTCTTGGAGAGGGAAAACACATAATAGGAGGTTCTCCTACACCTACATTGGAAACAGAAAGAGGTAGTATTTCTAAAGTGTGTGCTCTACACCTTTTCTGGGTGCAGTGGGCCACTTCTTTAAATATAACTGATGTAAAATTTGAATATAATCCAACACTTTGTACTTTTTGCAATGAACACAAATTATTCTACAAACCACAAATATACTACCCATACATGAGTTTAAGAGTGTGTTTTACATGTACAGATCTGCAAAACCTATGGTTGTTGCTAAGCAGATATACTATGTGGCTTGTGCCTCAGTGCAGGGAGTTTTTGAAGATGTTGACTTCAACATGCTGCGCACACATCACTAAAGTTCCAGGTGACTCCACTACGCACATCGGAGAAATACATACCCTACCACATGTCCTTCAGAAGGCTGATTACCTCAGTTTACACTCTCATTGTGTTGGATTCAGCTTTCTGTGTACAAGGCTACAATATAGATCCACCTCACTGGTGCTTAAACAGATTAAGAGTTCTAAAGAGGAAGTTAATAAAAAGTAAGCAAATTTTGGCGAAAGGTAGCTGTTCTACAGGACAATCTTACTTTGGTCCATGTACAGCACACCATGCCCCATAAAAGGGAAGACATTCACACCAAAGGGAACTGTGCAGTGTGTTTGGTTGCAAACTCAGCAGTTCAAACCTTTAAGGCAATTCACAGAGATAGGGGTAAAGTTCAGGTTCCCTTGAGTGGCTATATTTGTGGAACTGTCTAGGCCTATCAGTGGGTATCATACCACTGGAGTACTTTTAGTGTGATAAGTTTAGGTAGACAGTTAAAGCCGGATTGAGAGCTTTCTAAAACATCTCCAGTCAGTGTTATAATAGTGAGGTGATCGACGCTTATTGTGAATTGATTTTTAGTAAATTCGAATAACTTGTTGATAATCCTTCCAGGTAAATTTACTTTCGAGGATTATCAACAAACCTTTAAGTTAACTGCTGTAATTGAATTTCTTGCTAAAATCAGTGCAGACATTTTAGTGACAATACATGAAACATTTAAAGATGAAAAGCCTCTTGATGGTTTCCCCTCCAGATGCTTCTATACTTGAATTGTATTCATAATTATCGTGCACAAACCTAGCTGTGAAAAAATGAAGTACTGTACATTACATGAGAGGTCGTGGGAAGATCTACAAGACTGTGTACATCAAGTGGGGAATAGACAAATACATTTTATATACATAGACACAGGGAGATTGTGATTTACCTACAGTAACACGATTTTCAGACTAGTGCAGAGGCTGGAATTAAAAGCAAGTCTGCAGGTTCCAAAGGTGGCAGTTTGGGCCTCAAAGCCATATCTCCCTCCCTTTTACTTTTACCAAAGATCATGTTCCTATGGTTTTCATACTGGGGATAAGAATTATTGGGATAATCATAGTGGTTCATGAATTGATAGATTCTGCTCAGGCTGCCATCACTGCTACTGTATCAATGCTACAGCAACAGTACTGGTGACCATATTTTCCAAAGCTTACAAAAACAATGTATAGCAATGTAACATTTGTCAACAAATAAACAACATCTACTCCCCTTGCTATCACTGACAAAGTGTTCAGGGTAATTTTAATAGACCATAACTATCAATTATCGAGTGTGAATAAATATTTATATATTGCTTGTGGTGAAACCTGCAATTAAATTTTTTTGGGTTTGGTCCCAAAAAACTGCCACAACCTGAGCAGTCATAAAGGACTTGCCATGCTGGTAGCAATTAGAGCAGTTCATACCTTTCATTCAGACATTGGTCCTGCATTCCCCACTAAGGTGTTTATGGATGCTATGTTTATTCTGGAAGTACAACTGCTATATTCTCATTCATTCTGCCTAGATTCAAACAGTGTTGAATGAGGTAACTGTAAATTGAAGCAATATAAATATATAGAATTGCCCTTTCTACATATCCTGTATGTGGGTTCAGAGACCAATAAGTAATTTACTTAAAGGAGTAATAGATGCTCACACCACAAACACGCTTTTCTTTAAAGTACCAATGTATGTGTCCGATCTTGATTTCCCTGTAAGGATGGCAGAATCAAAAGCATTTGACCCTCTTTCACACTTAAACCTATTGCAGACTTTTCAAGGAATTAGAACTAATTGTCCAATGTGTAGAACTCTGACTCAGCCAGCAACAAAGATACACGTACTAATGCTGCTGACGAGGGGCTCCGCAAGGTGGGAGAGTTAGTTTAGTAAAAAATACCTGACCAGCAAGTCTTTGGTCCATCCTAAAGGCTGCCTGTTCCAGTTCTTGTGGCAGAAGGCACTCAGTCCGTAATCTTGCCTTTTCCTAGTAGAAAGAAAAATAGGAAATTTTTGATCAGCCACATCATATGGCTGATTCTGTTCAGCAGACACCCATTGACGCCAAGGTGCCCCTTAGAGTAGATCAGCGCACCCTCTCCCTACTTCGGAGAAACTACCCTAAAAAGAGTACAGTCACGTTGATATCATAAACCCCGTTCCAGAGAGTGAGGAGACTGATGTGTCTCCAACTTTACACCAGGTGGCAATGGCATTAAATGATTAATCAAATGACGCAATACAAGTGCAAGTGAACCTGATGCTGTAATATCAAATTTTCCAAAATTCACAAATTTGGTTTATTATGAACTATCAACAGGCCCATATCAATTGAAATGATACTGCTGCAAGAAATTAAGCCATATGAAAATGATTCTGATTCAGGTTTCAAAGCAAGAGAAATAATAATTTCTCTAGTCAGTTGGCTCTACAAAATTCTTCATGCTTTTTGTTAGTTCGATGACACGGTTTGTTCGTCATGGTCATAGATTTTAATTGCTGCTTGAGTTTTGTCCATTCTAATGTGGATTCTAATGTCGTGGACCATGGTCAGCGGGCTCGATAATTCTCGCCTCGGTGCCTACTCCAGTCAGGGATCACACTCGGCAACTCTGGGCATTAGCTTGCCTCATCTTCACAACGGCCCCCACAGACCGCCAGGGATGCTTGGTCGCACCTTAGAGATACCCATTAGGGACCATCTCTCAGGGTGAGCCAGGACGGGTTCCCCAGCGGTCGAAGCGCGGAGATACTCCTCCAGGAGTCGATTCCTAGCGCTATATAAACCCACAATTAAATTAATTAAATTAAATGTGGATTCTAATTGTTCTCTAAGTACATGGGAACTACATTCCTGTTAGTAATGTATATAGTATATAGTGTGTATATATAGTATATAGTGTGTATATAGTATATAGTGTGTGGTTAATTTAAAACCATTGGAATGTTAACAAAGACACCAACGTGGTAAAAATAACAAATTGGATGAAAAAACGCCCACGTTTTACAGTGTATCAATAAGGCATAACGTGTGTTAAGCACATAATTTAGCAAAAGAGTTAGGGGTCTATTATGATGTAGAGCAGATCGCCACCGCCCGCATGGCGGCGACGATCCACCCTACATCATCCCCCGCCCACCTTCCATATTATGATGGCGGGGGACCGCAGCGGACGGGAAGACCGTCTGCCGCTTTTCTGCCCGGTTGACCGGGCGGAAAAGGGTTGCATATGGTGGCAATGTCTGCTAGACACTGCCAACCATATTAGGATGCCAGCGGGAAGCAGCCTTACCTTGGCGGCATTGCCGCCATGGAAAGGCATGCTGATTCCTATGGGCCCCCAGGATGTTGGGGTGGTTGGGGGGCACATGGGGGTACCTTTGGTACCCCCCAGCATTTGCATGCACAACGTGGCAAGCACCCCGCGGTGCCTGCCACGTTGTGCCTGCAAAGGCAAACAGTGCAGCCACAGCATTGTGGCGGGCTGTGCTGTGAGCACCGTCCACCACAATGTTGTACATGGGGGATGTCACCGCCACCGTGGCGGTGGCATCCTAATTGCCGGTGCGCGACCGCCGCACCACTGGCAGTTGGTCCCAGCACTGCTAGGGTGGCGGGCGGACGAAAGTCCGCCCGCCATCCTAATAGGCCCCTTAGTGTATGGTTTTCACAGACTTACGACGTTGATTTGAGCTATTTTCCTATTTCCAAGGGTACGATTTGCAAAACAAAATTATCTATTTTGTTGACAACAAAAAGGCCTTTTATGCACACCTAGAAACAGGGGAATGATTACTGGTTATAAATATGTTAAAACAGACATTGTGATAAAGAGATAAGAAGACTTATTAATTCAAAACAAAGTGCACAGTATGTTGTGCAAAAGATTACTACTTCTGGCAGGGATGACAGGGCACAGTGAGACTATTGTACGCACCTAACAGCAAGGACATTGATACTGGAAACAAGCAGTTTTAAAAAAAAGGCCTCAAGGTAAAAAAAGAAAAATGAAAAAAGCTTGTTAGTTTGAGCAAAGTGCAATAACGGAATGATAGCGGAAACTTTTCATAAATCGAGTCTGAGATCAATGAGCTATTAGAGAATAGCCTGGAAATTCATTCCAGAGGCCAATATTTAAACCTCAGTGCATCAAACAGGAAGAAGTCCACAGTAGAGAGCAACTAGCCTGGTAAAAGGAAGCAGTGGCAAAACCAATAATAAAACTTGGCCTGGGGCGTAGAACACACATCACAAATGCTGCACTAAAACAACAAGAACTTTTACCGCAAAGGGGGGCGTGCAAGGAGCTAATCAGGTCTAAGTGCAAAGTATGATAGCTAAAGTAACATTACAGCTATGAAAATGAAGAAGCTACCATGGCAGCTCATAAACAAATAAGTTGTGTTTCTCCATTATAAATTAACCTCAACGCAGAGAATGATCTCCAAGAAGAAATCTTTAATCAACAGAACAGATACTGAATTCTCAATTTTATGTGGCAGAAGGTCTATATCCTATATGGCTCCAACATAGAGTAATCACCTTGCTAATCACTGCTTTCCATTTTTATGACAAAAACACATATCCTTGATTTAATAAAATACACAATACTTTTATTCAATGCATCTGGAAATTTCTTTTTTAATTCAGCTGTTGGACTTAAAACATTTCTCATACATTAGTACATCTTCATGTACCCTCCCAGTAGGATAATGACTCCTTTTTTTCTATCCCTTTTAACTGTGTGTGCAAGCCTTCAAAGCCTAGCCTTCCTTGCAAACTCCTTGCAGCACCTGTCTCAGTCATTCTTTCTTCTCAGACATTCTTTCTTCCTAGCAAATGTGTAGAATCTCATTAGAATGTCCCATTAAAACAAATGATTCTTTCTGTGGGCTGGCTCTGGGTTTTGTCTATATACAAACGATAAAAAAACCAGTGAAATATTGTAATTCTATAATCTATTGCATTCTATATTCCTGAAAATAACCTGTAAACATCCAAGTCTGCAGTGACAATTTACCAACTCTGTTTTACTGACTAATTGCAGACCATCTTTCATACATCAAATATAACAGGTATAGCCCATGTTTTTAAAATTGACGGATCTGGCCTATTGTTTTTAATCTCAACTAAATTTCTGTAGTTGGTTTTCTTATTTTTTTCCTTGTAAAGAACTGAAGCCAGCATGAATGTTACTGTGAATGAAAGTTAATTCTATCCGACTGAACAACAATGTCATGAAGCAATGGAATTCTACTTTGAATACTTGTTAAATGAATTAAGGGAGAATCGGACTTAATCGTTTCATTGTTGTGTAGTTCCTATAAACCTATATAGGAGCTGCGCGTTTAGACAACATAGACTGTGGATTGGTGTCCAGACTGATTCCAGACACCCCCACCGCATATGTTTGCCTGTATATCAGCTAGCTCACAGTGCCACTAGAAACCCCTCTTACCAAGGAGAGAATAGTTCTTGGTAACTATCGAACATGACAACACTTTCCCATTAGGGATCGTGGAAATAGTACAGCGCTTTGCGACACTCACTTGTGCTCACTTTGTCTCAGAGAGTTACACAGAATAAACGGTGGGACGTATCCAATAAACATTTATTCACCAGCGCCCTTCAAGTGTAAAAGAGGTGTGCTGAAACAACCATAAGACAGAAACAGATATAAATGATTAAATGCACCAACAGAGTAAAAGGATGGTAGATTTCTACCACAGTGCTAAAACAATGAATACAGGCAGGTATAAAAATACATGACAGTAATAATATGTACTCCTACGGTGCAAACCTAACTAGATGTACCTAAGTGTACCTAGCATGTATGTAGGTGTGGAGCTAAGAAGCCCTCTAGGATAGAGTCAACCCCATTACCTGAAGTAAGAGACTGTGGGACACCGTCTTGGTCTCGAGATGGACACCCCGCGAGGGATGTCAGACCATTGCAAGCTGGAGTGTCTGTCTGCAGGAACCTCAGCATCTCGCGTCAGTGTGTCAGCATGGAAGTTCTTTTTCTCTTCTGCCTTCATCAGCAAAGATATGGTGTTTATTTACCCAATGTGGTAACCCTCAGGCGATATACTGTGTCATGTCGGACCTAGAATGACGACAGGAATTACCGTTATGTAAGTTAATATGGGTTCACTGATAAAATATTGAAGTTAAAAATATAGAAGTTAAAAATATCGATGCAAAAATACAGAATGCAAAAAATATTGACGCCATACTGAGACAGGTAAGTACCAAAATAGCGAGAAAAAAAATATTGATGTAAAAAATATAGTTGTACAAAATATCGAATTTTATATATATAAAATAAATAATAAACAATAAATATGTTACATTATAAAATTAATATAAAAAATAAAATTGATTTATTATTTAAAAAACTTAATTAAAAAAGTTAAACACTGATACATAATAATTCATATAAATTTACTTTAAATCAATGAATTTTTTTATTTTATTTAATTTTATTTATTTAAACAGTTTTATATAGCGCTGGCTAGACCCGAAGGTATCAGAGCGCTTTACATAAGGTCAACAATGTTACAGCATGGAAAACAATTGCATGATACATCAAATATATGTGACACCATAAAGGGAGAGAAGGAGAGACAAGAGGGGGGAGGGCGTGAGAGGGAGTGAAAGGGGACAGGGCGGAGGGGAAGAAGGAATGAGAGTCGGGGGGGAAAGTCAGCCCAGAAACCGAGTGGTTAGGTGATGGCACGAGGGGGTAATCGACAGCCAGTCTCCCTTATAGCATGCAAAGTAGCTTCAATGGTCATCGGGCAGAGAGCAATAGACATAGAGGATATAAGGCAAAAGCAAAATTGCAGAAATACGAAGAGGAGGGGGTGAGTGTGAGAGAGGGAGACAGAGAGAACCTATACCCAAAGTCCGGCTGGATAGGTGACGGTCTGGGGATGAACCAAGTCCAATCTCCTCTTTAGCTGAACAGAGCAGCTCCACCGGGCCTCGGACATGGTGCTCGGACTCCGCAGTCGAGATAGAGCTAATGTGCACTCAGGGACTCAGGGAGAGTCAGCTTAGTGCCGGGGAGAGCCATGGTCCCAGAGAATTACAGACCTCATCATGAGGTCAGGCATAGTCCCGCATAGTTATGCAGAAGAAGATCAGGCGGGGGAAAAATAGAAAGTCACTACTGGCAGCCATGTTTGGGTCAGGCATCCTAGGACCCTTTTTCAAACCATGGGAGTGCGATTGAACTTTGCAGTTAGGGAAGTGCCAGTCTCTCTTAGGTCTCCAAAAAGATACAGGACTTCCCAGATGCTCAGCAGTAGTGCCGTCTCTGTAAGCGCACTGGCACGCATCTCCAAGATGGAAAGCAGCTCGGTAGGAGCCGCCATATAGCTTAGAGCTGGGAAAGCGGGAGGGGGAATTGCTAACCTCAATCCTAGACAACAAGTGTCTCCAGGGGCCAGGAAAACTCTCAGGCATGTCCGCTGTGGGCGCCGGATACCTTCCGCACGCAGCTGTCAGACCACACAAGCAGAAGGAAGCTCACAACATGCCAGGATCAAACTGGGTGCAGGTCCGCTGTACAGGACTGCGCCTACGGTGCAGTAGAATAAATTCTGTTGCGGTAGCCCATCAGAGAAGCAGGTAGGCAGGTTCCCAAGATTCAGCTCACCGATGTTGCAGCCCCAGCTCGAAAACATTAAAACGCCAGTTTGTTCTATCCCAGGCACCTTCTTCAGGCTAGATCGTACGGCAAGACTTAAGACAAAATCCCGCCGATGTAGGGTCTAGATGGGACGGCAGCCACACTTCCAATGACAGAGGATGATTCCATCAATTGGTTTGGTGGAGTTTCAGCACCGCACTAGGTTGTAGAGCGCGGGACTTCTACGGAGCAAAAGCTCCGAGCAACCATGTTGGATTTGGCTCGTTTTTATTATTTTATAATTTTAAAAACATATAAAAATTTACAAATATATATATATATATATATATATGTATATATGTGTATATATATATATATATATATATATATATATATATATATATATATATATATATATATATATATATATATATTACAACAGGTTTCCCCAGTCCTGGGGAGGTTTGGAGTCGCAGAAAAACGGAGTCATTCGCTTGTTATAATAGAAGTGTTATATTTATTCCATCAATCCAGGGGGGATCAAAAACAAAAACAACCAACGCGTTTCGACAGCGTCCGCTGTCTTGATCACGGTCAGTTTGTGCTCAGTGCTCACAAGTTTTAAAGGACAAACCAAACAATAATGGTTACACCCCTGTGGGTGTGTTCATGACGTTTTACAGATCACATGGTGTATCTTACAAATGGTTGGAATTCTGGGAGTGGTAGTTTCCCGTAAGGTTAATTAAAACAATACTTTTTAAGTAATTGATTTGCATTTTGATAACGATACAGTAAAAACCATTTGAAAGGTGATCAGAAATGTCCCAAATTATAGTTCCGCTTTAAAAAAAAAAAAAAAAAGGAAAACCCAAGAAATACTGCCCTCCAGTGGGCGTAGCAACAACAAACAACAGACATTACTGCCCTCCAGTGGGCAATTTCAAACTTGTTGATAGCTAAGTTGGGAGCGGTGTCATATAATCAGTGAGCTTATCAAAAGTGAGAAAAGGTGAGGGTAGTGAAAACATAACGGGAACAATAATGTTGTGTTTAAAATAGGGTATGGCAAGCTGGATGATATAAGGAAGTCAGTTTTTAGTCATAGTTCATTCTCAGAGATGTATATACAATTCTTCAGATTGATTTAGCCCAAACGGAGTCATAGTTCTGAAACTTAAGATGTGTTTTGACTCTTTGCGTCGAAGAAGTTTTTCATTGTGGCCACCCCTTGCTGAAGGGCTCATTGTCTCAATACCCCAGAAGCATAGTTGTTTCCAGTCCCCGTTGTGGTTCGATTCCATGTGCTTTGCAACTGCATTGCCCCTGTCCTTATGCACCGTTGCTCGTACATGTTCCAGAATGCGCTTTTTTAGCTCGCAGATGGTACTGCCTATGTACCTCAACTTGCATGGGCATTCAATCATGTATATAGTATATTTACTATTGCATGTTATGCATTCCTTGATTTGCCGGATCTTATTATTCGGCATGAATATTTCTGTTGTAGGTTTGGCAATTTCACAGATTTTGCAGTTGTAGCACTTTACGAAACCTTTTGTTTGTAACCATTGTTTCTTTTTCGTAGTTGTTTGAAAGTGACTGTGGACTAGTTGGTCCTGGAGGTTTCTCGCCCTTCTGTAAGTTATTATAGGGTGTTTGCCCATTTTTTTACCTATAACTGGATCTAATTGCACGATCTTCCAATTTCTTTTCAAAATTTGGTTTATTTGTTTGGTTTCTTTGCTGTAGTTTAGAATTAACCTGATTGGCTCATCCGCTGCTGGAGTTGAAATTTCTTTTGGCTTTAGGCAATCAGTTCTTGTCGTTTGATTTGCTCTTTCCCAACATTGTTTTATGATATGGTGGTTGTATTTTCTATTTTGGAAACGTTTCATGGAGTTTTTACTTTGCTTGTGCCATTCTTGTTCTTTACTGCAGATTCTTCTTAAGCGAAGAAATTCCCCATAGGGGATACTTGATATGAGGGATTGTTGGTGGAAGCTCGTGGCCTCCAGTGTTGCATTGGTTGCAGTACATTTTCGATGGAGTGTCGTTTCCACGTGATTGTTATTGATGTACACCTCCGTGTCAAGAAAAACGGCTTTGTCCTGGCTGATGGTGTGGGTGAATTTTATGCAGGGTGTGCTGTTGTTTAATATTTGGAAATATTCCAGAAATGTTTCCTTTTCACCGTTCCACACTATAAAAAGATCATCAATAAATCTTTTCCAGACTATGATGTGTTGTGTGAACGTTTGGAGTTTTTCATTCCATGCTGTTGTTTCCTCCCACCATCCCATGGCTGTACAGGCATAGTTAGGGCTAAAAGAAAACCCCATGGCCGCCCCATTTTTTTGTTGATATAGTGAGTCGCCAAACATAAAGATGTTATTGGACAGCAAGTTGTTGATCATTTCCAATAGCATGTCATTGTGGCTTTGATAATGAATGTTCCGTTCTTTGAGGAAGTATTTACATGCATTAAGGCCCATCTCATTGTCAATGTTGGTGTACAACGAGATCACATCCATGGTGATCATGATGAAGTCAGGTTGCCAATTGATTTGTTCCAAATTGCACAGAAAATCGGTGGTATCTTTTATATAGGATTTCAAAAGTTTTACCTGCGGGCTTAGATAATAGTCAATGAAGTTCGATAGAGGTTCAAGCAAAGAGCCATTAGCCGACACAATTGGTCTCCCCGGTGGTTTCGTGGCGTTTTTGTGAATTTTAGGTAAAAAATACACAGTTGCTGTTTTTGGGAAATCTACTGTTAAGTATTTCCTCTCATCCAAGTCCAAAAGTTCATTATTTTCCCATTGGCACAACTTCTTGTCCAATTCTCTTTTTATGTTGTCAATTGGGTTTCTTTCAAGTTTTTCATAGCAGTGTTGGTTATTTAATTGTTCCATAGCTTCCACAATGTATAGTTTTTTGTCCCAGAGCACTATATTTCCGCCCCTGTCTGCTAATTTGATTTCAAAATTTTCATCATTTCTTAGAGAGGACAGGGCTTGTCTTTCACTTTTGGATAGATTGTCCTTGCCATTCGTTTTGATGTTGATCTTGTATAGGTCGTGGATGACCGCTTCCTGAAACATATCTATTTTGTTTCCCGGTGTTAGTTGGGGGTAGAATTTGGATTTAGCCTTCAAGCGGCTGGTTCCTGCTCCTAATTGCGGTATTGCGGTATTTAGGCTGATTTCCTTGCCCTCTTCCGCATTTAGATTTAGGACTGTTAGGTATGCCTGTGATTCCTTTGCTAATAAGGTGGATGTTGGTTTAGGTTGGCATCTTGGTATTTTAGGTTTGTTTTCTCTCTCAGCAAAGAATTTTGCAAGTTTAATTTTGCGGATATAGAGATACAGGTCAATTCTTGTTTGTGCCATATCCATGTGAGCTGTCGGGCAAATGTTTATTCCTTTCTTTAGGAGTGAGGTTTCCGGTTCCGTGATTTGTCTCCCTGAGAGGTTAACTATCTGTAGTTCCTCATTCATTTCCCCTTCTTTTGTTTCATTAATCTGGTTCCCGTGCCCACTTTTTCGTTTGTAACACTTTCGCCTGCGGCTCCTCCTTGTGTGGGTTTTGTGAATCTCGGTTTCCAAGCTCTCCCCCTTCCCCTTGCCCGACCACGTGTATTTCTTTGCGCCCCGTGATTGTGTTCCCATTGTCTTTGTGATAGAACTAGGGGCATATCCCCTAAAAAGCCTTTTGTAGTGGGTCCAGATTGGAGTCATCCTCACTGAGTTCTGCTGATGTTAGGGATGTTAGACTTGATGATGAACTGGCTATGTTTGTTTTAGATAATCTAAACGGGTCGTATTTTCGGGCAAAGGTGAAAATGCGTCCTTACGCGTAATCATTGGCATCTCTCTCAAATTTTGTTTGTTTCCTGATTCTTACTTCCTCTTCATGTTTCTCAATTTGTTTATTTAGATCCTCTTTGAACTTAGTCATTTCAGTATTGAGTTTTAAGTTGTCTAGTTCCTTTTCCAGTGTTCGTAGCTGTTCCTTTATTTTCTCAAGGGCTACCTCTATATGTTTCACCAGTATTTTTATCAATCCTAATGAAGAGTTTAATGTGTGTTCACCCCACTCCTGGAGTAGTTCATTTGTTGCATCCTGTTGGCTGGGCATTATGAGTATGCGTAAGCCACGCGGTACCCGCTCCACTTCCAGATATTTTTGAAAGGAAATTAATTCCCATGATTTGTTTACTTCTTTTTTGTTTAGCTTTTCCCATAGGCGGAGTTTCTCTTTCGTGTCATTTTTACCTTGTTCCTTATTACTTTCCGTGGGTTTGTTTGTATCACTCTTATCAAACATTGTGACAATGAATTCTTTCCTTTTGGCATCCCGCTTGTCCATATTGTCTCTCTCTTTTGATTGATTCCCCCTTAGTGGATATTCATTATTATGTCGTGTTTGAGTTAGCGATTCCGATTTATTTAAATCCCTCGTTGTTTTCTGATTGTACCGAGAATTATTCAGCTTTGCTAAATCCCACAATCGGGTTTTATATTGCAATTTTGAAGTTTGTCTATAGGTACTTAATCACAGTTCAGAGAGTTTAAATGCCAAATAACCGGCTTCCACAATAGTGTGTTTTCAGTCTGTTCGTTCATTCAACAGATGCACCAAGATTACGTTCAGTCGGCATTCATCAGCAGGCAAACGCTCTTACCTTGGAGTCCTCCCTCCGTGGTAGGTGAATGACCGCTTCCTTCCGACGACCGTCCGCTACCGAGTGGGTCACAAGGATTGTGATAGATTACCAGTGAGCACCTCGGGGAGTAAACAACATTCACCAATTGGCTCCCTTCCTCTCCCGTTAGGCGCTGCTTTTTCTTTGGCCGCGTTACTATATATATATATCTCCAAAAACCTCCTTCCATCCGGACAGAGCAGAGGCCACACAGAGGAATTCCAGGGAACCACTTTATTAAATACACGGCAAATGCATTTCGGCCTGACAGCCTTCCTCAGTGCCTAGCAGTATCCATCAGGTCTCACAGTCCCAATTATTTATAGTCCTTCCTCGTTGTTGCCAAACAAGCACACTCCGCCTCCTACTCAGGTGTGCCTACTCAACCCTTATAGTACACAGTGTTGCTGTGAACTACTCGTCCCACAGTGCTGTTCGTTTGCAGGTGAGTAGCGCTCAAGATTGAAAAAAGCGCAAAGGTGATCTTGCTGCTTGCGAAATAATTAAAATTGGCAAGGGACCAAAATTCTGCTGCGATGTGTGATGCGCGGTTCCCCGGGTACTCCACAACCACCTTCTTTCCATCCAAAGCGTAGAGGTGGGCCCCATCTCTTTCAATATCTTGAAACACACCAATAACATAAAATCTAATAAAAAACATTCTATAATAAGTTACCTTAGTTAGCCTAGTGAAATGAAGATTTGGAGATATTAACATAAAGAAGACATGTTCTACCGTCATAATGTTACAGTATTTTCTATTGTTCTGCCTTGTGACTAGTATCATTGTTTCTATAACATTTAATTTTAAAATAGTTACTTTTCACGTTGTAAGTGCTGTTATAAATAGGGAAAATCTATTCCTAGCTGCCTTGTGTTCTTGATCATGCCTTTTCATGATGAAAAAGGGTTTGGACTCCACTAGCTATTTCTGTGAAGTCTTACAGAACTGATTGTTATCTAAAACCCACCTTACTCAAGTAATGCTCAGTGGATTATGGGGTGGCTGCAGTCCACTGGTTTCTCTGCCTTGATATTAATTGTACTACCCTTATCACATTTCTCATCAGTTGTGAAAGACATGAATGAATTTCTGCTACACTATTTGTTCTTTTTTCTTTTCTACCTTTCACATCCTGTCATAATGACTAATGATTCCATACATCAAACATTTCTGAGATAATCTTCTGAGCTAGTTGAACTGCACTGTTATACCAACAGCAGTTGCTAGCCTTCCATTTGTCATGTTTCATGGGACTAGCATCTTACAGCGCCACAGGTGCACAATTGTATCAAAGTAAGTAAATATTGTTGCAATTAATTGAAATGTTTAACCTTTTTTTCTAAATTACAGTACAATTAAAAAGTAAATTTAAAAGAAAAATTACACCTAAAAACACAAATTACAATTAATAAAATTGCAATATATATTGCAAGACAACACTGTAGCACCCACAAAAATGTTAATAGCAAATAGGCCTCATGTTATCTAAAAATTGTCTGCAGCTAACAATAGATTTGTAGGTTATTTTGACTGTAGTTCAAACACTTTTTGATCCATCCTTGAAGTATTTTAAAAGGAAATATTATTATAAAAGGAAACTAAAACCTAGCTTTTCTTTGAGGGACCAGTATGTGAAAACTAACAGAAATAGTTAACACACATGAAGCATTGCATTTAAGTGTGACTGCAAAGTTCCTACATTTAGTTATTGCTAGCTAAAGTATGATGCAATTTCCCATCTTAAAACAAGATGATAAGCAATAAATTGCTTATTTTATTGTCCTAACCAGCTATTAGAGAAAAATAAAAGTGATAGGCAGCGTCTTTAACATTGTAACTGTACATACAAACAGGCTAGAGGTATCCTACTTCCACACTTTACTGCAATATTCATATGAATACACTTGTATGTGCTTACTGACACATGTAACCTCTTCCATAATTGGCAGAAATTTAGAACTTGCTAAAAAGGGTGTTCATAGTCTACAAACAGCTCAGTGAGATAAACATTTGCTTTAGAAGCAGGTCTGAGAAAAGCTCACTATCACAATTAGCTAGTTCTTTAGAAGGCAAATCAGTAACTTTACCAGTCTAAAAATCAATTGTGCTCCTGCTCTTAACCTTGCTATATAAAGTGCAAAGAAGCTACAGTTCTATGAACAAGCTTAGACAGATAAATAGTTGCTTCACTTTGCTATTTTTCTAGGCAGACTGCCAAGTATCACTGGCCATCATAGTTATCTTGCTCATTAACTGTCAAGTATAGAGATCTTACAGGTCAGCAGATCAAGTATGCTCCTAATCCAAAGTTTACAATATAAATGTGTGGAGCAATCTAAAATCTAAAGGCAGGCTTAAAAAAGATAAATTGATACTTCGTTTTTCCAGGCAGACTTCAAAGTGTAGTTTGCCATTACAATGATATAGTTTACTACCATGTTCATGAATTTGACCAGTTTGCAGATCATATATATACATATTTACAACAGGTTTCCCCAGTCCTGGGGAGGTTTGGAGTCACAGAAAAACGGAGTCATTCGCTTGTTATAATAGAAGTGTTATATTTATTCCATCAATCCAGGGGGGATCAAAAACAAAAACAACCAACGCGTTTCGACAGCGTCCGCTGTCTTGATCACGGTCAGTTTGTGTTCAGTGCTCACAAGTTTTAAAGGACAAACCAAACAATAATGGTTACACCCCTGTGGGTGTGTTCATGACGTTTTACAGATCACATGGTGTATCTTACAAATGGTTGGAATTCTGGGAGTGGTAGTTTCACGTAAGGTTAATTAAAACAATACTTTTTAAGTAATTGATTTGCATTTTGATAACGATACAGTAAAAACCATTTGAAAGGTGATCAGAAATGTCCCAAATTATAGTTCCGCTTTTTTAAAAAAAAAAAAGGAAAACCCAAGAAATACTGCCCTCCAGTGGGCGAAGCAACAACAAACATCAAACATTACTGCCCTCCAGTGGGTGATTTCAAACTTGTTGATAGCTAAGTTGGGAGCGGTGTCATATAATCAGTGAGCTTATCAAAAGTGAGAAAAGGTGAGGGTAGTGAAAACATAACGGGAACAATAATGTTGTGTTTAAAATAGGGTATGGCAAGCAGGATGATATAAGGAAGTCAGTTTTCAGTCATAGTTCATTCTCAGAGATGTATATACAATTCTTCAGATTGATTTAGCCCAAACGGAGTCATAGTTCTGAAACTTAAGATGTGTTTTGACTCTTTGCGTCGAAGAAGTTTTTCATTGTGGCCACCCCTTGCTGAAGGGCTCATTGTCTCAATACCCCAGAAGCGTAGTTGTTTCCAGTCCCCGTTGTGGTTCGATTCCATGTGCTTTGCAACTGCATTGCCCCTGTCCTTATGCACCGTTACTCGTACATGTTCCAGAATGCGCTTTTTTAGCTCGCAGATGGTACTGCCTATGTACCTCAACTTGCATGGGCATTCAATCATGTATATAGTATATTTACTATTGCATGTTATGCATTCCTTGATTTGCCAGATCTTATTATTCGGCATGAATATTTCTGTTGTAGGTTTGGCAATTTCACAGATTTTGCAGTTGTAGCACTTTACGAAACCTTTTGTTTGTAACCATTGTTTCTTTTTCGTAGTTGTTTGAAAGTGACTGTGGACTAGTTGGTCCTGGAGGTTTCTCGCCCTTCTGTAAGTTATTATAGGGTGTTTGCCCATTTTTTTACCTATAACTGGATCTAATTGCAAGATCTTCCAATTTCTTTTCAAAATTTGGTTTATTTGTTTGGTTTCTTTGCTGTAGTTTAGAATTAACCTGATTGGCTCATCCGCTGCTGGAGTTGAAATTTCTTTTGGCTTTAGGCAATCAGTTCTTGTCGTTTGATTTGCTCTTTTCCAACATTGTTTTATGATATGGTGGTTGTATTTTCTATTTTGGAAACGTTTCATGGAGTTTTTACTTTGCTTGTGCCATTCTTGTTCTTCACTGCGGATTCTTCTTAAGCGGAGAAATTCCCCATAGGGGATACTTGATATGAGGGATTGTTGGTGGAAGCTCGTGGCCTCCAGTGTTGCATTGGTTGCAGTACATTTTCTATGGAGTGTCGTTTCCACGTGATTGTTATTGATGTACACCTCCGTGTCAAGAAAAACGGCTTTGTCCTGGCTGATGGTGTGGGTGAATTTTATGCAGGGTGTGCTGTTGTTTAATATTTGGAAATATTCCAGAATTTTTTCCTTTCCACCATTCCACACTATATAAAGATCATCAATAAATCTTTTCCAGACTATGATGTGTTGTGTGAACGTTTGGAGTTTTTCATTCCATGCTGTTGTTTCCTCCCACCATCCCATGGCTGTACAGGCATAGTTAGGGCTAAAAGAAAACCCCATGGCCGCCCCATTTTTTTGTCAATATAGTGAGTCGCCAAACATAAAGATGTTATTGGACAGCAAGTTGTTGATCATTTCCAATAGCATGTCATTGTGGCTTTGATAATGAATGTTCCGTTCTTTGAGGAAGTATTTACATGCATTAAGGCCCATCTCATTGTCAATGTTGGTGTACAACGAGATCACATCCATGGTGATCATGATGAAGTCAGGTTGCCAATTGATTTGTTCCAAATTGCACAGAAAATCAGTGGTATCTTTTATGTAGGATTTCAAAAGTTTTACCTGCGGGCTTAGATAATAGTCAATGAAGTTTGATAGAGGTTCAAGCAAAGAGCCATTAGCCGGCACAATTGGTCTCCCCGGTGGTTTCGTGGCGTTTTTGTGAATTTTAGGTAAAAAATACACAGTTGCTGTTTTTGGGAAATCTACTGTTAAGTATTTCCTCTCATCCAAGTCCAAAAGTTCATTATTTTCCCATTGGCACAACTTCTTGTTGAATTCTCTTTTTATGTTGTCAATTGGGTTTCTTTCAAGTTTTTCATAGTAGTGTTGGTTATTTAATTGTTCCATAGCTTCCGCAATGTATTGTTTTTTGTCCCAGAGCACTATATTTCCGCCCTTGTCTGCTAATTTGATTTCAAAATTTTCATCATTTCTTAGAGAGGACAGGGCTTGTCTTTCACTTTTGGATAGATTGTCCTTGCCATTCGTTTTGATGTTGATCTTATATAGGTCGTGGATGACCGCTTCCTGAAACATATCTATTTTGTTTCCCGGTGTTAGTTGGGGGTAGAATTTGGATTTAGCCTTCAAGCGGCTGGTTCCTGCTCCTAATTGCGGTATTGCTGTATTTAGGCTGATTTCCTTGCCCTCTTCCGCCTTTAGATTTAGGACTGTTAGGTATGCCTCTGATTCCTTTGCTAATAAGGTGGATGTTGGTTTAGGTTGGCATCTTGGTATTTTAGGTTTGTTTTCTCTCTCAGCAAAGAATTTTGCAAGTTTAATTTTGCGGATATAGAGATACATGTCAATTCTTGTTTGTGCCATATCCATGTGAGCTGTCGGGCAAAAGTTTATTCCTTTCTTTAGGAGTGAGGTTTCTGCTTCCGTGATTTGTCTCCCTGAGAGGTTAACTATCTGTAGTTCCTCATTCATTTCCCCTTCTTTTGTTTCATTAATCTGGTTTCCGTGCCCACTTTTTCGTTTGTAACACTTTCGCCTGCGGCTCCTCCTTGTGTGGGTTTTGTGAATCTCGGTTGCCAAGCTCTCCCCCTTCCCCTTGCCCGACCACGTGTATTTCTTTGCGCCCCGTGATTGTGTTCTCATTGTCGTTGTGATAGAACTAGGCGCATATCCCCTAAAAAAGCCTTTTGTAGTGGGTCCAGATTGGAGTCATCCTCACTGAGTTCTGCTGATGTTAGGGATGTTAGACTTGATGATGAACTGGCTATGTTTATTTTAGGTAATCTAAACAGGTCGTATTTTCGGGCAAAGGTGAAAATGCGTCCTTGCGCGTAATCATTGGCATCTCTCTCAAATTTTGTTTGTTTCCTGATTCTTACTTCCTCTTCATGGTTCTCAATTTGTTTATTTAGATCCTCTTTGAACTTAGTCATTTCAGTATTGAGTTTTAAGTTGTCTAGTTCCTTTTCCAGTGTTCGTAGCTGTTGCTTTATTTTCTCAAGGGCTACCTCTATATGTTTCACCAGTATTTTTATCAGTCCTAATGAAGAGTTTAATGTGTGTTCACCCCACTCCTGGAGTAGTTCATTTGTTGCATCCTGTTGGCTGGGCATTATGAGTATGCGTAAGCCACGCGGTACCCGCTCCACTTCCAGATATTTTTGCAAGGAAATTAATTCCCATAATTTGTTTATTTCTTTTTTGTTTAGCTTTTCCCATAGGCGGAGTTTCTCTTTCGTGTCATTTTTACCTTGTTCCTTATTACTTTCCGTGGGTTTGTTTGTATCACTCTTGTCAAACATTGTGACAATGAATTCTTTCCTTTTGGCATCCCGCTTGTCCATATTGTCTCTCTCTTTTGATTGATTCCCCCTTAGTGGATATTCAGTATTATGTCGTGTTTGAGTTAGCGATTCCGATTTATTTAAATCCCTCGTTGTTTGCTGATTGTACCGACAATTATTCAGCTTTGCTAAATCCCACAATCGGGTTTTATATTGCAATTTTGAAGTTTGTCTATAGGTACTTAATCACAGTTCAGAGAGTTTAAATGCCAAATAACCGGCTTCCACAATAGTGTGTTTTCAGTCTGTTCGTTCATTCAACAGAAGCACCCAGATTACGTTCAGTCGGTGTTCATCGGCAGGCAAACGCTCTTACCTTGGAGTCCTCCCTCCGTGGTAGGTGAATGACCGCTTCCTTCCGCCGACGTCCGCTACCGAGTGGGTCACAAGGATTGTGATAGATTACCGGTGAGCACCTCGGGGAGTAAACAACATTCACCACTTGGCTCCCTTCCTCTCCCGTTAGGTGCTGCTTTTTCTTTGGCCGCGTTACTATATATATATATCTCCAAAAACCTCCTTTCATCCGGACAGAGCAGAGGCCACACAGGGGAATTCCAGGGAACCACTTTATTAAATACACGGCAAATGCATTTCGGCCTGACAGCCTTCCTCAGTGCCTAGCAGTATCCATCAGGTCTCACAGTCCCAATTATTTATAGTCCTTCCTCGTTGTTGCCAAACAAGCACACTCCGCCTCCTACTCAGGTGTGCCTGCTCAACCCTTATAGTACACAGTGTTGCTGTGAACTACTCGTCCCACAGTGCTGTTCGTTTGCAGGTGAGTAGCGCTCAAGATTGAAAAAAGCGCAAAGGTGATCTTGCTGCTTGCGAAATAATTCAAATTGGCAAGGGACCAAAATTCTGCTGCGATGTGTGATGTGCGGTTCCCCGGGTACTCCACAACCACCTTCTTTCCATCCAAAGCATAGAGGTGGGCCCCATCTCTTTTAATATCTTGAAACACACCAATAACATAAAATCTAATAAAAAACATTCTATAATAAATTGCCTTAGTTAGCCTAGTGAAATGAAGATTTGGAGATATTAACATAAAGAAGACATGTTCTACCGTCATAATGTTACAGTATTTTCTATTGCTCTGCCTTGTGACTAGTATCATTGTTTCTATAACATTTAATTTTAAAATAGTTACTTTTCACGTTGTAAGTACTGTCATAAATAGGGAAAATCTATTCCTAGCTGCCTTGTGTTCTTGATCATGCCTTTTCATGATGAAAAAGGGTTTGGGCTCCACTAACTATTTCTGTGAAGTCTTACAGAACTGATTGTTATCTAAAACCCACCTTACTCAAGTAATGCTCAGTGGATTATGGGGTGGCTGCAGTCCACTGGTTTCTCTGCCTTGATATTAATTGTACTACCCTTATCACATTTCTCATCAGTTGTGAAAGACATGAATGAATTTCTGCTACACTATTTATTATTTTTTCTTTTCTACCTCTCATATCCTGTCATAATGACTAATGATTCCATACATCAAACATTTCTGAGATAATCTTCTGAGCTAGTTGAACTGCACTGTTATACCAACAGCAGTTGCTAGCCTTCCATTTGTCATGTTCCATGGGACTAGCATCTTACAGCGCGACAGGTGCAGAATTGTATCAAAGTAAGTAAATATTGTTGCAATTAATTGAAATGTTTAACCTTTTTTTCTAAATTACAGTACAATTAAAAAGTAAATTTAAAAGAAAAATTACACCTAAAAACACAAATTACAATTAATAAAATTGCAATATATATTGCAAGACAACACTGTAGCACCCACAAAAATGTTAATAGCAAATAGGCCTCATGTTATCTAAAAATTGTCTGCAGCTAACAATAGATTTGTAGGTTATTTTGACTGTAGTTCAAACACTTTTTGATCCATCCTTGAAGTATTTTAAAAGGAAATATTATTATAAAAGGAAACTAAAACCTAGCTTATCTTTGAGGGACCAGTATGTGAAAACTAACAGAAATAGTTAACACACATGAAGCATTGCATTTAAGTGTGACTGCAAAGTTCCTACATTTAGTTATTGCTAGCTAAAGTATGATGCAATTTCCCATCTTAAAACAAGATGATAAGCAATAAATTGCTTATTTTATTGTCCTAACCAGCTATTAGAGAAAAATAAAAGTGATAGGCAGCGTCTTTAACATTGTAACTGTACATACAAACAGGCTAGAGGTATCCTACTTCCACACTTTACTGCAATATTCATATGAATACACTTGTATGTGCTTACTGACACATGTAACCTCTTCCATAATTGGCAGAAATTTAGAACTTGCTAAAAAGGGTGTTCATAGTCTACAAACAGCTCAGTGAGATAAACATTTGCTTTAGAAGCAGGTCTGAGAAAAGCTCACTATCACAATTAGCTAGTTCTTTAGAAGGCAAATCAGTAACTTTACCAGTCTAAAAATCAATTGTTCTCCTGCTCTTAACCTTGCTATATAAAGTGCAAAGAAGCTACAGTTCTATGAACAAGCTTAGACAGATAAATAGTTGCTTCACTTTGCTATTTTTCTAGGCAGACTGCCAAGTATCACTGACCATCATAGTTATCTTGCTCATTAACTGTCAAGTATAGAGATTTTACAGGTCAGCAGATCAAGTATGCTCCTAATCCAAAGTTTACAATATAAATGTGTGGAGCAATCTAAAATCTAAAGGCAGGCTTAAAAATGATAAATTGATACTTCGTTTCTCCAGGCAGACTGCAAAGTGTAGTTTGCCATCACAATGATATAGTTTACTACCATGTTCATGAATTTGACCAGTTTGCAGATCAGTTAGGTTCCTAATCCTAAAATTACTGTATTAACTTCTGGGCAGTTACAGGTCTAAAAAGTAACTCACACAGATAGATGTTGTCCAGCTTTTTCAGGCGGAATGCCTAATTAAATTCACTGTCAAAATTGCCTAGTTCTTTAACTCCAAAATGAATGCATTTTTCCATTCTATATGAAGTGTGCTTCCATTAAACATCTACACATTACATAGATAAATAGTTGTGTAACTTTTTCCAGTTAGACTACCAGTCTACAGATCAGTTGTGGGTCAGTCCACTGTAAGCATTCTTTATGAACAGTATAAACTCCCATTCTAATAAAGCAAGTTCACACAATTATTTTACTGAGGCCAACTAGACATGAACATATAGAGAGGACATGCAATTAGGTCTTGAAATGATATGCACAGCATCTACAGTATTTGCATGATGTAAGTCTTTGCAGATTCCATCTGGATTTGACAGCTGAATGTGGGACCAAAAGAAACCAGAGTCCCATGTACTTAGAACTTGTTGATTGTTTCAGATTCATTCTCAAATAATGATAGGAAAGGAGAGCAATATACGCATATTAAACATTTCCCTCATGACAGTTTTGACAAGTCGTTCAAGTTCTTACCAATAGACATTTTCTAGTCAAGGTCTGAAGAGCATTGTACTGTATATTGTTCTTCCAATAATCCATCAACCCCATCTTGATAAGTGTTCTGTGCAAATTTGAGATAGTGTGTATTTCTGGCTGATCGCCTATTTATTCGCCCAAAACAAATCTCTACATGAGTTTTCAGCAGTCACTCCCTTGCTTGCCAAGCAAGATATTTAGTCCCCGAATATGTGACAAAAACTTGATTGGCACTGCCACAAAAGTGAAATCACAGTAGTGTATGATTAACCCTGATGTTTATTTAATCTTCAAATTTTGTTATACAAGCCAGCCAATATGTGTTTCATCATGGTAGATATAGACTGTTGACTTCATCTGGGCTAGAAAAAGCATATGAACTCATCATAAGAACATTTATTACTCTCTTAGTTTCCCTATACCAAACCATAAGTGAAAAGATTTCCAAAAATTGGATCCTGGTGAATTGTTTGCAGTCCAAACTCTGTGAAGTATAAACAACTTGGGTGAATCCGATCCAATTCATTTTCACCTGATGTGGAAAAACCTAATCAATCCATTTGAGAAAAACAAAGGGTGATCTGCACTTATGCATTGTAATGTGCAAAGTTATTAAATTACTTGCCCTTGTGTAGAAAAACTAGAGAGGTAGTGGCATATTTAAGACAGAAATGTGTCTGATAAATAAATCTAATGTGGAGTATAGTATGAGATTATTGTGTCAGTCACTATCTATATACCCGTAAAGTACCTTATGTAGTATGTAAATATCTCCCATATTGATAGCAGTATAATGATCCAATGTAATACATGTCTGTAATGGGTATTTAAGAAGTAGTAAACATTATGTAAACAGCATACTGCTACAAAGGCTACACTATAGGGCAATGCTGCTTATTTTCAAACAACCAATTTCAAAGAACAAAAATTTGATGCATATTGGCCATTGGAATGTTAATGCATCCACTCCCAGGGCAAAAGTACTGGAGCAGAAGAGCATTGAGATGATCCACAACCAGATCTACCTGCAAACTGCCAAACCTTCAACAGATTTCTTTGAAGATTTGATTGAAAGTCCTAGATTTTAGGATGAGTGAAAGACTGCTTAAAGTAGCCGCCATCTGATTTTATCTCCTCTTTATAAGAATTGATTTGACAGGAGACATATTCTTCTTTGACCAACTGCAGATCATCTGAACCAGAACATTGAGGGACAATAACCTCATGCTTAACTGTCTGTTCACGTATGACATTTGTCATTTGTAATTTCTAATTTGCATTTATATAGCACATTATCACCAACGGTCTCTAAGCGCTGGGATGTTCTGATCAAGACATGCAACTCTGGTATCTCTCGCTGTAAATGTTTTAGAGATTCTCAAATTGCACTCACAAATGAGGATCCAAAACCGTGGTTGTTCTATTGCAAGAAAAAGTACCCCAGAACAATACTTCCTGTCTTGATTTAAACCTTTTAAAGAATGAAGCATAACTAAAACAGATTTATCTTCCAATTCCCAACAAGCTTTACACCTTTTAAATGAAATGCATTATCTCTGAAAGAAGAGATAAGATAGATCCTAACAGGCGCTAGTATAGACTGCTGGCAAAACATGCTGAATCATGACTACCTTTCAAATTAAGACACACTCCACTATGAGAGATTGTCAGAAGTAACCACCACAGGATCCTAAGTAATGCATTACCTTAAAGTAAAGGGAATACAGGACGCCATTTCACAAGCAAGCTTTAAAAATTTATATTAATGCTTAACATGTAAAATGGGTCCAAAAAAGGAGTTTCCGTTTACCAGAATATGTGTTAAAGCAACCACTTCTACCCTGTTACCTAACGTTGGCCACCTCACAGTAGACATAAGTTCTCACACTGAAAGCAGGTCTTAGCATCATCTGTCTTTCTGCGTCAGAGAACCATGACTAAAGGCACGCAACTGCACTGCCATTTATCCCCATGCTCCTAAATATGGGTTACAAAAAAATGGAGTTGGAAACTAGACAGGACTATTCCAAAGCAGAGTGCGACCAAAGGGTGTAGTTGAAAAAGGTGGCCAAAAGCACCTTCAACTAAAGTGTGCTTTGTAATCTTAAAGTGGGCCCAAGAACCCTCACAATTACCTCTCCACAATGAGGAATCCAATCCAGATAGGCTCAAGCAGCACTGTCTAAATTGTAAAAACTAGGGGTGGGCAGAATTTGCGTAATCGCGTTACGCAAATCTCTGCGAAATGGTAAAAAATATCCGCGAATACGCAGAATTTCCGCTAACAATCGTTGTTTGCGTGCTCGGGGGAAATATCTCACGAACACGCATTTAAAAACGCGAACAAGCAAAAAATGTTGCGAAGTCGCGGAATGCAGAATTTTGGGCAATTTCGCATTCTCCGCTGAATGCAAAATTACCCAAATTCCGCAAGCGGAACGGAATTTACCGCCCAGGCCTAGTTAAAACTACAGGCCAAAGCAGTACAGAAAACTGGAAAGTTACCTTGTTGCGAGTGTTCAAGTTAAAAGTGAAGTCATGTATCTCTGCTCCCCTTTACTAGTTAAATTAATAGAACTATGGAAGGGAAATTAAAGTAAATTGCTTGGTATTAATGCATTGAATGAGGTGGTGCCTCATACTTCATTAGTGAGTAATGGGATGAGGACTGTGGATGAGGGTGGTAATGATTTCTAAGGTGTTGCTGAGTCTACATGACATTTTTTCTCTAATTTCACATATAATACTTGTAACAAGGATTGCATTTTTGCAATTTGTTGCATTTCTGTTACCACTGCACATGCACATCTATGAATTACTGTGCCCTACAACCATTTCAACTTAAATTTTCTATCATCAGAATAGAAATAAAAACATAGAACTTGCAGAAAAACATTTACTTGTGCATAAAATCTGAAATAGGATCATGTGATTTGGTTTCATCTGTCACAACGATGCTTATGTGGGTATTGTGGTAGTCCTCGGAGAAGATGAATATTCTTATAAAGTAGCCACAATGTAAACTTTGGTTTGGGCATGACCCACATCAGGATGGAAATATTTTTGTTTATCCCAAGGAGCATGTACTCTCTTATAGAAGTAACCACCACATAATTTGAGGTTAAAAATATGTGTCTTTGGCATCTGTATTTTTGTAATATTGTTGTACATGAATTCAGAAAATATAAATGTTTGTAATTGTTTCTCTGCAAATCTTAAATATGTGGTATGCTCATGCATCAAGACCAAAAGTGTGTCATCCAAGGTTGCGGTATCCTTGGCTTATCGACTGATGTTATGCTGAACCTTGGCTTAAAATGTGAGAAACTATGAGCTCAATATAGAGTTTGGCTGACACAGACTCTGCATGTCTGCTGTATTGCAGGTGTCATTGATTCAATTTGACATTAGTGATAGAGTACCCTATTATTATTATTATTATTATGTTTCTTATATAGCGCCTGAATCGACCCCCGAAGGGGTATCTCCGCGCTTGCCTTGGGAACCCGTCCTGGCTTTTCCCTGTGAGATAGCCCCTACAGGGCATCCCCAAGGTGAAAGCCAGGCATCCCACCGCGGGGGGGGGGCGTTTTGGAGATTAAGCAAGCTTAATGCCCAGAGTTGCAGAATGTGAACCCATGATTAGGTCAGGCACCGAAGCGAGAATTATCGAGTCCATGGACATTTGAGCTCAAGACCCTGCCGCGTCGGGAATTGAACCCTGGTCCCGGGTCTGACCTTTGCTTCAGGGTCTGCCTGCTCTAACCAGTGAGCCACACTTCTCCACATCAGCCAAACTAAATGAGACCCAATACTATTTTTCCTGGAATTTCTTCAGATCATTTTTTTATTGTTACTTTGTTAGGTATTTTCAACTTTTAATGGAGGAATATATATTTAAAGCTACAATACTTAGACACCTAGTTTTTACATCAAAGATGTGAAAGTGATGCCTAATACCCACTAGAACCCTATTATACACCCCTGTAAAAAGTACCCTCGACCTACAGACACTCTGGAACCTGGTTACAGTTAGCAGATAATGACTACCAGAGCTATCTGTCCTGTGGGGGGCCTGGCTTGAACGTCGGGGAAGATGGCGGCATAGCTCATCAGCTCCGCACTGTATCATCTGTCTACATGTAATAATGACACAAAATCCCCCCCTGCATGGAGGTCAATTGATGGATCTCATCACCTAGAAGAGGCAGAGAGCGTTGGTGCCAACAGTGATAACCATTTTGAATAACGCGACAGAGGGCAAGCCGAAGCCAACGACATACCAGGGGGAAGATTGTGCTGCCAGAGGCCTGCAGGAGACCTGTGTCCTGGTACATCGCTCCAGACCTCTAACAGACAATCAGCTGTTCTCAAAGAAGCACTCTAAGCAAATGTGGGAACCCAGGAAAAGGGAATAAGTGATCCGGACAGTACTACTTATACAGTGTTAAACCCCGCCCGTTGTCTATCAGTGTAGTGATGGTGCCAAAAGTGAACTGTGCATGGCTGGGTGAGCTGCCTCTCACTATATCCATGCTGGTTTGCCTCCCATTCTATAAGCCTGATTACCAGAAAAGCAGACTCAAACACTACAGTGTGGGTTAGTGTGAATTTGTCACATTAAGGCCATCAGAGAAGAAATGTGCCCTTACGCCTTGTTTTGACCTGACAGAACTTCAATTAAAATTGTGCCGTTTTGCCTAACTGAGCATAGATCATTCACAAGGATCTAAATAAAGGTGTCTGCAGCAGCTGACTAACAGTGATTTGGAGAGTTCTTGGCACCTCCTACCTGGGTGTCCTTCCTTTGACATTTCTGTCTGGAATTCCCTTTTTATGAACTTAACTGTAAAAAGGGCAAAGGGAAATGACATATGCATCCAAGCACCTACTGGGTGCCCTCTGTCATATGTGGCCTCTGACCGATCAACTGCTATGGGGAGATGCATGTGATCGAATGGTTCTTTTCCTGCTGTCACTGAGACCCTAGATCCCTAAGCAAACCCATGATCGTCCTAGTGCCCCCAATACAGTAACCAGCATATAAACTGGTCACCTTTGTGCAGCAACTGTTGTAAATTGAAGAGGGGAAACAGGATTACTACCTAATTGTGCATGCCATTACCTTTAGTGCTCAGGACTATTGCTTAGACTGGATCCACTGACTCGATGCAGAATAAAAATATCTGGAGTTAAAACTGACATCAAATCAAGCAATAACAGAATCACTAAAGCTGAAGACTGAATTAGTACCCTTGAGGACTCCCAAACTATTGTAAAAAAAGACACCACATCCTTAAATTCCAAATCAATGTTTGTAGAAAGGCAGATGTCAGAATTAGAAGACCACAATAGGAGAGGGGATCTTCAAATATTTGGCTTGCCAAAGGAGTCAGAAGACTCCTCCTGCTCTAGCTTCCTGGAACTATGGCTCCCCAAGGTAACTGGCATCCAGTGGTTAATGATCTGGAGCTACCAAGGGCACACAGAGTACCTGTGTTTAAGTCGTCCCACACAGAGACCAATGCCCATTGCCTGCAAACTGATAAGATACCAATATTTGGAAAAGATCCTGAAAAATATGAGGAAGAACAAACATGTTGTCAGGAACGGCTACAAAATCTACATTTTCCTGGACTTCTAGAGATCCACATTTGAAACCAAGAAGGGTTTCCTAGCCCTGTGCCAAAGACTGCGTAACAAAAACATCCAGTTCTACTTTGTCGAGTGCAGCAAAGTTCTCAATCATTGTTGAGGGATAGGTGCATATCTTTGGGGACCATAGATGCTTGGCAAAGTTTTTTAGGGAAAAAGAGGAAGCCAATCTCTTAAGCTCTAAGACATTAATGTTGCTTGATTTGAGATAGTTGTAAGATTTCTATGGTACAGTAGGAATATGCTAAGTCTGTTGTTCGTTACTTAATATGAGGTACCCCAAGCTTTTAGTCTCAAGTGTGCATTTCCTACTAATACTCCTCTATTTTGCCTGCTATAGTTTCTCATCACTGGTTCGATGACCATCATTCAGACTCTTACATATGCCTTCTGACTATCAATCTGTCTCTTAATCACAAAATCTCCCACCTGGAAACATATTCTCAGATATACACATCCCTGCCCCATCTCGTTGGGCCCCTCTGCATCGATGCCAGAGAAACCTTGTCTGGACTTTGGAATCTGGTGCACTTTGCCCCCTAGTAAACCAAAACCTCTCATACAGCCTAATCCGTCAAATTAGACACTACTGTCTCCTGACTAACAACCTGGCTTGTCCCATAATCATCTGCCCTGATATGGGTGCAACCACACCTCCACTGACGGTAACCTGAGCTCTTCTTTACAGCTGAAATATGAATGATCGTACTAAAACATATGTCCGCTGAACAACTCGAACTAAACTACACTCGGCGTGATCTGCAACTTCCTCTTTATTGACATGCTTATTTACTCCAGTTTGTGGTGGAGGGGATTGGGATTCGGTAACTTATTAGGAGTTCCAGGGGATCTTTGCACTTAATGTTTATATTTTTATATCTCATTTGTTCTTCTTATTGTTTCGTTTTTGCAGGATCACTAATTCTTTGTTTGTTATTTGGAGCTTCTCTCTCCACTAACTGCATTAGCAATTCGACTAAGGCTACAAACCTAATGGTGCCCTTACACCTGTTAACCCTAAAGCCATGGCTGTACCTCATTTTAGTTACTCACTGAAAGAACCTCCAACTTAGACTTCACTGCTAAGATAACATTATTAATGATACCACAATATCATGACAAGTAATTCTGCAGCTCCTAATGTGATCTATGTGAACTCAGGGGTTAAACCACCCATTGAAGAGAAAGAAGATCTTGGATTACTCTTGTAAACTGCATGAGGAGAACATCCTCCTTCAGAAATGTAAATTAAACTGACACATGGCCCTTTCTCTTTGCTGCACTGTTTTTCTGAAGGTGCTTGTTCCCCAGCAATAGACAAAAAAGTGGAGTAATAGCCTTTATTTCTCAAACGTCCAAAATTAGTGATCTCCCGCCCATCTCAGACACAAAGAAAAAATGGATTATTCCCAAATTATCTAAAAATGGGGTGGAATTTTATGTGGCTAATGTTTATGCACCTAATGGCGATGACAAAGCATTCTGGACTAACCTGATACAAAACCTGCTAGTGATTCCCGACAAAACATGCCTCCTTTTAGCAGGTGACTTTAACTCCTTATTTGACCATACTGTTGATAGAGACTGTACATGTAGGTAGTGGTACCACCCTCCTAAGTCACATAAACGTACGAGAGTCCTCTGTGAGAATCTAAACCTAAAGGCTGCGTGGAGACTAAAAAACCCAGTAGTAAAAGATTATACATTCTTCTCGTGCCCCCACTCGTCATACTCTGTATCAATTATATTATGATAACAAGCGACCGCACCCATACCATTGACATAAGATCTATCTAACCTAGATTAATCTCTGATCACTCTTGGGTTACCATTTCTCTAATTGTTTTTGAAATTGAAGCCATAAACTCCCTCTTTAGATTGAATAATGGAATGCCAACCTCCCCTGAACATGTCCACAAGATACAATTAATGATTAAAAGATTCCCAGTCAATAAAATCAAAGCAGATTATTTCCCACTAACCAGGTGGGAGGCTCTAAACGCCACAATCAGGGGTACCCTTATACAAATTAGGTAAGAAATTAACAAAGAAGCAAAATAAAAACTTCAAACACCTTACAAAGAGATCAAATCATTAGAGCATCTTTATATCGGTTCAAATCCCGACTCTCCTCCCTCCCAGCTAAAAAATACGATTATAATCAAATCTTAGGTACGCTGGCAGACGTTTGGATTACCAAGCAAAAGAGATTGACATTGTGCAAAGCTAATAAAGCGAGCAAGATCCTAGCTTCTTACCTAAAATATAAACAGCAAAAAATGGTATCATGTCAATTACAGACAATAAACCGCAAGTGGTCCTGCTGGGTGTCACAGTTACAGCAGAAATTGTGAGAAATGTTTATTATTAAGCATGGCAATGAAGGGTCCAATGATGATCCCCATCAGGCGGTGCACAAGAGCCAATCACATATGTAGAGTATCATGCACTCCCAGTATTCCAATCTTATATTGAATCGTACTCGGTTTGTAACATGCATAAAGGGTTTCACTCTCTGAACCTTGAGTGTGAACAAACTATAATTAAAAGCAGTGTTCCCCAGTTGAGGTTCATCCCCATTAGCACTGCCTATGTCCCTCGAGCAAGATTGTAGTGTAGTTCCTATATTCCCAATAGGCTCTGCGCATTGGAATAACATAAACAGCAGTGTAGACGTAGGACTGAGGTCATCTACGTCTCTACTGACTATGTTAGACTTAATTAGTTTTGCCAGCTAGCTCAGAGGTCACTAGAAACTTTCTCGAATGTTCAGGAAAGGGTTAACCGTCCTGATTAGACAAGAAGGGATTAGTTTCTGACAACCGCATAAACATGACAACTTTGCTCCCTCAGAATAAAGAGTGTATCTCTAGAGTCGTGTGAAAACAATAGACAGCTATTTCACTCAGTCAATCGTGCATGATTAATTTCACAAGAGTGCAGAGAAATAGAGAGACAAGTGTTTTCAATAAAAGGTGTTATTTTATTGAGCAGTCTTCTTTCTCATGCAAGAGAAATGAATTGCCACAATTGCAATACTTATGATAAAGTAAAGTGCGTACAGTAAAAGTAGTATTATGAAATAATATTGTAAAAGCATTGATATGGTTTCTTAGCCATATGATACTTTAAAATGGATAAAATATATACATACATAAAAACATTGACTAACAAACTCAACTGGTGCTTCTAAGATATGCCTACCCCGGTGTACCTGACCTAAGCCTAATACGTGGGAAGGAGTAAGTAAGTAGCAGTTTTAAGTTAAGTTAGGTTTTTGCCAAGTATCGGAATAAAGAATTCTCTCTAAGGTTTTAATCAGCTCCGTACCTTGGTTATAGAATGAAGGAGGTCTTGTATCTCGTTTCTCAGGACTCGATCTCCCAGCAACCCGCGAGGGTGACTTGGGAACACCGGAGCTGAATTTTCTCGGCTGGAGAAAAATACAGCGTCTCTCTCAGTGCGTCAAAGGGAGGGGCGTTTTCCTTCGTCTCTGGCAACAGCTGGGCTCTCGGACAAGTAGAACGTCGCTCTGCTCCCCACCACCGTGTGTTTGCTTAAGGCAACGTTGGTATATTTATACCTGAAAGGTGCCGGGTTTGACGTAAGGTTGGACATAAGACGTCACTAAGAACTAACAGTTCTTTCTGGACTCCAGGAGTTCTTGTGAAAATCAAAAAAAAAGCAGGGGGAATTCCCGGGCTGCTGGAGGCTTGGTTTGTTTAAAGAACGCGTTGTGCTTTCTAGGAGTCTATGGGAGTAGCCTTGCCGTGCTTTGGACTGCATGGGCAATTACTAAATATGGATATGATTCTTATGCCTTCATAAGGATATTATTTATTATAACCACATAAGGGCATGAACCGGGAATATCGAAATAGGGTCCTAGACAGAAATACAACACCCACTCCACGTATTAATGTCCATCATTACTAAAAATAAGCAATATTAAACATACGATGCATGTGTGTTTTCCAACCCACCCCAAAATACATAATTGCATTTGAAATGGTGTATGGTTTATACACGAAAATGAGTATTTGTACTGTACGTTTTTTCAAGCAAGGTTATCATTCAGTTAAATGCATATATATCAGCTGAACCAATTTGCGAAAATTACACATGAAATGGCTCTGTATACAGAAGAGAAGGTCGAGACCATTTCATCACATATTATTATACGATAGTGTACATGTGCTAGACGCTGAGGTAAAATATTGTCTCTAATGTCTCTAAAAATAGAATCTCTGTTCTCTAAGAATAGTTCTACTTTAAGCAAAGTACCATGTGCCAGAAAAAATTGTAAATATTTTGATTTGAAAGAAAAAATAATTTCGCTTTCAGGGGAAAAATAGTTCCAAATGTTTTCAGTTGCTTTGTTTAACAGAACTGAAGGCCAAATTCAGAGTTCAGGGAATGCTGTGTGCTTGTTGTTTAAAAAAGATATTCTCGTTGTTCAGGGGAGAACATCATATCAGATAGGCTTGCAAAAAATTGGTCTACAACATCAGGTGAAAGTTCAACCAAGTTTGAAAATACTGAAACTGTGCAGTTCTGTGCGTGATTGCTATCATCGATGTTTGCATCAGCAATGCTCACAGAAGGTTGTGCCTGTTATGTGCTGCTTTCCTCTCGTACTTCACTGTCGCCTACTAGTAATGGTGAAGTCTCAACGAATGCCGTCATCAGAATAGGTAGCCGCTGGGGACAACACGTTGCATGAGTCGTTACTGGACAAAGCAAAGTATTGATATCTATTGGTACTGCTGATGGTAGTGTTAGACAGACGTCCAACACGCATTCTTCTTCGCATAGCAGACATCGAAGCACAGGTAAGATGCAATCCTGCCAGATTGGTCTGAATGAAAGAAACCAAGTTGTACTCAGATCTCTTAGCCAGGCCAATCCGAGGACCTTAGTGATACGGTCTCGGTATAGTATTGCTAGGATCGTTTCTTCCATCGTTGCTGGAGTCTTGTCTGTGGATTGGCTTGCCATATCGGAGCAGATGGAATAAAAATTAAATTCCTGCTACAAGTCCCAAAATTAAAGGTAGGCCGCCAAAGACAGAATGGACAAAATTCGGGAAGATGCCCAGAACTGTTTCAAATGGTGTTAACAGTCCCGAAAAAATTGTCTTAAATACATGTGCGATGCCACTGGTATCAGACATGTTTAAAATTTGACTTAACATTTCTGCGAAAGGCACGGGGCAATTTGTTGATAAAAGGGTATGTATCTCTGCCGCTGTCCTTGCAACTTGCAGATCATATATTTCTTTGGATGAGGTCAAAGGAACAGTTGTCTGTAAAAGAATAGACTTCATTTTGCTTAAAGTATCAATTAGAATAGAAGAGCTCTTCACATAAGGCCATATTGCCGCCCCTATGTCTGGATTGCTGTTTGGATACAATACTTGCATACAGCAAATGACCCTGGAAGTAACAGTTATGAGATAGCATTCTCCTGGCACCATTCCACAACAGCTGTGGTCAGTTATTATAACGTAGCTACCGTTGGAGAGTTGTCTGAAGAATGGTTCTATCTGTGTTGCAGGAGTGCCTTGCAGGTGACATGAAAGGTTATTTGAAGACCCTTCGCAGGCTCCATGCAAGTTAATACCTTGACACAGAAGTGTACCGCTTAGTAATTTTTTACAGTTATTGCCACTAAGGAATACCTCCTTTTTCCCTTCACTATAACATTTGTGTGTGTAAGGTAAATCACAGGTTGATTTGATGTATCCTTTGCCCAACCTTTCATACTGGCCTGCTGGTATATATTCTTGGCAATATTTAAACTGTAAAGTTGTTATCGGAATTGTAATTGTTCCGTGTATTATCCATTCAATGACAGGTCTCTCTGACATTGCTAATGGTAATCTCTCAAGTTTTTCAATGCTCAGAATCGTATAATCTGCTCCTTTTTGTGCCAAACTGATTTGTTTATCAGTAAGGCTAAAGATAGGAAATAATGACGTTATGTTGATTAGACGCCATGGCACGTAGCCTGAACGTAGGTTTTGCAACGTCCAGCTAAGCTGTACAATAGAACGCAATTGGTACTGACCATGTTGTAACATTAGCAAGTCTTGCTCTATTATATCAAAGGCAGATGATACAATACTGTCCAGTGAATATATTCTGGAAGACAGAGTCATTAACCCATTGTCCACAACAGAAAGTGATTTTTCCAAATTTATACGATCAATTTCTCGTATTTTTTCTGCTGTTTCAATTTGCATTACTTTCCAAGCTTCGTTATATGCAGCGTATATACCGGCGCTATGAAACGTTTTTGACGCTGTTTGCGAGGTCCCATTATGAAATCTCGCAAGTCAGCACTTTCTTTAAGTAAAGTCAAGTGTTGCTTAATTTCAGCCAGTGTGGATTTCTGTAGCCACTCAAGGCATAATTTCCCTACACTGTATGTTGTAACTATCCCTGGATGTTGTCTCTGGGAATATCTTGGGTCTGGCCTGGTCATTTTGAACCCCTGTCTTTTGTTCAGGAATCTATCTTGACAGTTGTTTGTGTCTGTGGGCCAGATCAACCATTTTTTCCAATCAGGATTTGTTCTGTTTTGGTGAAAAATATGGGATACGTCTATTTCCACATCCGTAGTACTATTACCATCAGGTATGGGCTTCGGAATAGACGGTTTATTTAAGTCTTTTATCTTAGCTAAACCAAGACAAGTAGTTTGTTGAATGGTATCATTCAGGAATATTATTTGTTCTGGGATCATGCAGACTCTAAATAATGATTCTGGACCTTGTACCTGCCAGTCTTTTGTTCCCCAGATAGTTTTTGTTTCAATGTTATTTTTCCAAAATTCATAACCAAATGTAGATATTTTGTCATAACATTTTCCAGAATAAATCAATTTAGTATTTGTCAACATTGTTTTCATTCCTGTCTTATTTAACATTTTAAAATAAAACGTTTCTGGGTCCCTGTTGTTAAACCCTGAGAAGTATGGACATTTCTCATAAAATGTTTTCGAACTTCCTTTTGGTGGAGTTGGAAAATTTTCCCCTTGATTATAACTAAAAACATTTCTAGGTTGTGCAGATTTATGCAAATAGTGATGAATATAGTGATTGTAACAGTATAATTCTCCATAATTTGATGAACCCTGTAAATAATCATGTTCTGTAAATTTAGCTGACATTACTAAATCTTACATCATATTATTAATATTTTCAAAGTCCCAATCATCAGAAAAAGAACTTGGTATCACAAAGTCACTTTAGGAAACCTTAAACGGGTGTGGATACTTCAACAGCTCAATCGGGTCATAAATGTCATAGTCAGTTCTGTCCCATGCTATACCCCCAGGTATTGGGTTGGCTGTGATGTTCACTGATGATAGTTCTCTTTTCTCGATGTGAGAGGATCTGTGAGACTTTAGGACCAAGTTGATGTTCTGACTTGCTGTGTCCATTGTACTATATTTTCCTTCAATGAATCTACCCAAACATAAAACCATGATGAGCCAAAGCAGGAGGAAAAGTACACCTAACACAGTCCTAAATTCAATCCATGGTGAAATCAGATAGGTTTCTTTTAGTTGGTGAAAAAGCTCAGTCATTTTTTCTTTGAAAGTTTTTGTTGCTGGCTTGTCTCCATGTTCACTTGGATCATCGGAAAAAGTCATCAAAGTTGATAGAATAGCCAGATGCAGTTCTGTCAATTGGTGGGATTGCTTCCGAATTTCCATTGATCTTTGCATTTTCTTTTGTTACATTCTTACATTCTGATGCCACATCGTTGTAGATTGGTGTATCATCACGAATTGTTGCAATTTGGGTTTCAAGAGGCACAAGTTCCATGGCTTTGCTGCATAGTCCCTTTTTATTTACTGCAGGTTTATCGAATGTGATTAGTCTTTCAGTTTGAACCTCTTGGATTGTAGCAAAGTTTGGGCTTCTGCTATTTCTTGGTAGTCCACTGGGCCTGCTATTTATTATCGGCCACATGTTTGTGGTTTCACCAGATCGATGAAAACAATTCTGTTTTCCTTTTTACCAGCAAGTGGCGGTAGTACTACTGATCTTGTTCCGCTGACAACTAAGACAGGTACTGCTTTTCTGTAAGAAGGCCTAAATTCCTTCTTCACTGTGATCTTTTCTCTGACCAGATCCCCAATCTTTGGAATCCAGACAGGTCTTGCTGGGACAGGTGGTTCTTCAGTGGTTGTTGGCTTAATCTTTATGTTACTTAGAATCTTTCTTGTTTCATTCAAGTCCTGTAAAACAGCCAAACGATCTTTGATATCAAAAGTTTTTTCTTCTACCACTGAAGTTTGACGATCCAGATCCTGGATAATCATTCTAGTACCAAACAAAAGTTCGTACGGACTGATACCTCCTAGAGAATTTCTTGGCATGTTATTAAGACTGCGTTGAACACTTATTAGATGTTTGACCCACCCATCACCCGAACCTAATACCCTCGCCGTTAAAGATTGCTTTATGTCACGGTTTTTTCTTTCCACTACCGCATTTCCCTCAGGATGGAAGGGAGAAGAGTACCGCAATGCAATGCCCATGCTGGTCATGGCCTCTTTGTAAGCTCTAGAGCTAAACGTAGGACCCTGGTCAGAATGTATCATGCCAATTGCGTATGTGCCGATAAAGACTCGCAAATCTTTTATTACAGTTCTGGCGTCAGCCGAGCGCTGGGGTCTACATTTTTAAGTGAATTCAGTCTTAATAATTATGGGGACGCATTTCTCCAGCTGGATTTCTGCGTATAGATAGCCTGATGCTTTCTAATAAAGGTGTCCTGGCAATAGTCTGGTCCGGTTCACAACTGCGATCTCTTTTGCAGTCTGGACAATCCATTGCAAATTTGTAAATTTGCAAGCTCATCCCCGACCACCAGTATTCTGATTGTAATTCTATTAGAGATTTCAAGATCTCTTGGTGCCTCGGACCCAGTCCCATGTGTGCGTCTTCAATCAAGAAAACTCTCCGATTCGTGTTTGGAATTACTCTATCCCCCACTCCAGGGATTTGAGCAAAAGGAACGGAGTTTGCATCAGTTATGTATGAATATTTTAATGGAAAGCCTTTCGGGAGTGTTTTTATCATCTTTTACTGAAGCACTGACAGCTTGCATTATATCGCTGTCTATTTTTGTTTTTGACCGGGTGATAGCAGCTACGGAAGCCGTTTGCACAGCTGCCTTCGCTGCTTCATCAGCCAATAAATTCCCCACAACGTGAACGCCATCACGTTGATGACTCAGTGTATGGATCACGTGAGTCTTTTGTAGTTCTTTCTGCAAAAGAACTACTTGTTCCCAAAGCATTTTATGCTTGATTGTGCCACCTTTTGCATTTTTGAAGCCGTTTTGAACCCAGTTCTGCAAGTATTCATTGTAAGATTGAACGCAGTAATATGAATCACAAACTATTAGTGTGGGGAATTCATGATTGGTATTTTCAAGCGCCATCTTAAATGCCAGAAGTTCAGCTCACTGAGCTGTACAATCTCCTAGAGATTGGGTTTTAGTGACCAGTGGTCTAAATTTTTCTTTGTGCCAATGACCTTTAACGATCACGCACGCAGCACTATAAGCTTGTTTACCCCCAACTGCGGGTTGTACTGATCCGTCTGTATATATTATACAGCCGTAATGTTCCAGAGGCAGGATTTCGGTCGGCAGAGGACATTCGTATTTATATTGGAGAAATTCTTGTGTTTTTAAATTAGGATCCAATTCGTATACTACGTCTGTTGTGGCAAGGGAATTGACCCATTGTATCCATCTTGGATGTAGAGCTTTAGCATTCGGAATGCTTGCCCTTGTTACTGCTTCTAGGGCAGGTACTGGGGTAAAGATTATTATTCGTTTACCTTGTGCCAGGGCCCTTTCTTTTGCCACAGCAGTTTGAACCACTGTCAGAATTTTTTCTGTAGAACTGAATTTCATTTCAGCCTGTGTGTACAAGTGTGATTTGTAAGCTATAGGTACCGTTTCTCCCCCATTAGAGGTCAGGTATGTGAATCCGCATCTTCCTGGGATGACTCGGATGACAAGGTTGCGTACGTTTTCGCGAGTTTGCAGTTTTGTTTTAGCTAACATGTCTTTCTGCAATGATCTCAAACTTTCTGTGTGTTTCTGAGTCCAATATATTGGTTTGAAATCAGGTTTTACTAATTCATAGAGAGGTATAACCCTCTCTGCATAATTTAGAATGTATGTTCTACCGAAATTCAGGAAGCCTGGTATTGATTGTAAATTTTTCAGCGTCTTCGGTGCTTGGAGAACTGCACACTTCTCTAGGAAGTTGTCTGCCAGGCTTTTGCCTTCACTTGATAATTCATATCCTAAAAATAGGACTGTTAGATGGGCAATTCTTGACTTTTTAAAGTTGAATTCGTAACCCTCTGAAGCGAACCCAAGAATAATGGTGTTCACTCTTTTTAAGTGAGTCTCCAGGTCATCGTCTGTAAGATAGATGTCATCAACATATGATAATGCCTCATCATCATATATGTGTAGTAATTCTGTTACCCTTGCTGAGAATAATCCTGGGCTATTCTTGAATCCATGTGGGAGTCGGCAAAATTGTTTTTGCGACCCCATTATTGAGAAAGCGGTCAAATACCTGCTTTCAGGTGCAATGTTTTGACAGAAGAATCCATTAGAGATATCTAATGTTGTTTTGTATTTTTTGCGCACGATGTTGTTCATTAGTGCTGCACTGTGAGAGTTTTGTACTGCAAAAGTTTTGCAGCAGGAGTTTAAATGTCTGTAGTCCAAAACTAGACGATATGAATCATCTGGCTTGGAGATAGGAAACAAAGGATTGTTCATTTGTGAGGTGCATGTTTCAATCACCCCTTGGTATTCAAGTTGATCTAAGATCTCCCTGACTTGCTTGTTTGCTTCTTGTTTAACTGGGTACTGCCTTTGTGCAGTGGGTTGATTCTTCAACTGGATTTTGTGGGGAGGAGAGTCCTCATCCCATCTTACATGATTTTTATATAATGCAGGGGCTTGGGCCACTGCCCATATTCTTGCGAATGTGTATTTATTTTTTATGAATTGGAATATGATTTGAGAAGGCAGGCATAATCATTTCTTCGCCATGAGGGCACTCCCTGACAAAATCTGGTGGCCAGTCTTTTTCAGCTAACAGGATGTCATAGCCTTTAGAAAGATTCTCCCAAAAGAGACCTTTTATTTCCCTAGTTTTATCTCCCTCTATACGTAATGTTATTTCATATAGTTTATAGGGCACGCTAACTCGTGTGTCTGCAGTTTCCACCTGAATGTATTCATTCGTGTCCACTGTCTCCAGAAGATTCATCAGGATCTTGCGAGCTATGGTCACTTCTGCTGCGCTGTCCAGCATTGTCTGGGCCCACTCTCCGTTTTTTAGTTGTGTCCTTAGAATCCTCGGCATGTTTAATTTAAATACTTGCTACCTTCTTTCTGGGAAATTGTGATTTTTTACTTTGATGAGCAGGTTCTTTGTCTTTGGACTTGACGTGCTCTTCCTTGTGTTCTGACCGTCCTCTTCTTTCCGATTTCTGTGATGAAGTCTGAAAAGATCGAGAGGGACGTGTATCAATATCTTAATATCTATCAGGTTTTCTCAATTTATCCCTATCTCTAAGATTATATCTTTTTTCAGAGGATTCCCTTTGGGGAGACTTGCCTCCTTGACCAGGAGATCATTCTCTCCGCTGAGGAGACCTTCCTCTGGACTGGAATCGTTTTTCCTTGGGAGTGGATTGTTTATTACCATCCCAACTCTTTTTTGGAGTATTTAGATTATTTTTAATAAATGTTTTCTCAGGATTTTCAGTTAGTTGGGGTTTTATTGGTTTCCCACCCAAACTATCTCTTCCTAGCTCTTCAGAGGATTTTTCTATGATTCTGGCAAGTTCAAACGATTGGTCTGTAATATCTGTCTCCTTCAATTTCTGGAGGTACTTTATATCGTCCCTTGCCACTTGAACTAATTCTCTATATGCCTTTGTTAATTCTTTTAGTTTAACTAGGAGTTCTTCGCTTGATATTGTTTCAATTTCTGGGTGTGTTGTGTAGGTGGCTAGAACCGGCCATGTGGCTCCTGGTCTGCCTAGTGGACCGTGCCTGGTGATATGATTTTGATGTTTTAGGGCGCCATTAAACCAGACCAGGTGCTCTTGGTAAGTTAGTGGTCTTTCAACGTCCTCGAAAGGAGTGTATACATCCGGAGGTTCCTCTATTTTGTAATAGTGGAAATCTTTTGTCACAGCGTGTGCTGCTGGAAAATGTATCCATGAATAGAACACCTCTGTCTGCCAATACTCATGTGCCTCTACCACGAATATGACCGTGCCACCTCTTGGTGATAGTCCATTTTCTATAAGTTTAAGAGTTATAGTTTTTCTTATATTGACCGGAATGATTCGGGTCATCCTGCTGGAGACTTGTGTCTTCCATTAAGAGTCGAGCTGCTAATGCTTCTTTCTCTCTTTCTTCTTCACTTTACGTCATTTTACTGAAAGAAAAGTTTTTTTGTTGCAGATCAAGTTTCAAGGAAACAAAGATTAGGTGCACAATATTTTAGAACGCTGTATCCTTCAACGTTGACTAAACCAAGAACTAATACATAGGATTCTCATCCTACTAAGTTCCGGCGGATATTAACCTTTCACCCACTCCAGACGTCTATTGGAGTTTTTACTGGAGAAAGGGGTCTGTGTGAAAAGTACGACTGAGTTACTCTAGTGTCTTCTATTCTATTCTATTCTATACGGAATTTGTTAAGCGCACGGTCACCCAGGGGTTTCATGGCGCTGACGAAAGCAGATGGTAGATGGTAAGTGAAAGGGCAGATGGTATATTGCTCTAACCGTACACTTGTTTGAATAGCCAGGTCTTCAAGGCTCGTCTGAACTCTGTCAACTTGGTGCAGCTCCGGATGGACAAGGGCAAAGAGTTCCAGGTCTTTGGGGCGAGATATGCGAAGCTGGATCCGCCGAGTCGTTTCTTTTTAAAAGTCGGCACCGTGAGGAGGGACAGATGGGTGGAGCGAAGCTCGCGGGTAGGTTCATATTTGTTAATGAGTTGGTTGATGAACCTGGGGCTCTTTCCGTGAAGAGCCTTGAAGATTAGGCAGCCTGTCTTAAAAGTGATCCGATGGGTGATGGGGAGCAAATGGAGGGAGGCCAACAGAGGTTTGGCTGACTTCCTGCGATTGCTCTTGAATATTAATCTGGCTGCTTGATTTTGAGCAATCTGTAGGCGTTTAGCGATGGTGAGGGGAAGGCCCAAGTAGGTAGAGTTGGAAAAATCCAACCGCGAGAGAACCAATGCGAGCACCACCTGGATGAGAGCAGAGTGGGTCAGCAGATGAGCGATTTTTTTAATCTTTCTTAACTGAAAGAAGCAGGAGGAGATCACAGTTCCGACCTGGGTCTTCAGTGATAGATCGGCGCTAAGAGTGACCCCAAGACTCTTGGCTGACTGGGAGGGGGATGGAGGTGTGCCCAGCGAGGGTGGCCAAAAATGGGGCCCCCAACTGAGTGCGCTGTTGCCAGGAAGTACTAACTCAGTTTTTCCTGGGTTCAATTTAAGGTGGTTCCGATCCATCCAGCTCTGGATGTACAGCATGGTCTTATGAAATTCCTCGACAGAGTCCGGGGAGTTGAGGGGAAATACCAGCTGCAAATCGTCCGCGTAGTTGAATATGATGACCTTTCTATCTTTCAGGGAGTGCAGTAGAGGTTTGAGATAAAGATTAAAAAGGAGGGGGGACAGTGAGGAGCCCTGTGGGACACCGCAGGTGGTAGGGAGTGTGGGGGCTGTGAAATTCTCCAGTTTCACAGCCTGGGATCTGTTCGTCAGGAATGACTTTATCCAAGAGAGAGCCGCGCCGCTGAGGCCGGCTTGTTCGACACGGTGTAATAGTATGGTGTGGTCCACCGTGTCGAACGCGGCCGATAGGTCAAGCAGCACGAGGGCCTGATGGATTCCACTATCGGCATTGGTCCTTAGGGTGTTCTGCACGGCGAGGATCACCGCCTCGGTGGAGTGTGCCTGGCGGAATCCCGCTTGGTTGGGTTCCAAATAATCAGATGATTCGATGAATTTGGATAAGCAACTGGTTACGTGAGTTTCCAGTAGCTTGGCACCATATGGGAGAAGGGAAATGGGGCGGTAGTTAGAGAGGTTGGAGGGATCAGCACCTGGTTTCTTGATAAGAGGGACCAGGGTGGCATTTTTGAAGGAATCAGGTACTATTCCTCGTGATAGGGAAGTGTTCAGAATTGGGAGTATGCCCTGGGGGAGAGCAGCATAGACTTCTTTTAGAATGTGCGGGGGGCAGGGGTCGTTGGGTGAACCCGATTTTACTCGGTTCATTAGCTCCAATAATTTGGGTGGTTCGATGGGGGGGATATCCTGAAGAGTGTTAGGGTTTCTGCAGATATCCGAGTCGTCTGTTACAGCATGGTTGGTTTGGATGCTGTTTTTTATGATGTCAATTTTCTCCTTGAAGAAGTCGTTAAGCAGGTTGCACATTGCCTGTGAGGCAGGTTGAGAGGGAGAGGTTCTGGAGTCATTGCATAGGTCGTTGCCGACTCTGAAGATTTCTCGAGATTTGTTTTTGGCGTTAGAAATTTTATCAGAGAAGAAGGAGGCTTTGGCAGATAGGAGGGAGTCGTTGTAATTTTTGCGGGCTGTCTTGTATAGTGCTCTATCTGTGGCGTGGTAGTCGTGTCTCCACTTCCTCTCCAGTTGACGAAGTTCTAGTTTCTGCTTTTTTAGGTCAGCCGAAAACCATTTGTGGGCGTCCATACGACGGGCGCGGGAGAACTTGGTAAGGGGAGCATGTACATTGCATGCAGAGGAGAGCCATTCGGTATGTGCTTTGTCCATCAGATTGATGTCTGGGCCCTGGGTAGGGATGGAGTTGGTCAGGGTGGAGAGGAAATCTTGGAGATTTAGGGATCTCCATTTCCTGACTAACCCTCCCAGGGGTGCTTGGTTGTTAAGGTGACCCTGAATGGTGATAGAGAATTGCAGTAAGTGGTGGTCAGACCATATGCATGGTGAGGCCGTGGGACAAGAGGTGGGGATATTGCGAGACCAGATGTGGTCTAGGATATGTCCTTTTTCATGAGTGGGGATCAAGACATGTTGGTGGAGGTTTAAATTGGAGACGAGTTCGAAAAGTTCTGTGGCATGAGGCCCAGCTTCCGGGTTGTTGTACCAATAATTGAAATCCCCTATGACCATGACCTTGTCGTAGTCGACGACTAGACCTGCTATTTGCTCAGACAGGGAAGCAGGGAAGGAGGGCATAGATGAGGGTGGCCGGTAAATCAATGCTAGCACCATGGTGCCAGTCTCAGTGTCGGATTTGATGACTAGATTGTCCGTATCTGGTAGGTCTAGGGGAGGTAAGATGGTAAACCTGAGGTCTTTATGAATGATAGCGGCAACACTAGATAACGTTAGATAATCGCCTTACCAAACGTTGGGCGCCATGTAGTGTAGTTCCTGTATTCCCAATAGGCTTTGCGCATTGGAATAACATAAACAGCAGTGTAGACTTAGGACTGAGGTCCTCTAGGTCTCTACTGACTATGTTAGACTATTGCCAGCTAGCTCAGAGGTCACTAGAAACTTTCTCGAATGTTCAGGAAAGGGTTAACCATCCTGATTTGACAAGAAGGGATTAGTTTCTGACAACCGCATAAACATGACAACTTTGCTCCCTCAGAATAAAGAGTGTATCTCTAGAGTCGTGTGAAAACAATAGACAGCTATTTCACTCAGTCAATCGTGCATGCTTAATTTCACAAGAGTGCAGAGAAATAGAGAGATGGGTGTTTTCAATAAAAGGTGTTATTTTATTGAGCAGTCTTCTTTCTCATGCAAGAGAAATGAATTGCCACAATTGCAATACGTATGATAAAGTAAAGTGCGTACAGTAAAAGTAGTATTATGAAATAATACTGTAAAAGCATTGATATGGTTTCTTAGCCATATGATACTTTAAAATGGATAAAATATATACATACATAAAAACATTGACTAACAAACTCAACTGGTGCTTCTAAGATACGCCTACCCCGGTGTACCTGACCTAAGGCTAATACGTGGGAAGGAGTAAGTAAGTAGCAGTTTTAAGTTAAGTAATGTTTTTGCCAAGTATCGGAATAAAGAATTCTCTCTAAGGCTTTAATCAGCTCCGTACCTTGGTTATAGAATGAAGGAGGTCTTGTATCTTGTTTCTCAGGACTCGATCTCCCAGCAACCCGCGAGGGTGACTTGGGAACACCGGAGCTGGATTTTCTCGGCTGGAGAAAAAGACAGCGTCTCTCTCAGTGCGTCAAAGGGAGGGGCATTTTCCTTCGGCTCTGGCAATAGCTGGGCTCTCGGACAAGTAGAACGTCGCTCTACTCCCCACCACTGTGTGTTTGCTTAAGGCAACGTTGGTATATGTATACCTAAAAGGTGCCGGGTTTGACGTAAGGTTGGACATAAGACGTCACTAAGAACAAACAGTTCTTTCTGGACTCCAGGAGTTCTTGTGCAAATCAAAACAAAAGCAGGGGGAATTCCCGGGCTGCTGGAGGCTTGGTTTGTTTAAAGAACGCGTTGTGCTTTCTAGGAGTCTATGGGAGTAGCCTTGACGTGCTTTGGACTGCATGGGCAATTACTAAATATGGATATGATTCTTATGCCTTTATAAGGATAATATTTATTATAACCACATAAGGGCATGAATCAGGAATATCGGATTAGGGTCCTAGATAGAAATACAACAAGAGGTGAACTGTCTTCATAAATGTGAATCAAAAAATCATGAATCAAAGTTCACTTGAAGTTGTTTATTTTTCAAGGGTGGTATTGGATATTCTTCGTCCCACCTAATTGATAATCATATTCCTTCATATCATATATATCAACAATAGAAGTATTTGTTTCTCATCCCATTACAATACATTTCGGGCTGGTGTAGCCCTTCGTCAGGGGATAAGAAATTTGAAACAGGTGCATGTACGCACAATGCTCAATTGGCATGATATAATTATCAATTAGGTAGGATGAAGAATATGCAATTCCACTCTTGAAAAATAAACAACTTCAAGTGAACTTTGATTGAGGATTTTTTAATGTACATTTATGAAGACAGTTCACCCCTCACCCGAGGGACCTAGGCAGTGCTAAAAGAGACAAATCCCAATTGGGAAATGCTGCTTTAAATTATAGCGCACATGAGCTACCATTAGTGATTCCCTACTTGCCTCTGCACATGGAACTTCTTAATATCCACAAACCTCGACAATGAAGAGTGATTCAGTAATAAAGTATTATTCTGGCTGTCCAAAACACACAGATTACATGTAATACAATCAAATAAACTAACATAACATGGAAAGTCTAAATATTTTTTGCAGTGTTCACATATTCAGCTGCTGATAGGGATCCATTTCCCCACACAATCACCAAGAAAAGGATAATTGGGTGATACTTACCCCACTTTACATACCGTAAGTATCCCTGGCTGGGGACCATGAGGACATGGAATATTCATGGATGATATTTCACAGGATTCTCATTTTTTGATCCTGGGTTCTACTTTTGGAGATTGTTCCTTTTTTGATTTTTAGTCCTGACGAAGACCCGCTAAGATGTATACCCATTGACAAGTTATCAGAGGATCGAAACGTCGGAGTAATTATCCCATGTCCTGCGTCAGCTATCCTACAAATATACAAAGGAAACAATACAAGGATACCTTGAGCATCACAAGTGTGGACATTTGACTATGTGTGGCTTTTATGTTTTCATGTCTGTGTATGAGAACACTGTAAAAAATGTTTTGATTTTGCACGTTATGTTAGTTTCATTGATTGTATTATATGTAATCTGTGTGTTTTGGACAACCAGAATAATGCATGCTATTGATGAATCACTCTTCATTGTTGTGGTTTATGGATATTAAGAAGTTTCAGGTGCAGAGGCAAGTAAAGAATCACTCATGGTAGCTCTTGCGCACTACCTGATAGTGATCATCAGTGGACCCTTCATTTTGATGCTTAATAATAAGCATTTCTCAAAATTTCTGCTGAAATTGTGAAACCCGACAGGACCACTTGTAGTTTATACTTATATACCCAGGTTCTGAGGGACACAGGGCAGCCCCATTATATTTAATGGGATAATTACAGACAATAATACGCATATACAATCGAACCCTACTAATATCATAGATACTTTTGAAGACTTTTATGACTTTCTCTACTTACTAAACACAAAGGTAATGGCGCTTAGACTGTGAAAAGTTCCTAGATAAATTGGCCCTCCTCTCTCTTAACAATGAGGAGAACCAAAAATTGAATTACCCTATTACCATACACAAAATATCAGATACCATTATTTCTCTTAAAGTCAATTAAGCCCTGGCTGTAGTTGGCTTCTCAGCTCAATTTTTATAAAAGCTTTGGTGAACTGCTTAGCGGCCCCCTCCTCCAACTATACACCCATTTTACTGATTCAGGTTCCATGAATGGTACTCCCTCTGAGGTTATAAACATTGCCATCCCTAAGGAAGGCAATGATCTTCTCCTCACTAAGAAGTACAAACCAATATCCTTGGTCAATATTGATTGCAAATGTACGCAACATTCTGCTTACCAGACTCCAACTTCACATTCCTAAACAAATTCGTCCCTCACAGGTGGGCTTTTTGAAAAACTGCCTTTCCAGCAACAGCACTAGATTACTCTGTCATTTAATTTAAAAAGTCTGCACCCATGGTCGCCTTTACATTAGACTCTGAAAAAGCTTTTGATAAGGTAGATTGGAATTATCTTAAAGTGGTGCTTCAGATGTTCACCCTTGGTCCGCCATTCATTAGAATGGTGATGGCTTTATACTCACAACCTGGAGCTAGAGTGCAAGCAGGTGCTTCCCACTTAAACAGGTCACACAACAAGGGTGCCCATTATAACTCTACCTATTCCTATCAATTTGGAGCCCCTGTTGTACAAAATTAGGAAGAATAAAAATATTATAGGTATCAAATTTGAAAAGCTAACAATTAAGGCGGTAGCATGTGCCAATGATATCCAGACTGTCACTGAGGAAGCACAATCTATATAGGAACTAATGGAGACCACTGCAGAGTTTCCCAGAAAATTAGTTTATCCCCTGAAGAAACACAAGTCAGAAGTCACTCCTTCAAACAACCTAAGCTCCAGAGAAATACTGGGTGACACAGGGCTTTGCCTTGCAACCACACTGTATTAAATACCTATAGTTTTCCAATAACCTCATTGATGCTCTTAAAAATAACAAGGTTTTAACTCTCCAAAAAATCACGGATCTACTGGAGATCCCTCAAATTCCAGAAATGGTGGAAAAATGGTCCCTAAAGAAACTAAGGGGCCCATTATGATGTCGGGCGGATTGCCCCCGCCAGGCTGGCGGTATCCACCACCAGCCTGGCGGGAGCTATCCGCCCGACATCCACATCCGATTTCCCCCCACCATATTAGTATGGCGGGGGGGACCTCGGAGGACGGAAAGACCGTCTGCCGCTTTTCCGCCCCGGTCGCAAGGCGACCAGAGAGGAAAAGGGTTTCTATGGTGGCGGTGTCTGTCAGACATCGCCTGCCATATTAGGATGCCGCCACGGAAAGGCAAGCGGTCTTCACTCTGGGGGCCCCCTACGGTCCCCCAGAGTGAAGGAGGGGTGGGGGTTGCACACAGGGGGTACCTGTGGTACCCCCCTTCTTTTGCATAAACAAAGCGGCAGGCACCACGAGGTTTCAGCCGCTTTGTTTATGAAAATGCATTTATGCATTCATAGCATTGTGGGGGGCGGTGCATGGAGCACCGCCCGCCACAATGCTATAAATGCAGGATGTGCCCGCCACTGTGATGGGCACATCCTAATACCCCCCACTGGACCCCCGCCCTAATGGCGGGCGGTTCCGATTTTCGACAGGATGGTGGGCAGACAAAGTCCGGCCGTCATCCTTATGAGCCCCTAAGTCTTCCTAAAGCCCTAGAAGGTATTAATTGGGCTGACTTAAAAAACATATCAAACACCCTCCCCCTTCAAACAAGGTATTCGCTGGATATCCCAAAGAGAAGAATACTGTTCCATATGGTTAGAAATTGAAAACTCAATTATCCCACTAGGAAACCTTATTTTGTTTCTTTCCATTTTTCTCAAAGTTTTATATAGTGCGAACTTGACCCAAAATCAGATATCAGAGCAATTTACATGAGCACCAGTTGCATTACATTAGGTCACATTAATTTTTGTTAGGCACAGGGAGATTAATTGATTTGCCCAGAATCACAGGATGTTGAGCGTCGTTGCCAAGACTCGAACCCAGTTAACCAGATTCAAAGTCAACCACCCTAACTGTTAGGCTACACCCTCTCCCCAAAAGCTTCCATGAAATTCTTCCATGAAAACATTTACTCCGTTACACTCAAAGTATATCTTGAACAACACTCAAACAGCTATATTGCATGTGGACTCTAATCTAGATAACAAAATTCGCTCTTCAAATTTGATTTCTATCTGGAACTACACCATAGTCACGCTGGAGAGCCATCTGGTTCACTGGCCTGACTGGGACAATCGAAGAGTTTTTTCACCATTAATCAATCAGATAAAAACCCTCTAACCTTGGCTAACCTACAGCATTGATTTGCCCTGAACAATATCAACTTATATAATTACCTGAAACTAAAAGTATACATATTTAAACTAACTTTTACTGACAAGAAACCCTCAATCCCACTCTTTGCACAAATATTTGCCTGGTCCGGACATGAAGTCTGCAGAATCTACAAATACTTACTTCTGAACTCATCTAAACTACTGAAGGGGATTCATTCTCAATCAATCAATCAGTATTTGTAAAGCGCGGCTCATCACCTCAGGTGGTATCCAGGCACTGGGGAATGTGGAGCCTCAGTCAAAGAGCCTGGTCTTGAGTCCCTGCCTGAAGCCTGCTGGTGAGGGGGAGGTTCGGAGGTGGAGCGGGAGGTCGTTTCACGACTTGGTGGCAAAGTAGGAGAAGGCACGAACTCCGCTGTGGCTCTGCCAAATGCGGGAGATGTGTGTGTGGGCGACAGAGGTGGATGCGAGATGTCTGGTCTGGTCTGGTCTGCTGGTGAAAAGCCAGTAATTGTTGTAGGAGGGTCAGGTGTTCTGGAGGGCCTTATAGGCATGGGTCAGCAGCTTGAACTGGCATCCCTCCTGGACGAGGAGCCAGTGGAGTTTTTCTGAGGTGAGGGGTAATGCTAGTCCATTTAAGGAGGTCGTGGATGAGTCTGACTGAGGCGTGATGTATGATCTATAGTCTTTTTAGGAGGTGAGATGTTGTTCCGGCATAGAGAGCCTTTCCGTAGTCTTGTCAGCTTGGTGAGGAGGGCTTGAGTCACTGTTTTCCTTCTGTTGATGTGGATCCATCTGAAAATCTTACGAGGCATGCGGAAGGTGAGGAACCAGGAGGAGCTACTGTGTTGATATGGTGCTTCATGGATAGGTTTCTGTCCAGGATGATGCCAAGGGTACGGGGGTGGGTGAGGGTTTGAGTGCAGTGGCCAACATGTGTCCTCCCATAGAGAGGTGTTCTTCCCAAAAATTAGTACCTCATTCAGATCACCCCGGTTCTGGCACGGATCAAACTCAAATTAATATATAGAACCCTTTGGACTCCAGCCTGCCTGCACAAATTAAAACTTAGCGACACCCTTACCTTCTGGAACTGCAACCATGGCCCTGGTGAGTTCCCACATATGCTCTTCTATGGCCCGTCCCTTGCAAAATTATGAAAGGATATTTTCTTTTTATCAAAACACTGTTCCAGGTTCCCCCAGTCGAAGAATTAGCATATCTATTCATGGGTCCCCTTGACAATCACATAACCCTCAATCGAGAGAGACACCTCTTTGGCCTTCTGCTTACCTTTGCTTGTAAACATATTCCTTCTAAGTGGAAAAATACTGCCAATCTGAAGTTGGATACTTACAAGAATTGGATCTCATTTATTGAGGTTGCTGGCAGTATATCCATACAGATATCTACCTTGGAAAACCATCTCTGTATCCATATGGTGCACACTAGAAATATGTATGGCTAGCTCTAAACCACTGTGAGTCTACAAGGCCAAACCAATCTCTCAGGAAGACTGTGGGGAACAAGTTATACAGTGATGCCCCACAACTTACTCTGTCTATCCTGTCCATTTCTCTGCTTGCTGCAAAGTCATATACATTTCGTGAGTCCCTTGTATGCTTGGACACCATATTCTTGTCCCAGGTCTTATTTGCTTATGTTCCTGATAATTTCCACCAATTGTGGGAGACCATTCCATGCATTTACCAAACAACGTTTTACAAAATTCCTTAGCTCCTCCAGGACACCTTTTGTCTAATGAATATTTGAGCTTCTCTATAATGAATATAACATATGACGTCATTTGATCTTTGCATTTTACATCCTCATTTGGATGTATGGTGTAGACTGAGGTTGTTGGACTGGCCTGGCACTCTCTGCAGGGTCATCCCCCAAACTTTTTGCTGAACCTATTTTTATTCGCCTTATGACTCTATGAATTTTTAAACTGCTAACCAATACTTAAGTGTGTGTGCTCTCTGCTTAAAGTATGGTATACTCAGCTTACACCCAATTGTGATATGTAATTTACTTGTTAGTCCCTAGTAAAGTGAACATACCTGTGCCCAGGGCCTGTAATGAGATTCTACTGGTAGGCCTGCAGCACTGATTGTGCCACTTTTTAAATAGCCCTGTAAACATGTCTCAGGCCCGCCATTGCAGAGCCTGTGTGTACCATTTTAAACTACCATTTTGACCTAGTAAAATAAACCCTTTGCATGTCCAAACCTTCCTTTTTAATACATATAAGTCATCCCTAGGGTAGTCCCTGGACAGCCTAGTAGCCCGGGTGCAATATATTTAAAACAAAGGATATCTACTTTTAAGATTTACATGTCTTGATAGTGAAAAACTCTTAATTTCATTTTTCACTACCACAATACCCATCTCTCCTGAAGGATAAGATTGGAGTTACCTTATTACATTTTGAAAACATAGATAAGCAAAACCAGTTCATGTTTGGTGTCTCTGGAATTACAATTTAAAATCCTAACTTATGATGAAGTATGATTTTAAATTGCGATTCTGAAAATGCCACTTTTAAAAACCTGGCATTTTCTTGTCTTTGGTGCCTACAGCACATGGCTTGGTGTACTTTGCAGTTGGGCTTGGTGTTTTCCTCCTAGACAGTCACCCACAGTGGGAGCAGATGTGTGACTGGATGGGCCATCACTGCCAGGATGGGGGGGAGGAGCTGGACACAGCTCTACTTGAATAGGTTTTGTCCTGTCTCTACACAAAGAGTTCCATACCCCCTGCAGTGAATCTTGTTCCCGGCCCAGGAAAGCATGGCATCTGTGCACTTCAAAGGCATACCTTTAGAAGCATGTATAAAAGAAGGACCTCAGACACCAACACTTAAGTACAAATCTGGACCTCTGGATACTTTACCAGCAAGAAGGACCGCTGTGCTGCTACAAGGACTGCCAATCTGTTGGACTGCTGCTCTGAAGGAGATACTGCCCTGCTGTGCTGACATGTTGGCTGCTGCCCTCTTGCCGGGTGAGGAAAACTGAACCTGCTATGTAGTGTGGTTTATGGGCCTCTTTTTTCGTGCATGTTAAGTTAGTTTGACTTATTAGAAGTTTAAACGCTATTTTCCCTTTTGCTGCTTTTTGCACACAACACTGCTTAGCTGTTTTGCTGAGTTAGCTTTCACGAAGGTCTATACATGAGAAAAGGGTTGTTTTTCAACATCTCTAGACATACATCGTGTCCCCAGTCTGCACAGTGAGTGCTGAGCTGCCAAGGTTATCATAACGTGCAAGCCTGTTTATCGGCGTGTCCGTGTAACACATTCTAGACACAATTGGCAGCTGCAAGCCGAGTAGGATTCACCTTTATCATAGCACACTTGCCAGAATTGAACACACTTGGAAGATTCCAGGCATGCAGAGAGACTAACCGATCCTGATGTAATTTACACTTACTGAGCGGACAGGTAAATGGGGTCCCCCTAAAAAAACTCCAGGGACCTTTTATAGTTTTATAATATATAGTTCCTAGATAGGGAGGGTGTTTTAAATAGGCGCTTTTATCACCTGTTTGCACTATTATTGTAATATGATTCCTCCTTTTGTATTTTATAGATTTGTAACCATGCTGTCTGTATTATTATTATCTATATGTATGCTGATATTGAATAAAATACTGAGCTTGAGATCACGTCGTTAAAATAAACATTTTAACCTTACATTGTCTCTATTTTTCTCCCGTTGTGGACTGGTATGAACGTATAACCAAAGAGTGTTCTCACTTCCCACCATTCCTGAGATGGTTCTAAGTCGCATGTTCTAGGTTGTCTAATCATTGGTTTCTTTGCTATAGGACGAAGAGCTAATGTGACACTGATTGCTGGTCTGGTAGGGGATTTTTAGTACTAAGGTGAGTTTTGGCACACCCTAATTCACTGAGGTCCTGAGTCTCTGTGCACAGTTCTGTTTTTGCGCAGAATCCCTGTTACAGCTACCCATATTGAACAAAAGACACCAGAGTGACTGCAAGGGCTAGGCGCTTGTCTCCTGATCTGAACCTCAGGGACACAAAAGGCTTCCCAACCAGCTCCTAGACCTGTCTTCAGCGAGTTCCTGACCTCCAAGTGGGTGTCTCTTAATTCCTGAACCCTTTGTGTGGCTTAGAATCAAGCTTTTGGGCTCTTGGAAACTGCAAACTGACCCTTTCACACCGAGAACACACCGCTCGCACAAAAATTCAGTGCAAGCTGCCACCAGGGCCAAAGAAATTTGAGATTACAATACATTTGCAAATTCTTTTCAGTCTTCAGGCTGTTATTATGCATCTCTCCTAACTTTGTTGGTGTCACACATTAGTTTGACCTAAGCTAGGGAGCGACATGACTCTAACAATAAAATCTATTGGTATGAATCACTTGGAGACCATGTACATAAGTGAGGGGATGGAGATGTAAGACCAGAAAGTCTCATGTTGGGTCCCGGGGCAAGAAGCAGTTTTGCTCTATAGGCACATCTTGAAGAAATCCGTTTTGAGCTCTTTTCACACAATAGATCTGTGGCTTTTGTTTTGGTCTTTTTATTAGCAGAGGAGTGTGAAGTCATAGACGGCCCTGATGAAAATGGAAATATGTTTACCCGGCCAGGCAAGCTGTCTGATTACTTCCCCAAGCCATACCCTAATCCCGGGCCAGCCCGGACAGCGAACAATGGGTCATTGTCCCCGATCTGAGCTACATTGTCAATACTAGGTATGTTTCTTCCTAAAAGTACTTGGCTTTCCTGTTTCTGATGCCAACTTTACCAAACAGCAGACATTTACATTTCCAGTGCTTAGATATTTTCCTGGTTTTGATTACTAAGATCCTCATTTCCACTGTTATACAGGTGTTGAGTACTTATGTAATGCACTGTCTGGTCCCTTAAACAATATGTTAACTCATTTTGTCCTCCTGAGTACTACAGAAAGGCATGCTTGTAAGTTAAGAACTCTGCAGCGAATAAGAATAGATACAAATAAGACCAGGTTGGGCAGTATCCATCAAAAAGAGCATTACCTTAGGTAAGTAGCTTTATCTTTTGATGGCTACTTCTAACCAGAGAGCCTCGCCTTCAGAATGGATACCAAAGCATTACCACCCCCTGGTGGTGGGTTTGTGAAATGACATAGACCAAATAGTCTTGCAGGATTGAATGATCAAAATGTCCTTTCTATTGCGCCTGGGAATAGTGCTTTCAGAAAAGGGCATTAGTGCCTGTGAAAGCAGCATTAAAAATAACATAGACAGGCACTCTGCATGCCAGTGCAATTGTAGCAGCTTTGGTTCTTTTATTAGAAGGTAACTAGTAGAAATGAGAGTTTGAAACTGCCTACCAGTAAGCTGTGGTCAAGAGACCAAAATATTTTTCAAATAAATTATTTTGAAGACTTTTTCCTGGGTACTAAAAAAAAGTCTGCCCTAGCTGTTATTAAAAAGTGAAATGTCTCAGCTACACGCACAATTAAATACAGTAATCTCCTTTGTAGGAGATTATCTCACTGATACAGTTAGCTACGACGAGTTCAGGAAGGGTGAGCAGACCCCGCCATATTATCATTAAATCAACGAAATGATGTTTGAGACTGCTGTCACTTTGGAAGCGCCACCATACTAATCAACATAACCAAGTGCACCAGAGGTCTATTGCATGCCACATTGTTGCATGACTTGCTTAGCACGGCAAGAGCTGCTTGTGAAGTGATGTTTGTCAGTGGAATGCTATTAACTAACCTCTGCAATTGTATGTGGTGGTGGTCTATTCAACTGTTTTAAACTTTGTGTTCTTGGGGATCTAAACTGTTACCGGAGCCCCTCCACTCCTTTTATTTTTTTATTTTTTGCTAGTGGTGCTGGTTTTTGAACTCTGACAGGGCAGTCAGGCCTGCTAACCAGACCTCCATGCCAATGCTCTCTTCTTAAAACAAGGTGATGTCTAAGTGTAACACAGTTGGCAAAGGACTTTACCACCCCTGTAATTCCCTAGTAAATGGTAACCCTGGTACCTAGGGCATGGATTCTAAAGAGGATCCCTAAGGGCTGCAGCATATCTTATGCCACCCTAGAGACCCACACACAAATTCCAAACAGACTGCCATTGCAGACTGCATGACATGGTGCAAACAATGAATGGAAACATGGCACACTCTTGGTTTGTAAAGTATTGAAGGAAGTAAGAAACCCCGGAATGACCATAGACTCCAAGCTATTGATGAATGCCCAAGTGGACAAACTAGCAAGATCAAGCTTTGTCACTACAAAAATGCACTAACGAATTTTCCCTCATTTGGGATTCCCACACAAGGTCCAAACTAACATCTCCCTTTTTCTGCCCAAACTCGATTACGCCATTAGCCTCTATTACGGATCACCTTTAACAACCATGAAAAAGACTACAAAGGAGTCAGAAATCGGCTGCCAGACTATTCTTGCTTACCAAACCATGAGACCATGAGACCACATCTCACCTGCCTTGAAAGCCCTGCATTGGTTACCGATTGCCAGAAGATCCACGTTCAAGCTACTTTGTATCAGCCACAAAGCAATACATGGAATGGGACTGCTCTTCATCAGGAATAAAATCACCAAACACATTCAACAAAGGAACCTCTCCTCTAAAGGGGCATCTCGCCTCAAAATCCCAAGATAAAAAAAGAAATTACGGGTGGCACATCCTTCTCTGTTCAAGCAGCCAAACTATGGAACTCTTTACCCCCTAACATAAGATCATCTTTGGTCTACATGTACTTGCTTCCACTGTGCATCTATGTACCTTCTATGTACTTGGATCTGTGTGTTTGTTACTTTTCTCCTGAATCCAATGCACCACCCCATTTCTCATCCTGTACCTCTTTCAATATCTTTAATCTACATATACTTACTTCCTTCTTCTAATTTAGCATTTCAACTGCATTACCCTATTTCACAACCTATACGTCTCTCAATATATCTTCTATCCCAACTTTTTGACTCATCTCAAACTTCTTTCTACTACTCTTTCATGCACTATCCTATCTCTTACCCTATACATCTATCAATATATCATCTACATCCACCCTCTCATTTATCCCAAACCCCATACCACTACAACGATCCTCAAAATAACCCTTTTTAGACTCTCTCCTACTCTACCCCTTCTTGCATCATGTGACACCTCTTTTACTATTCCAATCCCTCAAACCAAACCTTTCTAAACTCTTCCCGCTGACTCTTCTCCTCCAAACCCCTTTTTACTCACCCAAAAGCCTCCTCCTACTGCTATGACCTAAAATAAAGAAATCTAAATTCTTCACTCTTCTATCCCTCCACTGTTCTCTTCAATAAAAATAACAGACTAATATGTTCACTTCACAAATTCCATATTCCACCACGCTAATTCACCACTAATCCTTTATGGGTTCCAGAGCAGCATGCTACTCGCCAATAAAGCGCTTCAAAACCCCATCAGGGTTACAAGCGCTATAGAAATGCAAACCTTTTTCCCTTTTCTTCTCCTCCGCAACCCTTCTCAAATCAAATAACTGACTAACATATCCACCACTCAAATTACTTTCATGTTTCACCATACTAATTTAACACTAATCCTTATGGGTTCCAGAGTAGTGTGCTACTCGCCAAAAAAGTGCTTCAAAACCCCATCAAGGGTAGCAAGAGCTATATAAATATTTATTTTATTTAAAACGTTTTATGTAGCGCTTGCTTGACCCGTGGGTATCAGAGCGCTTTACATACACACCGTAGGGACAGAAGAAAAATTGCATTACATAGTAGGTAGGTGGTAAGGAAGCAAACAGAGATATAAGTATAACATAAAAATTAGGTAGTGCAGGAGAGGGAGAGGAAAAAGAAAACGAAGGTGGCTGACATAATCCGGTCAACATCTTTCTTTGAATGGCAGGTGAAGGAGGATACAACTCGGATTTTGAAGTCTAGGTTAGTTGAAGTTGGTCCGGAAAGTATTTGTTGAGGAGATGGAGTTGCAGGTCCCTTTTGAAACAGGAGAAGGAGGGTTTGCATGTGAGGTCTCTTAGGTAGAGCGTTCCACATCCTGGGAGCATTGCTAGAAAAGGGTTGGCACTAAGTGGTTTTCTTTTTCAGTTTCGGCGGGATAAGAAGGAGTGAGTTTGAGCTTCTCAGAGTTCTGGATTTTCCTGCTTTTACCAGTTTTGTTGTTTGGATAGTTGGGGGATGGAGAGTGAAGGGTTTTGTGGGTGATGCAGACCAGCTTTTAAATACATCTCCCTTCCATGGGAAACAAGTTGAAGGATTTGAGGATAGGTATGATGTGTTCAAATCTTTTTACCCCATATATGAGTCGATCTGCCATGTTCAGCACTGCCCTTAGTGGGGCTAGGTGAGCTTTGGAGTCCCTGTTAGGATGGTGTTCTGGTAGTCAATTTTAGAGAGCACTAGGGACTGAACTATTATCATGAGATCATCTTTGGGAAGGAAAGGTTTCTTTCCCTCTTCTATCTCGCCACCTACCATTCTCTATCCAAATAACTGAATAACATACCCACCACTCAAATTACTTCATATTTCACTATCCTAATTTTCAACACTAATCCTTTATGGGTTCTGGAGTAGCGTGCTTCTTGCCAGAAAAGCGCTTCATCACCCATCAGGGCTAACAGGTGCTGTATGAATGCAAACCCTTCTTCCCCTTCTATCCCTCCGCTATCCTTCCCGCTCCAAATAACTGACTAATATCCTCCACTCAAATTACTTTCATATTTCACCATACTAATTCACCACTTATTCTTTATTGGTTTCCGGAGAAACATGATACTCGTCAAAAAAAGATAATAGAGCTTCAATCCCTCATCAGAGGTAACAAGCGTTATATAAATACAAATCTTTTTTCCTCTTCTATCCTTCTGATATCCTTCTGAATACAAATAACTGACTAACCTCTCCACCACTTAAAATTACTTGCATGTTTCACTATACTAATTCAACACTAATCCTCTATGGGTCCCGGAGTAGCTCGCTACTCGCCGAAAAAGCGCTTTGATGCCTCACCAGGGTTAGTAAGCTCTATATAAATGCAATTCAAATACAATACAGTACAATCTCTTTGCAAGCAGCATCAACCGCTCGCCAGCCGAAACACCAGCCCCCTGTCCGCAACGCCCGCCCTCCTCCTATGCCAACCACCACCCGCGACGCTGTACTTGCTCATGCGACCCTCTCCATCGCGAACAGGACTCTTGGCTCAAAACTTGAGAGGGTAACCTTCAGCAGAACTAGTCTGCGACTGTAGCTGACCGCGCTCCATCGCTGTATGCCAAGACTTTTTTACTTGGTCCCCGGTCCTACGCGACCAGATAGATGTGGTTGGCACTTTATGCTTTTTTCACTATCCTGCAGTTTATTCTTCAAAAATGTATAATTCAAGGTCTAATGATTTGATTTTTGGTGTTTTGTCTTGTTTATTCATTACATTTTGCTCTATGTTCTAAGCAGGTGTGTGATTCTTTTTGTGTTGTGTTTTCCCTGTGTTACTGTTTGAAAAGCTGCACAAATACTTTACACATTGCCTCTAAGTTCAACCTGACTGCACTGTGCCAAACTACCAGGGGGTGAGCACAGGTTAATTTGGGGTTTGCTGTTCCTTACCCTGACTAGAGTTGTGATGGCTGCTTGACTATGGCTCACACCCCAGTCAACTAGTACCCCCATTTTTTACAGCAGCTCTTTCATCTCTGTCTCTTCTTTTTAATTTTTTATCATATGCATACTAGAGGATGTTCCACAGCCATTTTGTACTACAAAATGAGGGAAGGAGTGCACAAGGATTATGCATGTACTTCGTTATATATCATGTAGCTTATAATATTGTAGCTATTGGATGTTAGTCAGAACAATATTTGCAATCTTTTTTAACTGGGTTCCAAAGTGAGGCTCCTGCACCAGAGGAAAAAACAGAGGGTGAGGCTGCAACTCATTCTCAGAAGAAGGTTTCATTTTGTTAGGGTTGCAGGAAGATCGTGCTGAGAAGTAAACCAATTTCCAAACAGTCATCTCTAGGTCCAGAGTGAAACATTATTCCAGTGTCCTCAAATAGGCAAATTTATCTAAATGCTACAGCTGCTTTAAATAGCTAACCAACCCATGGTGCTTTGATGTATGCATCATGTTGTTTTGTTGGATCCACTAGAGTAGTTCTTTATGGCCAAACACAATGACATCAGAAGTAGAATTCCTAGGATTTATGCCATTCCATTGCCCATCTCCTTCCTAAATACAAATGTTTCCTTCACCTATTTCTCACCCAAAACCCAGGGCATGATTTAGAGTTTGACCAGGGTCAGTGTGATATTCTTTTTTTTTTCAGTTTGGGACCACCGGGGAAACCTTTGTGGACCTAAAATGAAATAAACAAACCACCCCAGCGACTTGGGATTAAACTCCTAGGGTGTCACGGCCATTAGTTTAGTATTTTTCAAAAACAAACTCCTTCTTTAGGGGTTCAGTTTTGAAAACCAAAATGTTAAGTATGCTGAGCAGCCTCTCAGCAATCTTTCAGTGCCATCAGTACAGAGGCCATTGTGGTGGCTCCCATGAAGGCATAAAGATCTGTGAGACTCGCTGGCCACCTTCTTCCACTGCAAGATTGCCGACATCCACGACAGCTTCAACGCCATGACCGCCCCGACAACCACTGAGACCTCCGCCCCCACGACAACCACCTGCACCAACCGCCTGCTCTCCTGGACCAGCATCAATGATGAGCACACCAGCAAGATCATGAACACCATCCACTCCGGATCACCGTTAGACCCATGCCCCCACCACATCTTAAACAAAGCCAGCACAGCCATCGCACCCCATCTCTGGAAACCAATCAACATCTCCTTCGAGACCGCAACCTTACCGGAAAGCTGGAAGCAGGCCGAGATCAACGCCTTACTTAAGAAACCCAAGGCAGACCCCAAGGACCTCAAGAACTTCCGACCCATCACCCTGCTCCCGTTCCCGGTGAAGGTCATCGAGAAAACCGTCAACAAACAACTGACCCGCTACCTCGAGGAGAACTGCCCTCATCGCCACCACCAATGACATCAGGACCCTGTTAGACAACAGAAAACAGCAGCCCTCATTCTCCTGGACCTGACAGCCGCCTTCGACACGGTCTGCCACCGCACACTACGAGCACGCCTACATAACGCCTGGATCCAAGAGAAGGCCCTGGACTGGACCACATCCTTCCTCTCTGGCAGAACTCAGAGCGTCCGCCTCCCCCCTTCCGCTCCAATGCCACTGAGATCATCTGCGGCGTAACCCAGGGCTCATCCCTCAGCCCAACGCTGTTCAACATCTACATGGCACCTCTAGCCCACGTCGCCCAACAGCACGACCTCAACATCATTGCCTATGCCGACGACACCCAGCTGATCCTCTCCCTCACCAAAGACCCTCACACCGCCAAAACCAACCTCCACGAAGGAATCAAGGCTGTCGCCGAATGGATGAGGAACAGCCGACTGAAGCTGAACTCCGACAAGATGGAGGTCATCATCCTCTGTTCCACCCCTTCAGCCTGGAACGACTCCTGGTGGCCGACAACACTACGAACATCCCCAACACCCACCGACCACGCACGCAACCTAGGGGTCATCCTCAACTCCACCCTCTCCATGACTAAGCAGGTCAACGCCGTCTCCTCCTCCAGCTTCAGTTCACACCCTCTGAATGCTTCACAGGATCTTCAAGTCGATCCCACCAAAACGAAAAGAACAGTCACCCAGGCCCTCATCACCAGCAGGTTAGACTACGGAAACGCCCTCTACACATGAACTTCGGCCAAACTCCTGAGACGGCTGCAACGCATCCAGAACGCCTCTGCACGTCTGATCCTCGACACCCCCGCTGCAGCCACATCACACCCCACCTGAGAGACCTGCACTGGCTCCCCGTCAACAAGAGGATAACCTTCAAGCTCCTCATCCTCGCACACAAAGCACTCCATAATACCGGACCACCATACCTCAACAAAAGACTCAGCTTCTACAGCCCCTCCTGCCAGCCCCACTCCGATGGCCTCGCCCTCGGCACAGTCCCCCACATCCAAAGAACAACCGCTAATGCAGATCTTTCTCCCACCTCGCCCCCAAGACCTGGAACATCCTCCCCACCCAACTACGGCAGACCAAAGACCTACTGGCCTTCAGAAGACTCCTCAAGACCTGGCTCTCCGAACAGTAGCAGCATCCCCCTTCCCTCAGCACCTTGAGATTCTCACGGGTAAGTAGTGCGCTTTACAAATGATATGATTGATTGATTGAAGGTTGGTTAAGATCTCTAAATATGGTGGGCCATAGTCTGCCCATGGTTGCAGAGCTAAGTACCTCTACCACCTTAACAGATGGCGGGCCTCACGGTATAGTCCACATGAATTAGGATACTATTACATATTGTATCTCTGCCCAAGTAAACTATAAAATAACTCTTCGATGCCCTCATCCTTACTCTAATGTATTTTTGATCCTAAAATGTCTGTTTTCCAAGTAAATCATAAAAATGCCTGATTACATCTACCCACTTACCTAGAAATCCATCCTGAACCCTAAAGCACAGCTAATTTCCATTCTCTTCTATCATAACAAACCCCAAATGTTTAAATAAAGGGTCTACTTGTTTATCAACCGTTGGCCAAAGAAGTTGACAGCACTTCTTGAAGTATGAAGCAACTTTGGAATACCTGCTGGACCAATTAATCACTTTTGATTCCACAACTCAAACCATCCATTCTAGAGGAAACTCTCCAGTTTACGATAAAGTCTATCTTTGCGTAAAAAAGCTTTCCTTCAGAAGCTCAGGGTGCATTATTTTATGTCACCTGTAAATGTCTACATGAAACAGCTAGCTGATGACATCTGGTGCTTCTAGTTCTATTTACTAGATGTACAATGTTGACACCCAACTGGTGATCTTTTATAAATGAACCTGCTGTACAAGACAGTAATTTTATTTGCAGGATCTGTCAAAAGTAATTGTCATAACTGCAATAACTGCAGGTTTTATCATTTTTTACTTCTTCTCCCACCCTACAACTGGCAATTGTCCAAGATCTTTGTATTCTTCGTGATGACAGATTTTTTAACCCCAAATTCTTCAAGTTGTAGTCATCATTTATGGCAGCGGTAGCTCACTGCATTAGTCAAATTACATGCTGTGATTCAACAACAGCTGTCTTGATAGAGTCATCAGGAAATGTATGCTGGTGCAAAACAGTGATGCTAGATGAATAGTGCAGCTTCACCCAGGGACAACATCCATCTTGCACCAATCAGCCACCTCTGGACTGGCTGCCAATGTCCACTTCAAAATACTATGCATCACCCTGAGAGCCTCCGTGTGCAATGGTCCCACAGACATAACATGAGCAAGCACAGGGCAGACCATTAGGATTATAAAAAGACAAAGGTCGATCACATTTATCAATAAAGCAAGGGTGTGATGGTAAATGTTTTTTCTTAATTTGTCAGATGTTGTAGAACTCCATTCCTTGAAAACTAAGACAGCTCACGACCAGTAGACATTTGTTTGCCACGCTCACTCTTCTTCCTCAAAATATAGCACATGACAACCACTAGAATACAATTCAAAGTCTTTTGGTGAAGAAACAAAGAAACAAAGTGTGCTATGATTACATAAGAAGAAAATTAAATCTGTATTTAGCAACTAACTATAGTGTCTCACTTGCTCTCCTACTCATTCACAGAGGAACAAGTGATTAGACACCCCAGAACACTACACACCCAGCCCTCTCAGGAATCGCGGTTGAAGGACACACCTTTTCGCTTTCACACTCATATTAGTCCACAATAAGATCTGACAGAGACACAAGAAAAGTTCAAAATGTTTATTTTAGCTATTGTTCTCTATTGTGCAGCATATGTGCCACAATAAGTAAGAAGATGCCTAACACAAATATGATCAGCATAGTAAGTAGTTTATGAATTATAAATAGAGCTGTCCTTATTTTAGACAGGGTAGCCTACCCCCTCCCCTTCTACAGAAGCATAGCAATTATATATCAGAAGATATCTGGGTGTTGTCAGCAGATCCTGTGCCGTAGCATGATGAATGTTCTACATCTCAAGTGCCGTCATGGTCTCTTCCCTCTCCAAGTGTGTTGTTACCTAGTATCTGCATAGCTATCTGACAAAGTATGTGTTCCCAAACAACAGCTGCATTTGTGTGTTTTGCCTAAGTGCTGAGGTCTGACCAGAGCAAAATAACAAAGGGCAATATTGTTTGACCTTGTCTACGGTGTGAAGACTAAATCCCAGCAAGTTCTATGTGAAAGTACAGTGTGGCACAAAGCAAAATACGTTTGAATAGTAACGTGTGCAAAGCAGAGGGCAGTCTGCAACGTTTTCATGCTAACATAGTGCAAACGACAATGGGCATGCAAGGGGCATATGACAATACTAGAGAGAAGGAGCAGCTAGTGAATGTGAAGGTTGGGGAAATAACGCTGATGCACATCAGCAAGGAAGCCAATGTGAGAGTCAGAGTAGAATTACACAAGCCATGCAGTGCTCAGTGCATGCAGTCTTATCAATAGTATTCTTCCAAAATGGGAGTTTTGCTCCAAATTATGACCAGTACTAGGTTATTAACTTTAATTTTGGTTTTAACATTCAATTAATATTTAAATATATATTTTCTAAATTTCATAATACATATGAGTAACATTTACTTATTTTGCATGCACGTTTTCAAAACATTCCATGTTTAAAATTAGGAACGAAAAAATAAAACTGTACATCAGTATGCCATTTTATAACCAGCTATATAATATGTTTAAATAAATTCCACAGGTGGAATCCTCCAGGCAGTGTCTGGGAGAAAGACTACTTATCTTGAATGCGTGCTAAAAGAGACATGTTCCTGAATCCTGTTAAAATCATGGTAAGAATAATGCCAAGATGGCTGTATTGCTTGTTTAGTTGAGGTTGCGATGGTAGAAGAATCTTCGGAGCATATTTACAAGCCACTTGTGACACTTTTACGCTGTTGTTGCGTCACTTTTGGGATGAGGCAGCGTTGTAAACAATGTGCCACGCTGCGACACATTTAGAAAGTGGCGCATCTAGGGAGATATGTTACGTTGTAAAGCCCTACGCGACATTACACCAGCGTCAAGTATAATGTATGCAGGGTAGGCGTTCCGATGGATAAAAGCCTTGTAAAAGTGACGCAGTGTAATCTACGACACCACTGTGTCAAAACCTTACGCCTGCTTGAAGCAGGCGTAAGGAGTGACCCAGCATAATAGAAATAGGCATTTTGAAGCATTGCTGGAGTTGCGCCGTATTTGGGACACGTCTCCAGCAATGCGTTGCCTTTACGCCAACAGATGCATCAAGCATCTGTCAGCCTTGCGCCACGGTGTGCCGCATTGTAAATGCGACGCATCCATGGTGGCACAAGTTTTTTTTGCGTGATGCAAATGAACTGACGCATCTCTGCTAATATGCAGAGATGCATCCGTTCTAGTACATCTGCCCCTTAGAATCTAGTATTCAGGGTTTAGGAAGGTGAAAATAACACTTTAAGAAAATGCCTTGGTTATTTACGGCTGTCATTAAACACTACATGAGTGAATATCTGATTCTGAATCTGGTTATTCACTGATATGACATAGCAATAGTGGGAAACTAAAGCTGTTTGTTTTCACTGTTGCTAAGTCGTAAAGGAACCCACTGATGTTCTGACAGTACTCTGAGAGAGCAGGTCAGAGTAGTCCTGGCAGCTTCAAGAGGAGAGGGAAGGGGAAAAGCACAGAGGGTGATTTAGAGCAGGGTGAGAGGCCATGTTATCTATGGCTTCCCCATGACTCGTCTCTGATTTGGGTGGGGCACACATAACAACATTGTAGATGGCTAACCGTGAATAACACAGATGTTTTTCACGTTGGTGTTCTGACTCACATAATGCACAGCTGGAGCTTCACTCTTTTTGTCTATTTGATGTCACTCAGAGACCCTCGGTGAAAAACAACCCTGTTATTCTATATGTTGTTAAAGGACATATTATGGGCATACTTTTGGATTCCTGCGCATTCATGTCAACAGCCCGCACCAAGAATTCCTTTGAGATTGGAAATACATGTTTGAAGACGGCAAGCAGTATGTTATGTGGTTCTGTGAAGAAAAATGCTGTTCTTTTAGCTTTATTGGTAAAGTCACCAGGGATAGAACCCTTGCTACAAACACCGAGTCAGTGTTGGACTGGTCATATCAAAAAGGTTTGAACTCAATAGCAATTGTTAAAGGCTACAGGCTAGTGATGATGTTACAGAAATTGCCCTGTTTCTGAAGTTAATATGTTAATTCTACCTTATAACATAGAGGTGGGTGTTTGTTTATCATTGTTAGACCTGGCATCTTTGGTGTGATTACCCCTATCTTTATGCCTCTGCCTCCTGTATTTTTCGATGCTGTGCTGGATTCATTTTTGCTGGTTTAGATGCTTTGGACACTTGGCCACTGCTGATCAGTGCCCGAGTGTGAGTGCTCCCTATGTAAATTGTTATTCTGATTGGATATACATGTTTGGCATATTTGTATCACCATGAAGTCCCTAGTAAAGTGCACGGGGTGTGCCAGGGCCGGTGATGACAAATGCTACGAGTGGGCCTGCAGCACTGATTGTGCCACCCACAGGAGTAACTCTAAAATGGTATCTCGGGCCTGCCACTGCAGCGCCTACGGGCAGTTTAGAACTGCCATGTCCTCCTGGTCCGCGTCCCCGCTGGCCAGGCCTAACCCTTCCCTTTTCGTGCACATCAGTCACCCCTATGGAAGGCCCAAGGTACCCCCCTGGGCAGGGTGCCGTGTATATGAAAGGTAGAGCATGTACTGGTGCAGGTGACATGCTCTGGTAGTGAATTACAGCCATTTTCGTTTTTCACTATTGTAAGGCTATCTTGCTCCATAGGTTAACATGGGGGATGCTGGCTACAGTGGTTAACAGCATTTCTTCCCATAGGAACAAGATAGGACATAAGTATCTAGTATCCCTGAACTCAGAATTTAATAATACATATTTTAGGAAAGGTGGTTTTTAAATCCTGTGTTTGAGAACAGCACTTTTAGAAAGTTGCTGTTCTCTTGTCTGACCCTTCTGTGTGCCTGGGCCTGTTTGTGTATTGACTGTCTGGTTTGCGAGTGACAGGGGCTGGGGAATTCCCCCAGAGGCTGGATGAGTCAGCACTAGGCTGAATGAATGCAATTGCTACCTGAGTGGTGGGAGGAGTTAGCACCTGGGCTGAATAGGGCTGTGCCTGCCTGCCACAATGCTGGCTCCACCTCCTGCTGGGCGGCTGAGGACCCTGCCCCTCACTCTGAAAGGAAAGATGCAGCCAGCAAAACAAAGTGCTCAGGATCCACCCAGAACTGGTTCAGACCGGGCTCAGGGCCCACATGCACAGAGAGAACAAAGACTTTAGGGGTATAAGTACAGGACCCCTGACAACAGAAAATTAGATCATCCTGGAAACCAAGAAGGAACCTCTGCCAAGGAGAAAGCTGACGTGGAAGAAGGAAGACTGTCCTGCTGTTGCTCTGCTGGACTGACCTGCTGTTGCTTTGCTGCCAAGGAGAGGGGAAGGACTTTGCTGTGAGCTGTGTCCCCTGTCTTGTAAGGAATCTCCAAGGGCCTGAGAAGAGCTGGCTCCCTGTTTCCGAAGTCCCAGGAACAAAAGGACTTCACCCCCAGTCTCCCTGAACTCTGCTGAGAGAGTTCCGTCCTTCCTAGAGTGCTTGATCCAGTTGTGGGGCCTCTGGAAGTTGAACCTGAGCTGGGAAGCTTGAAACTAAGCTGAGAGACTTTTGAAGCTGAAAAGTGTCGCATCGCTCGCTTGCGGGGCGCATCCCCGACAGTGCGAGAAGTTTCCCGCCGCTACAAAGGTCGAGATCGGTGCAGCGCCTGACGTCGCTGCCGGAGCCGTCGCACCCTTCGTTTGCGGGTCGCACCAGACAGGTGCGGGAGAATCGAACATCGCTGCAAATGTCGTCGCAGAGCCTGTTGTCTGGGTGAGAGTGCCGCACCGCTTGCTTGCGGACCGCATCACGTCGCTGCGAACATCGTCGCAGAAACATCATATCGAGGAGCTGCGAGGGAGAGGATCACCGCTGGACCGCGCATCGTCGCCCCGGATATCGTCACAGCCCCTACGAGCTCATCGCCTCGTGCCTTTGCGAGAACAGACTTCCCACGGAACCTACGCACCGGAATCCACGCAAGCTGCCTTCCTCCCCATACAGACCAGATTCGTCGCCACACGCCCGCTGCTGCAGCGGGGCTGTCGCATCGCCTCCCCAGGGTCTCAGGAGTAACGCATCGCTTGTTTCCACCGCACCAGCTTCCTGCTTGTGGAACTTTGTTGCATCTAAAAGGTACTGTGAGTAAACGTGACGCCACTGTGAACTTTTCACGCATCTGTGGATTATTTGATCGTAACTTAACGAACTTTGATTACAACCTGAAGAACTCTTTTTGAAACCATATCCTTGAACTGTGTATGTTGGATTTTTGTCGTTTTGGTCTTGTGTAGTTTAGAATAAATATCTTTATTTTCCTAAACTGTTGTGGAATCAGTTTGTGGTGTTTTCACTGTGTTACTGTGAGTGTTGGTACAAATACTTTACGCATTGCCTCTGGTTAGCCTAGACTGCTCAGGCCAAGCTACCTTGAGGGCGAGCAGGGGTTATCTAAGAGGGTTATCTCCTTGCCCTGACTAGAAGCAAGGGTCCTTATTTGGACAGTGGTACCTACCTCTGCCAACTAGAGACCCCCAGTTCTAACATTGGTGGCAGCGGTGGGATTTGAACTTTTATTTGTACTTGACCCACAGTAATTGGTGTACATCACTAGTGAGTGCAGACCACTACGCCACCGCATACTACTGGTTTTTGATTTTTGATTCTATTTTTGAGTAACTCTTCCAAGCATCATGTCTTTGAATGGGAAGGCACCCAGTAAGGAGGCGGAAGTAGAATTGGAGTTTGCCATTGGAGATTTGTATTCATACAAAGTTGAGCAACTTAGGAAATTCTGCCTTGAGTTTGAGTGCCCCATAAAGAGCGCCTACAGAAAGGAGGAGCTGCAGAGAATCTTGAAGGCCCATTGGGAGGCACAAGAGGGAGATGATGATGTAAATGGAGAGAATGGGTTTCAAGTCAAAGATCTGCTAGTGGGCAGAGTAGGCTCAGGAGCTGGCAGCAACCACTCCGGTAGGGGCCTCACCCCAGAAGAGTTACAAGAAAATCAGAGAATGAGAGAATATGACTTGGAAGTCATGAAAATGAAACTGAGGCAATTGGAATTGGAGAAAGAAAGGGCAGCGGAAGACAAGAGAGAGGCCTGTGCCCTAGAAGAAAAGGGAAGTGTAGATCTGGTGACGTATATGTGGAACCATTAGTTTTCTTTATTGTATTGGCAGAATATTATTTCAGTAATCATCCATGAACAACTGAATTCTAAAAGCAATTGGCTAGCCCACAGCTATTTGTTGTAAATAGTGAAATTGCATCTTTTTAAGCAAATGCCTACCCAGTAAAAGATGTAGTTGTAGTCTACATGACTTCTTTCTGCATATAAATCAAAAAGGCAAAAATGTGGAGAGGTTGAGCCTGTCCATTTCCAATATGGCCACTGTGCTTTTGAGCGACTCTATCCCTTAAGCACAATCTGGCTGGTGGGGGAAGAAAGTGACCCTGATTTTGACACCTCTTGGCTTGCAAACTGAGTGATGGACCAGAGGGATGGGTCTGCAATTTCTGGCGGTGTCTAAGGGCTCCTGTTAAAACCAGTGGATGCACACACCATCACCACCAACATGGTGGTGCCTGATGCAGGCTGTTCTGTGAGAAAAGTAATGTGATTGCTTACCAGAGGTTTGGGGAGAAGGGGAAAATATTGGCCTTATGTTTCAAGAATTGAAAGACCCAAGACACAAAGGAGCATGTGACAAATGTGGTGTCCAGCACAGCTACGAGTTTAAGAAGGAGGGAAGACCTAAATGCGTTCACATCCTGCTGCAACTAAGTAATATTTTGACCTCAAGAAAAAAGATGATGGGCAGGAGAGTTTGTCAGGAACAGGGCTGAAGGTGCTGCATACCAGTAAGTCTGGCAAAAAGGGAGTACTTACAAGCCATCCATGCTAAAAGCCCTTCAGCATAGGACTGGCTGGCAGTCATTTCTGAGAGCTAGAGCTGAATGGATTCAGGCTGCACACACGGTGAGAATGCACTGCACAGCATAGCATTGCCCCAGTAGGCCACAAACTCTTGCATATCTAAAGAGACAGTGGCCATCTTGGATCTTCCGATATCACTTTCCTTGTGGGGCATTTGCTTGGCAATTATGCTACAGTTGTGCTGCAGCCAAGACTTACTACATGGTTTTGGGCTTCAAGTCCCAAGACGTTTTGCTTCATGAAGGATTGTACAATATGTGTTTCGGATTCTTAAATCATTAGTGAGAAAAAATGAAGTTTGAATTATTCTATGCACATTTACTTTGATCTTTAAGGACTGGGTTGTATGATCTGCTAAACGTTGAGGAACAGGACAATTCTTTAAAAACGCCATTGCAAGTGTACATGTAATTTGCAAGATATTTATGCTTCCTTGTGTTTAGCTTTTTGGAATTCCAAGTTGTAGCTTAGAAAGTTAGTTACACAGAGATACAGAGATATTGCTAAGGTATTTGTTGTTGATCCATTCATTCATATACAGCTTTTGGTAAATCAATGGATACAATTCCTCCAGTTGTTTTTGTTTGTATTGTTCTTGACTTCATCTAACCACCGAATGTCTGACTGAATATCGACGGACAGAAAATCGACCTACAGAAATAACGACGCAAGAATATCGAAGTCAAGAATATCCACATCCGATCTACATTATGGTAAGTACAAAAATATTGGAAAAAAATATATTGCTGTCAAAAATATTGTTGTTAAAAATATTGTTTTTTTTATTTAAAAAGATGTCAAATTGAGTAAAAAATGCATGTACTTAAAATAAACATAGTTAAAAATGTTTTAAAATGTTTAAGAATTATAAATAATATATATATAAATATAATGTACAAATAAATTAAACATAATACATAAACAAATATACTTACTAAAAAATGGTAATACTCACTTTAATAACTTATTTAAAAAATCATATAAATTATGAATACATCTATACACATAAAACAATAATATAAAACAAATTAAATAATTATCTATAACACATTTTAAAAAATTTAAATATGTTTTATTCTTTTTATTATTATTTGTATACTACATTATCTAAAATAATTTTAAAAATATTGCATAGCAGAGGTAAATCAAATCAAATCAAATAAACTTCGGTTCACACATTATGAAACCATAAAAGTTACAACTTACAAATTCTGATACATATCCATAAAAAGCACAAGACATGTTACATGTGACATTACATTAAAAGTACAGGCCCGAGTGTACAGTGTAAAAGTTCTACTGAGTGTTCAATAGTAGGGGTTTGTGGGGGAAGGACACAGAGATTCCAATATTATTATTTATTTTATTTTTTTTAAATATATGTCGTACAGTACATATTCCAAATCCTTTTGGGTCCAAACATTTTCTAAGTTTCATTGAACGTCTCAAAAAGGGATACATTCCGGTCTTAACAATAACAGATAATAGAGAGAGGGACGTACCTGTCTAAAATTTAACTTTTTAAAAAGAGGTTTTAAATATAAGCTCCTAGGGGTTTCGTAGAACTTACAGAAGAACACAAAGTGCAGCAGATCCTGTGGAGACATATTGTCGCAGCTACAGAGTGCTAGCACCTTCCCTTTGTGACACCCTCTAGGAACAGCTAATAAAAGATGGGATATAATCCATTCTAAACCTGATAAGCGCTCATAAGATGGTACCGGCCGTTGTAGGTATGGTTCCAGCTCTAGAGTAGTATATGTTTACGTACACTGTTCTTTAACAGTTCTCTTTCCTCTCTTTCCATTTTTTTACGTAGCATAAAGGAGCTCTATACAAGATCCACATCTTCCCTGTTGATATAATCAGGTGTTAAAAACAGTTCTGGACGTCCCAGCTCTCTGAAGCTCCCCTGTAGATATTTAAGCCAAGGAATAGAAATCATGTGATCTAGGCTCAAAGTCTCTTTTAAGATTTTATGTGGAAGGTCAAGATGTTCATTTAGCCAACATTTGAGCCAAAAGATTAGGGGACGCATGGCCAGGGTATCACGGATGTATGGGTTGCCTGATTCTTCGTGAACCGTTAGGTTCGCCGTCCCTCATGGGACGCACAACAGCCGCTTTAAAAAGTTGTTTTCGGTCACCTGCAGGCCCTCAAGACCAGAGTACCCCCATAAATCGCTCCCATAACTAGCTATAGAGACGCTTTTAGCTTGATAAATTTTCAGCATAGCGGCCACCGGGCGGTGGCCGATTTGAGCCGCAATGCTAAATAGTGCTGCATTGGACCTAATAACCTCTCCCCTTTTCTTGTTAAGCAGAGCGGCCCAGTTCAGTTTATCATCCAATAGGATGCCCAGATAGGAGAACGTTGTGGAAATAGGCGCTCTAAACACCATTTACCTTGAAAGGATACTGCTTTTTGGGGCGCTGCCCTACCTGCAATACATATGATTTGGAGTTGTTTATGGCCAGGTCTCTATCATCCATAAACCCCCGGAATGCATCAAGTAGGGTCTGTAAACCTTTGACGGTATGTGCCAGAAGGACGGCGTTGTCCGCATATAGCAAAACGGACAGACCCCGGCATCCGACGTATGGATAATCAGCCCCAGTTTCCCGCAGGGTTCCTTCTAGGTCATTGATGTAAAGATTAAAAAGGAATGGTGCAAGAATACACCCCTGTCGTACCCCCCATTCTATTTTAAAATTACTGGTCACCGTGAGGTCAGAAGCATATCTAATGTTTGCCCGTGTATCTCTATGTAGTTCCATCAGAGAGTCCACCAAATTAGGCTAAACACCCATGTTCCTCATGGATTGCCAAAGCTTTTCCCGATTGACACAGTCAAAAGCGGATGACATATCCGTAAAGGCCAAGTAAATTGTCCCTGGGCGGGCTATGGTGTACTTTCCGAGGATCAGGTAGAGATTAAGACATTGTGCCATGGTCGAGTGGCCTGGGCGGAACCCAAACTGGATGTCTTAAATGATCTTGTTATCTTCTGCCCAGGCAATCAATCTCTTTAAGATTACTCCACCTATAACCCTTACTACGGATTCAATGAGGGAGATCGGTCTATAGTTCATAGTACCGTCACGGTCTCCCTTCTTAAAAACTGGCACAATAGTAGAGGTTCCCCAGGATTTTGGGCAGCCTACTTTAGCTGCGGCATTAATTACAGCAACCAAGATCGAAGCCCAGAAAGAGGGGTTTGATTTAAAAAGGTCCGGCGGGACACCGTCTAGTCCTGGCGCCTTCTTATTTGTGAGATTAATATTGCCTTCCTCCACCTCCCCTACGGTGAACACAACTGATTCCTTATTCATGGTCCTGGCTGTCGACTGTACCAGGGTAAATTTACTTTTAAAAATATTAGCAAAGTGAGATACCCATTCTTTCTCAGTTATATTGGTGCCCACTGCCACAGCTCTTTCCACTGAGAAGAGTGGTCTGTTAATGATTTCCCAGATTCGGGAGCGGCTAGAGAGAGTCTGGGGATCTAAAAGCTCCCTCCACGTAGCCTCTTTCAGTTCCTTTGTGCGAGTTGCCAATGATTTTTTATATTTGTGCCGAAGAGCTTGAATCTGTTCTCTGTCCCTTGGTGTTTCTTTCAGGGCCGCCTTGAGATCTCTTGCGGCTTTAGAACATAGAGGACTAAACCATTTGGGTTCACTAAACGCCTTATTTTTCCCCGGGGCAGATAGCAAGTTCCCCACCTTAAAGACAATTTCTTCAAATGCTTTAAGGGTGCCCTTGGCGGTTGATTCCACATTTATGCAACACGAAAATTACGCCGCACATGCATCTTTGAGTACTTCATTAAAAAGGGACAGGATTACTTGGATCCATTTCAGCCGACGCTTACCATCGGTTGATTGTAACCGAGCAGGGTTTGATACAGAATGCTTTTTCTTCAATAAGCTACCTCCTAAATTCACACACACTGGGTTGTGGTCACTATGGGCGCATGCTAGAATTGAGAATCCCTTCAGGAAGGACGAGATGGGCCTAGAGAACAGCATATGGCCTATAAAGGATCCTTCCCCGCGACCTTTAAATGTCGGTTCCATTTGTCTACTAGTTGGGACGCAAAGCTCATAGCAGGGTACAGATCAAATTTATCAAGCATGTCATTAAGGACATTTCCCTGTGCGGAATGCTCAAAATGAAAACCCTGTATCAGTGAGCATCCCATAGACCCCATTTCTGTGTTTTTAGGGTCACCACACGGATGTACATTAAAGTCGCCTGTGATCATTAGATTATTTCTGTATGGGCCACAACACTGCTCTACAAAGTTGATCAACTCAGTTATCTTACAGCTTGCATTATTATGTACAGCGTTGTCGAAGTTTATCACACACAGGCTGGTGTTATGCCGCCCTAAGACGATTGCCTGTATATCTCTGTGGGTTGCATCTCAGAGCCAGGGAGGTAAAGATAACCAGACCTCCCCTTGCTCTGCCACTTTTAACACGTGTTGCAGGCACAAAGAACGCTTTGTACCCGGCCAGAGAAAGGTTACACTCAACCAACCACGTCTCCTGGAGACAGATTACCGAGAAATGAGTGACGAACTGTACCCATAGGGGGTCTGCGATCTTACCCATCAGCCCTGCGATGTTCCAAGACAATACATTATAATCTGGAGCATTATCATGGTTATCCCAAGATGTGGTGATATGCACCCCTGGGTGATCAATAGTTGATACCCCCTGGGAGTCATCTCCCTTAACCCTGTTCTTGGGTCGGTGTCTAATAATTCAGGATACGGCACTAATGCCACTGTATCCGAGAATGGGCCTGCATCTGTATCATGTTTATCAGAGGGTACACAATCTGACTACGAGGGCGAAATTTACCTCATTTTCTCGTAGTCAGTTACAGTCATTAAGTCCTGAGAGAGCTGCATATCTGTTGGGGCCTAACGGGAATTGGGGATAGTTGTAGGCCCCCGTGAGTTATACCCTACTGTCCTAGATTGAATTAAGCCAGACCTAATGTAATGATGATACTTGTAAAGCGCACTGTTACCCCATCTCGGGGTGTCCTGGCGCTGAAGACCGCTGGGGAACCCGTCCTGGCTTTCCCTGTGAGATGGTCCCTTCTGGGTATCTCCAAGGTGAAACCAGGCATCCCCGGCGTCTGTGGGGGGCCGTTGTAGAGATGAGGCAAGCTTAATGCCCAGAGTTGCTGAGTTTGATCCCTGGTTAGAGTAGGCACCGAGGTGAGAATTATCAAGTCCGTTGACCTTGGTCCACGACCCTGCCGCGTCGGGAATTGAACCCTGGTCCCGGGCCGTTCTCTGCTTCCGGTTCTGCCGCCTCTATCCAGTGAGCCACACCACTACACTAGATAGATCTCTCAGTTTATACGGTCGCACCCAGTGTCCCTGAGTCAGATTATGTTGCTCATCACTCCCCGCCGTGTAGAAAAAGCCAAGTGGCAGGATCTCTATACCTTGACCCCTATACACCACACCCAAATCTACCTCCATGAATATGCTTTCTGCTGCTAGGACGTTATAAAGATGTACAACTATACAGTCACCCCTTCGTGATTTCCTGGAGCTTCCCAGCCAGGACATGCAGCGTACCATATTAACATTATGTATAATACGATGCCCAACTGCTGTGTTACAGGCCAACCAATGTGTGACCTTATTTTTGAGTTGTACATAATCCTCTTTACCTCCATCAGGGAGAGTGGGTACATTACACAAAATGATCACTAGCGGGGCTGATTGGGGCGGTAGGTCAATAACCGGTGGGTTTTCTGAGCTTCTGATTCTCTTGGCTATACTGATGTTCTCCTCAGCCCGATCTAGAGCTACCGGGTTTGACTTCTCTGCTACTCCCTCTATGTGTTCTGTTCCTGCTTTACTGTTAGAATTTATCCCTTCTGACTCTCTTCCAACCTCATTACTGGTTAATGTTTTAGGCACTATGGATGTTTCAGTTAGTGGTGATGGCATTGTGTATGGAAAGCTATTACTGGTCCCGTTCGTTTTTTTTTGTTGTATCCCGGGACCAGTTTTCTACGTGCAAGCTACCAGGTTGGCCAATATTTGTGAATTGTTTATAGTGGCTAGTTCAAGCTTTCCCAGATTCTCATTTATTATTTTCAATCTTTCTATAAGTGGTAACATAAAAGATTTCAGTATTTGTTCCACTTGGGCCACAAAGCCTTCTGCGGCTTGTGCGGATAAAAGAGACCCCCTTAGATAACTGCGCCGTGGAGATAGAGGGGAGTTTGATGGGCAAACTCGTGGAAGTAATATTTCATGTTAGTTTTGGTGCTATAACAGGGTTCCCCACTTTATTAATTATTTTGGTCACTTTCGGGTGGCTACCCTTTTGACGTCCTCCACCTCGCTTTCTTTTCCCCGTTTGTGCAGGGCATGATGTAGATTTTGCGGACGGGGGTTCAACTGAAATATTAATGGTGTTTTGTACTGCAGGGCCACTTTCTTCAGATCCGGTACTATCTGTTGTGGTATTCATCAAAGTACCAGTTATGCTCCCTACCGACCCTGTGCTAACTTCTAAAAGGCTATCTCCAATAAGAATCTGGCTACCTAGTTGTACAGGGGCTTTTGCAGACATTATAGAGCCCAGGGACGACCGCTTCGAGCATAGGAGTTCCAAGGATAGGCGCTTTTCAGTGAGAGCAATTTCACGCTCCAGAACAACTGCAGCTCTCATTATAAAACTATCCAGTGTCCCAGTAACACTTCCCCAAATAGAACATGGCACCACTTTCCTCCCCCTTCCCTGTCGAAGTGCGATAATCTGACTCCCTGGTTGACCGTACCCAATCAAGGATAGCTATCAAATATTGGGTACCCAGGTTATCTGTATACAATTATACCAGTAAAGATCAAGCAATAAACAATTAATAAAGTGTCTCACTTAGAAGGAGGCTCGTTAGGGGGTGGCCCAGCACAGCCTCTTCCGGCCCCTGACGGCCACAGACGGCCCGACCTTTGCCCGGGCTTCGCCCAGCACCCACCCGCATGCATCCCGCGACGTGGGGAAAAGCAGATGGTTAAATAGGTCCCTGGTGGTGGAAGGGGAGAGGCTGCTGCTCCTGTCATGGCCCCCGCTCGCTCCTGGGGCTTGTAGTCCTGCCCTTGAGTGGTGCCTCGGTCCTGCCGCTAAACACAACGTCTCCCGCGAAGCGGGAGGCGCAAGGGAGAGAAATGCTCCCCGTCGGTGGAAGGGGAGGGGCTGCTGCTCCTGTCATGGCCCCCGCTCGCTCCTGGGGCTTGTAGTCCTGCCCTCAAGTGGTGCCTCGGTCCTGCTGCCAAACGCCGCGTCTCCCAAGAAGCGGGAGGCGCAAGGTAGAGAAATGCTTCCCGGTGGTGGAAGGGGAGGGGCTGCTGCTCCTGTCACGGCCCCTGCTCGCTCCTGGGGCTTGTAGTCCTGCCCTCGAGTGGTGCCTCGGTCCTGCCGCCAAACGCCACGTCTCCCGCGAAGCGGGAGGAGCAAGGTAGAGAAATGCTCCCCGGTGGTGGAAGGGAAGGGGCTGCTGCTCCTGTCACAGCCCCTGCTCGCTCCTGGGGCTTGTAGTCCTGCCCTCGAGTGGTGCCTCGGTCCTGCCACCAAACACCGCGTCTCCCCAGAGGCAATAAAATTACTATTCCAACTCCAAACAGTGCAACAGTAGGGAAAGTGGTGGACACCGTAGAGGTAAAAATGACTATTCCCACTCCAGTGAGTGCAACAGTAGGGAAAGTGTTGGATAGCGTAGGGGTAAAAATTACTATTCCCACTCCAGAGAGTGCAACAGTAGGAAAAGTGTTGGATAACGTAGGGGTGAAAATTACTATTCCCACTCCAGTGAATGCAACAGTAGGGAAAGTGTTGGATAGCGTAGGGGTTAAAATTACTATTCCCACTCCAGGAAGTACAAAAGTAGGGAAAGTGTTGGATAGCGTAGGGGAACAAAATACTATTCTCACTCCAGTGAGTGCAACAGTGGGGAAAGAGTTGGATAGCGTAGAGGTAAAAATTACTAATCCCACTCCAGTGAGTACAACAGTAGGGAAAGTGTTGGATAGCATAGGGGCAGAAATTTATATGCCAACTCCAGTGAATGTAATAGTGTTGAAAATGTGGATAGCATAGGGGTTAAATTAACATAATTAATAATTAAATAATTTTTGAAAAATGAATAACATATTACAAATTAAATTAACTAAGAAATTAATAATACATAACAATAAAATGTAATTACATTTTACTTAAATAAAATTAAATTACTTCCCACCCTATTCCCCCATAAACACACAATCAACTACACATACAAATAAACATAATTAATGTAACTATCAATTAATCAATTACTAAAAATATATTACCAATTAATAATAAATTATCAATAAATTAATAATAACAAAAAAATCTAAAATGTAATACATTAATTATAATTAATATGATTATAAATTAATCAATTATAAAAAATGAATTACAAATGAATAATTGATAAACAATAAATTAATTATCAAGAACAATAAATTAAAAAATGTTAATCAATGTGTGGTAATTAAATTACTTCCCACCCTACTTCCCTATAAACCCACAACCTGCTACACATAAAAATTAACATAATTAATGTCATTATCAATGAATCAATGAATAAAAAAATAATTACCAATTAATAATTAATTACCAATAAATTAATAACAATGAATAAAAACATATTAATTGGCTATACTGATGTTCTCCTCAGCCCGATCTAGAGCTACCGGGTTTGACTTCTCTGCTACTCCCTCTATGTGTTCTGTTTCTGCTTTACTGTTAGAATTTATCCCTTCTGACTCTCTTCCAACCTCATTACTGGTTAATGTTTTAGGCACTATGGATGTTTCAGTTAGTGGTGATGGCATTGTGTGTGGAAAGCTATTACTGGTCCCGTTCGTTTTTTTTTTTTGTATCCCGGGACCAGTTTTCTGCGTGCAAGCTACCAGGTTGGCCAATATTTGTGAATTGTTTATAGTGGCTAGTTCAAGCTTTCCCAGATTCTCATTTATTATTTTCAATCTTTCGATAAGTGGTAACATAAAAGATTTCAGTATTTGTTCCACTTGGGCCACAAAGCCTTCTGGGGCTTGTGCGGATAGAAGAGACCCCTTAGATAACTGCCCGTTGAGATAGAGGGGAGTTTGATGGGCAAACTCGTGGAAGTAATATTTCATGTTGGTTTTGCTGATATAACAGGGTTCCCCACTTTATTAATTATTTTGGTCACTTTCGGGCGGCTACCCTTTTGACGTCCTCCACCTCGCTTTCTTTTCCCCGTTTGTGCAGGGCATGATGTAGATTTTGAGGATTGGGGTTCAACTGGAATATTAATGGTGTTTTGTACTGCAGGGCCATTTTCTTCAGATCCGGTACTATCTGTTGTGGTATTCATCAAAGTACCAGTTATGCTCCCTATCGACCCTGTGCTAACTTCTAAAAGGCTATCTCCAATAGGAATCTGGCTACCTAGTTGTACAGGGGCTTTTGCAGACATTATAGAGCCCAGGGACGACCGCTTCGAGCATAGGAGTTCCAAGGATAGACAATTTTCAGTGAGAGCAATTTCACGCTCCAGAACAACTGCAGCTCTCATTATAAAACTATCCAGTGTCCCAGTAACACTTCCCCCTATAGAACATGGCACCACTTTCCTCCCCCTTCCCTGTCGAAGTGCCATAATCTGACTCCCTGGTTGACCGTACCCAATCAAGGATAGCTATCAAATATTGGGTACCCAGGTTATCTGTATACAATTATGCCAGTAAAGATCAAGCGATAATCAATTAATAAAGTGTCTTACTTAGAAGGAGGCTCGTTAGGGGGTGGCCCAGCCCAGCCTCCTCCGGCCCCTGACGGCCACAGACGGCCCGCCCTTTGCCCGGGCTTCGCCCGGCGCCCACCCGCATGCATCCCGCGACGTGGGGAAAAGCAGATGGTTAAATAGCTCCCTGGTGGTGGAAGGGGAGGGGCTGCTGCTCCTGTCACGGCCCCCGCTCGCTCCTGGGGCTTGTAGTCCTGCCCTCGAGTGGTGCCTCGGTCCTGCCGCCAAACGCCGCGTCTCCCGCAAAGCGGGAGGCGCAAGGTAGAGAAATGCTCCCCGGTGGTGGAAGGGGAGGGGCTGCTGCTCCTGTCACGGCCCCTGCTCGCTCCTGGGGCTTGTAGTCCTGCCCTCGAGTGGTGCCTCGGTCCTGCCACCAAACGCCGCGTCTCCCCAGAGGTAATAAAATTACTATTCCAACTCCAAACAGTGCAACAGTAGGGAAAGTGGTGGACACCGTAGGGGTAAAAATTACTATTCCCACTCCAGTGAGTGCAACAGTAGGGAAAGTGTTGGATAGCGTAGGGGTAAAAATTACAATTCCCACTCCAGAGAGTGCAACAGTAGGAAAAGTGTTGGATAACGTAGGGGTGAAAATTACTATTCCCACTCCAGTGAATGCAACAGTAGGGAAAGTGTTGGATAGCGTAGGGGTTAAAATTACTATTCCCACTCCAGGAAGTACAAAAGTAGGGAAAGTGTTGGATAGCGTAGGGGAACAAAATACTATTCTCACTCCAGTGAGTGCAACAGTGGGGAAAGTTTAGGATAGCATAGGGGTAGAAATTTATATTCCAACTCCAATTAATGTAATAGTGTTGAAAATGTGGATAGCGTAGGGGTTAAATTAACATAATTAATAATTAAATAATTTTTGAAAAATGAATAACATATTACAAATTAAAATTAACTAAGAAATTAATAATACATAACAATAAAATGTAATTAAATTGTACTTAAATAAAATTAAATTACTTCCCACCCTATTCCCCCATAATTACACAACCAACTACACATACAAATAAACGTAATTAATGTAACTATCAATTAATCAATTACTAAAAATATATTACCAATTAATAATAAATTATCAATAAATTAATAATAACAAAAAAATCAAAAATGTAATACATTAATTATAATTAATATGATTATAAATTAATCAATTATAAAAAATGAATTACAAATGAATAATTGATTAACAATAAATTAATTATCAAGAACAATAAATTAAAAAATGTTAATCAATGTGTGGTAATTAAATTACTTCCCACCCTACTTCCCTATAAACCCACAACCTGCTACACATAAAAATTAACATAATTAATGTCATTATCAATGAATCAATCAATAAAAAAATAATTACCAATTAATAATTAATTACCAATAAATGAATGCCAATGAATAAAAACGTATTAATCAATTAATTATAATTAACCCACAACCCGATCTGATACTAAAACTCAAAATGTACTTTAAATACATTACTAATTTCTAAACAGTTAATACATATGTTTAAAAATAATAAAACTACATTATAAAAAATGTTAAACATACATATAAAATACATACCACTAATAATATCTGTATTATTAAAAACATTTTTGCTAACGATATTACTTACTTTGATATTATTAACTTCGATATTACTTACTTCGATATGAAAAAAATATATATTACTGACCTGGAGGTCGATATTCCGGTCAACGATATTCTTGACATAGATATTCTGTCCCTACGATATAAAAAACTCAATATTACTGTATATCAATATTAAAAAATTTAGATTTTGACTGCTCACCCTAACCAAATATCACCTAGAGAGGGAAAATTATCTAAGGAGCACTCTTGCTCCCCCAACTCATATAGTCAAAACAACAAAAGAGTGTACCTTCTCAGGGAAAGAGCAGGCATGATGAATCAAGCTTGATTCTTTAGAAAGCCCACACTCACCAACCTAGTTGGTGACATGCTTCATCATCGGCCCCAACCAGGAGAGGCCGAGTGCCCCCCTGGTGTGCTTCAACACCTGAATTACTGCGGAGCAGGTTTTTTGTTTGAGTGACAAGTGAAAGTGAGAGTGTAGTGGTTAAAAATGCCTATATTGTGTCGAAAATAATTTATTAGTTGGCCATTCAGACGCACTTAAAAAAGAGGTGTGTGATGTGTAAAGTGGATTGATTGGTCAGCTATATCCCATTGTGCAAGGTCAACATGTTTCTGCCTATATGATGCTATTAGCCAGGCATTCTCCAGGACCAAAGTGTGAACCTCGGTGGTATGGGTGCGCTAAGGCCCACCCTAACCTGAGGTCATAAGTGTGAAAAATGTAAATCCTAGTTAGGTGTTCCTCATATTTAGAGAAACCAGATTGTAACTGTAACAGAAGACAGACAATGACAAACATACAAAGAAAAAACAAACAATGATTATTTAAGTTGTGAAACTCATGCGTTTTTCATTTGAAATTTCTCATACACTGGTGCTCTTCACGGAAAAAGCCTTAGCTACACCAAAGTTCAAAGGATTAAATTCTTCGACAGTCCTTTTTATTAGTTGTCCAGCTTTCACATCCACTCATTGTTACAGGAACGACAATTCATATCTTTGTTGTCAGTGAGGTGCCTTCACTCTTTATTACTTTATCCAGGCTTGTCATTGCTTTCTTCAAGTGGAAGTCGTCTTCTGACTATAGGGATGCAGTCAACATCACGACTTAGCTCTATTGTCAATTCTGAGACTTTGTGAGATTCCTGTAGACATGATTTTATTTCTTTTCACATCATCTTAAATCCTGCTTCAGCCCCCTATTTTCTTTGTCCTTGACAATTCATTGTCAGCAATCTAGCTAGCTCGAGACAAAATGTCAGTGGGACTAGCTGATTTCAGGACAAGGCAGACTAATGGGTGTTTTTGCTCTATGCAGGGACAAAGGATTTCTACAGAAGGGAATATTGTAAACACGAGAACACCTGCAGGCTTGGAAGGAAACAAGACAGAAGCAGGTTGGAACAGGAAGTCTGCCGGGTAAACTATCAAGATAACACAAGTTAAAACAGAAAGGTAAACGCAATGAAACGATAGACAAACTATCATTTATGATCCTTGGAAGTGATCTCTCTGTTAGGTGAAAAAGATCTTATACGAAGGCGAGGAGCAGATTTGTCTCACTGAGTTCATGGAGACGCTCATCAGCTTCTAGGAATCTGACTGGCACCCTTGGGAGCAATGAAAAGCAGAATATAATATAATCACACATGAAGACAAAGGAGAACATCAGAAGGAACACCGAAACGGGAACTGAGCTTTGGGAAACTCTGGACTGGAATAATGATCAGGAACAGGAATGGAATACACAAAACTGAGTATACTGAAATTATGCACACTAACAGGAACATGAAGCAATAACAGGAACACAGCAGCATTTTATTCACAGGGGTGCATGGGGTTTAACCACTTACTGCTGTGGGCCATTAAGTCTCAGGCTCTTTTTGACTTGCCCCATATGGCTGTATCTCTATGTTAACTAATGGGGCCTACTTGTATAGTCATAGATATCTGCAATGAGAACCTAAAGGAAAAAAAATGAAAAAAGAACACAAAAAGAAGCATATGGCATTACAACATCCAACATGCTGGTTCAGTGACCTAAAGAAAAATGTGAGGGCAGTACCATGTAGACAGAATATGTCATTCTAATAGTGTGGGGTGCCCTGTAAAGAAAAGGGACAAACACAGGACACACATACATATAACATAAAACACACGCTCTATTTGGATATCCATTAAGATGATGTGATGGTCAGGAATCTAGAAATATTAGTTTTCAAAAGTCAACAAATCATTTTAGTGCATACTTGCTGCCCCAACTGTGGTTGGCATCATGAGCCTCCGTGATAAATCTTCCGTATGGCAAGTTCATCCATCTGAAACGAAACTTTTTCAATGTGAATGATTACAAAAAACAAGCTGTGGACCTCAAAAATTAGATTCAGAAACGACAATATCCTACATTTGTGATAGATAGGGCAATGAAAAGGGGTTCGCAACAACAACAGAGAAGCTCTTCTGGAAAAGAAGGAACATAAAGAACCAAACAAAAGGCCTATCTGTGTGACCACTTTTAATACACACTCTAATGAAATCTCTAAGATTGTAAATAAACACTGGCGGACCCTGGTATGTAGCCATTTGGACTTCCAAAAAACCCTCTTTGCCCACAAGCGAGGAAGAAACCTTAAAGATATTCTAATCCATACCCGTCCACGCGCAAACCAACAGGAACAACCAACACTCCCTGGGGTGCAGGGCCACCACCCGTGTGGAAACTGTAGCAGCTGCCACTTGATGAAAAAAAGTAAGCACCTGACTTTCAGGAATGGTAAGACAAGGGAACAAAGAAAGTTTACAAATTGTAACAGCAAACACGTCATATACATGATTACTTGCCCATGTGGGCTTGAGTATATCGGGATGACAACAAGACCTGCAAAGACCAGAATCAAGGAACATAAGACCAATGTGAGGTGAAAAAAAAAGCACAACTAAAATGGCATCTCATTTTTTGACAGAAATGTACTGTGTGAACGATCTGAGCTGGACTATAATTGAGCAACTGCCCACTGAGAAAGGCCTTTTTGAAAAAGAACGTTGGGTGTTCCGTTTAGGTACCCATATTGAGGGGCTGTATGATGACATTCCTTGGGGCCAGCTTAACTAGTCAGCTTCCTATACTGATTCTGACCAGGTGTGGGCATTCACCCTAGTGATTTTACCCTCACTTTAGATTATTCATTTTTGCCAGGGGTATCACATTAGCCTGTGTGACATAGGAAAACCCTTGAGACAAACTATACAGCCTGTCCAGCTTCTCCAACTGACATGGTATGACATGGTAATAATCATCTGTGTTTTTTTTCAAACAAACACTAACACCTACAATCATAATTGGCACATAATTGCCTTGGCTGACTCGCATTTGTGCCTCAGGTGCACATTTATTTTTTCGCTGCCTCAATGTTGTGTACATCTAAACTGATCATAACTTTCAGAAATATGGTGTCTGTTGCTTGTCTCGTACTCTATACAATTCTATATTCCTCCAGTATTGAAACAAGTTAGGGCACTACTCCCGTGAGTTCAAGCAGCGCCGCAGCTCACTCTGCCCATGCGCGATTGTAGTCTGCAACTAGTCCTTCCACCGCACAGTCGCACGAACTGTTTCTCCGAGTGCTCAGGTGCGGTTTGCTCACACTACATGGCGATAACATTTTGAGGAAGAATAAGACCCGGAAATACCTTATAAGGCCCCTAGTTTTTCCCGGTTTGTACCAATTAACGGTGATTGAATGTTGTATTTAAAGGTAGACAATCGGCCTACAAACATTATCGACAGAGCCGCGGTTGGGGCAGACAAGCACCAGGATTCTCCTGCTTTAGTGAGTATGATTCAGCGAAGACAGATCACAGGGCAAAACTTCTTCCACCAAGTGAGTAAAATACGAGGCCATGACTGTGATTATTTTCTCCGCTCATTTTTTGTAGGATGCTATTGAGCATCTCAACCCCACCGTTTTGGAGGCTCATGATGCCAGCCACTGTTGGGGCAGCAAGTATGCACTAAAATGATTTGTTGACTTTTGATAACCCACTAATATTTCTAGATTCCTGACCATCACATCATCTTAACGGATATCCAAATAGAGCGTGTGTTTTATGTTATACTAGCAGCCCGTCCCTACGTTGTCCGGGTATGCATTGCTGCCGGCCAGTAGTATATTGTTTGGTAAGATTTTGTTTTGATAGCATTTCTTATCTGTGACAGGCCTGTGAAAATGCTCCGATTCACAGTGCACTGCTGATGCACTTAAGAGTGCGTGTTCAGTAGTGTGTGGTAAATAAAATTACCAGGACATTTTTCTATACATTAATATCAATAAGGATAGCTCATATAATGAGAGGCAGAGTCCGTGGTATCTGAGTCAAAAGGGTTTTATTTCAATGACTCGAGCCAGGGGAGAATCGGTTTCCATCACCACTAAGGTTCAGGAAGGGATATCTAACGTTTTATGAACATCACACATTATATATAGTAAAACCACATAATTGCAATGAATACAGTAGGCGTAACACTCCAGGCGGAGCAAGTGAAAAGAGAGAGATAAGAACACATTGGCGTAAAAAGGCGTATAAAGAGGCGTACACGTGGGTGTTCACTTGATGAGTCATAGGAGTGTCATAGGTGGGTGGATGCATAGAGGAGATCTGCAGGGTCATCAGAAACCTTTACCCTACATGTGTGCGCGACTGATCATGACGTGAAATTGACGTGTAACTGGGGAGAGCTGGGGGTTGCCTTTAGCACTAGAAGAGGAGTTTGGAGTCTGGGATGTCAGAACGACCTGCACCATTGGCATATCTGATATCTTGTGTTTGGAGGATGTATTGTCTGAAGTAAAGGTCTCTCGAGCAGAAGTCGTTCATCACTAATTGCTAGAGTGTGCATATATTTCTTCGTGCATTGCGTGGGGGCCATGGGCCTACTATGGCAACGGGTTCAGTAAATCACTTGCATGGAGACAGGAAGGCTGGGCCCTATGCTCTGCAGGAGGAAATATGTTTACCTATTTCACTAGACTGGAATGTATTTTTACGGAGGCTGAGCAGATAACTGTAGGCAAAATACCGTCTTGGCAGGCAGGCCGGGCACCTCTCGGCTGGGCAGGGAGTAAGGGATGTGAAACAGGAGCCCATATTACTATCGATGCCCAGGCTGCTGGCGCAAGTCGCCTCTTAGTTCCCATTCCGAATAGTTACCAAATAAAGAGACGGGCGCTGGCAGCAGAAATCACAAGAACAGGATTTATTACTCATGAGGAGAGCCTGTCATTTCGGACACGAAACACAGTGTCTTTCGGGAGGTGCTCTAACAAGTTCTCTGAGACATCACCTTTTATACCTTACAAAACATTCCTTATTACAATAACGACATTGTGAAACAAGGAGAAGACATCCCCGTAATCCTCGTGTCAATCCTACCCCACATATATCCACAATAGAGACCCTTGACCTGCCGATAAGAGGAGGGGGTAATCACACAGCTGAGTGTTCCGCCGATTTTTAGGATATGTGCGCCTGATCGTAGCCCAGGGGGTGGGGAGGCCAGGATCAATAGTGGGTCCTTTGAAGAGGAGTGACTCCATACAATAAGGGGCAGTAAACAGTATCTCCCGGCTTAGGCGATGGCCTCGGACCTGTGTGGACAGTCGGACTCGGGGGAAGGGGTCATCAAAGGAGTGGTAGTCCTGCCGCGTGGACAATTCAAGCGCGGAGGGATGGTTTATCAACAGAGGGGTATTCATGGAAGGAGAGGGGGTGTTGGTCAGGCGCGAGCGTGACTCCCAAGGACAGAGTCGCACAGAGAGAGAGAGGTCTTATTGACTCGTGCATGAGAGAGCGGGGGCAGTCAGGTACAGCTGGGGAGGGTTATGTCAGCTGAGGTGAAGGATGCCTCTTCAAGAGGAAATGGGGGGGTTTTGCGTGGGTCAAGCAGGAGGGTTGCCTTTCAGGGCAGGGTCGCGCAGAGGGAGAGGGTTTCATGGTCTATGCATGTGAGAGGGGGGGGTTTAAATACGCGTAGAAGGGAAGCGGGTGATTCCAATGAGCGGGCAAAAGGCCATGGTGCCTAAAATGGCTGTCAGGTACATGGGGGCACGGGCTTTTACTGGCGGAGTGGTGCGGTTAACGTACAGGGAAGGGAATGGGAAAAGACAAATGAACGCCGCTTATGTACATCAATTTCGTGATTTTCCACAGTCGCCGCTTTTTACATAACAAAGTTCAATTCCTAATTGATGGGGGTACATATAAACAGGTGCGGTTGAAGAATTAGCATTTGTCAATACTAACATATGGCATATAATCATGGACAGTTGATGTGATTGGTAGAATGCAGCACATAGGAAATTGCATTTGTTGAGTTCCTAACGTTCAAACGTACTACATAGCATAAATGCTTCTGATTTTCTCAAAAAATGTGACCAATGAACATTTTGACCAAGTAGTTGAGGGAGGAATTCAGTCCAATACACAAGATCTCTTCGTCACAGTGTCTTTTTAGCAGTGAGCCATCACTGGTAGGCTCTCGTTCGTATCTTTTCGTTGGCGCTGTTGAGCACCGGCGGTGGAGCTATAGGTCCAGCTCGGATCTATCCTTACGCGTTGCAGGGTGCGGTCAGTCCTCCGCTGTTAGACCACAGTCCTGTTCCCTAACCAATCCTTTTAGTGGCGCCTTATGCTCGGCACCTATATTTCCGTGGCACCACCCTATTTCCACCTAAATGCTGTTCTTCCTTTTGGCAAGAAGTCACGTGGAAAAGAGGGTGTGTGGTTCAAATAGTCGATAGGAGAGAGAGCGGAGTGGGGTCAGATTTCCTGGGACACACCAAAGGGACCAAGGGAGCAAAGGATAACAAGCAAGCAGGCCCATCAATCGGGCCCAAAAAAGGGGGCGAAGACTTCAGGCACACGTGGGTTAGCAGACGGAGGGCTTCAGGGCAGCCCGTCAAGTTTCATTTTCCACGTTTGAAATTGCTGTCTCGTCCCGTATCTTGTTGCTCTGCAGCTCCACCTTTGGTTGAGGTCACATGTGTCTCAAGATCTGCAGCCAGGCTGTACGTCACGTCCGACCCTTCTCCTCCGGTGATCGTATATCCTTGAATAGGTACAAAACAAGCTTTTAGAGAACTGGCAGGAGAAGAGATTTTTACATTTGAATTCCACTCGCAATCCTAACACCTGGGTGTTATGCTCATTGGTCATAGTCAGAAGTCTATTATCATGAAGTAAGCATGTGGGCATTTCTACTGTGTTCGTACTAAGCCTAATCGGCGTTCATTCATGACACATATGGACAGAAGTCAGACTCTTATCACTTCCGTATTTCATCAAAAACTCCAAGATTGGCAACATTCAGGGGAGACTCGTCCTTCTAACCCGAGCCTTTAACAGTCTTACATTTCCCTTTAGAGCTGGCTAACCCTTTCAAACAGGGCGGGGGTGCTATTATCGAGAGACAGGGTTAAACAGGTTTTTCTCGAGGGGCGACAGTTACTCATGGTCATCAGATATACATCGGGGACAGCAGCTGGGGTCAATCAAGTGGGGCGGGGAAGCTTCGGGCATTCGCGCTTGAGTGCAAAGGGTTGGGGCAATCTGGGCATTGGGGGTCAATCTGGACATTGGCGCTTGTCTCTAACGAACTGAAAAGTAGGGTGCCATGGACATATAGTTCCCCTATAAAAGGCCAGATTTAGGGGACCTTAGCCGTCTTACCTGTCCTTCCTTTCTTAGCCAATTCGAGTTCATTCATTTTGCAGAAAGGAGAGGTAGTAATTATGGCGAGATACAATCATTTTAGTTTCTGTCAATTTCGCTGAACACCTTCGCGTTCAATAAGTATCCAATCAGACTGGTGCCAGCGAGGCACAATTTTACCATAAAAAGGAAGATGGAACAGGGGGACTCTCGTAGAGAGTGAGAGTCGTCCGCAATCTAAACGAGCCATTCGGTACACGTATGACATGTAGAGAGAGAGAGAGAGAGAGAGAGAGAGAGAGAGAGAGAGATATAGGGAGATAGTGAGGGAGAGAGAGAGAGAGAGAGAGACGTGTACAGTAATGAGTCATTTAGTGCGCTCACAACACAGAACAGCAGGGGTCAGGTAACACAGAGACGCGAGCAAAGGGGAGACATAAACCCATACAGTACAGGCACACAAACTCAGACAAAGGAAGACAGTACATGTGTTACATATATAAGAGATTCACGACAAAACATAGAACAGTTATTGGCCAAAAAGATCTCTTTTTGCATGCTGCGTATCTTTAATATCCTGTTTATCTACGTGCTGAGCTCTTTTTACCTTTCCTCCTTTTCCTCTTGTTTGCTATTTTTGCGAATGTTCTCGGTTGCTAATACTTACACCTTGGCCAGTTGGTCAGGAATTAACCTGGTTGTGCTACTACTCATGGTGGGATCTTTGAGTCGTTTTTCCTTTTCTCCCTTTGGTGGAAAGGTTCTCCAGGCTGAGGCAACGGAGGGCATTAATCGGGAGAACAGTCGGACAGCTTAGCTATATCTATAAAAGTGCGAGAAGGAGGTGGTACATTTTTGAACATCAACATCATTCCTACTTTTCCAGACGGGTGGTGCCTAGGTAAACCTTACCCCGGAACTTTTCCTTGTCCTTTCCCTATCTAGTAAAACGTCATAGTTGCACTATCTGGCGTGCTGGTTAGAGTCAAATTCTGTCATACAGTACTAACCCGTCAAGTTTCTATGTCAGTCCATCCTCCCAGTTGCTACCTTCTAAGGAGGCACAGTCATATCTAAGTCTACGCCTTTCAAGGCTTCGTTAGCATAAGTACTATGCTCAAATCCCCTTTTTCTCCTTCTGTCGGTCGTTCGACCATCGCTCTTCCATACTTCAACCGATGTTCCGACGTGACCTGCAGAAGGGAGGAGAAAGAAGGGGGTGGGGGCAGCATTCAAAACACATCAGCGCGCAATAGTCCGAAAATGTTTTTACCTACCACATACTCGACCTATCTCCACGTAGTGCATTCTCTACCATCTCGGCGTTTAAGCCAAGAGGGACCAGTAGTGTTAGATAGATAATCATCGATGGTCTGCGTATCTACATGAATCACTTGATCGTGACCTTTTAGGTCGTGTGCAAGGGTGGTGGTCAGGTGGTATTTCTGTGGTGTCGCTTAAGGGCGTCTAAAAACACTTTTCCGGCTGCCTGTGACACATAATGTAGCTGCTAAATATCGGGCCTTTTTACCCTTCAACCTTAATAAAGCTGCTCATTTTTCGCTTATATTGGAGACAGTAGTAACACATTCAAAAGCTCATTAATGCAACCACTACAATTATACTTTCCTTTTCAAAATACCTTTAATTAATAATGTTGGCGCACAAATACGGGCCTACAACCCAGTGGGCCGGCCACGGAGCAGACTGGAACCGTGCATAAGAGGAACGAAGTCGGTGATCATTTATTTCATAAAGTGCAGCAGTGCAATAAAATCGTATCGAACTTTCCTACAGGGCGAGTATGATGCATGTCAAGAATTCAAGCTTTCAATAATATTACCTCATTGTCTAACTATTTACTCAAAGCCTAACGTTTATCAATTCATTGTCCAAATGCTCAATCAGTGCTTATTTCATACCAATTCATTGCTTCCAAACATAATTAGTACCCACCCTAAATCAGTTCACTGTCTCAACACATAATCACTATCCATCTTATCGACTTTCATTGTCCAAAAAATGCATACATATCTCGGAGCATCAATGTTTGAGCAATCCGGGTGAACAAGGAGTTTGAAAGTTTCATTTTTGTATCGGCGCCATTTTGGGCGAGGTCAGGCAGGTCCCAGTATAGTCAGAATGCCTCCACTGACTCGTGGTTGGATCAGAACCTCTTTTGGCAGTTCAAAAAAGTTTTTCGCAATGGGGTAACAGACTAGCGATATGAACCATCAGTCAAAAGTGGGGAGGGAGGCAATAATCTTTCCTACCGGGTCATTCTGGTGTTCCACCGGAACTGAACAAATCTGTATCCTTGCGGGATTTTAGTCATTTCCAAACTGAGGCTGGCGCCGGCAGGAGTGCACCGACGTCTCGTGGCTCCATCGGAGGACAGGGCGGGGGGCACCTCGTGGAGAGGTCGGCCCCCCCGGCTCTTTTAGAATCTTCAAGGTTGAGGAGTACAGGGCGTGTGCCCGTCCCGGGCAAGGAAACCCGCTTTTTGATATGGACCCTTCTTCAAGCAGGAGCGGTGGGGTGTCGCTGGAAGCCTCCACCTGGAGGGAGGTGGGGGAGGCTCGTTCGCGCCGCCTCCCCCTTCCAGCGACCCCGCGCCGTTCTTCGGCTCCAGCGCTTTGGTACAGCCGTGCCAGGCAATGAAGATGGGGGGGGGTCGGAGGCAGCAAGACATCCCCCCCTTGTCATGTGGCGGGACTACCTGCAACTCAAGCGTTGTCGTGTGGCGGGACTACCTGTCACTCTCAGGGGTTGCCGCTGGCGGGGCTACCTGCAACTATCCAGGGCCGTTCAGGACATAAGTGAAAAGAAAGGAGTGTTGTTGCAGCCATTATAGCTGAAAGAAGCGCTGCCGACCTCGCCTTGGCTTCGGACTTTGATGTTGGCCGGATCGGGCAAGCGAAAGAAGGGGGGGGGTCGGTGGCCGAGGCAAGACATCCCCCCCCGGGGCCCGCAGGGCAGAAGGAAGGAAGGGAATGGGGAGACCATCACGACCTCCGGGCCGTCCGCCCCACAGTCTCCCCCTCCGACGGCGGCCAGCCAGGCCCTGCTCTGCACGCGCCGAGGCCTCGCCTTCCGGATGGGCGTAACCGCGGACCTGTTGCACGCCGGGAGCTTCCGGAATGGGGGTAGGTGTCTATGGATTTGTATCTATTTCATGTTACCGTTATTTGGGCGTGGTGGGCAATGAGGCAGACATGTTTGAAGCAGGAATAGGCAACGGAACCTAGCTACCTCGTGGCTGTCTTGCTGTCGAGCTTTCGCTATTTTATATTTCTTATTACAAACTATTCCTAATGTTTCTTATTTATAGTGAAGTCGAAAGCTCATCAGGAGGTTACTGACTTAGCCCGATTTCTTTTATTTTTCCTTCTTTTCCTTAGCGTGTTTCAAGCTAAAGTTTCTGTTAACAGGGTACGGTGATCACTTCATATTTTTACGTGTCCCTTTTCATTAGGGGTACTCCTGGACGGACCAGATGAGTTACCTCCAATAAATGGTCCGTGGTGGAACTAGATTATCAATCAGTGGGGAACACATGTCCCTTCATTAGGGTATCATCCTGGACGGACCAAATGATGTACCTCCAATTACTAGGGTAGCCTCCTGGACGGACCAGATGGGCTACCTCCAATAAATGGTCAATGAGTGGGGAGCATATGTCCCTCCATTAGGGTAGCCTCCTGGGCGGACCAAGTGAGCTACCCCCAATAAATAGTCAATCAGTGGGGAGTGGGTAGGCCTGACGAATCATAAAGGGGGATAACCTACCCTTTACTATTTGCAAAGACTAGACAGAATATTTCTATTCCACGTTGTTTGCAAACAGAAAATACCTCAAACAAACAATTCCTTGGACAACAATGTCCAGTCAATCAATCAATCAGTGGGGAGAAAAAACAGGCATGACGGATTACAACGGGGACAAACGTCTGCATTACCTGCCCTTCGCTATCTGCAAAGGGAGACAGAATATTCCTATTCGTCTCTGTTTGTGGACAGGGAAGATCTCAAAGAGCAACAATCGATTATTAATCGATATCAAACAATCAGTGGGGAGAAAGGTAGGCCTGACGAATCATAAAGGGGCATAACCTACCCTTCTCCATCTGCAAAGAGAGACGAACGTTCCTATTCGCCGCTGTTTGCAAACAGAATGTCTCGTTCTCAAGAAGAGAACCAATATTTCAAGTAGCCACCAAAGCTAAATGAACCAATAACAACAATATCAGTATTTAAATACCGATTCCAATACAATCAATCAATCAATCAGACGGACAAAACCACCCTACCAATCAGGCGTAAAAAACACCCTACTTAATCTTACCCGGACCGGACCATGCGGATAGTTCTTCGTCTTCCCCCTCCAGCGCCCAATCGTTCTCTTACTCTATGCAGCATTCCTGTGGGATTCCAGTCAGGACAGTAGGTCACTCGAGAGAGGTCCGTTCAGAATCGGTGAAGTTCATTCAATCGGCAGCCAGACGAGGGCCCTCTCAAGGCAGGTATACTCCGATCATTTAGATGTTCACCTCATCGTCTGGATCTCTCTTACTGGGCCTTATGTCACTGATGGACCCCGCGTTGGGACGCCAATTGTGAAACAGGAGCCCATATTACTATCGATGCCCAGGCTGCTGGCGCAAGTCGCCTCTTAGTTCCCATTCCGAATAGTTACCAAATAAAGAGACGGGCGCTGGAAGCAGGAATGCCAAGAACAGGATTTATTACTCATGAGGAGAGCCTGTCATTTCGGACACGAAACACAGTGTCTTTCGGGAGGTGTTCTAACAAGTTCTCTGAGACATCGCCTTTTATACCTTACAAAACATTCCTTATTACAATAACAACATTGTGAAACAAGGAGAAGACATCCCCGTAATCCTCGTGTCAATCCTACCCCACATATATCCACAATAGAGACCCTTGACCTGCCGATAAGAGGAGGGGGTAATCACACAGCTGAGTGTTCCGCCGATTTTTAGGATATGTGCGCCTGATCGTAGCCCAGGGGGTGGGGAGGCCAGGATCAATAGTGGGTCCTTTGAAGAGGAGTGACTCCATAAAATAAGGGGCAGTAAACAGTATCTCCCGGCTTAGGCGATGGCCTCGGACCTGTGTGGACAGTCGGACTCGGGGGAAGGGGTCATCAAAGGAGTGGTAGTCCTGCCGCGTGGACAATTCAAGCGCGGAGGGATGGTTTATCAACAGAGGGGTATTCATGGAAGGAGAGGGGGTGTTGGTCAGGCGCGAGCGTGACTCCCAAGGACAGAGTCGCACAGAGAGAGAGAGGTCTTATTGACTCGTGCATGAGAGAGCGGGGGCAGTCAGGTACAGCTGGGGAGGGTTATGTCAGCTGAGGCGAAGGATGCCTCTTCAAGAGGAAATGGGGGGGTTTTGCGTGGGTCAAGCAGGAGGGTTGCCTTTCAGGGCAGGGTCGCGCAGAGGGAGAGGGTTTCATGGTCTATGCATGTGAGAGGGGGGGGTTCAAATACGCGTAGAAGGGAAGCCGGTGATTCCAATGAGCGGGCAAAAGGCCATGGTGCCTAAAATGGCTGTCAGGTACATGGGGGCACAGGCTTTTACTGGCGGAGTGGTGCGGTTAACGTACAGGGAAGGGAATGGGAAAAGACAAATGAACGCCGCTTATGTACATCAATTTCGTGATTTTCCACAGGGAGTGGTCAGGGATGCATACCTAAACTGTAGTGTTTCAGAGCCAGAAGAGGCTCGGAGCCTGAATTCAGGGCCTGGCTTGGCTGGGCCACAAAAGCGTGTGCTTCTCGATATTTAAACGTGTACCATGTGAATGCATTGGCAACGTAGGCCTTAGTGCAGAATTAACGTTTCATTCGTGGAAGGCCCTATAACTGACAGGCTAACATTGGACGGAAATGCAGGGACAATATTATGACAGGCACGGGAAGGGAATTACGTGATAACATGAACATACATGGGGCATAGGTACGTGGATAGGGTGCGAGTGGGGGGACACACTGACCACATAAAATTTCTGTTTCCTCATTCCCTCCTTGTCCCCTACTGCGCCCTTTAGCATATATATATTCATGAGACCATCTATTTGTTCTTATAGCATCATTTGCTCGTCTTTTTTCATTCGAGCACGGGAACGTGAACGTGGACGGGGAATACAAGCAGCGGCACACAAGCCGCAAATCGCTGGGCCACATTGCAGACAGAGACAGCAACTGAATAATATAAGCAGTATTATTCCTAGGAAGGATAACACTTTCCATCCCCAGGCTGATATCACACTCCAGAGCCAACCGGACCAAGTCCAGGTGCCTGGATTCTGGTGTATCTGGTGAGCTATCTTATGGAGCCTTGTTATTGCTGCATATACTGACGGTGCGGTATTAGGAATAAACACACAACAACTGGAGCCGATCACTCTACAAGCTCCACCCCTATCAGCCAGGATGACGTCAAGAACAAGGCGGTTCTGAAGAACAACAAGTCTCATAGCAGACTGTTCCTCGGTCAGGTTACCTAAGGCAGAAGTAGTCTCATTCACTACTGCTTCCAACGTTCTGGTTAATCTGCGTATTAATTTACTGTTTTGGACGGGACCTATGAAGAAAAAGAATCCTTTATTGAAATCTGTATATTGCTCCCAAGTTGTCTCAGTCTGATCGACAATTGGGGACTCGATCTCCCTCTTATGTCGTACATGTACGAGTTGGGAATTCCGATGATAATCAGATGGAGCTAGAAAAACAGGTGGCAGTAGGAACGCGATATAACACGTTCCACCCCAATCCAAGGGCAGACATACATAAGCTGTCTGACCACAAATAAAATAGGAATGGCGGGAAGCTCTGAAAGTAGACTTTCCTTTATCACTGAATTCGACCACAGTATTACAATCACTGTGTCCTAGGTGTACTGAACCATTTTTCCTAACGCATAATTCACCTTTCACTGGCAAGACTGTAATAAACGGTGAACCTGTAGTGGTCTCGGACTGGACGTTCAGAATCATGAGGTTGAGGGAAAAATTGCCTAATTCGTACACTTCATTTTCTAGATCGGTCCCTTCCCTTTGGGGAAGACCGTCTTCGTCTGGAAAACATGCTTTATTCATAACTGTATTCAGGTCTCCCCATATCCAATCGCCCTGGGAAACTGTGGACTTACTGTCAAGTGATGACATTAAAGCAAACCATGCTCCGCACGAACCATTGTGTGTAAACGGATAGGGAAAGAGGGGCAGAGCTCCCTTCAATTTCTGATAGGGTGGGAGTCGGCCGCATACCCAGCAATTCTTTACATTGCTGGTCTGGTGAGAATGGTGTAACATACGGATGAAAGTGTTGTTGCGCAGTGCTAGTCGATAGGATAGTTCGTGAGGTGGCAGGTCACTGAATGTGTGCTCTACAGTGTCATTGAAAGAAGGATGTACATGTGAACCAAGAGGAGGAAAGAAAACATGTAGCGTCAAGCTTATACATATAATCGATATACTTAGAAAAAACATAATGATCAGAGTTATTATGCATCTGATGAGATTAGGTCTGCTAGGGACAAAGGGGGAGCGGCGGTCCTGATATTATTGGACTTGTCCGCAGCCTTCGACACGGTCGACCATACTACCTTGGTCGGCCGTGTCTCTGCCTTAGGGATTACTCACAAGGCAAAAAATCTCATCTCTTCATTCCTTGAGAATCGATCCCTAACAGTCAAACTGGGTCAATTTTGTTCGCCTACCTTCTCACTCCCATGCGGCGTTCCTCAAGGTTCCTCGCTAAGTCCGACATTGTTTAATATATACGTGTCGGACTTGGCGAGGGTAATTAAAGCCCACAATATCAGCCTTACAACCTACGCCGACGACACACAGCTCGTCTTATCTATCCATCAAGATGGTGCTGATGTGGCCGCCAACTTTCAATTAGGCATGTTAGCAATAAGCGACTGGATGGCTGCTAATTGCTTAAAGTTGAATTCCTCCAAGACAGAGATAATGGTCTTTGGTAAACTGGAACCCATCTGGTCTCCCGTCTGGTGGCCTGACAAGCTAGGTCCTCCCCCCACCCCGGTCACCAAGGTGAGGAACTTAGGGGTAATATTTGATGATAAATTGCTATTTACCCATCATGCTAACAATGTGGTGTCCTCTTCATTTTTTACGTTACGGAAAATAAAAAAGCTACTACCTTATATCCCCAGTTCTCATGCAAAAACACTCATCACCTCCTTGATTTTCTCACGTATAGATTATTGTAATGCTCTTTTTTTGAATGCACAGGCCAAAATTACTAATAAACTTCAGCTGGTGCAGAATGCGGCAGCCAGAGTCCTTCTCAAGATTCCCAAATTTCAATTCATCTCCTCCCACTTGCAAAACCTTCATTGGCTTTCCATCAAAAACCGCACCAGATTTAAGTCCCTCTGTATAGCATACAAAGCAATCAATAACATAGGTCCTGCTTTTCTCAGAGAGGCCTTTAAACCTAAAAACAACCCCAGAACCTTGCGCTCCTCTTCCTATCATTGTGTTAACATTCCTCGCACCCGAAGAGTTAACTGGGGAGACAGATGCTTTGTAATAGCCACAGCCAAACTTTGGAATTCTCTCCCCACTTACATCAAAATCAGCCCCACCCTCATGACCTTCAGGAGACAGCTGAAAACGTGGCTTTTCACTCAGTAAACTGCCCTTTCTGTTTAACTATTTTCTGTCTGATTACTTTTGATCTATAGCGCCGAGACACCTACGGGTATTTGCGCGCTTTAAAAGTCGCATAAATAAATAAATAAATAAATCTACTGCGTAGGTTTTTGCAGTATTTTTCTTTCATTTGGTTTCGCCTATCTCTCTCACTATTTGGGTCTACGATCTTATACATGTCAGGAACCTGTCTAACCGCTTCACCCGAGTGGGACTTAAACAATTAAACGCTGTCTGACTTACTAGACCGTAGCTTTAACTTGTACTCCTGTTGCGGAGTCTTTTCTAGCAAAGGGAGTTTAGTGTCAGTGTCGGAACAGTTCTCAGAAACCTTCACCGGGCCAAGTCCATGGAATCTTTTGACGTGATGGGCGTGGAGCCAGCCCTTGCGGCCCTCGACCTTGACGGCGGTCCTCGTGGTTAATAACACTAACTTCGGCTCACGCCAGCGGGGCTCCAGAGGGCTTGAACGGTCAAAGTTGCGGACGCAAACCAGGTCTCCCGGGATGATTTCGTGGCTCTTCACCTGGGTGTGGTCCGGGAAGGCAGCCGCAACCTGTGAACGACAAGATAGTAGTGCAGACATCAAGGAAGCCAGGTAATCTGTCAGCATGTTACTGTCAACATCGGTGATTTTTCGCGGCATAGGCGTACCCCACATATTCGGCGGTCTACCAAAAACCACCTTGTACGGGGATAGTCCGGTTCTGGAATGGGCTACCATACGCATGTAAAGAGGGCAACCGGTAAGGCTACCATCCAATCCACGCCTTTTTCTGCACAGACCTTCGCTAGTCGTGTTTTTAGAGTCTGATTGTGTCTCTCTACGAGGCCTGCTGCCTCTGGGTGTCGTACGCAATGGAATTTCCACTGGTACCCTAACAGGAGAGATACTTATTTCATCAAATCAGAAGAGAATGGCTGTCCATTATCTGAATATACGACACGGGGCAAGCCGTATCGCGGGAAGAATTCTCGGACCAACTGCTTGGCAGTGGTCACAGCAGTGTAGTCTGGGACTGGGTACGCTTCTGTCCATCTAGATAGGGCACATACAACTACGAGAACATACTTGAATCCTCGACATCTGTCCATCTGAATATAATCCATCTGGAGGACTTCGAAAGGGTGGTCAGGAGGATGAAATCCACCTTGTTCCACGGGAATGCCCTTGCCTGGATTGAACTGACAACAGATCATGCAGGTACGCACTTTCTGTTTCGCTGCTGCACGTAAATGCTTGTTGAACCAGATGTTCTGTATACTGTCTAACATGGCTTTTTCTCCTAAGTGTGCTGGACTATGTGCTGTATTTATGATAACTTGAACCATGGAGTCGGGGAGAAACCATGTGGCTTTGCCTTTTGTCATCCATCCCTGATCTGTCTGGACCCCTCCTTGTTCAGTCCATTTCTTGATTTCGCCTGGAGTGGCATGTGTCTGTATGTCGAGTACATCTTGTGAGGGATCCCTGACTGTCATGCAATTCGTCAGTGATGGTACATCAGTCTTTGTCGTGTCAGTTGGAATATCTGTTTGAGTCTGAGCTGTAAGTTTAGCTGTTCGATCTGCCAGGTCGTTACCCTGGGAAATAGTGTCAGTGACTTTAGTATGTGCTTTGCACTTCATGATGGCTATTTCTGTAGGTAAGTGTATTGCATCTAACAGAGCTTGAATGAGGGGACCATGCTGTCTTTTGGCCCCATGGGAGGTCAGAAAACCTCTCTCTTGCCAAAGAACTCCAAAATCGTGAACGACTCCGAATGCATACTGTGAATCTGTGTATATGTTTACTTTCAGGTTCTTGGCTCGTATACAGGCTTGGGTCAGAGCGATGAGCTCTGCTGCTTGGGCAGACAAGGTGTCAATTCGTTGTGTTTCTATGACTTCAGTATCAGTGGTCACTGCATATGCGGCCACTAACTCGCCTGTACTTGTTCTCATGCATGAACCATCCACATAAAGTGTCAGGTCTGGGTCGGGCAATGCAATGTCTGTCAAGTCTTGTCTTGGTTTTGTCAATCAATCAATCAATCAGTGACACTTATTAAGCGCGCTACATACCCGTAGGGTCTCAAGGCGCTGCGTTGTCACTGTGTTAATTACTTCCACACAGTCATGTGGTGCAGGGTCTGCTGTGCTCGAGGGCAAAAGTGTAGCAGGGTTCAGAATATTGCAACGTCTGATCTCTATGTGTGGTTGGAACAATGTCAGTTCATATCCCATCAGTCTTGCTATAGTCAGGTGCTGTGTCTGTGTCCTGTTCAAGAGTACTTCCACCGAATGTGGAACCTGTACTGTCAGGGGATGTCCTAACACTATGGAATCACTTTGTCTGATTGCTAGAGCTGTTGCTGCAACTGATTTGAGGCACGCGGGCAGAGCCTGGGCCACTGGATCCAGTGTACTAGAAAAGTAAGCACAAGGCTTGTGTTTTCCTGCCTGGTCTTGTGTGAGAACAGATAATGCTGTGCCATCGCGTTCAGTGACAAAAAGTGTAAAAGGTTTGCTGTAACATGGTGTCGCTAAAACTGGTGCTTGACATAGAGCTTTCTTCAGTTCATCAAAGGCAAGTGTATGTTCCTGAGTCCAAGGGAGGACAGTCGAAGTCGCTGCCTCCTGTGTTGTCAACTGTATGAGTGGTTTGGCTAGATATGCGTACTGAGGAATCCATTGTCTGCAGTAAGAAGTGAGGCCAATGAAGGCCCGTACTTCCTTTTGTGTCTTGGGCTGTGGAAGATGTGCAATTAACTGAATGCGGTCAGGTGTCAACTGTCTACCCCTCTTGGACAGCAAGTGTCCAAGGTATACCACTTGCTGGGCACAGAATTGTAGCTTGGAAGGGGACACTTTGTGCCCTTTTTCTGCCAGGAAGTATAAGACTGTCAGTGATGCACGCTCACAGTCTCGTTCCGTCCGTGCTGTGATCAATAGACCATCAACGTATTGGAGCAGTGCAGTGTCAGTAGGCATGTGAATACTGTCTAGTTGTCTTTTCAATGCTTGACTGTAAATACTAGGGCTTTCTGTGAACCCTTGAGGAGCTCTCGCAAATTTGAAGCTTCGGCCATTTAAACAGAATCCGAAAAGGTACTGGCTTTCCGGATGGATTGGAACACTAAAGAAGGCATTCTTGAGATCTATCACAGTAAAGAACGCCGCTTCAGAATCAATTGCAGTCAATAGTGAAGAAATGTCTGGGACCACTGGGTACTGGGGTATTATGCATTTGTTCAATTCTCGGAGGTCAATCACTAGTCTGTAGACCGGTGGTGCATTTGGATCAGTTCGTTTAAGAATCGGAATGATATGAGAATTACATACATTGGAGTCAGTTTCTACAACCACTCCTTGTGCAATGAGTTCGTCAACAATTTTCAGTAATGCTACTACAGCATCAGGTGGTAACTTGTATTGTCGGATTCGTGGCAGTATAACTCCTTGTTTGAGGGTGACACGGTATGGTGTAATGTGCATGTAACCTACATCAGTCGGACCTTGCGCCCATAAATGCTGTGGTACATTCTGAAGTCTGGGGTCAAAATCTCTCAATACATAATGTCCCTTAAAATCACGTAAAAACAATCTTACTCCTTCCGGAGAACAACAAATCACTGCTCCTAGTTCTTTCAACGTTTTTATACCAAGCAAGTTTTCTGGACATGATTTCGTAAGCAACAAGTCTGTAGTGCGGGACAATGGACCAACTCCTAGGGGAACTGGCTTTGACACTTCGTTAACAATAGGCTTTCCTGAAAATCCCAGGGAAATATTCTGTGAGCCTGAGAGGGGAGCCCCTGGGACCTCGTCATGACTGATGGTAGTTCTGCTCGCCCCTGTGTCAATCAAAAATGTTCTGTCTTTCCCCAATACATGAATATGTACATAGGGACCCTCTTGATCTACAGGAACCTCAAAAAGGGGCAAGCCAACCTCCCTCTCTAGGCTGTTTCATGAGTACTGTTGACAATCTGGGTAGTCTGACTGTGCATACTGGTACATTTGTTGTGTGACATGTTGTGTGGCAGCAATGGGTTGGGGTACAGCTACTGTCTGTTGCGTGTTCTGTGATGGTTGCATGTTCTGCGGGATGTGTTCCTGTCTTGGAGGACGCGGTCTTTCTTTCGTCTTGCCTGTAGCTATATTGTGTGTCAGGACAGCACATTCATTTATATAGTGACCTGGCTGTTTACAGAAGTTACAGTTCCCTTTGACAGGTGCCGCGCCCTTTTTCTGGCTATCGGCTGGAACTGATTGAGCAACTAGTACTTTCATTTTCGTATCTTTCATGCGTCTCTTTTCGTGTTCCTGTTCTTCTCTAATTCGGTTCTGGTGATACTGTAACATTTGTAACATTTGGGAAGGGCTATTTGCTTGCCAGGTACTCTCAACCTTCAGTACTCTATTTTTAATCTGGGGTAAGGAATTCTCTACTAATTTGGTCACAAAAAGATGTGGGTATGATTCACTACTTGTCTTCAGACCACTATTAATAAGAAAACATTTTTCAAATCTAGAATAAAAATCACTAGTGTCTTCATCTTGTTTCTGTTTGCAGGCTGAAATAGCATCCCAGTCTTCCTTTTTGGTAGTCAATAATCTCGGCAAAACCTGTATCAATAGCTCGGGTAATTCTTTAGCTTTATCCCCGAGACCAGTACCAGGGGTTCGTCCTTTATCCTCGTCTTCTAATTTTGTCCAATTAATCTTTTTCTCTCCCACCTCCCACTCTTTTTCTTTCAGTTTTTCGTAAATGCCTGCTGGCAACAATACTTTCAGCATTTTAATCGTATCAGCATATGTATACTCCCCCATGCGGAGCATGTCTTTTAATTCACGGTGGAACCCTGCTGGGTCTTTATCATGACAGGGCAGTAACTTTTTCATTTCCAATAATTCCATTTTCGTTAAGGGTGTGTAAACGTATACTCGTTGAAGCACACCCGCATTAGTTCTAACGGGATGAACCTCTCGTAGGGGATTCTGTCTGTCTATGTAAAATGTCTTTCTTTCTCAGTGTGGGGAAGGAACCATGTGTGGGGTCAGGAAAGTCATGTATTTATGTCGTTGATCTAGAATAACATTAATTAATTCGCTGCCTAGGCCTCTCCATCTTTCTAGGAGTAAATCGTCCAATAGTTTATACAAGGGACCTGGATCAGAATGCTGACTCTCGTACAATGTGATGAGATGTTGAATCATGTAGATACCAGCTAAACGCTGTTCTTCCGGAGGAAGACTCAAAAATGTTTGCGCTACTATGTCATCCTTATATATGTTAGAATTGCTAGCCCATTGAACTGCTGACCGGGCTAGTTCCTGTTCATGCATAGTACTAAGTTCGCTACTCCCTACTCGTTTTTTCAGCGCTTGGTCAGCGGCTTGGAATATGTGTTCAAGGGAATATTGTTCTGGTATGGGAGAGAGAGAACGTTTCTTGTATTCTAGGCATATGGGTCTATCAAACGGTCTTGCCCTACCTACGTAATGTATTTTACTTGTGTCCTCTGTTTCTATATCATCGTCCTCTGAGACTTCGTCGCCATCTTTCTCGGTGGCTTCCTTCTCGGCCTGTTCTCTCTTGTGTATCTCAAGAATTTCTTTACGGATTTTTTTGTACATTGCTTCTACACAACTCTGTTTATCATGTTTACCGATCGCTATGTTGTCACTCCAAGTTATCATACCTTTAGTTACTTCTTTATTTGGCTGGTCTCGTTCCCTGATCAAGCAATTAATCAAAAACTGTAAGAGCATACGTTGTAACTCCACTTTTCTATGTGCCATGGCCTCGTGAATACTTTCTGGTCCCTCCCCCGTTCCAATGAAGTGGTATATTTTATCTAAGTGGTCTTTCATGTCTGGTAAAGTAATCAAATAGTCTGCAATGCGTCTTAAACGTATTGAGTATATGAGCATTGAACCCTCACCTGGTACTGGATCATATATACAATCAGTAAGGAACTGTCTAAGGGTTGCGTATGTCGCTGGTTTTGGCGTGTGTTGTAGTGCTAAATCTCGTAGTGATGTTCGTTTTAATGGTGGTGGTGTGGAGGGGCCCCCTCCCGCTGCTCCTAGACTTGAGTCGCCTAGGCTTGAATCGGCCTTTACTGGCAGTGCTGTCGCTGGTAATGCGGGTTGATCTTGTACTACGGGTGCTGTGCGGAAAGGGTTGGTAGGGTTGGTGGCAGGAGGATTGGGAGGAGGATTAGTAGGAGGTACATTTACATTTACATACTCTGGAGCAGCGTCATCTAAATAGGAGGAAATAAAAATGTCCGCTGCGGTCTGTTTATGACTACAGAGTTTAGTCGGGATCAGTGGTGGCGGCAAGTTACTGGGTTCTTCCGGGGTCACTTTAAGTAGGCCCTCGGCGAGGAGGGGATACATGCCTTTAATAAGGGCATTTCTTTGTCTGTCTAATTGTTCTGCTTTAACCCGTTCACCTTCTTCTAGTAGTTATTTTTCTTTGGCTTTTTCTGCTGTTTCTCTACTTCTCTCTGCTTTCTGAATTTCTTTCTCTGTTCTTCTATGCGCTTCTTTACGCCATAACTCTATGGCATCTTTCTGGGATTGTCTGGCTTTCTTTTTCCACAGTGCTTCCTCTACTCTCATGATGCAATCAGCATCCCATGTCCCTGAGACAGGCCATCTATACTTCTCTTCCAGATCCTTCGTGTAATCTACCCATAAATCTAAGTACAGTATGTCATCTAGGCCATGTTTGTGGTACATAAAATGTCCGGGAGTGTCCCTAGGCGGGACGGGAACTGCCTCTTCGAGTATCCTTTTCTGGTTCCTATCTGACGTAATTTCGAAAACAGCGGCATGTTTAGACTAGATTGAACGAAATCACAATAAGCACAATAATAGACTGCAAACAATCATTCATACCACGACATTAAAACATTAGAAACAGACACTAACTAGTACATAGAATAACACAATTTTAAAAACCCTAAAATACAATACTAGATGCACTGCTAGAACAGTACAGTCATACCGGTCTCATAAAAAGACACGTCATACCGTATCCACCTAAATGGACACGTCTTTACCGGATCTGTGTACCCAGACCCGTCTTGACCGGGCTCGAGTAAATGAACCCGTCTATATGCGTTCCCAACAACGGTACTCACCGGAAAGCAAAACTGAAGGCCTCGGGAAACTCGATACTGGACTGGACTGCAACGGCTTCCTGCTGCGCATGCGCCTCGGAACAGGTGGGCCTCTGGATACCTCGGACCTTGCTCTCTCGGTTTGGGCTCTGGTCGGGACAGTCCGCAATCCTCACTGCCTCGTGTGGATGCCTGGTCGCAGTCTCCGTCTCCTCCGTGGGCCTGAGGGAGTTAGCAGGAAAACCCGCGGATGTGCACAGAATGGGTCTGTCACGGCTATAGAAGGGGTCAGGGGGCTGCGCTTACATCGCCGGCGCGTGGGGAAGGGGACTAGTCCCTGTTCGGGCGCCAGAATTATGTGGTAAATAAAATTACCAGGACATTTTTCTATACATTAATATCAATAAGGATAGCTCATATAATGAGAGGCAGAGTCCGTGGTATCTGAGTCAAAAGGGTTTTATTTCAATGACTCGAGCCAGGGGAGAATCGGGTTCCATCACCACTAAGGTTCAGGAAGGGATATCTAACGTTTTATTAACATCACACATTATCTATAGTAAAACCACATAATTGCAATGAATACAGTAGGCGTAACACTCCAGGCGGAGCAAGTGAAAAGAGAGAGATAAGAACACATAGGCGTAAAAAGGCGTATAAAGAGGCGTACACGTGGGTGTTCACTTGATGAGTCATAGGAGTGTCATAGGTGGGTGGATGCATAGAGGAGATCTGCAGGGTCAGCAGAAACCTTTACCCTACATGTGTGCGCGACTGATCATGACGTGAAATTGACGTGTAACTGGGGAGAGCTGGGGGTTGCCTTTAGCACTAGAAGAGGAGTTTGGAGTCTGGGATGTCAGAATGACCTGCACCTTTGGCATATCTGATATCTTGTGTTTGGAGGATGTATTGTCTGAAGTAAAGGTCTCTCGAGCAGAAGTCGTTCATCACTAATTGCTAGAGTGTGCATATATTTCTTCGTGCATTGCGTGGGGGCCATGGGCCTACTATGGCAACGGGTTCAGTAAATCACTTGCATGGAGACAGGAAGGCTGGGCCCTATGCTCTGCAGGAGGAAATATGTTTACCTATTTCACTAGACTGGAATGTATTTTTACGGAGGCTGAGCAGATAACTGTAGGCAAAATACCGTCTTGGCAGGCAGGCCGGGCACCTCTCGGCTGGGCAGGGAGTAAGGGAGAGGTCAGGGATGCATACCTAAACTGTAGTTTTTCAGAGCCAGAAGAGGCTCGGAGCCTGAATTCAGGGCCTGGCTCGGCTGGGCCACAAAAACGTGTGCTTCTCGATATTTAAACGTGTACCATGTGAATGCATTGGCAACGTAGGCCTTAGTGCAGAATTAACGTTTCATTCGTGGAAGGCCCTATAACTGACAGGCTAACATTGGACGGAAATGCAGGGACAATATTATGACAGGCATGGGAAGGGAATTACGTGATAACATGAACATATGTGGGGCATAGGTACGTGGATAGGGTGCGAGTGGGGGGACACACTGACCACATAAAATTTCTGTTTCCTCAAGTGTGTGAACTCGAGTTTCCCTACTTTATTTTTTCTTGCAATATTATATAGTACAAACTCGACAACATGGCATGAGCACAATTTACATAACAGAAGAACACATTCATTTGTGGTAGGCATGGGGAGACGAAGCGATTTGACTAGGATGTTGAGCTGAAACGTAGCTCCCCAGCTCTAAAGTTCGCAATTCTAGAACTTTTGGCGGGAGGTGTATCTAAAAGTGTAACTAAAAGTGTATGTCGGTGCTGGCCATCAATGAGAGAGACCTGCATTTTTTAAATGGGTGGTGAAAAAATATGCGTATGTTGCTGGAGATGTGGGCCGCCGTGCCACCAATGTACTTACTGGGGGAGGGTAAACACCCAATAATCCGCAACTTTCTTTCCGCATACCATCACTCCGTATACTTTCATTACGAAAGTACCATGACTCCGCAATGCCATTATAACGCATTGCATTACATTTTATATGCTTTTACCACGCATACACAACGAAATTCGTTGTAAATGCATGAATGGTAAAAGCATGTTTTTTTAAAAATGTTTGGATAAGGTAAGTATGGGTATAGGGGTATATGTTTTGGGGTACTGAGGTATATGTTTTGGGGTGTTTGGATATTTTAAGGGTTCAGATATAGTTATGGGGTACAGGGGTAGTTTTAGGGTTTAGGGATAGGTATGGGTTTTGGGGTACAGGGGTATTTTAGGGTTCAGGGGTAGGTTTGGGTTTTGGGGTACAGGGGTATTTTAGGGTTCAGGGGTAGGTTTGGGTTTTGGGGTACAGTGGTATTTTTAGGGTTCAGGGCTAGGTTTGGGTTTTGGGGTACAGGGGTATTTTTAGGGTTTAGTGATAGGTTTGGGTTTTGGGGTACAGGGTATATTTATAGGGTTAAGATGGGTTAGTGTTTTAGGGTGTTGGGGTATTTTAAGGAGTAAGGGTGGGTTATGATTATGGGGTGCAGGGGTATTTAAAGGGAGCAGGGTGGGATTAGCACACAATATGAGACATGACATGAAGGGCGGAACGTACCACACGCCCCCAGCATTTGCCACGCCCCCAGCACACGCCCACAGCACAACACAGACACGCCCACAAGGGACTACTTTGCTGGCACGGTTCTTTTACCTTTTCAATATATATGGTGGGCATCTGCATAGCCTATGTCCTTCTGCTGCAACTGCCCTTTCCAACTCTGTATTAGGTGTTGTGGTTGGTGCTGCAGTTCATGAGATTACCCGCCTCAAAGTTTTGGGCTCTCTCTTTATTATATTTGTATAGATGTATGTGTGTCCTGTGTTTGTCCATTTTCTTTACAGGGCACCCCACACTATTAGAATGACATATTCTGTCTACATGGAGCTGCCCCCACATTTTTCTTTAGGTCACTGAACCAGCATGTTGGATGTTGTCCGACTATAATGCTATATGCTTTTTTTTGTGTTCTTTTTTCAATTTTTTTCCTTTACGTTCTCATTGCAGTTATCTATGACTATACAAGTAGGCCCATTTAAGTTATTAGACCTCACGTGCCAGATACTTTTCAACATTCACATTTTCACTTGTTCAAACCCACCACTCATTTAACATACAACCCCTACACACACCACACATAGCCTAAATAAAAGTGCTCCCACGTAATTGTCGGTTAGCAGCACACCGGATGCCGTAGAGGGGTGCTAAGACCCCAATGATGAAGCATGACACCAAGGGTCCTTTTGGTGTGTGAGGGGTATTTAAAGAACACTGTGTGCTCCCCACCATTGTAGGGACCATTGCATTAACATCTTTGTGTGGATTCTTTTTGTTTATGTAGTTCTACTTGGGGAGACCGAATCCACTGCATCTCTCCTCGCCCTTGTTGTTATATTGAATGTCTTATAAACACCAACAGTGATAACCATAATCTCGTGCACACACGCAAGTGCATAAATCACATCTGAGGAACTTTAGCAACAGGGTGTGATACAAAACATAAAACCACATGATCATTTCATTGGCAATCTCAGTTGGAGTCGCTCCAGTTGTGCATCGTGATTGGTATTTGGTGTCTTTTAAGGATTTAACAATATAACTACCCACTCCACGTTGCATGCAATTTGTTTTTGTAAATTTTACTCGGTGGAAAGATCTAGATGGATCAAACCACTTTTAAAAAAACAAGGCACATGGAGACAATGCCGCCCAGCCTTACTGTTTTTAGTGTCCTTGAACGATGTACACTGTGTGTCCGTTATGCTGGGCTTTTTAAAAAGTATTTTAAGGAAAAGCTTAACTAATTTTTAAAAAATAGTATATGTTTTTACTTTTAACCATACCAGTGCGATTCTTTTACTTGTCCTTGTAATGAACTTGTTGCTTTTATGATTTTATGTACTTTGAAATCGAATAAAGCTTTTTCATATCATATCATAACAATATAACTAAATTATGTATAGGTCATTAAAATAGATTTGTGTGCACAGATGGGAGCTGAGGGGTCTTCTGGCAATTGAAGACCCAGCATATCCTCCTGGGCAACTCCACCCTGAGACTAGGTGATTAAAGCACGTTGTAGGGTCTCAAGTTCCCCTATAAAAGGGAGTGTGTGTTAGGGGGTCTGGTTGAACACATGGGCTAGTTTGTTGGAGTACTAGGGCTAGTGTAGGAGTGATTGTTGCACTGTTGGGGTAAAGGCTAGGGAGATGCTGCTTCTCTTCTGGTGTACACCTGCCTGGATCCCAAGGTGGCTAAATGCTAACCATGTAAAGTCTTGGGGACTGTAAGATAATCTTTGATTTTTTGCGGTCAGTTCCCATTCTCACTGAATGTCAGACTAAAGGCATCTTCTATCAATAGCAGGCGAGAAATTGAGGCCCGAATGAGGGCGCAACATCATCTAGAGCTTGGTACTCCCTCAGCTGGTACATCATCACCCTCAGTCTCTGGGGTGGACTGTCCTCTCCCCTGCATATCCCATTGCTCGTGCCCTCTTACTGCCAGTCTCAGTGACTGATCTGTTAACTCTACCGCTGATGGAATCTGCACTGCACGGCAAATAAGTGGGACTACTCTCCCACCTATTTGCACACCAGGGTGTGACCGTTGACAATGAAGCTCTTGAATTGTTTGGTTGCCCCCGATGAGTACCCTGTTATTCAAGCCACACTCACTCCACATGATCCATTAGCTCCAGCTACATCACTTTCACAGAGAAGAGAACACCGTTACAAGAAGAGTTGAGGAGTTTATTTCAGATACCAGGACACAGGGATAGAAAAACACAACACACTAGGCTATGTAATGCTTGCATAGTGCACTGAAGCAGGAGACACTGACACAAGCACAGACACTGATGCGGCGCAGTACACCCCTATCATGTTCCCCACCATGGCATAGGTGCCACATAATTGAAATGCTATTCACCTGCATGGATCCCTGTGTGCTTCATCCAAAGGCACATGGTGTGAAACAGCTCTTCAGTGTGCTACAGGGACAACGAGACAATGACAAGCTTTCTTAAGCCAGTGCAGCGAGGGAAACATTAGCTCCTCTGCACTTATGCCCATTCTCTTTCTACACAAGAGAGAGCACAAGGCGCAGATTGTGCTTATTAAATAGACACCGAAGTTGCTATTTTTGTTTGATTCATTGGAGCCTGGCAGTATTTCCAGAGAGGGTGAGGAGTGAACCAATTGGAAGACGCTCGTACCTTGATGAAAGTGTGACAATAGGATGACGACCCATTCTCACCCCAAGTTGAGAGCAAAACTATGAAACTCGGAAATTCCCGAATGTGTTACTACAACTGGCAATTACAGTAACTTAAAACCTCCACACGAAAAAGTATTGAGAGGCATTTGTAAGGGATCTATATCCTGAGGAAGGCCAGGGACCCTTGATGGGAAAATCTAAATTGCTGAAACATGTCAATAAAATCAGAAAGGGTGACAGGGACTTAAAATCCTGAGTACACCCCCTAATAGTTTTAACTAGTTCTTCTGCAAAGTGGATCCCTAGCATTTAAAAAAAAAAAACAGTGCTCCACTCTGTATGTTGGTCTGCATCAGGGTGCTTTAGCAGCCGTAAGATAAAGCATGCCACTATCTAGTGGGTGAGGGCAGTATTAAAAACCCTTAGGGCTTTCCTATTGTGACTTCGGCTGAGAATTACGAGTAGTAAATAGAGCACACTGGCTCTTTTTTGTGTGTATGAGTATAATAGTAGGGATGACTAGGGAAAGTATTGACCTCTCAACCCTTTGTTTGGTAGTGTGAAGGAAGTATTTCCATTAACTCAGAAACACTTGTGTAGACGTTAATTTGTCTCATTTCATTGGCTTCATATCTTCTCAACAGTAAACCATGTGTTTCATTGTCATTCTTTTTTCCTGTTAAATATGATTTTTAGTAAGTATTTTTTCCATTGTGAAGTGCTTTATTCCTGACTACAGATGCCACTCTTTTGTGAACTGTGGTGGGCTGTACAGTGCACACTGTGATGCAGACTATAAATAAAGCAGGGTCCTTATGTGTATTAATGTTACTTTCCTCCTGAGTTAGTCTCCCCTGTGTGCTGGGGGCCTCTTTCATCCTGACAGCAAAGGGCAGTGTGTGCGCTAACTCAGTAGTGTTATCTAAAAGTCTGCTATGACGTTCTGTTGTTATACTAACTCAGCAGCTACTAATGTCATTATCATATGAAATCTCTTTATTGATGCAATAACTGCACTTTCACAATTGCTTTATTAACCTTCTTGCTTTCTCAAATTGGCCTCAAAATGCACAATTTGGCCACTCCTTTTTTCAAAATGTTCTAGGGGCGAGAACCCTCCAACTACCCCTTTTGATGGCTATACAGAGACAAATAACTAATTGGAACAGAAACATACAATCAAACAGCAAGGAGACGTAGTAGTGGAGTCAGTTGCAAGCCGCTGCACTCTGTGCTCGCAGGTCTGAAATAGCTGGAGGTTCAGGGGAGAAAGGAATAAACCAGGTGCAAGAAATCAAGGGACCACCGATAAAGGTAAGGCAGAAGTGGGACTTGGAAAAGAAAACCAGGGAAACCGACAGACACAAGACTGCCAAGCCAAGAATGGTGTACGGGTCAGAGCCAAAGGAATGAAAAGTTCAGAAGGCAAGTATAAAGAGGTCAGAACGGCCTTGGGACCCAGGTATCAACGTTGAGATTAGACTACCACCATCAGGGCATGATTGGGGCAGGGTTTGGAGACAGAGGGAGCTACAAGGACTATAATACATCAGGGAAATCCGACAAAAACATGGACTTGGAGATCAGGAGGAACTAAGTATACTAAGTGGCGATGCAAATTCTTTCCTATACTGATGTAAGGCCTGATTATTAAAGGGCCCTTATTAGTGACCTCTAGTGGTAGGATGGCAGAATCCAGACAATCATTGCTTTGAGATCTTCTGCACTTTGTGCAATCAGGGTTGTGTAGTCAGCATATGAAAGGTTGTTGATTTTTCTTTCTTTAATTTTTATTCCAGTCTGAATTTACTTGAGTCCGAATTAATTGCACCACATGCCCAGCATATAGATTGCACAAATATGGTGATAGGATAAAACTTTGTTGAATACCTTTTGCAACATTGAACCCCTGTGTTTTCCATAATTGGTCCTCACTGTTGCTTCTTTATACTTTGTTGGCGTATAGATTCGTCATGAGGTGCCTCAGATGGGTTGGCATACCCATGTCCGTTAATACGTTCCACAATTTTCCACGATCAACACAGTCAAAGGCCTCGGTATAGTCAACAACATTGTTCTAAAATTCTTCGGCTTTACCAGTTATCCATCACATTTTAGAGATCTGGGCATATGTTCCTCTTCCTTTTCTGAATCCAGCTTGTACAGCTGTCAGTTTGCACATCATGTTAGGTTGCATTCTTGCTTGCATGATCTTATTGGCATGTGTTATTAAGGCATGAACAATGTGTGATAGTCTGAACAATGATTTGCATTCCCTTTCTTTGGGATAGGTACAAATACTAATTCCTTCAGTCTTTCAGTCACTGCATCCTCTGGCAAACCACAGTTTTTATTTTTTCCGAGGGGTCCACCACTATTTTGATCAATTCAATTGCTATTGCATCTGTTCCAGCTGTTTTATGTGTAGCTATGATTTAGGAAGGCAAGGGTATATCTATTCACAATTACAGTTATTTTCTATTTGAGTGACAAATTACTTAAGACACCACTTTATCTTGTAAAGATATATTTCAACCTCCATACTTTCTTTACTTCAAATGTGACGAGACAGATTGTGGCATCTCTGTTTTCTGTCTTATCCAATTCCTATTTATCTATTTCTACCACTGGCCCCCATACCTTAGCACATGTGGCCATTAGTGAGGATGGTAAGAGACAGGAAAGAGTATTACAGCAGTTGAATCCTGTGCACAGAATCAGTGGAACCTGACAGGTTGTCTATCTCACGTTTTCACTCAGCGTCAGCGATGGAGTCAGATACAATTCTGTCTCAGATCTTGAAAGTCATAATCCAATTACAACAGGAAAGAAGTCTAGTTAAATCAGAGAATAAGATATTTCATTTACAGTTAACCACCATTAGGTAAAAATATATAATGTTTTGAGCGCAGTGCAAGTCAAATTCCCTTGTCTCCAGATTAAAGAAAAATTATGTTCATCAGCATTGCCACATCCCTTGAAGAATATGTTGGTTGATTCGTTGTTTCTTTGTTATTTCTTTAGCACACTTAGCCTTTCCCTAGAGGTTCTATGGAAACCTAGAAAAAGTTGTATTGTTCCTTAATTAGTTTCAGTTTTATTATTTGTGCAAACCAGCAACATTCCCAGATGTTGAAACCAAAGTGCCTTTTCCCCTGTCATATTTGAGTAGGAATGTTGCCATTTAGAGTATTTAATTGAAAGAAAAAATTGCCTTTTAATTTGCAACTTTTTGGAGTCGATTGCTGAAGATTTTTGATAGTAAGGTACATGCTCTTACTTTCGGTACAAATGTGTTGAATCTAAAACATGGGCATCAAGATTCATAGAGTTATATTACCATTAATAGTTGCTTGGTAGTGGAGACTGGTTGGCCAGAAGTGAAGAGGTCATCTTTAATATATCAATGCCTTTGCATTGAGTTAAAAGATGTCTTAGCACAGGTGGTTAACATCCTGTCCAAAGTGATGAGAATAGAGAGTTAGTGGTACAAATGCATCATCATTATTCTGAACATAAATCAGGAAAGACCAGAGTATTAGCAGTTTGGCCTAAAACAGAAGAAAAAAGAATATTGGAATCTCCCAATCCAATGCAGTCAGGTGGCATTTAAAGGCTCTATATATATAAAGCAGAGAACGAAAGCAAGCGCATAAATTATCTGTTTTTGTATTGTGGACAATGAGGATATTTTGGAAACGGTGACTCAATCCTGCCTGGGGTTATAGCCAGCAGAAAACTGGAATAATAAAAAAGGGGTTGCTCTTTGTTGGGTAAAGAAATAATGTCCATTCCCAGTTGGGTTGTAAATACTATTCAATCAGCTTAGGTTCACATAATAATTCCTATGAAGATAATTTTGCCAGAAGGACAAACAAGGTGGCTTCATGGCTTATAGTGTCACGAGAAGGTCTGTTAGTCTATGCAAAGTGCTCCTCCTTAAATTGTAGTAATGGGCCTTCTGTCTTTAAAAAATAATCCAAATAGGATATATACCCAAAGGATGTAGCTAAAGTCAAACTAAAAAATCTTCATGGTTTCCGAAGGCAAAAAAAAGAGAAAAAAACTGGGAAAAAAAACTTCTGAGAAAGGGATGTACCCCAAGCAGCAAACAGGATCGGGTTGTGAAGTGGAGGACCTGTGATTGGCCTGTAAGTAGAAACTCTGACAGAGAGTTTATTATACTACATATTTCTTTGGAACATTTTTACCCAGTAGTTTTGCTTAACTATATTTGACGCCTAAAGTAAATCGTTGTATTGAATAGAAAACCTCAAACGGCTAAGGAAAGGCTAAACTAAAAAAAAATTCAAGATAAAATCTGCAATTCCAGGCACCTCTATGGAAACCTAGACCCGCCAATAGTGTGGGAGACAGTGGCCACAATCAAGGTCTAAATTAAAACTGAATGGAAACCTCGATGTGCCTCTCAATGCCAGGCAGCAGCCAAAGCAGTAGGCCTAAGAAATGCCACAAGCTGCTAGAAGACATGTGCTGAAACCTACAAGCTTTCCGAGGTAAGATATTTCTAGTAGAGCTAAAAAATTCCCTGGTGCATTGACTAGTTCTTAAAAGGTTTTGAGTTTTTTTTATGTATTCTGAATTGTCTATGTGGATGATATTTTTAGCTACTCTGACATTTTGGAAACCCTACAAATCACATGTTAAGGCACTGCTAAAACATTTAAGGGAATATCAGCTTTTGCTAAAATGAATACATGCATTTTTCAGACTACTACTCTGAGTTGTTTGAGCTACATATGTACACCTGAGCACATCAAAATGCCCCTTTCTCTACCACTCTGCAAATGGGACTACTACTTAAAAAAAAGCATAGCAATTCACTGAAAATATCAAAGGTTACAGAAACTTTATAGTTTTGAAATGGAATTAAAAAAACCTTAGAAATTCACTGAAAAAACCCCAAAGGTTACAGGGATGTTATAGTTAGGCTCAAGTTTCACACGTACAAAATCAGTGAAATTCAGCTGTTATAGTTAGCTGAGCTAACTATAACTTGTGCCCCCATAATGCACTGCTTATGACCTCACATATTACATCACTCTGTTGGGAGTTGGAGTTTTCTATTCTTCCCCTTCAGTGGGGTCTGTATTCCGACCAGTGGGGTCTGTAATGGGAAACCGTCCAAGCCTAAATGCAGCACGGAGATGCAAGATGTCAACATTTTCCTGTTGCTCGGAGGCCCACTGGGGACGTGCATAACATGAAAGAACTGTCAGAATATGGACCCCACTGAAGGAGAAGAATTGAAAACTCCAACTCCCAACTTGCAATGGACCACTTGAAACCCACCGGAGGGTAATTATGTTAAATAGGGGAAGAATGTTAGAGTGCACCATGTCCTTATCCTATGATTAACCCTTTCGATGCTGATGACGAGCTGGGCTCGTCATGGTGCACAGTGGTCGTGTGCTGATGACGAGCCCAGCTCGTCATAAAATGAGGAAAATAGCAATTTCCAGCACAGGAGGGGAATTGCCTTAGCAGCGAAGGTGTTAAGAAGCATGTTACTTCGAAATGCGTCAGGACTAAATAATTGGAGCAGGAGTGCCGATTTTACTCAATACATTTTTTGGATGAAAAACATCCCGTTGGAGTGCGTTCTCAAGATCTGGGCATGTGTGAGGAATATATATATATATATATATATATATATATATATATATATATATATATATATTACTACTCCACTCTTCATGCTACTCCACAGCCCAAAGAAAAAGCACTCTCGGGGGCGAGTCCAGAAACATTTTTATTGTGACCTCACGGTAACCAGACGCATTTCGGAAGTCACCTTTCTCGATGGTGATGTGGCGTGCACGAAACGCAAGTTTGCAAGGAAGTTGAAACTTCACAAGTTCTTTAAATTACGGTCTCAGAAATCTAAAAACAGAGGGGGAGGTGAAGCCCAAAGTGAGACAGGTATTCTCCTTGGGCAAGATGCACCAGCTATTCAGGTCTTGGAAGATTTGAGATCTGAAATTATGGGTCCAATGGAAGAGGAGGACCCGGTTGGGTACCTCGGAATTGAACAAGTTAATGCAGTAACTTCATTTAGACCATCGTCCACGTTTTTTGCCACAGATGCCGAATGACGTAATTGACACTTTTACGGAGAAGGTTACTCAAGAACTTGTGACCTTGTGAATTAATGCTCGGAGTGGGAAGGGTAAATGCAACCTTACGAATGAACAGTTTTTGGCGGTGGAAGAATTAAAGAAGGATACATTGATTGTCTGTAAACTGTCAGATAAGGGCGGCAATGTGGTTTTACAGACTTTTGATTCTTACAATAAAGAGGCCTTGCTCCAATTTAGTAACGTCGCATTTTATGAGAGCGTGAGTAAGGATGTATACAACAAAAGTGTGGGGGATTGTCATCTACTGTTGAAGAAATGGTATGAGAGAGGCAAAATTGAGACGGAGGAATATCTGTTCTTAAGACGTCTTAACCCTATTACCCCCTGCTTTTATCACCTACCTAAGGTGCATAAAAATGCCTTATCTCCTCCGGGGAGACCTACTGTCTCCTCTCAGAGTAGTCTCCTTGGGCATATTTCTGTCTACATAGACCACTTCCTAGCAAATTTTGTAGTAGGTTTAAAGTCCTATATTAAAGATACCAAGGACTTCTTGAAGCAGCTATCCAAAATTGAGTGGCAAGAGGGTGACCAAATGGTAGTGATGGATATCACTAGCCTATATAACATCATCGCACATCAACATGGTCTGGAGGCAGTGCAATTCTTTCTTAAAAAACGCCCTATGAAATTCACTGAACATAGCACTATGATAACAGAACTCTTGGAGTTCTGTATGAACAATAACATCTTTCTGTACCAAGACCACTATTTTTAAACAAATGTCCGGGACGGCCATGGGTACCTGCTTCGCCCCAGCTACGCAAACTTGTTCGTGGGCTGGTGGGAGGAGCAGGTAGCCTGGTCGGGGGCAATGTGATCTGGACCCAAAGGGTGGTTGCCTGGTACAGGTATATTGATGATCTTTTTCTAGTCTGGAGGGGAACCGCAGAAACAGCTAGAGAATACATACAGGCTCTCAATAATAACAATTTGAACTTAGAATTCTGTGCAGGAATCAGTGATGAACTGATAAACTTCCTGGATTTGGAAGTGAGAATTGTAGAGAAGAAAATCTGTTCCAGACTATATAGGAAACCCACTGCGGGAAATTCGATCTTGCATGCCCGCAGTGGGCATCCTCCTAAACTAATCAATAGTATCCCCTATGGGGAACTATTACGAATTCTGAGGAATAACAGCCGGTAGGAGGATTTCCAGAAGTTCGCTGGGGAGTGTATTGAGAGATTTAAAGCCAGAGGCTATGGTGGACAGGTTTTAGAAGAAGCTCCAAAAAGAGCAAATCTTATAGCCAGGAGGGATCTCCTGGAGGATAAGGTTAAGAAGGTCAACAAGGACAGTGGTTTCCGAATGATTACGATCTTCTCACAAGATTCGGATAAACTCAGGGACATTTTCAGGAGGCATTGGAACCTTCTTAAAATGGACCCAGTGATTGGGACAGATATTCCCAATTAACCATTGCTGACATTTCGAAAAAAGTCAGGTCTTTCAGAGATTCTCTAACTAGTAGTTTTTTAAAGAAGGCAGCCACCAGAGCATTACACAGGGCTTTGAAGGGATTTTATCCCTGTGGCAAATGCAAGGCCTGCATGGGAAGCAAAAATGTCTTAGCATACCCAGTACCGGGAGTCAAGAAGCAGAAAAACATCACCAGGATTTTAACTTGTAGTACCCTGTTTGCTGTTTATTGCCTTGTCTGTCCCTGCGGGCTCAAATATATTGGGAGTACGATTCACCAGACAAAGGTACTGGTGCTGGAACACTCAAGAGCGATCATGAATGGTGATATGTCGTACCCAGTTGCTCGCCACTAAAAGGCGGAACACAGAGGGGACAGAACACAGCTAAGATTTTTCATTGTAGACCATGTACCATTGAACCCACGAGGGGGTGATAGGTTGATTATCTGAGGCGATTAGAATCGAGATACATCATCGATTTACAGACGGAAACCCTGGGGTGTCTAAATTCCCATGAGGAATTAGCTGCACATTTAGGGGAATAACTGCATGTGGTTTTGAATTGGAGGGCTCTTGACAAAATTAGAAATGTTTACTGTGGAAAATATAATGCTGCAAGTGTCTGCCTAAAATTATGAACTTTCATGATTATTTATGGATTTAAGAATGGTGAATTTTTGCATATTATGAAACTTCAAATTTTCCGAACTTTGATACTATAAGGGTAAAACAAACTGTTTAGTCTTTTTTCGTTTTGAGGTGTTTTAGTATAATTAGAATTGGAATGGTAGAATGTTTTTGGTTTGATATGGAGAAGGCATTTTATTGTGGGTATGTGCATTTAGGATTTGCCACAACTGAAGCCCATACAGGGCTAGATATGTAAAGCAGTAAAAGCATCAAAAGTGATGGCCCATCAGAGGGCTCGATGTAAAAACGTAGGCTTTATTCTGCAGTTACGCTAGTATTCTGGGAATTGAAGTTCTCATATCAATCAATAAAGAAATCAGCAAAATTTGTATAGTGCGCTACTCACCCGTAAGGGTCTCAAGGCGCTGAGGGGGGGTCGCTACTGCTCGAACAGCCAGGTCTTGAGTTGTTTCCTGAAGGAGAGATGGTCCAGGGTCAGCCGTAGGTGAGTGGGGAGGGAGTTCCATGTCTTGGCTGCCAGGTAGGAGAAGGATCTTCCTCCGATGGTGGATTTGCGGATTCGTGGGGCAGAGGCGAGGGCGAGGCTAGGGGATCGGAGCTGGCGGGTGGGTGTGTAGAATGTGAGGCGGCTGTTGAGGTACTTTGGGCCCATGTCGCTGCGAGCCTTGTGTGCATGGGTGAGGAGTCTGAGCGTAATCCTCTTGTTGACGGGGAGCCAGTGTAGGTCTTTCAGGAGGGCAGAGATGTGGCTGTGGCGAGGGATGTCCAGGATGAGTCGTGGCTCGCCCGACGATGTTATCGACAATCATATAACTATTTATGGTCCCAAAAGGAATTGAATGTTAGACAACAGATTTGGATGTTATATTGATAACAAAGATAATATAATGTATGTTGTCTACTTGAAAAGTATTGTGGTAATGAATTTGCACATTCCAATATGTCTGCCAATTTCGGTTGTAATGCCGTTCTCCATGTCGAATAAAGTAATAGACATAAAAGAGAGCCGTTTCGTGCACGCCGCATCACCATCGAGAAAGGCGACTGCCGAAACGCGTCTCGTTACCGTGAGTCCACAATAAAATCGTTTCTGGACTCGCCCCGAGAGTGCTTTTTCTTTGTGCTGTGGAGTAGCGTGAAGAGTGGAGCAGTAATAGATGCGGGCACACCACCCGCGAGAAGCACCCACACGAGAGTTCACGGACAAGGTGAAACAGGAAGCAGTGATATATATATATATATATATATATATCTATATCCAAAGGTTTTTTCCATAAGTCGTCTCGTGCACACCAGCTGGCAATGCTATGGAGAAATGGAGACGGACACCAGTTTGCGTGTTTGGCAGGTCTTGATTTATTGGAAGCCTCGTCAGGCGCGTTTCGGATAACAGAGTATCCTTGATCACTGGCGGAAACGCAGGTTGCTTGTTATTTTTATGCCTTTTTTGTGATGCTTACACCTCTGTCATGTGATATCATTTTTAAAAATTATTATTTTATTTATTGTCCAGCAAAATCCAAAACAATACAATCCATAGATCAAATGAATTATTACTTCATACCGGTACATTCATATAATTCACAAAAGGCCCACATATGTCTCAACCAATTTTCCGCTTATTCACCCCTTTAACAGCATACAGGCTAAATTCCAAATTAAATAAACTAAACATTGTACGTCTCCAATGAAAAAAAGATGGAGAATCCACTTGAAGCCAAGCAGCAGCAATGCACAGTCTTGCTACCGTCATCGAGATAAATATTAAGTGGCGGTGTTGATAGGATTCCCCACCCGTACAAAATTGGACATCAGACCCAAGCAACATAGTTGCAGGCGTTATATCAGTTGTACTACCAATCAAGTTGCTTAGAAATTTTTCAATGTCAGTACGAAATTTCATCAACTTCCCACAACTGCAGAAGATATGTAACATATCTGCATCATCAACTTTACAATGAAAGCATTTCCCATCATGTCCCCTTTACCACTTAGACATATATGCCGGTGTGTAATATAAATTAAAAATGGTTTTATAACACTGTACCCGTAAATTAGCAGACATTAAAGATTCTTTTGATAATGTAATGACATATTCTAGCACTGGGGCCTCAATCCTTAAAATTTCAGACCATTTATCCCTTTTTTTCTGTAGATCATCCTTCCTATATGCTATTAATAACTGATAACCCTCCCCGATTTTTGCCTGACGTTGTACGGCCTTTATTACTGCATTAGGCATACATACAATCTTCCGCCGTATTATAAAATCACGGATCTGCAGATATTTAAAAACTTGTTGTTTCGGTATATTAAACAAGCGCAACACCTCATTAAAGGATAACATCGCCCCAGCCTGTCCTATTAAATCTCCCATTTGAACAATCCCTTGTGTCCGCCAACCGGTCGCCAAAACACCCCAAAAAATAGGGGATAATAATTTAGTAGCATTAGTTGCAGTATACCAAGACACCTTCCACAATTGGGATAATTTTCCGACCTTTTTACAAACATTGAAGGCTGATGATAAAACCTTAAACCTAGTGCGTTTAAAGTAGCTCCCATCTATTTCTTTAAATAACGATTGTCTAGCCTCTGATCCTAACAACATTTGATAAATTGAGGGAGCTTCTGCCTTATTAGATAGGTCTTCTCCAGTTAACATTATCCTCTTCCTTAGCAAAAAACATCGGTAAAAATACAACAAAAAATCTGGCATAGCTAACCCCTCCCTATCAACCGGGAGAGTAAGAAATCGCATAGCCTTTCTTGGCTTCCCCGGGGCCCAGATACATTTTGAACAGATAACTTGTAATTGCTGTAATTGGGACACCGTAAATTCTAAGGGGATTGCTCTAAATACATACAACACCTTTGCTAACACATTCATTTTAACCACATTCACCCTACCAATAAGTGTAAGATAGAGATGTGACTATCAAGTGAATTCCTAATGTTAGCCACCAATTCCCCCCAATTTACATCCAATATTTCCTGCATAGATGAGCAAATTTTTATACCAAAATAAAGGACTACTTTTTCCACGCGTGGGTCATTCATTATAGTAGAATCCAAAATTAATATTTGTGTTTTTGTTGCGTTCAATTTATAACCAGATGCTTGGCCAAAAATTGCTGACAGTCTTTCTATCTCTTGTAATGCTAGAGCAGAGTCTGAAGAAATTATCGCCACATCATCCGCATAAGCAAATATAGTGTATGGAATATTCTGCACTAAAAATGGTATAATCCGCTCATTGTTAGCTAATAATTCAATAAACGGGTTAATGTAAAGTGCAAATAATAATGGTGAACTGGGGCACCCTTGTCTGTTGCCCCTAGTAATGTTAACTTTATTAGACATTAAACCCATCGTAGAAACCCTAGCTACTAGTGAAGAATATAACACCTTAATAGACGTCAGAAAGCGTTGACCAAAGCCTAAGAGTCGCATTAGTTTCCATAGATATGACCATTCAACGCGGTCGAACGCTTTCTCTGCATCTAACAAAATTAGGCCAAGATCGCTTCTCTCTACTAGTGCAATATCAAATAGTTTCACTACCTTATTAATGTGTGTAGTAGTACTCCGGCCCAATATAAAGCCATGTTGCATGTTTGATACCAATGAGGTGATAACCCTTGATAGATGAGTGGCCAATATTTTCGAATAGATCTTACTATCGCAATTTAATAGTGATATTGGCCTATATGAGCCCACCAATTCTGGATCTTTGCCTTTTTTATTAAATACTACTATAGTAGCTTCTGCCCATGATTACGGTGCCCGTCCAGCTTGTGCAGCCCTAAAAGTTTCAAGCATATCAAATTTAATTGAACCAAAAAATAACTTATAAATTTCCCCAGGTAGTCTATCTGGACCGGCCGCTTTCCCTAAGCCTAACCCCTTAACTGCTTTCTCCAATTCTTCCATAGAGATTGGTTCTTCTAAAGCTAAAATATCCATAGGGTGCAAATGTTTTAGGGTCCCTTCAATCAACTTAAAAAACTCTCTATGTTCTTTCGATTGTGAAGTATACAAATCGGAATAGAATCTATGAAATATTGATAAAATCCCTTCACACTCTAAACATGTTGTCCCATCTCTATCCTTCAAAGCTTAAATTCTACCCATAGCTTCTTTCCTGCGCAGCTTCCACGCCAAACATCGACCAACCGATTCTCCATACTCATGCATTTGTTTTTTGTTAATTAGATATTTTCGTGCGTTTTCTATGTTCCAAATCCCTTGAATTCTCGCTCTAACTTGTTCAGTAGCTTCTTCAAACTCCGCAATATTATTTGCTCCTAAACTACCACCTTGCACTAACTTTTTTTCAGCCTCCTCTAATTGTACATAGAGTGCACGTAGCTCCAACTTTTTCAATTGATTTTGCCTGAGGATAAAGCTTAAAACTTCCCCCCTAGAGCACGCCTTAAATGAATCCCAAACATTAGAGCAGTTGGTTGAATTCCTATTATTAATAAAGAATTTGCGAATCCATTGGGGCAATTGTTCTTTAAATCTCTCATTTGCACAAAGTTTATGATCAAATGTAAATGTCCTTAAAGGTGGACTTTGACTGTTAACTTTCAGTGTCATTAAAATCAGTGAGTGATCGGACGTGACCCTAGGAAAGACTTGAATTGTAGCCTCATCTTTCAAAGAAGAGGACAAAAAAACATAATCAAGACGCGCAAATTTCTTGTGGTGGTATGAATAATAGGTGAACCCAGAAGTAGCCGGATTCAAATAACTCCACAAATCTATTAGTGCATGATCATTAATAAAGTTATACAAAGCTTTAAAGACACAGGGTTTTCATCCTTTATATTGTCGTGGACCATCATGTAATTCTACATTTGTTAGGTTAATATTCATATCCCCACAAAAAACAAGAGGTAAATCCCATGACGCTAGTTCAACATTTAATTCAACCAAAACCGAAGGTTCATCTAAGTTAGACCCATACACTACACAAATTGTAAATTTAACTTGCCCCGAGAAACATTGTGCAATAGCCCACCTTCCACATTTATGAGCTAGGCATCGATTCATTGTAACCCTATTCTTTTTAACTAAAATTGCTACACCTCTAATCATAGAAGATTGATGAGAGGCAACTGTTAAAGAGTAGCCAAGATTTTCCAATAGCACCCTTTGTGACCAAGGTACATGTGTCTCCTGGAGACAAACCACTTCAGGTTGAATATTCTGAAGCTCGGCTGTCACACGACTCCTTTTACTCCAGCTATTTAAGCCGCAGACATTCCAAGTACAAATTTTGATACCAGTAACTGCCATGAGAAATAAGAGAAAGACCTTAGTATGGCAACCATCTCATAAAACTGAATGCACAAAAATTCTAAATAATATATTTGCAACTGCCAATTTTTTATTTTATTCAGATTCTGCATTTTTGGAAGAGCTGTGATTTTTCCCCCTTTTCCCCCCACCCTAGTGACCCTAATACCACCCCCACCCGCCCCTCCTACCAAGTCCCACCCCCATCCCCCCTCAAACGAGGCTTTAGGACTAATGGTCCTTTAGATGGAGATTAGCGTGTACCCCTTGCTGACCTCCGCAGCTCTAACTACAAAAATGGAGTTTAGTGGCATACTGATCCTAGAACATATTTTTCAAATATAAACATAAAGAGAAAACAATAAACAAAAATATGCTAGTGCACTCCTATACATATATCATTATGGATAATATCACATTGCAGCTACATATCATCCAATTATACCTATTTCAAAGATTGTAGGAACTTTTTAGCTGAACCCTCAGTCGAAAAAAAATATGTACATTCCTTATAAATTACTTTTAGTTTTGCTGGGTTCAGCAAAAAAGACTGAGCCCCTTTACTTTGAAATTGCGGAATCAATTCACGTAGCTGCCATCTTAATTCCACAGAATAACGACAAAAATCGGGTTGAACAAAAAATTCAAAGTCCCCCCCAGATCTCTTCTTATAGGGTCGGGTCAACTGAAACACTTCCTCCCTAGCCAAAAAACCAGTGAAAGAAATTAAGAATGCCCTAGGTTTTTCCTTTGCAGGATCTATATTAGGCAAGATGCGTTTAACAAAGGGAAAGCGATGTGCCCTTTCCACTTCCCGCTCCCAGTCCCATTTTGAAAGTTCCGGGAAAGCTTTCTTAAATAGTTCCACAATGAAGCGGCGAGGCTCTTGACATTCTTTTCCTTCCGGAATCTGTAAAACGCGCAAATTATTCAGTCTTGCACGATTTTCTAAATCAGCAAGTTTCCACGCTGAGTCATCCCTAACTGCTGGTAATGAAGCAGTCCCTGCTTTTTGTTGAACAAGATCGTCCTCCAGTGTAGAGATCCTCGTCTCCACCTCGTTTACCCGACCAACAAAGTCCGCTTGAGATTTTGACATTCTGCATACAGTGTTCTGGAGTTTCCTGCAAATATTCTGTGTTTTCAAGTTCTCCTCCTTTGTTTCTAAACAAAGAGATAAGATCGACTGATAAATTAGGGAGAGGGATATCTCTTCTTCAGTAGAAATTACTGTCTGCCCCTGTCCCGCCCCATTTACATTAAATCCAGCTTCTATCAAGGTCAAATCCAACTTGCTACGTACTGTGGCTGGTTGATCAGTTTGATCGGTTTGATCAACTAAATCCTCCAATAATGAACTATGGTCACTTCTTTCAGTCATGCTCATTTGTGCAGCATACTGATCTACTAAATCTTCACACGAGGACATTGATTGTTCAGATAAAGAATAATAATCCCCGGAATCTGCATCTAATACTTGAGGCATAGTACCATTTACCGTTGGATGTTCTTCCACCTCCATATCCATATTAAGTGAAGGAAGCACCACATTTTTTTCTTTTCCAGCCTCATGCCCCACGTATGCAGATCTAATTATCTCCGCCAAAGGAGTATTCAGCTGGTCTAAAGAACTACCATCCGCCACTGCTGCCTGCGCATTTAAAGTTCCAGTTGTAATTGGAATTATCGCTCCTGGAGTACCCTGTGTTTGAATATCAACGCCCCCATCAAGGGGGAGCGTAGGTAGGGACTGGGGGGTTGTTGCTGTTGCTGTTGCTGTTTCCCTCGTCGTCGCTCCTTATTAGAAAACATAGCTGGGATTTTCTTAACTTATTGGATCGTTTTTCCCTCTGAAGTGTTAACCTCAGCTTTTCCTTGCTCGAAATTAGCATTAGCAGAGGCAGAAGCATTTCTTGAACTATCCATTCTGTTCACCTCTGTACTGCCGACCCCCCCTGCCTATTCCAGCTCCTCGGCTCTCCTCTGTTGCTGCTGCTGGGCCACCATCTACACCCGGATCCTGGGGAGGGACCGGGTTCTCCGGGGCACGGGGTCTCCCACCTCCACCTTTGGGCGGCATGCTGCTCTCACCGCAAATCACCCGCTGGAGCACCGATTCATGGGGCCAGTGCTCACCTCCACCTGTAACCAGCAGCAGCCGCCACCTCCAGCAATGAGCACTCACTCAGAAACTCCCGGAAACTCCTGGCGGGTCTCTCTCTCCCAGACACCGTACGCCTTACGCTGTCACCGAACACAGCAACTCACCACGTCAACCTCCACGATGCGGGTGATCCGGGCAATGAAAAAACGCTTTTCTGCTCAATTATGGCTCAATTACGGTAAGTTTCTAAATAGCAGCATGCAGCAGTGACTTTTTCTCGCTCTCACTATCGTAGCAGACTATTGTAGCAGATGCAACATAGTATCTTTCCAACCGCTACACGGGAGTTGCAAGGGAACGCCGTCTTACACGTCCGTGGTCACGGGGGCCATCTTGCCTCCCGCCTCAAGCCCATGTGTCATGTGATATCATAGATGTAGAAAAAATACTAGCTGCACTTTTACTCATAAAACATGGAATGCTTAATGATAAAAACAATGTATTTTTGTCATCCCAAATAGATTTATTATGCGGGAGAATCTTGATTATGTTGTTTGCCTGTGAGAATGCTAAAATCCATACAGTACATTGTATTTGTAAATTTTAAAATCATACAATTTGGATTTGGATGATAAAAATAAATAAATATTACATTTCATCATAAAATATTTGGATGAGTACAAAAATGTTGTATATCAATAAATATATACATCAATATTATATGTGTTAAAAATGTGATTTAACAAATATTACAAATATTATTATAAATTCACTACAGTACTAGGATAGATTGAATAAGTTCAGTATGTGCAAAACATCGCATTGTGCGTATATATATATATATATATATATATATATATATATATATATATATATATATATATATATATATATATATATATGTGATACTTTTAGTGGCCAGGTTTAAATGCTGTGGATAAAACCTATGTACAAACATGGTTTACTCTGTCCAATCAAGAGTTCACATAGTAAATGAGTATCATTTTTAGGACCTTTACTTCTCCCCCGACCTTGGAGTGGCACTTTTGATGGATTTTTATTGTAGAATGTCAAGGCTGTAAAGTTAGCTTAGTAGTTGTAGAGCATTTCAACAAGAATTTGTTGTTCTGTCTAGTCTCTAGTCAAAACATGTTATTTTCAAAATCCTGCCCTGTGTAAAGATTTAGATATGGAGGTTTGTCCGTCTACTACTTATCCACCTCTTAGGAATAGATAGACTATCAAATCTGTAAGTTGAATAGTGTTCCAGGTACCAAGTCTACCTACAAGAGGACGATTTGAGAAAGGTGTTGTGGTTGGTAGATACCATATATTAACCCCTTAAGTGCTGCTGACGGCCAATGGTCGTCAGCAGCGCTACCTCCCCAGTGCTGCGCACGACCATTGAACGTCCATTCAGCACTAGTTCTAATGGACAGCGCAGCACTGGGGAGAAATGTTTACACGCAGCTAAGGTGTTAACACATAGGATTAATCTATTGGGATTTCAGTCTTCTATGTAGGGTCATCATTTTGGAATATTTTCTTGGATAACTTTGGTTCCCTTTATGCAAGAACAATTACCTGAGGTTATTGATACCCACATGTCTAGAAAAGCGGCATTGAAAAAAGTTAAAGATGCATAGAAGTTTTATGCTGGTCATGATATTGAGGTCTTGCACTTCATTGTTGTGAAGGGAAAAAACTGTGGCTTCTTACATAGAGGTTGTCATTGAAAAACTATTCTTTCTTGCAGCCTAAATTTGGGGGGCTAGAACAGATTGTGAACCCAATTCCTGTCAAACTGAAACTATTTCATTTTATGGAAATCCACCCAGTTTTGTATCCTTGCTCTACACTTGCCCCACAAAAATATGTCTTGCTTAATGTCCTATGCCACTTGAGCTGAATTTAAAGAATGATTATGAAGTACATATATTTTCGGATGCAAGAATAGTATGAGGAAAATGCCACACTACACAATTGTTGGAAAACTTTTATGCAAGACATATTGAAAAATCATGAACACTATGATAATGGCCTTTGGAGGAAAAAGCACTTTCAAGAAGAGGGACATTTTCCACTTAGCATTCAGAGAGAGCACTGTTAGGAAGAGGGGCAGGCTGGGCCACTTACCATTTAATCTGGTGCAAGTGAGGGGAAGTAGTACCTTAATGGCATTTGTTTTGTGTTGTTTTTAGCATAGGAAATACTGGAGGTTATTATAAAGTGTTGACACCAAATGGCTCCATGCTGCGAGCATGGGAGAACTTGCTTCATGGCAAAGCCCTGGCAGTGACCTTCATTTACTTGTAAGTCACAAATTCTTAGACTTCTAGAGCGGCAGCTGCCATCTTGGATCGTCTAGTATAACATTTCTCATGGTGCACAGCATCCTTGCTAGGCATTTGTGTTTCTGCGTTGCTGCAGCCAGGACTTGCTAGATAGATGTTGGATAATTTTAAAGTAATACAAACGCTTTCTTTGTAAATTATTGTACTGTGGACATTTCAGATTACAGTGAAGCATGGTGAAGTTGTGCGCGATTGAAAATGTACGTTGAACTATTCCTTGCTCTTAATCTAAAAACTGAGTTACAGTTATCTGAAGTCTTAAGACTGAGTTGTATGTTCCTGTGAAGGATGAGGACAGGACAAATTCTTAGGAGAATAATACATATATGTAGGAAATTGGGTTACTGGTTGAAGGGATGAAAACCTACTCAAGGTGTTCCTGGATGGACCATCACTGGCAGGATGGGGGGCGGAGCTGGGCACAGCCCTACTTACACTAGAATAGGCTATGTCCAGCCTCCACACAAACGGCTGCATACCCCTGTTGTTAGTCTGGAGCCAGGACAGGGGAGGCAGGAAACCTGTGCACTTCAAAGGGAAAATTCTAGTATGCTCTTCCACTTCAAAGGGGACACCTGTATAAACACTGGACCTCATACACCAACTCTTCAGTACACTTCTGAACCTACGGAAGACTCTGCTAGGAGGAAGGGCTGTGCAGCTGCCCTAAATGACGACTGATATGCAGCCTGCTGCGTTCATGCCTGAGTGAGAGGACTGGACCTGCAACCTATACCCTGCAACGAGAATGACTCTAAGGGCTACTCTCTTGTAACTAGCAACTGTGAGTTCTGCCCTGCCAGGTGGTGCCATCCTAGTTCTGGATCCTTGGAAGTGGGCCCGAAAGTACTCTTCCAGCTCATCTGTGGATCAAGAAGAACCAACGCATCTCCTCTGCTGTAAGGTGCCTCCCCAAGCATCCCTGACGCATCGCTTCTGCTGCGAGCATTCTCCCAGCACAAAGACTATGCACCGACCTTGCATCCTACTTCAGAACTGTTGCTGCTTGACCCATCCCCAATGCAGGACCTCACATCGCAAATCTCTTGTCGACATCAGACAAGAGATTTTCATATTGCAGCCATGCAGATCCTCAGACACTGATGCATTGCCTCTGCTGTGTGATGCATCTTTGACGCTGAACTGTGCATCGCAGGCCCTGATCAACAGGATCCTCAACTATAAGACCTCACATTGCAGCTTTGCAGCTCCCTGGAATCAAAGCATCTCTTCAGTTGCATGACTCATCCTCCGTGGGGGACCTCGCAAGGCGCTGCAACCAGGATTCAAGGTACTCTTGTTCAGTAGGCCTAACTGGGTCCCTGTAGCCAGCCCTCGCTCTATCGCGGTCGGCCTGAACTTGTGACTTTGTCCCGGTCTGGTGCGACCAGGTATCCACAGTTGCCACTTTGTGCTTTTTGGAGCTATTTTCACTTAAATCTTTAAAATTGCATGTCTCAGGTTCTACTGATTAGATTCTTGTTCTTTTGGTCTTGTTTTATTTATTAAAATCTACCCTATTTTCCACATCTGGTCTGGGACCCTTTGTGTGGTGTGTTCTCACTGTATTACTGTTTGAAGTGGTGCACACATACTTTACACATTGCCTCTGAATTGAGCCTGACTGCTCTGGCCCAAGCTACCTAAAGGTGGAGCACAAGTTAATTTAGGGTTTGCTTGGGACTTCACCCTGAGAAGGATGTGGGTTCCCACTTGAGTAATGTTCCTTCCCCCTCAACCAGCAGCCCAATTTCTAATATGTCCCATCCTTCCAACACCTATTTTGTTTCACTGTCTGGGAGCAATACACAAAGACCAACTACTAGCTACACCTAGTCATGTGACCATGATGCAGGCTGCAGGTACCAAATGGTTGGCATAACAAAATGCCAACATTCTAAAAGTGGAATGTTTTCAGAATTTTGACTTAAAATCCGATTTTACCATTACAGGGTGCTTTAAATTGTAATTCTTTAGACACCAAACTCTACATTCCTATTTTCTCCCAATTGAAAGTGTCATTTATTAAACGTAATAAGGCAACTCAATGTTATCCTATGGAAGAGGTAGACCTTGCAGTAGTGAAAAGTAAATTTAAGAGTTTTTTCACAACCAGGATATGTAAACGTTAAGAGTACATGTCTAACTTTTTAAACACACTGCACCCTGGCCTATTACTGTTTAGGGCCTACCCTACGGGAGATTTATATGTATTAAAAAGGAAGGTTTAGGCTAGGCAAATGCTTTATTTTGCCAGGTCAAAATGGCAGTTTAGAACTGCACAAACAGGCTACGATGGCAGGCCTGAGACATGCTTAAAGGCTACTTGGGTGAGTAGCACCATCAGTGCTGAAGGCCATTAGTAGCATTTATTTAACAGGCCCTTGTTATACATAATATCACTTTAATAGGGACCTAAATATAAATTAAATGTGCCAATTTCATGTAATTTGCATTCTTGCACGATGTATTTGAAATATGAAGCGCTACACTCGTGAGTCTTTCAAAGTTGGAGACTCGAGTCTCTACCTTCGGAGGGTAACGTTCCGCCACCCGATGGTGATGGTGCCTCTCAGCGCGGCCGGGCCGCAAAATCAACAAACTGACATCGGAGCTTACTATAAGTGGAGGAAGATACATGCACTAAGGACTGCAAACCCCATAATTCTTCAGGGGAATGACACTCAGTTAACGCCCACTGAGGGGTTTGTAGTTGTGAATAAAAACCGGAAATGAAATAGTGTGTGCATCCTTTGCAGTTTGAGCGGCCCAAGAAGAAGGGGCAAGGTGGCCCTGAAACGCATCGGCAATTAAGAGTTATGTGGAGCATAAAGGAAAGCTGACATGTGATGCTGGATGGCAGAAGCGCTGTTGTGTGCTTTCAGAATGCTTAGGGCATCTTTGCTGAATCATACTTTTCGCGGCGGCCCGGCCGCGCTGAGAGGCACCATCACCATCGGGGGCGGAACTTTACCCTCTGAAGGTAGAGACTCGAGTCTCCAACTTTGAAAGACTCACGAGTGCAGCGCTTCATATTTCAAATACACTGTGCAAGAATGCAAAGCAGCCTACTTAAGGTTTAATGGAAAGCAAAATCAACAAACTGACATCGGAGCTTACTATCAGTGGAGAAAGAGACATGCACTAAGGACTGCAAACCCCATAATTCTTCAGGGTAATGACACTCAGTTAACACCCACTGAGGGGTTTGTACTTGTGAATAAAAACCGGAAATGAAATAGTGTGTGCATCCTTTGCAGTTTGTGCGGCCCAAGAAGAAGGGGCAAGGTGGCCCTGAAACGCGTCGGCAATTTAGAGTTATTTGGAGCATAAAGGAAAGCTGACATGTGATGCTGGATGGCAGAAGCACTGTTGTGTGCTTTCAGAATGCCTAGGAGAAAAACTCTGAGTCAGTCCCAAATTTATGTGTAGATCAGCTCCAGTATAAATCACCCTACAACAAAAGCGACACACTGAATCTGCTCACTTCAAATGTCTCTTTTTCTAGCAAAGTTTTTAAGGATAGGAGTATCGCAGTGCCATCCATGCTGATCTAGAAGGGGGCAAAGTCCCTTGACATTTCTCCAGCAAAGTCTTTAAGCATTGGATTAACACAGTGTCATCCATGCCAAGCTGTAAAATGACAAAAGCCTTTTAACACTCCAAGCACAGTATTACAGCTCTGGGTTGGTAAAATACTAGCTAACCTGGAATGAACAAAAGCAACCCCTGACATGTGTTTCGGTTTCAATATCTCTTTTCAGAGAGGTTAAGCTTTGTCCAGGCACAAGGGAGCACCCAGTATAAGTCAAAACAATATGTAATGAGACTTTACTAGGTGGATGACATCCTGCTTAACATAAAGACAGACTCACCAGATGGTGCATATTTCAGTGTCAACATAACGTTTTAAACTCAAAAGACCACTTAAATTCATCAGTTATCGTTATCTCTAGTAACTTTAAATCATTCCCTAAGTTGACTATAATTTGCGCCCTCACCATGCAAAACTAATTACCCCAAATATACTACATACATGAAGTGGTCTAGGCTCTGCTGCACATGCCTTCTCAGTTGCTCTTTAATTAGTTTCTGTTTTGGTTGTTGTTTAGTCATCAGTTTCATTGTTACTAGTGCCAATATTCCTTGGTGCGCACGTGCTTAGTTAAAATAAAAATTGTCATATTTCCACAGGCGCATAAAGAGGCAATGTTGGCTTGTCTTATTAAAGTTTGGCGGACTGGATACCCTGTCAAAAAAGTGATGGGCATCTGAAGTGATGGGTATCTGGTCTGCTGTATTACAAGTGCCATAGGTAATAATGTATTTGTAACGCAGCAGACTGGACATCCATATGGTTTGTGATGGCATATCCTTGATGTCATACTCTAAATAGGAACCTATGCATTCAACTCACTTTAGGCGGATCACTGACAGAATATCGACAGTCAAAATATCGACTTGCCCAAAAAATCGAGGTAAAAATATCGAATGCCAGAATATCGACTTTCTACCTACAAACAGGTAAGTACAAAAATATCAACTCCAAAATATCGATAGGAAAAAATATAGACAGTCAAAATATTTAATGTATTAAATATCTTAAAAGTAATTTAAAACTAATATAATAATAAATATAATTAATTTGAACATACTTAAAATACTTAAATAAACGTAAAATTAATAAATATATAATGTAACTTAAAACATTTTTTTAAAACATATATATATATATATATATATATATATATATATATATATATATATATATATATATATATATATATATATATATATATACATATTATTAACAAAACATATACAATATTTTTCCGTAGGATAGCGAGAGGGTTAAATTTACTATTCCCACTCCAGAGAGTGCAACAGTAGGGAAATCGTTGGATAGCGTAGGGGTAAAAATTACTATTCCCACTCCAGTGAGTGCAACAGTAGGGAAAGCGTTGGATAGCGTAGGGGTAAAAATTACTATTCATACTCCAGAGAGTGCAACAGTAGGGAAAGCATTGGATAGCGTAGGGTTAAAAATTACTATTCCCAGACATTCTGCAGAGGGGGACCTCGGGGAAAATACCTTAGTTGAACTACATCAAGCACTTCTGCCATGCTTTAGGCAGAGGAGATATGTGGTCGTCTCCCCAAGATTCCTGTCCTGCTTTCTAAATTACTACTGAATGTAGCTCTTAGGAGGTACCGCATGGAGTCAAATACAAGCAATCTCTTGACGGGTAGGCTAACGGATACTTTCCTGAACATTAAGGCTTATCCCCGCTACGAAGTCTTCCTGGACGATATCCAGCCCCCTTTGGCTAAGAAACTTTATACCCAGTTCAGACACAGCGCATTGCCATTGAGGGCGGTAACGCACAAATGGCGGAACGCCACCTCAATGGCAGATACCTGCCCAGGGTGCTTGAGCGGCAATGAGACAGATCTGCACGTTCTGCTCTTCTGCCCCACTTACGCTAGGGCTAGGGAGAAATGGATTTTGCAGCTGTGTAGGGCTAGGGGCGTTAGGGACTACAGGGAGGTTTTCAGGATCCTCAAATACGATACTCCCCCCCCTGATAGTTTTTGCCACAGCAAGATTTTTTCAATCTATGTGGTACAAGAGATGCGCAGTACTAAAGCTAGAAGCTCATATTTCGCACTAAGGGCTATTTTTAGGAGGTGTAACATTTTCTATCTATTTTTATCTAATTTTAGACCTTCTACATACTGATATTTTGGTGTAATTTCCGATGTCTTTTAATATTGCAGGAACTGTTTGTATGTGATTTTTAATACATGGTTTTATTTGTTTTATCCTTTACTATTGTGCTGTGTTTATTCTGTATGTTTGGCCATTTTATGGTATGTTACCGAAATAAAGTACTTTGACTGACTGACTGACTATTCCCACTCCAGTGAGTGCAATAGTAGGGAAAGTAAATACTTCATATATAAGTATAAATAACATAAATATTAATACCAATTACAAAATAATTAAAATATTTTACAATTTTATAAAATATATTAATTAATCATTTAAAATTACAAATAAAAATTATCTATTAATAAAAATTACCTACTAATACTAATTATTTACCAAGTACCAATACATTTATTTACAATATAAAAATAAATAAAAATTAGACACAAAAAGTGTTTTAAAAATGTAATTACTTACAATTAAATTACTTCCCAAGCTATTCCCCTATAAACACACAACCCACTACAGAACATAATGCAATAAAACTAATCAATTACAATAAATTACAAATTATATTTTAATTATTTACCAATTAATAATTAATTAACAATTAATTAAAAAAAAAATAACATATTTAATTAATTATAATTTAATAACTTCCCACGCTATTCCCCTATAAACCTACAACCTGCTACAGAAGATACATTCCTAAAATTAACATATTAATCAATTAATCAATTAAAATTAATTACCAAATATATTTTAATTATTTACAAAGTAATAATTAATTTACATTTATTTCCCAAAAAATACCAATAAATAAAATAACATATTTAATTAATTATAATTTAAATACTTCCCACCCCATTCCCCAATAAACCCACATCCCGCTATAGAAAATAAATTAACATATTTATCAATTAAGCAATTAAAATTAATTACCAATTATATTTTAATTAATTACCAATTAATAAGTAATTGACAATTAATTTTAAATAAATACCAATAAATAAAAAAACATATTTAAGTAATTATAATTATATTACTGCTCACCCTATTCCCCTATAAACCCACAACCCGCTATAGAAAAATAAATTACTAAAATTAACATATTTATCAATTAATCATTTAAAATTAATTACCAACTATATTTTAATTAATTACCAATTAATAATGAATTAACAATTAATTCTAAATAAATACCAATAAATAAAATACCATATTTAATTAATTATAATTAAATTACTTCCCATCCTATTCCCCTATAAGCCCACAACAGGCTACAGAAAATAAATTACTAAAATTAACATATTTATCAATTAATCATTTAAAATTAATTCCCAATTATATTTTAATTATTTACCAATTAATAATTAATTAACAATTAATTCTAAATAAATACCAATAAATAAAATAACATATTTAATGAATTATAATTAAATTACTTCCCTCCCTATTCCCCTATAAACCCACAACCCTCTACAAAATTATATTACACAAGAATTAAAAAGTAATATTAACTTACCTTAAATTCGATATTTTTGCTGTCTATATTCTGTCTAGTCGATATTATGTCCATTCTATATTTTTGATTCGATATCATGTCCATTCTATTCGATATTAACATTTTCTAGTCGATATTTTGTTAGTCTATATTCTGTCTAGTCGATATTATGTCTATTCTATAATTTTTACTCAATATCATGTCTAGTCGATAATAAAAACTCGATATTTTGACTCTATACCCTTTAGGCACAGCAACATATATGAAAAATATGTTTTAAATATATTAACCCTACTGGGCTATCCAACCCAATAGCTGTTGTAGGCTTATCTTCATAATAATGGATCTTATAAAATGATGTGTTGTAATGAGACTGTAGGCAGCTGAGCCACTGTATCTTCAGTTCAAGCCTCCGGGCAGCCATACTGCTGGTCATTTAAAGACATTAATGTGCTTGTTAATAGATCATGACAGCAAATGCTGTCTTTGAACTGGCTGTCATGTATACATAACTTACTTTTTACCTGCACTAAACCAATAAAAACACCCAGCTCTCAAGAAGAGGACTATGAAGGGGCAACACACCATTTCTAAAGAAAGACACTTGCAGCTCACATTAATATTACCTCCATTAGGCTTTAAGATATAGCAATGTCACTTCACTGCATTCATAAAGCACACTATTAACGCTCTCCATGGGCTTGAGTCAGAAATAAGCATGGGCGGAAAATCCGTTCCGCTCGCGGATTTTGCGGATTTTCGGTAAATTTGCAATCCGCGAACGCTCGCGAATTTACCGAAAATCCACAAATTCGCACGCAGCGGATTTTTTTTTCTTGGTGATACAATTTTGCGGGGTGCGGTGTAAGTTCGCAATTGCCAACATGTAGGTGCGGCGGGCAGCAACAATCTCGCACTCGCGAAATTACAAAAATTGCAATTCTGCACAAGAAATCCACTAGCAAGCAGCATAGACCTTCTGAAAATGATGATTTTTATCAGAATAACTCCTCAGGTTGACATTTGCCTGAACTTTTTTGGATTTGAGGCCTTTTGACTTTCTTTGGATCACTTTTGGATTAGAAATCAACTTTCACAAGTAAGCTTGTTTGGGGCATTACAGTTGCTGTAATGCTGTTCTGCAGAAAAACGAGTTTTGCAAAAGTGAAAGCATTCAGCAGGTGCAAAAGTTCAAACTCATCATTAGTAACCATTCCATGTAGTGCTTCCTGACTGGGGCCCCTCCAGAGTTCAGTTGCTAGTTGCAACAATTGTATGACCCTGCTCTGACCCTCACAGCAGGCTCATAGAAAAGCTACAAGTAGGCCACAAAGGTCCTCGAAAAAAAAATTGCACTGCAACAGAAAGCAAATTACAGATAAGGAAGCAGGTCCCAGACTGGAATTTTAAAACAGTGACACATTAATAAATCAACCCCAAATTAATTCATGTCAGTGGAAGCAGGGCAGGTGTGCTTGCTTTTTCCCCCCATAATCTACAGTGATGATGAACCAGAGGGTGGCATTGATGTACCAGAGGGTGGCATGGGTGAAACAGAGGGTGGCAGGGGTGAAACAGAGGGTGCTGGGAACCTGTGATGATGAACCAGACGTAGAAACAACATAATCGCGACCGTTGCGAGCCGACATGTAAGTTCGCAATTGCGAACTGGTACAAAACCCTCGCGAACTGGCAGAAATCCTTGCGAACACAAAAAAAAAAATTCGCGAGAATTCGCGGATTTTGCGGATTGCGAGTTCGCAAATTCACAAAATTCGCGAACGCCAGATTCGCAAAATTCGGCCATGCTTAGTCAGATATGAATTCTTGTTTCTTACATTCTACTTCTGGATACATTCCCTGACTTTTAGATGTTCTATCTGCCTCCATGTTCCCTGAGCACTCACAAATTTCTTTTATGAATTTCACTAAAGACTCCGGGAAACCATTTCCATGTGGGTAAATGTACTTTTCTTTATGCATGAATGCAAAGCTGTAGCACAATTGTCCTTCAAAACTTTCTTTCTTTCTGCGCTACCATTGAATGAATTTTTTTCATGCGCTATATACCAGCATCACACACGTATAAAAGATGTTAGCAATGGAAGTAATGCCAACCTAACACCCTTATTATACATGGGATCCTACAATACCTGTATAAAAACTCATCTATCATTTTCTTATTACAGGCAACTTGTGATAAGCCTGTATCATTTATATAACAAGCATTGGTTCAGCCAATAGTTCTCTGCAATGTCTTTACAACAGGGTGTGGCACCCGGTGGTTGTGTATCTCGAGAGCAGCCCATTACATGGTCCCCTTGATAAGGTAGACCGCAACACTACTTGACCCTAGCAGAGACCTGAATGTTGGAAAGGAAAATAGGACTCAATTTGCAGTCTGAAGAGGACATGTGCGACGACACGTAGCTTGCAAGTGACTCCCTCCTTTTCACATTTAAATGAAACAGTTATTTGCATATGTCATCATAACAAAGCGGAATCAAAAACAGAATAATAGAACCAAAATACAGAAGGAATATGGAGCCTGATTTGCTGGTTACCATACGTTAACATACCCTACATATTTATCATGTCTATTAAATTTAATTCTCATACTCAAACCTCCTTTATTCAATTTTTACAAAAAGATTGCTTTACTTTGTAACAGTTCTTAGGGAATTCTTCAAAAGTTGCTGGTGCACACATGAAAATAACAAAAATCAGCACTAATCAAATTTGGCTGCCAAGATTCACATATGTCACTATCCACGGCTTGCATGTCAGCGTGGAAATATGCAATTGTGAGTTTCTGCCGTGGTTGTCTTCTAGGTAAGCAGCTGCCTAGTTTTTGATCTGAACTAAAGTGTACCTTAATTGGATGGTTAGGGACACAGCATGATGCAGACAGCGTGACGAGGGGTGTGTGCCATTTCACAATCAGAGCCCTACTCAAGAAACCAGACCCCTACTCTAGAAACTGCTGTAAATTAGTTCTTAATGTAACATGGCTGACAGTGGTCGTTAGCCCTTCCTTTGTGTTCTTACCACCTTAGCCTCACAGAATACCTATTTGTGTTCCAACTTGTACTGGAGTATTCCATGCTTGTCAGTTGATAGCTTGGTCAGCTGGTGAGGTGTGCACTCAGCTGTGCCCTACAATGAATCTACATGTAACTAACTAGAAGTGTCCCGAGATCAATCTACAACAGAAACCCTCAGCAGATCCTACGGACCTCAAGAACTACTGACCCATATACCTCCTCCCCTTCATGGCCAAAATCACTGAGAAGACCATCAACGCCCAACTAACGAAATTCTTCGATGAAAACTCCATCCTTAACCCCTCCCAATCCGGATTCCACAGTAACCACAGCACTGAGACTGCTCTACTCGCTGCCACAGACGACATCCGCACCCTCCTCGACCAAGAACACACCGCAACCCTGATCCTCCTCAACCTCTCTGCAGCCTTCGCCGCAGTCTTCCACCACACACTGACCGCCAGACTCCATGATGCCGGCATACATGGAAGCGCACTCCACTGGCTCCGCTCCTTCCTTACCGGCAGAACTCAAAGAATCAGACTACCACCCTTCCTCTACATTCCCACGGAAATCAACTGCTGAGTACCCCAAGGATCAATGCTCAGCCCCATGCTCTTCAGCATCTACATTGCCTCCCTTGCCATCATTGTCAGACAGCATGGACTCAGCATAGTATCCTACGCCGAAGACACCCAGCTCATCCTCTCCTTCACCAAGGACCCCATCACCACCAGACTCAACTTCCAGGAAGGAAAGAAGGACGTTGCATCCTGGATGAGCAACAGCTGCCTGAAGCTCAACTCAAGAAGACAGAGGTCCTCGTCCTCAGACCCTCCCCCTCTGCATGGGACAACACCTGGTGGCCCACCACCCTCGGCAGTCCCCCCCACAGATGATGCCCAAAACCTCAGCATCGTACTCAACTCCTTCCTCACCATGACCTGACAGGTCAACGCTATAACCTCCACCTGCTTCAACACCCTCCGCAACCTCCGGAAAACCTTCAAATGGATTCCCCCCAAATCAAGGAAGACCATCACCCACACACTCATAGCCAGCAGACTGGACCATGGAAATGCCCTCTATGCCAGGATCAACAAGTCTCTGACCACCTTCAAGGCAGCCACCCGCAAACACCACCAATTGATCCGATCCAACAAGAAATCAGCATTCAAGGATCGACTCAACAACAACGCCCATAACAGCAAGGAACTATTCAACATCGTCAAAGAATTTACCAACCCCACTGTAGCCTCAAACAACATCACTCCCTCCAAGACCTCTGCGATTCGTTATCCTCCTTCTTCTACAACAAAATAGCCGACATACATAACATTGTTAACAACAGTTCGAAAGAACAGCCCACCCCACCCACTTCCAAAACCGAAACGCTCTCTAACAACCTTAGCGCCTGGAACCCAATCACCACTGAAGACACCATCCGCCTAATGAACTCCATCCATTCAGGTTCGCCTACGGACCCCTTTCCCCACCACATCTTCAACAAAGCAGACTCCATCATCGCACCCCATCTCCGTGATGTCATCAACTGCTCCTTCAACTCCGCTACCTTCCCGGAGAGCTGGAAACACGCCGAACTCAGTGCCCTCCTGAAGAAACCAACAGCTGACCCCTCTGAGCTTAAAAACTACCGCCCCATTTCCCTCCTCCCATTCCCCGCCAAGGTCTTTGAGAAAGCTGTCAATAATAGCCAGCTCGCCGCCTTCCTTGAATCCAACAACTCCCTCGACTCTTCACAGTCCGGCTTTCGAGCCAAACACAGCACCGAAACTGCCCTCATCGCAGCGACAGATGACATCCGAATGCTGCTGGACAACGGAGAAACAGTTGCCCTAATCCTACTCGACCTCTCCGCCGCCTTCGACACAGTCTGTCATAGCACCCTCACACAACGACTCAGCAACGTCGGAATACAGGGAAAAGCCTTGGACTGGATCATCTCGTTCCTCGCTGGGAGAACCCAGAGAGTCCGACTCCCCCCATTCAAATCAGAGGCCACCGAAGTCATCTGTGGAGTCCCACAAGGATCATCACTCAGTCCCACCCTCTTCAATGTCTACATGAGTCCCTTCGCATCCATTGCGCGACAACACAACCTCAACATCATCTCCTACGCTGACGACACCCAGCTGATGCTTTCCCTCACCAAGGACCCTAACACCGCCAAAACTAATCTTCATGAAGGCATGAAAGAAGTAGCCGAATGGATGAAAAACAGCCGCCTAAAACTTAACTCAGACAAAACGGAAGTTCTCATCCTAGGATCTTCCCCCTCTGCCTGGGACGACTCATGGTGGCCATCGGCCCTGGGCACAGCACCCATACCCACAGACCACGCACGCAACCTGGGCTTCATCCTAGACTCCTCCCTCTCGATGACTAGACAAGTTAACGCCGTCTCATCCTCCTGCTTCAACATACTCCGTATGCTCAAAAAAACTTCCGTTGGATCCCCACCGAAACAAGAAAGACTGTCACCCACGCACTGGTCACTAGCCAACTGGACTATGGAAACACCCTCTACGCCGGAACCACAGCCAAATTACAGAAAAAACTCCAACGCATCCAAAATGCATCTGCCAGACTCATATTGGACATCCCTCGCCAAGCTCACATTACCGGCCACCTGAAAGACCTCCACTGGCTTCCCGTCAACAAGAGAATAGCGTTCCGCCTCCTCACCCACGCCCACAAGGCCCTCTATGAACTAGGACCCGAATGCCTCAACACACGACTGACCTTCTACACACCTTCCCGCCAACTAAGATCCTCCAACCAAGCGCTTGTGGCAGTTCCGCGCATCCACAGATCCACCATGGGAGGAAGATCCTTCTCCTACCTGGCGGCCAAGACCTGGAACTCTCTCCCCACCCACCTCCGCCTCACACAGAACCACATTTCCTTCAGAAAGGAACTTAAAACCTGGCTTTTCGATAAATAAATAAATTATGCACCCCTCCCACAAGCGCCTTGAGACCCTATGGGTGAGTAGTGCGCTATACAAATACTTGAACTTGAACTTTCAAGATACTCACCAACGCCTACAAATACCTCCACAACACCACACCCCAATATCTCAATGATGGAATTCCCTTCCATGTACCAAAGAGGAACCTAAGATCTGCTGACCTCGCCCTCGCCAAACCCCTGTGCATCTGCAGAGCAAGAACCGGTGGAAGATCCTTCTTCTACATCGTGGCCAAGACCTGGAACAAGCTCCTGTTCGACATCAGATGTGCCCACACCCTGCACATCTTCAGGAAGACTCTCAAGACCTGGCTTTTCGACTCACTGGAGCTGCTTCCCCTGTTCCCCCAGCGCCTTGAGACCCTCATGGGTGATTAGCGTGCTTAAAACTCCCTAATTGAATCATTGAGGTGGGGTGGACAGCTTAGTGGCAGCTCTGCTGCTGAATTATAGAGGTGAGAACCCTAAATCTTGAATGCAAGCAGAGAAACTACAAACAATTCCCCAGTATTAGAGTAAGGAGCTGGCATCTGGTATTAAGAGACCAACTCTAATTTTGACAAGATAAGAACAAGATTAACAAGCTTGTTTAGAAATATAGCTTGGAACATTAACACTCAGAAAAAAAGTGCTCGTAAACAAATAAAAAAGTGGTTCCTAAACAGCTGCTGAAATTAGAGCCCACAAAGTATATACAACATGTCTCTTTGAGACTGCGCATGTGCTTTCTAGAGCCGAGACTTAAACAATTACTAGCTGCTCAACTGTAATAACTCATTACAGTTGAATTCTGAGGTCAAAATGTGGTTGCCCAGAGTCAAGGTGAAAGGCAGCACACAGAGCATAGTTAAAGCTGCCGATTAAAAGAATTAAAACTGATCTTGCTTTTTCCTTCTTCTGCTCTGTTTTTCTGATTGAATAGTGATAAACAAAAAAGAGATGTTTATGGCAAACGTTTATTTTTTGTTCACCTTAGATAACTGTAGAAGAGAATCTCTATATTTCTACATATTTCCAACTAAAGCTCTTATTTAAAAATCTGCTTGTATTAAACTAATATCTATTTTGCAATTAATATCTAACTGCTTTTTTGGGGTGTTTAATTTGGAACTAGAGAATCTTCCGCTATCCTTCATATTTGCAAATTAGCTATCTCTTTCATATGAAAGAACAACAAACCAAAGATTCAAGTGTTTTGTGGGGAAAATGATAGTGTTGCCATGTATGATAAGAAATAAAGGGCCCGATGTAGGTAGGGCTTTACCGATCGGTATCGGCCGAAAATACCGATTTTTGGCCCTTACCGATCGGTAAACAGCCATCGAGATGTAGGGAACCAAAAACAGAACGAATCGGATAGAAAACCGATTCGGAATGTGTACCGAACGTGAAAGAATCCGATACGTACATACCGAAAATCGGATATGTAACGAATCGGAAAAACACCGATTCGGTTACAAAGACCGAATCGGTCCATGTACCGATTCGTTAGTGACACCGATTCGGAAAATCACCGATTCGGTCCCACTACCGATTCGTTAGTGACACCGATTCGGATAATCACCGATTCGGTCCCACTACCGATTCGTTAGTGACACCGAATCGGAAAATCACCGATTCGGTCCCACTACCGATTCGTTAGTGACACCGATTCGGGAAATCACCGATTCGGTCCATGTACCGAATCGGAAAAAATACCGAATCGGACATGATCCGAATCGGAAAACATGCCGATTCGTATGAATCTCCGATCGGGAAATACCCCGATTCCGACAGTTGGGGAGATGTAGGGAGGCACAGAAACACCGAAATCGGCTCAAAATCGGTAGAATTCACTCGGTATTTACCATGGATTGCAATCAGGTGGTAACCAACTCCAACCCATATAAACAGTCCCAAAATGCATTGCAACTTGCAGGATGGCAGCTTTCTATGTCATTGCGAGGCGGCTACGGCTACAGCAGGAAGGACAGAGGGAATGGCTAAGAAATGAACAGGTCTACAGACAGAGGATAACCCTGTTCATGCTCACTGAGGCTGAGATCCTACAGAGATACAGGCTGGACTCTGACACCATACTTGAGCTCATCAGGGACCTTAAGCCATACTTGGACCACCACACCCCAAGGGCACACGCCATCCCTGCGCACGTCCAGGTGCTATGCAGCCTACACCTGGTAGCGTCTGGCAGCTATCAAAGTGGAGTAGCAGCAGCAGGAGGGGTGAGCCAGAGCAGCCTGTCAAGGTTCTTCCACATATTCCTTGACGCCATGATAGACAGGATGGACCAATACATCTCATTCCCTGCAACCCACGCAGAACTGCTACAAACCAAAGCGGACTTCTACCAGATGGCACACTTTCCCCAAGTCATCGGTTGCATAGATGGCACGCATATTCCGATTTGCCCACCAGCGGACACCGAATACATATACCGCAATCGGAAATCGACACACACCATCAACGTGCAGGTGATCTGCAATGCCAAGTGCACCATCACAGACCTGGTAGCAAAATTTCCAGGGAGTACCCATGACTCCTATATATTCCAACAGAGCGGCATATATGCACGGCTGATGGCTGGCGATTTTGGAGAAGGATACCTCCTAGGTGAGCCACATCATCAGACCCCCATAACACATAGTAGGTAGGTGTAATACATGTATGCATGTGTCTAATGTGACCCCTTTCTCTTCCAGGCGACAGTGCATATGCCCTCCGCTCATTCATACTCACCCCCTACCTCAACCCCTCCACACCCAGCCAAAGGAGGTATAACCGGGCCCACATACGCACCAGGAATGTTGTTGAACGGACCTTTGGCATCTGGAAAAGTAGATTCAGATGCCTGCACAAGAGTGGAGGTGCAAGGCAGTATACCCCCATCACCTGCTGCAAGATCATAGCTGTATGTGCAATGTTACACAACCTTGCGGTCAAGAAGGGCACTGAGGTGGAGTTGTCTGACTACGAGGACTATGACGACGACGAAGCTGTGCCACTGACACAGCCAGCTGGGGTGTGTACGCCATGTGATGGCAGATACAGACGTGAGGAGATCACTGAGAACTATTTCTGACTGAGTACAGATGCAAAGACAGCTAAATGTTGCTTGGAAAATAAAATTTTTAATAGTGATGCACCACAGTTACATCACTGAAGTGCATCAAAAAATGGAGTCTGTCAAAACAAATAAAGTCCAGGGTCCTGGTATGATCATCCCCCCTTGCCAGCCTATTTTTTGGCCCGCTTTCCAGACCCACTGGGGTGTCCCCCGGCCCCCTCCGAATGGCCTGCAGCATCAGCGGATCGCCTGGTGCTCCTCCTTGGCTCTGATGCAGCGCTGCCGGGCTGCTGCGGCTGCTGCTGTCTCCAGCATCACCCAGGTCCAGGGCAGGATTGGAGGCGGCGTTTGAAATTAACATGGCCTCCATGGCCGTGGTGATCCTGGCCATCCCCCTGGTCAGCTCAGCCGTTTGCTGACTCTGCACCGACTCCTGATTTGCGCTTCGAATGCACAGCTGGGCGGTCGCCGCTGCAAGGCGGGCCATGGCCCGGTTGAGCACCCGGGCATCCCTCCTGCGCGCAACCTCATGCTCCTCCTGCCTGGCAGAGGAGTGGGTGATGGCAGTGGTCAGCCTGCCCAACCCTGCTGCCACCTCCTTGTTGCTGTCCACAACAGCCTGGAACCCCTTCACCAACTCCCCCATCTGCAGGTTGTGCTGCAGGAGCTGGCGTTGGCAGGCCATGGTGGATCTGGCCTGTTGGCGCTGGATTTTGACCATCTGGCCCTCCAGGCCCAGGAACACACTGCCCTCCCGTGCTGGTGCAGCAGTGGTGGTGGTGGTGGTGGTGGTGGTGGCACGGCGTCTGGCACTGCTGCCTCCGGCCTGCTGAGTGGGCTGGGGTGCCACTGGTGGTGGTGTGGTGCTGGCCGGTCCCGGAGCCCCTGCTCCCAGGACAGGTAGGACGGGTGGCAAGGCCACGGTTGTGGCAGGAGCTGTTGTCGGCGGAATGGTCTGCCTTGTTGGGGAGTTGTATGGTGAAAATTGCAAGGGGGGTGAGCTGGGCAGTACTGGGGAGTGCACTGCCTGGAAATCAATCACCAGGACTCCCTCCATTCCAAGCCCTGGGGTGTCTCCTTCCTCATCCTCTTCCTCCTCCTCCTGGCCAGGCTGGCTGGTGCTCGGCCCTGCCACTGCAGTATGTGATGTCGAAGCTCCCTCTGCTGCCACAGTGGTGCCGCCTGATGGTGCCCCTAGGTACAAAGAAGCATTTGTAAACTGAGTGCCGATGTATTACAGTCAGTACAATTATGGCATTCCACATGTCCTTGCATCTCCTTACACCGTGTCACACTGTTTCCTGTCTTGTGATTCTGCACTGACATATTTGGCTAACTTCTGCTGACTACATGTACCATGATGCTTGTCTCTTGTATGTTGGTGACAGTACAGTGCTGGTGTTTGCCTATGCATTGTGTCTAATGGGGAGGTGTCTGGTAGGGTGTGTCATGATGCGCATGCTTCTTACCTGTAGCTGTGGCCATCGCAGTGCTGTCCAGGGTCCCGATCCCTACAATGCTCTCCCTCTCGATGGTGCTGGAGACAATTTCCTCCAGCTCGGTGAGGGGTGGCGCCGGGTTCTTGCCTCCTCCGGTGAGTCCAGCCTGCCTTTGGAGGTCGGCCAGCTTCCTCTTGGTGAGGCTGCGGAGGTCATAGAACCTTTTCTTAAGTTCCTCAATGGACCTGGGGGTGACTCCAGCAGCATTGACCTTCTGGGCGATGTCTGCCCACAATCGCCTCTTGGTGCTGTCTGGCACGTTGAGGGACAGCTTGCCAAAGAGCTGCCGGTGCACCCTCACCACCTCCTCAACCAGCACCTGTAGTTCTGTGGTGGTGAATTTGGGCTTCCTCTTTTGGGAGGACTTCTGGCTTCCTGCCTGATCTGCCATATTCTCTTGCTCCTGCTCAGTCTGCAACCTCCTTCTCCCACTGCTGCTAACTGTGTGTTGGGCTCAGGCAGGCTTTCCAGAAACTTCTAGAAACTTCTTAATTGGCTGCACCTGCCAGGGTTGCCACTCCCTGTTTGGGTGGGGGAGGGGGAGCCACCTCATTGGCTGAATCGCCTATTGCCGAGTCTGCTTTTACCGATTCGGTAAAATCCGATTCGGTAAAATCCGATTCGGTATTATCCGATTCGGTAAAAGCCGAATCGGGTCATGCAATGCATTCCTATGGGCTTTTTCGCCATGGGTCTATGATTGCCGATTCGGTTTTTACCGAATCGGCTTTTACCGATTCGGTATTCGCCGAATCGGAAATATCCGATTCGGTGGTAGCCGATTCGGTATTTTCCGATTCGTTGTTGGCCGATTCGGTAATTTCCGATTCGGACCGAGCTGAATCGGAACGTACCGAATCTCATTACCGATGCCGACCGAATCGGTTTTCAGTCGGTATTTTTTTCCTACATCTCGTTTTCCGATTTCAGAATACCGATTCGGCCCGCCTCGGTATTTTGAAATCGGAAAATCCCGTTTACCTACATCGGGCCCAAAGTTCCCCTGCCGTGCATCATAAGAATATTACAAGCCACCTTGAAGTACCATGACTTTATAAAGGAACTCGGTCTATATCCTTGTTACTCTCTGTTATCACAGAACTAGTCAGTGACTTGTACTATCCTAATCACTAACGGCAGGAGGTCCCATACATATTTAAACCAAACATACTTTATTTAATAAACACATATGAACCTATAGATATTGCAACCATAAACATGCATTTTTTTCAGCATCAGGATAGACAAGTGAGATTTGTTTAACATGTTCGCAGAAATTCGTGAGATTAGTTGAAAAAAGATCATGAAAATGAACAATTGGGCAATACTGTACTAAAAGGTGACCTTATAAAGCACTACTGTACATATAAACATACATTGTGCAATACTTAAACGGATCCCATTTATACATAACAGTTTAAATTTACCCCTTTGAAAGACATTAAAGATATTTGAGGTATTTATACTGACAAAAAGTAGGTTGCACTAGCAAAGATGAAGATTAGTCCTTACGCAACATACTGTAAATTTCATGACCCCTTTAAATATGGTTGATACTAAGAAAAATCTGACAGCTGGTGACACATGAAATGTGAGCAATAATGTCGAAATTGATCTATGAAAAGCTAAATGCTCGAATATCAAGCTTAGAATGGATTCACATGGCTTGACACAATAATCAACCACTTTAACTTTGACACTATCCCCCCCTTTACACAAACACTTGAAAAAACAATAGAAGTGGTCTCTTATTAAACATAAGAATAATATGTTAGGGATTGATTGATCGTACAGTAAACATATCGAAATGAAATATAATACGGGAGTCATGAATCCTAAAGATTCTAATGACAGTCAGTTGTTCATCTGCCCCACCCAAAGAGTTTAAGATCCTTACAAATTTGTCTTAAAGAGCAGCGAATGCGGCCCCTCCATCTAGGGGCAAGAATGCCTGAATTGGTAGCAGAGTGTGTTTGGACTCCTAGCACTGGGTTTACCTCCCCATTCAATGCCAGGCACTACCATAGCATATCTGTTTCCCATGATATCATATCAATACACTAACATCGAACTGCAAATGGCTGCAATGTGGTGCGATAGCCTGGGGGATAAGCCCTTGCTCAGATTTTTGCTGGTCAGATTTTCACATCCTGGCAGGGCCAATCCTGCCTTTTATCCTTCTACATCTACATTTGACATGATGAGATCCCTGAAGCTCCTCAATTTGATCTGGTTGATAAGGGTGTAGAAAATAGTAAATGTCCAGTTTATCTGCACAATAACAAAGCATCTCTGGTAATTCTATCACTTGCTCACGTCATAACCTTAGACTTGGGGCCAAATCTTAGAGTTGCTGAAAAAGGTTGATACACTCTAAACAATCAGGCAGCCTGCATTCTTTGAACCTTTTCCATATTTTTTGGCTAATAACCTGTAGCAACATGTATTATTCTAGTATTTTTGGTAAACTTACCTAGCAGAAATAGGCTCCTGGAGAGACTGGAATTAGAAATTTAACAGCATCTGTGCGCTGTTACTGTTGCACCTTTGGATATTTTCATGTTTTTAATGGAGTGGATAAAACAATGTCCTGTGTAGGCCCGGGCGGTGAACACCCTGCACTGAAAATCAGTGCAAACGGTGCGAGGTAACGCACTCTGCGGCTCGCGGAACTCCGCGTAGCTTGGCTGAGATTTTTTGTCACTTTGCGGAGTTCCTCATAGCGGAACTCTATGCGGAGCTCCGCGAACTCCACCCAGATTTAGTTCTGCATCCCGATTTTTGACAATACAAGTGGTAAACAAACTTATTGTTGACAATATACACAGGGAGCACTTTTGTTTTTAGGTCTGGGTTTTGACACCCTAGATCTATTTTCAACAATATGCATAGAGTGGATTTTGGGTCTGCCCCTTACTACACCCATTGATTTTCTTTAACCGCCTTCTTTCAGTGCATACCTTCACACTTTGTTAATTACGTTTTAGCTCACCCTAGTCAAGTGCTTATTTCTCACCAAATGTGGTTGGCTGTTTGGGTGTATCCTCCTGCCTGCAGTTGCGTGTTTTTCATAACTTTCCATTCTCACTGAGTCTCTCCTGCGTTCAGTGGTTAATTTATGAAAAAATAGGGGGCTGAATTACAAGCCCATTGCGCTGCCAGTACGTCACTATTTGTGACGCACTGGCAGCACATGTCTCTGCCCCGTATTTACAAGGACAGGAAAAGCCACCCTGTGTGGCTTTTACTGTCCTTGTAAATAAGGCCCCTTTACAGGCAGCACTTTGCGTGAAATCGATGTTCCAAGGGTGTTGCTGTGCGTGTTCCCACGCAACTCCCATCGAACCAGACACATTTCCAGATTTACGAGAAATCATAAACCTGGAAATGCGTCAGTTAGCTACACCACCCTAGGGGTGGCGTAGCCAGGCACAACGGGGAGAAATGTTTTCATTTATCCTTGTTTTTTCCTCTTTCCTGCATTCTACAGCATGCATTGAAAGCGGAAAATGCCTATAGTGATTGTTTTTGTGCAGGAAGGTGCCCCTTTCTGCACAAAAACAATCTCCCCATGGCGGAGGCAGCTGTTTGTGCGCCAGCACAGGAGAAAGCACGGAAATGCAACATATCAATTTAGATATGTGGCGCAGCCAAAAGGCTCGCGGTGCCACGCTGTGGCACTTTCTTATAGATCTGCCCCTAGGTATCGGTGCTCTCTTCAGCAGTCAGTTTGCACCAGCTCATCTCTCATATAAGCATCGCCTATAACAGAACTAACTAGTAATCATGAAACCCGACAAGTGGAGTGAGGATGTGGCATAACAGCCAGAGCTGAATACTTTGGCGCTGGGGATCCAGTTTCGAATCTAAGCGTAGGCACAATATCCTGTGATTTTGGGCATATCACTGAATCTCCCTGTGCCTACATAAAATGAATGTGCCTGTAACGGATGATCATGAAAAGTGTTCCAATACCTTTGAGTCAAGTTCGTGCTGTAAGCTCCGGTGTTGACGATTAAGTGCCATTGCTGAGCACCAGAAACCACCGGCTCAAATTAAGCACTGCCTGCGAGTCCTTCTCTATTCTGCTAATGCTACATGTGTTAGAATTTTGAAGGTAGGCCTATTGCCAATGCTTATTTTCTCTCTCACACCATTGCCGCCAGGTTTAGCATGAAGGTGCAAATATAGCAACTATGATTTCAACAACTGGATGCTCTTCACACTGTGATGTTCATCCTATGAACAGCCTACATCTTCATCATTTCATCATTGCAGGCAGTGCCATTGAGAAGGGAGAACCCTCTTCCAAGCTTGCATCTGTGACACTGCATATGGGACGCCAATCTGTTATGTTATGTTATGTTAAGTGCCATTTGTAAAGCGCACTGACGCCGAAGCTTCCTGGCGCTGCTAGACAGGTGAGAGAGACAGAAATACACAAAACCTAACATAAGGATGGGAACAGATGGGTCTTTAAGAGTTTCCTGAAGGAGAGAAGAGAGAGGGAGGATTTGATGGACAGGGGGAGAGAATTCCAGAGAGTGGGGGCTAGATAAGAAAAACGGCGGCCACCAAATTTCTTGGTTTTATTTTTTGGGGTGATTAGTAGGTCATTACGGGCAGAGCGTAGATTACGTGTAGGGCGGTAGGGGCGGATGAGGGAGTTGAGAAACCCAGGACTAGGGCAGTGAAGACATTTGAAAGTGAGGCAAGCCACCTTAAAGGCGACCCTTTGATTCACAGGGAGCCAGTGAAGGCTATGGAGCAGAGGTTTAGCGGATTGCCAACGAGGTAGTCCATGGATCAGGCGAGCTGCCTGGTTTTGGACGACCTGGAGGCGATTCAGCAGATAAAGTGGAAGGCCGTGATAAATAGAGTTAGAAAAATCAAGACGTGAAAGTACCAGTGAGGTAACAGATTGGGTGAGTGCTGCAGGGGGGAGGAAGTGACGAACTTTGCGAATCCTTCGAAGCTGGAACATGCATGATGAAATTACCGCTCCAACTTGGGCTTTGAGGGTAAGTTCGGTGTCAATAATTACGCCCAGACTTTTTATTGTTTTAGCAGGGGTGGGGGGGGAACCAAGCTCCGGCGGCCAGAACTGAGGGCCCCAGTGGATATGGCTGAGGCCAGGAAGAAGAAGCTCAGTTTTTCCTGGGTTGAGTTTTAATTGGTTCTGGTCCATCCAGAGTTGTATGTGAGTCATTACAGCATCTGGCTAAACTATCTACCAACAACAAGGCACCATCACTTCTCTTTTTACAGGGCTTTAATCCCACGCTAGACGACACAATGCTGTGACTAGTGAAACGGGGTACTCATGTAAGCCTTCCCTTTCTGGTGGTCTAAAGTCAATGATAAGAAGGCTGGGATTTACAAAAGCTTAAAATTGGGAATAGAAGAGTTTAAACACCACGGTAAAGCTTTGGGGCCTAGCAAGAAGAGCACCGCACTGTTCTAAAATGCCGCTTTACATTCAACAGTTCAAATAACCTGTCATTTTCTGGGTTACATTAGTGACACACACAAAATCTTCAGCATCCCACAAAGCAACACAGCCGAGTTCCTGGTAGCGTTCGCCCTATACATCCTTCATTCACTGCTCTCTGGCAGCTTGAGAAGGCCCATTTTACTAGTGATTTGCATTCGTTTGTTTTCTCAGACCTATGTATCCAAATAAGAGGATTTACATTTCATCCTGGTTTCACAAATGTCATTTATTTATTTTATTTGACTTGGCAGTTTTGCCGCTCATGCCCTCCCGGAATTCTGTAGGCGGGTATGTACGTTTAGACAGGCTGATCCTGTCAAAGAGGAACGAGGAGCCATGTTCTATAAATGGAAACCCAAAAATATATCAACAGGTCCCCTATAGTGCAACTGCAAAAATAGGCTATCTTTCCACATGGCACCGGCTTATGTTTTTCTTTCCTTCGCTTTACTCTGTATATTTAGTCACTTTCTGTAGCAGTGGTTCACAAACTTTCTAGAACCACAACCCACTTTTAAGAACAACACATTTTCGCGACCCACCTACCTTTAGTGAACATGAAAAGGTGCGAGTTTTTAATGTAACTATAGCATGGTGTGGTAGCTCACTGTCATTTACAAAGAGCACATTTTCCATTGAAATGACCACTAATTTTGCACAAACATAATTTTACAGATAAAACTGTACAGCACACTAATGATTATGTGTGGAAATCGGTTTTTTGTGGATAGTTATCATTTGTGCATCACCCAGTGCCCGCCATGAAAAGTGTGGTGGTCAGGAAAGTAAGGGGGCCCTACTGGCCCCCCTGGTGCCGCTGTGCTTTGTGGTGCATGCAGGGGGGCACAATGTGTGAATGCACCCCTGTTCCTGCATGGCATAGAATGCGCAGGAAATGGGGGCTTTGGTGCTGTAGCTCTAAGGCTCACATATGGGCCATAGAACTGCATCGCTGCGGGATGCCAAAGCACTGACCGCCAGACCACGAGGAAACTTGTAATCTGATGTGCGGGTGGCGGTCGACTTTGGCATTGTGGGAGCGGGGCAGTGATGTGGCCGTCCACACCCACACTGCCAAAGTCATAATTAGGCCCACAGTCTGACTTTTGACCTCTGTCTTTGACGCACCGGCAAATGTAACAATATAAGCATAGAGCTGCAAGGCATCTTTATTTATAGCTCATACTTTCCGACTCACCAGACTTCACCTGCAGTATCCCTGAACTACACTGCTGGGAGTTTTCACCTGTCAAGTGGTGCCAATTCCAGTTGTGACAACTAAATAGGGCAACCCACAAGTCCCCAAGGTACTGGGTATAATCAATAACAAAAATGCAAATGTTCCTTGCGGAATCATTTATCCATAACTTAATATTTCAAAACGTCAAAATTGTGAACAAAATATTCGACAGTCAGGGAATTTCTCATACATAAATATTGTATATATATTTGATTCAATCAATTCTGTAAAAAAATGTATACAAAACCTACAGCGAGGAATACGCTGTTGAAATATATGAGCCATCATCCGTGTAATTGCGCGATAATCTCCCTTTTGGGAAGTTTTCGGATTAAACGCAACTGTACCAGAAGGGAAGTTTATTTTAAAGAGGCCAAGGCTTTACAATTTAAATTGGTGATGAGAAACTATCCATATAGATTAGTAAAACATTCGATGAATCGGGCCTGGTATTATGTTCTACAGGCCTCATTACAAGTGAAAAATTCTCACCTGTGTCACAACGTTTGGGACTGAGTCCAACACTATCAAAAAGATTGTGTTAAAAAACTGGCATCTGATACAGAAAATAGAACCACAATTAAAGCAACCGCGATTTGCTTTCAAAAGGGCCAGAAATTTAAGAGATAATCTGGTAAGAGCATATAATGAACCTGCTCCTGTAACTTTACAAAATGTGTGGGGTCTAATGCCTGTAGTGGGACATTATCCTTGTGGACATTGTGCAGCCTGTGCAATCACATCAGTGGTAAAATCATGTACCCTAAATGAAAACCAATGGATTTTGCGACATCATTCAAATTGTCTGTCTAAGAATGTTATTTACTGCATTCAATGCCCGTGTTCCTTATTCTATATTGGGAAAACAAAACAAGAGGTGAAGAAACGTATTATGCAGCACCAGTCACGCATTTGTTGCCAAATTATAACTGCACCATTGGTTGAGCATTATTTAAGCATTGCACGTACTCCGACAGACATGAAACGGTTTGTGCTTGAGATTGTTAAGAGTTCAAAAAGACGGCAAAATGTCGATTGTCTGCTCACACTCAAGGACAACAGATGGATTTGGTCTACCAAAACTGTGGAGAATGGATTGAATTTGTTTGTTGAATGGCATACGTTGGCAACTCTGTGAGAATCTTAGTTGAGGATCTGTATTTGTTTTTATATCCTTTACTTACCATCCTAATTTAGTGCTATATATAGGATGCCATAAGCAGATACATGTGTTGCGGTTTTTCCTGTATACTGATCTTATGGCCATGTCTTGTATCACATTATTGATGTACAACTTAGTTAGGGATTGCTAATATGTCCTATGTGGTCCCTGGATTGGTAATCTGTTTTTATTGAATATGTAGTTTATTCCATCTAGCTGCGTCTTAATATCACATGGATTAAGTTGATGCATTCAGTACACCCAAGATGGCTGACACCTTCTCAAAGGTTATAGGTTACCTAGATGCCCAGTGTGCATTAAATTTATTGACACCTAATGCGTCCTGTATGTTGTGATATTTTATGATGGCTATTTAGGGGTATTTATATTTCTGATTCATTTTCTTTGTGAGTATATTTGTTGATCGAGTCATGTTATATATTTTATCCGAGAGGACGCACTTTGTACTAATAATCTGGCTGACACATTCCCTACGCATTCTGACGCCTCTGGGCGTGATACGGAACGGTAGTTATATGTCTATCAGAACGCAAATGACCTCCAGTGCATTAGGATTTCCACGCATCACACCTGTGTGCTAAGTTTTCCACCACATCACTCAGAGACCAGAACAGTTTTGAATTTCGACGCACTGCTTCCCCTTACAGTCCGGATTTGATCCAACACTTCTCCTACGTGCAGCAGAACTGATGCATCGCCTCCCATGGGACTCAGGAATTAACACATCACTGTGTTTTCCGATGCTTCCCTCCTCTGCATCTGCTTTTCTTTGTGGATTTTGATGATTCAAAGGTACTTTGTGTTAAATCACTGCATCCATAGAGTAGTTTTTGGGACAGAATTGCTTGAAACCTTTAAAAAGTCATATTTTGAGTTCTGTAGTTTGGACTTTTGTCGTTTTGATCTTGTTTGGTTGAGATAACGATTGTTTATTTTTCTAAACTGGTGTGGTGGCAATTTTGTAGTTTTTCACTATGTCACTGTGTGTGTCATTTACAAATACTTTACAAATTGCCTCTGAGATAGGCCTGTCTGCTCGTTCCGAGCTCCTGGGGATGAGCAGGGCTTATCTCGGGTGTGTAACTACCTTATCCTGACTAGAAGGAAAGGTCCCTACTTGGACAGGATGTACACCTATGCCAACTAGAGACCCCCATTTCTAACAAGCATCAGAATTTTTTTTTATGCTGTACACCACGAACAAAAGGGCAAAAAATGGGCAGATGATGTCGGTGCTTGTGGCTGTGTCATTTTGTAGACGTGTGTATGTTTCATGACGCATGGTTGCTATTTGTTTTTCTTTGCCAATACAAGATGGGTCAATAAGTAAAAACAGTATGAAAAGAAAGTAATACTAAAGCAATTTTTGTTATAAAGTGGAAGGACTTGAGGTTCCGTGATGATCGTAAGTGGTGTTTTTGACTTGTACGAATATGGTCGAGTCTGGTATCTATGAACCGCAACTGACGAGTTTAGTGGGTGTATGCATTTTCGCTGTACTAATCTAAACCGTTCGTTTGTTTCGTGGGTTTCTACATCCGAGCCCACGGGTTCCATCTTAGATGCAGCATCCATTTTGTCTCTTGCCCTCAAGTAGCCAGCGAACGGACGCTGTCCGCTTTGCGACCCTGGGATTCCCAAACTCTTGCGGAAGACACGTTTCCTTTGAAAGTGTCTTTATGATGAGGGGGATGATACTGTAAGGCAGATGGCCCCGCTCGAGGCACATCTTGCCGTGCCGGTCTATTGTCTTAGCCGTGCATCTCATTAGGCACGTCCCTTTGATACCTGCAGCTCGTGTTTCCCGATACCACCCCTTTTACACCCTTTCCGATCTCCCCACTGTTTCTGCCTTCCTCTACACCTGTTTCTGTACCTTCTTTTATCTGTTTACTGCCAATTGGAATGTACTAATGGTGGGAAGATGGGTTTTTACAGTTGGGAACCACCAAATGTTTCTGTACTTATGTTCCGGGCCTTGAATACATGAAAGTAACCCCTTATGGTTTTACGATGGGAACCGAGTTGTAACCTTTTGTGTACCATGTTAACCTACGAGAGAAAACTGTATAAAAGGAGCGACCCACAGTAGCAATTCGAATCAGGCTCTGTGAACCTACGTTATGTACTTCTCGTGACTTCTGTGTTCCCTGCAGTAAATAAAACCTCGAATCTTTGACGCCGAAGGAAGTGTCCCGTGTCTCTGTCATTTGTACGCCGGAACAGGTTACCCACGAAGGTTTCAGGTGTTGTCCCCTGGCACCGCTGGGTCTTAAAGAAAACCCAGTCCTTCAGTTGGGGCCCAACGTGGGGCTGCATCAGTGGTACCGGTCCAAGCCCGACGATTGTGAGGAACTTCGTGTGAAATCTCCGAGGGAAGGTGCACCCCGCTTCATCGATCCTGTTGTCGAAACAAGTGGCCCGACGACTTTTCCCGCGAAGATTCCCGCCTCCTGACGGCTGCGACGGACTGCTGCCCTGACTGTAGACCTGTTTTGGCGCCTGGCGTAGACCTTGGTACAGCGAGACGATAGACGGGCCTTCCTGGTGCCGCCATCGATCTTTGAGTTAAGTATTTGTGGGTCGCTCCCAGAGTCCTTAGTTGTGGGTGCTTAGTCGTTGCATGGTTCCATTGCATTTGTGGTTCTTAGTACTTGGTTCTTTGTTGTAATATTTGACGCCTGCAGTCGCCAAAAACCGAGGGTTTTTGCTCTTTGGAGGGACATTGTTAATCCTATAACCCTTGAAGTTTGTGAAACTCGGTTAGTGTGCAGGATGCCTAGCCGTAGTACTTTGCTCAGTTGTTTTGGTCGTTGTGGTACGGATTCCCGATTGGAGGGCTCGTGTCCGATACCTCCGGTTGGAACTCCAACTTATGAGCTTTATAGTAAGCATGGATTAGGACCAATTACGTTCAATAAATATTGGATTCGCTATACTAAAAAGGATGGTGTCCTTAGTTGGCCTCCTCATGGTAGTTTCGAGACACCGATCTTAGATAATCTTGAAGCTAAATTGTTCCAAAGAAAATCAAGGCCGGCCATGTTTGATTCCTTTCGGTTGTGGCGTAAAGAAGCCAAACAGAGCGAAATCAGACAGATTAAACGAAATAAGAGAGAAGGAGTTGTTACCACGGTGAGAAATGCAGAGCAGTTTCAGCGAGATAAGGAAGAAAAGGAAAAGGAGGTCTTCGACAGATTGCAGCGTATGTCTGTAGACAAGTGTTACCCCGCTTTACCAACGGGTACGGATAAGAAGGAGGAATCAGTAGAGGACCCCTTGTTGTCCTATCTCTTGAAGTCGCCGCCTCCATACGCACAGGGTACTATGGCTCCTGTGGTTCCTCCTGCCCTTGTTCCTCCTGCTTCTGTTCCACAACCTGTCCCTCAAAATGTTCTTGCTCCCGTCCCTACTGCTCCTCCACTTGTACTTTCCCATACTCCTGTTCCCGCTGCTCCTGCTGTTCTGGTTGCTCCTGCTGTCTCTTCTGTTTCTGATGCTTCTCTTGTTACCCCGTTGTGTTACTCTTCTTCTCCATCTGTTCGACGTCATACCCCCTCTGTTGCTGCTAACTTTTTCAATTCCCTTGGACCTATTCTTGAGTCCGCTGGTTCGGACGGTCCTCAAAGACGTAGTCAGCTTCCCGGTAGTCGGGAACGTGATGCACTGTATAATATGGCGATGGGTTGGATGAAACACCCCATTAGAAATCCTCCACGTGTGGTGTTAGATACGTTTTGCCAATTCAATATGCCGACACAAAGGTTTGTTTTTGAAGAAATGTGTAAGGCTCTACGTGACCAAATATCAGCTGATGCATCTGACGAGGTTTTGACTGCCTTGACTGATCTTCAGCTTCAGTTTTCGAGCGGAATGTTGGTGGGCACCAATGTTCGACGTGCCGTCGAGCAGTTGTTGTCTTTTTGTCCTTCTATAATGCCTCGGGCATTGTTTGTAGAAGACATCGAAGGACCGTTTGCAGCGTCTGGTCAGTATTCCATGCGCGAAGTTCCACCAGTGTGGATGCCGGGTAACCCTGGCGCTGCTTCGCCGATCTTGCCGCACTTTCAGAGAGTGTGGATCCATCTTCCATGGAAACGATCGGAAGTTTTGCAGGTAAAGCAATCTTTGCATGACCCTCGCAAAAATCCTGCAGGGTATTATAAAGAATTATCGCAGCTCGTGGATGCTACGATAATGAATCTTGCTGATATCGATATGCTGTTTGGCAATGTCGTACCGCAACCGGTATGGGCAAAGATTCGTCAGGAAGATCATGCGGGAGAACTAGGCGATGATTGTAATGCGTTGCGGGCTGCTGACGCTTTACAAGTCGGTGGGGCCAAGCCTGATCAATTAATTACGGCTTTGCCTCAAAGAATTATCGCTCTGATGAAAACGCTTATGCCAGCTATGAAGGTAAATTGGGACAAACTGTCCGCTTGCAAGCAAAAGAAGGATGAGAGTGTCTCTGATTTCTTTACGAGATTTCAGGAGGCTTTCATTGACCATAGTGTTCAAGATATGGGTACTGAAGGAGGTCAGCGATTGTTTGTGGATAAGTTTGTCTCAAATTTGCTGCCTGACTTAAGCAACAAATTGCGTAATTCAGAAAGTGCGTGGGCTGTTTCTACTTCTGCTCAAATATTGGCTACGGCCCAATATTATGAGAATAGGGAGAAAGAGGAGAATGATCGTGCTGACAAGAAAACGAAAGAGCTTAAAACTAAAGTGTTATTACAACAGGCGTATCCTCCGCGTTCAAATCAGAATGACTCACAACAGCGGAACAGATCACAATCTCAGTCGAATAGGTCACAATCACGAAATGATTCCTCTTCGCAGAGATCTTCGTTAGGGTACAATCAGTGTGCCTATTGCAGGAATGAGGGTCATTTAAAATTCGATTGTCCAGTTCTAAATGAGCGTAATAGTGGTAACTCGTCTAGAGGAGGTCATGGTGGTTCTCAACAGACATCACGTGGTAGAGGCCGCGGTGCTCAAAACGATCGTTCCACTAACACTTCTGACTCCAATAATTGTTTTGATCAGCGCGGATCGTCGCAAGGGCGATCTGCTCAGTACAATGTGGATGATTATTACGTCGATCAGGATGCTGACGACGGTAATTACTAGGACAGCCATAGACAAGGAGAGGGAGTAGTATCAGTTCCGGTTGATCAGAGAGGGCCTTACGTCGCAGTTGCCACCTCGGGCGTCGTTGAGCCTTTTCTGTTGGACACTGGTGCAGCGAAAAGTTCCATCATGCATTCGAAACTCCCTGGCGCACCTTTGTCTGGCTTAACAAATGTTTCCGTTGGATTCTCTGGCGCCCCTGTTAGTAATCCGGTTTCGTGCCCTTTGCCTCTTGCAATTGGGCCTCGTGAGCTGCAAGCTCCGTTGATTTTGACCACTGGTTGTGGTGAAAATCTTTTGGGCCTGGATTTACTAAAACGTCTGTATGCGACATTGTATTGTTCTCCTGCGGGAGTAAAGCTTACGTTAGGTGAGAGAGTTGCTTCTCCTATGTACTTATCCATCGATAAGCTTCCACCGGAATTGAGTTCACTTCCTACATCTTTGTGGGCAACAGGTCCCAATGACGTGGGCCTGCTTGACATCTCCCCTTATGTTGTTCACTTGAAATCGAACGTGCGACTGCCACGTATTCCCCGGTATCGTATCTCCCTTGATGGTGAACGAGCATTGTTGGCTATCATCTACGATTTGATTGAGAAGGATGTTATCGAGGAGACTCAGGGAAACGTGTGCAATAGCCCTGTACTGCCCATTTTGAAGCGCACTGATCCATCAAAACCACCTGTTTATCGTTTTGTTATCGATTTACAGGAGGTAAATAAAATTGTGGTTCCTCAGTTCCCTGTGGTGCCTGACATTACGGCTCTACTGACTCTGATTCCAGCCTCTGCATCTTGGTTTTCAGTGATCGATCTGAAGAATGCGTTCTTCAGCATTCCGATTGCTGAAGAAAGTAGAGACCTTTTCGGTTTCTCTCTTGGTGGCCGCAGCTTTAGGTTTAAGCGTGCTCCTCAGGGCTACTGTGAGAGTCCATCGATATACAGTCAAGCCTTGAAAGGTCAACTTGATGCATTTGTGTTGCCGGCTGGTGCAGCCTTGATCCAATACGTCGACGACCTATTGGTGGCTGCAGACACTCAGGACATTTGCAAACTCGCAACGGTGTCGTTGTTGCAGCATCTATGTGACTTACATCACAAGGTGTCGCCTTCTAAACTTCAATATTGTTGTCAAGAAGTAACCTATCTAGGTCACTTATTGTCAAAGGAGGGAAGAAGGTTGACCCCAGAGAGAATTGCAGCGATTGCTCGAATGACTGTGCCAACAACTTAGAGAGATGTGCGTGCCTTTTTAGGTATCACGTCATACTGCAGACAGTGGATTCCAAATTTTTCATTGCTAGCGAAACCATTGGTGGCTCTTACGTGCAAGGATGTTCCAACTCCTTTGCCATGGACGGAAGAATGTCAGAAAAGTTTTTCTGAATTGCGTGACGCGTTGTGTTCGGCTCCTGTGTTAGGGACTCCTGACTACAGTAAGCCGTTTACACTATACGTTCACGAGAGAGAAGGTTGTGCGTTGAGTGTCTTGACGCAACAATTTGGCGGTAAGCAACGTCCATGTGCATATTTTTCCTCAACCTTGGACCCGGTAGCTAGAGCATTGCCGAGTTGTCTGAGAGCAACAGCGGCAGCTGCGGTGTCCATCCGACAATCTGCGGGATTGGTCATGGATAATATGCTTACGGTGATGGTTCCGCATGCAGTTGACACTCTTTTGAATCGTACGAAAACTCAGCACTTGACGAGTGCAAGGTTGTTTGGTTATGAGTTAACGCTCTTGGCAAGTCACATTCAGATAAAACGTTGTAATGTCCTGAACCCGGCGACTTTGTTGCCAATCAGTATGGAGTCAGATGAAGTAGCACCTCATGACTGTTACTTGCGGACTGAGGAGGAAACAAAAGGTCGCGTGGACCTTAAAAACACTCCTTTGGAAGATCCCGATGGGACTTTGTATGTGGATGGTTCATGTTTTAAATTGCCGAATGGTGATGTAACGACTGCGTATGCTGTGGTAACTTTGAATACTGTTGTGGAAACTGCGAGATTGAATCAGAATTCTGCCCAAGCTGCAGAACTGATCGCTTTGACTAGAGCGTGTGTGTTGTCGAAAGGGAAACGGGTGAATGTGTTTACCGACAGCCAATACGCTTTTGGCGTCACGCATAGCTTTGGACGTTTGTGGAGAGAGAGAGGTTTTATGACGTCGCATGGTACTAAGATTCAGCATGGACAGCTTGTGAATGATCTTTTGGATGCACTTACATTGCCTAAGCAGGTAGCGATTGTTAAATGTAGTGCGCATCGTATGGTGACGGATGATGTTGGTCGTGGTAATGCGTTTGCAGATGAGACTGCTAAGGAGACTGCCCGGAACCTTAGCACTAGAATGTATGTGATGAGTTCGGTTAGGTGGCCTACAGAGACTGGTATGTGTGGGGATACCATCGAGAGTGTGAAAGCGATACAGAACGAGGCCACTGAGACTGAAAAGACGAAGTGGAAGGAGAGTACGGGAAAGTTGGATGCGAATGGTTGTTGGATTGATCTGTCGGAGAATAAGAGGTGGATGTTGCCAGATGCGTATGTACTAGCTGTTGTGACGATGGCACACGGCTTGGCACATATTAGCGCGAAAGGTATTTGTAAGTTGTTGTCCCCTGTATGGAAGAATGATGGTATCACGAAGTGTGCTGAGAGACTGGTGAAGAATTGTATGATATGCATGATGTACAATCCTGGAAAAGGAACCCCTACACCTCCTGGCCATTTTGCTCCCCCTTCATGTCCCTTTGAAGTGATCCAGCTAGACTTCATCCATATGGAGCGATGCAATAACCTGAAATACGTTTTAGTTGTGGTTTGCGCATTCTCCCGATGGATCGAGGCCTACCCTCTCAAAGATAATACCGCTTTGTCCACTGCGAAAATCCTGCTGAAGGAATACTTTCCTCGGTATGGAATGCCACGAATTGTATGGTCTGATAACGGAAGTGAGTTTGTGGGGAGTGTGATGAAGAGTGTGTGTAAGGGCCTTGGAATTACTCAAAAATTCCATAGTGCCAATCATCCCCAGTCAGCAGGTTTGGTTGAAGGGTATAATGGCACCCTTAAATTGAAGTTGGCGAAGATTCAGGCTACGACTGGTCTCTCGTGGCCTGATGCCTTACCTCTAGCCCTTCTGTCTACTAGGGCGACTGTACACTTCCGAGTAGGGCTTAGTCCCTACGAGATTGTGTTCGGCCGCCCTGCGAATGTTTGGGGGGTTCCTAGACCGAGTGTGTTCTCTGATCTTGAGTACCCAATGTTGATCGATTATCTGCATGATCTGACTGCTAAACTGAGGTTAATTCACCAACAGGTCTTTGAAGCACTGCCGACGCAGACGGAGGGTCCAGGCCACCAGCTCCAGCCTGGAGATTGGGTGGTGACGCGCAATTTCGGAAGAAAACGAAATCTTGAACCCCGCTTTACTGGACCCTACCAAGTTCTTCTCGCCACGAGGACTGCTGTTCGTTTGGAAGGTCGTAAACACTGGGTGCATGCCACTCATACTAAAAAGGTACCTCTACCTTTGCCGGCAGACTCGTGGGTGAGGAAAGGCATTGCTTCATCTGAAACGGAAACTGCACAGACTTTCGTCCCTTTTGGCGACGCTCAGCTTGTTGGAGAACCCTCAGCGCAGCAGGACGACATTGTTGAACAATTGCCATCTACAAACTCAAGATCTGAACAATTGTCTGACCTGCAGAACTCTGTCTTACCATCGGATCAGTTGTTTGATGAACAGACACGTCCTGGGAGAAGCCGATACTTCTTGAGATCTAATACTAAGGATAAATAAAATTTCTGCTCTCTCCCCTGACATTCACATTACCCCATTGACATCAGTCAGTCTAAACACACTCGTACCATTTTGGTTTTTGTAAATATTGTGAATTTGTTTCCACATATGTTTTTGCTTCCACAGCTAGGAGATTTTGTGTATATATGTAAATAAATTACCTTACATCCGGGTGTACCGTAGGGCCGCACGTGTACTTCCTTCTGGTTAGTAGGTCTTGACACTAGGTCGGAGGCCGTCGGGTCCTGGGAACTCCTGGGGATTGACTACTGCTACACAGAACGAAGTGCGTCAAGAAACGTTGCGGACGGTTTTAGAGGATGCCGTTCTCTAAGCTGGTGGATTTGGAAAAAGCTCAGGCTCAAAGATTCAAGTTGCAGCAAATCACTCGCACAAAATGCTTCATGATTCAAGTGTTCCTACTGTTCTTAACTGTTTCTTCGCTATTGGTGGGTGGGGTGTATTACCTGATATTGACGTTCTTGCCTGATGCCTCACCTACCCCTTCTCCTGAACCTAAAACTACCTCCACTGTTTCTCCTCATTCCTTCCACATTTTACCCCAACACGAGCAGGCCAGACGTGCGGAATTTATGAATAATTCCTTTATTCAGCTCCTTCATCAACATCAGTTGGTGGTTAACACTACCAATTGTTGGGTGTGTGGGTTAATGCCACATACCACCGATAAGGGGATTCCGTACTTGGTCCTTCCTTATAGTTCCCAGGGTTCAGCTCGAGCATTTCAAACAATGTTTCGAAGTGCACTAGATTCTTACCCCAATCGAGAGCCACGTCCTTCCCACTTTGGTCCCGTCCGTACCACAAGCCTTTGGCTATAGCGATCGCTGATTTAGATAGGGATATCTATGAGCCGTCGCTCATCCCAGAGGAGGAGGTGCGAGCCTATAGGGATCTGAGTGAGGCTGAGTATAGTGCGCTCGTGGGTGAAAGACAGCTTAGAAGCTCGTCTCCAAAATGGATCGTACCCCACCTTGGTAATTTCTGTCTAAAAGGTCGTGGCCGAAGACCGAGAGCTCATCTTGGAGAGAGTGCTTGCTCCGAGACGTATGTTTTACCGATGCTCTCTTCCCCTGTGTTTCTGACTGCCAAGGGTACGTACTTTGTCTGTCATGATCGTGCCTATACGTGGTTGCCCTCTGACTTTGCGGGCATATGTTATATTGCAAATTTGTTGCCTCCGACTTTTACAGTCGCCTCCGATTACCACGAGATTCTAATTGTGAGGGGCGTGATTAGCGAAGAGGACACTGCTGGTCAAGAGGCAGGAGACTTTTTCAAGGGTTTCTTTCCGTTTTGGGGACCTATGGTTAATAGTAGGAACCTGAGACAGTTGACCCGAGTGGTGGAATCGACAGCTAATATCACTGCCAGTGCCCTTGGTAACATCACAGCAGAACTTCAGGCGGATAGGCTCATGACGTTACAAAACCGTATGGTTTTAGACGTGGTCTTAGCAGATCGAGGTGGAGTATGTAAAGTGATCCATTCGAGCTGCTGTATTTTCATTCCAGATAACGCTCCGACTGTCTATCAAGCCATCTCCAAGTTGCATAAGATCTCTGAGTCCATACACGTGGACGTAGGGGATTGGACGCTACTTGGGTGGTTTTGAGGCCTGATGTCGACTTGGGGTTGGAAAATTCTGATGATCATCGGGGTTGTTGTAGCATTTCTGTTCACGTGTTGCCTTTGTGTGCAGTGTGGTCCTGCCTTATGTGGCCTCTGTGCTACAACGTGTATGAGACAGCCGCCTGTTACCAAAGGAGCTCAAATGGATAGAATTAAGTTGCAGCAACATCTAGATGGTCTGATGAATATCGAATATGATTCCGACTAGTGCTTGCCTACATGAGGGCAAAAGGAGCGTCTGAGGTTCCGTGATGATCGTAAGTGGTGTTTTTGACTTGTACGAATATGGTCGAGTCTGGTATCTATGAACCGCAAATGACGAGTTTAGTGGGTGTACGCATTTTCGCTGTACTAATCTAAACCGTTCGTTTGTTTCGTGGGTTTCTACATCCGAGCCCACGGGTTCCATCTTAGATGCGGCATCCATTTTGTCTCTTGCCCTCAAGTAGCCAGCGAACGGACGCTGTCCGCTTCGCGACCCTGGGATTCCCAAACTCTTGCGGAAGACACGTTTCCTTTGAAAGTGTCTTTATGATGAGGGGGATGATACTGTAAGGCAGATGGCCCCGCTCGAGGCACATCTTGCCGTGCCGGTCTATTGTCTTAGCCGTGCATCTCATTAGGCACGTCCCTTTGATGCCTGCAACTCGTGTTTCCCGATACCACCCCTTTTACACCCTTTCCGATCTCCCCACTGTTTCTGCCTTCCTCTACACCTGTTTCTGTACCTTCTTTTATCTGTTTACTGCCAATTGGAATGTACTAATGGTGGGAAGATGGGTTTTTACAGTTGGGAACCACCAAATGTTTCTGTACTTATGTTCCGGGCCTTGAATACATGAAAGTAACCCCTTATGGTTTTACGATGGGAACCGAGTTGTAACCTTTTGTGTACCATGTTAACCTACGAGAGAAAACTGTATAAAAGGAGCGACCCACAGTAGCAATTCGAATCAGGCTCCGTGAACCTACGTTATGTACTTCTCGTGACTTCTGTGTTCCCTGCAGTAAATAAAACCTCGAATCTTTGACGCCGAAGGAAGTGTCCCGTGTCTCTGTCATTTGTACGCCGGAACAGGTTACCCACGAAGGTTTCAGGTGTTGTCCCCTGGCACCGCTGGGTCTTAAAGAAAACCCAGTCCTTCAGACTGGCAGCCCTTTGCTGCCTGGCACCCCAATAAAAAGGCTATATTTTTTGTAAAAATAGGATTGTTGGTGGAAACAGGGGGGCAACGAAAATGCAGATTATGGTAGCAGTTGGATCTCTGAGTCCATACACGTGGACGTAGGGGATTGGACGCTACTTGGGTGGTTTTGGGGCCTGATGTCGACTTGGGGTTGGAAATTTCTGATGATCATCGGGGTTGTTGTAGCATTTCTGTTCACGTGTTGCCTTTGTGTGCAGTGTGGTCCTGCCTTATGTGGCCTCTGTTGGGGAGAAGGGTAAAAGAAGCACACAATGGAGAGAATAGCAGGGCAAAGATGTAAAGGCATCTATAAGGGAAAGAAACTTGCAAAGGGCTCTCCCAGTAAACATTGTGGAGTGGAGGGCCATGGCACTGCCCTCTAACCATAGAGTTCTCTGTTAAATCCTTTGCCACATGACCCGTATACTACAATAGCTACCATTCCAGTGCAAGCATCTTAGGGCCAGATGTACGACCAAGAAAATTGTGCATCGCAAATTGCGACTCTTTTGCAAGTCTCAATTCGCGATGCGCAATTTCTGATGTACAACAGCGTATTTCACACTGTTTGCGTTTCCTAATGGGGTTGCAAATTGCGAGGCTCATTAATATTAATGAGCCTCTCGCAATTTGTAAGCCATTTGGGAATTACAGTCCTCCCACGGATGGTGGTCTGCTAGGCTCAGCAGACCACCATGTCAGGGACTGCTTTTTAATAAAGCAGCTTTTTTGTTTTGTAAATGCACCCCGTTTCCCTTAAAGGAAAACTGGATTAATTTAAAAAAGAACAATGAAACTTTTCAGTTTCATATTTTTTAAGCCCATGTAGTGGTCTCTGGGACCACTACCTGCTCTTAGAAAATATTTTCCAACATACTCACAACGGGGAAGGGTCCCCTGGAGACCCCTTCCCCTTTGCGAGTAGTTTACCACCTACTTGAAGCAGGTGGAAAACTGCAAGTGTTTGCGGCCGCACAACACTAGTTCAAAGCATGTTGATTCGCTATTAGGAAGGGACGAGAGTCGCAAATGCTATTACGGCCGCAAACGGGAGGTTCTCCAATTTGCGGCCGCAAAATGGGTCGTACATCTGGCCCTTAGTTTTGTAAACAACTAAAGCTCCACTAGTGAGGCAGGCTAGGAGATTCATGCATTGCGTATAAGTGCCAGTAAATGAAGTTGTGACGGCTGATACACAACCCCCAGACACCGCTGAAACTCCTTCCACCCCCACACATATTTATATACATAAACAGTCATGCATTCATCTATTGGGCACCTCATTATCATCTTTGAACCTGAAAAAGTTGCAATTGTGACTACAGCAAACATTTAGAAGGCAAGATAGTTCACGGAGTTAATGTGCCTACTGCTGAGATTTCAGTGACAATGACAGGTACCTTCATAGAAGTGCCTGCTTTATTCTGTGGTTGATGAAGAGTACCATTCATTTGTGATTCATTCTAATATTATTGTGAATTCTCAGAAGATGAAATTCAGGTGAAAATAAGACTCCAAAAATTGCAACACAGGTTTACATTTATAATACACTTTTCACATGTAGCATAATAACATACATTCCCCAGTCGATACGCTGAGGAGAGTATAGACGATCTATCATTCTGTGCATAAAAATCTGTTCCAAATGATATTCTTGTGATTGAAATAACGTCTATTTCTCAAGCTGCGTTATTCATTAAGTGCTTAAAGTGCACATCCAAGCCTTCAATGTTTCCCTAAACTGGAGCAGATCAAATTCAGAACACAGTACCTGTGGCTGCCTCACTGAACGCCAAGTTCACAGTTTTTCTGATTTTGACTCATGTTTCCTTCATGTTCTGTCAGTGTGATAATACATATACCCAAGGAGACATAAGGCGAACCGCATGTGATAACACAGTGTGTCAACGGGGAGCGGAAATAGCCAGCAAAATGTTCCCAAGCACCAAGTGTCTATCACTGATAGTGCAGGGGATGGTCACCATCAACTCAGCTTGACAGAGGGATGAACTTTCTGAATCTGAGGAAAATGATTCGGGGATTGCAGAATATTGCAAGAGAACATTTGTTGGTCGAATCAGAATGGCAAGAGAGAAAACACTCATACCTTAGTGTGTCCTAGGCGAACTGAGAGCTCAGATTATCCTCTGAACGAAATGCCCAGCAGTAACCAGTATCCACTGGCACCAGCCAATGAAAATGTCTCTATTGGTATTGAAGAAATTCTTCATCTTTTAATTGCCACAGCAACGCACAGTGGGGGTGCCACAGGGAAGAAGTTGTGAGGGCCTCTTAATCTTTCATACAACAAAACAGTGCCCTGTTTATTGGAAGATTTCCAGGTTTTCATGCCTTCTGAAAAAGCATTATCTGAGAGTAAAAGTGCTTGCAGCTGCCACTATTTTTGAGCAACGCAATGCCTGACGTTGTACTGACACACACAACCAGGTCTCTCCTTGGAGAAGGGCTGGTGAGTGCGTTGCAATACCTCTTTCACACCACTAGAGAACGCCACCGTTTTTTATTCAGCATTATACATCGATTGCTAAAAGAACTCTGTGAACTTTCTCACACAACTCTTACATACACGGGGAATGAGTGTGATGCAGTCAATGGCATTATTCTTGAACGTATAGTGTTATTCACCATGGCTGCATAGAGGTTTTTCGGGTTCTTATGAGAGTGTCAACTCTTTCGCATGAGGCTGAAATATAAGGTGGAATATTCTACCTTTGCAACTTTTTTGTAAAGCACTTCAGCCTGATGAAAACAATATGGAAAACATGGTAGGAGCTGCATACTGAAACACAAGCACTTCCTCTTTGATAAGTGTGGACTTGGCCCTTTTGGCAGGTTCACCCCAAATGTTTTTGCGGTCTCCTAGCCTTTTCTGTAACCTGATGTTGGTGGTATTAGGCCTCAGAGCATTTTAGCACTGGGGGCCCAGTGTAAAGTGTGTGTGTTCTCTGTGTATGTGTGGTGAGATGGGCCTGCCCTCCCATAGGAATTCATGGGGAATATGTGTGTCCCTGGTAGTTCCTGGTATAAGAGGAGTGCAGGGGCGAGTTTAGTATGTGTGAACTCGTGAGGATAAATGCTGCGCTATGGTGTACGCAGATTTATTGTGACTGGTGGAGATATGGCACTTTTAGAAGTTGACATTTCTGTGTACTGTGTGTCTGCCTGCCTGATGTGAATTGCATGTCTGGCTGGTGATTGACAGGTGCTGGATGATGTAGGTGGCTCCATGAGCCAGGATGGGTTTGCCCAGTGGTGAATAGGGAGATCTGCATGTAGATAGGAGGGAGGAGTTGCACCTGGGACCTGAATAGGACTGTGCCTTCCCTCCATAATGCTGGTGCCACCCCCTGTGGTGCGTCTGAGCACTGAGCTCCCACCTGACAAAGGAGAGAGGAGCTGAGCAGAACAAAGTGCTCCAAAACTCCACTGAACCAATTGCATATGGTTCCCCCATGCCCTGCACCTTTACACAAAGGATTTACTACTATAAATATAGGGGCTGTGTCCCCATGAGATTGTTCAGTTCTTGGCTGCTGTTCCTGAGGGGGCGGGCTGCTGCTGGTGACCCGGGGGCTGCCAATGAGGGCTGCCTCCCTGGGCCCTGCATGGCCCCTATATCCCTAAAAAGGACTTTTGGGACCATTGTGCTTGGCTGGCTAGAGGCCAGAACTTTGTCCCTGCTTCTTGTGCCTTAGGAGCGCCATATTTTAATTGTTGCCCCAGAAGAGAGTGAGGAGCTGAGGGCGTGCAGCGCGCTGCTGCTGTGAACCGAGGGAATCCAGACTTAAAATTACTGGGATTGCGGGTGCCCACCCCGCTTCTTGATTTTGGATTTTGTGAGGGAGCCTACCCCTCTTTGTCTACTTCATCTTTGTTTTTTTTGCAACTGGGTGTGCCCACCCCGCATTTCCCCGCCGCGGCCGGAACGAAAGATGGCCGCCAACCAGGAAGTCAGGAGAAGTTCGCCTGCTTCTGGGCGGGGTTGGCGGCAGGAGCAGAAGAAGTGCAGGCGGAAGGGGGGACGGGAGCCTACCCCACCTCTCCCAGCATTGCGGTAAAGTCCCGGGTCCCAGGAGGGGGCCCGGGTGAAGAGAGGATTAGCGATGGTGTTGCGGCTGGTCGGCGGGGTTCCCATGAGCTGAGGAAGCCCTGCGGTGCCTGGAGAAGTCCTGGTCACAGGAGAGGGACCGGGCGAAGTGAGGGAAGACTAGGTGGCACCAGAAGACCCCCGAGAGGATCCTACGCAGCCCGGTGAGTGGGTCCTATGCCATCCACTGTTCCTTGTTGTTGGTGCCCGCGAGGCACCGGGACAGACCTGGGTGGTCTTGGCAGTCCCGCGAGAGAGTGGGCCGCCCCTACGCGTGGAATATGCATTTGGGGAGCCCCCAGAGAGGAGCTTCAAGAGGGGTACCCTGCCAGTGCCTATTTCCTGAGCAGACACGTGGCTGTGGGGTGCTCCAACGTTGGGGGACAGTCTTATTTAAAAAGCCCAGTGGGGCTCCCCCTGGCATTACTGGTGCCATTCGGGGTGCATTGTCGGCTCTCGTTTTAGCCACAGCTGCCCCACCTGACAAAGGGCATCTGCAACTGTTGGCGCCTTGTGGTGCAGAGAGCCTCCGAGCAGGGCCTCTTTGGTTATTCCCTAGTTGCGCCACCGTAGCGGGCAACTGCAACGTTTGGCCCAATTGTTCAGAGGGCACAATAAGTGCCAGCCTAATTTTTTAGAGACACAGCTGCCCGGCAAATAGTGGGCAGCTACACCATTTAAACGCACAGTTCTTTGGAGGCATGTCTGAGTTAGGAGTGAGTTGCACTCCTGTGCCCCTGACATTCACAGCTGCGCAGCACCTAGTGCCAGCTGCAATGTTTCGGCCTGCGCTGATTGCGCACCCTTGACTTTCGCTGCTTTGGCAGCGCACCCTGAGTCTTGGAACTTAGGGCATTTGAGCCCCCTTTTTGAGATGGCCAGTTGGCCAGGGGGACTGTTAGAATTGTAGGGTGCCAGGCCCTAATGTGAGTCATAGGGTGCTAGAAAATGTAATGTATGTAGTATGATTACAAACCCTGTTTTATACCTCTAAATGTGTTTTATGATTATGAGGTTGTTTTGCATATTATGGTTTATGCTAGTGAGATTATGTTCTCTGTGATTTATGCCCCTAATGTGAGTTACGATTAAGAGGTTAGGGTCTAATGCGTTTAGACTTATGAGAGGATTGCATAATATGTTTATGCTGGTGAGGTTGGCGCAGAATGTAATTCACGCCTGATATGATACTGTGATTAATGTAGTTTATGTTACAGGCTGATGCTAAGTACAGTGATTACCAGTGGTTACTGGTTGTACATTTATGATCTGTTTTACTTTTACTGAGTTTGCTTTGTGATGGTTTTGACAGTGGTCCAAGTGGCCCTGTCATGTGTAAATAATTCCCTTGTAGATATGACCCAGTGCCAGGTGGCACCATGTATATTATGTATTTACTATTCTAATGTGTTTTGAAAATACAAAGGCTATTTTTGATATAACCGTGTGTGTAGTTCCTTTTGTAGTGTCCCTGGGATGTTGTTGCTGTGTGTATGCGCAAATGCTTTACACATGGCCTACGGGATAAGCCTGACTGCTCGTGCCAAGCTACCAAGGGGGTGAGCATGGGTTATCTTTGGTGTGTAACTCCCTTGCCCTAACTAGAGTGGTGGTTTCTGCCTGGCTTTGGCGCAAGCCTTAGCCAACCAGAAATCCCATTTCTATCAATAAGTAAAACAATTCTTTTTGATTTATAAGCATTGCTCACTGGACAGCCCCAGCCAATTGGAAAGAGCAAAATTACTGGGCAAGCAAAATTTTAAAAAAGATAAAAAAAGAGGACAAGCAAAACCATAACAAGCAATGATGGAGACATGGAAAAAAAATCCACGGTATAATGGGGGACATGCATCACAACACTTTTTGGTGGGGTCGGGAGGTTTGAGTCAAGCAACAGAGGGAGGGGGTAGAGTTTTGCCAAGGAGTAAGGGTATCCATGGAAGGAACTCTAACATGGATGGGAAGGGGAGGTCAAACAACAACAGAGGGAGAGGGGCGGGTTCAAAGTAAAAAGGAGGAGGCAACAACAGGGGAAACTATAAGAAACTAGCGACAGAGAGGAAGCAGCAGGCAGGGAGAGAGGGAGGGGGGACAAATAGTACCACAATCATATCTAAAACAGGGGACACGCACTGATTAAAACAAATCAATCTGTTCTTGGTCCCTCCTCGACCAGTTTCAATGTGGTGGTCTCTCAAGATCTGTACTCTCTGGACAGAGGCTGTCATAGATACGCTCAACCTTATTAATGAAGTAGGTGGCCAGTACCTCACATTGAGAGTTGGATGATATAGTGCTTTCAGGAGTCTGGGGGGATTTCACCATATCTTTTTAGAGAGAGAAGATCATCTTACTGGGGTTGTTGCTCGCATTAGTTTTGTTAGCAAAGTAGGTAGCACAAGACTTGCGTACCAGTTTGTGGTAGGTCACAGTGGCAGTTCTATATTAAAGTTTGGCTGTGGGGCATATGAACACCTCCAGGCATGTTCCAGAACCTTGCAGTTCTTTCTGGCTGCAGTTACTGATCCGTTGAACCAAGCTCTGGCCCGAACTTTCTAGGGATAAGTCAATTTGGCCGGGATGCACTTGTCCAGTTCCTGGTTGACCCATTCCTTTAAGTAATCATTGGCCACCTCGATATTAGTGGGCAATGCAAGGCGCAGAGTGCCAAGTGCATTTAATGATTGTTTAAGGTGTTTGTAAGTAAGGAGTTGCACCGGGTGAAGATTGTAGTCTTGTATAAGGGTTTGGAAATCTAGTAGATCTCTGTCAACAAAAATATCCTCTAATTTTGAGAAGCTTGCAGCATGCCACTGACGGAGATGCCCTGAGCATAGCCATCTTGGGTGAGTGGGAAGGCCTAGCAAAAGTAGTGCAAGAGCATAGGGTTTCTTTGTATTTGTGAGTTTATGGGTTCTAGTATGGCAAGCGAAAGCTGTCAGGTGTATCCCCGGGTGGCTTTCAGTATAATGGTCAGTAGGAAACAACGAGTAACCATAACATGTGCATTTGTAAAGCGCAATGGTACTCATTTTTATTGACCTCAGATGGATGAAAGGCTGAGTGTACCCGCCGGGATTTAAACCTTTAACTATGAGGTCAAACACAGGTCCCTGCAGTTTACAAATTAGTCCACTGAGCCACCAGAACCGGCTGTAAGTGCAGTAAGCCCTCCTTAAAGTCTTTCTTGGTAAACTCCATCTCATACAGGAGGTGGCCAGACAGCCAGGGAACCACCCATTGGAGCTGTACAGCAAAATAATAGCGTTATAAGTCAAGAAGGGCTAATCCACCCACAGTCACTGGTAGCTTTACAGTGGAAAGAGCAACCCGCCAGTGCCCCAGTCCCTACATCAGACGTGGGATGTCTGAAGAAGGAACAAGAGATGAGCAGGTTATGGTTTGCAAACTAATACAGTAACCAGGGTAGCACTACCATCTTCATTAGTGCCACGCGGCCCATTACTGAAAGTGAAAGAGAAGACCAAAAAGGAAAGTGGGCTCAGAAGGATCATGTTGATCTGCCCAGATTTCCATCCTGCAAATCAGTGGGGGAATGGTAGATATTAATTCCTAGGTATCAAAGGTAACTGATTCCAAGTTCAATCTGGGGTCTAATTGTATATATTGGGGAAAACACTACCATATTTAACAGAAACACTTCTCATATTTTAAAATCTTTATCATAGCCTTGCATTTTATTTGTGTTATTTTTTGAAGATTCTATTGCACTTTGGCATTTAGAGATAAGCCAGATCACTAGTTTGGCCTGGGCTCGACTTAAAATTCATTTTAAGACATGGACACCTTGGGTAATTGCCCAGCACAACCTTCCAAGGGGTCCTGCCCTTGTTCACCTTTCACAAGCACAACCAGCGGACCTTTGCATCAGAAGTGTTTGCCAGGGTGGATGGGTACTGTTTGTTCAACCACTTGACAGTCCCTCTTGTGTTTCTCTCCTCTCTGCTGAGGCAATCCTCGGGTACGCAATACTTTCCGATACTCATGATGGACCCATCTTGTCTGATTTATGGCATTGTCCGACCTTGTTCTTCTCTTCCTTGTTTATCCAGTTCATAGCACCAACTTTTTGAATCAGTTGTTGTGTATCTCCCCTCTGATCTCTATTTCATTCTGCTCTTTAATTCTCTTTAGTTGGTAGTCTGTGCTCCCAGTTCTGAGATAAATGTAGAGTCTTGGACACACATTAGAGCTGTGAGACTATTGACAAGTTCTGGTTACCTCACATCCTGACATTCGGTGTGAGACTATCACCCACACCATCTGCTCGATTACGTATTTGGGGGCAGATTTATGAAGGGCTTGCGCCACGTTTACGCCGCCGTTGCGTGACGCAATGGCGTGGAAACGTGGCACATCCCTGCGCCCTATTTACAACGTGACGCATCTAGGAGATGCGTCACGTTGTACAGCACTGCGCCATGAGGAGGCGTTCCTGCGCAGGGGGAGGCGTTCCTGCGCAGGAACGCCTCCTGAAAGTGGCTGAGTGAAATCTATGAGATTTCACTCAGTCACTTTCAGGGCAATGCTGCGTCAAAACCCTGCGCCTGCTTGAAGCAGGCGTAAGGCTTGAGGCAGCATTGAAAGAATAGGCCCCCCCAGAGCATTGCTGGAGCTGCGTTGCGCTTGCGACGCAACTCCAGCAATGCGTCACTTTTACGGCACAGATGCGTGACGCATCTGTGCCGTTTTTGCCCCATGGTGCGCCGCATCATAAATGCGGCGCACCATGGGTGGCGTAGCTGTGGCGCACTGTGGCGCATGTTAACTGGCGCATCCCTCGGGATGCGCCAGTTAACATAAATCTGCCTCTTGGTTTTTATGGATTCAGGGGTGAGTAGCGCGCTTCATAAACCCCTGATCGATTGATTAAAGTCCACTGGAGGTTGAGATGAGCCAGATGTCTTTGTTCAACTTGAATAAACTAGCAGAAGGTCACTTCCTCTAAAGTTTCCAAAATTGTTTGCCATGGGCTCTAAAATGTTTAGAAACATAATTAAAATGCTGCTGCTGCTGCTTTCTCTCAAAGAAAGATTGGGTACATTTGGATAGGGGCAATGGCCTTGACACCGTGCTCAAAGATATTAATTTTTGTCCGGAATTGTGTTTTTTTGTCCTGGTTTTTTTTACAGTCCTGTTCAGAATTACCCTCCATGCCAGGTTGTCACCCTATGTGGGCCAGACCAGTCCAGTCCAGTTCTGACAAGGTCCACTGACAGTGCAGACGCCCCCTAGTGTCAAGTTAACATACAGCAGGATACAGTAGACTGTATTACCCATGGGTTCGAACTGTCCCAAATAAAGTACGAACAAATTGAGTACGTGAGGAAAATTTCATGTGCTGCGCATCCTGTTGGAAACTAATGGTTTTACTGTTTTCTTTTTGCACAGATTGATGACTCCACTCTCCCAAATTTACTGAACACTTGACAAGCCCACTAGAAAACACTGCGCGTTTCTGCATGTGCCTGCTTCCAAAAGGCGATTTCAGATTAGCAATTCGATCTGCGCGGGTTCACAGTTGCCAGTATTATAAATCGGTTTTCCTCTGTATGGTGTTTATCCACCAACTTTAGTGCGCCTTCAATAAATTAAAATCTGCTGAAATGCTAAAACGCGGAAAAGATGCCGTGAGTGGTCGGCTGGCCGCACAGAGGAGCCATTATTCTGAGGGGAAGTAGAAAAGGCGATCAGAAAATGTTGAAAAATTAACCAGTAACTTTGTACTTATTGCCCATCTGTATCCATTACAATGATATACTTTACATTCACATTAATAAAGTTGGCAAGTAACAGCTACGCGGTTGACTTCTAGGCCGGGGAATGAGATTTAACTTTTAAGAAAGGTAAATTCAATTAGACTAGGAAAAAAATAGAGAGACGGTAAGCATTAATCAATATATTTCATGAACCGATCTCCCTCAGTTTCTTTATACCCCCCACTCCTTTTTGAGCAAACTTTCCAAAAATGGTTCTTTTCTCCCGAGGACAGATGACAGGTTAATTTGCTCGGCACTCTTGGGTAATCCTGGCCATGAGGTCATCATTCGACTGCGAACTCAGGTCTATAAATCACGCCTTTCACCGAGAGCGGCCATTATAGCGCGAGGACTGCAGGCTCGCGAGCCGGGACCACACAAAAGAGGAGGCTGGAACTCGGCCTCGAATTCCGAGCGGACATTATTTATCACGCGCTCCGCACTCTGAAGTTTGGCACAGCTGGTCTTTGATTGCGGAGGGGCTTTTTTGTGTGTAAGGGCCCCAGGCAGCTGCAGTACCTCTTGGGTTCCTCATCTTAAACCTTGAAACCAACGTGGGATGTGAGTTAACAGATTGGCCAGGACTGTTCCGATTGGAGAAGAACCATAGTTTATTTGCAGATGGCTGGCGCCTCTCTGTAGTGGCACTGTGGACAATAAAACGAGGATGGCGGAAGCAAACTAGATTAAGACCTAGTAGCCTAGAATAATAAATCAAGCTAGAGCCATCTTTTTTTTTCTTGCAGACACCGTAGCTTTTTTTTCTATACTAAAACCAGATATATTTCCAATTCTCACTGTGCAATCTTGCATAATTTCTAGCATTTTGCCTTACACTTGTAATGTAAAATGCCCAAGATTGCCCCATTACTCACACTGCGTAATTGACAGTCTGTTCTGGTAAACATCCTATTGCGACATCATGGTAACAGCGTGAATTAACGAAAAAAATGCTGGTATAGGCATCACATGTGAATTTGCACTAACATTTTGCCTGAAATTACACACCCGCTAAATTTGTGCATTGTGGCCACAGCAAAGTATGAACATTTTGCACTCGTTTCTGAATCTCCCATTTCATAATGGGTTACATAATGCCGCTAGAACCTGTTATTCCCCATCCCGAGATTCATAAACACAAGTGCACTACTAGCTCGTGTGATTCTTTCGAACAAACACACTCTTTTTGCTTTTACACTATAATCTTGTCTTAGATGAAAATAACAGTTTGCATCCCAAACGTGAATAAAGGGCATAGAAAAACTCACAAGAAAGGTAAAATAACAAAGCAAAAATCTGCCAACGTTTGCCACAGTGTAAAGAAATGTTTCAATAGCATAAATGTACCGAGAAAGAATCTGCATATATTTTCCAGTTTGGCTAGGTTCAATTACAGTGAAACTATCTCAATATGTGAGGAAAATTATCTTGCAATATATTTGTGTGAAAGTAACCCCTAAAGCTTTGTAAACCTAATGAATTGCTAAAATCAGGAACAAAAAAAACATAACACACCCGCCAAGCAAGATCCCATCCTCATGATGACCCTGAGCTGTAATTATGTACTTGCTGAATACTGCAGTCTGGAAACCCAGGAGTGCATTTTTAAGTAGGCTTCTATAGAAGAGCTCAAAAGCATGTTTGAAGAGATTCCTTATGAGCAATAAGTAAGTGGGGCGGCAGTACAATGGGTGGGGCTTTTCTTACAGCAATATAGAGCAGTGATTGCGTTACTGTGTAATCAGTCTCTTCTGAAAGAGACTTTTTTCTGCAGATTTCTCACCTTTTCGGTATTCCGCAGGTGTCAGACTGGATCCGGAAACTTTACAGTAGTACCCCAGTGCACTTGTAGGTGGCACTCATGCAGCTCCGCACTGACACCATTCCGCTCCGCAAATGACGTGCAGGGCCCATATAGGCACCACTCCAGTGTGCTGACGTAATTTCCTTTCATTTCGCACCACCAAACACATACCCGGAGCTCTCTCTCATCTCTGTGAGACATCCTAGAAATTTCACTCTAAGTTTCACGTATTACAAGAGAATGCCACCCCCCAAAACAACAGGTTTTAAGCTCTGTAGGGCCTGTCACAAATACATATATGTGACAAATCCCCATCAAGTGGGTCTGTTGTGCCTGGGGTCAAGTCACAACTTTCAGACCTTCAGTGACTGCTTGTTGATGATTCTGAAGGTCATCCGGGAGTTAAAGATAAAACTCAACACCGCAAAATGCAAGAAGACCCCATGAAGAGATCCCTCTAAGTCATGGTCCAAGTTGTTGGTTCGGTACTGGTCCTGTTCCCACTCCAGGAATCGACAAGTAGTTGCAGAGACCAGTCTTTATTGAGATCTTAATTGTCGGGTACGTTTTAAAAGAAGCATATAAAATTAAAGTGGGACTCCGCATCCTCTCATTACTCGCATTCACCTGAAAAGGATGGGGCGGCATTGTGGCTGTCGATCTTCGGAGCCAATCCCGCAACTGGTTCCAGCACAAGTCAAGTTTTGGGGCCATCTGCAAGCTCAAAACAGATTGAAGAGTTACACAAGGCCAAGCTTCGGCTCTTTGGATCCTTAAGAACTCCCTCTGGCATGCCTTCGGGTAACAAAGAGCCAAGAGGGCTTCTATCTGGGGTACTGCGGGCGGGTTCGCCCTCAACATAAATTGGACCCTCCAGATGCATCACTACACTTCCGGATCCAATTCCAACCCTGCCTCTGACGCCACTGTAAAAGTTGGTTCTTGGAACTTCGACTACGGTGAGAATACATTGACTTCGGATGAGGAGATACCTGTATTACTGTCCAACTCCAAGTCAGTGGCTGTCCGCTGTTGAAGCACCGCTTCCCCTACTTGATCTGCCACCTCCCCAAGGGTGAACACATGTTGGTGATGAGTTTCCTCAGCCCTACCATAAGGACAGTTGGTAAAATGCCTTCCAGGAGGTCAACGGCCTCAATACTTCCCTTGAATCCAGGCTTTTCTCACCGCCCCGGCCACTGAAGAACCGGCTTCCTACACCATGGTCTTGTATAGGGCCACTGAAGTCCTTGATCCCCATCTCCCCATATTGTCCTCCAGGCAGGACAAACATCTTCTGAGCCCCTTCTGCTATTCAATGAGGGCTTAACCAATACCTTATTAGGAACCTATGCCAAACCTTGCCAGTCAACAGAAAAATAGCGAGATGCCTTTGCTCTGCCCCAGGTGACCCTGCATTCCTACCTCAGCACCCTTTCCCCAAAGGTTTAGTGGTGCAGGAACCCACAAGCAAATCTAACCCCAACCCCTTGTACATTATTCTTCCCCCAAAAAGGTAGTCCAAAAGAGTAGATTCGTTTGGGAAGTGAGTTTTCTATTCCACATACCTGGCTCTCCCTTCAGTAAATGCCTGTTGTCTCCTGGGATGCTACTCCCACACCATTTCTTACTCTGTGTCTGAAATCCTTGCTGTTGTCCCTGAAGATCTCTGAACTGTCCTTTTGCAGGCCGTTCAAGATGGTCTTGATGCGGCTAAGTTTACAATTAGTTGTGGCTTGGACACTATCAATTTCATTGGACGAGCCATTGGCAACAGTTTTGCCATTTGCTGCAGTGCATGGCTGCTATCAAATGTATTTTAGGCGATATTCAGTCAAACCTTGTGACATGCCCTTTGATTGGACTTGCCTAGTAGGACCACAGCATGCTGTCTGGGCTGAGCCACCCCACCTTGTCAATTGCACCACCGTTCGCGGCTTTGGCTAAGCTGTCCCATGCTGCCAGCATAATCAGCCTCAGCAGTGAAATGACAAGTTTTGCCGCAGTGCCCATGGCTTCAACTTTAAGATCAATGGGTTGCACACTCTAGTGCCCGTTCTGCAGGCCGACCTGCAAAAGCCTCTTAGGGGTGCACAGCCACCAAGTGTAAGGCAGGATGCATGGAGATTGAATAGCAACAGTGGAACATCTTCGACTTTCTTCCAGAGATGATTGATGTCATTTTGCAAGCTATGTGTCCCTAAATAAAAACTGTAAATGCCTTTCATTGGGACACATTTGTGGTGTGGTGCAGTACACACCACATTGACCTTCCAAGTCATCTGATGCTCTGTTGTTTGTTTTTGCTTTCACCCAGAAAGGCTTTGCTATGGGCACAGTTAAACATTACTTTTTGTCTCTTACAGCTTTTTTGTGATTTCCTTCATTGTTTAAGTCTCTAGTTATAGATTTCTTAAAAGGGTTGGTTTAAAGATTTGTTTCCTCTCTCTCCCTTTGTCATACCACAGTGGGAAATTAACTTGGTCCTGTAATTGCTGACTGGCAATCCTTTTGAGTTTCTTCAGTAGGGCACATTTTTATATGAGCACACAAGGTCGAAGGAACACCTTGCAAAACTGCAATCAATTCTATCATTGAACAGATTTTTGCAATTTGCACAACTCAGGGTGTAAATAAGAGAAAATATATCAGAATTCATTGTGAGGGGTTGAGAAATTGAACATGCAAATGTAGCTCCTTTCAGTCTAATTAGACAACATTGTGATTCAGTATCAGATGTATAAATGGTTTGGGCTAAACATTCTGGTCCCATACAATTGAAAAAAAGGACCTCCTCTCAAGTTCTGAACCCATTTAGCAATTTACAAATATTTTTCCAAATTGCTAAATGGCTTTGGGAATGGATTTAGTCACAAATTGGAAGTAGCGCGTTTATTGGAATTTGCCTTACTTTCAAATTGCGATTTGCTGCCTTATATATGAATTGTTGGGGCAATAAATCTGGTCTCATACTATTGAAAACTTACCTACCCCCTAGTTGGGGTAATAAGTCAATTTGCAAAATGAATAGTAGAGAATGCGTCTGGGGCAGCAAGCAGTGGTCCCAGGAACCACTGCCAACTTCCAGAGAAATATTTAACCCCTTATCTTTTTTTTAAGCAACCCCGATTCCTTAGGGGATTGGTGCTCCCTGCCTTCATAAAACAGTTCCTTTATTTGAAATCCGTCACAGGCATGGTGTTCTGCTGACCCTTCCAGGCCACCATCCCTGTGATTGTATCCAAGCAGCGTAGGTCACAAGTTTCAGCCCATCTGATGAATATTAATGAGGTAAGTTGGATTGCAATGCACTCCAGTTCGGAATGTTACTAACCTACCTATTGATGGATAGGTTGGGTAGAAAAATTCAGTACTGACCACATATTCGTTTTTTTGCGACCAGTATCACGATACATATGGCCCTTGGTTCACAGATGAAAATAAAGCCCAGACTGTGCAATGAATAACTGAAAGCTCACATATGTAAATAAGACATTTAAACAGGGAGTGCATGTGAGAAATACTGCAACATGTACAGTTACAATAAACAATATGCAGGAAATCAGTCAAGTGGAAACAGGTCAACGAGTCAAACAAAAACAATGAAGTAAGTGTAAATGCAGTATAAGAAGTGACGTATTTAAATGTAGGAGCAGTGATGTAAGTGTTAATGAATGCAGGCCCACAGCAGTTGCTTCATGCAAGATGGTGCAGGTTGCTGATGTCATCAAGGGCAGGGCTTGGCTGTAATGCTAGTACGTGTGAGAGTCAGCTGGTGGAGCGCTACGAAATTGGATGGATTTCCTGCAGCAGGTCAACTGAGCAATTATTTTCCCACTATTTCTTAAAGTGAATTTTGGACGTGCTTTTTAAACCCCTTTTTATCTTTTGACCTTTTGTGCAGGAAGCAACTGATGCTATGTGCGTAATGCAACGCCTGGTTCTTTTTTGCACCAGCTTCCAACCTCATTGGTCACCAGTGGCGGCTGGTGAAGTCTGAAAGAAGTGAGGCGGAATTGTAAAGAGTGAGCGAGTGCAGCAAGGGAGCGTGGCTGTTGCAAGATGAGCTCAAAGGGAGGGAGGGGGATTCTTCCGTGAGAAACTTGTTTTTAGAAATGGGGTAAGATAGTACATTTCACAATTTTTATTAAATGAGCAAAAACATTAGTTTTCATGGGCATTCTTAAAAACACTCAGAATATCAGAGAAAATTCCTGGTCTGAGGCGCAAGCCTGACCTCCCTAAGGTTGTGTGCCCCAGGCAAGAGAGTTTGGGATGGGATCTCCTTTACAACAAGTTTGGAAAGTGAGCTATTTTACCTTCATACTATTGCATGTCCTGCTGATACTTTGAGGATTATAGTGGCTGGTCAGTCAGTCTAGGCCTACTTAGACCCCAAGAGTGGACCCATTCTGTGGTTGCCTTTTACTACCCAAATAGAGTTAGGAGGCTCATTTACCTTGCTTGTCCTAGGGCTCTTTGGTCCATTACAACTCCACCAACCGTGAATTGAACAGTGAGTTGCCAATTGCAATCCTAAACGTAAAGATATGCTCGATCACATGTGCCAGGCCGAAGGGATGCGGTCGATCTCACGTGCCAGCAGAAGGGATGGGTTCTATTCGAGAGCTTGCAGCTAGTTCTAAGGTATTTTGTGAAGTAAAATTAGATGCAGCGCTTGAGTAGAGAAATGCATAGACACAACATCACATGGTACCGGTTGCTACTCAGAGGTACCAGCACTCTCACATTCAAAGTTTTGCAGGTGTGATGAGAAATGATGGTACTCTCTCTTTGAAATATAGTAAGTCACGGTATTTGTGATCAGCAGGCTATGCAAACAAATGTGCAGCAGGTTAATTTACACGCTGGAGTTATGCAGCTTGGATTAAAGCTACAACTGTTAGGTTGCATGTAGACAGCTGCAGACAGCACATTAACTCAGTAATAAACTGTCACAAAGTTAGTCGCTGTAGCCCATTGCCATGGGTGATGAATGCCATTTTTGTGGTAACTTATAAGGCATTAAGTGTGATTATTAGTATCCGCTCATGTAAATGGTTGTGGAAAGAATAAAGAGGCTATAGGACATTTGTTAGGTTGCAGGATATGCATAGTGATATATACATTTACTCACTCACCCATGTATCCCACTGAATCACTCAGTCACTTAACTGTTTGGCTCAAACACTCACCTCCTTTTCTCACTTTCCTACCAAGTCCATTTCCTTGCTCAGTCACCTCAAACTCACTCATCCCATTTACTGGCTCACGCACCTAACTATCACTCATCTATCTAGCCCAGTCGGCGATTCATTCGCATACCTTATCAATCAATCAATTAATCATTTATGAAGTGCAAGCTACTTACCCGGACTGGGTCTCAAGGCACTGAGGTAGAGGTGAGCTGGGGGTGGGGGATAATCGCAGATCCTTGAGGTTCCATCGAAGAGCCACGTTTCGAGGTCCTTTAGGAACTTGGGGAGCAATGCGGTTTGTCAGAGGTTTAGAGGTAGGGCATTCCAAGCCTTAGCAGCAAGGAGGGAGAAAGAGCATCCTCCTGCTCAGGTTTTCTTGATCCGAGGTTTCGTCACAGGAGAGACATGGGCCGAGCGTAGAGAATGCTGGGGAGTGTGTAACACGAGGAGGAGGTTCAGGTTGGTGGGTCTGGTGTTGTGGAGGGCATTGTGTATGTAGGTAAGAAGCTTGAACGTGATTCTCTTCAGGACAGGGAGCCAGTGTAGGGTCTGTAGGTGTTGGCTGATGTGGCAGTGGCGCTGTAGGTTGAGGACTGGTCTGGGGGTGGCGTTCTGGACGTTCTGGAGCTTGCGGGTGAGGTTCTTGTTGATCCCAGCATAGAGTGTGTTGCTGAAGTCTAGTCTGCTACAGTTGAGGGCCTGTGTGACAGTTTTGTTGTATTAGGGGGGGATCCACTTAAAGGTCTTGCGGAGTAGGCAGAGGGTGTGGTAGCACGAGGAGGCGATGGCGTTCCTCAGCCACTCATTCACACACAAAACTTGCCACTCACTCCACCTGACTACAAACTCTCTAATGTGCTCATTCACATTTGTGATCACATTAAGTTAATGCAGAACATTTTAGTACCTATTGAAAACCAGATCAAAGGACGCATAGATAGCCCACACCACTTTTTAGGTCGAGCCTCGACCTGTTGCATCTCTCTATGGCTTTTAGCACACTTCCCAATTGCTATTGGTTGTTAAGTGTGGAATTTAAAAATGTTGGCTTTTTATTGGTTAATTGTTGGAAATGTCCCTCCTTTGTGTGCTGAGTTCCCTCCGTGGCGATTTCACTCAGAGAATGTTTCTGTGGGCCATCACACTGTACAGCATGTGATGGGCTCTCCTCCCTCCTCCTGTCTGGCATCTGGTAGCTGGTTCCTGCCGGCATTCAACGCAGCCGCCTGCACTCCTGAAATAGCAGCAACTGGGATGGCTGGAGCACGTGAGTGCCCTGCTTGTGTCTGTCTTTTTTTAACTGTTTTGTGTTTGTTTAATTTTCTTTCCAATGCTGTTTCCATGGAGGCATTGCAGCCCCCCCACTTTGGTGTCCCGACTGCCCACCCGGTATTCAAACTTCCCTCCCACTAGTTCCGGCCTCCCAAATCCCTAGGGTTCCCTACTGCCCGTTTGAAGATGGCTGTAAATTCACCTTGACGTTAGGAATCACTCCACCTAATAAACATTGCTCTTGATAGCTAAATTATTTCCTTTGTATTAAATTGAGCCATTAGCCAATCATCTTACGGCTCAGTCTACGTTCAGTATTTAAAGAGGGACCCCTGGACCTCTTGCTCTTCCTAGCTGCCAATGCCACTTCTGAGGAGTTCAGCTGTGGCAAGGTTAAAGGTGAGGAGATCCTTAGAGACGGGCTTTTCCCTCCCAAAGCACAGGCACTTTTAGTGAACTTTTTAGGTCTCGTCCTATTCCATTCCGCAAGGAATGAATAGGACAAGACTATTGGGGCTAAACTAAGAGCTAAACTAAGCTCTGAAAAAAGCGGATTTCCAGAAGTGCATGTGGTCTTGTGAACGCGCTTCTATCCGCCTGCCTCGCATCACCACATGAAAGCCATTTGTTGCTTGTTCTCCCGCCACCCCGCCCTGCTGTTTATTTCTCTCTCTTCCAGGCAGCGAGCTATGGGTGTTCTTAATGTCACGGAAATGCTACAAATGTCCGGTGCTAAGTGTTATTTTTGTGTTGCACGTGTAGTGAAAAACGTCTGACATGAGCTGATGGGAATGACATGGGCAGTAACACTGCAGAGCTTTCAGTGCTTACTTTTTGTGTTACTTTCAAACTGGAAAGCTTTGGTTGTGAACATTCACCCATTTTTTGAAATAAAATCATTTTTGATTTTTGTGTCACAAGCTTCTCAAGCACTCTGCTGGCTCTGAAGGGACACAAGTGTTTTTATGGTTACTTCTTTCCCCACACCGCATGGATAGTAGTCATTTTGTTGGCAAAAGTGTTTGGCACAGAAGCTTGGAAACACTTCTGTAGTCAAATGGGTTTAGCAGGTGGTATTAGTTTCACATTCTGATGGAAGGCCAACTTCGAAAGTAGGTACTTGCGTTAGTCCCACCTCATCAAAGTTATGTGACCTCATCAAAGTTATGTGTTTAAGGACACTTGTGTGTTCTTCCTTTCCCCATAATTCCCTTGTTTCCCTTGTTTTTCTGCCCTTCTGCCCTCTGTTAGACTCGCTTTTTGTGCCTTAGACTCGTTTTTTGTGCCTTTCTGCCCCATTAGACTCGTTTTTTCCCTTGTTTTTCTGCCCTTTTGCCCTCAGTTAGACCCGTTTTTTGTGCCATTCTGCCCCTGTTAGTCTCTTTTTTTGTGCCCTTGTGCCCCTGTTAGACTAATTTTTTGTGCCTTTCTGCCCCTGTTAGACTCGTTTTTTGTGCCTTTCTGCCCCTATTAGACTTGTTTTTTCCCTTGTTTTTCTGCTCTTCTGCCGTCGTAGACCCTTTTTTTGTACCCTTTTGCCCCTGTTAGACTCACTTTTTGTGCCCTTCTGCCCCTGTTAGACTAATTTTTTGTGCCTTTCTGCCCCTGCTAGACTCGTTTTTTGTGCCTTTCTGCCCCTAATAGACTTGTTTTTTCCCTTGTTTTTCTGCTCTTCTGCCGTCTTAGACCCTTTTTTTGTGCCCTTTTGCCCTTTAGACTCGCTTTTTGTGCCCTTCTGCTCCTGTTAGACTCACTTTTTGTGCCCTTCTGCCCTCTGTTAGACTCGTTTTTTTCCCCCTTGCAACCCCAGCATCACTCAGCGCAACCCCAGCATCACTCAGCGCAACCCCTGCATCACTCAGCGCAACCCCTGCATCACTCAGCGCAACCCCTGCATCATTCAGCGCAACCCCAGCATCACTCAGCGCAACCCCTGCATCACTCAGTGCAACCCCAGCATCACTCAGCGCAACCGCATCACTCAGCACAACCCCAGCATCACTCAGCGCAACCCCTGCATCACTCAGCGCAACCCCTGCATCACTCAGCGCAACCCCTGCATCACTCAGCGCAACCCCTGCATCACTCAGCGCAACCCCAGCTTCACTCAGCGCAACCCCAGCATCACTCCGCGCCATCACAGCATCAATCTCTGCAACCATTCAACAACAACTGGCTCAAATATGTTCTCTCAATGTTTCAAGCTTTATTACAAATGTCACAAAAAGATGTTAATATTTCACTTCTGTTCTTGGATTTTCATCACAATAAAATACACTGAACATAATCTTCACAAAAGTTATTTACAAAAGTTTAAGCTATTGCCATTATAAATTAGAATCACTTTTATTAAGTATTAATTATTTAAAAAAATTAAAAGCCATTGTTATTTGTAATATCAATACATCTAAGTCACGTAAATACAAAGCATGTTGCATTACAAATGCTATAGGTGTCACATTTGCGAAAGTTATATCTATGGCATTGTAAATGACAAAGCTATTAATTTAGCTATTTTCAAAACCAACACATAAATAAAAAAATTGTCATTTACAAGACCAATAGCTCAAACTTTCATAATGCGAGACCTATTGCATTGCAAATGCTTGTTTATCTGTTCTTCTGCAGTATACCAGCAGTTGAGATTGTTTATTGTTTAGAGAATAGCAGACTGGTGATAAAATCGAGCTTGTGTACACCTTTGTGTCAGAGGTTAGTGTCATCAGCGGTAACGTGGCTGCCAGAAACCTATATGGGGGTCAAGAGTTTGCATGTAACGTAAAATAGCTCAGTAGCTTCACATTCTTTTGTTACAAAGATCCTTGTGTTACTGGCAGATCGTATGTTATGAGCCATGTAAAGTAGCTGAGCTAGTACGGTCTCAATTTAAAAATAAAAATCTCAATTTAACCTGAGCGCATTTATTTAAGAGCCAGGAACTGTTTTAGCTCCAACTTTCATCACTGTAAAGTGGTTTCCAAAGCATTGTAATAATCATTTATTTTTAGTGAATACATTATTTCAGTTTGTTCTATACTCTATATAAATCATTAATATTAGTGTACATCGCATATACAGGTCTACATTTCAGATTTCGACTCATAGGCTGAGAAACTTCCAGCAAGGTTACACTGCAGTTGTAAGAGGTTTGTATACAAAATTGGGAACCACCAACTGGAAACAACTCCCTCTTTCACTTACCTGGGGTTGCTTTTTGATGGTGCACTCAAATTTAGATCCCTAGTGGAGGAACGATGTACACAATTAATCTCCGCAAACGGGGCCTTATTACATTTTGGCTGAAGGTTGGGCCGGTGGTCCCCAGAACAGGTTATGAACCTGCATGACTCGATTTGCTGGTCTAAAGCCACTTATGGCTCAGAAGTCTGGGGTTATGTCAATCTAGAGCAATTGCAGCTGGTGGAAAATACATTTATGTGAAGGATTCTAAGGGTCCCCCAGAGTTCCCCAGATGTAATTGCACACAAGGAATTAGGGAGACCCTTTCTAGAGGATGAACTCAAGTCAAGACCGATCATGGCCGCGCTAAAAATCTGGGCCAACTCGGAGGCAGAATTAACTAGACAAATTCTGAGAGACTGCCTATCCAGGGACAAAGAATTACAAATACCTTGGCTCAATTATCTTAAGGTAACCCTGGAGGGTATTGACCAGAGGGATCTTTTCACTAACCCTAGCTCTATTGTACCTTCTGATAAAAGGAAAATTAAAAGATTGTTGTTTGATCAATTCTCCACACTTAGAAAAAATCGGGAGATGTTAAAACATACTGTACTTGCCTATAGCTCCATCAAGTATTCAGAGGGTATGGAGCCATACCTCTATGTAATGTATAATGCCCAGGATAGGTTTTTATTGACCCGTTTTAGACTCAATCTTGTACCTCATATACTGGCAGATCCACCAGGTTTTACACTGATGATTGAGCAGAAGGGTGCCTGCGGCTGCGACAATTTGTCTCCGCAGGACACCCTTCATTTTGTACTTTTGTGTCCTTTTTATAAGTACCCTAGACGTAGATTCCTGGTAGAGATTCTAAAAAATGAGAAGTTCCGTCAGGCTAAAACGGCCTTACTGTTTTTAGAAAGAGCACATGATCCACGGTCACTATGTTGTATTATGAATTTTATCAAGACTGCTGTAAAGTTAAGAAATTCAAGAGGGGAGGGCTCTTGAAGGGACCCTTGTAGAGTATACTGTTTACTTGATTTTATATTCTAACCTGCGATAGTCTTATTTAGCGTAATGTAATTCTTTTTTTTAAATTTGTATATATGTGTACTTTTATGATGTTTTTAACTATCGAATAAAGAATTACTGACTGACTGATTGGAATTGGTCCAAACAGAATGCCTGTAAAACTTGTTTTAAAGGTAAAGGCAACTACTGATGCAACTACTGCTTACATCTAGGCAAATCCAGAAAGTTAGAGGACAGCAGACTGGTGATAAAATCGGGCTTATGTACACTCTTGTGTCAGAGGTTAGTGTCATCAGCGATAACGTGGCTGCCAGAAACCTATATGGGGTCAAGAGTTTGCATGTAACGTAAGATAGCTCAGTAGCTTCACAATCTTTTGTTACAAAGATCCTTGTGTTACTGGCAGATCGTATGTTTTGAGCCATGTAAAGTAGTTGAGTTAGTACGGTCTCAATTTAAAAATAAAAATCTCCATTTATCCTGAGCGCATGCATTTAAGAGCCAGGAACTGTTTTAGCGCCAACTTTCATTACTGTAAAGTGGTTTCTAAAGCATTGTAATAATAATTTATTTTTAGTGAATACATTATTTCAGTTTGTTCTATACTCTATATAATTAATTATTATTAGTGTACATTGCATATACACGTCTACATTTCAGATTTCGACTCATAGGCTGAGAAACTTCCAGCAAGGTTACACTGCAGTTGTTTTATTGATCCTCTACATGACCGCTCGGTGTGGAGGCCAAGGTAGGTGTCTCATTTGCCCTCCAAGTGTTCCCTACCATACCATCACTTCCACAAAAGGAATTACTTCATCCTACAGCATAGCTTAAAAACATTGGCAAAGCCAATTCCGCTATATTTTCTTTTTTCCCCAGCTGTCCCCTTTTCTCAGATTCGTTCCATCACTGTTTCCGTTTTCTTTCTTCTTTCACTCCTTTGGTAGGTGAAAGACATTGTCATTTACAATGCCAATACCACTAACTCTTACAAATGCGAGACCAATTGCATTTCAAATGCTTGTTTAACCCCTTGGCCGCGGCGGTCTTCCGATGCCGAACTGGGGGGAGGGGGAGTCGCATGGTGCTGCCATGCTTGTGACGGAACCACTCCGTCACGAGCTTTTGCACTGCTGCTGGACCATTTAGCACCCTACTGCTCGAAAACCGTCCCCTACCCTTTACGCCTACTGGGAAAACTCCCAGTGCCTGCTATGGCTAGACTGGCCCTGGCAGTGTGTCATTGAAACTCCTGATAATACACTGTGCACACTCAATTACCTTGCTTCCAGCTTTCAACTCCACCTTTGCATCACTCATCGTAGGGTCAAGTGCTGACCCCCTAACGGTGGATTGACAAACCTGTCTCCAGTGTCTGACTGACGGGAAGGTCCTGGCAATGCAAGGCTTAACCCTGAAGCTTTATGGTCTACCATTTTCTCCACATCGTCAGTGGGAGGAGATTAGTTTGAGAGACAATGATCTTGCCAGACTGATGACCTCATAGGCCTCAGGATTGTGAGATTCTTAGCTATCAAATACTTCCTTTCAAAGCTCATGCCCATCCATGCATTGCAAAGCCACCTCTAGGAAGCCTGTAATTTATATAATTTACAGATGTTACACTCCTATAAATGAAGTTGAATTTGGGCTGCTCTGGGTGAGAAAATAATCAATTAATCAATCAATCAATCAATCAGGGAATTGTAAGCATGCTACTCACCCGTGAGGGTCTGAAGCACTGAGGGGGGTCCGCAGATCTGTTTAGCCGAGGAGCCAGGTCTTGAGGGTCTTCCTGAAGGTGTTCAGGGAGGAGGCGTGTCTGATGTCTGCCGGTAGCTTGTTCCAGTTCTTGGCTGCAATATGAGAGAAGGATCTTCCGCCTCCTCTGGCTCTGTGGATGTGTTGGATTTCGGCCAGTGCGAGGTTGGAAGATTGGAAATTTCTTTTGGGTACATGGAAGTTGATTCTGTCGTTGAGGAATTTGAGTCCGTTGTTGTGTAGGCATTTGTAGGCGTGTGTGAGGATTTTGAAAGTGACTCTTTTCTCCACGGGGAGCCATCGGAGATTTTGTAGGTGTTGATTGATGTGTTCGTGTAGGGGGATGCTGAGGACGAGTCTGGCGGCGGAGGTCTGTATTGTCTGGAGTTTGTGGAGTACGGATTTGTTGATGCCGGTGTTGAGTGCGTTTCCATAGTCTAGTCTGCTGGTGATGAGTGCATGGGTGACTGTCTTCCTTGACCCTAGGGGGGATCCACTTGAAGGTCTTGCAGAGGATGCAGAGGGTGTTGAAGCAGCTGGAGGTGACGGTGTTGACCTGTCGGTTCATGGTGAGTGATGAGTTGAGTACGATGCCGAGGTTCTTTGCGTGGTCTGAGGGGGTAGGTAGGCTTCCGAGGGCAGTCGGCCACCAGTTGCTGTCCCATGCAGAAGGGGTGGTACCAAGGACGAGGACTTCTGTCTTCTCAGCATTGAGCTTCAGGCAGCTGTTGGTCATCCAGACTGCGATGTCTTGCATTCCTTTCTTGAAGTTGGGTTTGGCAGTGGTGGGGTCTTTGGGGAGGGAGAGGATGAGCTGGGTGTCGTCGGCTTAGGATACGATGTTGCGGCCGTGTTGTTGGACGATGGCTGCGAGGGGGGCCATGTAGATGTTGAAGAGGGTGGGCCTCAGGGATGAACTCCGCGGGACTCTGCAGGTGATTTTCGTGGGGGCGGAGAGAAAGGGTGGGAGTCTAATCCTTTGGGTTCTTCCGGTAAGGGATGATCGGATCCAGTACAGGGCTGTTCCTTGTATGCCTGCGTCATGTAGTCTGGCGACTGGTGTGTGGTGGGAGACGGTGATAGGTTCTTGAACCACCATGTCGAAGGGATATTAGGAGCAGGGGCATCAGCCTAACAAAAACATGTTTTATTTCTGAAAAATTATATTTTCGCACTTGGGACACTGTAATTATTTGGAAACTACAACCATTTACGTCAGAAAGCTAAACTAGCCTTGAGAAAGCCCCGGCGCAAATCGCCAAGAGGGGGCGAAACACGTGTCGGCTGTTCTTGTCCTATGAACAAAAATAAAGACACTTCACTGCAATTAAAAATGTCTCTGTCCTTCATACTACGATCTGGAAAGAATGGATACTAATCCTGAAAAATTGATGTGAATTTCTGTGGAGAACACACTTACCACTTTTCAAAACTGTTTCTTTACTTGAAGCCCAAGAGGTCCAGAGCTTCGAGTGTGTCTCCACTCACTCACCAACACAACTTATTCAAGCGTTGTTCAAGCCTTGAAATCCTTGGACCTTTTTGCTACCCCATTTACATTGCAGCCAACTATTACCTGGGTGGAACCCTTCTATACAGACCACCAGAAGCCTGCACCAATTTGGGCACCAATATCCCAGAAATTGTCGCACCCCTCATCATCAATGTCAGCACCATCATCCTCTTTACAGACCTTAACTTTCACCTAAAAGACCCCACCGACCCAAACTCTATGGTCCTTCTCGAAAACCTCCGAAATTTTGGCCTCACTCAGCATGTTACTGAATCCACCAAAACCACCAGACAACTATTGGACCCAATTTTCTCCTCATTCAGCAACTTCACAGTTGACAAGCTAGCAACTATGACCTGGACAGAACGCATTCTCGTCACTTTACTCATACCCATCCCACACCACCACAGACCTACCTCTAGCAGAACAACCCGCCACAGCTGGATAAGCATCTCAGAAGACAAGTGGTCTTCCACTATTTCTGAGTACTAGTCGGAGCATTCCAGCAACTTGCCAAAAGCTATCAAGAATCTCACCGGCTGAATTACCGCATTCACTGACAACCAGGCTCCCCTCAAGTGCAACCACAGACTTGCTGGTATACAGCGAAATCGATGCTGATGCAACGCCACTGAAAGCAAATGGGTAACAACCAAGACACTGCATATAAAGTCATCTTCAAATCAGCACTAAGACACTACCACCCGCAAATATGGAATACCAAGGGCACAGCCGTTGCAGATTGATGCCAGCACCAACAACAGCAAGGAAATCTTCACCATCATCACAGATTTCACTGCACCTCCTGCGACCTCCATCAACCTCTCCCCTCAGAAGACTTTTGCAACAAACTCTCAGAATTCTTCTGTAACAAAATCACCTCCATATACAGCAAGTTAGACCCTCAACCAGACCTGTCACCATTACAACTTAACTACCCATCACGGCCAATGAGCAAACATTGACTTCATGGCCTGCTGTCATCACCGTCAAAATCTTTGCTAAACTGAAGACCATCCACTAGGGGCCTTTTTCTGAATGTAGTGTTTATGCAGTTTAATTTAGTAACTTATGTGGTATCCTAGCATGAATTGTAATTGTTGCTTGAGAATGATTTCACCCCCCTCAATCAAAAACCCAATATCCTAAAGTACTAAATAATACCTTAAGTATCCGCTATTTATAGTCATTACCGGGTCTAGATTTTTTTGGAATCTGGTGCATCTATTCAGCAGGGATCACTGACAGAATTTCGACTTCAAAAATATCGACCTACAAGAATATCGAGTCAACAATATCGAGGGCAAAAATATCGACATCCTATCTACAACATGGTAAGTACAAAAATATCGAAAAAAAATATCGATGTTAAAAATATCGATGTTAAATATATCGTTTTTTTTTTTTAATATATAAATGTAAAATTAAGTCTATAAAACTAATAAATAAAAGAAACATATTTAAAAGTATCTAATAATATTTAAAAGTAATAAATAATACATATATTGAGAATACATTAATTAAATATATACAGTAAATATGTAATATATATACACTGAACAATAAGTATTAATAATTATTTTACGAATTTATAAATTAATGAAATATATTCTAATTTACTAACACATTTACAAACATAAAAAAGTAACATAAATAAAATGTAAGTAATATAAAAAATAAAATAAATATTTGATATATTAACAATTAATTAAATAAAACGTTGCATAGCGTAAGGGTAAAAATTTCTATTCCTACTCCAGAGAGTACAACAGTAGGGAAAACTGACCCTGAACTCAAAAACACCCCTTTACCCAAGAACTGAAACTGACCCTGAACCCTAAAAATACCCCTTCACCCAAAAACTGAAAACTGACCCTGAACCCAAAAAATACCCCTTTACCCAAGAACTGAAAACTGACCCTCAACCCAAAAAATACCCCCTCACCCAAAAACTGAAAACTGACCCTGAACCCTAAAAATACCCCTTTACCCAAGAACTGAAAACTGACCCTGAACCCTAAAAATACCCCTTTACCCAAGAACTGAAAACTGACCCTGAACCCAAAAAATACCCCTTTACCCAAGAACTGAAAACTGACCCTCAACCCAAAAAATACCCCCTCACCCAAAAACTGAAAACTGACCCTGAACCCTAAAAATACCCCTTTACCCAAGAACTGAAAACTGACCCTGAACCCTAAAAATACCCCTTTACCCAAGAACTGAAAACTGACCCTGAACCCAAAAAATACCCCTTTACCCAAGAACTGAAAACTGACCCTGAACCCAAAAAATACCCCTTTACCCACGAACTGAAAACTGACACTGAACCAAAAAATACCCCTTTACCCAAAAACTGATAACTGACCCTGAACCCTAAAAATACCCCTTTACCCAAGAACTGAAAACTGACCCTGAACCCTAAAAATACCCCTTTACCCATAAACTGAAAACTGACCCTGAAACCAAAAAATACCCCTTTACCCAAGAACTGAAAACTGACCCTGAACCAAAAAATACCCCCTTACCCAAAAACTGAAAACTGACCCTGAACCTTAAAAATACCCCTTTACCCATAAACTGAAAACTGACCCAGAAACCAAAAAATACTCCTTTACCCAAGAACTGAAAACTGACCCTAAACACTAGAAATACTCCTTTACCCAAAATTAATTATTGTTATTTAATTAGCAATTAATTAATAATGAACAATAACAAATAAAGTAAATATATTATCACATTAGCTGTAATTATTACAATTTAATAATTAATATTATTTTTTCCCAATTAATTAATTAACAGTAATAAAAAATTATACATCAATAAATAACTCTAATTAATGTAACTTATTAATATTATTTAATTACCAATTAATTAATAATGTTAAATATGTTCAAAATAATAATAATTAATTAACTAATTAATATTAATTATTTTCCAATAAATTAAATATACATTTATAAAAACATATATTAATTAATTAATTATTATTGATATACTCACCACCCCATTCCCCTATAAATCCACATCCCGCTAAAGAAAATATATATCAATTAATCAATTAATTTTTTTCCCAATTAATCAATATTAATTAGCAATTAATTAATTAATCCTACTAATTATTAATCAACTTACCATAATTAAATTACTTCCCACCCTATTCCCCTATAAACCCACAACCCGCTACAGAACATATATATCAATTAATAAATTAATTAAAATTATTTTCCTATTATTTTCACATAATTACCAATTAATTATAATTTATTAATAAATCCTACTAATTACTAAACAATTTACCATAATTAAATTACTTCCCACCCTATTCCCCTATAAACCCACAACCCGCTCCGGTACAAAAACATAAAAGTTACTTATAAAATTATTTATTATTAAATAAAATGTATACACATATAATAGTAATTATTTTAAATAGTTAAATTAAACATATAACACATACATAATAAAAAACTATACAATAATACAAATATCGATATTAGTGTCATCGAAATTAGTAACATCGATATATATGCTATCGATATTACTTACTTCGATATTACTTACATCGATATTGAGTATTTCGATATTACTTACCTTGGGTCGATATTCTGTCCTACGATATTCTTGCCTTCGATATTATGCACCTTCGATATTTCAGACTCGATATTATGGTAGGTCGATATTTACAACTCGATATTTTGACTGTGTACCATTCAGCAGATAGCCCATGACTGCCTGATCCATATATTATTTTATTTTTTTAGACTCTCTAGGTAAAACTAGTTCCCCCTTGATTTTTGATGCAATCAGTCTTCCTTTAGAGACTGTAGTTTTATTGTTTTCAGAACTTTGATGCATAGTCATTAAAGTTGGTTTAAGAAAGCCTTGGTAAATTTAGGCAAGAAGTTAACATTTATGATTAGTTAGCTGTTTTTTCACCTCTCTGAACATTTCATTTCATATCATTTACCCACTGGCACTGTGCAAAGACCGATGCTCCCTGATGCATTTGTCTACAACAGTAGTTTGCCATATTCGCTGCTTCTCATCTGCTTATAGATTTGTTTGTCAACTCTAACCGAGATCTCGTCCAACACCCACTCACACTGCTTCACGCCCTTAGTGAGCTGTGAAAAAAATGTAACCTTCGCTGTCACCACAAGGTAGCCTTGCAAGGTGGAAAGGTCTTTCAGTTGTTGGCCTTTTGAACGGAATTGCATTTACATTCAAGCTGTTGCAATCCCCAAATTTCTTCTATCAGCATTTTCGAACTCATCTCTCTGACATTTTATTTAATTAAGTGTATCGTCTGCATTTTTTTGTGATTAACGATTGTAAAATAAACCGTCTGATGGCACAGGCCATAGTATAGTTCACCAAAGTATATAAAAAGTGTTTAGTGAACATTTATCCAGGCACACTTCAGAGCATTTTTGGGGATATCACTCAAAGATTGGAGGTCTACCTGTATGGAAACTGCAAGCATTCTATGAGACAAAATTTAAACCTGACCTCGCGGACTGTCATTGGTACTTTCAGTGCATTCATAGCACCATCTCTCATTTGGTGATCCCAACCCACTCTTTTGCTGCTAGCCGTACAAAGTGGGTTAATGCCACGTTTGGTTAAGTACCCTGGGCAAGCCTGTCGGTTTTTCTCATCCCCAAACATTCTTACAAGCGTTTTCCAATCACAATTCTAGCAGCCTATCTCCACTCTTACTATGCACAGGTTGAATCTGATCAAATAAGTTTCCATTATTTATGTTCTGTTGAAATGTTCTCCCAGCAAAGGAGGGAAAGAGGACATCTTAAAATCCAAATGGGGAGGGTGGCATCAAGGAGAAACTGAGATTATCCAGCAAAAATGCACCAAGCGGAGTGTGCTGTTTTCATCCTGTTATAAACCTGGATAACACTTTCACCCACTCTTATTCATCCCCTGGCACATTTACCTTCACCAGATTCACCCTAGTCAGGAACAATCTCATACATTGGTAGATGAAGGCCTGAATATTTCAAGAACTTAAGTGGGACCACTAGCCAGATATTACTGAACTGAAGACACCTACATTTTGGGATGACTGATCGTACTAGATCAGTATCATAAAGATTGACTTTAGGACCTTTGAGTATGTACACACATGTATAAAATGTTGCCTGTTCCCTTCATGCATAAAATGTTATATCTTTCTATCTCATTGCAGTTTTAGGTCTAAAATAGATTCCCCTGGTCACATCTATCATACTCATCTGACCATTTGGTCTAGTCATGGGCCGTTTCGTAATTTGCCACAAAGCCTAGCAGTGTGCTGCAAAATTACTTTATTGGGATAGTGTGGTGTGCCTCAGCATAACTGGTGCCCCAGGTGAAACTACCTACCATCTCGTTTCGAACATCTTAGGTAAAGAGGCTACATTCAGATGGTTCCTGATTAGCTGTCAGTAGCATTTCAAATTCTGAATATATTAGTATAATGAATCTAGATGTATAAAAGTATGTGCTTCATCAGCTTATTTTTAAAGGAGATGCATCTCCTACTAACTCTCCCGCCTTTCCTTCTATCTCTAGGGCCCATAAGCATATTCCTTGAAAGACCCAATGTGTTCCTTTTCAGAGACTATGGTGCATATTGACAAGGAAACTGTGGAGCACAGCGCTGCAGAAAATGTCACAGCGCAATGCCACACCATTTCCAAAACACAGAGATGCGCTGTTTACAACAATACATCGCACCCCAGTATTTTCCCTAGTGCATAGCATTTTGCTGCACACATAAAAGTAGCAAATCGTCATTATTTAATTATTGTTTATGCCCAGGAAGGGACACCTGCAGAAAGCAGCAATTATAAAAAACAAAGTAAAAATGAGGAGAAATAAAGGTAGTTCTCCTTGTTGTGCCTCTCTAAGGCCTGCTATTTCATGGTGTTAGTTTTGGTTGCTGCCTCAGACGTACAGATCCTTGTAAATCTGGGGCAATGTCAAAAAGCAAAGGGTGTTGCGGTGGAGCGCCCACAGCAACACAAATTGCACGCCACTTTCATGCAGCTACCTGCGTGAAAGGGTACCAAATTTGACAAAGCAGTGTTAAGCCACAAAAAGAGGTTTAACCCCTTCCATGCTGGGCCGATTTTCCTCGTGTAATGCATGACGGATGGGGGCCGTCATCAGCATGGAAGGGGTTAATGCCACTTTGTAAACATGGTGCAAGGCATTGCGCCATCGTAACGTCGGGTAAAAGTGATGTTCCGGTGGCGCAGTCCCCTTGTAAATATGCCCCTATGTTTCTGCACTGAAAGGTGAGGAAAGGTTTGATTTAAAAATCAGCATGAGCTTTTACATCTCGTCCTCAATTTAAGAAAACAAATGTGATTTTATTTTTGGCAGCCGCAGCCTCGCCGCCATATGCAATCATTTTTGTTTTCCTTTCCCCACAGAACATAATGGCAGGGGAACCCTCTCCCCCTTTGGCAGGAGTTAGGAGAGCTCGAAGCTAAACCACGGGCTGCAGAAGTGGTTATGAGCACACAAATCATGTGGAAAAAGTGGGATAACACACAAGCATGTGGTTTTTTACAATCTGCCTCATAAACGGAACAGTTTTCTTTCGACCACATTCCCAAATGGCCTTCTGCATACATATTTTCGGTCTGAAAGTGTTGGTTTCAAAGTGCTCCTCAGAATAGAGTTGTGTTTCTTCATCATGGAGTAATTTGGGACGTTCAGCACTCATTAAACACCTTTCCTAACTTGTTTCAAAGGGGCTGGCTCCGTGTTCTAGTATGCCTATGAAACAAGTATTATCTCTTTTTTCTACAGACTCCTTTCTTGATTTTACCAATGCTCACAATTATATAGATACTTTACTTGCACATCATAAATGGCTTCAATCTAGGAGATATGTTGTTTATCATGCGGTTCAAAAACTGCCCCTCTCACTCCAGCTTCCAAAGGGAAGGTGTTCATTGTAAGAAGATATTTTGTCCTTTGGCCTAAATGACACTCTTAGTGACACTGTAAACAGAGAGGCAATGAATGGTGACGTTTTGAAGCCATAACAGCTCTATCAACATACTGAACATCTAGGGCCTTAATCAGTTCTTAATTTTAGCCAATGGTTGGTTGGTGGCAGCTGTGCTAAATTTGAGCCAGTGGTTTCTGGTGCTCAGCATTGACACTCAATCATCAACACCGGGGCTTTTCATGAGCACCAGTTAAGGACACATTCATTTATGTTAAGCACGGGAAAAGTACGTGATTTGGATGTTGAGCCGACGCTGAGACACAAACCTGAACCCTTAGCTCAAATTCAGCAGCTCTGGTCATAACGCCACATCTTCTCCCCAATTTCATGGTTGGTTGTTGGTTTTGTTTTAGACGGCGCTATAAGGAGAGCTGCCTCCTTAGGAGAGCCCCGGCACGTCTGTTTTTTTACAAATTAACCACTGGGTGGCAGAGCCCAGCAGCACTCCTTTTTTTGGGAATTTGCATCTATTTTTCCACATCAGATATTGCTTACAAGCAAGAGAACGAGAAACACGCTCACATGAGGAAGAAGGAGGAAGAAAAACACGGAAAATAGACAAAAAGGGAAAAGCAGGGACCGTAAAGAGTTAGATAAAGGTGAAGGGAGTGTTCATAAGTGCTTTAAGGCGGCCTAGGGTTTAATTCAACATGATCAGCCTTAGTATGCGGCGCACTGATTTTTAATGGCACCATGGAAGCATAGCCTTCGGCACCACACTCATTCTTTTACATACTAGGCACTGGTCAATTGCCAGTTTGTCATAATTGCATCATTTATTTCACTGGATAAATAGTGATACCGGGGAATACATTATTGTGATAAATAATGGCAAAGATTAATTTTGTCCTGAAACTGGGTTATTAAATGCAAATTTTGGCACGTACCACAGCAAAATCAGCATGTCCTGGAATTTACTGGTCCTTTTCATCCACTAAATTTCAGCAGAGTGGACATACCAAATTTATAACGGTAAAATTCAGACTATCAGAAAAATCAGACATCCTCCTAGTTCTAACACCCAAACAAACAATGGTTTGCACAGATGTCGGAATTTTACAAGACATTCCTATTTAGGGAAAGGAGTATTATCGCTGGTGGTGTAGGATAGAAGGGGGCTAATGGTTTTGGGAGAGTTTTAGCTTCAATGCTGCTAATCAGGGACTTTTTTTACCCGCACAAAATACACAGAAGCATACAGAAGAGGTGGATTCTACAGAGTTTACGGTTGAGACTATTTCAGATTATTCTTAGTCTGGCTAAAGTGCATACAACTGAGGTGTCTGGAAGATCTTATGTCTTCAAAAAAGTGCAATAAGAAGATGTTCAAAGAGGGAAGTGTTAAGTGAGTCCCCATCTTGCATTAGCTTTCATGTTTTCTTCAGGGTGTACCATTGCTTGGACACAATTTCCATCAAGGTTATGGTGTTTGGTTAATTTGTTAGATAGCAGATTCAGCATGACACATTTCTTGTATTTGGAATCCAGATGTGTTCTTTGGTACCTTTGCTTTGGTGACATAACAACATTTTAATTGCATGATATACTGTTTTTTATTTAAGAAGAGCCTGCTGTTTAAATGCGTTTGGCTGTCATAAATGCACAATGCTATTTAGAAATTGTCCTTGTACATTGATTTGTTTTAATTACCTGTCATATTATGCTATTATATTTTCAGGTTTATTTATCACAAAGTAAAGATAGGAGCGCTGATATGCTTTCCCAAAGATACAATGAATATTGGACTTTAGGTAAAATATTCTGTTGCTCTGTATACCTTTTAGGTTGACCACTTACAATCCTCCTCTGATGCCTTTTCATAGCACTCTTCTTTGAGAGTACAGCTTAACACTGCTCATCCAGTCTGTTTAGCAAATGAATGGTACTTTACTATTGTCAAGGAAAAAACCATTGCTCCAATATTACCACCACCTTCATTACAGCTGGGTAACATCCATTACAATGCAGTCATTCCAACTCACTACCTTTCTAATGCAGTCATTACAACGCAACTGCCTTCACATCGCATGCCATTACAACCTATGCCATTACAACGCATGTCACTACAATGCATACCATTACAACGCATACCATTACAACACATGCCATTACTACGGGTTATAAGGTAAGGAGATTTTTTTGTTTTAGGGTGGGTATTGGTTTGGGGGTACATGGGTATATTAATTTGTATCCCTACACTATCCAACACTTACCCTACTGTTGCACTCACTGGAGTGGGAATAGTAATTTTTACCCCTACACTATCCAACACTTACTCTACGGTTGCCCTAAAAGTATTATGCATTGTAATGGTATGCGTTGTAATGGAATGCATTGTAATGGTAGTTTTAAAAAATGTGTTGTAATGGGATGCGTTGTAAAATCATGTAATGTGATGGTAGTTGCGATGCAAAAACTGTGCTGTAAAAGCATGCATTGTAATTGTTTGCATTGTAACGTCGTATATTCTTTCTGCCACCACAAACCATAACTGCTATTTAGCACCTAATCATCTGATGGAAAAACTCTCCTGGCATTTTCCCTTTAGGTCATTGTACTAAAGGGACCTTTCACTACTAGCATTTCTTCAATCCCCTGTATATCTCAAAGCAAATTTCCATTCTTGAACCCATACTATATTACGAATGTCCTCACTACCTGTGTGCAAACCACTTCATGGCCCCATTTAGGAAAGCATTAAAAACTGTCTTTTCTTCTGATCTGGTCTTGCAAATAAGATATGGTGCCATCTATAGTACCATTAAAAAAGACAGTTATCAATGGCCATGCATGAGGTGGAACACACACTTGTGTGCTGTCTCTGCACTAGAGGACTGACAGCACTAAAAAACTCTGCAAAGTGAAACGGAGCAGAGTTTTTTGCACAAGCGGGTCGCCAATGTTAAGTTGGGGTGAGCTTGTGAGAAAAACGTGCATGCTAGACCTCTTCCCAGTGAGATTTCTCAATGCGGACGGTTGCAGCAGTTTGTGGCTGCTTGCATTGAGTAATCTGCTGCCCGCGTTGAGCGGTACAAAAGGGGGTGGTGATGGACGGAGCATCTGAATCAATCAAACACTCACACCCAGTCAAAAGATCTGGGTTTAATCCATCACCGTTCTTTAGCCCACTCTGCCACCCCAGTTCAGACATGGCCATATGCAAATCAGTCTGACCCTGTGCCTCATGGGAACAGACCAGCCCGAACTGCCAAGCCATGTCTTCCCTGGACCAGAAACAAGCTTCCGAGGACCGGTTTCTGGCATTCCAGCCATCTTCAGCCCAGCTTGCTTGACTCCAGTGGCAAAGTGAGCAAGGGACTCACGTCTGAGCATACCCTGCCACACTTATGGCGGCCAAAAGCGATACAAAAGGGAGTGGTGATGGACGGAGCATCTGAATCAATCAAACACTCACACCCAGTCAAAAGATCTGGGTTTAATCCATCACCGTTCTTTAGCCCACTCTGCCACCCCAGTTCAGACATGGCTATATGCAAATCAGTCTGACCCTGTGCCTCATGGGAACAGTCCAGCCCGAGCTGCCAAGCCATGTCTTCCCTGGACCGGAAACAAGCTTCCGAGGACCGGTTTCTGGCATTCCAGCCGTCTTCAGCCGGCTTGCTTGAATCCAGTGGGAAAGTGAGCAAGGGACTCACGTCTGAGCATACCCTGTCACTGGGTGTGAGTGTTTGATTGATTCAGATGCTCCGTCCATCACCACCCCCTTTTATACTGCGTTGAGGAAGCTGCCACTCGAGTAGAATGTCGACTTGAGCAGCAGAAAGCATCAGCGCCTTCTAGTGCAAGGTGTAGTGCCGTTTGCGCTGATTTTGCAGTGCGGGACAAACTCCTGCTGCTAACAATCAATGCAAGCAGCGCGACTTGACAGACTTCTTTTTGGTCTTCAAAGAAATAGCTAAGATTTTAATGAGAAAATCTCTGAAAGGAACACTTGATCCAAACTTCTTGAGTATTATGGTGGTCATTACGATGGCGGGTTGGACTTGAGTCTGCCCGCCATCGTGGTGGTGCATGAGACTGCCCGCCTGTATGGTGGCAGTCCAGCACGTAGTATCATGATGAGACAGCCACCGTGGTGGTCGCATCTTGCATCTTCACCATAGCGGCGGGTGCTGATGGCTGCAGTACCCGCCGCAATGTGTAAAATGTATGTATTGGGTTTCGCTGCCACTTAGTGCAGGGAAATGTAGGGGGTACCATAGGTAACCCCCCTGTGAACCACCACCTCCCCACAACTGGCCAGCAAAAAAAATCCCCGCCAGCCTTTCAATGGCTGTTTACCCGCCACGGAGAGGCTGGCGGCTTCCAGCATTGTAATTTGGTGGACGGTGCCTGCTAGGCACCGCCACCATTTTACTAATGCTGACCACTCTGCCAGGTAATCAGAACGATTACCTGTGGCAGAACCGTGGCGGGCGGTCTCATAATAATTTGATGAGGGGAAAATTGATGTCCGATGGTGGAGGGCCTGCCACAGCCCGGCTGGCAGCGGCGGGGCTTTAGCCATCGTAATTACCCCCCTATGTTATAACACCTTTTTATTGTATGTGAAAACGTCCCTTTATCTTTAAGCCAAGTAAGATAATTTATGTTTTATGCCTACGTCGAGCTATGTAGCTTAATTGTCTAAAAACATGTTGATTTATTTCATTAGTTGTAGATTGTTTTAGATTTAAACAAATGATGATCTATTCACAGTAAATGAAATTCTAGTTAGAAAACCTGAGCGCAAAATAAATGCGGCTGCCCCCAGTACACGCAGTACGCCCTTCTAAAGAGCAGCCCCTTAGTTCAGCATTCTGGCACTCCACCCGTGCTCCACACATTGGGGCCCCCTTGGGAGTCCCTCCCCCACATCCTGCACTCTCCCAAATCATTTCCAGTGCATGGGGGGCTGGCGCCAGGTACTTTAAACTGCCCAACCCAGATGCCAGCCTATTTTTTTATTTGTGTTGCAGTTGGAGTTACAGGGCGATCCGGAGGTGTTTGGTACCTAGAGGTACCATCTGAGGGAGCACAGCTTGGGTGCTCGATGCCAATCCCCAGCAGTCTTTACGGCAGGACCCTGGGATGTACGCGACGGCACCCTGTTAGTTCTTTGGGATGTTGCAATCCTGAGCAACCCGGGGCTTGATTTTGTCCACTCCACCCCTAAAAAGGAGTGAGTAATCATCTGGCACAAGTGATCACAGATTTAAGGGAGAAAACTCCCCAAATAAAAATTAGTAGCATCAAGTGGGTCGGCCCACTGTGCTGTTTGGCTCATCAGGCAGGTGGGCAGCTTAGGTCATTCACTGCTGCTTTCCCTTGGATCGCACGTAAGTTAACCCACCATTTTGACATATTTCACTTAGGAAATAATTCTGCAGGGCACAGTTTTTTTTAACTAAAACTTGTGTTATTTGATTTATTTAATTTCTTGTGTGTGGAGCACCTATTTACCATGTTTGCGGGGAAGGTTGCTGATATCGGCGCTAGATTTTTTAAAAAGTAAATGAGATCGTTATGTGCAAGGCCGGCTTTAGGGCAATGCGACCTGTGCAGCATCACTGAGCGCTGACCTGGAAGTGGGGCACTGACGTCAGGGCAGGCGCTGTGTTCAGAAATAACGTATGATTTAAAAGCTCCTTGTGTGTCCAGCCTTTAGGCAGCAATAAAAATGTCCAGAGAACTCCTGTGATTAATATTTTTGCTAGTGCAAGAGATTGGAGGTTTAACTAGTGGCATTTTAGTGTATTGGTAAAGCCAGCCTTTATCCGCGCTTTAAATCTAATGAAATTTATTTTAGAGAGAGGATATGGAGAGGTGAGGAGCACTTTTGCTGGGTGGTATTGAGGGAATCCGATGAGAAGCAATACAAAACAGAGTGGCATGCCGTTCCTACTGTGTGGTACAGGAAGATGTATATGAAGAGAGCACTGATGCGCTCACTTAAGGCAGGAGAAAGATATCCTCCTCTCGGAAAGAGACCCTCACACACCCAGTCAGCTAGGTGTCTTACTTCATCATTGGGTCTGCGCCTTGTTGGGCCGGTGCTGCAATACCCTATCAACACCCATGATGGGGCCTTTTTTTTTATTTCTGTAATTTTTTATTGTGTATAAAAAAGCGAAACACTCACCGAAAACACACAGGCAATCAAACATATGGAGGCTCCTAGACCTCTACCTTTCATCACATAAACCCCCCTAACGGAGATCATTTTTCCTGGCCGTTGGGTGCAGTGTGTGTGAGGGCCCTGGTCAGTGTAGATGTGAACATTAGGAGGCTATAACAGGAATTAGAGGTCCACTCAGAACACTTTAATGAATGTGGCTACTATCATGATTAAAAACAACAATGCGCGCACCCCTGCTCTAAGGTTACAGGGTATCGCGCTACGGAATTAGGCCAAGATGTTTCTTGCCCTAGGTCAAGTAAACGGCAATTCTTCAGGTCCGATGTAAGATCTATCTACACTTTTTGGTGGTGGTCTAACGTAATAAAAATAAGTGACCACCCATACAGCACCCTAAAAAGGGACCCGGGACCTATAGAGTGATGGGTAGGTCGTCCGCCGTGAATACGGAGTCCAGCACAACATTGCACTATTCAGTGCCTACACTTGCTGGTACACGTTGGCACACATTACTGACCCTACTTGGGGGATGTTGTAGATCTACACGTACCACTTTTTAGGGTGCTGTTTGTTTGGTTGGTTACTTATTTTTATTTCATTAGACCACCACCAAAAAGTGTAGATAGATCTTGCAGAGAGGGCCGGCCAAACAGTTATGCACTCTTTAGAGTGGAGCAACCATTCCTCCTCCTGGCCCCCGCTCTGGCAGTTCAGCCTCGCCCGCTCCGCAGGGCAGCACCAGGAAACGGAAAACTTAAATTATAATAATGCAAATTATTATCGTTTTAGTTTTCCTTCCTACTGCTCGCAGAGCAGTGAGGCGACGCTCCTCCGCCTTAGTGGTGGAGCCGCCACTGACACTTATAAAGAGAACAGTGCAAATGATACATTCAAAGACATGTAACTAGTTAAATTGGCCTAATGTCCAGCCAGTTTAAAGTCTCATTACGACTACCAAAGAAATTACAGCCTCATTATAACTACCCAAGAAAGCCTGGCCTATAATCACCTTTTCAAGGGAAACATTGCACTGGTGGTTACGCCCGCACCCCGGACTCATCGCACTCCGTGGTGAACCGAGAGGAGAGTGAAACCTGGGTGAGGTATTTCTGTTCATCTCTAAGGGTTTTAAGTTAAATGAATCCAGAGACTGCAGAAATGTGTAGATCGCTAAAAGTTGGACATTTTCGTGTGGTGGTGAACAGGAAAAAGAGGTAAACAGTGAGTATCAAAATTACCACCAGAAATCTTTATCTTAATTTTAAGCACTTATTTCCTGGTGACTCATGACTTATCACTTGTAAATATAGCCACATCGTTTGTTATAATGACTGGTTGGGAATTTATGAATCCTAGGTGGTACTTCGCTTCATTCCATTCCTGCACAATGATGGATGGCCAATTACCGTGGAATAACACGGAGCCAAAAAGTACAACAACCTGGGAGAAATTCCCTTGATTTCCGCTTCATTTCACGAAGAAATGAAACAGAATACACTTAACCCGTTTCCCTCATCAGAGAAGGAGGATATAGGGCAGGATACACTTTCCCCGGTAACTGTTATGACTTTTTCATGAAACATTACTGCAAAAAAAAAAACTATGATAGAAAGCAATTCTATATGATGTAAAACAGATCACCACTTCCTGCCCTTTATTCATAATTTTCCGCAAAGCATACAGCACACCAGTTGCTATGGTGACATACTATAAAGAGAGTTAGGTAATATGTTGGAAGCTGTTTCCAGCCCTGTGTTAGCCTCAGTGTCATACGCTGATTTAGTCTTGAAAAGATTACTCTGAACATAGAACTGCCTTCAAGTTGCAGTGGTGACACTTGTGTTAATGAGAAGCAAATGGGGCAATAAAGGCTTCATCAACAGGGTGGGAGCCCTTGTTTCTTTATGATGTAACTCATGTCTTTGATATTGCCTTTATAGTGCGTGAGGTCATCGTTTATCATGCTCCTCTTTGTGCATTGACTGTATGTGTGCTTTTTTGGCCACAAACCAGACAGATGAGCTAGTCACTCTGAGGGGCTCATTACCATGTTCTGGGCAACCCCCAGTGGTAATTGCGCACCTGATAAATACTAATATCAAAGTGCTTAGGATATCATCCCTTGCAACGGGGCATCAGGTCGTATCACCAGGTTGCCTTAGTTCCAAGCAGTGCTTAATTTGAGCCATTGATTTCCGGTGCTCAGCACCGGCATTTAATCATCAACACCAGCCCTTTTCATGAGCATCACATTCATTTATGGTAGGCACGGGGGTAGATTAAGTGATTTGCCCAGAATCACAGGATGTTGAGCAGACCCGAGACTCCAACCTGTTTCCCCAGCGCTGAAGTAGGCAGCTCTGGCCGTTACGCCACCCCCCCCCCCCCCCCCCCCTCTTTCATGGTTAGTAGTTGGTTCTGTTTTAGGTGGCGCTAACAGGAGAAATGGGCTGGTGCAAGCTGCCTCTTGACAAGAGCCCCGGCACTTATTTTTTTTTACAAATTAATCACAGGTTCCAAGGTGCGCTAAGGATTTTAGATGTTCTTCTGCACAATTTGCACCACATAAAGCCTGGTAAAAATTATGTCGGCAAAGCTCGCAGGGCATACTTTTACCTCACCAGTTGGCATTGTGCTTCAGTCACAATTCCCCCAAACCCCCTCCCCAATTGATTTTAGTGATTTGGATTGTAATAAGAACTCAGAAATCAAAGATAAAACCACATTTAAATTTGAATCTGAAAGAATTTATTGGTCTAAAGGTAAACTGTGAAACACTGACACGCTGTGCCAATATTATTGTGTATTAGTTTACGTGAATTCACATCGCCACCACGAGTCATGTGACCAGATTGCCACAGAAGTATAAACATCATAACTTTGGTTCCCAAAGACAAATAACAACTGCCCTTACCTTTCCAGTTAATGTCAAAGTTGGGGTCTGCTGTTAACATCTAAGTTATGGGAGAAGGTTATAACAAATCTTTAACTTTTTATTGCTGTCAATATTGTAATGCATATATCGTACTGTGGTAAATACAAAAAATGCCAATAAAAATGATATTAAAAAAAAAATCATTAACTTTTTATCAATATCTCTTGTAGACTGATTACAGTTTTTATAAACATTGTCACCTGAAAGAAATAGAGATGGCGAGAAGAAAGTTAGATAGAGACAGTGTCATTTGCTTTTTTGTACTGTTCCTAGATATTGGGACTTACATTCCACCTTAACCTCTTCGCTGCTGATGACGAGCAGAGCTCGTCATCAGCTACGGCGCTCGTATGCTGATGATGAGCTGAGCTCGTCATGTAACGCGGGATTTAGAAATTTGCCGCACACAGCGGGAAAAGCCGCCGCAGCGATGCGGTTAAAAAAAGCAAGTGAAAGAGGAGTCAGGACCTTCATTGATGACAGAGCTGAGGTCAGCTGCTGGGGCTAAGGAACTATGGGCTAGATTTACGAAAGTTAGGAATAGATATTTCCTAATTGCGTTTTTTTGGTAAATCACGCTGAGGAAATCGCTAGTGCTAATGTATGAAACTCTTTTGCGTTTCAATAGCGATTCATTGTGGGTCGCAAATAGACTTATCTCATGAATATTATTGAGGTAGGTTACAATTTGCGACCCACTGCTATTAGCTGCCATCACAGGGATGGTGGCCTGCTGGGGTCAGCAGACCACTGTTTCGGTGATTGGATGCTTCTAAATAAAGCAATATTTATTTTTAAACACAGCTCGTTTTCCTTAAACGAAAGCAGGATGAGTTTACCCCCCCCAGTTTGCAATTCGGTAATAAGTTACTGAATAGCAAATTGGGCTTTGCACATCACAAAAAGCATTTTTGTGGTTGCAAACTGTTAAAATCTAGTTTGCAACATCAACATTATCGGCGCCATCTTGTCCCTTTTCAGGCTCATATGTGCGCGTAAGTAGCAGCCATTTTGAATGCCATGGCCTCTCTGCCCACTGCCGATAGCCAGCGCGTCTTTCTCTCTCTCCCTCTGACCTCGCAAGCATCCCCCGCGCACTGACAGCCCCCGCTCTCACATGCTTGGGCCATAAACCTCCCCTTCAGCACGACCCTGCCTCGGAGCCACATCCCGTACCCAGCTAACACCTCCCTCCATCCCTATCATGATCACGCATCCTTTGATGAACCCCCTTCCTCTGTGCCCGATTGTCCGGCCCGATCCCAGGCCACCACCTGGCCTTGCAGATGCAGTTTATTGCCCCCTACAGTAGGAAGCTGCCCTCTTCAAAGGATCTACAACTGATCAAAGCCCCCACCCCATGAGATCCGATCAGCTGCACACATTCCGGGAACCGGCGAATGTCCAGCTGCGCGACAGTCATCACCTACTAAGATCGGGGTGGGGACTTCTACTGTAAATATGTGTGGGAACGGGCTTGAAGCGGGGATTCCGAGGATGTCTTTCCGTACATCAAAGTGTTGACAAATATGTGTTTCATGTAATAAAGCCATAAACCTGTATATAAGAGGCCTGGCCTCAGAGATGCGGTTAGAGCACCTCAAGAAGATACCCTGTTGTCTGATTTGATGTGTTCTGCTCTGTCGGAATAAACTCCTGTTTCCTGCCTTCCAGTCTCCAGCGCCTGCCTCTTTGTTTGATATTTTCAAGTGGTATGAGAGGTGGCTAACGCCGGGCAATACTTAAAGGTTATCAGTCGAAATCGGCCCTACCTTTCACAATGGCGTCCCAAACGTGGGGCCCATCAGCGACACGTGGATCCAGTGGGAGAGGTCCTGACGACAGAGTGAACGACTGCAACGATCGGGAGTACACCTGCCTGATAGACCCTCGTCTCGCAGCCGATCATCCGAACTTCACCGGTTCCGAGCAGACCTCTCTCGAGTGATCTACGCTCCTGACTGGGATCCATCAGGAGTGCCATGGCAATTACAGAGAATAGAGGACGATCGGGCGCTGGAAGCGGAAGACGAGAAACTGTCCATGCGGTCCGGGTAAGGTCGGGTAACACGACAAATCGCGAAACGATTGTTTGATTGTTTGAAAATACTAGTATTGCTCATTGATTGTTTTTGAGATATTCTCTGCCTGCAAACGGGGAAGAATAGAAATATTCTCTCTTCCTTTGCAGATAGTGAAGGGTAGGTAACGCGGAACTTTGTCCCCAGTTGTAATCTGTCGTGCCTATTTTTCTCCCCACTGATTGATTGATTGTCCGAACATTGATTGTTCGAAGTTGGTTCTTTGAGATATTCTCTGTTTGCAAATAACGTAGAATAGAAATATTCTGTCTAGTCTTTGTAAGTAGTGAAGGATAGGTAGTGCGGACCTTTGTCCCCCTTTGTAATCTGTCATGCCCACTGATTGGTAGTTGGTTCAGCCCGGTCCGCTGATTAGAGATGAACCATCCAGCTCCACTGGAAGGCACCCCTAATAAGGACATGTTCACAAAATATGGATTAGTTGCCGTAGCCTATAGCAAACTATGGCACAAATACACGAGAAAGGATCAGGAAAGTCAGTGGCCACTGATAGGATCCTTCGATGACAATAAAATAAACATCCTGGTAACAGCCCTTCGTAGCAATAAGACAACGCCCACTATGCTTGATAGTCTCGGCATGTGGCGCAAAGAAGCAGAACAACGAGAAAAGAGAAACAAAGTCAGATTAGGGAAAGAGCTAAGAAAAGCAGCTCACCTAGCTGCCAAAAAGTTAGAGGAAGAGATAAAGGAGAGGAAGCCAAGCAGAAGCAAGAGTCCGAAACATCGGGTCAGTGTCCTGTTATAACACCCTCTACGCTCTATCCTGAGTTACCCTCGAAACAGCAAGCGAACAATGATTTATTACTAGGTCCTATATTTGGTAGCCGAGCAGCGGAAGGTAGAAGTAGGTTATGGGCCTCTCCCCACGCCAGTAAACTAATACGTTGTACTGCGTGATGTGCCTACCCCCTGTCCGCCGAAGCACTATAAAGAACCACAAATAGTTTTTACTTATGCTCTACATTTTTTGAGCATTCAACCTTTGGCCAATTTGCCAATGGTATAGAAAGGATTTAGGATAGGGTGAGTCTTTTAGGGGACCCACACCGTCCATCTCCTTGGTCCTGATGAATACCGGGAATTTCCCTTTTGGTAGAAACATGTTGACCAATGCACTATAACACATACAGAGATACTTAGGTCGTAACTCCTCTCCCAGTATCTCGTCCTTTATTTTTATTATTGTCCAGTTGCTTTTTAATAAAATTTACTTTCTTAAGATATACCAGGACAATTTTTAACATCTATTTTTTGCACCCACATTCACAACCTGCTCCACTGTACCACAGGTGTCAAAGCACACCCGGGTGACGCAAGGCCACCAGGGTGGACCCCGATGATGAAGCATGTCACCACTAGGTGGTGAGTGAGGGTTTTTTTACAAAAGGAATAATTATTCCTCCTCTTGGAAAACCTTCAGCCTAACTTCGGGTGATACTCCTTCTTTTGTTTTATATATCCGTGACCAGGGGAACAGGAGTATTCCTCGTCCACTCCGGGTGGACACAATCCCTTGCTCTCCCCCTTGTTTTCCCATTATTACTAGGTCCTCCAATCATCTACATGACCCCTCCATACCCCCCTTCCCAACCCTTAGTACAGCACCCGCAGCCCCCAAGCACAGGTGAGAATAGTGCCAGGGCCTCGGTCCTCACCGCCTCCGTGCCGGCCGAGCCCCTCGTACTCAACGCAGCGCAAGCAGTAGCATTAGACAACCCTGAGACCCGAAAGAAAGATTCCACTAGAATGAACCGGTTGAGCATGGATGAGCGAGCAGGGATCGATAAGATAGTAAGGACACTGGTGGACCGGAAGGAGAGCGAGGAATTCGTAACGGATATGTACAATTCATATGCCGATAGCCACAGACGACACTTTGTTGTGGGATTTTGTTATCACACCCTCAATGCCTATGAGGACCGATACCAAGACAAAGGTCCTGAGAGCCTAACGACTCTGTATAGGAAAGTTGACATTGGGGATGAAGGCGAGTGTGACGTGACGGACCTCTTCACGCGTACGCTTGAAGTTTTCCGCCACCTCACTGAACAGAGGTTAGTAGCTAAAACTACGACTCCTGTAGCGACCGAACCCTGAACAGAAAAAACTGACACAATGATGCCTATAAAGGAGGCTGCTCCCTACTGAGTTACCCCACGAGGTCACGGGACTCATGATGACATTAACCACCAAGATGCGAGAGGGAGGGTAGTTTATAACTGGGTCTACCAACCATGGGATCGACAAGATACCCTGACTTTCCGAAAATCCCTGCCCGATTTACGAAAGAAACCCACTGCCTTTTTATACTGAATTTGGTACAGCCTTAGGTTCAACGATTATGACATTGTTTTGTTTTTCGGGTTATGTCTGCCAGCTGATGTGTGGAAGCAAATCCGGAAAGTCGACCACCTTGAGCTGTTCGGACATACCTGGTCATAACTCGATGGCATAGACAGACAACGAGAGCTTGGAAAGAAACCTTTGAAATCCATTTTAGAACTTACCAACAAGATTGTCCAGAAATTGAAAACCCTGATCCCAGAAAAGAAGGTGGACTGGTCGATAGTAACGGCCTGCCGCCAGAAACCCCAGGAAGACGTATCAGAATACTTCTCCCGGTTTGAGACAGTGTTTTCCGATTACAGCGGCCAAGACATGACCACTGCAACCGGACATCATCTGTTTGTCCAGAACTATGTCAAAGGTCTGCCGCAGGAAGTCTCACAGAAACTACAGACTAGCGAGAGTAGTTGGGCGGACTCCAAACCTGCGGCTATCCTTCAGATGGCCCAGTATTATGAGCATCAGAAGAACGAGAATGATAGAGCGACTGAGAAAAAGAAAAAGGACCTGAAGGAAAGGGTGATGATCGCACAGTTGCAAGGGGTGACTATAGGAAGAGAGCAGTACAAGGGAAATTACCAGTCGAATGCTCCTAGAAATCCACCCCCTAAAGACCGTACACCCGCACCCTACGCTGGACGTAAAGACATCAACGAGAACCAGTGTGCATTTTGCAAAGGATTTGGTCATTGGAAGTCCCAGTGTCCGGTCCTGTTAGAAATGGACAAAAATAGGGACACAAGAGATGTAGCGGGTGGGCCTAGAAATAGAGGACAGGGACGAGGGTCCACGAACGACACCAACAATGACAGGCCAGGCAGACCGAACACGTTTGACCGTCCCGACAGAACCAGTACCAACAGTCTGACTGCGACGACACCCACGACTTCGCATAGGACTGCCAAGGGCAAGGGAGGGATCCAGTTGAGCTCTATGTTGACCAGCAAGGTCCTTATGTCACCGCTAAGGTCCTAGGTACGAAGCCTCCATTTTTGGTAGACACTGGCGCAACACGTAGTGCGTTATCTAAACGACTGATTCCAAGGGCACCCTTGTCTGGCTCACATGTAACATCGATAGGTTTCGATGGAACGCCCTCCACTAATACCTTGTCCACACCGATCTCCTTTGACTTGGAAAATAACGCCACTGACACGACGTTTTTGCTCTCATCCAACACCCCCGATGCCATTATGGGACTTGACTTACTGAAGCATTTCCGAGCTACTATTAGGTGTTCACAAGACGGAGTTCGAGTCTTTTTGTACGACAGCCCGACTCTGCTCAGACTTTGTCCCACCCGACGCATGTTTTCCATCACTGATGCTGACTTGTCCCTGCTTGACACTCTACCTCTATATCTGTGGGCCAAAACTGACTCGGACGTAGGACGCATGATGATCGACCCAGTGCACATAACTGTTCGACAGGACGCAATACTCCCAAAACTTCCAGAATATCGGATATCGCCCGAGGGCGAGAAGGCATTGGTAAAGATTATCCAGTCCCTGATAGATGCAGGAGTGGTAGAGGAAGTTGTTAGCAATGTTTGCAACAGCCCTATCCTACCCATTGTAAAGAAGCAGGGTGAGGGAGATGAGAAAGCGTACCGCTTCATCATCGACCTACGAGAGGTCAACAAAGTAGTTGTACCTCAGTACCCCGTAGTCTCAGACATCACCACCATTCTGACTCTGATTCCTTCCACTGCCACCACCTTAACTGTAATTGACCTCAAGAATGCATTCTTATCTATCCCCATCCACCCAGACAGCCGATACCTCTTCGGCTTCACCTTAAAAGCCCGCTCATATAGATTCTGTCGAGCACCCCAAGGCTACACTGAAAGTCCCAGCATCTATAGCCAGGCCCTCAAGAGACAACTGGACGCAGTCCAGTTACCCGATGGAGTGGTGTTGATACAGTACGCCGATGATATCCTTTTGGCGGCCGACACCACTCCACTTGCAGTTACAGCCACCATCCAACTCCTGCACTTCCTCACGGAAAATGGCCACAAGGTCTCCAAGAAGAAGTTGCAATTCTCCAATCCCAGGTCACTTACCTAGGCCACCTCTTGTCCAAAGACGGGAGAAAGCTTACACCCGATCGAATTCAGACCATTCTAGAAACCCCTGTCCCCAAGACCTAGAAACAAGTTTGCTCCCTGGTAGACCTCACCTCCTTCTGTCGACAGTGGTTGCCAAATTTCAGCCTCATTGTGAAACCACTACTTTCCCTGCTGGCTAAAGATGTCCCCATCCCACTCCCTTGGACCCCTGAATGCCAATCCTCCTTCAAAGAACTACGATATGCTCTTTGTTCAGCCCCCGTCCTAGGAACCCCAGATTACACAAAGCCCTTCTCCCTCTACACTCTCGAAAGGGAGGGGTGCGCTTTGTCTATCTTGACTCAGTCCATTGGCCCCAAGCAACGCCCATGTGCTTACTTCTCTGCCACTCTTGACCCCGTAGCCAGAGCTTTGCCTGCCTGCCTTCGAGCTGTAGCTGCCGCTGCTATCTCTATCCGACAAAGTGAGGGGATCGTGCTCTCAAACTCCCTCACGGTGTTAGTACCCCATGCGGTCGACACGCTCCTGAACCAGACTAAGACGCAACATCTGACTAGTGCACGACTGACTGGGTACGAACTGACTCTGCTTGGCCCCCACATCACACTGAAAAGATGCACCACACTGAATCCAGCCACTCTGTTGTCCCTACCTAAGAACGACCCCAATGTGTCCCTTATACATGACTGTGTGACCCTCACGGACGAACAGACTAGGAGTAGGGTTGACCACCGAGACACTGCCTTCCCAGACCCTGACGGAGAGCTGTGGGTGGACGGCTCTTGCATCAAACTCCCCGACGGCACCACCTCAGCTGCTTATGCAGTTACCACAGCCCGAACTGTAGTAGAGACCGCCCACATCACACAACGATCTGCACAGGCAGCAGAACTGATTGTCCTCACACAAGCGTGTATCCTAGCAGCAGGAACAACAGCAAACATTTACACCAACAGCCAGTACGCCTTCGGGGTGGTTCATCATTTCGGGCTTTTGTGGAAGGAGAGGGGATTCCTGACCTCACACAGCACCCCCATCCTACACGGAGATCTAGTCTCTGCCCTGACTGAAGCAGTCCTCCTTCCCAAGCAACTTGCGGTAATCAAATGCCAGGCACACAAAAAGGTGACAGACATCATTGGGCAGGGGAATGCACTGGCCGACATCACTGCCCGAACCACAGCCGAGAATAGGACAACGACACGCATGTATGTGACTAGGTCACTAGCAGAAATATGGACGGACGCTAGGGAAACTATTAGGGACATCCAGATGGCCAGCTCACCACACAGATTGAATGAATGGGCACGGGTGGGATTGAAAGACGATGAAGGCTGCTGGCGGACAAAGGACACGAACAAATGGTTGCTACCCAATTCATACCTGATCCCCATACTGACCATGGCAAACTCCCCTGCACACATAGGATCTGCCCCTATGGCCGAACTTGTCTCTAAAGTTTGGCACAATGACAAGATTACTGATTCAGCCAAACGTCTGGTCCAACAATGTCTGATATGCCTGCAACACAACCCTGGGAAAGGAACTGTAGTACCCCGGGGATAGTTTGGGGTCCCCAATCATCCATTTGAAGTCCAACAGATGGATTACATCCAACTAGAAAGATGGCAAGGTATGAAGTATGTACTTGTTGTCGTGTGCACATTTAGCAAGTGGGTGGAAGCCTATCCAACCCGCGGCAACACTGCCATTGCCACTGCAAAGGTATTACTGAAAGGATTCTTCCCTCGCTACGGCCTTTGTCGAATTTTGAGTGACAGTGGCCCCCACTTCATAGCCAAGGTTATCCAACTCATCTTGAAGGGGTTGGGTGTAAAACAGAAATTCCACGCAGTCTTCCACCCCCAATCTGCTGGATTGGTTGAGCGACATAATGCCACGCTGAAGCTCAAACTAGCTAAGATAGTGGCTACCACAGGACTGAAATGGCCAGACGCTCTCCCATTGGCATTGCTATCAATGCGTTCCACCCCCACCAAACATCATTTGACCCCTTACGAGGTCGTTTTCAGCCGACCTATGAGCATTTGGTCCGCACCAAAACCAACTTCCATTCACGACGTCCCGGACGTCCTAATGTCTGACTATTTGTACAATCTGACTAAGACACTGTCTGTTATCCATCAACAGGTGCTGCAGGCCATCCCTGATGCTTCCAGGGGTCCCTGACATGACATCCAACCCGGGGACTTTATACTGATCATGAACTTCCAGCGTACAGTCTGGAACCCCGGTGGACGGGCCCCTGGCAAGTCTTGATCACCACCTGAACAGCTCTTCGAGTGGAAGGGAAGAAAAATTGGCTGCATGCACACCACTGCAAGAAGATCTCATCAACCCTGACGACGACCGAAGACGTGGCCACCCAAAAAGAGCTCCTGAACAAAGATCGACCATCCCTGAGCTGTTACCCTGATAAAGAGACACTTGAACTGGCAGAATTCCCCGATCCCACTGTGCCATCCAGAGAAGGGTATAATCTGCGACGAAAGGAGGGAGCTTCGGCTAAGCAGACCACTGACTAAGTTACAATTCTCAGAGTGGTGACCTAACACTACTAAGGCTGCCAGGAGAGAAGCCAAACAAAGTTTGTGGTTCTGCCCGCTACCGAGCCCCTTGAAGATGATGGAAGCGCCCGATACGAAGATGATGGAAGCACCTGACACGAAGATGATGGAAGCAACCGGACATCTGAAGACCCACTACAGAAACCCAAAGACTGACAAAATTCACAGCTCAAAGACTATTGCCCTCTTTATCGCCTTTCTCTTTTGCCTCCTCCTCATGACCACCCTCTGGATCGTGGAAGAGAGACCACCAGCTCATAAGACATTTCTAACTACTGCACAGCCTACAACCAGAAAGAACACTACCTGGTCTCTCTTTCACCTCAACTCCGAGAAAGACGTAAGGAGTTCTGGAACAACTCCTTCGTGCAGTTGCTGCACCAACATAACCTTGCCGCCAATGCCACAAACTGCTGGATCTGTGGGTTGTTACCACATGCCACTGGACATTCCATCCCCTTCATCCCTTCACCTTTCTCCGTTCATGATTCCTGCCTTGCTTGGCTGTTCCTCCTGCAAGAGAGTTACAGGGATAATGCCACTTCCAGCAGAACTATGGCACACTTTTATCATGGGGTCTGGCAGAACAAAACAGGAAGAACTGCTGCCCCCTTTTGCTCTCTGACATCCAACGCCTCTATTCATATGGACATCCCTGCCAAAGAACGGATTGAAATGCAGGTGTTCAACAACCCAGCCAGACCCACTTTTTCCTACCTCCGAAAGCGAACAGCTGCCACTCTGACTGTGGCCCTATCTGTCGTCAATGTCTCGGGCCTTGTATGCATCGAAGGCCTTGGGACACAGCTGGTAGGCCACAGCGCTTGTCGCATCACCAGAAGTTTGGACTCAACTGATCCACCCTCCTTTGTCACCTCTCCGAACATGTACTTTGTTTGTGATACAAAAGCCTACACCTGACTCCAGAAAGGCTGGGGGGGGGGGTATCTGTTACATTGCCTTCATCATTCCTCCCACCTATGTGGCTCCAGCAAACCAACACCGACAAAAGCGAGCAAAAGACATTGAGCAAGCCGACTCCACCGGAGCACAGTTCCTGGACGCATTGAAGGGACTTGTTCCACTCTGGGGTCCGATGGCGAACAGCCGTGCCATCCGACATTTGACCCAAGCAGTTGAAACGACAATGAACATTACAGCTGGCATCCTCACAAACAATACAGCCGAGCTTCAGGCGGTCCGCCTGGTGGCTCTTCAGAACCGCCTTGTTCTAGATGTGGTTCTAGCGGATCGTAGAGGAGCATGCCGTATCATTGGGTCCAGCTGTTGCACCTACATACCGGACAATTCACCCTCAGTTTATAAAGCCATTGATCACCTCCACAGACTTTCCTCAGAAGTTCATCAGGAACAAGAAGAATGGTCGCTTGGGAGTTGGTTCTGGAGTACTGTAAAGGACTGGGGATGGAGGTTGTTTATGATCGTATTGATACCGATTGTCGTAATATGTGGATTCTGCCTGGGTGTTCAATGCTTGCCACCCCTGTGCTCACTCTTTGCAAACTGTATCTGCCCTAAGACTCTGGACTTTGAAGCTGAACGCATGAAAGCTTTGTATGAAGTGGAAATTCGAAATATAATGGGGATAGATATAGATTGACAAGCTGGCTAGATATGTTGAAAAGGGAGGACTGTTAAAATCTAGTGTGCGACATCAACATTATCGGCGCCATCTTGTCCCTTTTCAGGCTCATATGTGCACGTAAGTAGCAGCCATTTTGAATGCCATGGCCTCTCTGCCCACTGCCGATAGCCAGCGCGTCTTTATCTTTCTCCCTCTGACCTTGCAAGCATCCCCCGCGCACTCACAGCCCCCGCTCTCACATGCTTGGGCCATAAACCTCCCCTTCAGCACAACCCTGCCTCGGAGCCACATCCCGTACCCAGCTAACACCTCCCTCCATCCCTTTTATGATCACGCATCCTTTGATGAACCCCCTTCCTCTGTGCCCGACTGTCCGGCCCGATCCCAGGCCACCTCCTGGCCCTGCAGATGCAGTTTATTGCCTCCTACAGTAGGAAGCTGCCCTCTCCAAAGGATCTACAACTGATCAAAGCCCCCACCCCATGAGATCCGATCAGCCGCAAACATTCCGGGAACCGGCGGAATGTCCAGCTGCGTGACTGTCATCACCTACTGAGATCGGGGTGGGGACTTCTACTGTAAATGTGTGTGGGAACGGGCTTGAAGCGGGGATTCCGAGGATGTCTTTCCGTACATCAAAGTGTTGACAAAGATGTGTTTCATGTAATAAAGCCATAAACCTGTGTATAAGAGGCCAGGCCTCAGAGATGCGGTTAGAGCACCTCAAGAAGATACCCTGTTGTCTGATTTTATGTGTTCTGCTCCGTCGGAATAAACTCATGTTTCCTGCCTTCCAGTCTCCAGCGCCTGTCTCTCTGTTTGATAATTTCAAGTGGTATGAGAGGCGGCTAACGCCGGGCAATACTTATAGGTTATCGGTCGAAATCGGCCCTACCTTTCACAAAATGGCTTGATTCACAGAATCGGGGTTTTTACAAATGCAGAAAAGCTATCTGCATCCGGCCCTATTTTCTCTGTGCCCACAACCATATGCTGCAGTCAGTTTGTAGCAGCAAGTTGTCGCAATGCTTCCTGTTGCTCCCTTTGCCACTGGGCAAATGTGAGCTGCTATCTGGCTGTAGGGGGTAGGAGTTTCTCACGCATAAGGAGGGAAGGTTGGTGGTGATATACAGAGGCCAAAGCGGCAACACAGGCGATAGGGGCAGAGATCTGGCTGCTGTAGAATGCTCCCTAAGCGATCCCATTACAATAGTTATAGCCTGTAAAAGGAGCATTCTGATTAGCTGTCTAGCTCTTTACATTCCATAAATGGTGCTAATTAAAGCTAAAATGTTGCCCCCCACCCTTTCCCTCCCTTCTCCGCGACATGCGTCACTTTTTCTTTGCTTATACTCAATAAACAGATATTACATGAAAAAGATAAAAGTTTGAACCTATTTTTTATATATATATCCTAAGGTCTTCTGGTTAATGCCTTCTTCCTTTCCAAAAAAAACAGTTGATGGACATAATGTAGAACAATGTCATACATTCACCCCAGTACAAGGATCTGGGCCTAAATCCATCGTTTTTTTGCACTCCACACCACCCTGGGTTAGACACTGGCTATATGCAAATCAGCTCTGACGCTGTGCCTCATGGGAACAGTCCAGTCCGAACTACCAAGCCATGTCTTTCCCAGACCGGAATCAAGCATCCAAGGACCGGTTTCTGGCTATCAGCCTTCATCAGCCTGGATAGCTTGACTCCAGTGGTGTGGAGAGCCTGGGACTCACGTCTGAGTATACTCAGCACACTCGGGGTGAAAATTGCAAAAACACAGTTGATGGACAGAATGTAGAACAATGTCATACATTCACCCCAGTACAAGGATCTGGGCCTAAATCCATCGTTTTTTTGCACTTAGTCAGTTATTTTACATTCATATAGTATATAGTCGATATTACATTAGTTAGAAGGGATAATAGAGTATTAGCCCATTATGGACCACTCCACCACCACTGGCTGTTAAGCTGCTGCGTTGTAATAAGGAATACTGGGAACTGCCGGCAGAACTTTTCTCGTGGTTGAATCGGTAGTCTCCGGTAGACCCTCAGGGCAATCTCTCTAAAAGAAGGACATAAACTACCATTGGATGTGCTGTGGATGGGAGGAGTCTTGCCACAAAGGGAGGGCTTGAAACAAACAGAGAAGTTATGTGAGGCCAATAATTTTTATTACATTAGTTTGCACAAACCAGGAAAGCACCAAGGTTGCCCCAGGAGTGAAGGCCCTCATAATAGCGAGTTCCCTAATAGTCCCTGGGAGCCAAACTCCCAAATATTTAATGGAGGATTTGGCCTATCTCAAAGGAAAGAGCCCACAAGTCTGGCAGGGTCTTCTGTTTCTAGTGCCAGATTGAGTGTCTCAGATTTGTCGAAATAACTTTTAGAAGCTGAGGCTGACTCATAAGCTTGAAGTAGGTCTACAACTGCCCGGAGGGATGTGTAGGAAGGGGGAGTCTCTAGTTGGCGCAGTGCAACACTAGCGACAAGCAGGGACTCTCCTCTTCCTCGTCAGGGCTGAGGGTTACCTTCCAGACAACCTCTGCTTACCCTCTAGGTAGTGTGGCTTAAGCAGTCGCAGGCTAATCTTTAGGGCATATAGGTTAAACACTTGCAATAGTACACCTTTACAACCAACCCACCACACAACGAGACCAGACTGTATTCTGTAAAAATATATATCTTTATATAGATTTTAAGCAGGCTTGTGAATACAGTCAACGTACTTGATGATGACGGTTGCAAATTACTCAGTTCAGGTTACCACAGTTCTTATAGCAGTTCTCTTTGGGCCCGTAGGCCGGTGTTAACCAAAGTTCTTGTGGAGCAGGCGGCTCTCAGGGGATCTGTCCCACGTCGCGTTGCCTTCCCGGGGTCGCTGTTCGTTGCGGCTCTCAGCCGAGCAGGTCACGGGTCATCCGGGGCAGCGGTGTTCTTTGGCGGCAGGGTCCTCTCCTCGTCGTCCGCTCCGACCCTGGCGGCGGCGGCTGTACGGTGGTGGCAAGTGGCAGTACGGTCCCCAAGTGCAGGACGTACCCAGCCAAGTGCCGGTGCAGCTGTGCGCTCACAGCTGGGCTGTCGGGCAGGTTACCGACCTTGCGGATTCTCACAGGGCAACTGTCCGTCTTTGCAGGTGAGTGGTTGCTCGCAGCCCACTCGAGAGCTTGGACCGGACGGGTCCTCCTTCGCTTTGTTCTCGGGCTCCCGGTGCAGTTGCGGTCACGGTGTTCGGGCCAGCGGCGGCTGGTCCTCACTTTGCTTCCGCTGTTGCTTTGGGCCCCGGTCACGGTGGTCAGGTAGGGGTCGTCGCCTTGGAGGAGATTCCTCCGTCAGTACTGCAGCGATGGTCAGCACCCGCAGTCGCTTTCTTTCAGGGGGTAGCGTCCACTGGTCCTGGGACGCTGGTCAGGGGGCAAGTTCACAGCAAGCCCTTGGAGATCTCTTTAGCAGAGTTTGGCACAAAGTAAAGCAAAAGTCTTCTCGTAGTCTTTTCTTCTTCCTCTCCTTCAGCAGCAAGGCACCAGACACAGGCAAGAGTCAGCACCCTTCCTTGTCTCTCACGGTCCTTCTCGTAGGGCAGAGTCCTTCTGTGGCCCAAACAGGATCTAACTTTCAAGGAGCAGGGCTCCTTCCTTTATAGGCCAATTCTTTTGTTCTCGCAGGCCAGGGGGGCCTTTGCATAGCCACTCTCAGGCCTTGAGTACCCCGGCGGGTGTACTCCGGCTTCTGCTTTCAGTGTGAGGGGCAGGCGCATCAGACGCCCCACAGGGGGTGGAGCCAGCATTGTGCGGACAGGGGCGGCCAGAGTACCTTGTTGATGGGGGCTTCGCCCTTCCTGGGCCAGGTGCCGGCAGAGTCATCCGCCGCTCCCCAGGAGGGTGGAGCCAGCATTGTGGTGGCCGAGCACAGCTGCAGTTCGAGTCAAGAGGCACTCCTACCTCCCACTAAAGTGTCATCTGCGCATTCACCACCTGTCATCCCTCCAGCCCTGTCACTCACACATCTCAGACAGTCGGATACACATACCAGCAGAGGCGGGCTGAAATGGTTAGGCAAGCAAATGCTAACTTTCTAAAAGTAGCATTTGCAAACCCAGGATACTAAAATAAACTTGACTACAAGAAATATTTTATCATCCTGAGTTCAGGCATACTAAACATGACTCGCTACCATGCTCCTTGAGCCAGCGGGAACTATAGGGTGTAATAATTCCAGCAGCTCAGTCTGGCCTAATGGAGCAGGTAGCCTTCAATAGTGAAATACGGTCTTGGTTGTAAGTCACTACTAGGACATGCCACACACATCAGGGCTTGTCCTACCTTACACCTACAACGCACCCTGCCCGCAGGCCTACCATAGGGGTGACTAATATGTAGTCAAGGGAAGGGTCGAGGCTGGCAAGTGGGTGCACTTGCCCAGCTAGCGTGGCAGTACGAGACCGCACGCGGGTTCTGCGGTCGCAGTTCCCAGACACAACTTTACGGCTGCTTCGGTGGGTGGCGCAACCGGCGCTGCAGGCCCACCAGCAGTATTGGCATCTACAAGCCCTGGCACTCTCTAGTGCGATTTACTAGGGACTGACAGTAAATCCAATGCACCAATCATGGATACCAATCGTATGTACAGATTTACAGTAGGGAGCACTTGCACTGCGGCACGGATCAGCCGTGGCGCAGTGCCCTGAGTATCGGAAAACCAGCAAAACATCGGAGGCACATCAGCAAAAAGTGGAAGGGAGACTCACGCCAAGGTGCCAGGTCTAACATGTGTCCCCTCCAGCTGAAATGTGGGGGGAACTACCCTTCCCCAGGGAGTTCCACATCACTAAGGCGGAAAAACCTGGACAGACCGTCAGCGTTGGCGTGATCGGTGCTAGGGCGGTGTTCCACCGTAAAGTCCATACTCTGTAGAGAAATGGACCACCTCAACAGTTTCGGGTTCTCACCCCTCATTGGCATCAACCATCTGAGGGGCCTGTGGTCCGTCTGAACTCGGAAGTGAGACCCAAACAAGTAGGGTCTTAGCTTCTTCAGCGCCCAGACCACAGCAAATGCTTCACGCTCTATTGCACTCCACCTACTTTCCCGTGGAAGTAACCTCCTACTTATGAAGGCTACGGGTTGGTCAAAGCCCTCCTCAGTCATCTGTGAAAGAACAGCCCCTACACCATGCTCTGAAGCGTCTGTTTGCACTATGAATTCCTTGGAGAAATCAGGAGCCAGGAGCACGGGCGCCGTGCACATGGCAGTCTTCAGGGTGTCAAAAGCCTTCTGACAGGTGTCAGTCCAAATCACATTCCTGGGCTGCTTCTTCGAAGTCAGCTCTGTCAAGGGGGTCACGATCGTGCCATAGCCCTTGACAAACCTCCTGTAATACCCAGTGAGCCCCAGGAAGGCTCTCACTGCGGTCTGGGTCTTAGGGGGTTCCCAAGCCAGGATGGTCTCGATTTTGGGCTGCAAGGGTGCTACCTTGCCACTCCCAACTTGGTGTCCCAAGTACACCACCGAACCCTGCCCAATCTGGCACTTGCTTGCCTTGATTGTGAGGCCTGCTCTGCGCAGGGCCATCAACACTTCCCAGAGGTGTTGCAGGTGTTCTGGCCAGGTGCCACTGAACACCGCGATGTCATCCAGGTAGGCGGCACTGAACTCGTCCAGTCCAGCCAACACCTGGTTGACCAATCTCTGAAAGGTGGCAGGGGCATTCTTCATTCCAAATGGCATAACCTGGAACTGGAAATGCCCATCTGGTGTAGAGAATGCCGACCTCTCCTTTGCCCCATCGGTCAAGGCGATCTGCCAGTACCCAGACGTTAGATCAAACGTGCTGAGGAACCGGGCAGCCCCTAGCCGATCAAGGAGCTCGTCAGCTCTGGGGATGGGGTGCGCGTCAGTCTTCGTGACTGAATTGAGTCCTCTGTAGTCCACACAGAACCGGAGTTCGGGTGTGGCTCCCGGCGCAGCAGCCTTCGGAACCAAGACCACGGGGCTGGACCAAGAACTGCTGGAAGACTCAACCACCCCGAGGGCAAGCATCTTGGAGACCTCCTCCTTGATGCAGGCCCGGACCCTGTCAGTCACCCTGTAAGCCTTATGCTTCACAGGTAAGCTGTCTCCAGTGTCCACATCATGGACGCACCAATCTGTGACACTCGGAACCAGGGAGAACAGATCTGGAAACTGCCCCAGCAACTGGCGGCAGTCTTCCTGTTGTTCGGCGGTCAGGGTGGGTGAGAGGTTAACTCCATCCACTGACCCATCTTTCTCACAGGCCACCAAGAGGTCAGGAAGAGGCTCCGACTCCTCCTCCATTCCGTCATCAGTTGCCAACAACATGCCCACTTCGGACCTCCGCAAGTGGGGCTTGAGGCGGTTGACATGTAGGACCCGCAAAGGGTTCCTGGGCGTCTTCATGTCCACCAAGTATGTCACGGGGCTCTTGCGCTCCACAACCTCAAATGGGCCTGTCCACTTATCTTGAAGGGCACAGGGCTCCACTGGGGCTAGGACATACACCTCTTGTCCAGGCTGAAACTCGACCAGAGTGGCATTCTGATCGTACCACCGCTTCATTTCTTCCTGGCTCGCTTCCAGATTTGCCTCGGCAAGTTGTCTGAAGCGTCTGGTCTGGTTTCTGAAGGCCAGCATGTAGCTATATACATTCTGGGGAGGTTTCCTGGGAGATTGCTCCCAGCCTTCCTTTACCAAACTCAGTGGTCCTCTCACGGGGTGGCCGTACAGTAGTTCAAAGGGGCTGAACCCTAGGGACTTCTGTGGCACCTCGCGATATGCAAAGAGTAGGCATGGTAAGAGGACGTCCCACTTACGCCTCATCGGACCTTCTAGGCCCATGATCATGCCTTTCAGGGTTCGGTTGAATCTCTCAACCAACCCGTTACCTTGGGGATGGTAAGGCGTGGTGAACTTATACGTTACGCCACACTCTTGCCAAAGGGACTTCATATACTTGGATATGAAATTGGTCCCCCTGTCGCTCACCACCTCTAGAGGGAATCCTACTCGTGAGAAGATTCCCATCAGTGCACGTCCCACCACGGGGGCCGTCACTGTCCTCAGAGGGATGGCTTCAGGGTACCGGGTGGCATGATCCACCAAGACCAGGATGAACCTGTTGCCCATGGCTGTCTTGGGGTCCAGAGGCCCAACGATGTCAATACCCACTCGCTGGAATGGCGTACCGACCACAGGGAAGGGTTGGAGGGGAGCCTTGTTCTTCCCTCCCGTCTTCCCACTTGCCTGGCGAGTCGGACAGGTTCTGCAATGAGCATCTGAACTCTTATGCATTTGGGGCCAGTAAAAGTGGGTGACAAGCCTGTCATAGGTCTTGTCCATCCCCAAATGTCCTGCTAAAGGCACATCGTGAGCCAGACCCAGTAGGAAGGCTCTGAACATCTGGGGTACCACCAGCACACGGGCTGACCCAGGTTCAGCAGCCTTAGGCTCTGAATACAGGAGGTCGTTCTCCCAGTACACGTAATGTGTTTTGGCCTGAACACCATTGGCCTGGTCTGCAGCCTGCTGCCGCATACCCACGAGAGAAGGGCATTCTTTCTGCTCCTTGCAGAATTCCTCCCTGGAGGGTCCTCCTTCTTGCTGCCAATGGGTCAGCTCAGGCAGGTCCCCCAGTTCGGCGATCTGTTCCCCTGTAGGCTCCAGGGCATCCCCCTCAGGGTCTGCTTCCTCCTGGACCGTGGTAACTTCAGGGGCCGGTTTCCCGCGCCCCCTGCGCCTTCTCCCTAAAGCCGGTTCCTGGGCCTCTCCTTCAGGCCCCAGGACCTCTTGATCACCCCTACTGGCTGCCATCGACCGGGTGGTCACGCACGCCCAGTCAGGCAGACCCACCATCTGCAGGTGAGTCGTCTTCTCCACCTTTTCCCAAGGGGAGTGCTCCAAGTCATTCCCTAGCAAACAGTCAACAGGCATGGTTTTTCTCACACAGACCTGCAGAGTGCCAGAGACCCCCCCCACTCGAAGGGAACTTGAGCCATCGGACACTGACTCTCTGAATTATCAGCGTTGATAACCCTACAGTAGGCATGGGGTACAACCTGCTCTTGAGACACCAGGTGCTGCCTCACTGCAGTCACACTGGCTCCTGTGTCTCTAAGAGCCTCAGCTTCCTTACCATTGATGATCACCACCTGCCCATATTTCTTAGTGTTAGAGGGCAGGTAGTTCGTAGGGATCATCTCGCTGTCTCCTAGCGAGACCAGGGTCATGTGAACGGGATCTCCACCCCCTGGGACCATCATTTCTTCTCCCAGGTGAACGCTAGTCACTTGTCGGGGCGGAGCACCAGTGGGTGCGGGTTTTCCAAACAGGCGACACTTGGGGTCACTGGATATGTGCCCAGGCTCGCCACATTTGAAACAATTGAAGGGCCCCTTTGGAACAGGTTTACCTGTCGGGGCCCCATTCTGCTTCAGAGGTGGGGGAGGCTGAGAACCCTGCTTGGGAACTACTTTGGGGGCCTTTTTGGAACCCTTTCTGTTTTCCCCCCTTGTCCCCCCCACTCTTCTGCTGGGGACCCTGCCCACTCTTGGCGGAGTCTCCCACGGGACCCTTGTGGACCCTGGTGCTGAGCCAGCGGTCCGCCTCCTCAGCAAGCTTCCTCGGGTTGGACAGCTTGCTATCGATCAGGTGTTGGCGTAACTCAGGAAAACAGTGATCAGACAAGTGCTCCCATGCAATTAAATCAAAGAGACCTTGAAAATCATTAACTTTGTTACCTTTCACCCAACCATCCAGTGCTCTGAAAAAGTAAGTCACATACTCCACATACGTATTCCCAGGCCGCTTAGTACATCCCCTAAACTTCTGTCTATACATTTCAGGGGTAAGCCCGTTCCTGTTCATTAAAGCTTCTTTCATGTGGGCATAGGATCTCTGATTTTCAACGGGCAAATCTAGCAAGGTATCTCTCCCTTCGCTAAGGAACCTTCCCCACAACCCCGCTCCCCAATCCTTGTCAGGGACCCGGTGGGAGGACATGGCTACCTCGTATGCCCTAAACCACTGTCCTATGTCATCCCCCTTAAAGAACTCCTTAACTACGTCCTTCGGGATGTGCACTCTTGACTCTACCTGCACTGGCGATGTGCTGCCACCAGAGGGAGGACGATCCAAGTCTCTCTCCTTGAGACGTATCTCCCTCATTTTTACTTCATAATCCATCTGGTGCTTTCGCTCTTCCAGCGCCATTCTTTTTGTTTCAAGCTCCAGTTGGATTTTCAATTCTGCCAGCTTTCTTTCGTGATTCCTTGTTTCCTTCCTGTCCGCCAGCTCCTCCGGCGACAGGCCTTTACCAAAGCTGTGCACGCTGTCTTGCCTCTCGAGGTCGATCAGATCCCCAAGTGCATTCTGCTCCTCAGTCGCATCTTGCTCCGCGAGGGCGTCTTGATCCTCCGGGGTCTTTCTGGACTCTATCCAGGCTTTCATGGCCTTGTAGAACTCTGGCTTGTTCTTGCAGCCAGCGTGCGGAACCTTGAGTTTCCTGCAAAAGAACTTCAGTTCATCCTTGGTGTATTTATCCAGCTTTGCGGCGTCCCACTCCACCTCCAACACCTCGGAGGTTGTGGATTCCGCTCCATCCAGGCTCTTCGTGCCCGGCATGGTTCTCGCACTCGTAATCTTCTTTTTGGCAAAATTCAAAAGCAAAGTCTGTGGTTAAGTAACTGGACCGTAATCCTTGTGTAGTGGTCAGAAGCTCAGGTATAGATATCGCAAGTGTAAATTCGAGAATCCTCACCGCTGCGTCCAATGTAGGAAGGGGGAGTCTCTAGTTGGCGCAGTGCAACACTAGCGACAAGCAGGGACTCTCCTCTTCCTCGTCAGGGCTGAGGGTTACCTTCCAGACAACCTCTGCTTACCCTCTAGGTAGTGTGGCTTAAGCAGTCGCAGGCTAATCTTTGGGGCATATAGGTTAAACACTTGCAATAGTACACCTTTACAACCAACCCACCACACAACGAGACCAGACTGTATTCTGTAAAAATATATATCTTTATATAGATTTTAAGCAGGTTTGTGAATACAGTCAACGTACTTGATGATGACGGTTGCAAATTACTCAGTTCAGGTTACCACCGTTCTTATAGCAGTTCTCTTTGGGCCCGTAGGCCGGTGTTAACCAAAGTTCTTGTGGAGCAGGCGGCTCTCAGGGGATCTGTCCCACGTCGCGTTGCCTTCCCGGGGTCGCTGTTCGTTGCGGCTCTCAGCCGAGCAGGTCACGGGTCATCCGGGGCAGCGGTGTTCTGTGGCGGCAGGGTCCTCTCCTCGACGTCCGCTCCGACCCTGGCGGCGGCGGCTGTACGGTGGTGGCAAGTGGCAGTACGGTCCCCAAGTGCAGGACGTACCCAGCCAAGTGCCGGTGCAGCTGTGCGCTCACAGCTGGGCTGTCGGGCAGGTTACCGACCTTGCGGATTCTCACAGGGCAACTGTCCGTCTTTGCAGGTGAGTGGTTGCTCGCAGCCCACTCGAGAGCTTGGACCGGACGGGTCCTCCTTCGCTTTGTTCTCGGGCTCCCGGTGCAGTTGCGGTCACGGTGTTCGGGCCAGCGGCGGCTGGTCCTCACTTTGCTTCCGCTGTTGCTTTGGGCCCCGGTCACGGTGGTCAGGTAGGGGTCGTCGCCTTGGAGGAGATTCCTCCGTCAGTACTGCAGCGATGGTCAGCACCCGCAGTCGCTTTCTTTCAGGGGGTAGCGTCCACTGGTCCTGGGACGCTGGTCAGGGGGCAAGTTCACAGCAAGCCCTTGGAGATCTCTTTAGCAGAGTTTGGCACAAAGTAAAGCAAAAGTCTTCTCGTAGTCTTTTCTTCTTCCTCTCCTTCAGCAGCAAGGCACCAGACACAGGCAAGAGTCAGCACCCTTCCTTGTCTCTCACGGTCCTTCTCGTAGGGCAGAGTCCTTCTGTGGCCCAAACAGGATCTAACTTTCAAGGAGCAGGGCTCCTTCCTTTATAGGCCAATTCTTTTGTTCTCGCAGGCCAGGGGGGCCTTTGCATAGCCACTCTCAGGCCTTGAGTACCCCGGCGGGTGTACTCCGGCTTCTGCTTTCAGTGTGAGGGGCAGGCGCATCAGACGCCCCACAGGGGGTGGAGCCAGCATTGTGCGGACAGGGGCGGCCAGAGTACCTTGTTGATGGGGGCTTCGCCCTTCCTGGGCCAGGTGCCGGCAGAGTCATCCGCCGCTCCCCAGGAGGGTGGAGCCAGCATTGTGGTGGCCGAGCACAGCTGCAGTTCGAGTCAAGAGGCACTCTTACCTCCCACTAAGGTGTCATCTGCGCATTCACCACCTGTCATCCCTCCAGCCCTGTCACTCACACATCTCAGACAGTCGGATACACATACCAGCAGAGGCGGGCTGAAATGGTTAGGCAAGCAAATGCTAACTTTCTAAAAGTAGCATTTGCAAACCCAGGATACTAAAATAAACTTGACTACAAGAAATATTTTATCATCCTGAGTTCAGGCATACTAAACATGACTCGCTACCATGCTCCTTGAGCCTGCGGGAACTATAGGGTGTAATAATTCCAGCAGCTCAGTCTGGCCTAATGGAGCAGGTAGCCTTCAATAGTGAAATACGGTCTTGGTTGTAAGTCACTACTAGGACATGCCACACACATCAGGGCTTGTCCTACCTTACACCTACAACGCACCCTGGCCCGCAGGCCTACCATAGGGGTGACTAATATGTAGTCAAGGGAAGGGTCGAGGCTGGCAAGTGGGTGCACTTGCCCAGCTAGCGTGGCAGTACGAGACCGCACGCGGGTTCTGCGGTCGCAGTTCCCAGACACAACTTTACGGCTGCTTCGGTGGGTGGCGCAACCGGCGCTGCAGGCCCACCAGCAGTATTGGCATCTACAAGCCCCGGCACTCTCTAGTGCGCTTTACTAGGGACTGACAGTAAATCCAATGCACCAATCATGGATACCAATCGTATGTACAGATTTACAGTAGGGAGCACTTGCACTGCGGCACGGATCAGCCGTGGCGCAGTGCCCTGAGTATCGGAAAACCAGCAAAACATCGGTGGCACATCAGCAAAAAGTGGAAGGGAGACTCACGCCAAGGTGCCAGGTCTAACAGGATGTACTTGGGAATCATAGTATTTGCAGTATGTTACAGGCATGGAGGGAGAATTTAATCTCTCACAGTCCTCACATAATCCCAGTCACAAATGTTGTCTGTCGGATAAGGCAGTTTAGGGGCTCTATAAAGAGAGTGAACAGAAGTGGCAACTGGGGGAACCCCTGCCATGTGCTATTAGAAAACTGGGAGTGAGCTGAAAGTTAGCTGTTTAGGGTAACCCTAGTCACTGGTCGCAGGTAATTAGAGAAAATCATTTTCAGATACTTGGAGCTTAATCCCATCCTCCGGAGTGCATCATAAGAAGGTAAAATCCACTATGTGGAAGGTCTGCTGATATAGTCTTGAGGGAGGCCTTCTTTATCAGGTGTATAACTGCCCTGGCAGCCCAGGATAAATCCACTTTTATTTGGAGACTGTACAGTGGGAAGTACCTCATTGAGGTGTGTAGCATGTATTTTCGTATAGAGCTTTGCATCGATATTTAGGAGGGCTAATGGTCGATAGGATGTACAAGCTTGGTGTCCTTATTGAGCTTCGATATGACTGGTACTACCACCTCTCCCATTGTAAGCACAATCGAGCCTGTGTCTGCACAGTAATTGAACGGGATTGTTAGTTTTGGCATGAGTTTGGCAGAATATGTTTTATAAAATTGCACCGTGGGATCATACAGGCCTGGAGTTTTGTTGGAGAGACTTCAGCCAGTATCGGGCCCTTAAGAGCATCTCTCCGAAGGTTTGTGATCTGCGGCAGCTGAATCATCTCCAACAAGGTTTTCCCCGGTCCGACCGAAGGGGGTACCCCTTAATAGAGGTTCTCATAAAAGCCATGAAATACGCCCGCCTTTCTCGTATCCTTCATTATTGGAGTCCCAGCTGCATCTAGGATTTCTCTTAGATAATCTTTTTCCATCTTGCGCATTAGTGCCTGCGCTAGTTGGGGGCCTATTTTATCAACCGTTATGTATTAGCATGGAGAGCAAGGAGAGCTTAGCCTTATTAGTGTAGTTAGTGCACAGCTGAAACCTGGCCATAATAAAGGCTTGGGTGTTGTAGCGAAGATGCTATTTTTTCTCCTGTTCCAAATCCTGAATCTCTTTCTCCAGTTTCTGGATCTCCAGTCTACGAAGTGTCCCATTCTCAGCTGATGCAACTATGAAATGGCCACTAATGACTGATTGGAATGTGTCCTAGACCCCTGTGACTGGGCCCTCTACCCCTTATTAAGTTTAAAGTAATCGTCTATATTTTTCCTATTTCATCTCTGGTAACTGGGTCTCTCAGCAAAGAGGAGGGAAGCCTTCAACCCCATGGATGCCTTCATGAACCCACGTCTATCTGAATTGAAACAGGCGTGGTCAAAAACTCAAGCTCTGCTGCACAAACTATTGCCATACGAGGGTTACCTAATAAAATTCAATCATTACATGAATGAGTTAGATGGACAGTGGTGGTTGTGGGTTGTGGGTTGTGTCTCCCGTCTGGTGTCCCTAAAGTCTAGTTCCTCCAGGGTCATCTTCAGTAATTTGGAAAAGGCCCCCTGCCTGTGTCCCGTCCCTCTTCACTGTCCCTTTGTGGGTTTCATGCCAAGTTCAAATCTGCCATTAAAGTCAATGGGGCAACCCTGTGTCCCTCTGAACCTGGGTATTAGTGAAAAGTCTACAAGTGGTTATGTTGAGAAAACGAATTGCTTAGTACATGCCAAACATGAATCTGTAAAAAACAGACAAAGTCTAATACATTCTTTTATAGACTTCTAATGGAACACAAATCAAAAGATATTTTGCTAATTTGTTCAAATGTAATATTTACTACTTTATATATGGCTGTCACATCTTTATAAATACATACGTAACATGAAATACAAGTGATTAGGGTGAACAAGGTGATATTGAGTGACAATGTGGTATTATGTGTGAGATATATAAGACATACAAATATATATAAAAATATACAAAGTATCAACAATAAGGGTCTGTCCTTTCTGATTATTTAACATATCTTCAAACCACATTTTGTAATTCATATGTTTCTTGGGGCGTTGAAAACTGATGGACATGAACTGAAATATATGTCAACCTCTCGACCCTGAAGAGTGCACAAATAGAAAAGGGTCTCAGCGGGTCTTCATCAGGATTAAAAACAGCGGTGGACAGCCAGATCCAAGTTGTAGTAATCCCTCCCACACTTCTAGTTTGTATTTGAAGGCTCAAACGTTCGAAGATGATCAGATACCATCGTAGTTCTGACCATAAACGATACGAATAGTGATCCAGCGGCGTTATTTCCATGACCCGCCGAGCAGCTTCCAGGAAACCAAAGTCTTTGGGTTCCAGGGAGAGTATGGTTGCAAAGCTGAAACTTAAAGGAATTGACGGTAGGGCACCACCAGGAGTGGATGCCCCCTTGCGGGAAATAACACTTACAATGCAACTTTTACAACGCACTACCTTTACAACGAAACTTTTACAACGCACCATCCATTGCAACGCATGCCATTACAACGCAACCATTACAACGCATGTCACTACAACACATACCACTACAACGCATGTCATTACAACACAGTCATTACAACGCAAACCATTATAACGCATACCTACACTATCCAACACTTACCCTACTGTTGCACCCCCTGGAGTTAGAATAGTAATTTTTACCCCTACACTATCCAATGCTTACCTTACTGTTGCACCCCCTGGAGTTAGAATAGTAATTTTTACCCCTACACTATCCAACACTTACCCTACTGTTGCACCCCCCTGGAGTTAGAATAGTAATTTTTACCCCTACACTATCCAATACTTAACATATATGCAATGTAATGGTATGTGTTGTAATGGTATGCGTTGTAAATGTAGTATGCGTTGTAGTGGAATGCGTTGTAAAGGTAGTTTCAAAGAATTCGTTGTAATGGCATGCGTTGTAATGGAATGCGTTGTAATGGATGCTGCGGTGTAAAAAATGCGTTGTAAAGGTATGCGTTGTAAAAGTATGCGTTGTAACGACATACATCCCCCTTGCTAGATGCACTGACAGAGTCTGCCAAGTCCTGCCTTAAGGTTACATACTGTGCTCTTCTGAGTTCGTATGAAGACATCCTATATAGTTATCTATATTGTTTTTCAACATATTTTACCACAAAGGCTGCCTCTTCATCAGTGGAGTTTCTCTTCCTTTTCAGAAGTGGGGTCTGCATCCTTGAAGCAAAATGTGGAAGCCTACAGGGTTTTGAAAAACAAGAAAGGATAAATGATTAACCCTGTGTTTGCGCAACTTCGCACTACGCAAACTGCACGTAGCACAGGGCAAACACGCGTAGCATAGTGCAGTGGTCATTTTTTGCTGCTCGTGGTCCTCAACGTGAAGTTGGTGACCGCGAGCAAGCAAAATTACATCCTGGTGAGACTGTTTCCTCGTTTGCGATCAGCAACATCAAGTTGCTAATTGCGAGCATGGAAAATATACCTCCCGGCAAAATTATCCATGCGGGAAGGTCTGGTTTCTCATTGCGAGTGGTCGAGTATGCTCGTGACCGCTCGTGATGAGAAACTACAAGTCCGCGTTGAGAAAGCTGCGGCTCAAGTAAAAATCTCCTTGAGCGGCAGAAAGCGACAGCTTGCACTGTGCAAGATGCCGTTTTCAAAGATTGCACAGTGCCGGATGCTTGTTCGCACTGTGCAATCATTGAAAACGGCATCTTGCACAGTGTTCGCACAGTGCAAACAGGCTACTACGCAGTTCGCTTGGTGCGAAAAGCACTTCGCGTAGCTATGCATAGCGCTACATCGCGAACTACGCCCAGCCCTATGATGAGATGAGAGTATATGGTGTGGGCAGTATTAACATGATTGGAAATGAATGGGTGTCAGACGTGTGTGATTCACGTTAAGTGTATGCAATTCGCCTATCCTTTTCTATGCAGAAGTCTCCCGCATGTGGAGGTCTCCACCCCAGTTGCTGGGGTATTCTCTCCGTTTGTGGACTACCTCTGCCAAAAGCACAAAATGTAAAATACAGTCACAATGTTACTAGCAGTAACATTACAGTTGAATTTACCCCTGAAACGAAGAAGTGGAGAGATGTATTCTACACTTAGAAGTAACTTTACAGAAATAGTGAGCAGCAAACACATGTAAATGTGCCTGCGTGAATGAATCCCAAGGTGTTCGTCACTGAGATACATGAATATTAAAATATTCTCTCAGAATTAAATGTTTTATTTGTCTTACTTACTCCAACTTGTTCGCAAGTTCTGCTTCCCAAGGTGCCTCTCTAATTGTTTTCTTTGAATTCAGGTTATAATATCGGCTTCTCCAATATGGACAGCATGTTCAGCAATGTTTGAGGTGAAGTGGTAAAAATCTTACCAGCATCTCCACAAACTAAGGGTTGGTTTACAAACTGGAAATACTTGTTTTTTTTAAAAAAATGTATTAAACAGTTCCTAAGTTGTACAATGCTTGGAGACATAACATCCAGACAAACAAGTCTAAAAACTATGATTTACACCTGATATTTTTTGCAGTTCATAAAATGCTGTAGCATCGTTTAAAATGCCTCAAAAGAATTTAACAAAAATTTGCAACATAAACATCATTGGCATGAATAACTCAGTGCACCCATGGACCAGAGGGTAATTTGTTATAAAATACACAGGACAAACACGACAGGTGGGTTGTACGACATACATTTCAATGAAATCACGTGAGACCACACTCAGACTCTTTACACATGAAACACATTTACAAGAATGTATGCTAATGAAATCCAAGGTTACGTATGCACTAGCACTGTCAACTGCAGCCATATAAGCATCTGGCCCTAAACAAAAATGTCCATACATGTACTGTCGCAGAAAACAAGAAAAAGCCATTCCGTGCCTAGGAAACACCCACAAGCATATGTAACACCATAAAACATTTGACAAGGACACCAACAATGGAAGGGTGCATATCTTATATATATGCATGTAAAAAACATGCATTAGTGTGCAGAATATGCATCCGATAGGTTCATATTCTACTCATGCCTGTGTGAAATATTCAGCTAAGCTTTACTGAAACTGCTTTGTCAGGTATAAATGAGGAATAACACTGGGAGTAGTCTGTCATGGTGCAGCTCTTCAAATGTACACACCAGCAACAGCTCTTCTGCTAGGGCGGAGGAGCGGCGCCCCACTACTGAGAGCCAGCCAATTCAAGGATGAAAAAAAATGATAATAAAACAATATTATCATTTAATTTTTTTATAATGAGCGTCTGAGCCAGTCTTAGCGCGTGGCAGAGCCATGCAGCATGGAGGAGAGTGGTGGGCACTGTAAGAGCACGTCAGTAGTGTAATGCCCAGCACAAGTCAGCATTCTAGTGCTGAGCCTGTAACTACACTGAACACCCACCCACCACTGATGTCACAGGTCATGTGACACAGTACCAATAAAAGAGGCCGAGCGCACATGCTCTGGGCCAGTTGCACCAGATCTCCAGTGTGTCCTGCGTCAGTGCATGAGTGCATGCCAGCATGAGGGCCTAGGGCCCACCACAGCCCTTTACAATGGCGACGAGGGTGGCTGTGTCCATGCGTGCCACAGCTCTCACAATCATCAAGAAGAAAAAGGGGAAGAGAATGCTGCTCGCCTGAGAGCACCCCCTGCGTCGAACAGATCCGGCTGCCGAGAGGCCCACGCGGCGTGTGTCGAGCCCCGGGCCTGGAGAAGAAGGAGGAGGTGACCGGAGCCCACTCGCACCTCTTCAGCCTGCTGTGGTCCGCCCTGCCGAGGCGGTGCCCTGAGAAAGACGAAGGAGCCATCGCGGTGCCCACCCGCAGAAGAACAGGCCCGTCGGCCGAAGGTGAGCCCCAGTCTGTGAAGCACCAAAAGCGGAGCCCACCCACCATAGACTATGAACATTTAATGTGCCCCCTGAAATGCGAGCGGCACTGAACATTGGCCCCGTAATTAAGCAAGGCTCGCGGAGCCCACCCGCGGCCTGCCTACAGCGACGCGACATCGGCCGCTAATGCCCCGATAATAAAGCAAGGCTTGCGGAGCCCACCCGCGGCCTGCTTGCAGAGTCCCCCGCCGCGTGTGGAAGTGCGGCGGCGGGGTGAGAAACCTCAGCATAGAGCGCCTGCAGTGTGAGGGGAGCTGCCAGGCGCCAAATAGTTAAAGCGGAGCTCACCCGCAATCAACTGAAGACAAACAGAGCCCACCGCTGACTTCTCCCCGCGCCGCGTGTGCTGTGAAGGCGGCGGGGGTGAAGTAGCGAACAATCCAAGCGCCCGGCTCACAGCCGGTAAAGAAAGCACCAAGCCCCCCCCTGCGTAGACTGACCAACGCAGACCCGGCACAGTGAAGGAAAGGAAGCGGCTGCCCCTCGCAGCCCGGACACCGACTGACACCCATCCCCCGCCGCTACGTGTGACAAATGACGCTGCCGCGGCGGGGCGCTAAGGAACAATGGCAGAATCCTTAATATGACCATCTGAGGCAGACTTCCCAGCGCCAGCCCTTCTCTGCCCCCGCAGCGCTTAGAGTGAGAAGCTGCTGCAGGCAAGGATAGCGAGGAAAGAACCACGGGCGGAGCAGCACTGACAAACCCCCCCCCCACCTCACCAAAGCCCCAACAGTAAAGAAATGAAGAGGGAACTTACCCGACATCAACAAGCTTGCAATAGGAGGCAGCACCTCCCACACAGTGTCTGCTGCCCCCAGCACACCAGCAGAGCCAGAGTGGCTGCACCAACACTTGCCCCCATGCAGCATGAAACCCTGAACCGGACATAAGACTCGCAACACAGGGAAAGACTGCTGGTGCCTGCCCACGAGATCCCCTGCCATCTAGTGGCCATCTCGCGCAACTGCACCCCTAAAAGTAAAGGAAGCTGCCACAGAACTGAGACACTGGGAACAATAATCTAAGGAGTTCAGGGGCAATCAAGCAGAGACAGTCCCAGGCTGCTGTGCCCTACAGCAAGAAAACCAAGGCACCTCTACAAAGAAAAGAGAAGCACGAGGAGGCTGCAAGGATTGCACCCAGGACACTGGAGGAGTGCGCAGGAAAGCGTCAAAGAGCACCACTGGACAAGCGAGGGACACTCAAGAACCCCACACCAAGTAGCTGCACAACAGCACAAGGTAACTGGAATAGCAGCAAGGCCTGCACATATGACACTGCGTGAAAAGGCGCAGGGAAGCGTCAGGCGTGCAGGAAGGTAAATGCACAGCGACGCTGACTACAGATTCAAAAGACGACGGCGCAGGAGCGCGCCAGAAGCGCAAGAACGCAACGGAATCCCAGGAACATGCCAGAAGCCCCAGAAGCGCGTCAGGAGAGCAGCAACTCCACGCAAGACACACTAAAATACACTGGCAGCAAACCCAAAGGCCACAAGGTGAAACAAGCCTACGACAAGTAAGGAAAGCCCACAGCCCAGCCAAGAGCGCATAGCCCCCACAAGTGATGCCCAGATACTGCAACAAGGCAAAGGACATTGAGTCACAAAGGGAATCAGATCCAAGCTGCTTAGGAGAAGGAAAATACAGCAGCAGCACAGCACGAGAAGAAAGAACGTACCAAGCTCATCACACAGCCTGAGAAGAAAAACGCGACGGCGCGGGAGTGCACCACAGCGAAAAGAACACCTCAGGAACAGGAGTGCAAGAACTCCTCTGAAGACACCCACAAGCACGCCGCAAGTGCGCCAAGAGAAGTTCCAAAGAATCGCAACTGACCACGCAGAAGCAGCAAGACCAGAAGAAGGTCAATGGAGTGGTGAGGCAACCCTCCAGAAGCAACACTTCAGAAGCACCGACGCCACGCCGGAAAAGAACACAGCGATGCCTGGTGGCCACAGGCCATCGCTGCAGCAGTATGGCGAAAGTAGAAGCACCACCACACGAACCGACGATGGTTCTGGAACCCAGCACCAGGAAGTGCGAAAGCGAAAGCGCATGACGCAAATGCGCAGCAGTGCAGACAGCACCAGCCCAAAACAGCAAGTCACAAAGAAGACACGAAGCGCGCACCCAGATGCGCACCAAAGCAACTCAACTGCGATGAAAGGAGAACGTTTACGCAGACAACCCGCAGCAGTGAAGATCCAACACAGAAGCAACATGACCACTCAGCCTGGTCACCAAGCATGAAGCCGGCCAGCCAGATGGCAGCACTAAGAGGTCGACCAGCCAGATGGTCGCACCGAGCAGCCTACCTGTCAGTGATTGGCAGAAGGGACCAGCACGAGGTCCAAGAAGCTCAGCACCACGAATCCTACCTGCCGGACATCGGCAGAAGGGACCAGCACGAGGTCCAAGAAGCTCAGCACCACGAAGCCTACCTGCCGGGCATCGGCAGAAGGGACCAGCACGAGGTCCAAGAAGCTCAGCACCACAAAGCCTACCTGCCGGACATCGGCAGAAGGGACCAGCACGAGGTCCAAGAAGCTCAGCACCACGAAGCCTACTTGCCAGACCTCGGCAGAAGGGACCAGCACGAGGTCCAAGAAGTTCAGATAAGGCGCGGTCCGAGGACCTGGACCCACGAACTTCAACCACACTAATTAACGAAATCGACAGAAAGAAGTGTGAAGGTCGCGACGCTAACCCTGGAAGTGAGTGACAAGAAGACAGTGTCCTAGGACTAGGACAAGACCAGGAAGACACATGCAGAATGCGTGCGCTGCATGGGGAAGCCTGGCCAGAGAAGATGAAGAAGATTGGACCAGAGTACGTCGCGAGAAGAAGGAGAAGGAAGAAAGATCTAAGTGGCCACCACCACTAAGAAGATAAGGAGGAAGAAGTAATCAGAGTGGCACGACTGTCAAGTTAAAGAGAAGGAAGAAAGAACAGAGTGGCCTCCGCCACTAAGAAAAGAAGAAAGAAGACACCCCTGCGGAAAGAAGGAAAAGAACAGGCACTGGAACACCTGAGTGCAATAGAAGACAAGCCTGGCAAGAGCACCGGCAGTGCAGAACAGAGACAACCACCTACGAGCCATCCATCCACACGGCGATCGCAGAAGAGAGCAAGATAGACTGTTGGCTACATCTACCTCTGGGGTCTGAGCGGAAGATTGGATGGCGAGACTACTCAGGCCTCTGGAAGTGGAGGACCTGACCTACCTCGCACCAGCCCGTGGCAAACCAGAAGCAGAGACCTCGAGGGACTCTGGTGGCAGCAAGTCCCGCACGAGAGACAGACCTACTGAAGCATGTCTGCAGGACCCAAGAGGATGCAAGCCTCGCGAGCAATGAAGAGAGTCGACAACTCAACCTTCAGGTGGAACTAGGACACGACGGTGAGGCTCGTGGAGCGCCCTGCTCACGGCCCGAAGGCTATGGTAGAGCAACGCGACCAAAAACACCAGTCCAGTGGAAACCTGGCAAAGAGGTCCTCCCGGACATCTTGTGGCAGAAGAAAACCGGCGAGAGGGGCATCCTAGTGAGAGGGATGTTCGCACCTACTCTATTCACCTGCCAAGAAACACACTGAAGCCTGCCTGGAAACATCGCACAACCAGCATGGAGAAAAGAAGCTGGAAGACAAACAACAACCATGTCATCCATCTCTCTTTAACTATTCATCACCAAGAGAGCAAAGCAAAATGCAGGGCTGAGAACAGCGGACAGACAGCACTGACAAAGAATGAACCCGCCGAACAACTGGGAATCGTGCCACTAAGAACTGTTTAATCCAGAACACAAGAACTATACTGCCTGCGGCTTGCAAGCAGCCAAAGAGACTCATTTTGAAAGCGCAAGTCCAATGTTATTTTCTGTGTTTTATTTCCCCCACAGGTTTTTGGACTTTTCACGTTTGGTTTAATATTTAACCAATTTGGGGAGGGATGTAATGCCCAGCACAAGTCAGCATTCTAGTGCTGAGCCTGTAACTACACTGAACACCCACCCACCACTGATGTCACAGGTCATGTGACACAGTACCAATAAAAGAGGCCGAGCGCACGTGCTCTGGGCCAGTTGCACCAGATCTCCAGTGTGTCCTGCGTCAGTGCATGAGTGCATGCCAGCATGAGGGCCTAGGGCCCACCACAGCCCTTTACAAGTAGGACGTCCAAACCAACATGCGCACTTACATATCTCCAAGCTGTTGCATGGAGAAGAGCAGGCATAGGCTCACTGTCCTTGTGGGGTGGTAAAACCAGCCCGCTCCACCCGATCCCAGCGCTGCTCTCATGCTGCATAATAGTATTGCCAGCATAACAGCAGCGTCTGGAATGGCGTAGGGGAGTCTGGGAGCCTGTGCACCCCCATGGACCGCAGGCACATCACAGGAGCAAAAGAGCACCCAGGCAGCAGCTGGCAGCAGGTAAGTAATCTTAATGTAGAGCTTTATCTCTTTCTCCCAAGCTCCACAACGAGTTATTTTATAGTGCTTTATGGATCTTTCCCAGTGTCTACAGCAGCGGAGGGGCAGTAGCTGAGTGTCTATTGTAGCGCTGAGTCCTGCGTGGAGGAATGGAGCTAGGAAGCACCTTAGCAGCAGGAAGGAGGGGCTGATCCCCCTTTCCATCTCTCGGTTTCGTTGTCGCTTTGGTCGTGTATAAATTGTATTTGCATGACTTCCATGGAAAAGACTGCCTCTCCAGAGAGCTTATTTATTTCCTTGCGTTTTGTGGACATGTTAACTCCTGCGATCCTCCCTCAACAAGCTCTTTCCTCTGCTACTTACTTCTGCGTACTCCAAGTGTATTCAAGTACAATTGGGTTGTATTTCCGGTTCTACAGCAGTCTTTGATGGGTGCATTCAGTGTGGAAGGATGCGAACCCCTGGACAGCTTTAAAGCATGATTGTGAACTCTGGGGTTGTCTTATCTTAAAATTTAAGAAGGAGAAACGCATTATGTGTCTGTGATGAAAGGCCTGCTTTTAAAGGATACAGTTTGCTACTAACGGGTGCAGGGAGCGCACCGCGTTTATTCGACACTTCACAATCTGTGAATTCAAGAAAGTTCAACGGTTTCAAAAGCAACAAACATAATGTTAGAATATGATAGGGTGTCTTCAAAATTTAAAAAAAAGTATTTCTGGAGCCTGCAAGAGCGTTTCACCTCATTGCTATATAGATTGTATCTCTCCACTATAAGGTATTTACTAAAAGTGGCAGTTTTTAAACCTGAACTTAGAAACATTGCAGACCCCACAGCGATTACAATGCTATTATTGAAGAGGAAAATCAGGGGTCATGTATACCCTATATGTGGGCTAGATTCCTATCATAGATGGATCAAAATGTCACCATGTTAAACCAATAAAAAAAAAATCTTGGCATTTGAACTCCTCTGGACCCTCCCATGGGAATACGCCACTAGCTTGTAAGCCAAAATCTGTTTATTGATTTTATGACCACTTTCAAATTCTACCAGCACCCACTGGTACACACCCACTATTGATGAAAGGTGCAGTGTCGGATTATTGTTGCGTGATGGGGAGGAATAGTTTGTAAAAAGTCTTGAGAAGCATGTGCATTAAAAACATTTGAAACAAGGGGTCTTCTCTCTTCTCAATCTGGTTTTAGGGCTGGTCACTGCACAGAATTCACCTTGATGTGAGTCACAGAACAACTCTTACTCCATCTTGATAGAGGTGGCACAGCAGCATTGATTTTATTTGATCTTAGTGCCGCATTTGACACCGTATCTCACCTGTTACTCTTCAAAGACTGGAGGATATGGGTGGTTTGGGACCTGGCCTTGACCTGATTAAGTTAATTTTTACAAGACCAGACTTTTTAGGTTTTCACTAGAATCCATACCACCAACTCCCATTCTCTATTCTCAGACATGCCCCGATGTTATTTAACATTTATGTGCGTCCCATGGTGGACATTGTGGAAAGTTGTGGTATCTCTCTTTTTTGTTATGCACATGACATCCAGATTATTTTCACTGTTTCACCTCAGGATGATCACAGCTCTGACACGTTGAATATCTGTCTTGTGAAAGTGGCTGCATGGATGAGCAAATAAAATCCCATAAACTAAATGGAGATAAGACAGACGGTTTGCTAGTGGATAACAATCGTCATCTTTGGGGACCTCATCTCTGGCCAGACGCTCTTGGTTCTCCTCTGGTCCCTGTTTCTGTGCTGAAGAAGTTGGGTTTTTGGCTTGATGAAAAGCTTTTGATGAAATATCAAATTATGAAGATAGCCTCCACCTGCTTTGGTGTTTTCTGGTGGCTCAAAAAATTACTTTGGTTACTGCCTGTCTATGCCCAACGAACGGTGATATAGGCATTGATTCTCTTTAGGTTGGACTATGGCAACATCTTTTATCTTGGGGCCACCAAAGCCACACTCAAGCATATGCAGACAGTCTGGAATGCAGCCGCTAGACTATTATTCCATCCCCCTAAAAATTCCTCCACTTTCAATCTTCTCCGAGACCTTCACTGGCTTCCGATTGATAAGCAGATAGAGTTTAAAGCATTATGCTATATGCTATGTCCCAATCAGGTCCACGGTATCTTAGAACACTTGTGAAACACTATTGTCCAAGCTGTTGTCTGCAATCAAGCAGTAGCAATCTTTCTATAGGGCCCTGAATTGGGAGAACCCGACAGGGTGGATGGCCTTTCTCTTATCTGGATCCGAATGTGTCAATCCTTCAGTGGTTTTCGGGAACTTCTAAAGACTTGGCTCTTTTAAATCTACTGCCTTGGTATGGCTCTGATGTATTACCTACACTAACCTAGCGCTGGGAAACCCTGTTGGGTAGCTATGTACTCTATAAAACTATATACTAATAATAATTAAGACACAACCCAAAGCTCTTGACTTTAAAGAAATTTACATACGTTTTGTAGCACATATGTGGTCACATTAGCTAGTCCTAAGGTTCAGCCGTGGACTTCATTAAATGTTTAACATTTCTTTCTTCTCCTATGTCCTTCTTTATTACTATCAATATGGCTGTGCTCATCGGTGCAGTTCCCAAGTAGATTGAATTGACAGTTCCTTTATTTTAATATGTCCACTTCCCTGTGTTACATATATGAATTTTATATATAGCCAACAGCTACATGAACACTGTGATTTCCTGAAATGTAAATTGTAAAAAATTACATTTCAGGAAATCACAGTGTGGCACAACAGTACAACAGGCCGCATTCACAAAACAATAGTGAATTTGCTACCGTAGATATATGTGGGGGGTAGATTTACTACCAGGTACATGTTCTCCGGCGTACCACTGGGAATGCCACGCGACTATTCCCAAATGTTCCTTTGTACCAAGTTCTCCATAGTGGAGAGGTATGCACAGGGGGAATGGAGCACCCTTTGCAACTGCATACTTTTTCTGTTTTATTCTCCACAGGGAAAAAAAATTCCCTCTGTTTTTGAGTCTTTGTTGGTGGTCATAAATTTTCAAAACGTTGGCTTTGTACCTTGTGACAAACTGATGGGTGAGCAGGAACGGAACTACCAGCGACGAGGAAAATATCTTGAGTTGTGCTCATTCACACCTGTGGTTATGGCTGACAAAACAGTTGGTAGGAAAAGCACTATATTATGGTGTGGTGGCGCATCCAGGGGGACTGACACTGGACGCTGGGGCTCACGGTTCGATCCCTGGCATCAGCAGCAGGTCAGCCCAGCACCATTTGACACTGGGCAATTGCTTGCCTAATCTTCCCAATGGCCCCCTAGCGCCGGGATGCCTCCGGATAGCTGTGCGCTTTCCAAATACTGAATTGACATTAAAAAAAAATGTTGTTGTTAAGAAGTCCCAGTCTATAGATTTGTACTACACTTTGCCAAATCACAGTACCGAAGTCATATTTTCACATATTTTCACTTTGTCAAATGTTATACACAATGGGAAATTGGGGTAGGTTGGGTTATAATTTAACACTTAAATTCACATTGAAGTTCTCATAGGAAATGTCTGCCATAATAACATTTTAAAATGGCTGTAGTACACCTGATTTGGCAGGCATGCGGTTATTGGAAGCGTGTGGTACCTTTGGTTGGTTTGGTGTATTTTTATTCAGCATTTGATTTATGTGTATTTCCGTTTATGTTAATGCACATTGGGAACATTTTGAAAAATTAAAAGATGTGGTCTCGGTGGTTGAATTTTCCCAGTATTACCAACTTCAATTAACGAGAAGGGCTGAATTTAAGGGTTAGCCATCTTGTTTCCATGGATTGGGGACATCAGCGTGTTAGCAAATTGAAGCAACGAAAATAACTCAAATTGCTGATGTAAGCATAAATACATGTTACACCAGTAAAAAAGTTTCCAGGGTATCCCATGTTGTTAGGTCTCGCCTGTCGATGCGCATGCGCATCGAGCAAGCGAGAGTATTGGGACTTATCCACTCTTTCCCCAACTTGCAAGGAATCGTGGCGATTCCTTGCAGTGCCCGTGACTTTTAAGCTCAATGCGCATGCGCATTGAGCTTAAAAGCGCGTGCACATCAGTTCCCTCAGCCGCACTCCAGGCCCCTGCTGCTTTCACACCCCCTCCCCGCTCCGCCCCCTCCCCTGCCCGCCGTCTGTTCCCTCAGCCGTCTGTACCCTGCTGCTTAACACCCTCTCCCCCGCTCCGCCCCCTCCCCGCCATGTCGCATTTCTCCTGCCCCCTCCCCACAGCAATGCCCTCCTAACAACACACACACCCTCTCCCCCGCTCCGCCCCCTCCCCGCCATGTCGCATTTCTCCTCCCCCCTCCCCCCTCCTGGGTCAGGTTACCCTGCTTTCTCTTTCGCTTTTTTTCAACCACATTCCACCATGGACTGGGACTTGTTTACTGTGCTTGTGTTAACATGTCTTTCCTGTGCGTATAGCAAGGCTTGTTATGTTGTGGTTCGCGTTTTTTGCTTTCCCCAGAGTTCTTCGTTTATACATGTCCCTGCATGTTTGCTTTGCCCATGTCCCTCGGTGTTACTGTGTCGGAACATGTTTTTTGCTGTTCTTCGGGTCTGTGTCTATTTACCGTTCCTATGTGTTTGTATTTTCCATGCCTGGGTTAATTTGTGCCGTTTCCGTGTTTCTGAGTGAGTGAGTGAGTGTGCGTGTGTGTGGGTGGTGTGTGCGTGTGTTCGTTGGACCCTTCGTCTTTGCTGTGCTTGAGTTTAACTTTGCTTCGTGTGCTCGAGTCCATGTGTGTTTGCTTTTTCTGGGTAATGGTGTTTGCTAGCAGACCGGTTTTCTTGTGTGTTTGCAGGCCCTGTCTTCAGAGACCTATTTCTGTTTGTTGTGTCGCGATCATGTGTGTCTTTCCTGTTCCCCACTCCTTATGCGTTTATTGTTTCTGAGTTGTTGGGTCGACCAGTAGACCATACAACTTATATCTGATTAACCAAGCATAGATGTGCCCGTGAACATATGTCGAGAAGGGCGTGCCCAGGCACAAGGTAAACGTCAGTATAGAGAAATGAAGGGGGAAGGCCGGAAAGTGTTTTTTGTAACTTTATTCACTGCCTCGGTAAAGCATTTTTAATTAAAATCAAGGCAAAAAGGACCAGTGAAAGGTAAATAATGAAATGGTTTCAAAAATTCCGACACTATTGGCACCTGTTTTGGCGAGTGTTATAATATATATATATATTTTAGTCCAAGTCAGAAAATGTGCTGGCCAACTCGAGCGTGGCTGTGTTTCTGTGTGAATCGCGCTGCCCGCCTCTTGTTTTGTCTGGGAAGGCCTGACTCATTCCTGTCAGGCTGGCGCCGACAGATCCGCGATGAATCCGTCTTTATTCTATTTCCTCGCATGAAGTTTTACCATGAAACATACGGGTGCTCCCAGTGGAATCCTGGGCCTGTTTTCGGATTGACCTCTTTGTTTATTAGTTTGCGTTAATCTGGAAACGAAACAGCACATGCCACAATTAATAACCTCTTCATTCTTCTTATTAAAAGGACATTAACGTTGTGAACTTGGTGTTCGGTGGGCAGATGAAGTTCGGGGGCTAGTTAAAATTTCAGGGCGCATTTACATTTTGCTGCACTGAAAATAACTCACCCACTAAAACACAAAACTGCTATTGAGCAAGGAATTGAACATGTAAACATATGGACTTTGTATACTGATGACAGAAAATCTCACCAGCATGCAACAGGGTGCAGTTAAGAGTCACAGTATTTTATTTTTATTTTTAGGTTTGGTATTAACCAATATATAAAATGATATACTCAGTGTACTTCCTCAGAGGGTCTTTCAGTCATCCCTCATCATCCACTGATTTGTTGTTGCATCTTTGACGTTTTCTTTTCTCTATTACAGTATCAAGCAATAGGTCAACCTTTGGCTAACTTCACTGTAGGCAGGGGCACTAGAATTATGTGGTTCTGTGGCTGCAGATTTTTCACATAGTTAAGGATTCGCCGCAGTTGCCTCAGTCATAATCTATCATCTGGTGCATTTTCTGCACAGTTTAACAAAAAAGAAATTGTCTCTAGCTCAAATGGATCAAAAGTTACAAATAAATGTGTTGATAAGTGTTTACCCGCATTGGAAGATACTTTTCAAAGGTGTACTGGTCATCTTGCAGTTGCTTATTTACCCTCACCCACACTCACCCTCACTCACCCTTAACGCCTCACCCTCACTCACCCTCAACACCTCACACTCACTCACCCTCACCCTCTCTCACCCTCTACCCTCACTCACCCTCAATACCTCACCCTCACTCACCCTCACTCACCCTCACTCACCCTCACTCACCCTCACCCTCACTCACCCTCACTCACCCTCACTCACCCTCACTCACACTCACCCTCAACCCCTCACCCTCACTCACCCTCAACCCCTCACTCACCCTCACCCACCCTCACCCTCACTCACCCTCACTCACCCTCAACCCCTCACCCTCACACAGTGCAATAGGTCTCGGAGCATTTGAGTTAGAGCTTTTAGAAATGTTTATGGCTTTTTTTTTTTTTAATTCTTTAGCATTGGCTACAGGAAACAAAAATGCTAAAGATTTACAAAAAAACCCATAAACAATTCTAAAAGCACTAACTCTAATGCTGCGAGACCTATTGCATTTCCAATGCTTGTTTTTTTTCTGTCTCCTTAACCTCTTCCTGCTTTTCTTGGATCTCTTAAACCTGTAGACACTATCTTTGATCCTCTGATAAGAGGTAAGATAAAGCGCCTGCGCGGGATTGGGGGCAGTGTTAACATCAAGAAAGTATGATGTCAAAGGCCTATAGCAGGATCAAAATAGTCAAAATAATGTATAGTAAATTATTAAGCTTCTCGAGTCAAATGAAGTTAGAAACCATGTTAATAAAGTTCAGATATCATTACAGATTGCAAAATATGGTTTATAGGCAAATAGGGCATTAGCCTAAGGCTCTATCAGAATCATATATAGAAAGTCTAGCCCAATAAATTGAGGGGCTTATTTACAAGCACATTGCGCTGCCAGTGTGTCACTTTTCAGGACACACCAGAGGCGCAGTGTGCCTGTCCATATTTACAAGGTCGCGTAAAGCCACCCTTTGTGGCTTTTCACAGCCTGGTAAATATGGGCCCCTTTCACGCATTACTCTGAGTCAAAGGGACGTTCCATGGGTGTTACTGTGAATGTTCCCACGCAACATCCATGGAAACTGATGCAGTCCCTGATTTACAAGGGTTTATAAACCTGGGAGGTGTAAGATTGGTGCAATGAGGAGAAATAGCTTTATTTCTTCTAGTGTTTCCTGTTCTATGTGTGCATACACCAAAAGAGGAAAACACCTCTTGTGAATGTTTTTTGCAGGAAGGTGTCCCTTCCTGCACATAATAATCACCCTTACAAGGCAGACACCCTTGCACCGTGATGAAGGAGGCCTGGGTTAGCGCATAGCAGCTCATTGTGCCCATGGGCAGGGGAAAAGGACAGGAATGCGCCTTATTTTGCAGATACTTTTTACAACAAAGGGAGTTTGGCCCATGCGGACGGAAGTGGGGTAAGGGCCCAAATACTGTATGAAAGAAGGAAACCCACACTTCGATAATTTCACACCAATTAGCTTTAGGATGAAAGAAGATAAACAAAGTTTAATATGTTCATCTGGGCGATTAGTTTCGCCGTTTTATTTTTCAATTTTATCAAAGAGTAAAAGTCACTTCAGTCTAGAGAAATCACACTGTCTTGAACGTACTAGCCACAAGCGTACGACAAGAAACTTAAATCAAAAGGTGCATCATAACACAACAATTTAACGCAACATACAACACCAATTGTAAAGACATATTACTAATGAAAAATACAATGTGCAAAAAACATGTGATATTGTTTCACAAAAGAAGAGGGAAAAAAACAATATATAACCATATATTTTTACATGCCAATATTTAGAGAATTGTTAAATTTGACCAATACGGAGTCTTTTGATAGATCTCCAAAAAAGTTCTTTTTTGGAGATCTATCAAAAGACTCCGTATTGTTCAAATTTAACAATTCTCTAAATAAACATGTGATATTGTTTCACAAAAGAAGAGGGAAAAAAACAATATATAACCATATATTTTTACATGCCAATATTTAGAGAATTGTTAAATTTGACCAATACGGAGTCTTTTGATAGATCTCCAAAAAAGTTCTTTTTTGGAGATCTATCAAAAGACTCCGTATTGTTCAAATTTAACAATTCTCTAAATATTGGCATGTAAAAATATATGGTTATATATTGTTTTTTTCCCTCTTCTTTTGTGAAACAATATCACATGTTTTTTGCACATTGTATTTTTCATTAGTAATATGTCTTTACAATTGGTGTTGTATGTTACGTTAAATTGTTGTGTTATGATGCACCGTTTGATTTAAGTTTCTTGTCGTACGCTTGTGGCTAGTACGTTCAAGACAGTGTGATTTCTCTAGACTGAAGTGACTTTTACTCTTTGATAAAATTGAAAAATAAAACGGCGCAACTAATCGCCCAGATGAACATATTAAACTTTGTTTATCTTCTTTCATCCTAAAGTTAATTGGTGTGAAATTATCGAAGTGTGGGTTTCCTTCTTTCATACATTATTTTGCAGATACGGCACATTCCTGCCCTTTTCTTTTGATGCACAGCGGCGCAGCAGGAAAGCTTGCTGCTCTGCATTGCCCTGCATCAAAATTTTGCAAACGGAGCCCTGAGAGTATAGATCTGCTTCAAAATCACGAGAGAAAAGCTTTGGCTCACCACTAATATGAGCCTTCTTTTATAGGAAAATGTATAAGAAAATCTACAGTCAGCATAAGTTGAGAAAGAATGCAACAACACATAGCCCATCCCAACTCCATCCACTAAATGAATAATGTAAGAAATTGGATTTCTGGTTGGCTGAGGTACTCACCCTGGCCAGGCAGGAACCAGCGCTCTAGTCAGGGTAAGCTAAGTGCACACTAAAAAATAACCTGTGACCACTTTCTGGTAGGATGGCACAGAAAAGTTAGGCTTATCTAAAGAGGCAATGTGTTAAGTATTTGTGCAACACACCCACACAGTAACACAATGAATACACTGCACAAGGACTCTGCAAAGGTTTATAAAAAATAAATTATGATATTATGAACAAAACAAGTCCAAAATGATAGAAATACAAGTAATACTTTTCAAGTTATGACTTTTTAGAGTTTATGTGTAAAACAGTGCTCAACACGTTCTTTGTATTATAATGATTTTAGGAGGTCATGCTGGACTGATGAGAAGCGACAAAATCTAATCTGGGGTCCTCCAGAGAGGTTGTCACCCAGTATCTTGATCAAATAATACCCTTTAGAGTAAGCAGGGATTCGAGGGAGGGGGGGGGGGCACTAGGCCCAAAACACCTGAAATAGCTAGAGACTCCTGTGAGGAAGCAAAGACCAGCTACATGTCTCCCACAGTCCCCGTTAATACACAGTGCCTTACGGGGAAGGAACTCTGAAGTCACCGTAAAGCGATTTCAGATAACTTGACTACATATTTAATTGCAAGAGAAATCCCTCTTCACATATGGTTCAACTCACAATGCTCCTTAGCCCACAGGAATTAAAAGGCTATCATAAACGTGCATTGGCATAGCCAATGGGTCTTGCCTTTGGGACCTTGTACGTTAAGGAAAGCTGAAGTGTGGGACTTCACGTTTGCATTTGCTTCGTATTTAGGATGCAGTGGATGTGGACCTGAGGCCTTACACTTCAGTTTTTTTTGTTTTTTTTACTTGCAGGGTCCCAGAGGCAGGACCTATTGGCTATGCCAATGCTTGTTTTTGTTGATTATCCCGTCCCAACCCTCTTGGCTGCATGCCCTGTGCCTCTCCACAGTCACTTCCCCTTTATTTTTCATGCAGACATGTAGCTACCACCAGTGGCTGACCTTAAGATACCTTTGACAGCAGCTCAGCTGGCAAAACCCGATCATGGCCACTCAAGAGTAAAAGATCTGTAACACAGATCGCATCCACAGATCATGTAAGATGGCCATCACTTGTGGCAACAGTCCGGTATCCTTGCCAATCAAAACGCAGAGGAGAAGGGGGGGCAAAATACTCCGCCTTCCAGTATCAAAGCCAGGTGTTACATTTCTATAAATACTCCAGACGAGGATATATAATTAATTAGGTATTTATTAAGTATAAGTACACTGAAACCTTATACTATAGGAGCCTGGGCCAACTGAGTTAAAATGGAATATAAGCCATCCAGAATTCCAGCCCATAATTCCACTAGCCATCATTGGCCAGGATGCTACACATCCCCTTTCGTTAACAAATATTTGCAAATTAATATTGTTAATAGATATGAATTGTATAAACACATTAATATCACAGATATACAATTTGTTAAATAACCAAAAAGCATAAATTAAAAGTTATACAAGCAATATTACAGATATAGAATACATGTAAGTTATACCATTAAAATTAAAATGTTCAACATTAAACTTGAATACATATGTTAACTAAATGGATTATGACATGACATAATCTTTACACCAAGCTGGTTTAGACTTCAATCTTGAAGTAGATGCATTTCTTGTCTCATTACTGTTGTTTAAACAAAACATTACATGTTCCAGAAGATGTAGGCCATAAACATTTAGGCACTTTCACAACCTTGCTCATGCTCCACACATTTCCATCAGTTAGTTCTACTACTTGGTGTTACAACCCTGACTATTTCCATGGGAATGGAAAACTTAGATTCTCCAGCCTTTATTAATCTTCCCTTCTTTACTCGAACCCATTCCCCAATATTAAATTGAGACAAAGAATTTTCACATCTCTGAGATGAGGGGAGAGGAGTTGGCCTAATGGCTAGGGTGCTCGACCTTGGACCTGGGGATCTGGGTTCCAGTCTCAGTAACGACGCCAAAACCTCCTGTGACTCTGGGCAAATCACTTAATCTCCCCGTGCCTAACAAAAACCAATGTGTGTCTTCATGTAACGTAACTGGTACTATGTAAAGCGCTCTGATACCCGATTCGGTTCGGGTCTAGTTCACGCTATATAAAACTCTGCAAAACAAAACAAAGACATGGACAGCACTGATGCAGGTGCCGGGCTGCGGGAACTACAGTCCAATAACCACCCTACATGCCAGGAGGCCAATATAGATATGTGCCATCATACCCTTATCTAGTAGCATACCATTATATTTATATGCATTATTGGTGTCAGTCATTATTAATAATAATATTAATAATAAAACAGACACTTGTAAAGAGCAACAGCTACCTCAAACAGAGGTGTCCCGGTGATGTTTGTGGGGCTCCATACAAACACCCATATATATTTTGGAGACTTCATATAACGAATACAATACTGTTATACATTTAGCGGCCGATTCCAATTAATGACTGTTAAAATCAACTAACTATTATCATAAGTGGGCCCAATGATTAAGGACCTGGATGGTCCATGGAATTAAGGTGCTTTAATGACTCACATGACTCCTGCCTAAAAAATGTTCGAATGTCTCAGTACATTAAATAGCAGGAAAGTCTTTAAAGAGAGACCCATAAACAAAGGGTAACAAGAAGGCTCCAAAAAATCACACATGCATGTTTTCTGTTCAGATAATAACCCACATTTTAAAATAATGCGATATAAAAAATTATTTTATTATCACTATGCTATATATGAATGAAAGTGTCATAAATATACCACATTTGAAAATACCCCATTCATACCATACTCATAAACATATAACTATGCAAAATTAAAAACATCATTTTATTGTCTTTTTAATAATAAATTATTGTGCATGGGACTTAATTTTGTAATGTAAATTAGTTTTGTAAGAAGGCACATTTAAAGGAGCGAAATAGCGCCTAGGTGTGAGGAGAGTTAATGGACCCTTGGAACAATAAACACCATTGGTCAAAATCATTATCTCTAGTCAATAAAAAAGTTGATGAGTACCAAAAGGCCAGTAATACGAAGCATCCATACATTACCGCAATAAAGCTATTAAATTCAATGTCAAGGCATAATAGACTTGGGCAATATCTAGTATCAATAGCCACGTGCAGTAAGGAATAGCCATACCAAGCAATCTTCACTCTCGATGGAGGCAGTATTAAAAAGTTGAATGGTACTAAATTGTATTACTGTATTGAGAATAACTGCATCAGCAATTACCACAATGTGGTTTTTGTATAGTTGTAGTGATTGACTACCACTACAGTGTTATTATACACTTATTGTTCAATTTAGCACTACATCAGAAACCACTAAATTCTACGTTTTAACTTCATTTTTATTAAATACGTCTTAAAATGTTTGTGTGGCTCCATACAAACACCCTTATAGATCTTGGAGACAACATATAACAAATACAATACTATTATACACTTAAGGGCCGATTCTGATTTTGGACGAAAGGTCTCCGAACAATGTTTGGAGCCCTTCTGCCTGCATCGGAAATATGCCGGCCGGATTCCTTTCTGACCGCGCCTTTCCAATGGGTTCGGTCAGGAAGGAATCTGACTTGGATTTCTGGATGGCTTATGACAAGCTCGGAGAGACCGTCCGCCGTACGGAAATCCTTCAATAGTCCCCCGGCCAACTCTTTACGACCGAAGGAGTACGATGGCAGTTTTTCACTGCCTTTTTGTGCCAGTGTTTCCGGGACGAAAAGGCAGTCGGAAACTGTCTTTGGGGGCCTCCAGTAGGGCCCCCCTGAGTGAGAGGCTGCCAGATGGGAGTCTGGGGGACCTATGGTGCCCCTCTGTAGATCCCTGCACCAGTGGCAGGCACCTTGGGGTACTGGCTACAGGGTGCAGGGATGACCCCCTCCATTTCACAATGTGGGCATGCATTCTGCCCGGAATGCATGCTTCCATTGTGTTACATACGAATGCGACCAAACAGGTTTCGGTTGCATCGTACTCGCAGGTCCGAAACCGATGACAGTGGGTTGGTTGGTCATGGTTCCTGACCGATGTCAGACAGATCATCGGAATGGCTCGGTCGGAAAGGAATCCGTCCGGCACATTCCGATGCGGGCGGAAGGGCTCCGGACATCATTCAAAGCCCTTCCATCCAAAATCCGAATCGGACAAAAACCACTCCGTTTTACTTTTTACTTCATTTTTATTAAATACGTCTTAAAATGTTTGTAGAGAGAGAGGAGTTAGTTGAATTTGGTTTAGCCCCTTTCAGACATTGGATCATTTGTGTTTTTCATGGTTGCCATTGTTTGGGTGTGCTGTCCATCAAGCATAAGGCATATAGTATATTAAATCTGTTATCTGTTGCATTTTCTCTAAATTCTATCTCACTTTATAAAGCACATTAGTACATATATTAATTAATTCACTATCAAACCTATTCAAATCAAAAATATACTGTACATGTGTGATCAAAACTAAATCTAGTTCAAATTTTTAAAAGAAAAATGTGCACTTAGGTATATAAATATACGACTATATGAAATATAATGGGGGTACTTGAGCAGAAAATGCAAGCTCACCTGACCGGCGGTGCTCTGCTCATGCCAATTGCACCCGCAGAGAAACAGGTGAAGGTGTTCTAAATATACAATTGAGATATTATTTTCTCTATACAAGTGATACCTATCAATATATAGTAATTACACTCAGAGCCTAGATAATGACTATTCCCATCATAACTCAGCATTTGCATTTTTATTTATGGCAAAGAAAACAAGCTTACATGATTAGACTTGTGAAAAGAAGTATGCAAATATCTGTTGAGGCTAGACCTTCTTTATGATCTGTATTAAATCAAACAATAGTGCAGTTGGGATCATGTATATATTAGTAACTACTGTGCAGTGGATTGAATTTATTCAACAAGTACATCAAAGGAAAAAGCATATATTGGGGACATAAAGAGAAATAAAGCTGCATGTAAAAATGTAATATAGGTATTTTTTATCAAATATATATTAAATAGCCAAAGAAGGTGCGACAATAGTAAAAGGTTGAATGGTGCATCACTTGTGTAATTAAAACATGCTAATAGTGAAGAGAAATAAAGTTGACGTACTTAGACGCAATGGCTGTCAAGAGTGGACTAGAGTAGTGCTACAGTGATTGCTTCATCCTATAGTCAGAAGAAAACAAGATAGTTGAAATTTATAAGGATGTCGATGTTTTTTTACCCCAGACAGGCGTATTACATGGGTCATTATCAGGACACAGAGAAATATCAGGCATAGTTAAAATTTCTAAAACAAACTCTAAAGGAAAATCAGAGCCCACTAAAAAACAAATGCAAGCTTATTTTTATACCAATTCTGGTGTAGCTCACTGAGAAATGGAGATACTAAGCATTTACAACTATACTAATACAATTGCAAACTTCAAAGAAAACAAATAATACCGGTCAAAACTGCATCTACCCAACAACTACTAACAAAGCAATCACAACCATATACCTTTCCACCACCCCTTAACCCACTCCCAAACCATAAAAAATTAAAATATAACACCATCAAGACAAAATGAAAAATATCTTACGCTCTTCCATCACACACATAGCTCCAGGACACTGCACTGTACTCTCCACAAGAGAAAAAAAACTAACATATAGCTATATTGAAATATATAGAACAATCCAACTCACAGAAAAGTAATGAATAGACAGGGATAATGCTTTTCATGATGAAACCACCCCAAAACCAACTTTATTATGGAAAGTAAAATAATGCAACTCTAAAAACAAATCAGGGATCCAAATAATACTTTAGAGGATCCAAAAACTCACCAAAAAAACTAAATAAATAAAGAATGAAGCGAGCATTTCCATGTGGAGATCCCGTAAACCCCTGCTTCAATTAAAAAAAAACTTGTTTTCTGATACAAAGTCCACACCCTCTGCATCACCACCATTAGTAATCACCCTTTTGGCACAAAAAAGAAAAAAACACCAAGAAACAACCAAACATGCCCTTCCACATGAATGATAAAAACCATTAAAAATGTTTTCACAAATAATTGAAATCTTAAATAAATCTAAAAACAATGTCTTATGTGTAGCATGCCGACAAGGCCTGGGCGATGTTTGCGGAGTTCAACTCCATTAAGTGCCAGAAAAACTCTTCCACACTAAGCAGAGTGTGTTAAGCTGCGCTGCTCGCATTGATTATTAGCGCCTGGAGGTCTGCAGCATTGTGACTGGCTCAGGGGAACCTGGCTGCTTCCTGTTCGGCCGATGGAGGATGTTGGAAAGAGGGGTATGGAGGTAAGTGTCTTTTTCCTTTTTACACCCACTTACTCCCTCGTCCCCTACCCCACCACCCAGGATTGTGCCGGACGCAAGTGTGTAAGAACTGTGACACCCGACAGAACTCATAGTTGTCTGTGCCCAATGATTTCAGGTTCCTGCTTGACACTCTTGTCATGCCTGTATCCTTGCAAGCCATTGTAGTGGAGCAATCATTGATTGCATGTTCCTCTTTCTATGCGTGCTGCAGAATAAAACACACAGAAAGACGATAAAATGAGGAGAAATATGTTTTTCCTCTTGTTACACCACTCCTACGCCTCCCCTGTGGAGTCATAAGACTCTGATGCATTCCTAGCTTTACAAAACTTTGTTAATCTGGGAATGTGTCTGATTCAATGGATGTTGCATGGGAACACCCACAGCAACACCCATGGAACACCCCTTCCACACAATAATCCGTGAAAGGGTCCCTTATTTACAAGGCCAGGATTAGTCACGCATGGTGATCTTACATGGCCTTGTAATAGATGCATGTCCAATGCACCACCGGTGCGCCAAAAAGTGATGCACCAGCACAGAATGGCCTTGTAAATGAGACCCTATGTCCGTTCTTTGTTCTGCCTAGTTCATAGCCACTGAGGGAAGTCAGTTTTCCATGAGATGCCAGTGCCACCAATGCGCCATTGTGCAGGCGGGTCTCTCTGGAGAAAGTTTCAGCACTACAACCCAATAGTCCACGATGAACTCTTGGTCGACAAGGTCCATAGGAAGTTCTGTGTTGCTTCAGTCTGCTCTTCGGCTCTATCCTTACTTAAAGAAGTACAGGACGTTTCTGTTGTGATGGTCTAAGGGAGGTTGAAAAAACAATACATTCTGCAGCGCCCTAGTAACCCTTTTTGGAAACATCATTTAATCTTACTGATATTCAATCACCCCTCTGTGACCTTCCTAGTTTCGGAAACATAGTATCAGGTAAGTAAGTGTAAAGGGAGGGTAACCCAAAAAAGTGTTCAGGGACTCGCATCTCCATCTTCTGTCATCAAAGATGCAAAGCCCCTCCTCTTAGAATGTCTATTTCTTTCAGGCAAAGCTCCCTCAATGTATTCCTGACAATTGTTAATGTGACAAATTGGCTATATCTAGTGACAACTAAGATGCATTAAGTGAGGTTAAATTTGGAAGAGAACTTGTTTAAAATGATATGATTGAGAAAGAATGCTTAAGTTTTGAATTTCTTATAGCAGAGCTAGAGAAGGGTCATATTTCCAGTTTTAAATGCACATTGATAGAGCGCAGGTTCTCCTGCCCAGAATTTTACCATAATCACCTGGGCCCATAAAAATATACAACTTTGAACAGGTAAACCTACGCTTAACCAGTGATTTACTTTAACCTTTTTTAGGACCTACACCCTGACTTACAAATCCTTGTCACTGGTACCTAGAGTCCTAAGGGATCAAGGGAGTTAGCAAGAAAATAGGTAGTAAATAAACATTTGCACTCATAACCACAGACTCGGGAAAGATTTAAACGCTTTATCTAAATATTTTCTTAAATGTTAGAGTCCATACTAAATCAATCAATGAATAGACTGAAAGCAAAATGATACAGAAATATTATGAGACTTTCATTAAGCATTGAAACATAGGAAGGGTAACAAAATGGAAATAGCACAATGACATGCCCGGGCAACTTTATATTTCCCTAGAATGATGTGAAGACCAACCCTGGCCTCGGGTATGGGATAAAGGACAAGGACCCCGATAGTACAGGTGCCAACAGGATAGAACAGGTGCAGACCAGAATCAGTATTAGTACGGACCAAATTGGATCAGGACAGGACCACCGCAGGTCAAGACCGGCACCCACAGCTAAAGTGCAACGCCAGCGTCACACCCCTCTATGCAGCTAACAGTCCGACCCTGATTGGGTTAGCGAATCTTTTCCCACAGGAACCACGATTGGGTTATCGAATCTTCTGACAGAGTGCTCCGCCAGCACCTCTGCTCTCAATCGCCTATTGAGTGCGTTGGGTCAGTGACAGGTCAACTATTCGGACAAGTCGGACAATCTAACTAGCTAAGCCTACCTTAGTTATACCATTTTCCAGGGCAGTGTACCACCCCCCAATGTTGCAAATGTGTGTATTCCCTCAATTTGATTGGTCAAAAGACGAGGAGAGGTCATCACACCATACCAGTTATAACGGCCATGCTCCACAATATTCAGATCAATGTTCCCACCCAATATTTTATTTTCCCATGCACTTTTATTCCACCCGGCACTGAATGTATGAATAAGAATTACAATGTAATATAACAATTTGTTGAGCTTCCTTCCAAAGGGTCAGAAGGTAAGGTTCCCATGAGCATCTTCCAGCAAGTCAGGAGTTGGCAGGAATTCAATGCCATAGCTTGTAGACTCGGGTGAATTTGGCGCATGCTCAGTTTCAGGACCCAAGATGGAGCAACATTGTTCTTGATCGGTCTGAACATGAGCTAATAGCAAAGTCAAAGAAAAACAATTTTAGAACAAAGAATAAATGAATGCACTGTATACCACTTATCTCTACTCTATTCCCATTACTTTATTTTACCTACATCATTAGAGATTATGCAGAACGAACAACTTAGTAAAAGCAGTAATGCAAGCATTAGCGCATGAGAACATAGAGCAGCCATCTTTAGTTCTAGTGCGCAGAAGCAAATTTTTCCCACCAAGCAGTAAGTACGTCATGTCACATGAGTATGACAGATGCATGCGCAGAAAAGTTCCCGCGTTGTGGCGGCCATTTTGGGTTAATCGAGTTACGGTTAGTAAAAGCACATATGCAAGCTTCCCCAGCTTACTAGAAATGTCGTGTTTTGCATTGTTATTAAGACAAAACATGTTTATTAGTGTATTACAGTTTATTTCGAGAGGGCTGATTACAAGCAAGTCTCTTTACGAGTGAAATCTTGCTCCATCAATCCCCTCTTTGATGATAATTTATATCATTACTTATTACAGAAACAGATGCCAACTTTTAGGCTTTTCCCCATTATTCATGTGGAAGTTTTTCATTTTCTTTTACAAATCCCCATTACATTCTTCAAGCTCGATTTCACTGAAATTTCTTTTCTTCCCTTTCTAATTTACCTTATATGTTTTCTTGTGTTTGCGAAATTTGCAACACATGATTATCCCTAAAATCAGTAGTGCTACTCCCATAATTGGCATCAGTATTTTCCCTGCAAAACGTTTTCCTAAGTTATTGAACCAACTACCTGTTGAGGAGAGACCACTAATCAGTCTCTTCCATGCACTGTCGTCCTCCAGTGGTTTCAATTCTTCTCTCAAATAGGTAATATTTCTCACATACCTGTTAATTTCTACGCTTTCGTCTGGAATGTAAGTGCAACAATGTTGCGTCTTCAGCATTCTACAGACTCCGCCCTCTTTTGCCAATAATATGTCAAGAGCAAGTCGATTTTGTAAAACCATTGATCTTACCACAACTAATTTGGTATTGATCATCAAAAATCCACTAGCAGTGTCAGTCGATAAGCAATCTACCACTGTCGATAATTTGAAGATTCTTTGAGTGTTCAGAGGTACTCCCACTGAAGGTATTATTGCACTAAATATGTCACCTACAATTTCAGAAAATTATGCTCTTTTACTATGAGTTAGTCCATTAGTTTCTTCCTTGCTTCCAGTGATTTTCCCTACGTGGTACACCTTTGGGAATACTATTCCAAAATAGCAACTCCAGTACCAATGATCAGGCAATTTAAACAGTGGCGGCTGGTGAAATATGAAAGTGGTGCGGCGTAAAGTAATTGGTGGAGCACACCGCAGCAAGCGAGCGTGAACCATCCACGGGGGATTCGGGGGTTCCCCCCCCCAAGAAAATTTTGAAAAATGAGTTGGCAAATGGTGCATTTTCAAGACTTTCTAAAGCCACTGGGCTAAACAGAAACAGGCCACTGCCTCCCCTCAAACTATCATCAGTTCCAAGGTCTCATGAATAAACCATTCTAAATTGCAATAAACCACAATTAATTTTAATAATGTTGCATAAATTGGTTGGATCTGTCTACTGAGCCAGTGCCTGCGTGAGATAAAGTGGCATTCAAGATGGCCCAGCAAAGTAAAATGCCTACTTTTTCCACATAGAATTGAATATCATATCAGTTAGTGATGTGAAGGATGCACCCTCAAGGGCCTGAAGGCTGACCACCATCTTGCTCTTATTTGCCAAGTGCAGGGTCACCATTCACTATGGCAAGAGCCATGCCCCACTATTTAAACACTGACTGAGATGAAGCATTCTGATAGCCAGGAGCAACTTTTAGGAGCTGATGCCTTATTGATCCATAACAAAGGATATTCTGGCTCCCCTGGGTACCTATCTCACTGCCCAGCAGAAGACTGGAGTGCCTTAAGAGACTATTCTTACTATTATTATTTATTTAGAGGGAAATTAGAAGACGCCCTCGGGGATTAACCTCCACTGCCAGTTATCTGTCTCCTCGTTTGAGGTAGTTCAATGGGTTAAAGTACGTGCTGAAAAGATGAGTGGATTAATGCTCCTGCTGCTCAGATCTGTGTATGAGCTGCATGCCGTTCATTCAAACTCTTTCCAGATAGTTCACCAGACTAAGGCACCTGCTGCAAAGATGAGTTTATTATTTGCAGATCTCAGGTTTCCTTCCCAGTAACAAAGGTCAGTGGGTTAATGTGTCAGTTGTAGAGAGCGATGTACAAACCTCTAAACTTGATCAAAAGATTATGCCCTGATTTGGGCAATACAGGATTTTATGCCTCTAAGGGTCATACAATGAGTGCAAGGAATGTGGGAAATAGGACTTCTAGTGCAAGCTATGTAACGTGCAGAGAAACTCTGGAAAATATACTGTGTTCTACATAACCACGCAGGTTACCAATTTTCCTCATTTGGTGTGCATCTCGCAAGTCAAAGCACAAACCAGTGCAGTGTGTGATGTCCTAGTGCTATAAATCACCAGCGCATACGGTGCATGTGCACTCCCTTATCCGGTGACTAATCTGGTGCTGTCGAGCCCCACCCACAGCTCCGGGTCGGGGGGGCAGCTTTGGAGGCCTCGAGCTCCAGAGCTCTGGTATTACATGTAGAGCGCTGTGAGAAAGGACAGGACCTGGACGCAGGGGCCGGTTGTGGACACTTCAGGAGGAAGGTGGGGACTGCTGGGGTAAATGAGCGCCCTTATCTGTGGTGGAGAGTGGATATCCCTCTATGCGCTAATCAGGGACTGAGCCCCATCAGCTCCCAGTGGGGCCATGCTGAGGGTCCACGGGATGTAAACTGTTGTGTACTGCCCTTGAAGATCATGATCCCGACTCAGAGTGCAGCATTGCAGGACTTTTATAGCGCTTCTGGCACAGTCACACTGCTGTAGGTGCTGATAGGGGGGGGCAGATCACAGCTGAAGGCAGGCTAACTTGCTGTTTTAAATTGTGCACTTGGCTGCCCAGATCGGACCACGCTACAGGGAAACCACACATGAGACAGGACGGCAGGTGAGGTATACAGCTTGTTGACTATTAAGTCAACAGCATCCAGGTCTCAATAAAGTTTGTTACAAAAAAAAAAGTCAACAGCATCCAGCAGTCCAGGCAGTATTTCCAGGGGCCTGAAGGGGCTGGCTGGAGGTAAGAGAAACCATGTCTGGGAGTTGTTGAAGAAAACATCACGTACAGCCACTTCTCCCCCCGACCCCCACACACATTGCCCTCCACCATGAAGACCTGCACCTGTGGCACACAGAGCACGTGGGTCCAGGGTTCTACCCGGTCACACAGCCAAAGCAGTCAGAGCTGCAAAACACAAATTCCCTGCCTGGGCCAATCAATGTAAGTCGAGTACCAGAAAACAAAATGGCACCATCAACATGAATGTATTACGTTTCTTTTCATGTACACTACCACCAGACCCATAGCCCAGAGAAGACAAACCAATTCATTATTTACTACAAACGTGCTGACAAGGAAGCTTAAGAAAGCAGTGCCCCTTATAATCAGTTGGTCCCTGGATCTGTAACATGAAAGTGCTGAAAAATGTGAGCCGGTTCTTTATGGAGAATGTCGATTCTCCAATTAACATGAAGAGAGAATCTTGATTTCATTAAAGACATACGGAGGCTAACATTATGCAAATACTTTTATTTGCTGCCCAACATGCAGCCCTTTAAAGAATACTATTACATCACAATAAAATAGAACTTTAACACATAACAACTAGGATGAACAGGCTCCTATCTTCCTCGTGGGCTGCGATGACACAGGAGTACAGTGAAGATTTCATCGAAACAATTATTCCTTAAGATTGTTATCTGAGAAGGAACAAAAAAATATCATATAGTGAAAAAGGTAATAGACAAATATCATGTTTTCAGATATAACAAGAAAAACATTTGACATTAATCAACCCAAACCTCTCAGGGAGAGGAGGGTGGGATAATGTTAGCCTCCGTATGTCTTTAATGAAATCAAGATTCTCTCTTCATGTTAATTGGAGAATCGACATTTCATTACAAGACCGGAGGCTACCATTATGCATGTTTAAAGCCATGCAAAGCTGCACCGCTAACATGTTTTATTGGTCTCAAGTAGAACAGCGAGAAGGTACTTGCATTAGACCAATCTGCAGCTTTAAGTATTTCGGGCAGAGAACCTCCAGCCCAAAAGACTTTGCTAGCCATTGCACCTCTAGAAGAGTGAGCACCAAACCTAGATAGATCTACACCTGCTTCATGCATAATCAGGCGTATCCATCTCGCTAGAGTTGCTGATGACACTGGCCTAAAAGGTCTAACAAAGGATAAAAGAAGTTGATCACATCCAGGAGGTCTAAAAACTGAAATCTTATTTTCATAACACCTCATGCAATTAACAACACATAACTTTTCACATTCATGAAAGAAGGGATAGAAGATAGATTCTGACATTGTTTTCGTTCTTCTCCAAATATCGAAATGAACACCTTCAGAAGAATAAAACCTATAGGAAAGATCAACAGCTTTAATATCAGACACCCTCCTGAAGGATATTAAACACAATAGGGTTGCTAATTTCATGAAATTCTTTTAAGGGAAAGTAATTGATTAACAGGCCAGGACATGAAAAGGTTAAAAATAAGATTAACATCCCAAAGAGATTCATAGCGAGCTCTAGGAGGTCTCCTAAGTCTAATGCCCTTCATGACCCTTTTGATTAGTGGATTACTACCGATAGCAAGGTTATTAATCAAACAATGACCTGAAGAGATGGCTGACCTATAACAGTTGATGGTTCTAAAAGAAAGACCTGACTCAAAAAGATGAGCGAGGTAATTAGCTACATATTGTAAAGGACATTGAACGGGATCCAGATCCCTTTCAAGGCACCAACCAGACCATTTGTTCCATATTCCTCTGTATCTCTTTCTGGTCCCAGGGGCCCATGATTCTTCCAGTAAACTTTTAGCTTCTCCCGAAAGTTCAGAATATCTTCCTGAATCCCTGATATCCTCCAAACAAGAAGGTTCATTTTCCCCTCCAAGACTAAAGGATGTTCTTCTCCATCTGGACCTTGTAGTAGGCCCGGACATGATTAGAGAATTAAACACACTGATGTTGCAATGGCTGTGTTCAATCTAGGCTGGCCAAACACAACCCAATTCTTTTTAACATTGATATAATACACAACCACTCTTCGAGCGTGCACTGAATGAAACACATTTAGATCACTGCTAATATACTTAGAAAGACACCCACTGCTGTAGATTTGACATGGACTGAAGTAGGTGCGAAATCAGAACCACATTGCACACAAAACACATATTGACTTAGAAATATTTAGACTATTTATTGTAAAAGATTTATATAGCGCGAACATGACCTTTGCGAGTATCAGAGCGCTTTACAATTGTTCGGAGAGCAGAGACAAATAGAATCAATAATATCATAGTATAGAAAAATAAAGGATATAGCAACACCCAAATAAGGTAAGTGGTGATTATTAATACAGACCTTTTCGGTATCATATTTTTGTTTGGTTTACTGGTCGAAAGCTTTCATGGGAACCTAGATGCAATCGTGTTTGTAGCACCAAGAGTCCTAGGCATTGTCAATGATGCACTACACAAAAAGAGTAAAATGGCATGGCAGCGTTCAGATTAAAAAAACAATTCCATGCATTACAGTGCAAGGCTGAATTAAAGATAAAACTACAGGCTCCTCAAACATCCAGACTACCCATTCTCCTGAGCTCTCCCGGGTGCTTAGGGGGTGATTTATTTCAGGTGTCCCTGCGTTTTTCTCTAAATAAATGTTTACACTTTCTGAGAAAAGTACTGTCGACCAATGCAAGTCGATTGAGGATTTTATGATGTTTCAGTGAGCTCTACCTTTTGAGATTTATCAGATATTTGCAAGGATATTGCCTCAGTCTGCCCCTCGGGTGAAGAAGTGAAAATAAACAAGGTTCCCCACTAGTCACTCACACGCAGCATCAAACACATCCCAGAGAGATTCAGAGCAAGCACAGCTTTCCAACCAGACTTGCCTCCAGGGTATAATGCTACCTGTGCAATACTGCGCTTCGGTGGTCAGCAGGAGTGTATGAGACAGGGCAGGGATGTGTAACTAAGACGCCAGCAGCCACTCCGGTGCAGGGGCCCCCCAAACCTGGGGGGTGGGGGGGCATTGCGCCCATGGCCAATATATCTGTAGGATTTGAGAGACTCCAAGCCCCCTCATCAAAGCTGCACGGGTGGCGGGGGCATCATTTTACGTCACACTGCTGAAGTGCACTATAACTATAAATGCAACTACAATACAATACTGTGCGTGAATATTCCGTTTTGCATCTAACAGACTCGAACTTGCTTCCAAACCATGACATGAACATTATGAATGACACAGAGCAGAACTATACTTTTCAAAAGCTTTTGTTGAAAACGGCAACTCCACTATTCTCCTGCTTTTGAGCCATGCAACTATACCCTGAAATATCTGCGCCAGTGCTAAAGCCAGGACCTTAACATCTCTTCAGTTTAGGGACTCCAAGGTTTGTACAAAAATGGGAGGCTACTTAATACTTAACATTAAACATACTATTTGACATTGCCACCGTCACCCACAAGCCTAAGCAGAGCCGTTCCTCTTAAAAACTTCAATAAATGCCCGCCTGGGCCTTACCTGGGTATGGGCTTTTTCTGTGGAACTGCTGAGCCGACTAATAACTCCAGGGAGACGAGTGAGTCACAGTCTCAACTAATCGGGGGGAACAGCATTGTCCGTGTCCACTCCGACCGTGACCTACCTTTCCAGAAAGTTCCAGTTCCAGCACAGGACACGCGCGGGAAGGGTCGAGCCTGCGCAGAGAATCCTCTGCTTCCCACCTGCCACACCCATTTCCCAACTCGTCAAAGGGTGGGTCTCACCACGCCCTGTAATGAGTTGGGAAAGCTCTCTCCACTCTCTGATTATCGTGGAGGGTTAGCAATCCCGGGCTTGGAGATAAAACGCCTGGGGCTAACTCTACCTTCACGCCATCGGGGGGTGGAGACTGGACCTTGAAGCTCAGTCTTTGCCGAGCTGATGACATCACAGCCTTCAGGGCTGTGATGTTCTCAGCCGGCAAACGCTTCTTTGGGACCGCAAGGGGGAGCAGTCAAGCAGAGTCACGTGAGCAGTGAATGACATGCCTCCAACCAGCCGCCACAACGAACAGCCACTCATTGACACGGCGCGGCATCAGCCAAAATATAGAGACTACTGTGACTTACAAAGCGAATTTGTAAATTGTCAAAGCATTTACAAAATGGATTTTTAAATTGTCTGAGCATGCCACTTTTAGTAACGGGGCGGAGCCCCGACGCCCTCGGGAAGAAACCGCCACTGAATTTAAAATATGCCTTGTTCCCACAAATGTAATAAATTCCAGGGAATACTGGTTCAGTACCATCTTTGAAACCCCAACCCCCAATAACTTTGAAATTGTGTTCACATTCACTGGAACCAATGAATATATTGTTATAATTATCTGTTTTCTCCCTATGGAGACAGAGTTTCCCTTTCTTTTCGAAATCCAGCATCATAGCAGCTTGAGTCTTGCCATTAGAGGTAAACTCTTTATTCTCAGCCCATTTAGGAATCTTCCGCTTATGATCAGTGGCTTTTCTATGGAAATCCTGTCTCCTTTTCTTGACTAAATCTAAAAACATCTTTTCTTTCTCTTGTAATATACATGTTAGATTGTCTTTGTGAGCCTAGGCTACAGCTGTTGATCCTACTGTTAGAAAATAATCTCCCATAATGTGTGTAGAGTCTCTAGTACTAGAAATGCGATTTAAATTTCTACGTAAAGGAACTTCAGAAAGATTACATCAAAATTAGAATAATAATATTGTAGTTTTCCAAATCTATAGAATAAACTAGCTAAAATGCTACATGTAATACCAAAGGTCAGTGGTAAATGATGGTACGTGAACCCTTCAGCTACTGATGTGGGCAACTTCATGCACACGTAGCAATCACTGATTTCCATAGCTTCTACATATTGTACTAACAAATTAGCAAATACATTTAAATGAGTTCTATTTCTAGCTCTTCTATAATGTAAGTCTCCCTCATCTGGTGCTTCTAAATATTCTCCAGGTTGCTTAAGACTAAATGCTTTCTCATGTATATGTATATCTATTGTCTTAGGTGGATCTCCTTGCTCAGGTATATTAGTATTATTCTGCATTTCTTTGCTCATGAGGTAAGGTATAGCTAATGTCAATCCACACCATACTATAACTACCATTACTATACGACATGTGCATATTCTACAACATGTCTTTAGACAATTTCTTTTCGGTCTTCCCTTAACATTATAATCAGCCATTTCTGACTAAGGAGACTTTATCCCCTCTTCGTAACTTTTCACAGACTTTAAACATGTGATTCTTTTCTCAAGTTGGTCTCACTTCTTTGTCAATCTGATCAACAATCAGTTTGTCATCACTCAATTCTAGATTTTCGAAATCTTCAAGTATGACGTACGTCCATTTAGGTCCTTTGAACTTGTTATTCAGTCTTTTCAAACGTGGACCTCTCCTTCTTGATGTCTCTGTGGATGGTCCAGTCTGGCTTGATATTTCATTTACTTGCTCTGGTTCTTCATTTATTGTTTTAAGGCGAAATTTCAGTCTTTTGACAAAACCAGGCCACTTATCTCCTTTTCAGAGTCTTTTAGCTGGCACTGTGCTTTGACTTTCTTCAGATGCTCTTTTATTTTCGTTCAGTTGTGGCGCTACTTGTTCTCTGTCAACTTCTGAATTCCTCTCTATCTGACTTGGTCCAGGTCTTATTTTTATTTCTTCTGCCTGGATACTAATCTGGCCTTGTTCAGGAGTTTGCAATACTTGACTTTGACTTTGACCTTGTTCCCCTTCTTCTTCCTGAACATGTTTTTCTACCCCTATCTGGTCCTGCTCAGGTCTTTGGATTTCTTGAATGTCTTCTGCCTGAGCTTTTGCCCTATTAACTTATCTTTCCCTCCACAGACTCTGGAGTACTGGCTGGAGTTTTCAAATGTCTGAGTACATCGATCTTTCCTTATCTGGTCCTCCTCAGAATTACTTGGATTTCTGTAATCTGAGTACATTTTTCTATTCCTGACTCATCCTCACTATCGCTCTGTCTATCTAGATAGGTTTGACTTCTGGTTCTCACAAAGTCTGCAGGTATGTCGACTACTGGAATCCATTCATCTTGACTGGTGCTCGGTTGTTCCTCATCAACTACTTCGGGATCAACTTCTTGAGACCCCTCAGCTGCACAACCTTCAGCCTCCATTTCATCAGGTTCGGTCACCCTCTTGGTGTGACTCGCGTGGATCCAGTTTGGAATTCCCCAGCACTTTACAGCAGTGGTAGTAACCAATATCACTTGATGTGGCTCTCCCCACCTTGGTGCTAGTCAAGATTCTCGAGTATGTTCCTTTATCACTACCCAGTCACCTGGATTCAGGTCATGTGCTGGAGTTGATTGTCTGGCGACAGCATCTTCCCCAACCTGGTGAGAGATAGAATGCACTTGGTCAGCCAGTTCTTTGCAGTACTCGAGCACTAAATCATCAGATATAGTTATCAGCTTGTGTCCTGGTACCCATGCCTGCCTCATTGCTCTTCCCATGAGTGTTTCATGGGGACTCAAGCCAATGTTTCTGTCTGGAATGCTTCTGAGTTCCATCAGAACAAGAGGTAAAGCATCAGGCCACTCCAATCGGGTACATTCATACATCTTTTCCAATCGTGACTTGATTGTGCCATTCAGTTGTTCTACCACTCCAGAAACCTCTGGGCGGTATGCACAGTGTAGTTTTTGCTGAATTTGGAACGCTTCACAGATCAGTCTAATTATTTCATTATTAAAATGTGACCCTCGGTCTGATTCAATCGTTACTGGAAAACTGAAATGTGGTATGAGTTCCCTCAGTAGTAACTTAGCTACAGTGATGCTATCATTCCTTTGGGTAGGGTAGGCTTCCACCCATTTTGAAAACAGGCAGACAATGACTAGGACGTACTTCAGTCCTCAACAAGGGGGTAATTGGATAAAATCAATATGGAGTCGTATGAAGGGACCTTCTGCCTTTCCAATCTTTCCTTGCAATACTACAGTTTGTCTTACCAGGATTCATTCTTTGGCATTTTATACCCCTCTGGCAAAGCCTTTCTGCGAAATTCCTGAATCTCGCATTGAACCAACTCTGTCTGAACTGTCTAATCATCGCGTCTCTACCTATATGTGAGCTTCCATGATGCATTCTAGCCATAGGAGCAAGCATACAATCTGGTAACACAGGTCTCCTATCAAGGTAAAATATAACACCATCCTCAGCCCTTCTCCGACATCCTATTTTCTCCCACTCTTCCTTTTCCTTTATTTCTGCCTCATTTTGCAAATCTCTCACTTCTTCCCACGTTTTCACTCTTTCAAGCAACATAAGTTGGCAGCTGTTTCCACTTGCATCGATTTTCTTATTTATTGCCATCTTATGTTTGGCACAATGCAGGGATAGTTGGTCACCATATCGGTTACCTGCTGTCACTCGGTCATTTCCAGATTGGTGAGCAGCACACTTGACCTCAGCCACTTCTTTTGGTAATTGAATTGATTCCAGCAAGACTTTTACATAATGTCCATTCTTAATAGGAGTACCTGAAGAAGTCAGAAACTCCCTTTGCATCCATAGTTGGCCAAAGTCATGCACAACCCCGTAACCATAATGACTGTCAGTCTATATATATGGTTACTTTCAAATTTTTCCCAAATTTGCTGGCTCTTGTCAATGCAACTAATTCGACTACTTGTGCAAACCTGACTCCTGGTAAATAGGATGCTTCCACTGGACCCCACAAAGTACACACAGCATAAGCAGCACTTAATCCTCCTTCCTCATGTCTCATACATGAGCCATCCACGAACAGCTCATATTCAAAAGTCAATAATGGCTCTTCTTTTATGTCTGGTCGGGGCTTTGTACTGTATTCTGTGCAATCATGCTCGACTTGCCCTTTCACGTCTGCGTAGTGTGAATCAGGTAACAGTGTAGATGGATTTAAGACAGTGCATCTAGCAATGGTCACATTCCCTGCACCTAGAAGAATTCGCTCATACTTAGTGAGCCGACAAGGAGTTAAATTACTGAGTACGTGTTCTGGTTCACAGAATAACTACTGAATGTGGAACATACACAGTTACTGGGAATCCCATCATGATGGATTCACTTTGCTCAAGACTCATGCAGGTTGCAGATGCAGGTTGCAGATGCCACTGGATCTAGTGTGGATGAAAAATATCCCTCAGGACGTCTCATTAAACTATGAGTTTGGGTCAGAACAGACAATGCACAATTGTCGCGTGCATCACAGAATAATGCAAATTCTTTTGAATAATCAGGCATCCCTTATGCTGGAGCTGAGCAAAGACATTCTCGCAGCTTCAAGAAGGCAGTCATGCTTTCGTCATCCCACTCTACTGGGTCTTTTGCTCTTTTTGTTGTCATCTGTATCAGAGGTTTAGCTAGGACTGCAAATCCCACAATCCACTGCCTGCAGTAGCCTACAACTCCAAGAAACATTCTGATTTCTTTCTGTGTCTGAGGTAGATTCATTTTTCTGATTATTTTGACTCTTTCAGAGGTAACTCTTCTGACACCTCTTTCTATCTGGTGCCCCAGATATTTTAGCGCTGTGGTGCAGCTTTGCAACTTCTCAGGTGACACTTTATGCCCTCCATCTGCCAAATGATTCAGCAATGCAATGGTATCAACAACACAGTAATTTCGAGTCTTAGATTCCACCAACAGGTTGTCTATATATTGCACCAGGACAGACTGTCCGGGCAAGACCAGAGATTCAAGACATTTTTTCAATATCTGATTGAAAAACTGTGGACTTTCTGTGTACCCCTGAGGAACACGGTTCCAAACGTAGACATGGTCATCGAATTTGAACGAGAAAAGATAATTGCTATCTGGATGTAAAGGTATGGAGAAAAATGTGTGGTACAGATCTATTACCTTGAACCATTCGGCTCCCCATGGTTTCTGATACAGAATCACTACAGGATTTGGCACAACTGGACAACCTGGGATGACAATTTATTAATTTTGCGGATGTCTTGTACGACCCTATATTTCCCGCTCGGTTTCTTTATGCCAATTATGGGTGAATTACATGGACTGCTCATTATTTCCTGTAAAATGCCTTGCTCAACCAAGCGATTTATTTCTGCTGCAACACCTGCTTTTATTTCTGGGATCATTTTGTATGGTTGAATGTTTGGATAAACTGCACCTTCTTTCACTGTCACTAGGTCAACATTTGCCATTAATCCTACATCTTTCCCAGTGAAATCCCACACTTCAGGATTCACCATATGCTGTAATTCTTTTGGGCGGTCTTTCACTAGCATCTTTTTAATTTCTGTTTCTTTTTTAGCCAACATTAATTTATAAACTCCATCTTCATCTGGGGTTTGAATTTCAACACCACTTGGGGTGCAAAAGATTGTGCAATTCATTTTGCACAGCAAGTCCCTACCTAATAAGTTCATTGGACTGGAGTCGCACACCACAAATGTGTGCATTTCTTTAAAATTCCCTATTCTGATCTCCATAGGTTCTGTAACCGGGGTACTAATTTGTTTATTAGAAACGCCCCCTACTTGGATCCCTTCTCCTGAGAGCGGTAGGTTTGGAACATCTGCTGTTCTCACAGTAGAACGGGTGGCGCCAGTATCCATCAAAAAGGTAACATCATTTCCCTCAACTTTTCCCTCAATGTATAGACCTTACTGATCTCCCGGTAAGGATGCGCCAAGTACGCACTCCTCGTCCTCCCCTCTCAGGCACCGTCAGTAATTATCTTCCTCAAAATATGCGTCACTCAAAAGAAATTGTGATGTCAATGTGTCTCTCCTTCCAATTCCCTCCCAATTTGCGGTATCTACCTTGTAATTTGCTTGTCTCGCAGAATCTGGCATAGGTGCAAGTGGTAACTGGTTCTGTATTACATGTTGCTGTGGCTTCCTTGACACCCCATTCTGCTTCTGTGGATTCAAATGATCGTTTTGTACATTGTTACTCAATAAAGCTTTACACTCGTTCTTCCAATGTCCCATTTTTCTGCACCCATGACAAAGAAATTTCTTTTTGTCCTCTTCTCTGTTCATTCTACCTCTTGGTTTACCCCCATTTCCATTTCCATATCCTTGATTCTGATTAGTTTTCAATTGATTTAACTGAAGATCCTGTTGCTCTGCTAATTTTACTTGTGCCCACATTACCTTTTCTTCTAAATTCTTTAGTTTATTGTCAATTTCATCCCCACAATATTTTCCATACTTAAGTATTTAATCTATCGGCTTGGCCTGCCAGCAGATTTTATGATCTTTAATCATTTGCGAAATTTCTGGTTTTAACCCTGACACAAATCGATAAACAAAATGGGTCATTTCTTTCGTGTCATTGCTTTCCAAATCACTGTACTGCTTGAATACCTGTAAAAGGCGTTCATAATATGCATGTACTGATTCATCTTTATTTTGGGTAGTTCTGTCTATTCTTGTCCAGTCAGTTTCCTTTTGGGGTACCTTTCCTTTCAAGTACAGTATTACTTGATTATATTTTTTCATAACTTCATCTGACGGCGCTCCTGTCTTCGTGTCTCTAGGGTACTCATCATTAGGCCAATCAACAGCTATCTTACATTCTGTCCATAGATCCACAGGAATCACAATGTCAAATAACGCATCTAAATATTTTAGCAGCACTTGTGAGACTTTTACAAATCTTTCAACCTGCCTGTACCACTCTACAGGTTTCTCTCTGAGGTTCAAGAAGTCGTTCGTAAATGACAATATATCCTGTCGCGTCCATGGGACATGCATATAACCTCCTCCAGGCACTTCTCTCATCGGGCACAACCTTTCCACTTTTTCTGGTTCTTTTTAATAAATATTCACTTGCAGTATTTTTTGCTTGGGCCTCCTCCTTTTTCTTTGCCCATCTAGCTTTCCATTTGTCTAAATCACCCCATTTCTGCAACAATGATAGTAACTCCTTGATCTGCACTTTACGTCCTTGAAGGACTGGGCTATTCTAAGGCCCAGCGGTGCCAGGGAACAACACCTGAAACCTTCGTGGGTGACCTGTTCCGGCGTACAAATCACAGAGACACGGGACACTTCCTTCGGCATCAAAGATCAGCATTTATTTACTGCAGGGATACAGAAATCGCAAGAAGTACACAACGTGTAGGTTCTGAGAGACTGCTTCAAATTACAAAAGTGGGTCGCTCCTTTTATATACATTTTCGTCATTGCACAACATGGCGAACAAAAGGTTACAACTCAGTTCCCGCAGTAAACTTCAAAAGGGTTGCTTTCATGTTTTCAGGAGCCCGGAACATAATTACAGTAACATCGCCGGTTCCCAACTGTAAAAGCACGTTATCCCACCATTAGGCACATTCCATTCAGACTGTAAACGAGCTAAGAGAAGAGACAGAAACAGGTGCAAGGAGGACAAAGACAGACAACAGATTGGAAAAGAGTGTAGGGGGCAATATCGGAAGCATGATTGCAGGATCAAAAGGATTCGTGCCTAATGCATGCACGGCTGAAACAATAGACCGGCACGGCAAGATGAGCCTCGAGCGGAGCCATCTGCCTTTGCTGTGTCATCCCCCTCGTCATAAAGACACCCTCAAAGGAACATGAGTCTTCCGCAAGAGCTTGGGAATCCCAGGGTCACGAAGCGGACAGTGTCCGTTCGCTGACTACTTGAGGGCAAGAAACAAAATGGATGCCGTATCTAAAATGGAACCCGTGGGTTCAGATGGAGAAACCCCCGAATAAGACGAACGGTACAAAGTAGTGTAGCGAAAACGCGTACACCCACTAAACTCATCATTTGCGGTTCATAGATACCAAACTCGTCCATATTTGAACAAGTCAAAAACGTTGTTACGATTCTCACAGAACCTCAGACGCTCCTTTTGCCCTCATGTAGGCAAGCACTAGTCAATATCAGAATCGATCTCGATATTCATCAGATCGTTCAGATGTTGCTGCAACATTATTCTATCCATCAATGCTTCTTTGGTAACAGATGGCCGTCTTATACACGTTGTAGCACAGAGGCCACATAAGGCAGGACCACACTGCACGCAAAGACAACACATGAACAGAAACGCCACAACAACCCCTACGATCATCAGAATCTTCCAACCCCAAGTCGACATCAGGCCCCAAAACCATTCAAGTAGTGTCCAATCACCTACGTCCACGTGTATGGACTCGGAGATCTTTTGCAACTTCGAGATGGCTTGATATACAGTTGGAGCGTTATCAGGAATGAAAATACAGCAACTGGAATGGATCACCTTGCACACACCACCTCTAGCTGCGAGTACAACGTCTAAAACCATACGGTTCTGCAACGTCATAAGTCTATCCGCCTGAAGCTCAGCCGTCAGATTACCAAGGGCACTTGCAGTTATATTAGCAGTCGACTTTACCACATGAGTCAGCTGTCTCAGGTTCCTACTATTGATCATAGGTCCCCAGAACGGCAGGAAACCCTTAAAGAAGTCTCCTGCTTCCTGACCGGCAGTATCCTCTTTGCTAATAACGCCTCTCACAACTCTAGTCTTGTGATAGTCCGAGGCAACTGTGAAAGTCGGTGGCAAAAGATTCGCAATATAACAGGTGCCCGAGAAGTCACGGGGCAACCACGTATATGCACGATCATAACATACAAAGTAGGTACCCTTGGAAGTCAGGAAAACAGGGGAAGAGAGCATTGGTAAAACATACGTTTCAGTACAAGCACTCTTCCCAAGCTGAGCTCTCGGATTTCGACCAAGACCTTTCAAGCAGAAATTACCGTGGTGGGGTACGATCCAGATCGGAGACGAGCTCTTAAGCTGTCTATCACCCACTGACATACTATACTCAGCCTCACTCAGATCCTTGTATGCTCGCACCTCTTCCTCTGGAATAAGCGAATCATCAAAAATATCCCTATCTAAGTCAGCAATCGCTATCGCCAAAGTCTTGTGGTACGGGCCGGGACCAAGGTCTGTGGAGCGTGGCTCTCGACGGGGGTAGGAATCTAGTGCACTACGGAACATGGTTTGAAATGCTCGAGCTGACCCATGGGAGCTGTAAGGAAGAACCAAGTACGGAATACCCTTATCCATGGTATGTGGCATTAACCCACACACCCAGCAGTTAGTATTATTCATCACCAGCTGATGCTGATGTAGGAGCTGGACAAAGGAGTTGTTCATGAATTCCGCACGTCTAACCTGTTCATGTTGGGGCAGAAGATGAAAGGAATGTGGAGAAACAGTGGAAACAGAAGTCAGATCAGGTGAAGGAGAAGTAGGTGAAGTAGAAGGCAACAATGACTGGATTCCAAGATACACTCCACCCACCAGTAACATAGAAACAGTCAGGAACAGCAGGAATACCTGAAACAGAAAACATTTTGTTCGTACAACCTTATGCAATTTTGATCTTTGCGCCGACATCCTCTCTACTTCCGATCGCTTAAAGAACTCCATCCTGTAAAACCCGTCCGTAATGTTCTTGACGCACTTCGTTCTGAGTAGCGATTATCAATTCCCAGGAGTTCCCAGGAATTGACAAAAGTAACCGACCTAGTGTCAGGAACCTGCTAAACAGAAGGAAGTACCCGCACGGCCCTACGGTCAACCCGGATGAAAGGTTTTCTTAAACAAACGTTCAATTTAATACAATTCTCCTAGCTATACAAAAAGAGGAATACATGTGAAAAAGATCTCAAAAATCAGTAAAAGGTGCAATTGTTCATAACGTTCGTAGCAACAGTAAGGGGGGTAATATGAATTCAAAAAACAAAAAAAGATTTTTTATTAGTCTTTGTCACGTGAATGAAGAAAGTATCGACTTCTTCCAGGTCGAGTTTGCTCTTCAAATAACTGTTCAGATTGCAAAACAGTGTTCAATCGATCAGATGACAGTTCAGACCTTGAATTCTCCAATGCTGACGATTCAACAGATGTATCTGGCTGCGCTGAATTGTTTCCTACAGGTTGAGCATCACTGAACGGCACATGACGTAGAGGGGTCTCGGTTTCCGTTGCGGCAATTCCAGTTCTGACCCAGTTATCTGCTGGCAAAGGAATTGGGACTTTCTTTGTATGAGTGGCATGCACCCAATTCTTCCTGCCTTCCAACCGAACTACAGTCCTTGTCGCCAGCAGAACTTGGAAGGGTCCCACAAATCTTGGCTCGAGATTACGTTTTCTCCCAAAGTTGCGGGTGACTACCCAGTCACCCGGTTGGAGCCGATGTCCAGGACCCTCTGTCTGTGCCGGTAGAGCTTCAAGGACCTGTTGATGAATTAACCTCAATTTAGCAGTCAGATCATAAAGATAATCAATCAACATTGGATATTCGAGGCTATCAAATGCCTTAGGCCTCGGAACTCCCCAAATGTTTGCAGGATGGCCGAACACAATTTCATATGGGCTAAGCCCTACTCGAGAGTGCACAGTCGCCCTGGTCGACAAGAGAGCTAGAGGCAGGGCATCGGGCCATGACAGACCAGTCGTCGCTTGAATCTTAGCAAGTTTCAGTTTCAGAGTGCCATTGTACCCTTCCACTAAACCTGCTGACTGGGGGTGATTGGCGCTATGGAATTTCTGCCGTATTCCAAGGCCCTTACACACACTCTTCATCACACTCCCCACAAACTCACTTCCGTTATCCGACCATACGATCCGTGGCATTCCATACCGAGGAAAGTATTCCTTCAGTAGGACTTTCGCTGTGGACAGGGCAGTATTATCTTTAAGAGTATAGGCCTCAATCCATCTGGAGAACGCGCAAACCACAACCAAAACATATTTCAGGTTATTGCATCTCTCCATATGGATGAAGTCCAATTGGATAACCTCAAAGGGACATGTAGGAGGAGCAAAATGACCAGGTGGAGTGGGGGTGCCCTTGCCAGGATTATACATCATACATACCATACAATTCTTAACCACTCTCTCAGCACACTTAGCAATACCATCATTCTTCCATACAGGAGACAACAACTTACATATACCTTTCGCGCTGATATGTGACAAGCCGTGAGCCATAGTCACAACGGCAAGCACATATGCATCCGGTAGCATCCACCTCTAACATTCTGACAAATCAACCCAACATCCATGCGCGTCTAACTTTCCCGTGCTTTCTTTCCACGTAGTCTTTTCAATCTCAGTAGCCTCATTCTGAATCGCTTTCACGCTCTCAACGGTGTCCTCATACATACCAGTCTCCGCCGGCCACCTCACTGAACTCGTAACGTACATTCGGGTTGCAAGATTCTTAGCTGTTTCTTTAGCAATCTCATCCGCAAACGCATTACCCCGACCAACATCATCCGTAACCTTTCGGTGCGCGCTGCATTTAATGATTGCCACCTGCTTAGGCAATGTAAGTGCGTCCAAAAGATCATTCACGAGCTGTCTGTGTTGGATCTTCATACCATGCGATGTCATAAATCCTCTTTCTCTCCACAATCGACCAAAGCTATGTGCAACGCCAAATGCATATTGACTATCAGTAAACACATTCACTCGCTTCCCTTTAGACAAAACACACGCTCTCGTTAACGCAATCAACTCTGCCGCTTGCACTGAATTCTGGCTCAATCTCGCAGTTTCCACAACCGTACTCAACGTCACTACAGCATACGCAGTCGTCACATCACCATTCGGCAACTTAAAGCATGAACCATCAACATACAGAGTACCATCAGGATCTGCCAATGGAGTGTTTTTTAGGTCAACACGACCCTTCGTTTCTTCTTCAGTTCTTAAATAACAATCATGTGGTGGTACGTCATCTGATTCCATATTAGTCGGCAACAATGTCGCAGGGTTCAGCACATTACAACGCTTGATGTGTAAATGACTTGCCAAAAGCGTCAACTCATAACCAGACAACCTTGCACTCGTCAAGTGTTGAGTTTTCGTTCGATTCAAGAGAGTGTCAACTGCATGCGAGACCATCACTGTAAGCATATTATCCATGACCAGGCCTGCAGATTGCCGGATGGACACCGCAGCTGCCGCTGTCGCTCTTAGACAACTCGGCAATGCTCTAGCTACTGGGTCCAAGGTCGAGGAAAAATATGCACATGGACGCTGCTTACCGCCAAATTGCTACGTCAAAACACTCAACGCACAACCTTCCCTCTCGTGAACGTATAGTGTAAACGGCTTACTGTAATCAGGGGTACCTAACACAGGAGCCGAACACAACGCATCACGCAATTCAGAAAAACTTTTCTGACACTCTTCAGTCCATGGCAAAGGAGTCGGAACATCCTTGCACGTGAGAGCTAACAATGGCTTCGCTAGCAAGGAAAAATTTGGAATCCATTGCCTGCAGTATGACGTGATACCTAGAAAGGCACGCACATCTCTCTGAGTTGTTGGCACAGTCATTCGAGCAATCGCTGCAATTCTTTCTGGGGTCAAACTTCTTCCCTCCTTTGACAATAAGTGACCTAGATAGGTTACTTCTTGACAACAATACTGTAGCTTAGAAGGTGACACCTTGTGATGTAAGTCACATAGATGCTGTAACAGCGATACTGTAGCAGTTTTGCAAATCTGCTTAGTGTCAGCAGCCACTAACAGATCATCGACGTACTGAATCAAGGCCGCGCCAGCTGGTAACACAAACGCGTCAAGTTGACTCTTAAGAGCTTGGCTGTAGATCGATGGACTCTCACAGTAGCCCTGAGGAGCGCGTTTAAACCTGAAGCTGCGACCACCTAATGAGAAGCCGAATAGATCTCTGCTTTCCTCAGCAATCGGAATGCTAAAGAAAGCATTCTTCAGATCGATTACCGAGAACCAAGAGGCAGAGGCTGGAATCAAAGTCAGCAAAGCTGTAATGTCAGGCACCACAGGAATTGTGGAATCACAATTTTATTTACCTCTCTTAAATCAATAACAAAACGGTACACAGGAGGTTTGGATGGATCAGTTTGTTTCAAAATAGGTAACACAGGACTATTACACACATTTCCCCGAGTTTCCTCAATAACATCCTTCTTGATCAAGTCATAAATGATCGCTAATAGCGCTCGTTCACCATCAAGAGAGATACGATACTGGGGGATACGTGGTAATCGCACATTCAATTTCAATTGGACGACATAAGGTGATATGTCCAGCAGGCCCACATCATTGGGACCTGTTGCCCACAAAGACTCAGGAAGAGAACTCAATTCCGGTGGGAGCTTATCAGTTGACAAGTACATAGGAGAGATCACTCTCTGACCCAATGTAAGCTCCACTCCCGCAGGAGAACAATACAGAGTCGCATACAACCATTTCAACAAATCCAGGCCCAAAAGATTCTCACCACAACCAGTAGTTAAAATCAAAGGAGCTTCTAGCTCACGCGGCCCAATTGTAAGGGGCAAAGGGCTAGAAACTGGATTGCTAACCGGGGCGCCAGAAAATCCAACGGAAACATTCGTTAAGCCAGACAAAGGTGCGCCAGGGAGTTTCGAATGCATGATGGAACTTTTCGCTGCACCAGTGTCCAACAGAAAAGGCTCAACTACGCCCGTTGTGGCAACTGTGACGTAAGGCCCTCTCTGATCAACCGGAACTGATACTACTCCCTCTCTTTGTATTTGGCTGTCCTAGTAATTACCGTCAGCATCAATATCATGCTTGACGTAATAAACGTCCACATGATACTGTGCAGATCTACCGGACGATGAATCGCGCTGATCAAAGCAATTGTTCGAGTCCGAAGAAGTAGTAGAACGCTCATTCTGATTTTGAGAGACACCACGACCTCTACCACGAGATCACTGTTGAGGACCACTACGACCTCCCCGAGCCGAAACGCCATTATTTCGGTCACGTAAAACCGGACAATTAAACTTCAAATGGCCCTCACCCCTACAATATGCTCATTGATTATACCCAAGCATAGATCTTGGTGTAGAGGAGTCAGTACGCGACTGCGTCCTAGAAGACTGTGATTGTGATCGATTTTGCTGTTGTGAATCATTTTGATTCGAGCGCGGAGGATACGCTTGCTGCAACAAAACCTTAGTTTTAAGCTCCTTTGTTTTCTTATCTGCACGATCCCTTTCTTCCTTTTCTCTATTTTCGTAATATTGAGCCGTGGCTAATATTTGAGCAGTGGTAGAAACAGCCCACAAACTTTCGGAATTTTTCAATTTGTTGCTTAGTTCAGGCAACAAATTCGACACAAATTTGTCAACAAACAGTCGCTGACCTCCCTCAGTGCTCATATCCTGACCACTGTGATCGATAAATGCCTCCTCAAATCTGGTAAAGAAATCGGAGACACTCTCGTCTTTCTTTTGCTTGCACTCAGACAGTTTATCCCAGTTAACTCTCATCGCTGGCATAAGTGTCTTCATAAGTGTAATGATCCTTTGAGACATATCCGTAATGATCTGTTCAGGCTTAGCCCCACCAACTTGTCGTCCGTCAGCCGCCGCAAGAGCAGCCCAATCACCACCTAACTCAGCTACGTGATTCTCTTGACGGATTTTTGCCCAAATTGGTTGAGGTACTACGGTACCGAACAACATATCAATATCGGCAAGGTTCATAATAGTAGCCTCCACAAGTTGGGATAACTCCTTATAATAACCTGCCGGGTTTTTCCAAGGATCAGGCAAAGATTGTTTCACCTGCAAAACTTCTGCTCGCTTCCATGGGAGGTGTATCCAGACTCTCTGGAAGTGTGGCAAAATAGCAGGATTAACAGTAGCATCACCTGGCATCCAAACTGGAGGAACTTCTCGCATAGGATGCTGACCAGGTTGTGCTTTCCACTCTTCAGTGTCGTCATCAAACAATACTCGAGGAGACACTGTAGATCGAAAAGCTAACAGACGCTCTAAAGCACGTCGGACATTACCACCCACAATCATACCGTTCGAAAACTGATTCTGGAGTTCAGTAATTTCGGGCGGTACATTGTCTACCTCATCATTATCCCACTCCTCTCTTAAGGATTTACACATTTCCTCAAACACGAATCTTTGTGTGGGCTCATTAAACTGAGAGAATGTGTAGAAAACTATGCGCGGGGTGTACTTAGCAGGATGCCTAATCCATTTACGCGTCATTTTCACTAACGTCTCACTCTCCCTACCACCAGGAATTTGACTTCGTCTCTGAGAGACATCAGAAACATAGGACCCAAGTATCGGTCCGAACAGCGGAGAGTAAAGATTAGCCACAGCATTAGGTATACGACTACGAACAGAAGGAGAAGAGGAGAGAAGTACAGGGGCAACAACATGAGATCTGAACGTAGGAGCAGTAGGAGTAGCCAAGATAGCAGAAGTAGCAGGAACAATAGACTGAGAAGGTATAGGCAGTGGAGCAGTAGGAAGAAGGGCAGGTAAGGGAGCAGGGACAACTTGAGGAACAAGAGGATTCGGAAGGACAGGACCAATGGCAGGCTGACCAGCAGCTGCTGGAACAACAGGTTGAGGGACAGGAGGAACCACAGGGGTCGTAGTATCCTGTGCATATGGAGGTGGTGATTTCAGTAGATAGGACAGCAAAGGGTCCTCTACCGCTTCTTCTCCCTTCTTATCAGAACTCGACGGTAAAACCGGATAACATTTATCCACCGCCATATGATGCAGTCTAGCAAAAACTTCCTTTTCCTTCTCGTCTTTGTCTCGCTGATACTGTTCTGCATTTCGCATCACCGTAATGATACCTTCTCTCTTATTTTTCTTAATCTGCTTGATTTCTTTCTGCTTGGCCTCTTTGCGCCATAACCGAAAGGAATCAAACATGGCCGGCCTAGCTTTCTTTTTAAACAATTTGGCTTCAAGATTATCTAAAATTGCAGTTTCGAAACTACAATGGGGTGGCCAACTAAGGACACCATCATCTTTAGTGTAACGGATCCAATATTCATTATATACGATAGGGCCTACTCCATGGCAACTATAGAGCTCATAAATTGGAGTTCCGACTGGAGGTATCGGACATGAGTCCTCCAATCGGGAATCCGTACCGCAACATTTAAGGAAACCAAACAAAGTACTACGGCCAGGCATCATGCACACTAACCGAGTTTACAAACTTCAAGGGTTATCGAATGACGATGTCCTCGCAAAAATACGAGACCCTCGGTTTTTGACAATTGCAATCGTCAAATAAAACCCAACAACTAAGAACCAACGACTAAGAACCACAAATGCAATGGAACCATGCAAACAACCAAGTTTCAACAACAACAACCAAGGCTTCTGGGAGCGACCCACAAATACTTAACTGAGAGAACAATGGCGTCACCAGGAAGGCCCGTCTATCGTCTCGCCGTACAAAGGACTACGCCAGGTGCCAAAACAGGTCGACAGTCAGGGCAACAGTCCGTCGCAGCCGTCAGGAGGCGGGAATCTTCGCGGGAAAAGTCTTCGGACCACTTATTTCGACAACAGGATCGATGAAGCGGGGTGCACCTTCCCTCGGAGATTTCACACGAAGTTCCTCACGATCGTCGGGCTTTGGACCGGTACCGCTGATGTCGCCCCACGTGGGCGCCAACTGAAGGACTGGGCTATTCTAAGGCCCAGCGGTGCCAGGGAACAACACCTGAAACCTTCGTGGGTTACCTGTTCCGGCGTACAAATCACAGAGACACGGGACACTTCCTTCGGCGTCAAAGATCAGCGTTTATTTACTGCAGGGATACAGAAATCGCAAGAAGTACACAACGTGTAGGTTCTGAGAGACTGCTTCGAATTGCAAAAGTGGGTCGCTCCTTTTATATACATTTTCGTCATTGCACATCATGGCGAACAAAAGGTTACAACTCAGTTCCCGCAGTAAACTTCAAAAGGGTTGCTTTCATGTTTTCAGGAGCCCGGAACATAATTACAGTAACATCGCCGGTTCCCAACTGTAAAAGCATGTTATCCCACCATTAGGCACATTCCATTCAGGCTGTAAACGAGCTAAGAGAAGAGACAGAAACAGGTGCAAGGAGGACAAAGACAGACAACAGATTGGAAAAGAGTGTAGGGGGCAATATCAGAAGCATGATTGCAGGATCAAAAGGATTCGTGCCTAATGCATGCACGGCTGAAACAATAGACCGGCACGGCAAGATGAGCCTCGAGCGGAGCCATCTGCCTTTGCTGTGTCACCCCCCTCGTCATAAAGACACCCTCAAAGGAACATGAGTCTTCCGCAAGAGCTTGGGAATCCCAGGGTCACGAAGCGGACAGTGTCCGTTCGCTGACTACTTGAGGGCAAGAAACAAAATGGATGCCGTATCTAAAATGGAACCCGTGGGTTCAGATGGAGAAACCCACGAATAAGACGAACGGTACAAAGTAGTGTAGCGAAAACGTGTACACCCACTAAACTCGTCATTTGCGGTTCATAGATACCAAACTCGTCCATATTTGAACAAGTCAAAAACGTCGTTACCATTCTCACAGAACCTCATCCTGACACGTTCATGTTTTCTAAATCTTTGTCAGAAAATTCAGCTCGGTAAGGTTTCTGTAAAACTTTAGATTTTCCAACATCAATTTTTCTCTCTCCTCCATACATTATATAAGTTCTTTCCCTTGTGTATTGCTCGTGCGCAAAACCTAAGTACCTCCTATCAGGTCTATTTCCAATAACTGTTGGATCTAAATGCCACATATAATTTGCACCAATAAATGTAATATGCAGCTACACTCAATTGTTTAGTAAATGCTTCACCAATACCAGCGTGTTTCTTATTTTTGAGAACCAATCAGGGATTTTAATTCCAATTACTTTTGACCAATGATTGCGCTGCTTTTCTCATGAGACAAGTCCCCACGCTCCTGCACTCACCACTTCTTTACAATTACCTCAGCTACACACCCGCTGTCTCAACCAATAACTGCGTGGCTCTGAGTGACTCCCTCTTTTGCAAGGTAATACGAGAACTTATTTCTTTTAACTTTAAATGCAATACTCATTAATTAACAATGTAAAAACATTCGCCACTTTGCCTGAGTGACTACATTCAAAGGAAAGATGATTTCTTTTACTGCGAGTAAATCCCTTCTGCTTACTCTTCATACACTGCGAGTAGATCCCTTCTGCCTACTCTTCATACAAGCATTAGAGAACCTGTTACTCCCTCGGGCTTACCCTTTGTAGGTGATATAAGGCCAAAGTTTCACCAACGAACTCCTTTGCTATCATTTATTCACACATTTATACAGAAAATCCCTAATCAGTGCTTCCAGTTTTACCTAACCCTGCACTTACTTCCTTAGGCAAGTGACCTCATTGCAAAGTGGCTTCCATTTACCACCCGCTATCCCGCCTCGGGGGTACCAAACAAAACTTAGAACAATATGAAAGGGTTTTGGTTAATACATACAATCAATGTAATTTCAAAAATAATCAATACACGACTAACTACCTATCTTAACCTAACCCTAACCACTACTCTGCTACCAAAAGAATACTGATAGAGCGCGGGTTCACCTGCCCAGAATTTTACCATACTCACCTGGGCCCATAAAAATATACACACTTTGAATAGGTAAACGTACGCTTAACCAGTGATTTACTTTAACCCTTTTTAGGACCTATACCTTGACTTACCAATCCTTGTCACCGGTACCTATAGTCCTAAGGGATCAAGGGAGTTAGCAAGAAAATAGGTAGTAAATAAACATTTGCACTCATAAAATAACCACAGACTCTGGAAAGATTTAAACGCTTTATCTAAATATTTTCTTAAATGTTAGAGTCCATACTAAATCAATCAGAGCTTGATCAATTTGAAAGAATAGAATCACAGCAAAATGATGCAGAAATATTATGAGACATTTGTTAAGCTTTGAAACATAGGAAGGGTAAGAGAAGGGAAACAGCACAATGATATGCCCAAGCAACTTTATATTTACCTAGAATGGTGTGAAGACCAACCCTGGCCACGGGCTGGGATAAAGGACAGGACCCTTGATAGTGCAGTGCCAAAAGTATAGAACATTTGTAGACCAGAATCAGCATAAATACAGACTAAATTGGATCAGGACAGGACCACCGCAGGTCAAGACCGGCACCCACAGCTAAAGTGCAACGCCAGCGTCACACCCCTCTCTGCAGCTAACAGTCCGACCCTGATTGGGTTAGCGAATCTTTTCCCGCAGGAACCCCGATTGGGTTATTGAATCTTCTGACAGAGTGCTCCGCCAGTACCTCTGCTCCCGAATCTTCTGACAGCGTGCTCCGCCAGCACCTCTGCTCCCGATCGCCTATTGAGTGCGTTGGGTCAGTGACAGGTCAACTATTCGGACGAGTCGGACAATCTAAAGGGGCTAAATAGCCTGTTGCCTGTGTCTCACTCTGTTGTAGTGTTGCACTTGTTAAATAGTTTAAAATTTGTACCGCATACCCACACGCACTTGTTGTTTGTCCTGTGCCTGCACGCCCTCTCAGACCCTCAGCCAATCACGGGTGGGGAAGGCGGGGCAGAGACAGAGGCAGGAACACCCAGGGAAGCGAGCGGGTAGCGCTCCAGCTCTCCCCTAACTCGAGGGCTATAAAGCACCTCGGCGACTCAACGCGCAGTGTTGACGCGCAGTGTGGCGCCTAATCCTGCGCCTAAGACGAGCCAAAGACTAGCCCGTCTGCGCCCGTCCGCGACTGGACGTGGCTAGGGGCTGAGGGCTATGACGGGCTCCATCAGCCTTTCGGAGCTTTCCCATCGTCCCGTTTACACGTATTCAAGTCAAACTTTGCGGGATGTGGGCAGGTATGTTTCCACTCTGTGTTCCCATAGGGCAGAGATCTGTGTGGAGGGACCATTTACTTGTAGGGAGTGTCTTACACAATTTACCTGCAATGCTGTTATATTTTCTTGGCACTCTACTTCTATCCCCACAAAATATTTGACTAAACTCCCTCTCAGCCCTTCTAACGACTCCTCTCTGAACTGTAAGAACCTTCTTTGCAATGCTCGCTCACTAGTGTCCCATGCAACTCAGATCTGGGATCTCATTACTTCTGAGAGCCCACATTTCTGTTTCCTAACTGAAACGTGGCTTAAGCCCCATACTGTTCCGGCCATCACAATGGGGGTGCCGTTAGGGTACAAAATAGTGAGAATGGACTGCCCCATCAAAACTGGTGGTGGGCTGGCCATTATTTTCAAACAAGATATGGAGGTGGTGGTCACCGAAACGGTGTGTAATCCGCAAATGGAGCTCTTGATTTTTACCATCAACCCGAATTCAAAGGAAACCAGGAAAGGTGCACTGGTCTACAGACCTCCTGGCCCTCTTGGGAATTTCTCCACTCAACTTGTGGAAGCGTTGGCCCCCCACATGCAGTTCAATTCAGAGTTTATTGTGGTAGGGGACTTTAATGTTCATAGCGAAATAGCGATATGTGTGGAAGCACAGACACTCCTGGCTGATCTGGCCACGCTTGGTCTTAACCAAAAGAATCAGGGACCCACACACATAGCGGGACATACCCTAGATCTTGTGCTATGTAACGACACCTTTATAAAATGTCTGCCTCCCACTCCAGTGGACTGGACTGACCACGCAATTATTGAATTTCACACCCGCTCCACTTATAAGGTTAAGGGCATCCAGAGGACTATGGCAGAAGTCAGAAGACCCTGGAATAAGCTAACTGCAGAGGGTTTCAGAAGGAAATACATAGAGCCCAATTGGGATGAATGCGGGGATAATGTTTCCTCTGCATTAGATAAATTCAATGAAGCCTTAGCACTGACGATTAACCAGGTTGCTCCCTTGAGGAAATATAAATCACGGCCTGCCCCTAAACAAGAAGTCTGGTTTACAGACGATCTTAGACAGTTAAAGCTAACTGCTAGGAAGTCAGAAAAACGCTGGACGGCTACTCGCAAGGCAGAGGACAAAGAAACTCATAGGACCTCATTAAAAGTTTACCATAAAGCTATTCGGGCTGCGCGGAAACATCATATTGCAGCCCAACTGTCAGCAGCCGGTAAAAATCCCAAAGTACTCTACCAGATCCTGCAAACCTTTATAAAACCCTCGGTCTGTGAAACAGATGGGATTGAGTCTCAGGAACTTTGTAACAACATCTCACAGTTCTTTGTCCGAAAAATAGATGGCATTTACACGAAGATCTTAGCCACCAAATCCACCTCGAACAATATGAGTACCGTTGACAACATGATCCAGTCTCATTTTAGCTCAGCAGGAAACACGACCTGCAAACTTGAAGCCTTCCCACCAATATCTTTGGAGGAGATAACCACCCTTATCACCCAAACAAAGAGTGGGTGTCCTTCGGATATTATTCCAGCACGGGTTATGGCTCTTCTCAGCGATGAGCTGGGCGGAGGAATTCAGCAAGTTCTTAACCTTTCTCTGAGCACTGGGGAAGTTCCCCAAGGCTGGAAGCAGGCTTTGGTCAGACCTCTATGTAAGAATAATTCCATTCCCTGGACCGATCTTACAAACCTAAGACCCATCTCCCTCCTCCCTTTTCTAGGGAAGCTTGCAGAGAAGTTTGTAAATCGGCATGTATCTAAATACGTAGAAAGTGCGGGGGGACTTGACCCCTCTCAATCGGGTTTCAGGCCCAGGCACAGCACTGAGACCGCCTTGCTGTCCGTCGCTGATGATCTCCATATGCTACAGGATAAGGGTTATTCCGTTATCCTGGTGCTTTTAGATCTGTCAGCGGCGTTTGACACTGTGTCACATGATATCATGACCTCCAGACTTATTAACATCGGTCTGGGAGGCAAGGCGCTGGTCTGGCTAAGGAGCTTCTTCATCAAGCGCACTCAGAGAGTCATACTGGGACCATACCAGTCAGAGGAGGGGGAGATCTCTAAGGGGGTGCCGCAGGGCTCTTGCCTGAGCCCAACGCTTTTTAACATCTATGTGGCACCCCTAGCTAACATCATGAGATCCCACGGGTTTATCCCTGTATCGTATGCAGACGATACTCAACTCCTCTTCCCCTTCAAAATCATGACTCCTGAGGTGCGTAACTCCTTCGCCCAGGGGATGAACGAGGTGGCTCATTGGATGGCAGCAAACTTCCTTCAGTGTAACGTCTCAAAGACCGAGGTGATGCTTTTTGGAGAAGCCAAACAATTGTGGACTCCTGACTGGTGGCCTCAAGATCTAGGCCCAGTCCCTGTGCCCAAAGGGGTGGTGAAAGATCTAGGAGTCAAGCTGGATCAGGAGCTTGCCCTTAAACATCACACTAATCAAGTGGTAGGCTCCTGTTTCCATGTTATTGGTCTTCTCCGAAGGGTTTTCCCCCTGTTACCTGATACCACCAGGAAAACTCTAGTTCAGTCACTTGTGTTGAGCAGACTGGGCTATTGTAATGGTTTGCTGTTAGCAGCCAATGAGGGCATCATTAACAAACTCCAAGTCGTGCAGAACACGGCAGCACGCTTGGTTTTGAATGCCCCAGCACGTACACCCTCAAAACCATTGCTGAATCAACTGCATTGGCTTACTGTGAAACATAGGGTGTTGTTTAAAACATGCTGCATCATCCATTAATGCCTCACTGGTAAAGGTCCTGACTACCTAACTAAAAAATTTGTCCCTTACATCCCCTCGAGAACTCTGAGATCTGGTGATCTAGAGTTGCTATGTGTCCCCAGGTTCTGGAAGACCAGACAAGGAGGAAGGGCTCTGTCCGTAGCAGGACCAAAGCTCTGGAACAATCTTCCTTACGACATTAGAGTCTGTAAGGAACATTTTCCTTTTAGGAAAAAATTAAAAACTTTTCTGTTCAACTACTAGTTCCGTTTAGGCATTACTAAACCCTAAGATAGAGCCTGCTTTGGTCTCAGATGCTGCTAAAGGCGCGGAGATACTCCTTAGGGAGTCGATTCCCAGCGCGTTATAAGTATGCAAATAAATAAATAAATAAATAACTAGCTAAGCCTACCTTAGTTAGACCATTTTCCAGGGCAGTGTACCACCCCCCAATGTTGCAAATGTGTGTATTCCCACAATTTGATTGGTCAAAAGACGAGGAGAGGCCATCACACCATACCAGTTATGAGGTCATGCTCTTCAATATTCAGATCAATGTTTCCGCCCAATATTTTATTTTCCCATGCACTTTTATTCCACCCGGCAGTGAATGTATCAATACGAATTAGAATGTAATATAACAATTTGTTCAGCTTCCTTCCAAAGGGTCAGAAGGTAAGGTTCCCATGAGCATCTTCTAGCAAGTCAGGAGTTGGCAGGAATTCAATGCAATGGCATGTAGACTCGGGTGAATTCGGCGCATGCTCAGTTTCAGAACCCAAGATAAAGCAACATTGTTCTTGAATGGTCTGAAAACGAGCTAATAGCAAAGTCAAAGAAAAACTATTTTAGAACAAAAAATAAAAGAATTAACTGTATACCACTTATTCCCATTACTTTGTTTTAACTACAGCATTAGAGATATGCAGAAGGAACAACTTAGTAAAAGAAGCAATGCAAGCACTAGCGCATGAGAACATAGAGCAGCCATCTTTAGTTCTAGTGCGCAGAAGCAAAGTTTTCCCACCAAGCAGTAAGTATGTCATTTCACATGAGTATGACAGACGCATGTGCAGAAAAGTTCCCGCGTTGCGGCAGCCATTTTGGGTTCATTGAGTTACGGTTAGTAAAAGCATATATGCAAACTTCCCCAGCTTACTAGAAATGTTGTGTTTTGCATTGCCAATAAGACGAAACATGTTTATTAGTGTATTACAGTTTATTTCGAGAGGGCTGATTACAAGCAAGTCTCTTTACGAGTGAAATCTTGCTCCATCAACATCCTCAAGAGAATGCACTACATACTTGGAAAGGACTCCAGTTCCTTTTATAATGGTATTCTTTGCTACATACATGGCTAGTTTATGCCAAGTTGGAAAAAGAAGGGGCCTTTGTGCAAAGACAAAAGGAATTGGAAATTGTGTTCAGAACAGAAAGAGAGGGATTTCTGCGGAATCTCCCTCCGATACACATATTCCAATTAAAACAACCCTCCTGGATTCATTACCACCTCCCCACGGAGAAAGTTTAATGGAGTTTCCTATGTTTTTGCCCAAGCTTGATTTTTGATTGCTAATCTTTTCCAGCCAAGGAATATTCCCGAGCTTTGATCATGGAACTCACGAGGGAAAGAAAACTATTATTCTCTAATAATTACACTTATTGCTGCAATGGGTAATGAACCTATTTAGGAAATCCTACATTTCTTTCTCCTCCCAGCCCACGGTGGGATGCTCCCAAAGTGATTAATTGTTTTTCCACGTTTTGAAAAATGTTTTCTTGGAAAGTCTTATACTATAACGGCCAAATAATTATCTTGTGTCTATCCAGGTTAATAGCAAGTTTATTTTCTCTCTTTGTGTTTCTGCATTAATGCATTTATTTATTGCTTTACTTATGTGTGTATATATTCTTCACACTTATTTCTCAGCTCTATCATAGCTCTTATTTGCTCATCTTTGTTGACCTCTTGTTCATTTTTCCTCATCTCACTCGTTTCTCGGAGTCCATTTTGTGCCCCCGCCCCTTTTTGTGCTATTTCAACTCTGTTTTCCTACCTTTTTGGCTCCAAGCGCACTATTTACCTTTTCCTCTCGTCCAGTCCCACCCATCGCCCCCAACGCTCCTCCCCCCACCCAGAGCTACTTAATGAGGGCTGCAACGGAGACGCAACTAGACCCAACCTTTGGATGGGGGCAGCTAAGATTTTGAATGGTGAGGGCCGAGCCATCTTCAAAGCCAGAATCACAATTGCTCGTGGGGGCTCCCGTCACTGTTAAAGGCTGCATTTTAATGCTCATCGGGCAAGTATGCCTGGAAAAGGATATCATATTTCGTGCTCCAGTTTAGGCAACAAATTGCCAAATGGGGCCCAGATGAATGGCGAGGGAAACATATTTCACAAAACCTCCGTGATACTCCCCACTCCCACCGAATGTTTTAGGACATGGGTGGCCAGTGGTGCAGTTTAAGCACATCATTTTCTTCTGTACTATTCATACCTTATTTCCCAGCATCTCACACCTTTACCTTGCATGATAGAATTGTACTACCTGACATTGCCCGCATGCTGTCATCGGGAGGCTCAATCATGTCCAAGTTCTATAGCAAGAATGCCGTGAATCTGTAGTCCCTGGTGTTACATGGTAAACCTGCGTGTCTTCCCTCATCAAATATTCTTTATTTTGGTATTCGGGCACTTCAAAAGCTTAAGTTGCAATCAATACTTAGGGGCATATTTACAATAACTGGCGCATCCCTGCATATCAGCAGGGATGCGCCAGGTATTGTGCGCCACAGCTCCGACATCATGGATGTGCCATATTTACAATGCTATTTAACAACAAGGGGTGGTGATGGACAGATTCTCTGAATTAAGCAGAATACTCTCACCCAGTCAAGAGATCAGGGCTAGATCCAACACCGTTTTTTAGCTCACTGCACCATCCCAGCGCAGAACCTGGCTATATGCAAATTAGTCTGTTCCTGTCCCAGTGCATGCTGGGAACAGGGCAAACCAAACTACCAAGCCAATTCTTACGCTGGGAAGGAAACAAGCTTCCGGGGACCGGTTTCTGGCATTTCAGCCGTCGTCGGCCCGGCTTGCTTGAATCCCGATGGTGAAATGAGCAAGGGACTCACAGATGAGTATACCCTTCCACGCTTAGGGTGGACAAAATATTTAACAACAAGGGGTGGTGATGGACAGAGTCTCTGAATTAAGCAGAATACTCTCACCCAGTCAAGAGATGAGGGCTAGATCCAACACCGTTTTTTAGCTCACTGCACCATCCCAGCTCAGAACCTGGCTATATGCAAATTATTCTGTTCCTGTCCCAGTGCATGCTGGGAACAGGGCAAACCAAACTACCAAGCCAATTCTTACACTGGGAAGGAAACAAGCTTCCGGGGACCGGTTTCTGGCATTTCAGCCGTCGTCGGCCCGGCTTGCTTGAATCCTGATGGTGCAATGAGCAAGGGACTCACATCTGAGTATACCCTTCCACGCTTAGGGTGGACAAAATATTTAACAACAAGGGGTGGTGATGGACAGAGTCATCACCACCCCCTTTTCTGAATCGTTTTTGGCCACTATAGGTGTGGCAGGGTATACTCAGACATGAGTCCCTTGCTCACTGCACCATCAGGATTCAAGCAAGCCGGGCCGACGACGGCTGAAATGCCAGAAACCGGTCCCCGGAAGCTTGTCTCCTTTCTGGTGAAGAATTGGCTTGGTAGTTTGGTCTGCCCTGTTCCCATGATGCACTGGGCCAGGGACAGACTAATTTGCATATAGCCAGGTTCTGAGCTGGGATGGTGCAGTGAGCTAAATAACGGTGATGGATCAAGCCCTGATCTTTGGACTGGGTAAGAGTGGTCTGCTTAATTCAGACAGTCTGTTCATCACCACCCCCTTTTCTGAATCATATTTACAATGTGGCGCACCTTGGGGCAAAAACGGCACAGATGCGTGACGCATCTGTGCCGTAAAAGTGGCGCATTGCTGTTGTTGCATCGCAAGTGTGACGCAGCTCCAGCAATGGTCTGGGGGGCCCTATCTAGGTGCGTCAATCCTTATGCCTGCTTTAGGCAGGCGCAGGGTTTTGATGCAGCAAGGGCCTAAAAGTGACTGAGTGAAATCTTGTAGATTTCACTCAACCACTTTTAGGATGCGTTCCTGCGCCGGAACGCCCCCCTGCCCAGGAACGCTTCCTTCTGGTGCAGGGCTTTAAAACGTGACGCATCTCCCAAATGCGTCAAATTGTAAGTATTAGTTCGAGCTTGTATCAAGATACACATGGGGTCTGTATTCACCGTTTGATGGGTCTCCGTTAATCTGTGCAATACAGTGCTTTGTTTTGCTCCTGCTTAAATTTAAAAGGGCTATTTGGCGTTTTCCTACAGATTGTGGGCTTCTTAGCGTACAGACAGAGGATTGTGACAAGACCATTACGGCAACTGATTTCTCTTTTCCCTGTGAATTTATTGTTTCTGAAATTGAGCGCCTTCCCTCCAGTCCTACAAAGTGTGCCCCAATAAGTTTAACCAGTGCTTTAAATGGGCCGGTACTCACCGGTACTGAGTACCGGTACTTCTAAATTTTCGGCGCTTGAGTACCGGAACTTTTCTTTGCCCAAAGAGAGTACCGGTACTCATGGGCAAGCCAAACTCATTTATATTGACATGTACAAAAAAGAAGAGCAATGCAGCTGACAAGGAGGGGGTCCGTTTTCCTGACGCACTCTAATCGAGTGCTAATCTCTCCCCTTTCAATATGCTAATAGAGACGCGGCCGGCCCGTAGGCATTCAGAGTTGGCAGGAAGTTTGGGATGGGCCAGACTCACACCATGATGCCTGAGCAGTGTCCAATTCAGGTAGTGATGACCGTGAGATAATCTGCTGAGCGGCACCGCAGCCTCAAGAGCTGTGCTTGTTGTGCCTTTTAAAGACATGCAGCACCTGCTCTCAGACTCACGCTGTGTTATGTTATGTTATGTTAATTTCGATTTATATAGTGCCAAATCACAGACAGGTCTCTTAGCACTTGCTTTGGGAACCCGTCCTGGCTTTCCCTGCGAGATAACCCCTACTGGGCATCCCCAAGGTGAAGACCAGGCATCCCATCGCGGTAGGGCTGTGTGGGACACAAACTTCAGGGATCCCCCCACGACAGGGGCTAAAAAGGCAGGAAGTGTTGAGGTCAGGAGGTAACAGGCCAAACACCGGTCTCCTGTAATTATCTAACTAGGCACAGGGGCGACAATGAACTCTTGTAGGCAGGGCGAGCAGGAAATTCTGATTTAAAAAGTAAGTGTGTTAAAGGAGGAAAATACCTTGACCCTACTTTAAATCACAGAGCATGTGCAATCATCACTGTAGTGTCCGGTAAGGTCGGATTTGCACTGCCTGCATTCTCAAGAGGTATATGTTGCAGGCATTAAATCGCACAGGGGGCTGATCAAGGAAGGTATATATTTTACTGACACCACAGTACAAAACAGGATGTATGACGTTACCACGCATACTTTTACCACGCATACCTTTACAACGCATTATTTACAACGAATACCGTTACAACGCATAGCGCTTAGAGGTGCTGGATAGTGGTAAGTATAATTTTCTATTCCAACTCCAGTCCCCGTGGACACTAGGGAAGGTGTTGGATAGAAAATTAAACTTATTCCCTATCCTAGAGCGCCCCCCAGCGCAATGCGTTGTAATGGTATGCGTGGTAATGCCTGCGTTGTAATGGTAGTGCGTTGTAAAAAATGTGTGCTAAAGGTTGTATACCTACAAAACACAAATGGTGCGAGCACTGGAGAGGCAGGATTTACTTGCTGCTACCAAACTGCACATAACTAGCGCCAACCCGGCCCGCCTTTGAGTGCCATGTCTCGGCTGTGCAGCCATTGGGCGAATCATTGCAGCCACTCTCCTGAAGTGTGCACGTGATCCAAAATGCTGAGGATTAATGTATCTCTGCAGCTGAGCCAGCCCCCATCCGCAAGCAGTGCTGACTGGCGTAGACAGCGGCTTTGCTCAGAGTGCTAATTATAATACTGCAGTCCTCCAGCATTACATCTAAGTACAAGAGGCGCAATATACATGATAATTATTTTTAATGCAGCAATGCGGGGACTTGCCTTGAAATGGGTAAGGCTAACGCATGATGCGTAACACTTGGCAGGACTGCACTCAGGCTCTGTGTAGTCCAGAGCACCGTAGGTGTGAGAAAAGGGCCTGCTTACAGGCATATCTCGTGACTCTCAGGTAATCTAAGAGAAGTCTTCCTGCTGGCATATCAGAGTAGGGCAGCACTTGTTTGAATCGAAATTCGTACAAGCGCCTTGAGACCCTTGCGGGTGAGTAGTACGCTATACAAGTATCAATTTACAAAGTGAGGGGAAAAGTGGTGATAGTGATGCTGTAGCACAGCATGTGGGAATCAAGGTTTAGTAATGTGTGCAGCAACGAATGTAAGCGTTTCTATAACATGTACTGAACCTCCTGTCTGTCTGGCCCTCTAGGAAGACCACTACAGCCTACACCACCCATACTCTGCCAGCGCTGCCAATGACAGTACCAACATAACACCTAACCATCGAACTCCTACTTGTGTGACAGTTCAGACTATTTCAGGGCACACAAAGCTATAATAATGGGCTGGTGGGCTGGTATTATTAACTTTCAAATGTATATTGACTTAATAAACATGCTTGTTGTGCTCATCTCAAAATAAAAAAGACAGTGCCACCATGTGGTGGACTGTTACTAGAGCTGGTGCTGACAGTTAAGTGCCTTGCCAAGTATCGGAAACCACCAGCCAAAATTAAACACTGCATCAGACGCGGGGCTAAAGCCCTCTTAGTCCAATGGTTGTTACATCTCTGACGAGATAGTTCATCTATTTAAAGTTGCTAAAAAAGTGCAATTAAGTTGCGTAATAATAGATGTCCGTAATTTGTATGTTGCACCTTTTTTCAGGTATATGTTGCACTCTTCATATGCATTTCATGTCATGACAAACTGACACTTCGCCCCTTCAACCACACCTGCAGCAGCAAGTATTTTAATAGGTTGTCAAGCCTGTGTAAAACGTTATTGAGGGTGTCCAAACCTTTTGTTAGACCTCGCATCCTTGGCGTAGTTTCCCCTGACTTTTTTGCCTCTACCCCCTGTAGTTTTGACACTATGCTGGATTTCGTTTTGGGTGGTTTAGGTGCTTTGGGCCCTTTGCCACTGCTGATCAATGCCTAAGTGCAAGTGCTCCTTGTGTAAATTATCATTGTGATTGGTTATCAATGATTGGCTTATTTGTTTTACCAGTAGTTCCCTAGTAAAGGGCACTGAGTATACCAGGGCTGGTAACTCAAATGCTACTAGTGGGCTTGCTGCACTGATTGTGCCTCCCACATGAGTAGTGCTGAAAACAGGTCTAAGGCCTGCTACAGCAGTGCCTAGTGCGCAGTTTGTTAACTGCCCTGTTGATCTGGCCAGAGTACCCACTTGCCAGGCCTAACCCTTCCCTTTTCTTACACATTGGACACCCATATGGTAGGCCCAAGGTAACGCCCTAGGCAGGGTGCAGTGTATGTGAAAGGTTGGACATGTACTAGTGTGGGTAACATGCCCATATAGCGAAATACTGCCAATTTTCGATTTTTACTATTGAAAGGATATCTTGCCCCTAGGACAGAATGGGGAATGCTGTGTAACATGTTTACCTGCATATCTTCCCATAGGAGCAAGATAGAAATTTGAAATCTGGTATCCCTGAACTCAGAATTTAATACCACATCTTTTAGGAGGGATGGTTTTAAATTCTGTGCTTGAAAATAGCACTTTTAGAAAGTGGCTATTTACTTGTTCAACCTTTCTGTGCTATCTGCATTTGGATTGGTGGGACGAGTAGCAACTGAGTCTGAATAGGGGTATGCCTGCCTTCCACAATGCTGGCTCTACCTCCTGTGGTCAGATGACCCTGGCCCACAATGACAAAGGAAGAAGCTGTGCACTGGCAAAGTGCACCCAGAACAGGGTTGGACTGGGTCCAGGACCCCTCGCACATAGAGAAAAGACTTTTGGGGTGCAAATATGAGAGCTGAAACCCCTGAAAGTTAGACTACTTTGTGATCAAGACGAATCCCTTAGTAAACAATAAGGAGAGGAAGGGTATTAGCCAGTGAAGGCAGGGTTGGGACTCCCAGTCCCCTAGATAAATAGTTAAACAACAATAAGGGAGTTAAACCCTATGGGTAAGTTCCAGCCTCAGTAGAGGGAGGGAAAAAGGTGCGTTACACACAACCCAAATTGGGACATCCTTTGTCCTTATAAAGACCCCTCACTCACCAACCTAGTTGGTGACATGCTTCATCATCGGGGGTCCCACCTGGATAGCCGAGTGCCATCCAGCTGTGCTGCGACACCTGATTACAGTGGAGCTGGTTTTCATATGTGCAAGAAAGATAATAGTGTGTTTAAAAAGTATCCGATCCTACCCACTCGAGGAGTTTATTCTGGAGTGTCTCGGATACTATTAAAATGTGGGACACCTGTGTTGCCCTGTTAGGTGGGCTGTCGGTGTATAAAATGGAGTCGTATTGTGAATTAAAAAGAGGTCTACATTTTTCAACCTATGTGTCAATTAACAGGTTTCCGTCAGGACCAATGTAGTACTAGTTTCACATGGTCAGCACCGGATAACACGAGGTGCACTCATCACGAAGTGACATGTTACTGTTGTGTGTTATACGTGTATGTTTGTTACCCACAACCCTTTTTCCCTTATTTTCCTTCCACAGGTTTTTTTTTCCCCGGGAACACAGGAAGAAAACAACGTTTTTATTTGTGAGACTCATTTTGAGACTCCACTTCAATTACCAATGTGGATAGGGTGCACCTTAGTGTGCGCATACCGTTCCGCTGGTACTACATTGGTCCTGACGAAAACCTGTTAATTGACACATAGGTTGAAACATGTAGACCTCTTTTTAATTCACGATACAACTCCATTTTATACACCGACAGCCCACCTAACAGGGCAACAGGTGCCCCGCATTTTAATAGTATCCGAGACACTCCAGAATAAACTCCTCGAGTGGGTAGGATCGGATACTTTTTAAACACACGATTATCTTTCTTGCACATATAAAAAGAAAACCAGCTCCACTGTAATCAGGTGGCGCAGCACACCTGGATGGCACTCGGCTATCCAGGTGGGACCCCGATGATGAAGCATGTCACCAACTAGGTTGGTGAGTGAGGGGTCTTTTTAAGGACAAAGGATGTCCCAATTTGGGTGGTGTGTAACACACCTTTTTCCCTCCCTCTACTGAGGCTGGAACTTACCCATAGGGTTTAACTCCCTTATTGTTGTTTAACAAGACGAATCCCTGCCAAAGAAGATCAGCTGAAGAGACTGAGGAGATGTACTGCCCTTGCTGCGTGTCTGGGGTTTGCCTGCAGTTTGCTGTTTCCACTGAGGAAAGGACTAAGGGACTTTGCTGTATGCTATGTCCTCTGCTTGAAGAAGGACTTTGCTGTGTGCTGTGTCCATCTGAAGAATAGTCTCCAAGTGCCTGCAAAGAGCTGGCCTGCTGTTTCTGTTATCCTAGGCACAAAACTTCCCTGAACTTCCTTGCTGGGAGTTCCAGTCTGCCAGAATGACCTGTAACTATGTGTGTGCTTTGGGGAGCTGGAAGCGCGAGGCAACGAGAGAGGAGCGTGATGCCGCTGCAGCAGCCGCTGTTGCAACATCGAGGAAGTGTGTCGCCGCTGCCGCTGTTTGCCGTTGCATTACCGGAGAAGCGTGCCAACGCCACAGAGGGTGCCGTCGCATTACCAGAGAAGCATGTCGGAGGGCCGTCGCATCGCTGGGGAAGTGCACACCCGCTGATCGCTGCTGCAACACTGGAGGAGTGTGTCGCCATCACCAAGGGTGTTGTCGCATCATCGGAGAAACGTGTCATAGGGCCTGTTGCGGCTCAGAAACAACTAAGGTCGCCACACGGCCGTCAGGCTTGCACGCATTGCCTCCACATTGTCGTATTCCAGCAAACACACCATTTTGTCGCATCACACCAAATCGTTGCAATGCACCAAGATGCCATCTTGTCGCATCAGGACCGGAGCGCAGGAAGAATCAACACATCACCTTCGATGCGCCCCTTTTGTTTGTTTTGCGTTACGCATCCCAGGTACTTTGAGACTAAAGTGTCGTATTTATCATCTACAAGTTTATTCTTGCAACAACCTTTTTAAAGACATTCTACTGAGTAACTGTATGTTGCATTTTTGTCATTTTGGACTTGTGTAGTTTAGATAAAGATATGTTATTTTTTTTTCTAAACTGGTGTGGTGTTCATTTGTGGTGTTTTCACTGTGTTACTGTGAGTGTTAGTACAAATACTTTACACATTGCCTTTTCGATGAGCCTATCTGCTTGTGCCAAGCTACCAAGGGGGTGAGCCGAGATTATCTAAAGTGTGTATCGCCGTTACCCTGACTAGAAGCAAGGATCCCTATTTGGTCAAAGGTACCTACCTCTGCCAACTAGAGACCCCCAGTTCTAACAACCTTCCAATACAAAAAACATGCTTTAATGCTTTATTCACTTTGTACATGTGCTGTGCAGTGTGCAGCACATTGGCAAGGATTGAAAGGTTTTGAGAAAATAATTTTGTTTTCATACATTATGCCTGCATCAAGGAGGCATTTGTTTTTGGTGCAAATCCCTGTCAACAAATGTTAATAAGTAGGGATTTGTATCAAAACTCAAGGGTGGTTGTATGAGAACGCCATTGTGTGTGTGTGCCACCCATCGAATATCCCCTTGATGCAAAATAGTGTATAGCACTACTCAAAGTTCTGTTAGGCAACTTTCCAATGCAAATCATGATCTGCGTTGGAAAGTTAATCCCAACACAACATTTTTCACTGGGTTTGCATCACGTTTGCTATGCAAATCTGTTTCAAAGTGCTGATAAATTTCTCCTCAGTCTTTTCTGCTATGACCTGCAGCATGAAAAAAAATGACTTGCATATCTCCTGTCAGCTCATTGGACATTTTAGGAAAATGGAGCAAATGAATGAAAAGGCAGTTCTCGTTTTCATTGTTTAATCATCACCTATAGTGATACTCTGCGACCTGCCGTTCACTATGGCAGCTGCTATCATGACATCGCAAATCAACTGTAATAAGTTATTATAGTTGAGCAGATATTAATTTTTATGACTAGAGAGCTACGTCACTTTTTGACTATAATTAGGGAATGAGACACAGGCCTTTATACAGGGATTGCAGGCCACTATGTATTATTTAGGATTTGTTGCAAAATGGGTTCCGTCCATTTATTATGCTTTATGGATCACCCGGTTTTTTACTTTTTGCTGTGGGTGAGCCTCATTATATGTGTAATCACATGGCAAATAAGCTGAACTTGTTTAACACCAGTGTTTGACTTTCATGATAAGGCCGCTGCGCTGCAGCTAGGATAAGGGGCACTTGGCTGGTTACACATGAATACATGTGCACACGCATGTACACACATGCAGACTGCATGTGTGAGACTACCATAGTGCACACCTCGTTTACTGTGCACATGTAGCCTGCAAACAGGGGACTCTGCAGGGTTAGATATTGACCAGGGATAGGCCTTCTAGTATTTGTGGGCAATTATAGGTGATGTCAGTGTAATTTACTGCTTTGGCTGCAGTGACACTTTATTATATACATAGGGGGAAATCTGCCTTAGAGTGCAGTTTCTCTACCCTTAGGTCTACAAAGTCCTGTGAGGAAGGAAAATGGGTGGAAAAGGTGCACCCAGTTCATATTCGCAAGTCCTAATACCATACATGCACTTCTTATGGGTCGTCTGGAATTGTAATATTTCTTGGGCCCTGCTCTGGACCAGAGCCCAGGCCTTTTGTCACCTTGTTGGGCCAAGTAAATTACATTAGTCACCAGCAGAGGGAACAAAGGCTGCCCCCTTACACTCTCTGAGCACTAGTTGAGTGAAAGAACTGAAATTCAGCGCCCAGATACCAAGACGAGGAGATAAACTGGTGTAGGAAGCCAGTGTAACCAGCTCCTTGCAAGGTAAACCACTTTCTAGAACAGGAGGCCTGCTGAAACTGCTCCTGCCTAATAAATAGAGCTCACCACCAGGAGAAAAAAGACAAACCCAGGATTGTCCAAATAGGCCCAAGGGGCCATGTATTAAAGTTGGCCACCATTGACCTTTTATTTGGAAACGGAGCATATGGAGCTCCGCTGCACAAGTTGGAAATATCCCGGGTGGGCCAGGGCCTTGGGGTTGTGCACAATTTATTTATACATTTCCCAGGAGGCAATGTAAGTGGGCCCTTCGTTTTTACTTTCGCCCCAAGGGCTCCTATCCACACAAGGGCCAATGCAAAGTAAAGAGAAGCCCCATTGAGCCCCCCAACAGCAGTGTCTTCCTGGGCTTGGTTCTGGGGGCAGTGGGCGGCCACAGCGTACCAATCTCCCTACCTGCATGGAAGGGACAGGGAAGAAGCAATTAGCCTGCTCCTCCTATTGCACACACAGTCCAAGATGACGCATGGCGGGTAGCGAGCTGGGGCAGCCGGGAGTGGCTTCCCTGCCTGCTTCCAAAGTGGGAGGCATGTCTGAAGTGTCCTGGATTTTTTATGGTTTAGGGGTGTGTAGGGGCATTGGGTGGTAAGGGACGTTTTAGGGTTTAAGGGTGGGAAAGGGCATTGGGTTGAAAGGGTGTTTTTAGGGTTTAGGGGTGGATAAGAGTACACAGTGGTGAGGGTATCTTTAAGGTTATAGGGTTGGTAGGTGCATAGTTTGGTAAGGGGATTTTTAGGTCTGGGTTGTAAGGGTGTTTTTAGGGTTTAGGAGTTTGTAGGGTATAGGGTGGAAAGGGGGTTTTAATGTTTGTGGTCAGTAAGGGCACAATGTAATAAGGTAGTTTTTAGGGTTTAGGTGTGGGCATAGGTATAAGGTGGTAAGGGTATTTTTAAGGTTTAGGGTGGTAAGGCTATTTTTAGTGGTTCAGTTGGGTATGGGCATAGGGTGAAAAAATAAATGTTTTAGGGTTTAGGGGTGAGTACAGCCATAGGGTGGTAAGGGTAAATAATAAAGGAAGGTTTAGGTGGTTTCTCCCAAATAAAAATGTAATTACATGATTTATAAAACAAAATGGAGGGGTTTGAGGGTATCCACCCAAAAATTATATATATATATATATATATATATATATATATATATATATATATATATATATATATATATATATATATATATATATATATTAACAATCCTCAGGTTGCATGTAAGCAAAACGCGCACTCAGCAACAGGTCTGCTGAAAAGAGTTTTATTCCTCACAAGGATCTGCAAATATTGAATCTAGTATCGTGTGTCTGAACACGAAGCGCCACGTTTTGTGAGGAATAAAACTCTTTTCAGCAGACCTGTTGCCGAGTGCGCGTTTTGCTTACATGCAACCTGAGGATTGTTAATTAACTTTATCGGCAATTGGGTTCGCCGATCCACGCGCCACCTGACGACGGGAGCAGGACCCCAGCAGAACCCTTCTGGCTTGATTCATATATATATATATATATATATATATATATATATATATATATATATATATATATATATATATATATATATATATATATATATATATAATACCAAAGAGAAGCGACCCGTCTCCTGAAGTCCGGGGCCCGTTGACAGATGGCGAGCAGGCACCGAGCGGATCACTCGGTAATTAATTCCACACAACAATCCTTCACAGGAAAGCTCGCACTCGGGATAAGTTTCACCACAGTTTATTCAAGCAAAGTAACGCGTTTCAACAGCAAAAGCTCTCTTGTTCACACAATTGCATATTGGAACAGGAGGGCCATACATAGGTATACAACACTAAGGAAGGACTAAAAGTTAAATAACTAGTGTTCAAATCCTAGTGTGGTGGCCATCTTGTAATGGTATATACATATAAGTGGTAACACCAACTTTAAAGTATAATATGTACATAGTCTTTGTGTACAGAAACGTTTCATATATATTCACACATATATGCACATATTTACAGACAAGGATAACAGATTCTTGCGACATAGTGCCTGATTATTGTTACAAATCCTATTAACTGCTTATTCACATGTATATGTACAAGGATACACTATTTACATGTATACACTATTTGCATGAAATTCAGTATATCAATAGGGCTACTGATATCTATGATATCACGTCTATTTACATCTCTGTTTACCTAGCTGCCAAGATGATCGTAAATAGTGTTGGCTATATTCGGCATAGTGCCGTAGTTCATCCAGAAATATCCTTGTGGTCTAGACCAGTAGATTAGACGTGTCCCACAAAATATATAGTGTATATTCAGCATAAAGCCGCCACGTTATATAGAAAATACCTAAAAACGCATCCTGTGTCAATAAAGAGAAGAAAATGTGAAGGAAAAGTTATAATACGTGCAAAAATCAGAATGAATTTTTAACTACAAAAGTGCAAGTTCTTATCTGATAAACAGGACCCTCGGAAAGAAAGGGGTAGGTTGCCATGGATGAATACAACAATCCACTATTCAAGTAACCTGTCCTTTCTTCCTATAAGTGAAGAAATAAATAAAATACATTTACAATGGAATTCAGAAAAACACAAACAAGTTGCAGATTAAATACAGTACACTGGCAATTACCAGATCAATGAGATGTAGGTGACCAAGACCAAACATTAATCTTTTAGATGGTAGGCAAGTTCTTCATACAGATTGTGCCCTTTTGGATGTTTGGTCTCAAGATTAATTATCCACTTCAATTCACGTTTCTGAAGGCAAGAGTTCTATTCTCACCCCTTGGACCCAAGTGGACTTGTTCCAAAGCAAAAAAACTTAAGAAATTGCTGTTGGAACCATGAAAAAGTTCAAAATGTCTCGCTATGGGGTTGTGGGGGTCTTTGTTGGTTATCGCCCGCATATGTTCAAGAACTCTTTTTTTGGTCTTAAGTGTGGTAGAATCCACATATTTCATTTTGCATGGGCACATCAGTACGTATACACAGAAGGTGGAACTACAAGTCAGAAATTGCTCAATATTTTTAGGGGTATCAAAACCAGGGATGAAAACACTTTTTACCATACTGCTGATACGACAGGCTTTACAATGCCCACAGGGGTTGAAGCCTTTGAGTTGATGATCATTTATTGTTTTTTTGGATGTGATATCATTGCGAACAATGATATCTCTTATGCTTCTGCCTTTTCTATAGGTAATTTGGGGCCTATGTGGTATACTGGGACCGATGATAGGGTCAGTAGTCAGTACATCCCATTTGTCTGCTAGTATTTTAGAGATTTCATTTGAGTTACTGTTGAAGCTAAATATTGCCCTCAAAGTGCCTTCAGGATCCTGGTTATTTTCTTGAGTGTTAGTATCATCGTTGGGATTCAATAGTGAATTTCGTTCGACACTCATGACTCTTTCTTTTGCTTTATTGAGTACCCATTCGGGGTAACCTCTCTCTCTAAATCTGGAAATCATGATGTCCATCTCATTCTCAAAAGCAGGAACGGTACTACAATTTCTTTTCGCCCTCAGCAGCTCACCATAAGGAATACTCCACTTGAGAGTGTCCGGATGGCTCCTGAGGGCGTGAAGAAGAGTATTACCAGCTGTAGTTTTTCTGTAGAGACTAGTAGTCAGGACATGTTGTTCAGCTGTTATTCGGAGATCTAGAAACTCTATAGTAGTACCACTAATCTGACTCGTCATTTTGATGTTGTGATTATTGGTATTCAGGATGTTAATGAATTCCTTAGCCATTGTTTCCCCACCCATCCAAATGACAAACAAATCATCGATATATCTGAGCCACACCTTTACTTTTGAAAAATACAAGTTCAAGGTGTGGTCAGATCTAATCTCCTCCTCCCATTTTCCTAGGAAAAGGTTGGCAAAGCTTGGCGCAAAACATGTGTCCATAGCCGTGCCACGGATCTGTTGAAAGAGATTCCCATTGAACATGAAGATGTTACCAGTTAGACATATTAGCATCATGTCCAATATCATGTTAGTGTGATCTAAATATTGTATGGATCTCCTTTGTAGATAGTGACGGCTAGCTTGTATACCTTCCTTGTGGTCGATTATAGTATACAAGGAGTTCACATCCATTGTAATCAGCAAATCAGTGGGCTCCCACACCACATCCTGTAGCTTACAGATAAAATCAGTACTATCTCTCACATACGATGGTAACCCAGTCACATATTCCCTCAAAAAGGAATCAACATACTTGGATACATTTTCTAGGGCACTTCCGCTAGAGGACACAATGGGTCTCCCTGGTGGTAAAGTGGGGTTCTTATGTATTTTTGGGAGAAGGTACAATATTGACAGTAGGGCAATCTCTCTTTAGAAAACAGAATTCTTCCCATGTTAGTAAACCTGTCTCTACCCACCCTTTCAGTTTTTCCCATATATCTGTGATACTGTTGTTATATACATTAGTGAGGGGTTTGAGGGTATCCACCCCAAATTTTTATATATATCTATATATCTATATATCTCTCTCTATATATATCTCTATATATATATCTCTCTCTCTCTCTCTCTCTATATATATATATATATATATATATATATATATATATATATATATATATATATATATATATATATATATATATCTATATATATATATATATATATATATATATATATATATATATCTATATATAGATATATAGATATATAGATATATATAGATATATATATATATAGATATATATATCTAACGAAAACGCCATTCATCACCAGTTCCTTAAAGAATAACGAGAGTGAGCCCAGAATACGTGCAAGTTCATCGGTGATTTATTTTTCAATTACACCAGCCATCCGTCATAACGTGTTTCACCTCTCAAACGAGGCTTGATCACATGACATATCTATATATATATATATATATATCTTCTCTCTTCGTTGCCTCGGAAAATCGTCACCGCCTCCAAACCAACGGGTGTCTCGCCTGAATCAAAGACCTCCGATGCCGGGTCTTTCAAAATCACCACAAAACGAGTAGAAGAACCACACGCTGGCAAGACCATGTACCAGACAAAGAATTTATTTGTCAACCCTCGGACGCGTTTCGCCTGACCAGCAGGCTTGTTCACCAAAGTTACAATACAAACATTCACCTTTTTAAAGTGCAAAAGTGCTGGGTCACGTGAACGGAAACACATTTCGATCAAGGTAATGGAAGAAAGACTTATAGTTACTTCCTTTACACACTTTTCATGAAAAAACATTATCTGTCAATCATTGACAATGCACAGCAATTTAAATAACATTTTGCGGGCTCAGATGACAAATTTATATTACTCTTAACCAACAAGTGATTGTAACAAGCCAGGGAACATCCCCAATAATATGCGACAGCGGTTTGATCGTTGGCGCTTTGTGCTCTTCTAAATTGGACAGAGCTTTGCTAACCCTAGTCGAGTATAAAATACAACTTTACTCGGGCTTTAAATTTTTCAATATTTTCTTGCAGCCTGTTAGATAACGCCCAAGTGGGCAAATGTCATTAATGTGTCGTATTGCCATAATACCTCATAACTGTGCAGTCAAATGTACAAATAATACAGCCCAAGTGGGCAAATACAATAAGTTTCCGCAGTTTACCCATCAAACATGTGCCACCCTTAAATCATTTTGTGCAATTAAAACCAACTTCATTGAAGGAGCGGGGATCATGAACCTGCCTCTCTCCCTTTACCCAGATTTTGTACAACAACCATTGAGCACACTCTAGTATATTCTAAGACTTGATCACATCCTCGAAAGATCCCTCTCTACAGGTGTGTTTTCATGTCTTCTTCCAAATTAAGACTCCCAGGGGCCTTGGCGTTGAGTTCCAGGATATATCTGGATTCCAAGCGCCTCAACTTTTGTAGGCGATCCCCGGCCCGCATGCTGTTAGGAATGGAATCAATAACAAAGTAACAGAGCCCTGCTACATCCTGATTGTGAATTGTCTCAAAATGCCGGGCCACCGGATAAGCTTGATCTGCGTGCTTAATGGCTCTCATATGCTGCAGGATGCGTACATGGACTGGATGGATTGTACTGCCCACGTATCTCAGCCCACAAGGGCATTGAAGTACGTAGACGGCATAGTCCGTTTTTCAACTGAAAAAACCTTTTATAGATTTTAGTCTTTTTGAAATTCCTGTATGATATGTGCGGGTATTGACTCCCGCAGTGCACGCCTTACACTTAGAGCATTTTATGAAACCTGGTTTTCTTATGAGCCAGTTTACCCCGCTTTTTTGTTTCGGAGGTGCTACCGGCAGCATGTTAGAGACCAACATTTGTTTAAAAGATTTCGCTTTTCTGAAGGTGATCTCGGGTCTCTTTTTCACCATATTTTCAAGTGTCGGATCGTTGGATATGAGATGCCAGTGCCTGGTAATAATGCCCCTCACTGCCTTATGCTGTTTGTTATAAGTAGTGATCATTCTGATTTGGTTCCCAGAGTGTTTCTTTGCTCTGTCCCTAGGGGGCTTCTTAAAAAGAATGTCCTCTCTGCTTCTCATTCTAGCCTTATGTACCACACTTGTGATGTTAGATTGTGTATAGCCTCTAGCTTTAAACCTCTTCTCAAGGGTGTTGAGTTCTCTGACCTGTCCTTCAGGGTCACTGCAGTTACGTATAACACGCAGACTTTCCCCATAGAGGATGCTTCTAATGAGGCTAGTTGGGTGGAAACTGTCTGCGTGTAGCAGTGTATTCCCTGCTGTGGGCTTTCTGAACAGTTGTGAGTGCAATCGGCCATCTTTAACAAAAATTGTTAAATCTAGGAAATTCAAGGATGTAGAACTGATTTCACTAGTAAATTTGAGATTAAGATTGTTGGCCTGAATTTTCTTCACAAAATTCTGTGCACTGGTCTCAGTACCCTTCCAGACTACAAATAGGTTGTCTATATAACAACTCCACTGTAGTATGTTGTCCCTCCATTCAGTGTGGTATTCCGCTCGGACCACCTGCTCCTCCCACCAGCCCATATGCAAATTAGCATAGATGGGGGCGAAGCAGGTGCCCATCGCGGTGCCACATATTTGTTTAAACAGAGTAGACTCAAAGAGAAAGAAGTTGTTATACAAACAGACTGACGTCATATCCACCAGCATTTGTGAGTGTAACCACAGATGGATTGGTCTGGCCCTCAATGCATGCTTGATGGCCCTAAGGCCATCTTCATGTTTAATGCTGGTGTAGAGTGTTGTGATGTCGATTGTCATGAGGAGATAATCATCTTCCCATGGTAGGTCATAGATCTTCCGCAGGAAATCTCCAGAGTCTTGGACGTAGGATGGGAGTTGTTTAACCAAGGGGCAGAGGAAAGCGTCAATGAATTTAGAGGTGTTCTTGAGTGCCCCCCAATTGCAGAAATTATGGGTCTCCCGGGGGGGTTGTTGGGACACTTATGCACTTTTGGGATTAAATAGAACACCGGTGTTACTGGGTTACTCACTTTCAGAAATTGCAACTCTTCTTTAGATATTAAATTCTGATTGTACCACTCTTGCAATTGTTTGTTATATTAATCAAAGTTTTCACTCATCACATTCTCATTGACTTTAACATAGTTGTTCTTATTGTTAAGTTGTTTGTAGCTTTCAGATAAATACTGTTCTCTGTCCCATAGGAAGACATTGCCCCCTTTGTCTGCATCACGTACAATGCAACTGCTGTTAGATTTCAACTTATTAACTAAGGCAAAATACTCCTTTTCCTGTTTAGTAAATGTTTTATGTTTTACACTAGTACACTTCTCAAGATTCTTAAGGTCATTGACCACCAACTCATTAAAAATATCGACAGAGTCTCTCACATTCAAGGGGGTGAATTTTGATTTTGGTCTGAATTCAGTGCTAACAGTTTTTGAAATGTCCACATTTTGTTCTTTAGCTATTTCCAAAGCTCGGCTATTGGCACCCTCTGATTCACCCCGAACATCGCCATTCACTTCCAGATCCAGAAGTAAAGCAGTCTCATTGTCAACAATGTCCATACTTTGCAGCTCCATCATCAGGTCCATATCGGAGACTTTCAGGTTACCACCTTCGTTACCAGTAGCCTTGTTCCCCATGTTTTTCGGTGGTTGCTTAGATTTATTAAGAGCGAAGAACTTTTTCAATTTTAGATTTCTCACCAGTTTATAAGTGTCTATACGTGTGTCAACATAGTTGAATTCCGCTGGCGGGTAGAAGGACAGGCCCAATTTTAAAACTTACTCTTCCTTGGGCGTAAGTGTCATCTTGGTCAAATTGATGATAGTTGAGTCTTTGACCTCTTGCTGCTCTAGTTCAGCGGCAATCATTTCGCATTTTTGTTGGCGTTTTTTCCTCCCCTTACGCCGCCGGCTCCTCTGCCTCTTCCACTTGGTTGTGCTGTGTAAGACACTTGTCGTCTCGGTCTCAGATTGAATCTTCGTTCCTCCTCTAAAAAAGCAAACTCGTCTATTACAGATGGAACTGTTGTCATTAGTCCTCCTCCCCCACTTGTGCCTTTTTCCAGGTCAGTTTCCACGTCCGAGCTCACCACGCTACCTGCATCGGACTGAGCTTTACCGTGTGGAGGGTTCATTTTTTGTTTCCGCATGGTATCGAACTTTTTGGCAAAAGTATAAATTTGTCCCCGTTCATAGTCCAATTTGTCTCTGTTGAACTTTTGGCCTTTGCGCTCTTTGATGGACGTTTCCAGTTTTTTTAATCGATCTTTCATATCATTCATGTATTTCATGACAAGTTCTTGATCTGGGTCTTTAGTTAGCATATCTAGGATCTGCTCGATCTCCATTAACATTTTCTGTCTGTCGGACTCTGCATATTTGATATGGCTGAGATACCCGCCACCCCCTCTCAACACAAATCCCCAAGGATGGGAAACCGGAAACAGTTCTGAAGTTTTTTGGAAGTCGGGAGGGAGTGACCCTCCCGGGCCGTATTTTATTAAAATATGAAACAAAATTAAAAACATTAAATCAACAGTTTCATATTATGTACAATTTCATTACCACATTGCGATGTCTGGCTAACCTTAACATATCCTCTAATACAAAGGTTCTCCTAGCCGAACTAGCATCGTACCAACATTTACTTAATTTTTGAAATTGTACATCCTAACGTTTAAGGGCCAACGGCAAGGTCGTAACCGGTGTCAAGATCCCTAACCCAGACATATCCCACTCACTTGTGAGGGGCGGCACGGAGGCATACCTCAAGTGCAACTACCAATTTCCCTTGACTTGACGGGGGCCCCAATAAAACTCAACGCCACTTAAAGGTCGTACGAGGACTCGTGTGAGGTATCTAGAAGGTAGCGTAGACCCCCTCCCAAACCCCACACAACTTACCACATCTGCCGTCGCAGACGACCTGGCCCCGGGAAATTCCCCAGGAGGGGGCTGTAACCCCTCCTACACATGAAGGGGCCTTGACCGCCTTCCCTTTCCTTTCGGCGACCCATCCTTAGAAGGGACCGCCTCCCCGTAGAGGGGCCAATGGCCACCTCCCCCGAGCGCCCCCATCCGTAATGGGTGACGCCCACTCATAGGGATCTTCCAATTAGTGCTCACCGATCATGACCTTACCGCCACAGGTCCGGATAGTTGACCGGCTATCCGGACCCCCCACCACACTCCTACCTAAAGGTCATGTTTTAACGTCTTCAACCAAGCTATGAAGTCTCCTATGAGTAACTCATTCCCCATTCGAGACAAATGCACACCATCCCTCAAGTACATACTGTCATCATTAATACACCCATGGGAGATAGAATGCAGTGTATTGGACCGGAACAACCTACTCACTTTATTATTAATTTTTCTCACAGAATGATTTAATGCGGAAACAGAAAAAGCCCCCCGCCACACTTTTCGTGGGATGATATGGGACCATGCAATTATGCACCCTGGAACTCTCCTTGCTAACCAACTTACAGTGGAAAGCATCGCCTCCAGGAGAAGTCGTCTACCAGTGGTGACCAAATCGTTGCCCCCAAGATGTACTATGACTACAGACGGCGGTGACCTCATCCGCCCTAGCAGACCCTCGAAGAATGATTGAAACTGGTCAATACAGAGACCGCCCTTTCCGTAGAAGGACACACTGTACCCGCATTCCCCGGCTACGTGCACCATGTCACCTGCCTTGAATACGTCCGCGGCACGCCTCACGTATGAGTGGCCCACGACCCACACCTCCTTTTTCACAGTCGGTGATGTCTGACCGCTGGCCCAGTGTTGGGTCGACCGCATAGTCCGCCCCGCCTCGTAGGCTTGCGTAACTGAAAACCAAACAAAAACAAGAAGCGTGAGTACATCATTACAGCTTCACCACATGTGCAAACGCACATACCATTTATACCAATTGGAGGACCAATGCCCCACCGTTTAACTTGTTCCACTTCAGAACACTGGCTGTAGCCAACAAAAACAAGAAGCGTGAGTTCATCATTACCGCTTCACAACATGTGCAAACGCACATACCTTTTATAACAATTGGAGGACCAACGCCCCACCCGTTTAACTTGTTCCACACTCAGACCCCCGGCTGTAGCCTCTGTAGCAGCCCCTATCCGAAAGGAATGGGTCCCAAACTCGCCCGGGTTCAAGCCCGCAGCCGTAATCGACATCGCAAGCACCCGCTGAAACTGAAACCTTGTCAGTGGGGTGGCGTCAGCGTGTCTCAACAAGGTCCCCCCCCATGATGCCACCCTTTGTGTTAAATACTCCTCTAAACACTTCACTGGGCATATGGACGACCCGGGAATCCTGCGTATAATTATGCAGTCACCCAACCCACTCTGATCGGTCTTGGACCTAACAAACGAGACAATCATTGCCTCTCCCCTGATCTGAACGTGCTCTGCGCACAGTCCTCCCGTTACATCCTGCTTGTTCCTCGCCACTAATTCGCTTACTCGCATAGCCCCATGAAATGCCAGCGTAAAAGCGGCTCGGAATAACACTGTCTCAAACTGAGATGAACATGTTGTAGGGAGTCTGAATAGTAACTGGGCCAACCTATCCAAACCTATCGGGCGCCTCTCATCTACTCTGCGACCCTCAAGGCGTTGCCACCCACGTAGCGCTTTTTGTACAACGAAAGACGCTGTCGGGTCCTGGATCCCATGAGCCCTAGCAACAAAGGAAATGGCAGCCCGATGCCTCTGGGCCGTGGCCACCGATTTTCCTGCCAGATGTAATGACATCAGAAAGTTCACTACCCATTCCTCCTGGCCCCAAAGCTCCTCCCTAGCAGTCCCCAAAAAGGCTACATAGGACCGGAACGCCCCTTCATATGCCTTTCTCGTCCTGGGTGCTAAACTCTCTCCCACGAGGTTACGAAGTTCGGGGCACCGAGAGACCAAAGAGCTTCGGGAAAGGGTGCTGGCTCCGGGTCCGCTGTGGGAAGACAACCCCAGAAAGCCTGCATACGAAAACGAGAAAGGGCATCAGCCGCCTGGTTCAATACCCCTGGGACATGTCTCGCTTTAAATAGCACATTCAATTGCATACACAGTAATACAATTTCCTTGAGCAGTCTCAAAATCCATTTACATCGTGCTGCCTGGCTATTGATACACTCTACCACGGTCATATTGTCAGACCAAAATACCACCGAGTGATCTCTGAACCCTTCGGGCCACGTTCTCAGAGCCACCAAAATGGGGAAAAGTTCCAGGAAGGCAATGTTACTTGTCAGTCCACTGTCATGCCACCATGCCGGCCATTTTTGTGCAGACCATCGAGTGCCGAAAATGGCACAAAAACCTATGCTCCCTGCCGAATCTGTCCACAGCCCCAGCTCCTCAGAGGACACAGCCGGCTTGTTCCAGACGACTCGACCATTGAAATCCGCCAGAAATGCCAACCAAATGCGCATGTCCTGGCGGACCTCTTCCGAGAGCCTTGTGCGATGATGGCCCTCCTTCAGCCCGACCATGGCTTGAGCGATCGAACGTGAAAAAGGGCGGGCCATCGGTATAACTCTTAGGGCAAAATTCAACTGCCCCACTAACTGCTGTAATTGATGCAGCGTAACCTTGGATCCCCTCAGACACATTTGCAGGGATGCCCTGAACTTTAACACTTTATCACTTGGTAAACGGAAACAACCTTCTCCGGAGTCTAATTCGATCCCCAGAAACTCGAGGCAAGTCGAAGGACCCACCGTCTTACCTGGTGCCAGTGGCACGCCAAACTGATTGATTAAAACACAAAATGCAGCCAAAGCTTGCCCACATTCCGGATCCCCGGCTGCCCCCAAGAACAAAAAATCATCGAGATAATGCATCACATGTTGAAAACCCGTCTTCTTAGTGAAGACCCATTGTAGGAAACTACTGAATTGTTCGAAATAAGCACAAGAAATAGAGCATCCCATCGGCATACACCTATCCATGTAATACTGACCCTGAAACATGAAACCAAGTAGACGCTGATCGTCTGGATGTACCGGGAGCAACCGGAACGCTGACTCGATATCAGATTTTGCCATCAGCGCACCGGGCCCCAGGCGATTCAAAATGGCTACGGCCTCATCGAAGGATGCGTACCGCACCGAACACATTTCCGGGTCTATCGCTTCATTTACGGAAAGACCACGTGGGGCTGACAAATTATGTATCAGCCGAAACTCACCCGGGTCCTTCTTGGGGACCACTCCCAAAGGCGAACAGACAAAGTTAGCAACCGGGGGTACACTAAACGGACCGGCGACTCGACCTCGAGTAACCTCCTTCCGTATCTTTTCCTGTACCACGGTCGTATGCTGCAAGACCGATATCTGATTTTTGCATTTTTCCACACCCTGAAAGTCCCCCACTGGGATGCGGAAACCATATGAAAAACCGTTCCGTACCACCCCAGCGGAAGCACGATCCGGGTATTCGCTGAGCCAGGGAATCATTGCCAAGGTATCAATCGGGGTAGGTAAAGGCGCCCCTCGGACTATGCTAGACCTGTTTGGCACCTCCTCTACCCCCGTTATCACCCGTTTTGGCTCTGCACGTGGACTCAGGATGGGATGCTTGCCCACACCCACTACATTCGTGTCTAAATTTGCACGACCCCTGGGGCCTAGTACATTTACCCCTGTTAAAGTTCCAACAAACCCCCTTTTTACCTGCATTACCGGTAGGCCTCGAGTGGTTGTCGGTACCCGTACCTGATCGAAAGGGCGTCCCCGCATACTGACGGGAGGATTCGCCCACGTTACTCCCCACTAATGGCAATTTCAACATACCGGACTCCTTCATGTTGGACCAGGACACAGAATCATAACAATCCCAAGTTAAATTCTTATCATGTTCTTTTGCTTTCCTGAAAAGATTATCATAGCAGAACCAATGATTACCTTCGTGTGATACAGAGTACCCCATGATCCGTGACTGATAAATCGGCAATTCGGGTAGCAATTCGGGCCTTCGTTCTCCCAAGATCGACGTGAAAACCCCCCACGCCTTGCCCCAATTGCCAATGTTTTCATTTACTTTAAAGGCGGCCATCTTTGCACGCCAAACACTCGGATGCATTAGGTCCTTCTGACTTTTAACATGCTCCATCTCATAATGATCAGTAAGCAACGAGAAGATGTTTACATATTCACCTGCCCATATCTTTTCTTTAATAGCTAAAGGGACATGCTGACCCAACTTTTCCCTACGAGAGGGTGCAGACTCTTCCCTTGCAATCGGCAATGGCCGCTTACCTGAACCGGACGCTGTCTCTGCGACTAAGACCGTCCCCTGTGGCTTCTCTACGGCCGCAGCCGGCGTGGATACCCTCGCTGCTTCTCGTGTTTCACGCAGTTGTTTCATCAACACCTGCGCCTCGACAGCCGTGGCGCCCTCGCTACCTTTACCCAACCACGCTGCTAATTGTGCTGCCAGTTCGGGCGGCATATCCTCCCCGGACACGGGGGTGACTACAACGGGAATCGGATTCCCTTCCACCGGCACGGGAGTAGGTGCTTCGAGCGGGACACTGGGACCCGGAATATCGCCCCCAGCTGCTCCTCTCCTAGGCCTCTTGCCTTTTCCTCCCGGGGCTGTTCCCTCCAAAGGACGTTTCGGCCCCCCTTCCTCGCTCTTATCCATTCGCCTCTTTAGGTCGGTCATCTCTTTCATGAGAACACGCAGCATCTGTTCGGTAGTCATTCGCTTTCCCGCCTTCTTCGGCATTCTCCAGCAGAGTATCTAGAAAACAAACAAGAGGATTACAACGCTCAAAATTGGCTCTTCGTTCCGTCTCGAGCTCACGTGCAGCGAGGAGGTGCAGCTTCAGAGCACAGGAACAAGAGGATTCTTTCCGGTCCTGATCCTCCTTTTATCCGTCTTCAGGGCGGGAGTAAACCCGCCCCTGCCTGCCCCGAGGGCGTGGCCAGCCGCGTCAGTGTCTAGGCCAACCCACTCTAGGGCGGGAAAAGGCGCGCCCCGGCTACGCCGCTTTGGGCATACCAGCCGAGACTCGCCTCCCGCCCAAGATGGCTTCCCGGGGGGATCGTGGTACTCTGCCATACGTGCGGGGGGACCGATTGGTCGCCCCTTTCCATTAGAATCGCTAGCATTCGGCATGAGGCATCATGGTTATTGACTGCCCACTCCTTAAGCATGTTGGGGTCGGGGTTCTCGTAGGTTGTAGCTACCATGGCTCTTAGACCCCGGGGTATCCTCTTCACTTCTAGATAATGCTGGAGCGATCTTTGCTCCCACCACTTAGACAGTTCCCCTCTTTTCAACTTCTCCAATCTCTTTAGTCTTGTCACAGTATCTGAAGTGGGATTTACGCTTGCTTGCGTTGCGGCTCTACTGGTTGTTGATATATATATCCTGGGCCATCGGAGGCTCCTGGGATCCCACCTCCGGAGACAAAACAATTAAAGAAGGGGAGGGTGGCCACGCAGCCCCCCTCCCAAGTCTCAAGATGCCCCAAGGAGCCCATCTCTGCTGCACTCCTACCCGAGATTTCAAGAGGCCCTGCGGAGCCCATCTCCAGGGCCAAACTTGCTGAAAATGGGAAGTTCCACGTAGCCTCCCTCCCCAAGCCTAAAAATGTTCCTGTGAGCCCACACAGACACCAATTCCTTTAAGGGAGGGGGACCAGATCACCGTGGCTGGCTCAGATGCTTTTTCCCAGGGAGCCCACCCACAGGACATAGCGGTTTCTCTGCCCGCAGCCTTACTAATACTTTTTACATAAATACAGTAAATGCATCTCTTGAAAGAGATTGCATACATTATGATATGTATAAGTCCGAGAGAAACTCAATACATTTATTTGCTCTTTCAGGTAGGCAGCAATTCTTGCTCTCAACCCTAAACATCAATTTGTCTTACCTTCCCTGCTCCATAACTCTAGTTTGGGGGCCAATATGTTACTGGGTAGAGGAAGGAAATGGCATCCTTGTTTTAAATTCTGCCAGGGTGAGTGTGCATTTATAATCCTAAAACATAGTAGAGCATTAAGCTAGATTACCACTTTTGAATTATGAGACTGTTTGGATTTCAACAGTGAAATGGTAGCAGTCCAGATAAGCCTTTGACTACACAGTAACAAACACCAAAGTCATTGAAGGAAACTTTGAATTAGTCTGAGCCATTAGAGCCACATTGTTTTTCACCCACTGAGCCCCTCTGGAGAGAGGCCAACCATATGCGAATCATTCTAGTCTGACCTGCCAGGCTAGGACCCCTCCAGATAGGAAATACACCACCAAGACCAGTTTCAGCTTACTCTGACCAGTATTGAGGTGCAGGTTGAGTCTCATGCCACAGTGGGCATATGCGCTGCATCTACATCAAACAAACAAAAGCATGATAAAAATAATGCTTGGTTTTATATTGGACACTGGCAAAGACTAGGGCCACATTTCAGTTCATTGTCTTTTACTCAGTGTCTTGAATCGAACTATTAATTTAGGTGAATATATTAACATTTTTCTAAGGGACTTCAACACCATAAAGCAAAATCCATATGTTCCAGAATTGATCACAAGGGTTCCATTTCTGTACACAAGCCAATGGAAGACCGCATATCTACAGTACAGGCACTGATCACCTCTCACTCAGACATGTGTAATGCCTAATATGCAAATCTACCAAAAAATGCTTTAGCACTTCTCAAAGCCATCTTTGATTCAGCTGCATGGCTAGGCAGAGGAGCAAAGAATTCAGTTTACATCACCTCAACCTATGTTGGCTCCACTGGCTGCTGTTAGATGCCAGAATCCAGTTCAAGGTGACCTAGTTAACACATAGTTATCACTTAGGAGATGCCAACTACTTAGAAGTCAAATTGATTCAATCAGGGCGGAAGAAATACGAGGTGCAAATCTTGTGTAATATTGGGGATCCCAAATTATTCAAGACAAAAAAAAACAACCAAGCCTTCACATTTTAGCTCAAAGACTTTGAAACATGCTTGCAGAAGATTTAGGATTCAACACCTCTCTACTCTCATTCAGGAAAAACCTGAAGACCTATTTCTAATATATCTGTTAACTTACATGTACCTTCAAAAACTTATATTGATATCTTCTCGAATATCTCTCAGCATTCTCTCCATACTTTTTTCTCTATCCCTTCTTTATACCAGTGCTGTTAGTTACCCCATGCTATTTTCAATTGTATTCCTTGTTATGTGCCAAGGGCTGGGGGCCTCATTTATGAAAAGTGACGCATTGCTGCAAGAAAATAGCTATGCGTCACTTTTCATTGTGCTCTCCTTGCGACACTAATGATGCGTCATATTTACAGTATGACGCATCATGTTGCAAAGAGTTACAGATACGTCAGTATTTCTGACGTATCTGTAAGCGCAAAAATGATGCTTTGCAGGAGTGGGTCACAGAAGTGACTCAACTCCAGAAATGGGTCACTACACATGGGCAAGTCCCATGTGAAATGTGCCTGCATCAGTCTTACGCCTGCCAAGAGGCAGGCATAAGATATTAATGCATTTGCATTCTAGAAGTGGCGCAGTGAAATCTTATATCCCGGCATCACTTCTATGACCCTTTCTTGCGTCGGAACGCCCCCCTGCATACATTATACCTGGTGCAGGGGTTTACAAAGTGACGCATCTACCTAGATGCGTCACTTTGTAAATATTTTGCAACAAGGTAAATTTTTTACGCCGCTGGTGCGTCACAAAAAGTGACGCACCGGTGATGCAAAAGTGACGCAAGGGCTCATAAATGAGCCCCTAAGTATCCTATCTGGCTAGCTTCTTAGTATAAAAATAAAGCAAATAAAATAAATAAATAAAAATAAATATAACATGAAGATAAATGTACATGGGGGTTCTTAGAAGAAAAGACAGGCAATAAATAACAATCGCCTTCTCTGAAAGAAGGTGTCTTCCCTACAAACAGCTTCACAAGGAGCAGGCATTGGTCTCAGGCAACCAACAGAATCTCAAAGGGGAAGTTGTTCCAATGTGACCCCTTTCCTTTTGCTAATGAGTTACCTTTGAGAAGTCAGTACCTGGTCAAAGATTTGTGACAGGAGTTGTGGCCGCAAACCATTGGTACATTGTATACAGAATCGCACTTTGGAAGAAATTTCCCTTTCATGCTTCTTCCAAATTGCGATTCGGGACAGGCTGCAGAACCCATTGTGTTTTGTACATAACAAATAGAGATTTTGCAGAGACAAACCCAGTGCTTTTGCTGATCATTACAATTAGTGCTGCAGTGAATCAAAATTATAGTAAGAATGTCATTGTTTCATTGTAGAAAGAACTCATAAAAGGACTATATCATACAATAAGTGTCCACAAGTTTGCACCGAACAACACTGAAAGTTACCGGTAGTACAAAAATGCAATAAAACTAAATCCGAGAGGAAATGTTAATATGTCTCTAATAATACCATGTGATTTATATAGTGCTACATACCACCCTTCTAAGCAGAAGGCTGTATATCACAGAGATTATTGTAACTGCAGTTTATGTTTTTTCATTCATTGACCACTGAAAAATCAAAGACTGAGTGTGCCCCGCTTGAATTGAAACTCTTTTCATCCCGAATGATGTTTGTTCGAGCAGTGAGAATTAAACTCCTGAGGGAAACCTGTTGGATAATATTTTTTTAATTTCAAGAGAATATTAAATTAAGAATAATAGAGGTGTCAATATGCGATACATAAAAACAACTCACATCCTTACAAAATAAGACCATTACATTCAATTTACATGAATTAGATTTCTGAAATGTGGAGAAGAAGTGTGACAATGAGTGTTCTGTGGACTGTGTTACAGACACATATAATGATTTATAAAAAAGAGAAAATGCATTCAATATTTCTACATCTTTAAATTTTGAAGCATAGTGTTCATCAAACTTGTTATGTTGAATTTTCAAATAATTAGCCAACATTTTCCCTGCTTAGTTTTTGCCCACGTAAAATGTTGCTCCTGCTTTTAACAAATATAGGGAAGCATTGTCTGTTGATTTTTTGTTACATCGTAATTTAGCATCAGTAAGAGCAGTCAGACATTCTTTTGAGTGGGACGCATAATATGAGTGTTCCAATTTCTTGATGTCATGAAGGAGATCATCGGCAAGTTTGCGTGTATTTTTTCGTTTTTTAGCAGTAAAACCAATGATGAAGTCTCTTGCTGAAGCTTCAAAATCATCCCATATGGTTGATAGTGACATGGAGTCATTTTGGTTCATTGCAAAGTACTCATTGAAGAAGGTGGTTAAGGAGGCGATGAACGTTGGGTCTAAAAGCAGAGAAATATTAAAACGCCATATTCTAGGGACATTAACTTTAGGCAGCAAAATCAAGGCTAAGTATGACAGGGGCATGGTTTGATAATAGAATAGGTCCAATTTCTGCATTCATGAGGTTTTGTGAAATATTATGAGAAACAAAAATATAATATACTCCTGATTGGGTTTGATGGACTGGAGAGTAAAAAAGTGTATTCTCTTCTCTGATGGTCGGATTACATAAGCGCCATCCATCCAGAAGTTTATGCTGAGCAATGGTATGAACAAAAGACTTGTAGGGCTTGTTGGGAATTAAAGTGACTTTGGAATTTCTGTCAATATATGGGTCGAAGACCTGATTGCAATCACCAGCTAGTATAAAATTATCTTCAATGCAATAAGTAATTTGCTTTGCCAATGTATGCCAAAAGGATGCGTCACCACCAGTAGGAGCATAAACATTGAGGAGAAAAAGTGAAACACCATTTAAGGACAGTTTAACATTCAACCATCTACCATTATCATCTGATTCTTGTTATATGATTTTAACTGGAAGTGTTTTACGACAGAGAATCACACCTCCATTATGTTTACCATCTCCTTGAGAAAAGAGAACCTCTCATACCCAACCTTTTTTAGTTTTAAGGATTCAGACTCAGTAAGATGGGTTTCCTGTAAAAATACTATATCAGGATCTAATTTAGCTAGATGAGTTAAACTCTGTGCTGTTTAACAGGAGAATTTAATCTCCTAATGTTCCAAGATATCAGTTTTAAAGGCATGAGATATTAGAAAGAAAAAGAAATAGGAATATGAAACAAAAGCCAAATTCTTTAAAGCTAAGAAAGATTATGAAAGGAAAGAGGAAAAAAGAACAATTGATAGTAATGACACCTGAGAAAAGAAACAGGAAAAATATTTCGATAAGGAGAAGGACAGGAAAATAAAAACAAGAAAAATAGGTGTAGAGTAAACATACCTACACAAGAAAGATGCAGGGAAACACGAGGGGGGTGAAACCACTTGGAACAGACGGGGCATCTGGGTTCAACCCCACGGGGGACCAGGGGGAAACCACGCCATGAGGGTAATAAATCTGTGGAAGCAAAGGACAACAATTATTAAGAGGATTAATAAAAAGCAATATGACCAAGAAAACAGTGAGAACATACCAAACGAACAACCATATTTTAAGTTGAAAATAAAGCAATAGGTTCATCTTGGGTCGGATCCGTAACACTCCTTGTGTGAGAAAATGCTGCAAAGGAGAAAACGGAAACTAAAGAAGGTTACTTCTAGGGGTGGGCTCTGTGCTCCCTGTGACGATAGCGGCGATTCAGGCTGCTCGAAGCTCACATAGCGCTAGCCTCCTCCGTGTTTATGTTTATTATGTTTCTTGCTTTGGTGTGATTTTAAGACACTTGATGCTATTTTTAAACTGTTTAAACGCTACTTACTTGCTGCTCTTCCTGCTCCTGACCTTGTTCCGCCGCGTCTGTATGCCGATCGAGCGGAGGGTCTCTTTGTGAGCAACATGCCCCACACCACTTCCTGCCGGCCACACTCTCCACGCAGGTTAGCGTGTTAGTTGTTCCCTCTCCTTGGGGTATTTAATGTGGGGACTTGACGGAAGCTTAGCGGACGAGCGCAGCGGGCGCGCCGACTTTGCGCCAAAGTTACGCCAAAGTTAAGCCCGTCTGCGCCCGTCCGCGGCCGGCTGCGGCCAGCGGCCATTCATTATGCCCAACGGATTACCTATTCCTCCGCGGATCTCCACGCCCTTCAAAACTCTGGGCCCCTACATTCCCGTGCTGGCTGTGCTGCCCGGGACTGTGGTATTTTGACTTCTCAGGCCCCCCTCTAGGTACATCTGCTTTGAGTACTTTCACAAATTGCAGTGATTTCCCTACAACTCCACCAGGCGTTGGGCCCCCAGGACCACATTCACTGGCAATAGTTTACCTTAATACTCGCTCGCTGGTGAAACATCAGCTCGAGATATTTCAGTTGTTAATTATAAAGCAGATATCCTTCTTCTCTCGGAGACTTGGTTAACTGATGACTCTGCCCCGGACATCCTTGCTGCTATCCCCACTGGCTACTATATCTTACAATCTAATAGGGCAGTCGGGAGAGCAGGAGGGGGGGGTTGCAGCTATTATTCGCTCCCAGCATAAGTTTACTATCCTCAAAACTTCTACTCTCTCTAAAACTGACACCCTTACTATTAAATTTATCTCTCCTATGTTTTCCTTTATTTGTGTCCTTGTTTATAGACCTCCTGACTACATGTCCCTTTTCTCCCAACAGTTCGGTGATTTAGTCTCTCAGCTAATTATTAATTCCACCAATATTCTCATCATTGGCGTAGAAATAAAAAATACCATTCCCACTCCAGGGAGTGCAACAGTAGGGAAAGAGTTGGATAGCGTAGGGGTAAAAACTTACTATTCCAACTCCAGAGAGTGCAACAGTAGGGAAAGCGTTGGACAGCATAGGGGTAAAAATTACTATTCCCACTCCAAAAAGTGCAACAGTAGGGAAAGGGTTGGATAGCGTAGGGGTAAAAATTACTATTCCTAATCCAGAGAGTGCAACAGTAGGGAAAGTGTTGGATAGCGTAGGGGTAAAAATTACTATTCCAACTCCAGAGATTGCAACAGTAGGGAAAAAAGTTGGATAGCGTAGGGGTAAAAATGACTACTCCCACTTCAGTGAGTGCAACAGTAGGGAAAGCGTTGCATAGCGTAGGGGTAAAAATTAATATTCCCACTCCAGTGAGTGCAACTGTAGGGAAAGCATTGGATAGCGTAGGGGTAAAAATTACTATTCCCACTCCAGTGAGTGCAACAGTAGGGAAAGGGTTGGATAGCGTAGGGGTAAAAATTACTATTCCTACTCCAGAGAGTGCAACAGTAGGGAACGTGTTGGATAGCGTAGGGGTATAAATTACTATTCCGACTCCAGAGATTGCAACAGTAGGGAAAACGTTGGATAGCGTAGGGGTAAAAATTACTACTCCCACTCCAGTGAGTGCAACAGTAGGGAAAGCGTTGGATAGCGTAGGGGTAAAAATTACTATTCCCACTCCAGTGAGTGCAACTGTAGGGAAAGCGTTGGATAGAATAGGGGTAAAAATTACTATTCCCACTCCAGTGAGTGCAATATTAGGGAAAATAAATACTTCATATATAATATAATTAACATCACTATTAATACCAAATACAAAATAATTAAAATATTTTACAATTTTATGAAATATATTAATTAATCAATTAAAATTACAAATAAAATTAGCTAATAATAAAAATTACCTACTAATACTAATTATTTACCAATCACCAATAAATTAATTTTCAATATAAAAAGAAATAAAAATTAGACACAAAAACATATTTAAAAAATATAATTACTAACAATTAAATTACTTCCCAAGCTATTCCCCTAAAAACACACAACCCACTACAGAAAATAATATAATAAAAGTAACATATTTATCAATTAATCAATTAAAATTAATTACCAATTATATTTTAATTAATTACCAGATAATAATTAATTAACAACTTAATTCTAAATAAATACCAATAAATAAAATAACTTATTTAATTATTTATAATTAAATTACTTCCCACCCTATTCCCCTATAAAACCACAACCCGCTACAGGAAATAAATTACTAAAATGAACATATTTATCAATTAATCAAACAAAATTAATTACCAATTATATTTTAATTAATTACCAATTAATAATTAATTAACAATTAATTCTAAATAAATACCAATAAATAAAATAACATACTTAATTATTTATAATTAAATTACCTCCCACCCTATTCCCCTATAAACCCACAACCCGCTACAGAAAATAAATTACTAATATTAACATATTTATCAATTAATTAAAATTAATTACCAATTATATTTAATTAATTACCAATTAATATTTAATTAACAATTAATTCTAATTTAAAACCAATAAATAAAATAACGTATTTATTAAATTATAATTAAATTACTTCCCACCCTATTCCCCTATAAACCCACAACCCGCTACAGAATTATATTACACAAAAAATAAAAATTAATAATAACTTACCTTAAATTCAATATTTTTGTTGTCTATATTATGTCTAGTCGATATTATGTCCATTCTATATTTTTGATTCGATATTATGTCCATTCTATTTGATATTAAAATTTTCTAGTCAATATTTTGGTAGTCTACATTATGTCTAGTCGATATTATGTCCATTCTATAGTTTTTTTACTCGATATTATGTCTAGTCGATATTAAAAATTCAATATTTTGACTCTATACCGTTAAGTACTGTACCCCCTGCCAGGTGTAGTAATTTAGGGAGGAAACACATAAAAAGGTGAGAGGATCTGACCCCTCTACTCCCTCCGCCATGACATAGATACGTAGATTATTCCTCCTATGACGGTTTTTGAGTACTTCAATCTGCCATTGGAGTGTAGAGACTTGCGATTGGAGCTGGGAGACGTTCACACTTGTATCCCTAAAGGAGGATATACTGTGTCCAACTGCAGTGACTCTCGTATCAAGTTGAGACCAATTGTCTGTAAGGATTTGTAGCTTAGAATTAGTTTCCTCCGTAAAGGGTCAAAGGGCCCTGATTTCTTCCAACAACATCTCCATGGAAACAGGTGAGACTGATTTAGGAGGAGAAGGATGATTTTCCTTGAGGCGTTTAGTAACGGACTTCCCAGACGGTGACGATGAGAGATCCATATCCATCACCACGACTTGAGCTGAGGACAGCAGAGAATCCTCCAACTTAGAATATGCAGTAAAGATTCTTGAGTTTTTGACAAAAATATGCTTTGGTTGCGGCTGCGTAGAAAGAGCACCTTTCGTTCTGCTCATAGATCCAACAACTCAACTTCCAGGCAAAAGTAGGCGTGAGGTTAATTAATATGAATTACAATTCAAAGGAAAAAACCATGGAAAAATCGCACTGAATATGCAAGTTTGACGGTCTAGGTCAGTCTCATAACTCCCTCTGAAAATTGAGCAGAGTAATCAAATTTACATTAGCAGCGGTATACCTTAAAAACGAGAGACAAAGAGTCATTATTGCTCCAAACATTAGCAATTAGAGCAGTAGTACAGGGGTCATAAGACCATCAAACATTTCCAATGAGATGAAATTTAAATTGCGCCATAAGGATGATGCGGGATGCACAACATGGCTGCCACGGTTCCCTTCTAGTCAGTATAACTAAATGCTGGGGCTTAAAACCACATACCGCTCCCCAAGGAGCCAGGGTACAAGCAATGAAGGTGCAGTAATCAGGGCATACTCGAGGAGACTTTCAGGAAGGTTGGGGCAAGTTTAATCCAATAGTTCTGCAAACGTAAGGAACGCTACCGCTCAGGCGGAATACAAAATGCCGGCTGCGATATCGCGTCTCCACTTAGAAGGACTCACTTGATTAAAAGTGATATTTCCACACTTTGTACAGGAGCGCCGGAACTCACAGGGTACAATGCATGTCTTCGGACATTCTGTGCGCATCTTTACTTCGTATGTGACAACTGTGTAGCGCAGAACCGCCCAGTCTCACCGGAGAGCTTCACCCGGACGCTGCCATGCTCCTCAGGTGCCAAGCCGCGCCCCCCCCCCTGTTGGATAATCTAACACAAGGCTTTTACAGATAAGCAACTGCACAACATGTTCATTAAGTAAAAATCAGCAAGACTAACGGGAAACATCCGTTACAACGCGGATGTTTCAACGCGGTGCTGTTACGACGTGTCCGTAACAACGCAAGTCGTTACCATGACTTGCGCTGGAGGGCGCTAGAAGATTAAAAATAGTAAATTTACTATTCCAACACCTTCCCTAGTGTCCACGGGGACTGGTGTTAGAATAGTAAATTATACTATTCGATATCCGCGCCCCCAACGCAAGTCGTGGTAACGACTTGCGTTGTAAGGGACGCGTTGTAACAGCACGCGTTGTGACGGTACGCGTTGTACCGTCACCAATCCAGACTAACATGTCAGGCAATAGGTACCTATTACAACACTGGGGGAACAGAAGGGTACCTGAACAGTGTGATATTTTTTATTTTTATTTATTTAATGCGATTTTATATAGCGCAAACGTTACCCAATGGTGTCAGAGCACTTTACAAAAGGACCAGTTACATTACATAAGGAGTTCGGAGTCCATGAGTTACATAAGAGATACAAACAGAAAAACTCTAAATTCACAAAAGAATGGTAGTTAGTGTATACGTCAACTACAGATACTAGTGGCTAGATTTGCATATATACAAGTAGAAAATTCACTCAAGATTACATTTCAAAAAGCGATTAGCGTTGGACAAGTATATATTACATATTTACAGAGCATGACATTCTTGCCGTCAATCAGCCAGGCGTTCAGGTGGTGCTCCACTTATGGGCTTGGGTCTGTAGGGATCCCCGAGGTGGAGGTGGAGATGGCTGAAGGGGGAAAAGGCCGGGTGGTGGTTGGCGGAAACAGCATGGTGGTCTCATTCCCAGTGCACTCCCCAGCTGTAGCTCAGGCTAATTCCCCCAAGCAAGGCCTCATCAGCCGCTCGTTCACTGCTTTTATATCCCCTATAGGGTGCTAGGCCAGCGCTCAGCTCATAGGGGTGGCCCAACCCAGTCCAGTCCCGAGTCCCCACTCCCCTTCACTGGTCGTCCCACAGAGGCGCACTCACCTTCAGGAGTTAGATACCACCATCTTGTGGGCTGCAGCGCCACTGCCTCAGTTCCTCTTCAGTCACAGCACTGTGTACGACCACGTGAACCCGCTAGCGGGCCGGCACCTGTCGCTTCTCTCAGCCTCCACGCTCACTATGGTTAGCTCCAGGGCTAGTACGAGGCACCCAGAGGTAGAGACGGAGCTCTTCCCTACCCAGGGGCTCTGATGCTATTTCTGCCACCGCAAACAGAGCCTCAGTTCCGGGGTTGCTTCCTCTTCATGGGCGCCGCCATTTTGCAATGCCCCGTGGCACCAACACCTCTCACGGCCATCTGCACTCGGCAGGAAAGGCACTTTCACCCTCCCCAGCCCACACCTCCTGTTCCGAATGATGGTGGGGATTCGCCAATGGGGTTTTGGTCACAGTCTGGCAGTGGATGGCGGCCGGCCGGCCGACCGAAGCTCGCAAGCTACGCTGCTCACTCCATCAGCATCTGCGCCACAAGAAAAAAAAGCAGCCTGGAGTTCCAGACCGGAAGTAATCCTCTGACCAAAACAGTATTCACATACAGCAAGTGATAAAAGGGGGTACTGCCCCTACATCATAGGTCTTCAAACTGTGAGGCGGGCTTTCCTGAGGGGGCAGAATTTGAAGTCAAGAGGAGTGCCAGGCTCTGGCCGAAAGCAGCCTTTACTGTGCTCATGAAGAACCAAGACAAACATTGCGCTGAAAACAGTGCTGTTTGTAGTGGAGGAAAATAGAGCGGTGGATAGTAATGGGCCTTGAGTAATATTTCTATCACTCAATTACCTTAGTGCAAAAATGGGGGGATTCAAATAACCCTCATCGTTCTTCACATGGTGGACACTTTTCGGAAGATCAGGCTGTCAATAGCATGTTGACAGTCCTATATTTCAAATGCAGTTCTAAGCATACATTAAAAAGTTTGAATTGCTAAATATGTGCAGAGCATGGGTGTCTTTTGACATTCACTGTTGAAACTGCACTCAGGTTTTCCCACATTAGGTCTTATGTCATGCCATACACTCTCATGCTTTGACGTATCACCATCATGTTATGCCCTGTATGTTATTCGTCAAAATGCCAAGGATGCTGAATTGATTTTACAAATTGTATCCACAGATTACTTCATTAAGGGATGACGTCTTGCTCCGATGGTACGCTGAGGGATTGAGGGAGGACAAGGAGAGATAACTACCGAAAGTAAACAGGAATCATGACCCCGAAGACTAGGGTTAGCAGCGACAGATACAGAGGTACCAAGTGCACGCTAAGAGAAGTAGCTGCTACCCCGAGCTATCCCCCAATGACGCTCATGTCCATTTAGCATTAAACATCAACACCCTGAATTCCTGACTGCCCGTCAACTTCAAAGGACTGTGCATGCTATATGTCAATCAATACACCTTGTGAAAAGACCGGCATGGCACTAGCGATTGTCCCCATAAGTTAGTACTTAAACACACCCTAAAGTGGTCTCTTGATGGTCTGCTTACGTGTAATGTAAATGATGTTCGTTGTCAGTGCAAAGTCACGTGTTATATATACTGCCTGAGTGTGAAATGTCCCCTCCATTCATTTTGTCTGCTCATGAAACACCGTGCTTGGTTTTCCCTGTTAAATAAGTATATTTTGCTGTGAACATACAGGTCGTCTGGTTAAATAGCTTTCTTCAGTTGTTATGCAACAGAATACATCATTTGGTTCCCAGACTCATATGTTGCAATCTTTCTTAATAACTTGACTGCTCCACTGACACTTGAAGACCTTCGACCAATAATGCAAGTTAGTGGACACTTGACAGTTTGATGGGCTTTTTCTTAGCCCCTAACTCAAATTATTTGGCGCACATGTTGGCGTAAACTAGGACAGTGCCTGAAGATGTTGGCTGGGTGTCTCTCCTGATGCAGATGGTGGGCTTGTTTCTTCTTTTTGACAGATGGGACTAGAACGGTGTTTACTTCAACACTGCATCTGCGTTTTGAACAAATATGTTTCCAATTGTTTGACTGAAGTGATGCATGAGTCCCTCATTGGCCAGAGCTACGGATCTTCATGTCCTGACCTTCAGTTTCCAGCTGTAGCACCTGTAAACAATGGCTGTGGTTAAAAGGAATTACTCAAAGGTCAATCGACTTTTGGAAAGCAGTGAAGATAACTGTGTGGCCTGTGAGGGATACCCAGCGTGGAACTGACGCGCCCTGTTACGATGGGAGATGTGAATTGCCAGTGGCAGCTCCAATGCAAGGCCATGTGAGATAGATCCGCTCTAGGAAGCAAGTGGGAGAAGAGTAAACGCTCCTCAGTTTGTAGTATGTAAGCCTTCTGAATGGCGCAGAGCAAACTGACATATATTGCACATCTTACTATAATGCTTCTACTTTTGACCCAAACTCATCCCCATACTGGATGTGTTTCAGGGCAAATGGAAGGCGCAGACCTTTATCAGCAGTACCCAAGATGCCTGTGCTCATTACCAAAAAAAATCTTACTTGAACCCTGGTAAGGGCTTGGGACAGCAGCAGGATCCCTGCAACTTTCACTTAATCAACTGAGCCTAAGAGATTCGGGGTCGATTAGGAGTTTGGAAGAGAGGGTATCCTGCCTCGTTTGCAGTGGGATGGCATGTTACTCTGTCTGTCAAACCCTCTGTCCTCCACAGTATTACTAGTCGGGTGAACTGTCATCTTTTTGACACAAGTACCACCGCGGCATCTGCTTCCTCAAATGGGCTGATGGAGTAGGGTCCGACGGACTAAAAACATAAGACTGGCCATCAATTTTAAGGTAAATGGTCAGATGCGATTTTTTCTGTCTGTCTCGGCCAGGAAATACTTTATGAGACTAAACAGGAAAATAAACATTACTCCCCACCCCCTAGCTGCGGGGGTCATTCGTTTTTTAGAGTTTGTTTTTGAAAAAAAATGTGTAATGCTCAGTTGCCTGAAAGGTGCTTGTTGTGCACCATACTTGCAGTTCCTTTAGAGGAATGACTGTCACAGAGTTTACCGATGGGCCCGCGGTGATCTCTATATATGGCAGACGGTAGTTCTCCAGATTGGTAGAAATAATCCTGGTGTACGGGTGGCCGCAAGCCAAACTTAAATCAGTAAGTGAAACAAGGAGAAAAGCCCTCTGCAGTGTGGGAAAGAGAGTCTCAAAAATGGCTGCTACCAGATGGGGTTGGTGGAGTTGTAGGAGAAAAGGAGAGAAATTAAATTTAAAAAACGACTTACCTTTAATGGCTGGCCGCCGCCTCTCCTCCATCCTCCGTCCTTGCTCTCTTCCTCTTTATGTCCCGGCTGGCAGCAGGAAGCAACTGGGAAGATAGGCTCCCCTCAGCCAATCACAATGCTGCAATGCTGCGTTGTGATTGGTTTGAGCACTGTGGATCGGCGCTCAGACTGAAACCGGTAGTCTGTGCATGTTCCTGACAAGGCAGTGTTATGCCGCCTAGGTTTGTGGTTTATGGGAGCTATGGTATCCATAGTCTCATGTATCCAAGAGGAGAAATTCTCCACCATTTTGATAGATATTATCAAGTGGATTTAAGTGCCAAATTGGTGAGCCGTCTGATTAATTCATGTGCTTGAGTTTTATGCCATGCTCTCTTTGAAGATAAAAAGTTCCTGGGAGCTCGTCATGTTTTGACCTGTGCTGATAGCTGCGATTTGACTGCAAAGTTGTCTGTCCAGGTTAATGGAATGTTAACTGGCTCATTAATATATGGTTTGTTGGAACAAAATTGCATCCAGCAAGTGTCCTGCTTGATGGGTGGATCCCTTTTTTTTAATCTGGAGTCCCAGACCATTCATGGACTCCACCAATTTAATGGAGCTGACTGTGCTGGACTCCAGATGGAAATTCATATCCCCCAGGACAGTAAGTTCAGCGCTCAACATTGAAGCTTCCAGTATATCGCATAATCTGTCTCCGAAGATGGCTCTAAGACCCGGAGGCCGATATAATAGTAAAACGTTGAAAGACTGAGTTTTCCATATTTCAGTGGCGAAAAACAATGCCTCGAAGTTCTCCTCCGTAGCTGGCTGCAAGACTGCCTGATAGTGATTGTGTTAGAGCACTGGCTGCAAGACTGCCTGATAGTGCTTGCGTTAGAGCACCGCCAGCCCTCCTCCTTTTTTTTCCTTATTACTATGTAGGCGAAACATATTGAAACCCTGAGGGGGTTAGAGGCAGCTATTTACGACCCACAGTTAGCATCTGCCCAGGTTTCAGTTATAAAAATCAGGTCTGCCTGATGCGTCAACACAAAATCCTGAAATTCAATGTAATGCTTAACTAAAGATCAATTATTGAGTAGAATACATGTTAGGCTATTGCGAATACAGAAGTTCTTAATATCTGCTTTATCTCTGTCTCTTGAGTCCATTCTATTGTGGGATGGCTGTAACGGTTTGGATAGTAAAACAGTAGATTTACAACCATTACATACCATTCAGTTGAAATCCAGTAACAGTGCAGGGCAATATCTTGTGCATTGTGGGGGGCTTACCTTTAAGACCAAGTTTAAGGAGTGTTTATCTCATGTAAGTTAGCCTATCCTCTGCATTTGATCTGGGTGCATCTGACTAGGAGGACAGGCCCTGGGCACAGTCCTGGCGCGGACGGGCGCAGGCCGGCTTGCCTTGGGCGCGCCTTTGGCGTGCAAGCTGTGCACCCGCAGCACGAAAGCACTGCCGGAGGACTTTCGAAGCTTGTCACAGGAGGGCCGTGGCCAGAGGTGTGGCAAGCACTGATAGCGTGCGCTCCGTGAGTGAAAACAGGTGAGGGAAAACTAAACCACAACCGCGGTCCAGCAACCTCTGACCTCTGGCACAGGTTTCCCTGCGCCAGAGGACTACTGGTAAAGTAATATTAAAAATTAAATTCAGAGGTGAGTAATGAAAACATAAACCTATCAAAACTGCCAAAACGGGCAGAAGCCCTCCTCAAAGATAGTGCAGCCTACGGAGCCAGGCAACTCTGGAAACTGGCACTTCATTGCTTTGGGAGGGAGGGATGGGGGGGAAGCAGACCACAACCAGCTTTTGTGTGTAAAATGCCGCTTTATTGGAACAGGTGCACATTATAATCCTCGGCCAAAGCCTTACAAAACAAAGCCTCACTAAACAAAAAACTCTTACCTAACCCCGTCCCCCCTTCCCCGCCTCTAACATTTTCTCAAAACTGCCCCCACCCGAACATTACAACATTGCAAAATTACAAACACTATAATTCAATGCTTGAATGTATAAACCTATAAATCTAAACCACCTGTTACACAAACTCCCTTGCTTGCCCCTTCACCACTTACGATCACCCAACCTCTGTAGGTACCCCAACAATCAACCTGCCTAAACCATCCCTGACGATGCCCCAACTTTAAACTAAACTACAAAAACTCTGCCAACCCTGGCAAACTTCCAATAATCCCCGCCACCCAGAAAGCCGGGGGGGAAAAGGCTACCCCCCTTTCTGGCCCCCAACCAAAAACAACTCAGTTATGCCTCTCTCGAACGCTCCTGTACATTAAGACACCTGGATAGAACTTCTCTAACCTCCAACAAATAAAGGTCCATACCCATCCTCGACAAATGGACCCCATTGCTCCTGAAAAACTCTCCTGACTCAAACCTAATGTCCCTGTGAGACACTCTCCCAAAGCCCACACTCCGTCTAAATCATGAAATTTCTACGTGCACTATCAATTGCCCTGGGATTCCGAGCGCCACTCCAAATTCTATGCGGCACTAGCTCTGTTCACAAAACATGGCAACCAGACCACTGCTCCCGCAAAAGGGCCAAGTTCCTCTTCATTGCTCTTAACAAAACTACACCTTTTACCCCACAAAGGTAATTCTCCCCCAAATGAATTAACAACACATCCGGGCACTGGCCCCCAACAAGCCACTTGTTCAAAGTAGGTACCAACTCCTTCCACAACATCCCTCCCTTCCCTTTCCACACAATTTTAAACAAGCGCTCACTAAAACCCAAAATGTTTCCCCCCAAAAAATGGTCAACCTGGACTTGGGCACATTTGACGAAAGAGTGCCTCACTATCCAGATGGTTAGTACCGGGGAGCGAGGGCCAGCTACTGAACCTGCAACAAGAAAAATAACATGAGATTCATGAAAACGAGGATGACGCAAGCGCTTCTTCCGCAGTACTCCTCACATAGCGCTCGAAACAGTTTGATGACCAGCGCCCTAGCCGCCTAATATCTCCCCATGACCAGCCTCGATAGCTGCCCCAGTCCTAAAAGAATAAGTCCCAAACTGAGCCCCATCCAGACCACTATACCTCAAGGCCTTAGGCAGCACCATGCGCAACTGATAGTCTGTGACCCGGTCCCATCAGCATATCGACAAACCCTTGCACTACCTTCCACTCCAGAGTCTTAATCGCCTGGCTCAATGTAATGGGCATGTCGACACCGGAGAGGCTGCTCCCAGCCATAGTCCCTTTCCTAAACTTCTCTGGTCTGTTTTCGCGATGGTCAGCCAAATATGAATCCTCCTCTCTGCGAAGAAAACCTCCTACCAAGTGATTCCCATTATGGACCTGGTACCTAAAAGCTCGGAGACCCTAAAAGCCCCAAAAAACATCCAAAAAACATCCAAACCAGGGGGGCAGAAAACAAACATACTTCAAAACCATCCCTACAAACAACAGGTAAGGCTTCCAACAAACGCGCTAAAGTCTGCCATGATATCGGCCTACGTGCTAAACGTTCCCCGCCCGCTCTCTATCCCAACCTTCCAACATCCTCCTCCCTACTTCCCCCACGGAAGGGGAATAGCCCCACAGAAGTTTACCCATGAAAGAAATACCTGCCAATTTCCCTAAAATGGTGACCTTAGAAAGACCCATAGAAAGATCCAGCATAAACTGTATCACATCCTCCCACCGCCTCCATCCCTCTTCCCGAGGACAAGCACCTGATGCTCTGAACTCTCTCCAGGCAAGCGCATAAGCTGCACGAACCTACCACCAATTGTATAATCCTACGTTGCCTACATACCTAAGATGTTCTGGCATTGGGGTCGGTGTCCTGTCCACCTCCTTGGCCAGCCCATCGAATCTCTCCCACTGCGAATGAGACAAAGCATCTGCAATGTCATTGTCCACACCAGGGATGTGAAGTACCCTGAACGCAATATCATGTCTAAGGCAGCCAAGAACAAACACCCGCAACAACTTCAGAATCTGCTCGTCTCTTGCCGACTGCCTGTTGATGATTTCCACCACTGCCATATTGTCAATCCGGAACAAAACTTTTTTATGTGCCAGCTCCTCTCCCCACAGCCTCAATGCCACTAGCACCGGAAAAAGCTCCAAAAAGGCGATGCTCTTCCCACCATCCTTCGACTGCTCAGGCCACTTCTCTGCACACCACCTGCCCTGCCAGTATATGCAAAAACCATCACTGCCTGCTGCATCCGAAAACACCTGAACATCACACTGAAAGTCATCCTCCCTGACCAAAGGTATTCCATTAAAGGAATGACATGGTCGTACATGGTCCCATTGTTTTCTCTGGTGCCAAGGGCACCCCCAACTCTCCCATAAGCTCATGGAACATGTCCAGAGCTACCTGGCACTCCCTGAGGCCCGGGGAACCAACAAAAAAGAAGCTGTCCAAGTAGTGTGTTACCAGCCCATGACCCGTGCGCTGTGTGAAATATCACTGTAAAAAAGTGCTGAAACGCTCGAACAAAGCACAGGACATTGAACAACACATCGGTAATGCCTTGTTCACGTAACATTTTCCTTCGAAATGGATTCCCAAAAGACTCCAATCATCCGGATGTACGGGAAGCAACCGAAATTCAGATTTTATGTTGCATTTCGCAATCTCTGTAGTTGGGCCAGCGGTCACTATCAGTGACATAGAATTTCAACTGAGGAATATGACACTGAGGCCGCCTCCTCATCAATAAAATCATTAACCGAAGACCCCTCAGGCCACGATAGGTGTTGTATTAATCTGTACTGTCCTACTTCTTTTTTAGGAACCACCCCAATTGGAGAAACAATCATGTCTTCATTTGGCCAGTCATCAAAAGGACCCGCCATCCTTCCTTCTCTCACTTCCTTATCCAATTTGTCCTGTACCACTGACTTATGTTCCACTGCTGACTTCAAATGTTGTGCCCAACGCCTTTGCTGTGGCCCTTTGTAACCCAATTGAAACCCCTCTTCAAAGCCCTCCAACAGTACCTGCCTTGCCTCCAAGTCCCCAAACCCTTCGCCAATGCCGCCAGTCTAACTAGCGTAGGAGCTCTTGGGCCCAGACCCCTGAGATCTCTTACCTCCCCTGCTGCGAGGGCCCTGATGTGCTAGTACCTGTCTATTGCCACTGCTGGCTTCCCTGCGGCTTCACTCCCCAACATTATTTTTTTAATTTTTTGATTTTTTTATAAAAACTTTATTGTGCAATGCAAATATGGTTACAAGTATGGGCCTACAACCACAGGGGCCGGCCGCTAGAGCATAGAAAGCAGTCGTTGAACATCACAAAGCAGCGGCCGATCCCCTAGAGGTCCGGCAAAATACAGGACACAATTCTCAGCAACACAGGATGGAATCAGGATATAGTTATTTCTGTTTTTTTAGAAAGGAACAAAAAGAAAAAACAAACAAACAAATCTCAAGGCGGAGAGCGTTATGGACAAAGTCGTGCTCCAACGGGGGGGGGGGGGACCCTCGATAGATAACCAGGTAAGCAATGTAGATTGCCAGGGGGGGGAGACAGTGGGGAAGTCAAAAATCAGGAAAAAGAGTAGATTCTTCCAGGAATGTCGGATCAGGGGGATAGAGAAATGTCCGGATTTTCCTCAAATGGGGGTGTACAGATTTTCCCTCGATAAGCGTTCCATTGACCCCAGATTCTATTCCACGCCCTAGGCTTGCCCCTAGCCAAATACACCGTCATCTCTCTAAACATACACCAGTCCATATTCTCCTTCCATACTGACACGGTGGGGGGCCGTTGGGAACCCCACAGCTGCGCAATATCCCTCTTTGCGATCATGTTCCCAAGGGCCGCCCCCGGGCCTGAGCAACGTTGTAATCATTCGGCTCCCACACATTCAACAAACATCCTCGAGCCTCAGGCAGCAGAGCGGAACCGGTGACACACTCCATTACAGCATGCACACAAGTCCAATACGCAGCCACCTCCCGGCATTCCCAAATGATATGGAGGAAAGTAGCACTCAAACCACACCCGCGCTTGCATAACCCATCCGAGGAGAAGCCCATGGCAACCAAACGAGGACCAGTAACATACACCCAATGAAGAATTTTAAGTTGGACGAGACGGAGACGGGCGGGAATGGCGACCTCTTTCGGGGAAGACAGTGCTGACTGCCAGTCTTCGTCATCCAGCTCCAACCCGTCTCCAGTCCAGGCCTCCCTGAGACTCACAAGGAGATCTTCCTGATTGTTGATTAACTTCTTATATATTAATGAAATCGTACTATCGGCCAGATGACCAACGAGTATACGGTCCTCGAGTGGGGAAGACTCGGGAACATTAGTGTCGGCAGCGAAGACCGACGTCAAGGCATGGCGGACCTGTGCATACCTGAAAAACTCTCTATCACTCAACTCATACTAATTCTGAAGTACCTCAAAGGTCTTAACCACGCCTTTCACCCAAAGATCACCCACTCTGCTTATACCGATCATATCCCACTTCTGAAACCCTTTCGTTGTCCAGAGGCATCCCAGTCTTTCCGACGCATACAAAGGGGTCGTTCGTGTCAATCAATCGTTCCATCCCATGGCTGCATTTGCATCCTTCCACACACGCACAGCAATCTTGGTGGGTCCCGTTAGATTCCTCCCCACTGCCCGAGAGTAGAGCGCTCTGTTGTAGTTACCGCCCGGCACCTGATGCTTGTCCATCTCGAAACCCGGATTTGGGCTGGGTGCATACATTGCGTGATTGATTGCGGACAACTGGAAGGCCCAATAATCCCGCCTGATATCCGGGAGCACCATGCCCCCGTCATACCAGGGGAGAGTTAGCTTTGCAAGAGCAATTCGTGCGCGGCCGTCCCAAACGAGCCGACTCTGTAGGCTTGCCGGAATGACGTCGAATGAATTCTGGAGTGCGTATAAAAACCGAGGCAGAGACATCATTTTAAAGAGTGCGGCGCGGCCGAGCGGCGACAACGGCAATCTACGCCACCGAACCACGTCTAGTTTCAACCTTCGGAGAGGAGGAAGGAGATTGTGCTCATAGCGGGAAGCTGGATCTAGTGATATAAAAATCCCCAAATATTTGAAGCCGGATTGAGAGATCTGAATGGGAAATCTACTTGGTAATGGAGGAAGGCCGCCTGAGATGACATATACACAAGATTTAGACCAATTTAGGATCAAGCCAGAATTCTTGCCGAACGAGGTGAGAACGTCAAACAAGACGTTAAGGGATTTACGAGGGGAGGTAAGGTACAAAAGAATATCGTCGGCATACAACGAGCCTCGGTCCTCAAGTTCAAGTTCAAGTTCAAGTTCAGAAATTTGTATAGCGCACTACTCACCCATAGGGTCTCAAGGCGCTTGTGGGAGGGGGTGTATTATTTATTGAATAGCCAGGTTTTAAGTTCCTTTCTGAAGGAAATGTGGTTCTGTGTGAGGCGGAGGTGAGTGGGGAGAGAGTTCCAGGTCTTGGCCGCCAGGTAGGAGAAGGATCTTCCTCCCATGGTGGATCTGTGGATGTGCGGAACTGCGGCAAGCGCTTGGTTGGAGAATCTTAGTTGGCAGGTGGGTGTGTAGAAGGACAGTCGTGTGTTGAGGCATTCGGGTCCTAGTTTGTAGAGGGCCTTGTGAGCGTGGGTGAGGAGACGGAAAGTTATTCTCTTGTTAACGGGAAGCCAGTGGAAGTCTTTCAGGTGGCCGGTAATGTGAACTTGGTGAGGGATGTCCAATATGAGTCTGTCAGATGCGTTTTGGATGCGTTGGAGTTTTTTCTGTAATTTGGCTGTGGTTCCGGCGTAGAGGGTGTTTCCATAGTCCAGTCGGCTAGTGACCAGTGCGTGGGTGACTGTCTTTCTTGTTTCGGTGGGGATCCAACAGAATATTTTTTTGAGCATACGGAGTACGTTGAAGCAAGAGGATGAGACGGCGTTAACTTGTCTGGTCATCGAGAGGGAGGAGTCTAGGATGAAGCCCAGGTTGCGTGCATGGTCTGTGGGTATGGGTGCTGTGCCCAGGGCCGATGGCCAACAAGAGTCGTCCCAGGCAGAGGGTGAGGATCCTAGGATGAGAACTTCCGTTTTGTCTGAGTTAAGTTTTAGGCGGCTGTTTTTCATCCATTTGGCTACTTGTTTCATGCCTTCATGAAGATTGGTTTTGGCGGTGTTAGGGTCTGGTGAGGGAAAGGATCAGCTGGGTGTCGTCAGCGTAGGAGATGATGTTGAGGTTGTGTTGTCGCGCGATGGATGCGAGGGGACTCATGTAAACGTTGAAGAGGGTGGGACTGAGTGATGATCCTTGTGGGACTCCGCAGATGACTTCGATGGCCTATGAATTGAATGGGGGGAGTCGGACTCTCTGGGTTCTCCCGGCGAGGAACGAGATGATCCAGTCCAAGGCTTTTCCTTGTATTCCGACGTTGCTGAGGCGTTGTATGAGGGTGCTATGACAGACTGTGTCGAAGGCGGCGGAGAGGTCGAGTAGGATGAGGGCAACTGTTTCTCCGTTGTCCAGAAGGGTTCGGATGTCATCTGTCGCTGTAATGAGGGCGGTTTTGGTGCTGTGTTTGGCTCTAAAGCCGGACAGTGAGGGGTCGAGGGAGTTGTTGGATTCAAGGAAGGCGGCGAGCTGGTTATTACCAGCTTTCTCAATGACTTTGGCAGGGAATGGGAGGAGGGAAATGGGGCGGTAGTTTTTAGGTTCAGAGGGGTCAGCTGTGGGTTTCTTCAGGAGGGCACTGAGTTCGGCGTCTTTCCAGCTTTCTGGGAAGGTAGCGGAGTTGAAGGAGCAGTTGATGACATCACGGAGATGGGGTGCGATGGTGGAGTCTGCTTTGTTGAAGATGTGGTGGGGACAAGGGTCGGTTGGCGAACCTGAATGGATGGAGTTCATTAGGCGGATGGTGTCTTCAGTGGTGATTGGGTTCCAAGCGCCAAGGTTGTTAGAGAGCGGTTCGGGTTTGGAAGTCGGTGGGGTGGGCTATTCTTTAGAAATTTTCATAAAGCTGTTATGTATGTCAGCGATTTTGTTGTAGAAGAAAGAGGATAATGAGTCGCAGAGGTCTTGGGAGGGAGTAATGTCGTTTGAGGCTGCAGTGGGGTTGGTAAATTCTTTGACGATGTTGACTAGTTCCTTGCTGTTGTGGGCGTTGTTGTCGAGTCGATCCTTGAATGCTGATTTCTTGGTGAATCGTATCAATTGGTGGTATTTGCGGGTGACTGCCTTGAAGGTGGTCAGGTTGTCAGTGGTTGGGTTTTTTCTCCATGTTTTTTCGAGAGTACGGCATAGTTTCTTGGAATTCTTAAGGTCATCGTTGAACCAGGGGGCCTTTTTGCTACCTTGTTTGATCCCGGTGGTTTTATAGGGGGCTAATTCGTCAGCGCTGTGAGTGATCCATTGTTTGAGTTTGGTGGCAGCTTCGCTTGGGTCCGATAGGAGGGCTGGAGGGTTTTGGTTGAGCAATGTGAGGAGTTGGTCGGTGGTGATTTTGTTCCAGTTTCTTCAAGGAGCAGGTTGTGGGGGGTTGTGAGTGGTGGTAGTTTTGTAGCTGAAGTGGACACAGCTGTGGTCCGTCCAATGGAGAGCTGTGGTATGATTGAAGATGTGTTTGCTGGAGGTGAAGATAGGGTCGAGCGTGTGTCCGGCTAAGTGGGTGGGGGTGTCAACAAGCTGTTTGAGTCCGAGATTGGCCAGGTTGTCCAGAAGGGTGGTGGTGTTGCAGTCGTTTTTCTTTTCTAGGTGGAAGTTGAAGTCTCCCAGTAGAATGTAGTTATCGGAGGGGAGGGCATGTGGGCTGATGAAGTCAGTGGTGTCTTCGTTGAATTGTTTACGGGTTCCTGGTGGTCTGTAGATAAGGGTGCCTCTAAGTGTGGTCCTGGGGTCGGTGTGGATCTGGAAGTGGAGGTGTTCGGCGGTTGCAAGGTAGTTGTCGAAGCTGGTCGTGATTCTGATGGTGTTCTTATAGACGATGGCAATGCTGCCTCCTGTTTGGTTGGTACGGTCTTTTCGGATGATCTTGTAAGCGTCCGGGATGGCTATGGCGATGTCGGGTGCTGATGATGCGTTCATCCAGGTTTCTGTAAGGAAGGCGAGGTCCGGTGACGCAGTGTCGAGTAGGTCCCAGAGTTCTGTGGCATGTTTGTGGATCGAGCGGGTGTTTAGCAGGATGCATTTCAGGTGGTTAGAGTCGGAGCTGTGTTTGGAGGTCGTGGATTTGGTGTGGGTCTTGATGCAGGCGAACTTGCAGGAGTGGCAGGCGAAGGGACCGTGGGTACGTCCTGGGGCAGCTTCGTAGCATTGTGGTGTGCGTCCGGGGTTAAGGGCTAGGAGGGTGGCGGCGTCAAACGTTATGCGGGAGGAGTGCGGTTTGCGGGGGACAGGGGGTCTGGTGCTGGGCGCGGTCCAGGCGCGGACGGGCGTCGACGGGCTTACCTTTGGCGCACCTTCGGCGTGCATGGGCGCGACCGCTGCGCGTGAACGCTGCGTGCAAAGGCATCTGTCATATAAGGATGGTGGAAGGGGAGGGGCGAGGGTGGAGCAGCTGGGAGGCGGGTGCGTGGTGGAGAGGGCGGGCTCCGGGCACAACAACAACAATAATGGCGGCAGAAACGAAACCGCAAACCGGTTGGGGGAAATAATTAATTAAATTACGCTGTGGGCAAAGAGGCGCTTAAGGAATGGGGCAAAAGTGAAAAATACGATCACGTGAATCCAGGCAATAAAGGCACTTAATATAAATAATGCGAGCAGACACAGTCAAGCGCTATCGAATGCAGTGCAGCAGAGCAGCGCTACGATACCCAGGCAGAGTAGGCACAGGAGACCAGGGGCTGTAGTGAGCGACCGCTTCTGACGAAGTCAAATCGAGGGCCCACTGAATGCCCTTTATAGACGGCTCCCATCGGAGCCAGGCTGCAAGAGGCTCTAAAGCAAGAGCAAAGAGCAGGGGGGACAGCGGGCACCACTGTCTAGTACCCCTCCCGAGAGTGAAGGACTTGGACACTCGACCGTTGACCACCACCTGAGCCAGTGGTTCCCTATATAAAAGTTTCACCCACCCGACAAATTCCGAACCAAAACCAAATTTCGCTAGGGCGGCCCAGAGATAAGGCCATTCTATCGTATCAAAGGCCATCGTGGCGTCCAAGGAAGCCAATATGGCCGGCTCGGAAAGAGACCCTGCCCTCGCGAGAACACCATGTAGGCGCCGCAAGTTGAGAGCAGTGTTCCGATGTGGGCTAAAACCGGATTGATCCGGATGGATCAAATCACAAATCAATGTAAGCAGACGATTGGCGAGAACCTTGGCAAGAACCTTAGGCTCAGCGTTCAACAGGGAGATGGGCCTGTATGATAAGCAGCGATCCCGAGTCTTGCCCTCCTTGGGAATTACCACGATCGTTGTTCAACGCTGGTCACAAGGGAGGGTGCCAAGGTCACGTGACTCCATAAACATATTGCGAAGATATGGTGCGACTTTATCAGGGCGAAGTTTGTACAGCTCAATAGGCAAGTCGTTCGGGCCCATAGCCTTGTCCGAATGGAGAGAACGAATTGCAGTTTCAATCTCGTCTACAGACAACGGAGCCTCCATGCACTCTCGATCCTCCTCGGAAAGGCAGCAATGAATGGGAGTCGTCCTCATCTCTATCAGACACCGGGGAGTACACAGCACGAAAATAATCCGCAAAACACTCCACAATCTCACTCGGGTCAGTCACACTCTCACCATCTAAAGTCTGAATCACAGGGATCACACGATTTGCTCTTTCCTTCTTGTCAAGCCACGCAATCAATTTACCCGCCTTATCCCCAACATCGTACAATCTACCCTGCTGCTCCCTGTACATCGTCTTGGCAGCATCCGTGACAAGGGATTTATAGTCTAGCTGCTTCAGACCAAGGGCGTGGAGTCTGTCATGGGTAACCCCTGAATCTAGGTCAGCCTCCAATTCCAATATTTCCGCCTCAAGACTCACCACCTCCTGATTCCTAGCTTTCTTAGTTACAGCAATTAAGGATAGGGCCTGTCCACGAATAACAGTCTTAAAAGCTTCCCACAGGGACACAGAGGAAGAAACAGACCCCTCGTTCTCCAGGAAATAGTGGTCTAGGGACTTTATCAAACTGTTACGGGTCTTGGGATTACGCAAGTACCAGGGATTGATAGGGGCGACCCGCCCCGCAGTGTTCACCCCAGTGTCCATGCAGAGCCACAGTGGAGAATGATCCGAAATGCCCCGGGTCAGGTGTCTGATCTCCCTAACAGAGGAAGACTGGGCAGCGGGCGTAAGGATGTAATCAAGTCTGGAGAGACTCCCATGAGCCCCAGAGTGAAAGGTGTACTGACTCAGTGTTGGATGCATCAACCTCCAGCAGTCTACCAGACCAAAGGTGTCCAAGACCCCAGTAAGCCATGACTGGGAATTAGAAAGATCCCTGGGCGGGTGGCAATCCATAGTGCCAGAAAGCACAGATATAAAATCCCCAACCATAAGAAGAATGCAATCAGGGAGCTCCAGCATCACACGGCCAATATCTGAGAAGGTAGATGTCTGGAGACCCGGGGAAACGTACACAGTGAGCAGTGAAAGAGTCTTACCCTCCCACCTACCAGTGAGGGCGGCGTAACGCCCCCTGTCGTCGAGGATTACGTCATCAATCTCCAGAGGGAGAGAAGACCGAACCAGAATACCCACCCCTCTAGAACCAGTGGTGAACCCGGAGTGTGCGACCAGGCGATAACCCCACCTATTCATATCATGACACATATTTCCCACCAAATGCATCTCCTGCAAAAGTACCACATCAGGAGACAAGCGACGCAGATACTGCAGTACCACACCCCGTTTTATGCGATCACCCAATCCATTGACATTCCAAGATATTAACCTCAACCCACTACCCCCATCCCAACAAGTGATGCATGAGTCACCCCACAAAGAGCAGGACACTTGAAGTATAGAAAAAACCAATACGTTGCCTTGAGAAAGAAAACACACTCACAAACATCCCATCCCACCCCCCAACCAACACCCGTTGCAACTCCCCCCTCCCTGCACCCCTGCAGTAGACTAAAAAGCCATCCCAACATGCAGTGTGTCTGTCGCCCTAACATTTCCCACTCTACAAAAAGACCCTGGAGGAGGAAAGAGGCCCGCCCCTCCCGCCACCCAGAAGGGAACATCAGTGAAACATAGCATATAAAATAAATAGAACCCAGTTGAGCAATGTCTAGTATTCGGAGATCAGGGGCCGAAGCATCACTTCTGTACAGGCTCACCACCCTCGGGACCACCAGGGTGCTCAGTCCGGTCGTTCTGGCCAGGCAGGGAATCCAGCCAGTCACTCACATTCTCTGGCCGGTCGAAAAAGAATGTCCGTTCCTCATACTCCACACGAAGCCTGGTAGGGAAAAGCATCGCGTACTTCAATCCTAAGTCCCGAAGACTTTGCTTAACTCCCTGAAAGCCCATCCTTTGTCTCTGGACGAGCTGGGTAAAGTCCGGGTAAAAGTTAACTGTGGAATTCTCAAATTTCACCGGGCCGCTCACTCTCGACGCCTGCAGGATAGCATCACGGTCCCTGAAATGAAAAAGTTTGGCGATGATAGGCCTCGGAGGAGCGCCCGGCTTAGGCTTTCCACCCGGAACGCGATGGGTGCGCTCCACTGCAAAGAACTTGCTCAGTCCAGAAGGGGCAAGGTGGTTCAGGACAAGATCTTCAACCAGGAGGTCAATCGAGTGAGTCTCGGGATTTTCCGGAACACCTATGACGCGGATGTTATTGCGTCTTGCCCTATTCTCAAAATCCTCCAGCCGATGGGACATTAGGTCATTAGCCGATTTCAAATTGCCAAGTTCGGTATGAAGTCCCGACACATCAGCCGTGAGGCTAGAAGTCTTCAGATCCAACGACTTCACCTTCTCGTTGGTCTTGGACAGGTCGGCTCTGATCAGGGTGACATCGATGGCAACCGTGTCAATTTTATTGGCGCGAGTCGCCCATAGCGCGCTGCAACGCTCTTGGTATTTGTGCTGCCTTTATTTCACTGTGTGCCTGACTGTGTCATTATCTTAGCGTTTTACGATTATTGTGTCCCAACCCTGCATCGCTTTTGGCTGACTGCCATTTTGGTTTGTTTGTTGTTGTTTTGCCTTCCCACCCCGGCTCTCCACCCTGCCTCCCGCCTCCCAGCTGCTCCTCCCTCGCCCCTCCCCTTCCACTATCCACATATGACAAATGCTTTTTCGTGCAGCGTTCACGCGCAGTGGTCGCGCCCCATGCGCGCCGAAGGTGCGCCAAAGGTAAGCCTGTCTACGCCCGTCCACGCCTGGACCGCGCCCAGTGCCAGACCCCCTGTCCCCCGCAAACCCCACTCCTCCTGCATAACGTATGACGCTGCAACCCTCCTAGCCCCTAACCCCGGACGCACACCACAATGCTTCGAAGCTGCCCCAGGACGTACCCACAGTCCCTTCACCTGCCACTACTGCAAGTTCGCCTGCATCAAGACCCACACCAAATACTCTTCCTCCAAAGACAGCGCCGACTCTAACCACCTGAAGTGCATCCTGCTGAACACCCGCTCGGTCCACAGACACGCTACTGAACTCTGGGACCTACTCGACACTGCGTCACCGGACATCGCCTTCCTTACAGAAACCTGGATGAACACCCCATTCAGCACCCGACATCGCCATAGCCATCCCGGACGCTTACAAGATCATCTGAAAAGACCGCACCAACCAAACAGGAGGAGGCATCGCCATCGTCCATAAGAACACCATCAAAATCACGACTAGCTCCAACGATAACCTTGCAACCGCCGAGCACCTCAACTTCCAGATCCACACCGACCTCAGAACCACACTTAGGGGCACCCTCATCTACAGACCACCAGGAACCCGTAAACAATTCAGCGAAGACATCACTGACTTCATCAGCCCACATGCCCTCCCCTCCGAGAACTACATCCTACTGGGAGACTTCAACTTCCACCTGGAAAAGAAAAACGACTGCAACACCACCACCCTTCTGGACAACCTGGGCAATCTCGGACTCAAACAACTTGTTGACACCCCCACCCATGTAGCCGGACATACGCTCGACTCTGTCTTCACCTCCTGCAAACACATCTCCTTCGATCATACCACAGCTCTCCACTAGACGGACCACAGCTGTATTCACTTCAGCTACAACACTACCACGACTCACAACCCCCCACAACCTATTCCTCGAAGAAACTGGAACAAAATCACCACCGATCAACTCCTCACATCGATCCACCAAAACCCTCCCGTCCTCTCAATGGACCCAAACGATGCCACCACTAAACTCAAACAATGGATCACTCACAGCGCTGACGAATTAGCACCCTTGAAAACCCACCAGACCAAACAAGGTAGCAAAAAGGCCCCCTGGTTCAACGATGACCTTAGGAAATCCAAGAAACTGTGCCGTACTCTCGAAAAAACATGGAGAAAAAACCCAACCACTGACAATCTGACCACCTTCAAGGCTGCCACCTGCAAACACCACCAACTAATCCGATCCACCAAGAAATCAGCATTCAAGGATCGTCTCTACAACAACGCCCATAACAGCAAGGAACTTTTCAACATTGTCAAAGAATTTACCAACCCCACCGCAGCTTCTAACGACATTACTCCCTCCCAAGACCTCTGCGACTCGTTATCCTCTTTCTTCTACAACAAAATCGCCGACATACATAACAGCTTTAAGAGAATTTCAAAAGTACAGTCCACTCCACCCACCTCCGAACCCGAACCGCTCTCTAACAACCTTAGCACCTGGAACCCAATCACCACTGAAGACAACATCCGCCTAATGAATTTCATCCATTCAGGTTCGCCAACCGACCCCTGCCCCCACCACATCTTCAACAAAGCAGACTCCATCATCGCACCCCATCTCCGTGATGTCATAAACTGCTCATTCAACTCCGCTACCTTCCCAGAAAGCTGGAAACACGCTGAACTCAGCGCCCTCCTGAAGAAACCCACAGCAGACCCCTCTGAACTCAAGAACTACCGCCCCATTTCCCTCCTCCCATTCCCTGCCAAAGTCATTGAGAAAGCCGTCAATAGCCAGCTCGCCGCCTTCCTTGAATCCAACAACTCCCTCGATTCTTCACAGTCCGGCTTTTGAGCCTAACACAGCACCGAAACAGCCCTCATTGCAGCGACAGACGACATCCGAACACTACTGGACAATGGAGAAACAGTTGCCCTCATCCTACTCGACCTCTCCACCGCCTTCGACATAGTCTGTCATAGCACCCTCATACAATGCCTCAGCAACGTCGGAATACAAGGAATAGCCTTGGACTGGATCATCTCGTTCCTCGCCGGAAGAACCCAGAGAGTACGACTCCCCCCTTTCATATCAAAGGCCACGGAAGTCATCTGCGGAGTACCATAAGGATCATCACTCAGTCCCACCCTCTTCAACGTCTACATGAGTCCCCTCGCATCCATCGCGCGACAACACAACCTCAACATCATCTCCTACGCTGACGACACCCAGCTATCCTCTCCCTAACCAAAGACCCTAACACCGCCAAAACCAATCTCCATGAAGGCATGAAAGAAGTAGCCGAATGGATGAAACACAGCCGACTAAAACTTAACTCAGACAAAACGGAAGTTCTCATCCTAGGATCTTCCCCCTCTGCCTCGGACAACTCATGGTGGCCATCGGCACTGGGCACAGCACCCACACCCACAGACCACGCACGCAACCTAGGCTTCATCCTAGACTCCCCCCTCTCGATGACCAGACAAGTTAACACCATCTCATCCTCTTGTTTCAACGTACTTCGTATGCTCAAAAAAATCTTCCGTTGGATCCCCACCGAAACAAGAAAGACGGTCACCCACGCACTGGTCACTAGCCGACTGGACTATGGAAACACCCTCTACGCAGGAACCACAGCCAAATTACAGAAAAAACTCCAACGCATCCAAAATGTATCAGCCAGACTCATATTGGACATCCCTCGCCAAGCTCACATTACCGGCCACCTGAAAGACCTCCACTGGCTTCCCGTCAACAAGAGAATAACGTTCCGTCTCCTCACCCACGCACACAAGGCCCTCTACAAACTAGGACCCGAATGCCTCAACACACGACTGTCCTTCTACACACCCACCCGCCAACTTAGATCCTCCAATCAAGCGCTCGCCGCAGTTACGCGCATCCACAGACCACCATGGGAGGAAGATCCTTCTCCTACTTGGCGGCCAAGACCTGGAATTCTATCCCCACTCACCTCCGTCTCACACAGAACCACATTTCCTTCAGAAAGGAACTTAAAACCTGGCTATTCGATAAATAATGCATCCCCTTCCACAAGCGCCTTGAGACCCTTTGGGTGAGTAGTGCGCTATACAAATTCCTGAACTTGAACTTGAACTATATTGCTGGCCGATGGTCTCCTTCATGTTGGTAAGGGCGCCCATGATGTCCTTCAGGGACAGATCAGTAGAGGCGGTTGAGTCTTCCTTGGCGTCTTCTGGATTACGGCTGGTGACTCCAGGGGATCCTTTGGATTGAGTGCACCAGTCCATAACGTTGGATTGGACCGGTCCCCCACGAAGGGGCGTCTTAGTCTTCCGTTTCTCGGCTTCGCCCCTGGCTGCCATGCTGGAAGATGCGCCCCGGAGGCGCCCGCGAGACCTAGTAAAAATGGCCGCCTGCGGGCAAGGCACCAACAGTCCACAAAAGCTGGCTCGTGCGGCCAAGACAGAGACACTACTTGACCCAATCTGCGTAGATGGTAAAGTCTCACTCACACTGAATAGAGGCTGGACAGATCCCCGACCAAGCGGAACCTTCTCGCAATCAGACCATGCCAGGACCCAGAAACGAAACCGAAAGTTGGAGTAGGGCTGCTGGGGAAGACCCCTCTGCCGTTGTTATTCAACTCCGTCCTGGCTTCACAATTCGCCAAGTCCCCGGCTCGCCGCAGGGTGGGGCTCAAAAGTTTGAATCGATGTAATTTCGGTTACCCGAGTCTGAATTAAAATATGAGAAGAGTTATGAAGTCAGCCAAGGTTCCTCTTCAATAATCCGTCCAAGAATTCAGGATGTTGTCAGAATAAGTTGCGAAGAGTGGCGAGGGTCCGGGGAGCTCTGTGCTCACGCAGCCATTACGAATGCTCGCGTAGCTCCTCGACTCCCCAACATTTAACCAAGGCATTTTCTTTCCACACTGAGAGCACTCATGCCTGAACCTAGAGTGCTCCCTTGAGCACTGTCTTTATTAATATCCCAGCACGCCCATGACCCAGATTGTGGAGCTGTCGTACTCCCCACCCCTCCCCGGGTGGGTTTCCCCTGAAAGGGCCGGTAAACTAAAGGCAAGCCACTTGCTGTAAATATGGTCTTGCCCCCGCTGGTACCCCCATTGTGTGTTGCCATAAATCAGAGTCCAATTCCCCTCACTTTGCCTCCGGATCCCAAGCCATACGGGCCCTGAACTCCTCATCAAATTGGGTCCATGCATACCCACTACCCGTGATCTGAGCCTTCCGAATGACATCCATATATTTAAAAATAGCCACGCAGCACTCAGGAAATGTTTCGCAATTCAAGCTGGCATATATCAAGAATGCCGCCGTCCAGTTTTCAATTGTCAATGGCACCTTAGGCCGCTTGGTGACCGTCTGGACTCGTGCCAAAGCGGTCGCTCCCCACGCCTCCTGAATCCTGAACATAGCGCCTACTGCTGGAGCGCTTTCCCTGAAGCGCTTTCCCTGCTCTCCTCTACTGCAACTTCTGAACTGCATTGCCCTGCTATCTGTGTTTGGTATCGTAGCCTGCTTCTTTTTCAAATTACTATTGTCAGCCCACTCTGCCGGTCATAGCGCATCACACCGTAGCGCCGCACCTAAATGATCTGTTCTTGAGCGTGACAGTACCGAGACATTGAAACAGCCTGCTCTTGCTTTTACTGTTTGATTCGGCATTGCTGATTGTTTACCTCGCCTCAGTTTTCTCTCCCCGACCACCATCTTGTTGTTGTGCTTCCCTTGGCCCGCCTACCCTCCCCGCTATCGCCTCCCAGCTGCCCCACCCACGCTCCGCCCCCTCCACTCTCCATTAAAGACTGATGACCCAACGCGCAGCGGTCACGCGCAGCGGTCACGCCGAAGGTGCGCCAAAGGTAAGCCCGTCAACGCCCGTCCGCGCCTGGACCGCGCCCAGCACAGACCCCCTGGCTCTCGTCCCACCCAGCCCACTCGCATTACATATGACGCCTCCACCCTCTTAGCCCTAAACCCTGGTCGACTCCCCAACTGCGCCCAAGCCGCTCCTGAACACACCCATGGACCCTTCACATGCAACTCCTGCAAGTATGACGGCACCAAGTTCAACTCCTCATCCACGAACACCAAACAGAGCCCTGACACCAACCACCTAAAATGCATCCTGCTCAACACCCGCTCGGTCCACAGACACGCCATTGACCTTTGGAATCTACTAGACACCATCTCTCCGGACGTCGCCTTCCTAACAGAAACATGGATGAACGCCTCCTCAGCCCCAGACATCACCATTGCCATCCCGGAAGGCTACAAGATCATCCGGAAGGACCGCACCATCCAAACAGGAGGAGGCATCGCTATCGTCCATAAGAATTCCATCCGCATCTCAACCAGCTCAGACGTCAACCTCCCTAGCGCCGAACACCTTCACTTCCAGATCCACACCGACCCCAACACCACACTCAGAGGCACCCTCCTCTACAGGCCACCAGGACCCCGTGCACAATTCAGTGAAGACATCACTGACTTTATCACCCCACACGCCCTCCCCTCCGAAGACTACATTCTATTGGGTGACCTCAACTTTCACCTGGAAAAGAGCAACGACAGCAACACCACCACCCTCCTGGACAATCTCGCCAACCTCGGACTCAAACAACTTGTTAATACCCCCACTCACTACGCAGGTCACACACTCGACCCTATCTTCACCTCCAGCAAACATATCTCCTTCAGTCACACCACAGTTCTCCATTGGATGGACCACAGCTGCGTTCACTTTGTCTACAAAAAGACCACAACCCACACCATCCTCAACCTACTCTGCGAAGAAACTGGAACAAAATCACCATCGACCAGATCTCCTCATCGCTTTTTCAAAACCCCCCTGCCCACTCTTCGAACCCCAACCAGGCAGCCATTAACCTCACTCAATGGCTAACCAACAGCGCCGACAACCTAGCACCTCTGAAAAAACGTCAAATCAAACTAGGCAGCAAAAACGCCCCCTGGTTCAACGATGATCTTAAGAAATCCAAGAAACTCTGTCGCTCCCTCGAGAAGGCCTGGAAAAAAGACCCAAACACCAGCACCAGGGACGCCTTCAAAAAAGCCACCCGCATACACCACCAACTGATCCGGACTGCCAAGAAAGCTGCATTCAAAGACCGACTAGACAACAACGCCCACAACAGCAAGGAATTATTCAACATCGTCAAAGAGTTTACCAACCCTACCGCCAACTCCAACGACATCACTCCCTCGCAAACCCTTTGCGACTCCCTAGCTTCGTTCTTCCACGACAAAATCGCAGACATCCACAACAGCTTCGACAACCAACCCGGAGACCAACCCACCCAACCTTCTGCCGTACCTTCACCCCCCTTGAACATCCTTAATGACTGGAACCCAATCTCCACTGAGGACACCATCCGCCTGATGAACTCCATCCACTCAGGATCCCCAACAGACCCATGCCCTCACCACATCTTCAACAAAGCAGACTCCATCATAGCACCACACCTCCGAGACGTCATCAACTGCTCCCTCAACTCCGCCACCTTCCCGGAAAGCTGGAAACACGCCGAACTCAGCGCCCTTCTGAAAAAACTCACAGCTGACCCCACCGAACTCAAAAACTACCGCCCCATCTCGCTCCTTCCATTCCCGGCCAAAGTCATCGAGAAAGCTGTCAACAACCAGCTCGCCGCCTTCCTCGAAACCAACAAATCCCTCGACTCCTCACAGTCCGGCTTCCGAGCCAAACACAGCACTGAGACCGCACTCATCGCAGCAACAGACGACATTCGAACTTTACTGGACAATGGAGACACAGTCGCCCTCATCCTCCTCCACCTCTACGCAGCCTTCGACACAGTCTGTCATAGTACCCTGTTACAACACCTCAGAAACATCGGAATCCAAGGAAAAGCACTGGAATGGATCACCTCGTTCCTTGCCGGTAGAACTCAGAGAGTCCGCCTCCCACCATTCAAGTCAGAGGCCACTGAATTCATTTGCGGCGTGCCACAAGGATCCTCACTCAGCCCCACCCTCTTCAACGTATACATGAGCCCCCTCGCGGCCATCGCACGCCAACACAACCTCAACATCATCTCCTACGCTGATGACACTCAACTGATCCTCTCACTCACCAAAGACCCTAACACCGCCAAAACCACCCTACATGCAGGAATGAAAGAAGTAGCCGAGTGGATGAAGCACAGCCGTCTGAAACTGAATTCAGACAAAACAGAAGTCCTTATCTTAGGTAACTCCCCCTCCGCCTGGGACGACTCTTGGTGGCCAAAGGCCCTTGGAAAAGCACCCATCCCAACGGACCATGCACGGAACCTGGGCGTCATCCTGGACTCCTCACTCTCGATGACCAGACAAGTCAACACCGTTTCATCCTCTTGCTTCAATATTCTTCGCATGCTCAAAAAAACATTTTGCTGGATCCCCACCGAAACTAGGAAAACAGTCACCCACGCACTGGTTACAAGCCGCCTGGACTACGGAAACACCCTATACGCCGGTACCACCGCAAAACTTCAGAAAAAACTCCAACGCATCCAGAACGCATCAGCCAGACTCATACTAGACATCCCGCGTAAAGACCACATTTCCGGTCACCTGAAAAATCTCCACTGGCTCCCCGTCAATAAGAGGATAACATTCCGCCTCCTAACCCACGCACACAAAGCACTCTACGAACTTGGACCCGAATGCCTCAACACACGACTTTCCTTCTACACCCCCTCCCGCCAGCTACGCTCTTCCAACCAAGCCCTTGCTGCTGTACCTCGCATCAACAAAACCACCATGGGAGGAAGATCCTTCTCCTACCTGGTGGCTAAAACCTGGAACTCACTTCCCATTCACCTTCGCCTCACCCAGAACCACCTAGCATTCAGAAAGCAACTTAAAACCTGGATTTTCGACATGTAATTCCCCACCCTTCTTCAAGCGCCTTGAGACCCTCTGGGTATGTAGCACGCTATATAAATCAATTGAATTGAATTGAATTGAATTAGCCAGCTCATGCTCCTTAGACCCTTCTATTGACCTCATAACTTTTGAAGTAGCTTCAACAATTCAACATATTCCCTTTCCAAATGTGCTCTTTAGTGGCTAACATCAAATGAGCACCCAGGGGCTTCATCACACCCATGTAGGGCAGCTTTTTAAACTTTACATCCTTACTTTGTAAAGGCTCTTTACCTCGCCTTCTAGGTCAGTATTCATTCCACTCTCCACTTTAGCGCCCGGTGCACTCACATCGCCAGTCCCTTCCCCTTGATCTTTAACGTATTTAGCTTTATGAAGCTTCCCTTCCAACTCACCCGCACATCTTCACCCCCTGTCCCCACCGACACCATTTTTGGTTTGGCCTGTGGGACAACATGTTCACCTGGCTCTAACAAGGCTGCCCGGCCGGGCGCTGACCTCCATGTCACTGGCTCCACGTGGTCAATCGTCTGAGGAACCCTCTCTGAGGGGCTGTGCTCTCTTCTGGGTCCCAATGACACTGCCCTCCTGGGTTGCACACCCTCTGGTGCCTGTAAAACACTAGGAGACACATGATAAGGCACCCCCCCTCCTCAGTGTCCCTCCATTCCCCTTCCTCGGGGCTGTCCTCATCATAATCCAGTACAATCGCTTCCTCCATCTGTAAAGGATCTGCCACAAAATCAACACCGTGGGTCTTAGCCGACCCCACATTGCTTACACCAGCCCTAGCGGCCCCTGCATTCACTCCTGGCGGGGGAGCCGACTGTACTCGCCAATACTCCCCCCTGCATTGACTATCTTGAACATTCCTGTCCAGTGGCCCTGCTGACCATCGAATCCTGCATGAAGTTGGGGCCAGTGAGGTCGCGCCGGAACTTCGTATGCAGGCCGCTCCGGGATCCCCCACCGGTATGGAATGTGCCGCGCAAGACTCCACCCTTCCTTCTCCTCGGTGCAGATGGGACGCACCTCGCCCTACCGAGTCCGCTGACCCGAGACGCTCCCTACTGTAAAGAAAAAGTTTTGATTGGTGTGCTGGGACCTCCAAAAATGCTAGCTGGCCTGCTTTCCTTCCTACCCTCCACAAACCTATCACTACCCTGCCCTGTGTAGTGAGACCTTACCTTACTTACTCGGGGAGTGATGGGGGGAGGGGTCCCCCTCCACCTCGTCCCCACTCCACTCTAACCTCGCCTGTACCACTGGCGCAGAAGGGGCCAAAACCTGGCAACCCCTCCCCCCCCAGTTCCAATGGGTCCAAATCTCTCCCCCTCATCTCCTCCTGCGCCCACTATAGAGCCCTTGCTCTGTGGGGGCCTAACATATTCACTGCAACGTCCTGCCCCCATGCCCTGAACTCCCTCCACCCATGAAGGAAAAATACCCAAGCCCTCCCAAGCTTGGCCCCCCTCAGCCGGCTCCAAGTCCGCCTCCAAAAGCCCATAAGCCATCACATTGCTCTCCCCCACCTCAGTGACCTGCCTCTGTGCCACCTCCAGAGGTTGCAACCCTCCCCACCCTCCAACCTGTGCCCATTCCCCCTCACCTGGAGAACTGCCACCTACCGAAAAAATCTCCCCTCTCGAAGAATAAGGAGGAGAAAAGAGAAGAGGGCTAGCCGTATCCCTCCCCCCACCACCTCCAAACCCAACCCAGCACCTTCATCCCTACCCCGTGCTCTACAGCAGTGGACAATATTACTATCAGGGCCCTCACCTCTGTGGCCCGCTCCCCCCCCAACACAATCAGCCTCCATTTGCTCACCAATGATATGAAGGGGGACCATATGCCCTTGTTGCTCAAACTCCACTGCCCTGCTAGAACTCGTTAATACCCTCACAGAAGTAGGAGACATATATCTCCGCTGCTCCCCTTCCTCTACCCGACTGAAACTGGGGGCCGCGCTGGCTTCATTACCAAAACCCCCCTCCCGCCCACCCACCGCTGCCCGGCTACGTCGCCGATGACCAAGTCCATGCGCCCAGCTTCGCTCAGGAGCCTAAGGGCTTCGAGCACCCTGATGTCTTCTGTCGCCATAGCTAGCACGCTGATACTTCGCTGATAGCTACACAAAAACCACGGTAAATTAAACCTGAAAACATTTTCCCTGACTAAAGCTCTCAGCCACCAGGTTCCCAAAACCAAAATGGTGGCTGGGAGCAGTACCCCAACGCAAATATATGTTGGGCTACATTTGGGCTACAAAAAGCAAGGCCAAAACAAAATGCCCGCCTGTTACTCTGCGAGCCCCCTCCCCACTGCCCCTTCCTACCGCCCGGGGGGTCCTTCCTGTGGTCGTCCACCCCCCAAGCCCTCCTTTACAAGGAAAATAATCGTTGCACCATTCATTTTGTGGTCTGCATAGATGCGCTCCTGGAAGACTTTAAAAGCCTGTCATAAGAGGGGCGTGGCCAGATGTGTGGCAAGTGCCAATCGCAGTGCACTCAGTGAGTGAAAACAGGTGAGGAATACTAAAACACAGCCCGGGGCCCAGGAACCTCAGCCCTCAGGCACAGACTTCCCTGTGCCAGAGGACTACTGGTAAAGTAATAATAAAAAAGAAATTAAGAGTGGAGTAATAGAAACACAAACCAATCAAAACTGCTAAATGGGCCCGAAGCCCTACTCAAAGATCACACAGCCTACGGAGCCTGGCAACTCCGGAAACGGGCACTTTAATGCCTTTTCAAGGAAAAGAACAGTTGCACCAACCTTGTTGTGGTCCAGGCCCGGTTCTAGCGGGTGGGCCGGGTGGGGCAGGCCCACCCAAACATGAGCCTTGGCCCACCCAAACATGAACCGTAGTCCTGATGTCAGGGGGGCAAAAGCAAATGGCCATGGCAATTAAAACGTTCATCTGAACTTTATTTTTCTTATTTTTCTAGGAGTTGCATGATTGGGCCTGGGCTTTTCTCACAGGCACCCCCAATCACCCATCTCCTTTTAGGAAGGTGGGTTGTGTCCCCGTCCACTTTTGCAGGTACAGGGGCATGGCGAAGGGGAGAAATCCTCTTTGGCACCGGGTAATGTGTGCGCACTGTCCTACTGAGTGGATATTTCAGCACTGGAGAAAAGGAGTTTGTTGATCCAGATTCACCTTTCCTGACCCCTTCAGCTGTTTATGAGATCGGGCAGTGCCACAGAGTTTGAACGGAGCAGTTAAGAGAATGCGTGGCTATTGTTCAGTTTTTTTTAAATCTGCAAAGGCTCAGCTAGATGTATGCTTCGAGGATGTGTGCATATTAGTTATTTTTTAAAAATCTTTACATGCCCAGCATGACACATACTTCATGTATGCTGTGTATATTTTATGTAGTTGTATCATTATCATGACGGATGCAAGACACAACTACTAAAATGTCCAGATAACTCTAGTGATTAATGATCCTGCTGGAGAGCAATATTTTGTTTGTTCCTAATTTTTAAATGCATATAAACTGTATTTATGTGGATAGCTCAGTGGGTTACTTGCAGTGCAGAAGTTACAATCCTAAAATAGGACAGGGACCTATGAACTGACATCAAAGAGCTGCATACAAACCTGAACAGTATAATTTTTTTTTTTTTGGTGTTGCAATATAGTTAGAATTTACCCTGTCTTTCATTACTCTAATGTTGCTATAAAGAGTTTGTTTTGGCAGATATATATTTTAATCAGTAAAGCCAACTCTGGAACCACTAGGGTATGCTTTAAGTCCTGTGTTTGTGCTTCTCCAGACCAAACCCTCTTAAAACATGCTCCCCACCAGTATGGATGACATGTGATACCTACACCTTGCAATCCTCATTGGATTATGTGACATTCCCTATAGACTGATTTACATACTTGTATGATTCATTGTCTCTACATGATGTAAGTACTGTGACACCCTACACTATGAGTAGCTCTATACAATAAATTAAATCGAATAAGAGAGAGGGGCTACAGAAAGATGAAGGACACTTTTGAAGGGTGACAATTAGGGAATCCGAGAAGGAGATCATGGGGGGCTAAGGAAAGATGAAGTGCACTGTTGGAGGGTGCTAGTGAGGAAGTCTGAGGAGGAGGTGATGAGGGGAGAGGCTATGGAGCTATGAGGGGCACTGGTGGAGGGCGGCAGTGAGGGACTCCAAGGAGTATGTCATGGGAGCTACATAGAAATGAAGTGCCCTGTTGGAGGGTGGTAGTGTGGAAGTCTGAGGAGGAGATGATGAGGGGGAGAGGCTATGGAGCGATGTGGGGCACTGGTGGAGGGTGGCAATTAGGTAATCCGAGGAGGAGATCAATAGGGGAGAGGCTATGGAGCTATGAGGGGCACTGGTTGAGGGTGGCAGTGATTGAATCCAAGGAGTATGTCATGTGGGGCTACGGAGAGATGAAGTGAACTGTTGGAGGGTGGTAGTGAGGGAGTCTGAGGAGGAGATGATGAGGGGGAGAGGCTATGGAGCAATGACGGGCACTGGTGGAGGGTGGCAATTAAGGAATCCGAGGAGGAGGTCAAAAAGGGGAGAGGCTCTGGAGTGATGGGGGCACTGGTGGAGGGTGGCAATTTGGGAATCCGAGGAGAAGGTCATGGGGGAAGGCTATGGAGCGATGAGGGGCACTGGTGGAGGGTGGCAGTGAGGGAATCCAAGGAGTATGTCATGGGGGTGGTACGGAGAGATGAAGTGAGCTGTTGGAGGGTGGTAGTGAGGGAGTCTGAGGAGGAGGAGATGAGGGGTAGAGGCTATGGAGCGATGGGGGGCACTGGTGGAGGGTGGCAATTAGGGAATCTATGGAGGTGGTTATGGGGGAGAGGCTATGGAGCTATGAAGGGCACTGGTGGAGGGTGGCAGTGAGGGATTCCAAGGAGTATGTCATGGGGGGCTACGGAGAGATGAAGTGAACTGTTGGAGGGTGGTGGAGAGGGTGTCTGAGGAGGAGGTGATGAGGGGAAGAGGCTATGGAGCGATGAGGGACACTGGTGGAGGGTGGCAATTAGGGAATCCGAGGAGGGGTAACTAGACATATATCGAATTCAAAATATAGAATAGCCATAATATCGAAGTAAAAACATAGAATGGACACAATATAGTGGTGAAAAATATCGAATTGAAGGTAAGTAATATAATATCAATTTTCAAAATATAGAAAGTCAAAATATCAAAGTATATAATATAGGTATTAAAATATTTCGACATTTTAATAATATCGATTTTTTTATAGTGTTTTGCATGTTAGTATATGTTTGAAAAGTGTATAATATTTTTTGTAATTTATTTCAAGTAATTAATTTTCTGTTATTTAATTTTTGCGTAATTTAATTCTGTAGCTGGTTGTGAATTTATAGGGGAATAGGGTGGGAAGTAATTTAATTATATTAAATTAAATATTATTTTTTAGAAATGACTAATTATTTTTAATTTAATTTTGCATTTTAGTTCTGTAGCGGGTTGTGGGTTTATAGGGGAATAGGGTGGGAAGTAATTTAATTGTAATTAAGTAAATAATTGTTATTTATTTCATGGTATTTATTTTTAATTTATTGGTTATTAATTTTAATTTGTAATTAATTTTCATTAATTGATAATGAATTAGTATTCATTGATTAATTGATCATTACGATAATTGTATTAATTTTATTTTCTGTAGCGGATTGTGGGTGTATAGGGGAATAGGGTGGGAAGTGATTTAATTCTAATTAATCACATATTAAAAATACTTTTTGTGTATTGATAATTATTTTACTGTTAATTAATTATTAATTGGTATTCATTTCTATTAATAATTAGTTTTTGTTATTAAAAATTAATTCGTTGTTAATTAATTATGAATAGGTAATTAATTTTAATAAGTAATATTTATTTGTATTTATAATTACTTAATTATTACATATTATTAAATTGATAATTAATTGTAATACATTTTTTATTGGTATTGATATTTATTTTATTTTTATTAATATATTAAATCATTACTTTCGCTACTGTTTCACTCTCTGGATTGGGAATAGTATTTTTTACATCTAACCTATCCAAAGCTTTCCCTACTGTTGCACTCTCTGGAGTGGGAATAGTCATTTTTACCCCTACGCTATCCAACGAATTCCCTACTGTTGCACTCCTGGAGTGGGAATAGTCATTTTTACCCTCTCGCTATCCAACGCTTTCCCTACTGTTGCAATCTCAGTTGGAGGGTGGTACTGCGGGATTCGAGGACAAAGTCATGAGGGGAAGGGGCTTTGGAGAGATGAAGGGCACTGTTGGAGGGTAGCAGTGAAGGAATCCGAGGAGGAGGTCATTGGGGAGGGTGGGAGATATGGAGAGATGAGGGGCACTGGTGGAGGGTGGTAGTGAGGGAGTCTGAGGAGGAGGTCAGGAGTGGGCGGGGCTACAGAGAGATGGAGTGCACTGTTTGAGGATGGTAGTAAAGGTATCTACACAATAAAGAGGTAAGTGGTGTGGCACCAATAAATATCTCTCCACATACTCTGCATAAACGCAGAAGCAATCCTTGCACCTTGGTGACTGTTTGCAAGTAGATGTGATGTAATCTATGGCTTGTAGACTACCTCCAGAAGTGACAAATTGGGCCAGTAGTTGCCCACCCGAAAGCACCCTTGGCCCACCCAAATATAAATTCCTGGAGCCTGGCCTGTTGTGGTCTCCAGTTATGTCAGTGTGAGTGACTTGAAGGCACTGTCAGTGCAACTGCCCTATACCATGTTTTTTTCAGATAAACTGATGCTGTATTTATTTACCAAAAGTCGTGACTACCTTCCACTTAGAGAAAACCAGCACTCTATCAGTGCTCATAACTTCACCTCACCCTTGAAAGGGGGAGAGGCTCCATTGGTTGGATCTCAAGTCAAAATGGATGCAAGCTTTACATAAATCGTACCAAGAACCATCTAGTGGATGGTCAACTTTTTGTGGTGTTCTTCAGACCAAAGAAAAGGAAAGGCTGTGTGGAGAAGAAGACCTTGTTGAGGCTAATAGTCCTTTGCATTAAGATCTGCTATGCACCGGCCAAGAAGCAGCCCCCGGAAGGTTGTGGGCCTCATTTCACCTGGGCCATGGTCACTATCACAATGTGCAGGGGTGAGGGGCTACCTTTAATATCGGCCAGGCGGCAATATGCGGGCCAGTGTATATGTTTATGAAGCTCCACGGCTGTGACATCCAGGTCTGATGGCAAAGGCACTTTTCTGGCTCAGGTCTGCAATACCTTTTGGTGTGGGTCCACTCCGCAGACCCTTCACATGGGGAAGGTAATGCTTTGTTAACTATGATAAGGTGATCAGTCTGGAGTTAGAAGTATATATTAGAAGAATGTTACTCATCTTTGCTAGCACTCTTTCTGGCCTATACTCTATCCAACTACGGATTCCTCACAGTCCTTGCACCTCCCCTTTCAGTAGAGTGGCCTGTTTTTACCCTCTAAAAAGGTCCCAAGTTAGGTGTGCACACTGTGCTAGCTATTGCCCATGATCTGCATCTAAAGACATGGAAATGGAAAAGACAAGAAAAAATTTTGTTCCAGTCTCTCACTTGGGGAGTATTCTGAGGTGAGAAATCAGTGATTAAATCGAGTATCCACCAGAAAGAGCATTGATGACGTTAAGTATTTTGTAAATATCAATAGTTTTTTTTTAAGTTTGAGTTATTGAAGAACAAAAAGAACAGAAAGTGAAAAAACAGTTAAGATGATAAAGCCATACAAGTTATAAAATGAAAAAATAAAATGATAAAAGAATTAAAAAGCATATAGGAACAAATGAGAAATTCAATCGAAACTGTGCATATAGAAAAGACAACGTAAGCATAACAATATTTGAAAAATGAAGAAATTCTACAATAAATCAATCAAAAAATAAATGATAATCAGTTAAAGAAATTGGTAAAAGGCATTGGGGGAGTCAAGGTGGTTTTCGTACTTCCGCTGATCTAATGTAATTTACCAAAGGGAGCCAAAGGAGATCTCTTTTGATTGCCAGGGAGATGGGAGAAACATAATGAGTATCAAGTCGGTGATGAAAATAAACCGCATTCCACCAAGAGCGGAAGGTTACGTTATTAGCCTGTTTCCAATTGGAAGTGATGAGATGAAAGGCAATAGCTATCAAAAGTTCAATGAGTATGTCATGTTGTGAAGGTTGAGGGTAAATAGGACAAAGAGAACCTAGAAAAATGTGAGTAATGGAAAAGGGGATTTGAATCTGAAAACTATTTTGAATTTGGGACCAAACAAGATTCCAAAACTGGAGTATAGAAGCACAATCGAACAGCATATGTTTTAAATCAGCAGTAGGGCATGAGCAAGCCCAACAAGTAGAGGTAGTGTCTGATGACAAAGTTGATAAAATCAATGGAGTAAATAAAATACGATTGTAAATGAAAAAAAGGGTTAATGTTGTGTTAGCAGCCCTAGAGGTTTTATGAAGCTTGGACTATATCTCATCCCAAAAGGGAACTGACCAACCTAGTGAAAAATCCTTTTCCCAGGCTAATTCAATCTTGTGTTTTTGGTCTGACTAATGAAAGTTGAAAGGATTTCTGAAGAAAAGAAGTGGAGGGAGAGTGATCTAACGCAGAGGATATAGGTTGATATACATTAGGGATGTCATTAGTAATCGGAAGGGACTGAAGATATTAAATAAGAATGGGACAGAGCATTTTATACTGTGAGCGAGAAGATTAGGGTAAGGAGAATTGAGATTGGAGTTCAGAAAAGGAGAGAGGCTGATTGTGAGAAAGGAGTTGAGAAATCCATCGTAGGCCTTTGGAATACCATGTTTTCCAGAAAATTGAACGATTACGAATCTTGATTTGTTTCTTATGCCAAATAGGCTGTACGTGTGTAGAATAGAGAGAGGGGTAAGAGGAGGACAAAAAGGGGATAAGAAGTTTACGAGAGTGGGAAATAATAGGATTTCAGAAAGACGTCATAATGGATGTAAAGGATAGGATTTCGCGGAACTCAAAGGGAGTAAGAAATTAAGATTCTATTTTTAGCAAGAGAGGAGGATAAAAAGGAAGAGCAGTCGACAGCCAACAGGATGCCTGTTTCAGGGAAAAAGTGCAGTGATAAGTTTTAAAATCAGGGAATCGAAGTCCAGCATTAGATTTATCCTTCTTCAAGGAAGCAAGAGCTATACGTGAGCGTTTACCTTTCCATAGAAATTTAAGCAGAGTAGAATCGATCCTTTTAAAATAATAATTAGGAATATGAATAGGAATCATATAAATGGTGTATAGTATAAGAGGTGAAAGCATAATTTTTATTGAGTCGAGACGACCCCACCAAGATAAAAAGGAGAGGGTTCCATCGGGTAATGGCAACATTCAATTTTTTAATTATATAATCAAAGTTTATTTTAAGAGTGTCAGACAAGAGAGAAGCAAACCAAATGCTCAAGTATTTGATCTTGAATGGTTGCCAAGAAAAACCAGAATGATCAAAGAGGTGCTTTTGGCAAAGAGGATTTAGATGCAAGATTTCACATTTGTCAACATTAAGACGATACCCAGAAACGTCGGAAAAGGAAGAAACCTGATGAAGGAAGAAAGGAAGGGACGATTGCAGATCAGAACAGTATAGAAGAATGTCATCAGCGTAACCCGAAAGTTTAACTTATTGGGAACCATAGTGGAAACCAGAAATATTATTGTCTTGTCGAATCTTGGTGAGAAAAGGTTCTAAGGCTAAAACAAATAATAAAGGAGACAGTGGACAACTTTGACGAACACCTCTTTGTAGTGCAAAATAATCTGAAACCATACCATTAACAAATATTGACGCCTGAGGGCCAGAATAGAGCAAGGAGAAATAAATGTAGGCAGTAAACCTGCCCATTTAAAAGCCCGGAACATAAATTCCCAGCTAATCCATTCGAATGCTTTCTCAGCATCTAGAGAAATAGCGGCCAGAGGATGGTTTAGTGAGGGACTGGCTTCCCGACATTATTACGGACGTAGGAGGAATGGACTGCCGTTACTAAATCAGCGTGGGAACTAATGAGTGAACCCTTCCACGGTTACAGCACTCTCTGAAGGTGTTACTAAATGGCACCGAGGACTTCACCGAGGAGTATCTGATATACCCGTATGAGGTTATATACTGGAAGGACATGCCTATTTCGAGCGGACTAACAGTGGACTCTAGCAAACCCGGACCCTCCGAATTGTGGAATTGAGTCATACCTTCCAAGATATACCTCATATATTCCCCTTTCAACCATATCCTGATTTAATAGGACGATTTTTCAGAGCGCAACTCTGATTGCAGATTGTACCCCTTTGAGACCATTAATTTGGATTGAAAACAGTATATCATAAAGTCAAGTTAAAGACTGTCAGACTGGAAAATAATGAATTAATGCACCCTGACGAAGTAATCCAGGACCAAGAGTTCCTTTCCGAAACGCGTGTCGGACCTGTTCTTTGTTGTTAAAAAGTTTCTTTTTGTTTGTATATATATTGTATGTCGCTTTTTAGTCTCTATATATATTTTTTTACTTGTTCATGTTGCTGAGTTTGACAAGACTGGTGAGACTGTTAGTCCGTAGGAGTTGTGTGAATGGGTTGACTGTATTGGTATGTGTGAACGATTTGCTTTTTGGGGGTATATGTATAATGTATTAACTTGTACATAGTGAACATTTCTTGAGTATATGTATAATGATTTACTTGATTGTGTTATAATTCTTTGATTTACCATAAAACTGTATAAATTAAATTTAAAAAAACAATATATTTTTTTAAAGAATTCTGTTTGTGGGACAATGTTATTCATTGAATATAGGATATATTACCATAGTGTAAAGAGATTGTAGTGAGAGGTCTTGTTCTTGTATTTGGTTAAGTGAGGGAGTCTTACTTAGAATGTCGAAAAAGACACGCAAATTATCAGAAGAAAGTCGTTCTTTAACAAAACCTGATTGTTCAGGGCCAATTAAATCGGGCAAAAGTGGATCCATTCTAAGAGCCAAAATTTTGGCAAGAATCTTGTAATCAGTATTAACCAAAGAAATAGGGCGGTAGTTCTTGCATAGAGAATGATCCTTATCGTCTTTAGGGATTAAACAAATCAAGGCTTGTTGAAACGTACCACGTGAAGAGCCTGTGTCAAGAAAGGATTGAAATAAAAGTAAAAGCTTTAGTAAAGAAGTGAAGCAAAATCGTTGTAAAATTCAATGGTGAATCCATCAGGACCAGGAGCTCTCCCACGTTCGTTCTTTCTGTATTTTCAAGTAATTGGCTAGTAGTTTCCCCATTTTATTCTGACCTCCATAATAACGGGAGTTACATTTTAATAAAATGTTTGAGGCAGTATCTGTGGTTAATTTATTGAAAGTAAATTTAGGATCAATAAGGTCTTTAAGAGAATATTCAGTGTTGGAACAATAATAAGTATGTTCAAGTTGCTTGATTTTATTGAGAAGTTGAGCAGATTGAGCTTCCAAGAGCTTTTTCTTTTGCGAAACAAAATTGATGATAAAACCTCTAGAAGCTGCTTTGAAAGAATCCCACGCAATAACAAAGGGGGAATCAGGGGTATGATTAATCATAAAAAACTCAGTGGCAAAAGTATTGAATTTTGTACAAAAAGTGGGGTCAAGGAGTAAAGAGTTATTAAATCTCCATCTACCTGGGTGGGGGGAAAAGGGAATGAGGTCAATGTCAACATGGACAGGAGCATGATCTGAGATTAAAATAGAGCCAATGTCAGAGTGGATAGCATGTTGAGCTAAAGATTTGCTACGAAAAATATCATCAATACGGGATTGTGAGTGATGGGAAGGAGAGTAAAAACTATATTCTCTAAGGTCGAGGTGGCATAATCTCCAGATGTCTACTAGTGCATTGTGATGAATAGAAGCAGTGAATTGAGAGTGCATTTTAGATGTAGAGAATTTAACTTTGGAATGTCTGTCTAGTATAGGGTCAAGAATTTGGTTACAGTCACCACCAAAAATAATATAATCATCATTGAGTGTAACCAACTTTTCAGAAATGGTAGGCCAAAAGGATTTGCCAACACCAGTACGAGCATAAACATTAAATATAACAATAGGAATCTTATCTATAAGTAATTTAACAATCACCCAGCGACCATTAACATCAAATTCATGGGAAACTGTAAAAACACTTAACTTTTTGTGGCACAAAATCACAACTCCATTTTTCTTACCCGCAGCAGGGGAGTTGAATACCTGTCCCACTCAACAACGTTTGAGTTTCAAGGCTTCAGTCTCTGAAAGATGGGATTCTTGAAGAAGGGCAACATCAGTTTTAAGATTGGCTAAATGGGATAACATCCATTGCCTTTTAATTGGGTTATTTAAACCTTTAACATTCCAAGTGGTAATACAGAAAGTGATTAAAATATAAGCAGTAGTATGCTTACAAGTATAAAAAAGAAAAATTGTAGAGAAAAATGCAAGGATAAAAAAGAATGAGCAGGAATGCAAAGAGGAAAAAAGAGAAAAGAAGGGAAAAGAGGCAAAGATAAAAAAGTAATATAAAAGGGAAAATAAGGAAAAAGTCAAGAAAAACAAAAAAGGAAGAAAAGAAGGAGAAAGAAGAAAACTAAAAAAGGAGACTGCACATGTCAAATACAGACGACTGAGAGACATACCTACAAATACAAACTAAAAGCGAGGGTGATGACGCCAAAAGAGGACGATGACAACAGCAAGAGAAACATCACCAAACGTCCGCTATATTACATCAAGATGTCACGTGGCAATAGGGACAAAAAGGGATGGTTGAAAGAAGGCAAAACCTGTGGAAAAGAGGAGAATATTATAAAATGGAATGAAAAATGTAGGTTAACATGAGGTAAAGAACATAAGGTAAAAATATACTATACAAAACAATAGGAAGGGGTAAACATGGTAGCAATTAATGGAAGAAACATAGTGAGAAAATAATTATGAAACGTAAGACAGAAGCAACAATTCAAGGAACTCGTGAGGTGTCCATGACATCTGCACCTTGACGGCGAAGGAGTTCTTGGAGTACCGCTGGATCTTCAAATGTCGTAGTCTTGTCTTTGTACGTAACCTTAAAAAGGCAGGGATGAAGAAGGCCAAATCTGACATTGAGAGCAAGCAACTGTGGACGAAGATCAAGAAATTTTTCCGGCGGTCAGCTGTAACTTTGGCCACATATTGAGAAAGATACAGACGATGACCTTCCAAAATGATTTGCTTTTTAGACTTAGCGGCTGCCAGACCTTATAAGAGATCAGTATATTGTAGAAACAGCATAATAACGCCGCAAGGTTTGGTAGAAAGTTTCGGACCAATACTATGTGCTCTTTGAATGTTGAATGTAGAGGAAGTTGGTAAATCCAAAATTTTCGGAAGAAATGATTGGAAGGAGGTTGTATGGTTGGACCCTTCTGTGTGCTCGGGAAGACCATAATGTCGGAGATTATTCCTGCGGTTACGATTTTTCAAATCCTCTGTCTGTTTCTTAAGAAGGGATATATCCGACTCCAGAGCAGAAATCAGAGAACATGAAGCTTGAAGAGACTCCGTCGTTTATTCTACAATAAGAACTCGAGAATCTAAGGAGGACCATTTGTCATGCAAAAATTGTAAAGTTTTATTAGTTTCCTCCATGAAGGGCTTAAGGGAACGTATCTCTTCAAGAATTAAATCCATAGAGGCAGCTGAAGAAGGGGAGGATCCTGGAGAAGGAGGATCTTTCTTCGGACGTTTAGTGGAAGTTGTTGTTGGCAATTTACTCATGGTGTGAGTTTTGGGGGTAGCACCAGAAGAAGAATCGGACTTCTGTGAAGGTAAATCTTCCATGTCTTGTATATTAGAGTCAGAGTCAGAACCCACAGCAGGTTTAGCGGAAGCGGAGAGTTTAAGATGACGTAATTTCCCCATATAAATATATCAGAATATAATGGAGGCAGAATTCAAGTTCTTATACGCAGAAAAAACCTTAAAGGAAAAGCAAAAAGTAACTGGTTTGCAAAAGAGCGCTAAAATGCTGAAGCTTGATGTTGGTGACAGGGCACTGTCATCATGTTGCCAACTTAAGTTTTAGTAATTGCATATTTAGTCAGAAGATAGAATTATCACTCACTCCTGCTTGGCTTGACTGTGCACAACCACAAATCTGAAGTAGCTATAATGAGTTGTACAGAAAAATTTCAAGAGCAGGAGCAAGTATTCCGCAGCATATCATATGTGGATTAAAGACAGGATTGCATGCTTCTTTAGATATTCCTCACATAACCTATGGCAGTATTCAGCTTATTGCAAGCTATTTCACAAAAAGAACGACTCTCTTCACTGAATGAAAAAGAAAATAATTAACTCTTTTATAGTTCACCGCCAGAGCAAAGGCCAGCACGTTCCAACAAATGAAAATTAAGCATTCCTGTGTAGTGTAGTTCCTATTTTCCCAATAGGCTCTGCGCATTGGAATAACATAAACGATAGTTTAGACGTGGGACTGAGATCGACTAGGTCTCAATTGAATATGTTAGACTTAATTTAGGTTTGCCAGCTAGCTCAGAGGTCACTAGAAACTTTCTCGAATGAACAGGGAGGAGTGAACTTCCCTGATTAGACAAGAAGGGATTCAGCTTCTGACAACCGCATAAACATGACAACTTTGCTCCCCCAGAATAAGGAGTATATCTACAGAGTCGTGTGAAAACAATAGATAGCTATTTCACTCAGTCAGTTGTGCATACTTAGTTTCACCAGAGTGCAGAGACGGGCGTTTTCAATAAAAGGTGTTATTTATTGAACAGTCTTCTTTCTCATGCAAGAGAAATGAATTGCTATGGTTGCAATACTTGTTATAAAGTAAAGTTCGTACAGTAAAAGGAGTATTATGAAATAATACCGTAAAAGCATTGATATGGTTTCTGAGCCATATGATACTTAAAAGGTATAAAATATATACAGTTACATACAAAGATAAAAGCTTGACTAAACGTGCTCAACTGGTGCTTCTAAATACGCCTACCCCGGTGTACCTAACCTAAGCCTAGTACGTGGGAAGGAGTAGATGGGTTGTAGTTTAAGTTAAGTTAGTTTTTTGCCAAGTATAGGACCCAAGAATTCTCTAAGGATCTAATCAGCTCCGTACCTTGGTTTTTTGAATGGAGGAGGTCTTGTATCTCGCTCTCAGGACTCGATCTCCCAGTAACCCGCAAGGGTGACTGGAAACACCAGAGCTGGATTTTCTCGGCAGGAGAAAAAGACAGCGTCTTTCTCAGTGCGTCAAATGGGAGGGAGGGCTTCCTTCGGCACTCGCATCAGCTGGGCTTCGGATAAGTAGATAGCCGCTCTGCTCCACACCACTGTGTGTTGCTTAAGGCAAACGCTGGTATATTTATACCTGGAAGGTGCCGTGTTTGATGTAAGGTTGGACATAAGATGTCAATTAAAGATGTCACTAAGAACTGACCGTTCTTTCAGTGCTTGCAGGAGTTCTAAGACAAATCAAAACAAAAGCATGGGGAATTACCAGGTTGCTGGAGGTTTGGTATATTGTTAGAACTCGTTGTGCTTTCTAGGAGTCTAAGGAAGTAGCCTTGCCGCATTTGGTTTGCATTGGCTTATTATTAAATATGAAATATTTAATTAGGGTCCTAGATAAAACACAACACCCACTCCACGTATAATGTCCATCATTACTAAATACTAAGCAATATATAAACATATAGGTAAGCATGTGTTATTCCATCCCACCCCAAAATACATTTAAATGCATTTGAGACGGTATAGATACACGAAAATGAGTATTATACTGTACGTATTCAAGCAGTGGTATCATTCAGATAATTCAAACAAAAATATCAGCTGAATGATTTGCGAAAATTACATTTATGAAATGGCTCCTAATACAGAAGAGAAGGCCGAGACCATTTCATCACATATTTATACAAGATTGTAAGTGTGCTAGAGGCTGATTCAAAATAATGTCTCTAGAGTCTCTAGAAATAGAAGCTCTGTTCTCTAAGAATAGTTCTACTCTAAGCAGAGTACCTTGTGCCAAAAAAGGGATAAATATTTTGGAAGTTCTTGGAGAGAGAAAAAAAAAATTCTTTTCAGGGCAAGAAAAATAGTTCCAAGTCTTTTCAGCAGTGATGTTTTTAAAAGTTGAAGGCCGAATTCAGAGTTCAGGGAACGCTGTGTACTCGCTATTTCAATTGTTATTCTCGTTGTTAGCGGCGAACATTACCTCAGCTAGACCACCAAAAAATTTGTCTACTACAGTAGGTGAAAGTTATGCCAACGCTGAAAAATCAGAAATAGTGCATATATGCGATGCATTGACATCATCGATGTTTAGATCAGCAATGTTCACAGAAGGCTGTACCTGTGTGCTGCCGCTTTCATCTCGTACTTCACCGCCATCTACTCGTAGTAGTGAAGTCTCACCGAATACCGTCATCAGAATCGTTAGCCGCTGGGGACAACACGTTGCATGAGTCGATAATGGACAAAGCAAAGCATCGATATCCATTGGTACTATTGATGGTAGTGTAAGACAAACGTCCAACACGCATTCTTCTCCGCATAGCAGACATCGAAGCACAGGTAAGATGCAATTTTGCCAGATCCGTCTGAATGAAAGAAACCAGGTTGTATTCAGATCTCTTAGCCGGGCAAATCCGAGGACCTTAGTGATAAGGTCTCGGTATCGTATTGCTAGGATTGTTTCTTCCATCGAAGCCTGAGTTTTGTTTGTGGCTGGGCTTGCCATATCGGAGCATAAAGAACAAAAATTAAATTCCTGCTATGGGTCCCAAAATAAGTGGCAGGCCAACGAAAAGAGAGTGCACAAAATTCGGGAAGATGCCCAGGACTGTCTCAAAGGGTGTTAAAGTCCAGAAAAAATTGTCTTAAATACATGTGTGATGCTACTGGTATCTGACATATTTAAAATTTGGCTTAACATTTCTACGAAATGCACGGGGCAGTTTGTTGATAAAAGGTATGTATCTCTGCCGCTGTCCTTGCAGCTTGCAGGTCGTAAGTCTCTTTGGACGAGGTTAAAGGCACAGTCCTCTGTAAAAGAATAGACTTCATTCTGCTTAAAGTATCAATTCGAATAGAAGAGATTTTCACAGAAGGCCAAATTTCCACTTCCATATATGGATTGCTTTTTGGATACAACAAATGACCCTGGAAGTGACGCTCACGAGATAGGGTTTCCCTGGCACCATGCCACAACAGCTGCGGTCACTTAATATAACGTAGCTACCGTTGGAAAGATGTCTGAAAAATGGCTCTATCTGTACCGTGCAGGTGACATGAAAGGTTATTTGATGAACCCTTGCAAGGTCCATGCAGGTTTATACCTTCGCATAGGAGTGTACCGGTCAGTGATGTTTTGCAGTTACTGCCACTAAGAAATACCTCTCGCTTTCCTGCACTCCAACACCTGTGTGTAAATGGTAAATTCCAGGTTGATTTGATGTATCCTTTACCCAACCTTTCATACAGGCCTGCTGGTATAAACTCTTGGCAGTATTGAAACTGAAAAGTCGTTATCGGGATTGTAATGGTGCCATGTATTATCCATTTAATGACAGGTCTTTCTGACATTGTCAATGGAAATCTCTCAAGTTTTTCAATGCTTAGCACTGTATAGTCTGCACCTTTCTGTGCCAAAGAGATTTGTCTATCAGTAAGGTTAAAGATAGAAAATAATGACGTTATGTTGATTAGACGCCATGGCACGTGACCTGAACGCAAATTTTGTAACGTCCAGCCTAGCTGTACAATAGAACGCAATTGGGACTGACCATGTTGTAACATTATCATATCCTGTTCTATTATATCAATAGCAGATGATACAATGCTATCCAGTGAATAGATTCTGGAGGACAGAGTCGTTAACCCATTGTCCACTACAGAAAATGCTTTTTCCAAATTAATACGATCAATTTCTCGTATTTTTTCAGCAGTTTCAATTTGATTTAATTTCCAAGCTTCATTGTATGCTGCGTATATGAAACGTTTTTGACGCTGTTTGTAAGGTCCCATTATGAAATCTTGCAAGTCAGCACCTTCTTTAAGTAAAGTTAAGTGTTGCTTAATTTCTGGAAGTGTGGATATCTGTAGCCATTCGAGGCATAGCTTTCCCACACTGTATGCTGTGATTATCCCTGGATGTTGTCTTTGGGAATATCTTGGGTCTGGCCTGTTTTGTTTGAACCCCTGTATTTTGTTCAGGAATCTATCATGACAGTTATTAACCATTTTTTCCAATCAGGAAGTGTTCTGTTTTGTTTTAAAATATAGGCCACGTCTAACCCCTCATCTGCAGTGGTGTTTCCATCAGGTATTGGCTTTGGTATAGACGGGTTTTTTAAATCTTTTATCTTGGCTAAACCAAGACAGGTTATTTGCTGACCTGTGTCATTCAGAAACATTATTTGTTCTGGGATCATGCAGGCTCTGAAAAATGCTTCTACACCTTGTTCCTGCTATTCTTTTGTTCCCCAAATGGTTTTTGTCTCAATGTTATTTTTCCAATATTCAAAACCAAATGTAGACATTTTTTCATAACATTTTTCTCAATAAATCAGTTTAGTATTTGTCAACATTTTTTCACCCCTGTCTTATTTAACATTTTAAAATAGAATGATTCCGGATCTGTGACATTAAACCCGAGACGTATGGGAATTTTTCCAAAAATTTCTTTGAACTGCCTTTTGGCGGGGTTGGACAATGTTTCCATTGATTATAAATGAAAGTATTTCTAGGATTTGCGGATTTATGCAGATAATGATGCCCGTAATGGGTAAAACAGTACATTTCCCTCATAATTCAACGAACCCTGTAAATAATCATGTGCAGTAAATTTTGCTTAGTATTTGAACCAAATGGGACTGCGACTCCGCACTCGAGTGTTTTTTGACGATGTGAATTGTTGAAACAGGATTTTTTGAAGTGTGATTGGTGCTTGATGTGAGTTCCATTCTGAGTCACAGGGTCATGTATCAATGTCAACACGTGTTTCTTGAGCCTCAAGATTCACTTTCACATCCACACTCTAATATCTTTCATACAAAGGTGGAAACGGTTATTTCATTGGTTGTTCGAAAAAACTTTTTTCACAAGTTCATTGATCTGTTCATTTCATTTAATTTTCATGAAATTATCAACTTTCAATTTTCATGTTCTTTGAATTATTCCAAGATTGTCATGATAGTATATCACTTTTTACATTGCCCGATGCATTTCGAGCTACACAGCTCTTCCTCAGGGGACTTTTTTATCTGCAAAAAATACGATCCTTTACTAATGGTGTACCAGACATAAATAAAGCAAAGATTCATTCAAATGACCATATCGTGATTATCACATCCCCTCAACATGTAATACATGCGAAATAACTTATAACTATATATCACCTTATAACCCTGCCGATTGTGAATGAGTGCGTGCTTATGTAAAAATACGTGTCTGTCTGCTTCCACATCACTAACCTGTACCCTTGTGGCTTTAAGCTGGTCAGGGAGCTGTAACGATAAGTGAAAGTTGTTGTAACTAATGGACAAGGCTTGTAACCCGGAGCATAGTAGAATTAAATGCCTTCCACCCCCTGGGATATTCTGTCTGTCTCTTACCGTGTACGAGCTTCGTGTGGTTTCCCAATGGTTGCCGTTTGGCGTGCAACGCTCTATCTGTGCGTTATCTATGGTTATTTATGGCGGTCACGTGGGGTTCACGTAACGGGTGAAAGAACGCTGTTTGCTTCCTACCTTCCGTCGTGTGTGACGTGTTACGTCGTGCTAGCCCGTTCTATCTGAGTAAATCTATGTTTATGGTTAACCCAGGTCAATTTCGTATGGTAAAATGTGTGGCGTAAGGTGACTAAGAACCGAATATGAAACAGAAAATGAATTCTGTACAAATTCAATGATTCGGGGAACATGATACGATGTAATGTAGTAATTACTATGGTAAAATAAATACATGTTGCATAAAACAATACATATTGCGTAAAAGAACTGCACATATCAAATTAGATCATAATGAATGCATCGCACCCAGCGTGGTCGATGCATGTTGGGATGCAATCTTACAAGAAGCAACTAAGTTCAATACGTTCATTTAACCCTTTTGGGTGTAAAGTACACAAGAAATTGATCCAGAATGTTTCTCTCCGTAACAGATGATTGTTATTGTCTCTTCCTGGCAGATTTTCAACTGTTTCCAAAATGCAAAATTTCAATTGTGATGGATTGTGTTTGGCTTCGTTGAAATGCACTGCCACTGTGGATTTCTGATTTTTTAACCTGATGTTACTTTTATGTTCAACCAGTCTGGTTTTGATTTTTCTCTGGGTTTTCCCCACGTATGACAGGCCGCACGGGCATCTCAACAAGTACACAACATTACTGGTATCACATGTGCCTGATACTTTGAGTTTGACAGGTGTGCCTTTTGTGGGGTGATTAATCACGTTCCCCTTGATTATTGCTGAACAGTTTCCACAGTTGTGACAAGGGACAGTTCCTTTGTATGTCTCTGTTTCCTTATGTTGTGTTGTTTTGATTAATTCCTTGAGGTTTTTTGTCCTCTCATATGCAAATATGGGGGGTTTGCTAAATGATCCTTTGAAATCTTCCTCAAGGGCCAGTAGCGGCCAGTGTTTCATTATGGTTTTTTTGATTGAAAAACTTCTGGTTGAAAATTTCGAGACAAATACAGTTCTTTGTTCCTCTGGTTTTGCTTGTGCAGATAACAAGTGTTGTCTTTGTAGTTTATCTGCTCTTTCTGCAGCTGCTTCCAAGATGGACTCGGGATATCCTCTGTTTTTAAACTTGAGTAGGGTTTCTTGTTTATGTTTGTTATAGAATTCTGCGGTTGATGCTATTCTCTTAATCCTGACCAGTTGTGAAAACGGTAAATGCTTTTTTAATGATGGTTGATGAAAACTTTTATAGTGAAGTAGATTATTTCTGTCTGTGGTTTTCGTGAAAACACTGGTGGTTAGTTCTCCTTCATGGTTTGAAATGGCTACGTCCAGAAAAGAAATTTTGTCTTTGTTGATGGAAAAGGTAAACTGAATTCTTTCATTGATATCATTGAGTTGCTGTAGGGCAGTTTGTAGAGTGTCTGTTGTTCCTTTCCATAATACGAATATATCATCAATATACCGTTTGTAAAGAATTAGATTGTTTGACCAAATTTGTTGATTTAATATGTGGTCGAGTTCAAATCTGTGCATGAACGTGTTAGCATATGTGGGCGCTGCACAATTGCCCATCGAAGTTCCAGATGATTGTACGTAGAACTTGTCTTTCCATATGAAATAGCTGTGGAACAAGGTGAAGTGGATGAGCTCCATTATAAATACCTTTAAGTCCCCACTCTTTTCTTCATTTACCAAGAAACTCTCAATGGCAGTCATACCCAGGTTGTGCGGTATGGAAGTGTACAATGACTTCACGTCTACCGTGGCCATGATCATGTCTTTGGTGAAATTACTTTTGTGTTCCTCAAGAATGTTTAGGAAGTGGGTGGTATCTTTGACGTATGTGGTGGACTTCTGGACAATATTCTGTAAATGTCTGTCAATGAACTTTCCAATTGGCTCATGTATTGATCCCACTGTGGATACAATTGGTCGTAGTGGTGGTTTGGTAGGGTGCTTATGAATTTTGAGTATCATGTATATATACGGTATTGAGGGATTTGTTTTCAGAAGATAGTCTTTTTCTTTTTGGCCTATCACGCCCTTTGCTGTTGCGTTTTCAATGATATTGAGTAGAATTTTCTCGAATTCCTTGGTTGGATCTATTTCCATCTCCATGTAAGTCTCTTGGTCTCGGACGTGCATGTCAACTTCTTGTTCATAGTACTCAGTGTCCATGATGATGAGGGCACCACCTTTGTCTGCTTGGCGGATTGTTATTTGTTTGTTATTGGCCAAATTTTGTAATGTTTGTTTGTCTTTTTGAGATAAGTTAGCTTGTTTCGATCTTGGTTTTTTGAAAATGTCTTCTATTTCTTTAGTTACAACTTTCTCATATGCATCAAGCACTTTGTGGCTTACTGGTGGGGTAAATTTGCTTTTTGTTCTTAGGCCCATTAATACATTCACTCGAGGTGGTGTAGGTGTCTCAATGATGTTCGAAAAGAAATGGCGTAACCTTAGGGATCTGAGGAATTTGTATAGACACACATTTGTTTCCAGTAAGTTAGAATGGTACGTGGGTACATATGATGAACCCTTTTGTAAAGTTTGTATTTCGTTGGTTGTCATGTTATACTTAGATATGTTAATAACTAAGGTTTCTGGCTCCTGGTATTTTGCGCCACTGATTCTGTGCTTGTTTGTCTTTTTCCCCCGCCGGGTTCTATTTGGGGTCCAGGGCCTTTCTCTAAAAAAGGTACTTGATCTGATGTAGCCTGGGTGGTAGATGTTCCAGAGGTACTGGGTGTTGTTGGTTCCGTGATGTTGGTTTGTCTGCCACCTGGGGCATTTCGTGCTCTTCTGTTGTCGAAGGGTCCTCTTCTTTTTGAGAGTCATCAGAAGATGTTTCATCAGAAGATTTGTCATTGTTTGGTCTTTGCTGTCTCCTTCTAGCATAAATGTCAGCCCATGTATATACCTCTCCTAGGCGATAGTCGGTAGTATCCCTTTTGAATTTCCTTAGTTTGCGGTCATTTATTTCTTTGGTGTATTCCTCCACTTTTTTGTTGGTTTCTATTTATATCTGATCCCATTCTTCTTTGGTTACCATTTTGTTTAGGTCATCTTTTAAAAGGTTGATTTCCTTGGTCAGGTCTTCTAGTACTTTCACTAATTCTTCCACTATTAACAATATGAGATCCAAAGAGCATTTGTTCAATATTGCATACCATCTCTCGGTGAATCTTGCGTTATTTTTACATAATGTTGACTTCAGTGATATCCTTAATCCACGTGGAATTTGCTGTGATTTGTGGTATTTTATTAGTGTACTTGCGTGTAATCTCTGATTCATGATCTTTTTTGACATGTACAGTAATTGTTTGATGTTTGCTTCCCTTGTTCCGGTACCTGGACGTATTTCCTCAGATTCTTCTATCAATGAGTATATCCTGTTGATATCATCTTCGTTGAACACTAATGTTTCAGCCCTTAGTGCTGTGGTGTGAGCTATTTCATCAAATTGCATGTTGGCGGTGCAAGGAGTCGGTGTGCTCAGATGCTTAGTATTTGAACCAAATGGAAACTGTTCAGCAATAATCAAGGGGAACGTGATTAATCACCCCACAAAAGGCACACCTGTCAAACTCAAAGTATCAGGCACATGTGATACCAGTAATGTTGTGTACTTGTTGAGATGCCCGTGCGGCCTGTCATACGTGAGGAAAACCCAGAGAAAAATCAAAACCAGACTGGTTGAACATAAAAGTAACATCAGGTTAAAAAATCAGAAATCCACAGTGGCAGTGCATTTCAACGAAGCCAAACACAATCCATCACAATTGAAATTTTGCATTTTGGAAACAGTTGAAAATCTGCCAGGAAGAGACAATAACAATCATCTGTTACGGAGAGAAACATTCTGGATCAATTTCTTGTGTACTTTACACCCGAAAGGGCTAAATGAACGTATTGAACTTAGTTGCTTCTTGTAAGATTGCATCCCAACATGCATCGACCACGCTGGGTGCGATGCATTCATTATGATCTAATTTGATATGTGCAGTTCTTTTACGCAATATGTATTGTTTTATGCAACATGTATTTATTTTACCATAGTAATTACTACATTACATCGTATCATGTTCCCCGAATCATTGAATTTGTACAGAATTCATTTTCTGTTTCATATTCGGTTCTTAGTCACCTTACGCCACACATTTTACCATACGAAATTGACCTGGGTTAACCATAAACATAGATTTTCTCAGATAGAACGGGCTAGCACAACGTAACACGTCACACACGACGGAAGGTAGGAAGCAAACAGCGTTCTTTCACCCGTTACGTGAACCCCACGTGACCGCCATAAATAACCATAGATAACGCACAGATAGAGCGTTGCACGCCAAACGGCAACCATTGGGAAACCACACGAAGCTCGTACACGGTAAGAGACAGACAGAATATCCCAGGGGGTGGGAGGCATTTACTTCTACTATGCTCCGGGTTATAAGCCTTGTCCATTAGTTACAACAACTTTCACTTATCGTTACAGCTCCCTGACCAGCTTAAAGCCACAAGGGTACAGGTTAGTGATGTGGAAGCAGACAGACACGTATTTTTACATAAGCACGCACTCATTCACAATCGGCAGGGTTATAAGGTGATATATAGTTATAAGTTATTTCGCATGTATTACATGTTGAGGGGATGTGATAATTACATTATGGTCATTTGAATGAATCTTTGCTTTATTTATGTCTGGTACACCATTAGTAAAGGATCGTATTTTTTGCAGATAAAAAAGTCCCCTGAGGAAGAGCTGTGTAGCTCGAAATGCATCGGGCAATGTAAAAAGTGATATACTATCATAACAATCTTGGAATAATTCAAAGAACATGAAAATTGAAAGTTGATAATTTCATGAAAATTAAATGAAATGAACAGATCAATGAACTTGTGAAAAAAGTTTTTTCGAACAACCAATGAAATAACCGTTTCCACCTTTGTATGAAAGATATTAGAGTGCGGATGTGAAAGTGAATCTTGAGGCTCAAGAAACACGTGTTGACAGTAGATTTTGCTGACATTTCTAAATCTGACATCATATTATTCATATTTTCAAAGTCCCAGTCATCAGAGAATCTACTAGGTGAAACAAAGTCACTCAACGAAATCTTAAATTGGTGTGGCAATTTCAAGATCTCAACCGGGCCATAAATTTCATAGTCAGTTTTGTCCCATGCTATACCACCAGGTATGGGGATGGCTGTGATGTTCACTGATGACAGTTCTCTTTTTTCGATGTGTGATGATCTGTGTGGTTTCAGGACCAAGTTGATGTTATGACTTGCTGTGTCCATTGTACTATATTTTCCATCAATAAATCTACTCAAACTTAAAACCAAGATGAGCCACAGAAAGAGGAAAAGTACGCCTAACACAATCCACAATTTAATCCATTGAGGAGTTAGATATATTTCTTTGAGTTGATGACAGAGTTCTTTTACTTTTTCTTTGAATGTTTTCGTTACTGGCTTGTCTCCATGTTCACTTGGATCATCGGAAAAATCATCAAAGTTGATAAAAGAGCCAGATGCAGTTCTGTCAATTGGTGGGATTGCTTCTGGATTTCCATTGATCTTTGCATTGTCTTTTGTTACATGTATGTAGTCCGAAGCTACATCGTTGTAGACTGGTGTTTCTTGTTGAACTGTAGCAATTTGGGTCTCAAGAGGCACAAGTTCCATGGCTTTGTTACATAGTCCTTTCTTAATCACCGTAGGTTTATCAAATGTGATTAGTCTCTCAGTTTGAACCTCTTGGATTGTAGCAAGATTTGGTCTTCTGCTATTTCTTGGGAGTCACTGGGCCTACTACTTATTATTGGCCACATGGTTGTGGTTTCACCAGGTCGATTGATACAACTCAGTTCTCCTTTTTACCAGCAAGAGGCGGTAGCACTACTGATCTTGTTCCGCTGACAGCTAGGACAGGTACTGCTTTTCTGTAAGAAGGCCCAAATTGCTTCTTAACCGCAATCTTTTCTCTGACCAGATCCCCAATCTTTGGAATCCAGACAGGTCTTGCTGGGACAGGTGGGTTTTTTTCAGTGGTAGTTGGCTTTAATTTTTCGTTACTCAGACTTTTTCTTGTTTCATTTAAGTCCTGTAAAACAGCCAAACGATCTTTGATATCAAAAGCTTTTTGTTGCACCACTGAAGTTTGACGATCTAAGTCCTGAAGAAGCATTCTAGTTCCAAATAAAAGTTCATATGGGCTGACACCTCCTAGAGAATTTCTTGGCATATTATCAAGACTACGTTGGACACTTGTTAGATGTTTGACCCACCCATCATCCAAACCTAAAACCCTTGTTGTTATAGATTGCTTTATGTCCCATTTTTTTCTTTCCACAACCGCATTTTCCTCAGGATGGAAGGGAGAAGAGTACCGTAATGCAATGCCCATGCTGGCCATGGCCTCCTTGTAAGCCCGAGAGCTAAACGCAGGACCCTGGTCAGAATGTAGCATGCCAATTGCGTATGTGCCGATAAAGACTCGCAAATCTTTTATAACTGTTCTGGCGTCAGCCGAGCGCTGTGGCCACATCCAAATGAATCCTGTCTTAATTTTTTTATGGCACCGCATTTGTCCGTCCGGGCGTCTGCGCATAGATAGCCTGTTGCTTTCTAATAGTGGTGTCTGGGCTGGTGTCTGGCCCGGTTCACAACTGCCATCTCTGTTGCAGTCCTCACAATTCATTGCAAATTTATAAAGCTCTACGCTCATCCCTGGCCACCAGTACTGAGATTGTAGTTCTATTAGAGATTTCATGATCTCTTTGTGCCTCAGACCCAATCCCATGTGTGCTTCTTGTATCAAGAAGACTCTCCGGTACGTGTTTGGGATTACTCTATCCCCCACTCCAGGGATTTGAGCAAACGGAATGGAGTTTGCATCAATTATGTATGTATTAATGAGTGGATAGTTTAGAGGTAACGCCTCATAATTGCGTTCCATTGAGGCTTTTACTGCAAGTAGCGTTTCGCCATCTATTCGTGTTTTCATACGCTTTTTTATGACTACGGAAGCCGAGTGATCAGCCGCCGCTGTGGCTTTGCCAGCCAATGAATTCCCTGCAACGTGAACGCCATCACGTTGATGACTCAGTGTATGAATCACATGAGTCTTTTGTAGTTCTTTTTGTAAAAGAACTACTTGTTCCCATAGTTTTTTATGTTTTATTGTGGCACCTGTCTCATCTTTGTAACCATTTTTTATCCAGGTCTGCATGGAATTATTGTAAGACCGAACGCAGTAATGCGAATCGCACACTATTAGTGTCGGGAATTCACAATCGGCATTTTCCAGCGCCATTTTTAAGGATCTTATTTCAGCTCGCTGAGCTGAACAGTTTCTGAGTGATTCAGTTTTAGTGACTATTGGTCTGATTTTACCTAAGTGCCAGCTACCTTTAACAATCGCACATGCTGCATTGTAAATCTGTTTTTCCACAACGTAGTGTTGTGCAAATCTGTCCGTGTAGATAACACAGGTGTATTGTTCCAGAGGCAGAATTTCTATCGGCAGAGGACATTCATATTCATATTCTAGATTTTCTAGTTTTTTCATTTTCGTATCAAAATAGTGATTCACGTCTTCTGCGGTAAGGGAATTTTCCCATTGTATCCATTCTGGATCTAATGCCAAAGCATTTAGATTGTGTGGGCTTGTTAATGCTTCCATGGTTGATTCTGCTGTTAACACAGATATCCTTTTGCCTTGCGCTAGGGCGCTTTCTTTGGCTACAGAAGTTTGAACCGCTGTCAGAATTTTTTCTGTTGAACTGAATTTGATTTCAGCTTGTGTGTAGAAATGTGATTTGTAAGCGAAGGTACCGTTTCTCCCTCATTAGAGGTCAGGTATGTGAATCTGCATTTTCCTGGAATGATTCGGATTACAAGGTTGCCTTCATTCGCGCATGTTTGCAGTTTTGTTTTAATTAACATATCTGTCTGCAGTGACCTTAAAACTTCTGTGTGTTTTTGAGTCCAATTAATTGGTTTAAAATCTGGTTTTATTAGTTCATAGAGAGGTTTAATCCTCTCTGCATAATTTAAAATGTATGTTCTTCAGAAATTCAGGAAACCTAGGATTGATTGCAGGTTTTTCAGCGTTTTTGGAGCTTGTAGTGCAGCACACATCTCTTAGAAGTTGTCTGCCAGGCTTTTGCCTTCACTTGATAATTCGTATCCTAAAAATAGGACAGTTAAATGGGCAATTCTAGATTTTTTTTAAATTAAATTTGTACCCTTCAGAAGCGAACCCAAGTATTATGGTGTTCACTCTTTTCAAGTGAGTCTCCAGGTCATCATCTGTAAGATAGATGTCATCTACATTAGATAATGCCTCATCATCATAAATTTGCAGTAACTCTGTTACCCTTGCTGAAAATAATCCTGGGCTGTTCTTGAACCCCTGTGGGAGATGACAAAATTATTTTTGCGACCCCATTATTGAGAAAGCAGTCAAATACCTGCTTTCAGGTGCAATGTTTTGACAGAAGAATCCATTAGAGATATCTAATGTCGTTTTATGTTTTTTGCACACAATGTTATTCATTAGTGCTGCACTGTGTGAGTTTTGGACTGCAAAAGTTTTACTGCAGAAGTTTAGATGTCTATAGTCCAAAACTAGACAAAATGAATCATCTGGCTTGGAGACAGGAAACAAAGGATTGTTCATTTGTGAGGTGCATGTTTCAATCACCCCCTGATATTCAAGTTGATCTAAAATTTCATTTACTTGTTTTGTAGCTTCTTGCTTAACCTGATACTGCCTCTGTGCAGTAGGTTGATTTTTTTAACTAGATTTTATGGTGAGGAGAATCCTCATCCCATCCTACATGATTTTTATATAATGCTGGGGCTTGGGCAACTGCCCATTTTCTACCAAGTGAGTATTTTTTATGTATTGGCATGTGATTTGAGAAGGCAGGCATAATCATTTCTTCCCCATAAGGGCACTCCCTGACAAACTCTGGCGGCCAGTCTTTATCTGCTAGAAGGATGTCATAGCCTTTAGATAGGTTCTCCCAAAAGAGACCTTTTATTTTCCTAGTTTTATCTCCCTTTATACGTAATGTTATTTTGTATAGTTTAAGGGGCACGCTCACTCAGGTGTCTGCAGTTTCCACTTGAATGTATTCATTCGTGTCCACTGTCTCCAGAAGATTCATCAGGATCTTGCGAGCTATGCTCACTTCTGCTGCGCTGTCTAGCATTGTCTGGGCCCACTCTCCGTTTTTCAGTTGTGTCCTCAGGATTCTCTGCATGTTTATTTGAATACTTGCTACCTTCTTTCTGGGAAATTGTGATTTTTTATTTTGATGAGCAGGTTATTTGTCTTTGGACTTGACGTGCTCTTCCTTTTGTTCTGACCGTCCTCTTCTTTTGGATTTCTTTGAGGAAGTCTGAAAAGATCGAGAGGAACGTGTATCAACATCTTGATATCTGTCAGGTTTTCTCAGATTGTCCCTATTTATAAAGTTATATCTTTTCTCAGAGGGCTCCCTTTGGGGAGACTTGCCCCCCCTCTCTGGAGATCTATTTCTCTGTTGGGGAGAACATACCCTGGACTGAAACTGTTTTTTTCTGGGAGTGCTTTGTTTGTTACCCTCCCAGTTCTTCATTTGAGAATTAAGATTATATTTAATAAAGGTTTTTTCAGGATTTTCAATTAGTTGGGGTTTTACTGGTTTATCACCCAAACTATCTCTGACTATTTCTTCATATGATTTTTCAATTGTTTTTGCGAACTCAAAAGGTTGGTCTGTTATATCTGTCTCCTTCAATTTTTGGCGGATTGCCACACATGCTGCTTCTCCTTTAATGTTGGATAATAATATAGCCGAGACCTGCTTAAAGTCTTATAGTAATTTCATACCCAGAGTTAAAGCAGGTTCTGGACCGTATTCATTTTTAATCTGTCTTAGTACATCTGGTATAACCGCCATAGACGGAACACCATGTGTTTTTGTGTAGATAGAAGCAAAGACTGTGCCCCAAGTGTCACAGTCCTCAACATGTGGTGCAATCCCCATTGGGAGGCGGTTAGTCAGAATTCTGTGTTTTTCGTGAGGGGTAGTATCAGGAAATACCGCCTCTATCTGAGTGATTTTTTGAGCTAACCAGAACGGAATTTGTTCCCATTTTGCGGGGGTTTTACCAAGACATGATTGTATATTCTGTGATGTAATTTTATTTGTGTTCCCCTGATGAGGGGTGTTTTGTGGAAGTTTAATTGCAGGTTGGACAGTTGAAGTCCGCATGACATATTGGACCAATTGTCTATGTATTTTAATTAGTTGTTTTAACTGGACTAAAAGTTCTCTGTCTGACATTGTTTCAATGTCAGGATGTGGTGTGTAGCTGGCTAGAACCAGCCAGGTGGCTCCTGGTCTACCTTATAGACCTAGCCTGGTAATGTGATTTTGATGATTTAGGACGCCATTAAACAAGAGCAGGTGCTCTTGGTATGTCAGTGGAATTTCAACTTCCTCAAAAGGAGAGTATTCCTCTGGAGATTCCGCTACTTAGTAGAAGTGGGACTCATGTGTTACATCATTTGCTGCTGGAAAATGTATCCAGGAATAGAATGCCTCTGTCTGCCGAAATTCATGTGAATCTACCACAAATACAACCGTACCACCTCTTGATGTTACTCCATTTTCTATAAGTTTTATAGTTATGGTTTTTCTTATGTTGGCCGGGATGATTACTGTATCACCGTCGTCTTCATTCAACCCTGTAAGCGTCTTCACCGGTTTCGTTGTTGTCGCCGTTAAGCGACATTATTTAATGAAAAAGTGCCTTGCAGAGCAAGTTTTTTGGGAAAATAAAAGATTAGGTGCACATTATTTTGGAACACTGTATCCTTCAGCGTTGATTATACTGTAAACTAATACATAGGATTCTCATCCTACTAAGTTCCGGCGGATATTAACCTTTCACCCACTCCAGACACGTCTATTGGAGTTTTTACGGGAAAAGGAGTCTGTGTGAAAAAGCAAGACTGAGTTACTCTAGTATATTTAGTTAGATTATCGCCTTACCAAACGTTGGGCGCCATGTAGTGTAGTTCCTATTTTCCCAATAGGCTCTGCGCATTTGAATAACATAAACAATAGTTTAGACGCAGGACTAGGTCTCTATTGAATTTGTTAGACTTAATTTAGGTTTGCCAGCTAGCTCAGAGGTCACTAGAAACTTTCTCGAATGAACAGGAAAGAGTGAACTTCCCTGATTAGACAAGAAGGGATTCAGCTTCTGACAACTGCATAAACATGACAACTTTGCTCCCCCAGAATAAGGAGTATATCTCCAGAGTCGTGTGAAAACAATAGATAGCTATTTCACCAAGTCAGTTGGGCATACTTAGTTTCACCAGAGTGCAGAGAAATAGAGAGACAGGCGTTTTCAATAAAAGGTGTTATTTTTCGAACAGTCTTCTTTCTCATGCAAGAGAAATTAATTGCTATGATTGCAATACTTGTTATAAAGTAAAGTGCGTACAGTAAAAGGAGTATTATGAAATAATACTGTAAAAGCATTGATATGGTTTCTGAGCCATATGATACTTAAAAGGTATAAAATATATACAGTTACATACAAAGATAAAAGCTTGACTAAACGTGCTCAACTGGTGCTTCTAAATACACCTACCCCGGTGTACCTAACCTAAGCCTAGTACGTGGGAAGGAGTAGATGGGCTGTAGTTTAAGTTAAGTTAGTTTTTTGCCAAGTATAGGACCGAAGAATTCTCTAAGGATCTAATCAGCTCCTTACCTTGGTTTTTAGAATGGAGGAGGTCTTGTATCTCGCTCTCAGGACTCGATCTCCCAGTAACCCGCGAGGGTGACTGGAGACTCCGGAGCTGGATTTTCTCGGCAGGAGAAAAAGACAGCGTCTTTCTCAGTGCGTCAAATGGGAGGGACGGCTTCCTTCGGCACTCGCATCAGCTGGGCTTCGGATAAGTAGATAGCCGCTCTGCTCCACACCACCGTGTGTTGCTTAAGGCAAACACTGGTATATTTATACCTGGAAGGTGCCGTGTTTGACGTAAGGTTGGACATAAGACGTCAATTAAAGATGTCACTAAGAACTGACCGTTCTTTCAGTGCTTTCAGGAGTTCTAAAACAAATCAAAATAAAAGCACGGGGAATTCCCAGGTTGCTGGAGGTTTGGTATGTTGTAAGAACTCGTTTTGCTTTCTAGGAGTCTAAGGAAGTAGCCTTGCCGCATTTGGTTTGCATTGGCTTATTATTAAATATGAAATATTTAATTAGGGTCCTAGATAAAACACAACACCTGCTGAGGCGAAAAGAATCGGCGCTGTAGTGCAGTCAAAATGGCAACCGAGGGCTGACAGGACGCGGCGCGCCGAATTGCAGGCCTAATAAGCATGAAGAGCGGCGAAAAAAGCAACCGGAGGGCTCACCTCATCATGAAGGAAAGAAACTGGTCTGCTTCGCCAATGAAAACAGGAAATTGCCGTGCGGAGAGGTTCGAAACTAGCACTCGGTGACGGAGCTCCGCTACTACACCGCCATCTTGATCGGCGCGCAAGCCACGTCCCCCTGTAAATATCAATTGTCATACTCGTACATGGGTGTGTGCATAAACATGTCCCTTCTTATAGCCCTCCTAAATTTCCCTTAACCACACCCATTTTGTAGAAATGATTTCCTATTTTCCCACTACTCCTTGTTGTCCCTCCCACACTTACGACTAAATTAGGTACATATTTGTGTGGGGACATCTCCCCACTGGGTAGGACATATCTGCACAGAATAGAGAGCAGAGGTGTAGACATGTGAATTACATGTTGCTTTTCACATACTTCAAAATACCTTTTGTGAATTGGGCTCTATGTGTCTTTTCTGCAGCCATTCGTTACCCCCAGGAATAAATAGAATATACATAGTTGAGTTTTCTTTTCTATATCTCCTTGAAAACTAGAATTTGCCAAAGCGTAGCATGGAATTTGACAATGCATATGGCTAGATTACGTATTTTGCAACAGTTCAGTCAAAAGTTTGGATTACATCCAATGGCACTGTTGACAGTGCATTCTTGCCATACATTTTCAGTGGTAAAAATGGGATTGTATCAGCGGAAATGAGGTCAACATGCTAGCTGCAAACCTCACTCACTTAAACAGATGCAGACTGACTCCTTTTCCTTGACTACTTTGGAAAACCGAGGCTGGAACTGCATATTAAGCAATGTCAGATCTTTACCCAAACACGCGGCTGAAATATGGGACCTATTTTCTTCTAAACTCCCTGATATCAGGTTCCTAACTGAAACCTGGATTAAAAACCCAGCTCTATCCCTGCAATTACTGTGGCACTTCCAGAGGTTATCGGATCCAAAAGTTGGACAGATCATCCAAACTGTGGGGGGCATAGCTATTATCCATAACAACTACATTTAAGTCCCCATACTCGATCAAATTAGCAATGATACATTGGAAATCTTAGGTTTTTAGAATCAATCTGCTGCTCTCCCAACACAGCTGGAAAGGTGCACTTGTATACCGGCCCCCGGGTCCCCTTTCAAACTTCTCGCTCCAACTTATGGAACTTATCTCCCCACATGTTATCTCAACTATAAACTTTTTGCTTCTAGGAGACTTCAATGTCCACAGTGAAAACATCACAAACAAAGATACCTCTACACTTCTGGCAGATCTAACCTCACTTGAGTAAGGTAAGATCAACAATGTCCCCCCATTCAGTTGGCCATATGTTAGATCTTATCTTAACTAACTCTTCTAATACCATCTGTGGAGCTACCTCTCCAATGGGTAAACAGACATAATATCGAATCAAAAATATAGACAGGACATAATATCGAGTAAAAAATATCGACTACACAAAATATCGACCAGACATAATATCGACTAAAAAAATATCGAGTTATATCGATATTAATAGCCAAAATATCGAATCAAAAATATAGACTAGACATAATATCGACTATATAGAATATACACAAAAGAAAAAGGAAAATAAGGTAAGTTTTGACTACTTTTTAATAATTGTGTAATATAAATCTGTAGCGGGTAGTGGGTTTATAGGGGAATAGGATGGGAAGTAATTTAAATAGAATTAAATTATTATGTAATTATTGATAATAATTGTCAAATAATTAATAATTGGTACTTAAATAAAAAATAATAGGTAATTAATATTAATTGATTAATTGATAAATAATTAATTTATAGTAAATTAGTATCAATAGTGGGTAGAGGGTTTATAGGGGAATAGGGTGGGTAGTAATTTAAATATAATTAATTAATTATGTAAATTATAATTAATTGTAAAATTATTAATAGGTAATTAAATAAAAAATAATTGCTAATTCATAATAATTGTTTAATTGATAAATAATTAATTTATAGTAAATTAGTTTCAGTACTTGGTTGTGGGTTTATAGGGGAATAGGGTGGGAAGTAAATAAGTAAATAATTAATTAATTAAGTTAATTAATTAAATAGTTTAATTAATTAATAATTGTCCATGAAAAAAAAAATTGGTAAATAAAAGTAATTGGTATAGGAAAATAAATTTACTTGGTACTAATTTTTCTATAAATTATAATTAATTATGAACTTTTGCCTATTTATACTGTTGTACTCACTGGAGTGGAAATAGTAATTTTAACCCTTACGCTATCCATCGCTTTCCCTACTGTAGCACCCACTGGAGTGGGAATAGTAATTTTAATCCCTACGCTATCCAATGCTTTCCCTACTGTAGCACCCACTGGAGTGGGAATAGTAATTTCAACCCCTACGCTATCCAACGCTTTCCCTACTGTAGCACCCTCTGGAGTGGGAATAGTAATTGTAACCCCTACGCTATCCAACGCTTTCCCTACTGTTGCACCCACTGGAGTGGGAATAGTAATTTTTACTCCTACGCTATCCAGCGCTTTCCCTACTGTTGCACCCACTGGAGTGGGAATAGTAAGTTTAACCCCTACGCTATCCAACGCTTTCCCTACTGTAGCGCCCACTGGAGTGGGAATAGTAATTTTAACCCCTACGCTATCCAACGCTTTCCCTACTGTTGCACCCACTGGAGTGGGAATAGTAATTTTTACCCCTACGCTATCCGGCGCTTTCCCTACTGTTGCACCCACTGGAGTGGGAATAGTAAATTTTACCCCTACGCTATCCAGCACTTTCCCTACTGTTGCACCCACTGGAGTGGGAATAGTAATTTTTACCCCTACGCTATCCAGCGCTTTCCCTACTGTTGCACCCACTGGAGTGGGAATAGTAAATTTTACCCCTACGCTATCCAACGCTTTCCCTACTGTTGCACCCACTGGAGTGGGAATAGTAAATGTTACCCCTACGCTATCCAACGCTTTAGCTATTGTAGAATTCACTACAGTTGTTACAATAATTGTTAACTATTTTGCTATGCTACGGTAAAATTATTATATATGTTTATTTAATATAAAAAAAATTATATAAATATATATGTATTATTTTTTTAGATGTATTTTTAATTTAAAATACATATTTATTAATATAACATTATTTTAATAATTTAAAGTAAGTTTAGACTAAATATATTTATTACTACATTAGTATTAACTTAATTTAAAGACATTTGAAAAAAACGATATTTTTTACAGTCTATATTTTAGTAACTCGATATTTTAGAGTCAATATTTTTGTACTTACCTGTTTAAAGATAGCCAGTCGATATTTTGTCAACGATATTTTGGCAACTCGATATTTTTGAGGTCGATATTATTTCAGTGATCCCTCCAATGACATGGACAGACTATTCATTGATAGAGTTTCAAATCAGGGGCCCTGGAGAACCCAACATTTCCCACACTAACCCCCCAGGTGGCGCAGACAGTGGCATAAACTCACGCCTGATCATTTGCAAGATATTTTTCCTATACTACAGAATTCTGACTCAGATAATGTAGAGGAATGCATGGCCTGTTTTAACTCTACTATTAAAACCACCATCAACCGTCTCATCCATCTGAAAAATGCTCCAGCTTGACTATACGTCCTTGGACAGCTTGGTTTTCCCCAAACCTCAGGATAGAAAAGAGCTGCTGTAAAAAATTGGAACGACCTTAGCACCTTTTACACAACAATCAGGACAAAGAAAGATACAGATTTGCATTGGCCCAATATCATAAAAACATTAAAACTGCTCGTAAAACCAACATAGTGCAGCAGCTTGAACAGGCAGGGAATGCTCCCAAAACTCTCTATCAGATTTTAAAATCTTTCACCAATGCCAAGGCTTGCGATAATGAAGAAACACCCTCTCAAGCCCTAGGTGACAAACTAGCAATACACTTTACCCAGAAAATTTAATTGATTTACAATAAAATCACTTAAGCCGGAAGTCCTCAGATTGAATTCTCGGCAAATCAACATGCGCCCACATATAATGCACAGAGGTTAGATAAATTCATGGCACTTAAGCCAGAGGATTTAGAGTTGCTACTAATTACCATAAAATCAGGCTCCCCGCTGGACATTATTCCAGCTAAGACCACTGCACTACTTGCCAAACAATGTGCTTATTGTTCAATCCTGAATTGTTCCATGGTAAAGGGTCTCCTCCCCTCCGAATGGAAAGCGGCACAAATAATCCCCATACGCAAAAATCTTAAAGCCCCAATGGAGGATTTATCCAATTATCATCCCATCTCATTGTTACCTCTCCTGAGCAAGATACTAGAATAACATATAAATAAACATCTGTCTGGTTTTGTCAAAGCTTCGAGCTGCCTTTATCCTTCTCAGTTGGGCTTCCGACCCAGACACAGTACGGAATCTGCTTTGGTTGAGGTTACTGACAACATTAGAATGTCCAGGTACAAAGAACAAGTGGTGCTTCTTGTGTTGCTCGACTTATCTGCAGCCTTCGATACGATTTCCCATCAGTTTTTGCTCAGGAGATTTAGGGGAATTGGCCTCCAAGGGAGCACTTTGCAATGGATGACAAGCTTTCTGTCTGACAGAACTCAGACTATCAATCTTGGCCCTTTCCGCTCAAGACTAATAAACTGACAAAGGGAGTACCGTAGGGCTTCTGGTTGTGCCCCACCCTATTTATCATCTATGTTGCTCCCTTAGCGGGATTACTAAGTAATTTAGGATTTGTTCCAATGTCTTATACTGATGATACTCAGCTCCTACGTTCCTTTGATAAGAACAATCCAAAAGCCAGTCTACTTTTTTGAAGGGTATGATGACCATCGCTGGCTGGATGAAAGATAACTTCCTCCAGCTTATTGCAGGGAAAACTGAGATCATGCTGTTTGGAGAAGCATCGCTGAAGTGGTCTCCTAGGTGGTGGCCAGAGGAATTGGGCATTGAGCCAACTCCTAAACTAGTGGTTAAAAATCTGGGTGTCCGTCTGGACCAAAAACTGATAATGAAGGAGCAGGCCAAATCTACTGTTGGTCCATGTTTTCATGTGCTAGGTCTTCTCCAGAAGGTATTTCCCTTTCTGCCTCTAACCACATGAAAAACACGTATCCAGGCACTGGTGTTAAGCCGCCTGGACTATTGCAATCCTCTGCTGAATTCAGCAAATGAGAAGAAAACAAGGGAGGGTTTCGTCTGAACGCAGACACCAGGTCTGGATGTAATGTAATGTGAAAAAAGAAAAAAAACCTGTCTGTCAATTTATGAGCCGCTATTTATTTTGGCGGATCAAAGCGAAGACTATCAGTTCTTTCGCTTCAAGTATAACAAATCACACATATTCAAGTGTTTAGACATTTTCATAAACTGTTTTGGGTCATGTCGGAGTTGGATACACATCTAATATACCAAGTAAGTCAAAAACATGTGGATATATACATAATACAGACCAATAAGCAACAATACGATATACAATTATTGATAACAGGCAGTGAATAAACACCATAGACAAATGAATGAACACTGTACAAAATTACACCAGCAGATGATTAATGACATAAAACAGTACTAATGAGTCCAATAATTTAGATTGGCTTGATGGGACTGCTACCACACGGGAAAATCACTGCTCTGTTGGGTATATTACTTTCAGACACCCTCTCCAGAGGTTTAAAGCTTTTACAAATACCCTTTGTGGTACAAAATGAATAGGAAATGCCGATGCGTTTCCATTCCCGAGGTGGACTCACTTGATTTTCATCAGGTCTATAGCACGGTGTAACCTGCAGATTAGAAATGGAAGTACAAATTAATACATTGTCTGCACCGTAGGACAACTTTCTCTAAAGTTCTATTTGAGCAGCTCTTATTGATTGCAAATTAGCAGTACCTGCGGCTACGATAATGCACACATTGTGCTTCTCAATTCCTGCGATTGTACTGTTTTCAGGACCTGAAAAGACCAGAGTAATCGGTGTCAACAAGGCCATATCAGCTACATTGTGTCGTATAAATGTTTAGAGATGTTATGCAGACTTACAAATCAGTTCAGCAGAAGGAAACTGGAACGTTATGGTTTCTGAATTATTTGCACGATTTTTGGCGGTTATTGAAATATTCACCGTCACAGGGCAGAGGTGACGCTTGCTATAATGAACAGACCGTAACCGTGTTTTAGTTTATCTTGCACATGCTGTTTCTTGACTTCTACTGTTGTAAGAGTACAATAAGGCACTTTCTTTAGCATGTGTGCGCCCACAACAGGATGAGGCAGAGGATTGTTTGGATCAAGGGTGTTAGCACTCTCTGTTCGTAAAGTACAGTATATAATATCGCGGTTCAGTCTCTGTGCTGACTGGAAACAACAGATAGATTGAGAAGTTTTTGGTATCTCGCTGGTCATTGCTATACAATTTATGACAAGGCATAAAAGTATTTTGGTCACTTACTTCTGAGCGCATGCATTCTAATTTCAGAAAATGAAGCATCCTTGAACAGACTGCAAGTAGTCCAGAACCATGTAGCTCGCGTGTTATCCAATGCTCCCCCTCGAACAGCCTCCCTCCCCCTCTTGCGACAGCTACATTGGCTACTGGTGTGGATGCAGATTAGGTTTAAGATCTATTGCCTTGTGCACAAATCTTTGAATGGCAAAGGTCCCAGTTATTTAGCAGATACATTTACCAAATATATGCTGCCCAGGTCTCTTCGATCAGCATCCAAATCTCTCCTGTCTGTTCCTTGCTACAAAAAATCTTGCTTAGGTGGTAAAGATTTCTCCCACCTGGCCCCCTTCTTTTGGAACGCACTCCCTATCCACATGCAACAATTTCCAGATCACCTACAGTTTAACAGGCTTCCTAAAACCTGACAGTTCTAATCCATCTCTTTTCTGTGGTTGGCGATAGCAATCCTACAGCGTGGAGATACCCCTTGCGGGGGTGATTCAGGCACTTCAAACAATCAATCAATCAGTACACTTGTAAAGCATGCTACATACCCGTGAGGGTCTCAAGGCGCTGGGGGGCGCTGTAGTGGGGGCACTGCTACTGATTGAAGAGCCAGGCCTTGAGGAGTCTTCTGAAGGCCAGTAGGTCTTGGGTCTGCAGTAGGTCGGTAGGAGGGTGTTCCAGGTCTTGGCCGCGAGATGGGAGAAGGATCTGCCGCCGGCGGTCGTTCTTCGGATTCAGGGGACTGTTGTGAGGGCGAGGCCAGTGGAGCGGAGCTGGCGGGTGGGGGTGTAGAAGGTGAGTCATCTGTTGAGGTATGCTGGGCAGGTGTTGTGGAGGACCTTGTGCGTGGATGAGGAGCTTGAAGGTTATCCTCTAGTTGATGGGGAGCCAGTGCACGTCTCTTAGGTTGGGTGAGATGTGGCTGCGGCGGGGGATGTCGAGGATCAGATGTGCTGAGGCGTTCTGGATGCGTTGCAGTCATCTCAGGAGTTTGCCGAAGTTCCTGCATAGAGGGCATTTCCGTAGTCCAAACTGCTGGTGAGGAGGGCCTGGGTGACTGTTCTTCTTGTTTCAGTCGGGATCCACTTGAATATCCTGCGGAGCATACAAAGGGTGTTGAAGCAGGATGAGGAAATGGCGTTGATCTGCTTAGTCATGGAGAGGGTGGAGTCAAGGATGACCCCTAGGTTGCGTGCGTGGTCGGTGGGTGTCGGGGCTGTTCCTAGTGTTGTTGGCCACCAGGAGTCGGCCCAGTCTGAGGGTGTGGGGCCGAGGGTGAGGACCTCCGTCTTGTCCGAGTTCAGTTTCAGTCGGCTGTTCCTCAGCCATTCGGCGACGGCCTTCGTTCCTTCGTGTAGGTTGATTTGGCGGTGTGAGGCCGAGGATGAGGACCTCCGTCTTATCTGAGTTCAGCTTCAGTCGGCTGTTCCTCATACATTCGGCGACGGCCTTCGTTCCTTCGTGGAGGTTGATTTGGCGGTGTGAGGCCAAGGATGAGGACCTCCGTCTTGTCCGAGTTCAGCTTCAGTCGGCTGTTCCCCATACATTCGGCGACGGCCTTCGTTCCTTCGTGGAGGTTGGTTTTGGCGGTGTGAAGGCCTTTGGTGAGGGAGAGGATCAGCTGGGTGTCTTCGGCGTGGGAGATGATGTTGATGTTCGAGCTGTCGGGCGACACGGGCGAGGGGTGCTTTACAAATAATCAAATCAAATCAAATGTGTGTAGGGCTTCTGACAATTTGATAGAAGTTGAGTGCTTCTAGAATTGAAGTGAGTGATCAAGTTTGGGCTACATTTGCTTGGTTGAATCAAGTGGTCGAGGTCCCCAAGATTTAGAGACTGTTGTGAGCTACGTTGTTTTCTCTGCTGCATCAAGAAGACATCTGCATATGTGAACTTATTTGGTGGAACCTTGGTTATCAGTAGGCATGAGAACAAGGAGATGAGAGTAGGTGAGTGGTTAATGAGAAGTCATTTGCATTTGCCAGTTGCGAAATCCTGGACTCATGTTATTGTTAAAGATTTTTTTTAATCTGCTGTCTCACAACTGTCAGCTTTCGAGGTTTGGTTTCTATAAAAAGATTTCATAACGAGGAGGGATAATAGCACTGGTAGTTTTCATTGTGAACAGTAATCTCACGAAGACCCCAGAAACCTGAAATGAAAATGGTAATCTTGCAACAAAATAGGTCCTCACAACATAGCAATATATTCAGGGTGCGGGGCCAAAACCTCTAAATACTGTTGTTTGCTGGCATGAAATACTTGTGAAGATGTAGCTCTAGAGAACAGAAGAGGACAGCACCAACGCAACAAGACTAATAGTCATGTGATTTAATGCTTTCAAGCAGATGATACAGTCACCTGAAACACAAGTAGCATGGGTTCCTTTGCATTGTTTGAATATGGTAAGATTTAGGTCCTAGAGGTTTGGGAAAACTTAAAACAGCACAAAACAAAGAAACCAAATAACCTAGAGAAATAAATGAAATTCAGATTTCTTTATCGTTGGTAATTTTTAAAGAAACAGTGCAGGGTCTTAATATTTAGAGGTGTAATAGGTTAAGCTTGCGAAGTATGCATACCTTGGGTCATCGAAAGACGCAGAGGCTACAAGCCCGAGAGCAAACAAAGTTCCAAATAGACCACAGCAGCCATTGGATGTGGTTACCTGGCTAACCAAATGGAAGATGGACTGCTGCACAGGGAGGATCTAGAAATGGAACAGCCATTTGGATTAAAATAAAAACATTGATATAAAGGGGAGTGTTTGCTAGGGAGAGTCACCACTGTCTTGTCTGGATGTCTTAGTGGTCAGCCTCTTCAAATCTCATAGTGAATGGCAGGTTATCCTTAAATGTTCATTTAGGCTTTTCACTTCTCTTTGGGCTGGCTGGGGATATCCATGTCGGGTAAGGTAAGCAGCAGCATCAAAACAGGCCAGCAGAGCTTTAAACATAGGGCCTCATTTAGAGTTTGGTTGAGAAGGTAAATGTTATAGATAACCTGTCCATGATATTTATTGTGTCATTGACTATTGTGCACTTATAATATGGCAAACAGAGAATCTGGCATGCTTTAGATGGTGTATGCTATCATTCAAACTCTAAATAAGGCCCTTGGTCTTAAGTGCTTGGATGTTGAGTACATGACAGCACTACACTTAGGAATACACCTTCAGCAGAAGCATTCTCACAGGCTCAAGAACAAACAATGTTCATTGAGCTGCATTGCAGCGCCGTGTTAAATCCACACTGCTAGGAAATTGAGCAGCAGTTCACTGCCAATCCTAATCAGTGCATCCATACAATTCAAACTTTTAACCAGCAAAGCTAGGACCACAGTTTCCCTCCTCGGAGAAGAATCTGAAATTGGTCATCTACCTACAATGCACTAAGGAATCTAATCAATGATGAAGAGGGAAGTAGATAGAGGTGGAGTACTGGGCTGTCTTTGGTGGGCTGCATCTATCCTCCACGTTGCAAACAACATTCTTACTGTACACAACTATTCAAAACAGTTACTGCTAATCCTAATGACAGGTGTATCAGTAATGTTCAGAAATGCTTTACTGTATACATACTTCCTAATCTACACATAGAGGTATTTTAACAATCACTGAGGGTAATGTTCATAATCATTACATTTAGAACACAAATGTCCCTATTTCCCAAGACCTGAGTAATGATTATAATATTTCAGACGCTGATAGGCATCTTTCCTGGGTAATCTTAGTCACCCCAAAATTAACAATCAGTTGCCAGGGCTTGTGCAGTGGGGTATGATTGGTGCTACCCCCTTGAACTTGGGGGGACTAATTGAAGTTCTCCTGATTCTTAGGGCACATAGGGTATCTATTGTTATTGTTATACTGGTCCCTAGAAGCACCATAAGCTCTGACAAAGAGCCAACATCCAGAGATCAGAGGAAAAATGGCATGTACACCACTGCCACTGGGCTGGTTATGGCCATTCATCCACATAGGGAACCACAGGGTGATGCATCTTCCATTCACGGCAGCTCCCATTCACGGGTATACTATTCCATGTGGTCCACCAAGGGGCGTTGAGACACCAACACACTGAAAGTTACATCCTCCAAAGGAAAATTATTGTTTTTAAAGTTGCTAGGTGCCAATGTGGAGCACAAAAATGCCTTGGGTGATGGTATCCTGTGGCGTCCAAACAAGTGCAGCAGAGATAAAATCCATAGGATGACACAGCTTTCCAAAACCACCAGTTATTGTAAGATTGTATGAGGTTCACCGTAATTTATGAGGTATCCCACAAAAAGACAATGCTTCTCAAAACTACAAGTTTGTTTAAGATTTACTGGGAGTGGTGAAGTGCAAAACCACCACAAAGTGCAGCTTTTGAAACCACCACTGATATTTGGTTTGGTGTAATTGACCTTTGGATCCCTTTAAAAGAATTTTTATTGGAATAGCGAAGTTTTTAAATACATTATTTCGACTTCTGAGTAAAACTCACAACTTTAATTTAACAAGGTTTTTTTCCTATGAATGTGTAATCTGCATAATACACATATATGCTTTTATAATATAGATGTTTGTATATGTTGTGAAAGAATGAATGTGTGAGTGAATGAAGCTTGACAGAGCTAGAAGAAAATATAGGACGAAAAAAGACGGGTTTCATGTTCTGAAAATTGAAAATATATTTTTTAAGTATTTATGGAAGACAGAGCAACTGGACTTTACATGAACCTCAGTAGCACTGGATATAGGGGTGCTGTAGCACTTCCAGAGGACCTGACAGAGATAAGAGAAATGGTGAAGAATTAAGCCTTTTCAGTTGTTTGTTCTTTAATCAAAAAATTGCCCTTGTTTTAAAGAAAGTCACAAGCTCAATTGTAATAAAGCACAGTCAACAGAGGAGCAACTTCTTTTGAGATAGAGTTCCAAATGATATCCGTAAATATTTATTTTTCTTTAGACATTTTGCTCAGCAAAGGGAATGAGGTACAGCATCTCTAAAAACCATTGGCTAAGCCAGTAGGTCCCAAATGCCAAAGCTATTGGTTTTGCCAATGCTTGTTTATGAGTTGTTGTTTTTCTGCTTTCAAGCAGATGTATATTTACATTTTTTTGCCAACAAATTGAAGACAATTTGTAATGTGAATTTTAGTCTGGGTCAGTGTAGATGGTTATCAAAGGTTTTCCAAAGAAGCAAATACAACTTGATAGCTGCCTTTCGACAGTTAACAAGTATTTATTTTTTAATGCACCATTATTTGAAACCCAGATGAAGCATAGTATTTTAAAATATTGGACTGTGATTTGAAAATAGCACCAGTTTGATGTTTTTCTTTTTGTAAATCTCCCTTGATTGTCATATTTGACATTAATATACACCTTTGAATATGCTCTAACATCATGTATAATTGCAATGTAATTTAAATTACCGTTAACAATAAATACTGAATTTATTTTAGTGTTAACTTCAAAGCAACCACATAATTTTCAGTCTATGTTATGCTGAACTGTGGTTTGGTTGGCTTTGTTATGTCATAGCTTTTCATACTATGTTAATGCTGCAATATCTGTTAACAAAGCAAGAACAGTTAAGTGCTGCACACTGCACAGTTTCCAAGCTATTTGTTTTGGATGCTCCCTCCTGGGACAACTGTCATGAAAGGACCCAAACAAGCATAAACAAAAACTACTGGTCTAAGAAGCACACCTAATCAAGTATCTAATGAAGCATGAGGCCCAAATTATTAAGGTTTCTCATGGCATACTTGATACCAGAAGAAGACAACAAAGTTATCCAAACAAAAGTAATCACAATAATTGTGACATATAAGACAAAATATCATAAGCTGCTTTCTCTCGTAGAGAACAAACATTCTTTATTTTTCTGATTAAGCAACTAGGACAACCAACATGTTTCATCTCAAAGCATTGGGCCTTCTTCAGGGTTGGTAAAACACATTTTACAATCAGTTCTTAAATATTACACACATCATAAGACATAGAAACATCTAAAAAAACAGAGAATCAATATGCAATTAATATAACCACCATTACGTACATCACTGATTAAAAACGAGTTATACAAAAACAAGTAAGCCAAGGCAAGTGTTCACGTTATGTAGATTTCAATTCTTCTCCAGGCTATTACTAATGGTGCATGAGTAAAGATCTCATTTATTATGTGCAAACATTGCTTCACTCTCACAGAAATAGTCAAGAAAAATCCCTTGTTTCTCAATACACTAAGTCAAGTGTTGTCTTATATGTAAATGATTCTAGAAAGATCCCATGTGTATGGCTCTCTTATGAACTTAAGCCAATCAATAGTACATCTTTGGTTTAATTAATTTATTATTTAAGCTTTGAAGAATAGAGTGAGGTTTGGCAGATAAGACTCCCATAAAAAAATGCATCTGAAAGAATTTAAAAACAAGTACTTATTAAAGCAATTACGCTTACCAGAATACATGCGGTACAAATGTGTGCCTAATACGATCAAAAGTTTATCCACCATGCGTGTAAGTGTTGTTCAACATGAAGGTTTGTATCCACTAGTCATATAAGGAAAAATTAATATCTTGATTTGATTGTATTCCTGAGCGTAAGTTGTATTGTATTACAGATAACTAAAAATTTAAGGTATACATAGGTAGCATGACTAGGGAACTCAGACAAAGACTAACAGAGCACCTTAGAGCGAACCATAATAAGGATGCATCCCATCCACTGTCATCACATATGTGTCTGAGAAACCTGGATTATGGATCAACTATACCGCTACAAGATGACAGTGTTAGTTTGTATTTTTTATTTTCAAAAACTTTTGCACAAAACCTTAACACTCCCTACTTTAATAATAACCATTTCATAGCTTTGCCATAATATTTATGGGGTAGATATTCAGTAATTTAAATCATAGACGAAACATACATTTGTCTATGGATAATCTATCATTCTCAAAAATATAAGAGAGGGGTCCAAGTAAACCAAAGGGATAGGACACCAGTAGTAAGCACTAAAAACAACAATCCCTTTCGGTTTCTGTTTTTATCAACACACCAAACACATGCTACTTCCAATCATAGTTCACTCTGACAACACTATTACCAACACCAATAAGAACTCAAGAAAATAATGTAGAAAAATCATGAATCTTTATTATTCATTAGATATAAAAAACATTAGTCTCTTTGTTAAAAAACTTCTCTTACGAGAGCTTGTTACAAAAAATTTTTTAAAAAGAAAAAAACTATTTTACATAGTATTTTTTTTAACCATAAATGTAGGGGAATTTAAAAGTGTAAACACTAGATCACAAATCAACAACCTGTTCAAACAATTAGTGCAAATCTCCCCAAGGTTTATCTAAAAATAACAATAAAAATATATAAATTGATATTACACACCAACATTTTCATCTATTGATGCTAATACAATATCATGATGATGTATAACTTTATTCACAAATGACATTATATTTCATATACAGGAGCAATAAAATCAATACTTTGTACATGATCCATAAAAACATGAGTTTCCACACTACATTCTCAGCTCCAACCTAGGTGCTTTTCCAATTGTTTAATGTTCAGATCCCACACATTCAGACAAATCCTTCACATCATGTGATTTAAACACATATACCCACCATTTCATTGGTGAGAAGAGGGAGGAAACAATCTCTCCATGTAGATCAGCCAGATGTCTATGTGGAGTACATTGACAATCAGACACTCGGTATAGAGGGTCAACATCGATCACCCTAAAACAACATACATTTGTAACTCAAAACATAAGAAAAGATAAAAGGATAGCTTGTATAAAGCTGAAGTCTGTTAATATCTCTAATATCTCCATTGCATTGTTTCTGAAAAAAACTTTTTTTTATAGAAGCCAGACAAATTATCATTTAAGGCAAGGCTCTATGCTGTTCAGACTGCAAAATAAGGATTATATAAAAAAAACAATTCTACCTAATATATCTTGGTTCATTCTACCACTATAAGATGGGCATCTTATTGCTCACTGTCCGGATGATATCCACATTATGAATTTCAGATCTACAGGATTTCATGTTAGCATTACAGACATCTAAAATAGTCTGCCTATTGACAATTAGCTATCTTATAATTTGAATGAAAAATATCCTGTGTAATATTTTTTGGGTTTATTTGGTTCATGGACAAACATACATTACCCGAAAGCAAACCTACAATGCTACAATATGGGTATGAGATTTTCTTCTTCTAAGGAGGTTTTTGTAATGAACCCAGGTGTGCACCCTGGTATCTAATGAGAATGGTTATTTAAACTCAGTTAAAATAGCCAACACCATTTAGCAGGTGCAACTCTGCATTTTTTTGTTTAGCGGCACACCACTGGACTCATAAGTCGAGGTGAGATATATAGATATGCCGATAATGTACTTTCCATTAACAAATACAATATTATAAACATATCACTTTACTCGTATCCTAATGCTTAAACATCAGCAACACCAGATCTAACAGAAATTGTCTCTCGGCTAGCAATCTAATTGGTTGCAATATTGGGACTTTTGTTTTCTTTCATAATGGCCAAGTTGGATGTTTTTTTGATAGTTCTCAAACTCTAATGGCATTTTTTAAAAACTGTGGTTGGGTTTCCATTGCTATTATGCCAGATTAACTTCAACTGTGATATCTGTTGAGATTATATCGCTTTGACATTATCAAGCAAATATTATGAATTTTTTGTTTATACATTTTTGTGTTTGACAGAAGTAGTAATTAGACATTTGATTTTACTGTCATGAAGAAAATTAATTTCAATACTTTGTGTCATTTTCCTACTAAGGGACTCACTTGTTGAGGCTTATTCATCCTGGAACGACTACATTTCTCCTGGGGTTTCTTAAACGCTACATGGTAAGCGTTGTTTTAGTAAACATTGCTTTCTGTCAGGGAATCTATCAGGGATAAGAGATAATGGGTTATTGGTGTGAAACACATGCTTCTAAAAAAATTATTCTTTGAAATCAGGGGTACCAGTGAATACTTTGGATCTTGCCAGGGTCTATAAATCAAATGGTACTAGTATGCCTGCAGCACTGATTGTGCCACCCGTATGAGTAGCTCTGAGATTGTAACTCAGACCTGCCACAGTAGTGACTGTGCACAGCTTTAAACTGCCATGTCGACCGAGCAAGTGCACCCACTTGCGATGCCCTAACCTTCCACCTTCTTACATGTAAGGCACCCCTAAGGTAGGCCCGAGGTACTCTCATGGGCAGGGTGTAATGTATGTAAAAGGTAGGACATCTACTGGTGTGTGTGACATGTCCTGATAGTGAAATACTGCCAATTTCGTTTATCACTATTCGAAGGCTATGTTGCCTATAGGACAGAATGGGGAGTTTGTTTATAACATCTTATAAACATACCTGACCCTGGGAACAAGATGGGAAAATAAAGTTTAGTGTGCTTAAACCTTGAATGTTAAAAGGCACCTTTTAGTGAGGGGGATTTTTACATTCTTGTTTGAAAATACCACTTTTGGATTTCTTTCTTTCACCACGATGCAATAGACCCAGGTGGAGCTATTTCTTTTCTACAACCTTTATTTTTGCAATAACTGTTGCAATAACTGTTCTAAAAGTCATCTTTTATTACCTGTAAGTTGTATTTTTTTTCACTTTGGTTTTGTTGAGTTTAGATAAAGATACCTTTTTTCTAAACTGGTATGGTTTTCATTTGTGGTGTCATTACTGTATTAGTATGTGTTTTAAGTACAAGTACTTTACGCATTGCCTATGGGATAAGGCTGTCTGCTCGTGCCATGCAACCCAGGTGGTAAGCATGCGTTATCTAAGGTGTATATACCCCTTACCCTGGCTAGAAGCAAGGGTCCCTATTTGCACAAAGGTACCTACCTCTGCCAATTAGAACCCCCATTTCTAACAAATCTTTACTCGTACACCATTAGTAATAGCCTGGAGAAGAATTGCGAATTTACATAATTTCAACACTTGTCTCTGCTTACTTGTTTTTTGTATTTTGTGGTTATTTCTTCTAGGGTCAGGGGGGCCTGTAGTGACCTCCTAGCCTCCTCAGAGAGAGCCCTCTTCGGAATGTCATCAAATAATTGTTCAATCACTGAAACCTCAAGAACCTCATGGGCAGAATACAGCAAGAGATAATAGTCACCATAGCTATTGGTGAGCTCAACTGGGTCTGTGTTAGGGGTGCGGAGCCCAGGGATGGGAGAACCCACTTGCGCCTCCTGGCATAATCTGAACAGTTTACTAAATTTCTCCCCACAGTGTGTCGCAAGCTATGCGCAATGTGCCTCCTTCATCAGCTCTCCCTGATATTGCTCTTGAACAAGTTGCAATTGACAATGCACCACAGCCTTATCCCTGTCCCCGGACTGATGTTCTAATGACATGATTGTGCCTCTAGCTGAATGAGTGACTGTCGCCGCCATCTATGTTACGCAGTACGGAATCTAATATCCACCCCTCGCAATGTAGGCTTCATAGACTCCCAGAAGGTGCTAGCTGAGGACACCGAACCTTCATTATGTGCAATATATTCCGACAGGATGGTGTGGATATGGACGCGATATGTTGGGTTCGGTAGGTTCGGTAGGTGCCATACCGAGAGCAGCCAGCAAAAGGGGGTCTGCTTGGGCCTATCAAAAGATGTATGGCAACCCGGGAATGATCTGATAAGCCCTTGGGGAGGATCTCGGTGATTGGCGTTCTGTGAGCGAAGGTTTGAGGTACGAATATGTAATCAAGCCTAGAATAGGAAGTGTGAGTGTGGGAAAAGTATGTGAAACTGATCTCATGGGGTGATGTAATCGCCATTTATCTACCCATCCTGCCATATCCACCAGGGTCTGCAGCTTTGAGACAAGGGGTATCATCCCCATTCCCATTGAGCTCCACCTGTCTGCACCTGGGGACATTACATCATTCCAATCTCCACCAATAACTGAAAGGCCATTGGGCAGGGAGCCCCAGATCTCAACTAGGAGGTCTAGAAAGTTCTGACCAAGCGGCTGTGGCCAGTATATGCTGCAGATCACTATTTGTTATCCAGTTACCTTCCAGTGCACAAATATGTACTCACAGTAGATATTGGTCCATTTTTGTATCAGGGTGAATGCTACACGACAGTGAATCAGGATGGCAACCCCCCTAGAACCACGGGTGAACCCTGCATGGAAGGTGTGTATGTAGCCATAGAGAGACAGACACAAAGCCTTCATGCCTAGCATGTGCGTCTCCTGTAATGGAAGAATATCAGCGCCAATGTGTTCGGCCTGTCAGAGGACCTCGCCCCGTTTAGTTTTGTCAAGCAAGCCCCTTGTATTCCAACTCACTATATATACTTGCCCAAGGGACTGTCCTAAGGGTTCTACTGCCAATGTGTTGTGGGGTACCTAGATAAGAGTGTATAGGATCTTGAGGCCCCAAAGACGTTCCTTTGCTTCTGTAAAAGATTGACGCCGTTGCTGCACCATTTTTGTATAATCTGGGAATATCATGATCCGATGAGTCTCACACTTCAGTTCTGCCCGAAGCCTCGCCTGCTGCAGAATCGCGTTGTGGTCTGTGAAGTTTAAAACTCTCTCAATCATAGGTTGTGCTCTGGGTGGGGGGCTTCTTCTGTAGAGCAATATGTGCCCGCTCAATCACAAAACACACTGACAGAGCGTTGTTCAGGAGCCAAGAGGTAAGCCATTGTGTGAGGAACTTTCAGCATCATTGCCCTCACACTTTTCAGAGAAGCCCACGTAGCGTAGGTTATTCCTCCTGGCCCACCCTTCAGCGTCCTCAACACGCAGTGCAAAGCCCTTAGGGGCATATTAACAATGGCCAGCGATAATTATCGCTGGCCGTGCTTAGCGATAATTATATTATCGCAGGCTATCTCTGGAATTTATTGCCCTGCTAGCGCGTTATTAACAACGCGTTACTCCAGGGCGATAACAATTCCAGAGATAGCGAGGTCATAGCCCTTTTGCAGGGAACATCGCTGGTTTTCCAGCGATGCTCCCTTCAAAATGGCAATAACCTTGCTGATACGACCCACTGGGTCGTATCAGCATAATCCACCCCAATGTTGGGGATAGGTAAGTCTGCATTTTAGCAGACTTTAGTTTTTGGAGAAAACAGCTGTGTGCTAATTTGCTGGGGCAGCCTTGTAAAGATCGCAATGTGAACATCAGCGATATTTATAATGTTTTCTATCCGGGGTACTCATTAGAGATTCAAAGGGAGGCATTGGGGAAAAAGGGTGCTAACATGCCTATATGCATGTTAGCATCCTCTTATAAATAGGGTGATAGTTTTATCTCCACTTTTTTGGCTTTTTAAGCCAAAAAAGAGGAGATAAAGCCCTTGTAAATATGCCGCTTAGTAACTTGTTCTTGGGAGGTAACTTTGCGTTATAGTGTGGTTACCGTATCTTCAACTCCTTAGACCCTAGTCTCTGTCTCTGTGATGCGGTCGATGGTGTTATGCAGATATTGGCACAGGACGGAAACCTCTGCCCCCTCTCACCTGACCTGGACCTCCAATGCCTACCAGGGTAATGGCCTGCAAAAGGTTGCTTTGTCAGCGAGCCAGGTGTGACCCATGCACCCTCAATGGGAAGAGCTGCGGTGGCCGTCAATCTGTCCAAATTGCTTTGTTTGGGGCCAGACCCAGAGACCTTGTCTTTAGAAATGCTGGGTGGGTCGTAATCCAAGGGACTGTGGTCTGTGTCCGATGTAATTTACAGTCCCACAAACCATGCACCACTCGGCCCACTGGGACAGTTCTGCCAGCCCCCAGAATGAGAGGGGGGAAGGGCAGGGCCACAGGCCTCACCAACCAGACCTGGTCCATCCGAAGCCCCAGGCCACTGCCTCAAAAAAACACCACTAGCCCATGGTGCCATCTAATTTGATGCTATCAGGCCTCCTCTATCAGCAGTAGGTGCACCAGCAATTAATTGCCTGCTCCCCAGGATCACCAATCCACATGCAGTCCCTTTTACACCTTGGATCCGGTCCGGCAGCTCTCCAAGTCGGGGGTGATAATGTTAGGCACGAAGAGAAGGCCGGGACGTGGTACTTTCCGCAGGGCCACAACACAATTAAAAGAGGGAGGCCGAAGGAGGGCCCCCAACCCAGCCGCAGGCTGCACCGAGCACTAGTACGGCCACCCTTCCCTTAATGGACGTCTCACCTTACCACCACCCCATGGGCTCCAGCGCCTCCATGCTGCCGCCTGAAGCTCCACAGCTCATGCCCAATACCAGCAGACTTCTTCCGGTGAGCTTCATCCCAGGCAGGCCCTCAGTGTTCCATGGCGCCACAACATCTCGAAATTGCAAACTTGTCGGGAAAGACATCCAGGCACATATCGGGCCACCACCACAGCACCCCCGCTGTAATGGGCCATAGCCCATCAGCCGGCCTGGAGAGAATCAGGAACTGCCTCGCGGCAGCCGCCGGTTCTATTAACCGTCCGGAGTCACCATGGGGTCTGACGGACCTAGGAACTCCACTGAGGCAGCCTATTTATGTCACTTTCATGCAGGATTTATGGAGGACCAGCGAAGCTCACTCAGCTCACCCACAATGTTAGGCTGCTTGGCTCTGCCCCTTAACTTTTTTTTAATCAGTGATGTCTGTAGTGTTGAATATAATAATTACGTATTGTTTCTATGTTTTTTTTAGATGTATATATGTCTTATGTCGTGTGTCATATTTAAGTGCTGATTGTTACATGTTTTTTAACAGTACTGAAGAAGCCTCAATACTTTGGGATGAAACATGTTGACGGTGCTTGTTGCTTAACACTATTTGCGGAATCGGAAAATAAAGAATGTTTGTTTTCTACAAGTTTAGGCAGCTTGTAATATTTTGTCCAATATGGCACAATTATTGTGATTACTGTTGTTTGGATAACTTTGCTGTCTTCTTCTGATAGCAAGTATACCATAAGAAATCTTATATTAGGCCTCATCCTTCATTAAATACTTGTTAAGATGTGCTTTTTCCACCAATAGTTAATGTTAATGCTGCAGACTTTCAGTGCAAAATAACTTATTTTGAAAGTGCTTTTTGCCATAAAACGTATACATTAGTCATAAAACATATCAATTTGTCAGACAAGCGGTTTAAAAGTTGCATCATATGGTTAAAATGCCTGGGAACAGCAAGTGTGGGTTATGAAAGCGTTATGATAGGTAGGCAGAGCCAAAACGCAGAGGAAAACAGACAGCCAAAAAATCAGACAGATGTCAATATCAATTCGCCAAGGAACAATTAAAAACCGAGACATGTGGATTCATTTCTGGTAATCATTTCTCCTGCTATTTGAGGTATTAAATGTTCTCCACATCAATTACTATAACCCACTCATCTACCATAGCATTATTTGGCATTCAGCTACTTGTTGGGAATCCACTTATGGTTCGACCATCATCATTGAGCGACTGGTTGAGTAACTACATTTATATTGTTCTTTTTTTAAAATATAATTTTAATTAGCATTTTTGTTAATTCAATCTTTCAACACACGTTTTGGGTCATTGCATTAATTACCTGTTCAATATAACTATTCTGCATACACAGGGGAAAGAAGGAGAGCAAAGGAAGGTAAAAAGAGATCGTACTTTGCTTCCACATTCAATTCTTAATCATTCCTTCTTACATAAGCTTGTTCCTTATAAAGTATAAACATGCTCCTGGTGTAATAATGGTCTATGTGGGGAGCTTGTTGTGTTTGCTGATATTATCTTATGAGTAGCCTTTTCTGAGTATTATAAACATAGTGAACCAATAATGCCTACATCTTCCAGAGGTCAACACTCACTTCCTTCCTCAATTGCCTATTGTATTCATAGGTCAAGCTTCCTATATGTATTGAGGGAGCAGAGGGTTGGGGTGGAGGGGGTTCCATGTACATATCCACCCTTCTCATATACAAGATCTCTGTGTATGGCATGTATCTTATGTTCTATTGGGTTGGCATCTGGTTGGGGTTAGTCCCCTCTTCTACTTCAGGCAGGGGGTCCCTAGTGGGGTTCTCAACTTCTCTGGATCCTCTGGTTCCCCAGCGCCCTCGCAACTTCAGCCCGGGGTTCCGCCAAGGGTTTGCGCCTTTTGCTTCAGTTGTCCTCCCGCGTCAGCGCCTTTTCCTCAGATCTGTCCCAAGTCGAAAGATTGTTCTCCCAGTCAGATATTCTAGGACAAGGGTACTCACAAACATTTCCCTGGGGGCCGCAAAGTACTGTCTGTGGCATGCTTGAGGGCCGCACCGATGCCAGCAGGGCAAGAGTCGGGGTGATGAAAGGTGGACATAGGTGGGACTCGAAACAGATGCATGGCGCGGACAATAAACCAAGCCTTCACGTGATGTCTGTCTGCAACCAAGGCTCTATTGGCATGCACTAAGAATTAAAGTCGATGTAATGCTTATGCATGTTAAAAAAGTAAACTCTCTGCAAACTTCAAAAAAGTGTATCATGTTTTTATATGTTTAGTGCAAGATGTCTTCAAAACTAAAGGTTTTCCTAAAGATAAGTTGTCCAGAATGCCTTTCTTTTCTTTTTTCTATTACTTTAATTAACGCGTAAATAAAGGAACCCCATTTCTTTCACAGTTGTCTGAATGTTGCTGCTCTGTCTAGTGAACAGCAGCCCAGTGCTGCTGTTCACCAGGGGCCACAAGTAAAGTTCAGGAGGGCCGAATGTGCTCCCTGGGCCCTACTTTGAGTAGCTCTGTGCTTTTGCTAGAAGCAAGGCCCCGAACTGTGGTCACTCCCGCTTCCCGCTGCCACCCATTCCCTCAACTGGCCTTGTGTGAAAGGGGAACCCTCACATATCCATGGTAGGCCTATTATTGGTAGGTCAGGTGCAAAAAGGGGTACCGCTGCTGCATGTTTTGTACATCTATCCCAGCATTTCAGGGCTAAGCTACTTTCAACAGTACTCCCTTATTTTAAATCTTATGTTTGGGATTTAGTATCCTGGGGAATAGTGTCCCATGAGAGGGTTGTCCTGGTAATGCCAGTGTCTCCAGCCCCCTCCTGTCTAGCCATTGGGCTAACCACTGAAGGTGTGCCGCTGGATAGTATGCCTCAAAAACCAGAGCGGACCGTCCCCCCCATTGTCAGGGTTGTCTTAATACTATGAGGCATACTCTATTCTGACCACCATCCCAGATCAGGTCCCTCAGTAAGGCATCCATGTCCTTAAACTATCTCTTTGAGATTACATGAGGAGATTAACAAAATAATATAACTGTCTAGGTAGCATAACCATTTGGAAAGCGCTATTGTGGCCAGAAGGACACATTTGCCTGTAGTGCTCGAAGAGCTCTGCCCAGGTTCCATTCCAGGAAGTCCGTCCGGCAATGGAACACCTGAATGCGTAGGTATTTACTAGTGCTCGAGCTCCATGTGGTTCCCACTGGTAAGTGTATAGGACTGCCCATTGTGGGTCTCACCAGGAATATAGCCCTGACAACTCCGCAAACTCCTCTAAGATTTGAATCGCTGTCAGTATACCCTGCATTCCAGACCGAATGTATAGTAAAATGTCATCTGCATATAATGAGATTACATGCACAGATCCCTCCTATATTATTCCATCGCTCATTCCCTCACGTCTGAAGCATTCTGAGATAGGTTCTATTGTCAGAGCAAAAAGCAGTGGCAACAACAGGCAGCCCTGTTGTGTCCCTCTAACTATGGAATAAGGTGAGGACACCACTCTGCCTGAGCGCATCCTAGCCAAGGGGTCCAAATATAGCAAGTGAACCCATCACAGCCACTCATCTCCTAGTCCCATTTTCCGCATCACCTGCAGCAAGAAGTCCCACTGTAGTGAACCACAGGCCTTTTCCAGGTCGACCGCCATCACCACAGTGTCTGGGTACCTCACCAAAACCTTGTGAAATAATGCGTGGTATAGCCTTCTCCGGTTACTAGAGGTCAACCTGGTTGGGATTAACCAGTTTTGGTCTGTGTGGATCAGTCACTGTATGCGCAGCAGTAGCCTATTGGCCAGCCTAATCTGATTTATTTTTTGGGTAATGGGACCACCAAATCTTCTCTGGTGGAAACTGGGAGGCAGTCCGCCTGTAACGTAGTAGCGTAAATTTTCTCAAGATGGGGGCCAGAAGCATTACATAAGTATAATAAAATTGTGCTGTGAGACCATCAAGCCTTGGTGTCTTCCCTCTGGCCATTTCTTTAATTGCTTAACTAATATCCTGTCTGGTGATAGCTGTCTCCAGGCTTTTCTGTGTGTCCTGGTCTACCCCTTGCAATCCCAAGCCCTCCAGATAATTCACCATCTTCTCTTCCTGTACCTCTCCTGGCCTCCCATATTGTTTAACATAATAGTCTCTGAATGTATCATTGATCATTCTGGTAGAGAAGATTGTCTGCCTTTCTGGTGTTAGAAGGCTGCGGATTGGGGAACCCCTGCCTTCCCGTTGAATCAAGCATGCAAGCAATTTCCCAGCCTTCCCCACTTTTACATGTTGTTTCTAATGGTATGTTCAGAATTCCAGGAGTCTCAATCATTCCCAGGTTTCATTGTATTTGCTTTTTACTTCTGACAGTCGTTTCTTGTCCTCCTCATCTCTCCTGATGTCCCCATCCAGTGTCTGTATTTGGGCTTCCAGCGTCTGGTGCTCCTGATTAATCTCCCATCTAGCACTTACCTCTTGGCCCATGCATTGCCCTCTCACCACCACCTCAAAGGTGTCCAACTCTATCAATAGGGTGCTTGTGGTGCCTTGGTTCCGTTCAAGATAAGTCAAAATGGCAGAGGTCAACTGCTGCCTGAAACAGTCAACCTCAAGTAAGTTGGGGTCTAGTCTTCATAACGGGATGGGGCCCCTCTTGGGAGTTGGGGCGGATCTCAAAAGGAGAGGACCGTGGTCCGATATGAAACACCCTAAGTACCCTGCCCCTGCCAATTGCCTAGAACAGAGAAACATGCCTAATCTGGTATGAAGACCATAAAGAGGTGAGTAGAATGAGTATTTCCTCAGTCACTTGTCTTGTAGCCTTCAAACATCTCAAAGCTCCCACCCGGACATCCATTCCTGTAGGCAATTAGCTGTCATGGCTACCATTGTACCCTGTTAAGGGGATGTGGATCTATCCATGTCCAGGTCAACTACACAATTATAATCCCCTCCAGGATCAGGTCGCCTGATGACATTTCCAACAGGGGTTTAGAGAGCTGTAGCAAGAAATGAATTTGATCTTGGTTTGGGGCATAGACACTCCTCAGAGTTATTTCTCGCCCCTTCAGTCGGCCGTTCACTAGTAAATATCGCCCTTCTGGATCAATGATTTTGTGAGTAACATGAAAGGGGGTGGCAGGCTTAATCCATACAAGGGCCCCTCTAGCATATGCTGAGTAGGTAGTCGTAAACAGCTGGCCTCACCATGTACGCTTGAGTCTGGCGACTTCTTCTGTCATCAAATGGGTTTCCTGAAGCCTCTGCGCCTTATGTAGTTAAGGGTACTTTAACATTTGGAAGGGGAGCCCATGACCCAGATGTTCCAGGATAGCAGTTTAAACTTGTCTACTACACTTTGGAGTTTAGCCATAACCCACACCAGATGTCCTTCCCCGTCACCCCCTCTCATCAACAAACCTTGGTCTTTGTTATGTGCGGTGGACCCTAGAGTAGCAAACAACAGACTCAACTCGTCAACTCGCCATTCCAAGAGCGGACCGGCAATGGCCAGCTGCCCAAACCTGCAAACAAATCATCACTTCAGTTAGAACGTCGCCTTAAGCTCCTCTGGCGGTACACTCTGGCAGGGGTAAGTCAAAGGATTTTGGAAAGGTGTTGGATCCGTCCCACTGTTGCAGAGTGTGTGAGGGCTGACCAGCGCTCATCCTGGGTAATCATGGTGTGTGGAGTGTCTGGATCTCAGGTAAGTGTGAAAGCAAAGTCCTCAGATATCAGTTTCATTAAATAATGTAATCAGCCGAGTGAGGGGTGACTTTCGGTAAATCCGATTCATTGCCTTTGATGTCTCTGAGTCAGTTGATTGGGCTAGTTGTTCCTAGGATGAGTTTATTGGTTTGTCTGACTTTTGAGGTGACATCGTCAGTGCCACCGCTAGCAAAGAAGCTTTTCTGTCTTGTTGCATCTGGAAGATTGTGGGCTTCTGCAGTGCACTCGATTTCTTAGGGCATGTTGTCTGTTCCTGGCTACGCGTTTTGTCCCTCTGGATCCCGGTAGTGGTTTGGGCAGGGGTACATCTTTTTCATATGCTTTGAGACATTTCCAGGTGAGTTGCAAAAATGCATGGTGCCATTCAGGATAATCCTGAGCTTTTCCGGGAAGACCAGTTACTACTGCAAGCCAGCTACCCAGAGGGCCTTCTTGGCCTCGATAAAGGATGCTCGCTGCACCTGCACCCTGGCTGTGGAATCCGAGAACATCGATACTTTGCTGTTGCCCAGGATATAAGGACCGTGAGCTAATGCTTGTTGCAGGATCGCATCCCTATCCCTGTAGTGTAAGAGTTTGGCTGCCACCGGCCAGGGGGGCCTCCTTGGGGCAGGAGCACGCCCAGCTACTTGGTGCATTCTCTCTAGAGCAAAGAACTTGCAGAGTGAGTCGGGGACATTTCTTCTCTCAGCCATTTCTCTAGGAACATCAACATGTCCATGCCCTTCGGAATGCCCACGATCCTGATATTGTTTCTTCTTTTCTACTCTTTAGGGTCCTCATCTCCCTATTGCAGCTCTGTCACTCTTGAGGTGACATCATGTGTTCTGGTAGGAGTTCGGCAACTGTACTTTCAACTTCTTTGACCCTGTCGGACAGCTTACGATGCTCAGCCTGCAACAGTCCCAGCCCCACAGACACAGCTCCTATATATTGTTGCACCACCACCTTGGTGTTAGCTATCGCCGCTAGTACTTTGTTTAAGTGGCGGTGCAGTGATATTTCTGTGTCTGCAGATTTCTGCCATCTTGCTCGGTGGGCAGTGGGGAAGGTTTTCAGCTTTGCCCTTCAGTCTCAGCATCTTGGGATCCACTATTGGGAGTATTGCTGGGGGAGGAAAGTTAAACTTCTTGTTAGCCCCCATGACTTTCTGTGTTCACACCGGTCAGAGGATTTCTAGGAATTTGACTTGGGATTCAGTGTCCCACAGGGGTCTTTTATGTCCAGCAATATGTGTCTGCGTTAGACTGGGTGTGTCTTCCACTTTACATTCATTCCAGCACCGCTGGCGCCTCTCCCAATGTTTCAGGCCTCGAGTGCCCCTCCAGTACAGGCCTTTTCCTCTCTCCTTATTAGTGCTGCACTAGGGGGGCCACTCTCCCCTACTCAATTCTCGGTCCAATCCACCTTCCCTTGCTTCACCTTATTTCTTGCTCAGGGGTCAATAAATGACTTGTGCCACTGGCCAGATCTGGCCTTTTCTCACAGCTGGGCTCAGTAATCAATGGCCTGGCCTAGCAGCACAACACGTAGGCCTCTGTCTCTCATCCAGGCCCCTCCAAGTAATTGCCTGAGCCACGGGTCTCCTGGGGCTCTCCCTAGTTCGTTTTGGGAAGCATCTTCTGCCCCTTCCTTGCCGCCGCTATTCTGCAGGAGTCTCTTCCTCCTTTGTGAGAGGCGTTCGGTCCCTCGAGCAGTGCGGCCCTCTTCCCCAAGGGGCCGCACACCCTATTTGCTGCCGCGATCTCACCCGGGTAGGAGCCTCTGGATACACAAGGATCTAATCCCCATCACTCTGCATCTCACCTCCTCCACCGTAGCCTCCTGGCCTTGTAGGTCCTGCTGAATCGAGCTCGCCTCCGCCAGATGCTTTTTGTCAGAGCTCCTTGCTTGGGGCCAGCTCCGATGATATGTGTCGGGCCGGATACATGCTACCCCTGCCCTCCTCCTTCCTCGGTCGCTCCATTCACCTCAGGGCTACACGCTCTCCGGGAATCTGCACCTTGATCCACCTTAACTCACTAGGATTGCTGCTACCTGTAATGTTTCAGCGCTGGGCCATGCGGGCTTCCCAGGAAGCGTCTCTCTCCTGCCGAGCCTCCGTCTTCTCTGGCCTGCGGCCTGCGTCATGTTCTTGGTTCACCTCTCTGGGGACCCTCGGCATCGGAAGCTCTCTGTTTCAGTCTTACCGCTTCTGTACCGTTACTGATTAATTTTATCCCCTTTATGGGTTTGCTGAATCGCCCTATAATGGAGAAACAAAGGATATTTACGTGACCGGGACGGAGCTTTGTTATTATGCGACCGCCATGTTGGTGCTCCCGGCAACGCCTCCTACATTTATATTGTTCATACTAAATAAAACGTTCTGTGTTCTTTATAGATTGAGTTGGTATTAATAAGATGCAGGGACACAGGTATGACTTACTCCATGCATAAGATACATATTCTCAGGCTCGTTACTTACAAGTGTTTGGATAATTTACGAGTAAATGCAGCTCCCATAAACATAACCTGCGAATGTAGGAGAAAAAGACATAATTGGATCGTGTGCACAGGCTACTCTCTGGTCACACTACGAATGACGACGGGGGTTAGAAAGTCGAATTTCTTCTTTAATGTAGGTTTTGATTTACTTGACCATTTTCCCAAAACAGTCTCCCCTTCTATCACATTTCTTGTAAAATAAGGGGGGAATAACCTCTTTTGCTAACTAATTATGTGTATTTAAAATGTATTAGAAGTTGTGGACGATGCTTTTACATGTTATTTGTATATGCTGACTCAGTGATTAACCCCAACCAGAGCTAAGATTGGTCATGGGCATATCAAGGCTAGAACCATTAACTGTTTCTTTCAACTGTAAAATTCCATCAAACTTTATAAACAAAAGTACAATTGTACACTTTAAGTACACCATAGAGGCTTTGCAGAGACTGCCTACATTGTCTGCTCATATAACTATACAAAGACCATTAGGAACCATGTTACCATGTTAACTGAATATGCTAACCTTCAGTTTTGTTCCAAATCAAGGGTGTTCATGTCAGAATTTATGGATATTCATGTAAGATAAGTGTATATAAATTTATTTTAAATGAAAATCATGTACATCCTCAGTAGTGATTCTGAAAATCAGGTGTGAATTGGGTCCTCCTCTATGTAGGTTGAATACCATTACTCTAGTTGCTTTCAGGTCTTAAGAATGAGTTGTTGAGATTTAGGCTACAAGATCTTCCCAAAAATGGTCTCAGTTTCCACAGATAGCAATCACAATGAGTTTATTTTCCTTCACAGTATTATGAAATGTACATTTCGGGCAGGTTTATCAAAAAGTCACGAAACACAGCCAGACAACTTGCTGTGCTGTGTGACAAGGAGAGAGGAGAAATGTGCCTAAGATATGTTGCATTCCTACTCTCTCCCTGCACTGGTGCACTGAGTGCTGCATAGCGCCAATGTAGACACCCTTGTACCATGGTGCAAGGGTGCCTGTGTTACAAGCAGGATTGTCTTTGTGCCGGGAATGACACCTTCCCGCACAAAACAATCATTTGAGGCAGTTTACTCTTTCTACGTGTGTGTTTTTCTATGTGTCATGCAAGATGGCTTTGCGTGTTTAGTAAATCCCACTAAAGGGCTTGCATTACCTTCCGTGATGCAAGGACAACTCTGGCCCTCTGTAAAGGCCTAGGTGTTCCAGTATTTAGTGGGCCTTCTATGGATACAATATTTTGAAGAGCATTTTCCGTAGCTTACTATTTTTTCTAGGATTGTTCTATTTCACAACACTGTTAGGATATTACATCTTAGTATTTTGGAGAGTAGTTTGTGCTGACACTTTATTCCTTAGTGTGTTTTAATCATTACTCACTGCATTTCCAATGGTCTCTAGTTTTCCTGACATCCATTTATAAAGGGCACACATTCAGTTTTGGCACAATAGTTTCTCAGCTGGACCAGATTATGGTTGTTACGTAAGACTTAGCTTGCTGTCCACTGGCTGTTATGTTGACAAACTGGCACAAAAACTGCATTTTCATGGAGAGTGTGCTCACTTGAATGACAGAGCACTACCATATCACATTATAGTACATTTAACCATGCATTTGGCAACATATACCTAAAAAAACCCACTGAATTCTGTTTTGCAAAACATGTTTTTGGAAACCTCAAACCCATTACTTCTCCAGTAACTTTGGTATTTTCTAGAATGAAAATATTGCCTTTAATCTGTCTCTGGCTAGCACCCCACCTTGAAAATTGTTCCAGAACCACTGAGGATGCTGATGAGAAAGTGTGTTTAAGATTTTAGCAGTCACAAAATAAAAAGTTTCTGGTCTGGCTTGAGATCTTCACATGGCAGGAACAGCAAACAAGTAAGGGGCTCAAGATCTTAGATTCTGCCTATGCATATAAGAATGCAAACGCGCTTTAAAGGAATATTGCACCATTAATATAAAAAGCCAAATGATATACACACAGACTTTTAAATACTAGCAGCTTGGATATTGGAGGTCATTGACTTTAGGGCAGGATGGCGAGATATTGAAGCCATATGAGGAAACCATTGCATGAGCGTTTTGCAGAAGAAGGTTGTGAGGTAGAAATGTGGGCAGGCCAAGATCCACAGTGTGCCCTTAACCCCTTAACTGCTGGGCCTCCCCCACCCCCAACCCGCAGTCCTGAGCACTTTTTGGCTATTTGGGGTAGTTACCGCTTATGCCTCTGTAACCTTTTGACCACATAAGGTATCCACGCCAAATTTGCGTCCTTTTCTTCCAACATCATGGGAATTCTAAAGGTACCCAGGGTTTGTGGATTCTTCTGTAGGGGACCTATAAATTAGCCAAAATACAGCTAAATGTTGTTTTTTGGGGGGGAAGTGGGAAAAAGGTGCTGCAGATGAATGCCTCTGTTTTTGTCCCTGAAAATGGTATCATTAAAGGATTTGTGGGTCTGAAATCACCATTTTCCCAGCTTTTAGGAACTGACAGACTTTTGTCAGAAACCCAACAATATTTTCACAGTTTTGGCATTTTACTGAGATATAGCCTATTTGTGCTATTTTTTGTGCTTTCAACCTTCTTCCAGTTAATGGTAGAAATGTGTATCAAAGCCTGACTTGCAGACCCGTTACCTCAGTCAAGAACTTACACAGCTAGATCCAATAATCATGGGGCATGTCATAAACATATGTGTAGTAAAGAGGCAGGATACAGAAGATGTCTTGAGTAATTTATTAGATGGTTACATGGATGATGAGCCAGCTTCAAGCCAGCCAGCTTCAACAGGCACCAACTCAAGAATGAATAATGCAAATTCTAATGTATCTAAGGAGCATAGAATGTTCTTAAAGAAACACTACACAAAAAGATAACATTGATAAAAACTACAGATTACTACATTACCTTCCCTTCTCAATACAACAAAAAAAACATATTAAACAGAGGAAATTAAAGATCAGAACAACAAAATCTCATTACCTGACCTTGTAGGTTTAATAGTGGTCCGTGAACTTTTCCTGCAAGTCCCAGGCCCATTCCTCATATTGGAATTAGCATTCAGATTAACCTTTAATGATGACACTTTGTTAGAAGGCTGAACTTTAGCTACCTTGCTCAAGCTCCACCAACAAACACCATCAACCTGAATAGCATTCCCGACAATTTTAACAACTGTGACAGGTGGACCAAATTTAATTTCACCTTTGTTGACATGAACTGATTTCTTTATTTTGACTGTGTTACCAACCTTCAGGATAGACATTTTAGACCCATCTTGGAGTCAAAACTAAGCTTTTGCTTGGCTTGAGTGATAGAAGATTTATCTCTCAAAAAAGACATTAGTTTTTGCACATTAGACTCAGTTTTATGCCACTTGGACATGAAATGAAATGAAATGAAATGAAAAAGAGTATTTGTAAAGCGCGGTAGCTACCCTGAGGCGTCCTAGCGCTACGAAACAAATGCGTGAGAGAGGGCAGAGGGGCCTGTTCTAGTCCTTAAAGAGCTGGGTTTTGAGTTCTTTCTTGAAGGACAACAAGTTTGATTGCATACGTAGTTGCAGGGGTGGGGAGTTCCAGAGCTTAGCAGTGTTGTAGAAGAAGGAATGTCCACCACATCTGGCCCTCTTGACTCGGGGTACTGTGAGTAGGTGAGAGAGGGTGGATCTAAGCTGTCAATTTGGTTGGTATGGGGTGATCAGTGAGTGGTTGATGATGGCTCCTGATTTCCAGAATGCTAGGTGTGCGATGCAGAGGGCCTTGAATGCGACTCGGTCCTTGACGGGGAGCCAATGTAGCTTCCTGAGTTCTCTTTTAACTGATGTACAACGTGGAATCTGGAGAAGGGTGCGTGCTGCGCAGTTCTGGACAACCTGCAGCTTGTTTAGAGTGGACTGTGAGGCTCCTATGTAAAGGGCGTTTCCAAAGTCCAAGCGCGACAGGATTAGGCCTTGGATCATGATTTTTCTGGCATTGAATGGTAGGAAAGGGGTCATTTTTCGTATAAGTCTGAGTAAACCGAAGCAGGTGGCTGATAGTTTTGCTGCTTGGTGATTGAAGTTTAGGGATTTATCCAGCCAAATGCCCAGGCTTTTGATAGAGTCCTTGGGCACCGGAGGGGGTCCAAGGCATGAAGGCCAAAGCTGTTTAATGTTGGGGTTGGGGTGGTGACCTAAAAGCATTAGCTCGGTTTTGTCTCCATTTAGTTTCAGACAAGAAGATGTCATCCAGGAGGTCACTGCCTCGAGGCAGTCCCTAAGATGGCAGGGGGTTGTGTGTGGCTGACTCAGGGCCGCCACTAGCTGAGTGTCGTCCACATAGGTGATTATTTTTAACCTGAAGGGGCGGACGATCTCCGCTAGGGGGCTCATGTACACATTAAAAAGCGTAGGGCTCAGGGAGGAGACCTGTGGCACGCCACAATTAAGAGGTTTGTTGGCGGAGGCAGTGTCGCCTTTGAAGACTTGGAAGGATCACTCCTTTAGGAAGAATGCGAACCAAGAGATTGCCAGTGCTGAGACTCCTAGGTTGGATAGTCGTTGTAATAGTATGCTGTGGTTTACAGTGTCGAAGGCGGCCCTTAGGTCTAGTAGGATGATGGCTGCTGTGCCTCCCTGATCTGTGATCTTCCGGGCCTCTTCTATCACGTTGATGAGGGCAGTCCCAGTTCCGTGCATGGGTCGAAAGCCCGTTTGGGTGGGGTCAAGTAGTTGGTGGGTCTCTAAAAATTCTGTCAGAGTCTTATTGACGTGTTTTTCTAATATCTTGCTGAGCCAGGGCAACAGGGATATAGGTGGATAATTCCCTGGGATGTTGGGGTCTAGGTTGGGCTTTTTGAGGAGTGATCTAAACATTGCCAATTTCCATGGAAGCGAGACAGTTCCGGTGGTTAGTGAAGAGTTAAGTAGTTCTAGAATAGTGGGGAGGATGTGCGTCGTGACTTCCAGCAGAGACCGTGGTGGTGCTGGGTCGTTAGGGGATCCAGATTTTACCAGATGCATGATGGATTATAGTGATGGTAGGTCAAGTGGGGGAAGATTTGCAAGTGTCGCTAGGTTTAGTGTGGGTGGCTGTGGTTCGAAGGGCGGGGTTGGTGAGGTTGTTGGGGTTGGGGCTTGTGTGTGGGGGAAGGAGGTGTAGATGTTTACTATGGAAGAATTCTGCCAGATCGTCGCAGCAGGCTTGGGGGTTGATGGGGGTTTGGGGTTTTTCTGGAGTTTCGAGAAGAGATTTTGCAATTTTGTAGATTTCTCTGGGTTTGGATGCAGCTGCATTGATCTTGTTCTCGTAGAACGTGGCTTGCGCTGTTCTGATTTCATTTTTGTAAGTTCTTATCTCGGCCCTGTATGCCATTTTCCTGGGGAGGGAGTAGTCTAAACGCCAAACTCTCTCTAGTTTTTTACAGTAGCGTTTCTTTTCTCGTCAGTCTGGGGAGTACCAGGGGGCGGGCTTGGAGGTGCGCTTTGGGTTTGTGATAGTAATGGGGAGAACGGAATCTAGGGACTTAGAGATCCACTTGTTGAAGTTGTCATTGGCTAAGGAGGGATCCGCATTGTGGGGAGGTTTGAGGGAATCTAGAGATAATGTCCATTCTGCTAGGGGGAGTTTATTTATTTATTTTATTTATTTATTGCTATTTGTAAAGCGCGGCATATACCCGTAGGCGTCTTGGCGCTAGTTTGTTTGCAGCAATCTAGATGATATTAAAGTTCTCTGGATTTACCCATATGTGAAGTTATTGAGTAAACAGCCACGTTTTGAGTCTCTTGCGAAATTGGAGCAGCGTTGGACAAGTTCTGATGTCCAACGGGAGAGTGTTCCACAGTTTTGGTGCCACGACCGTGAATCGACGGTCGCCCCAAGATACTGTTTTGACACGGGGAATCACTAGGAGGCTGCTGTTGGAGGACCGGAGTTGGCGGCAGGGCTGATATGGTATCAGTTGCTCACTCAGGGAGTGTGGGCCCTGTCCGTTAAGCGTCTTATAGACAATGCATAGTGACTTGAATTTGATCCGGTTCTGGATCGTCAGCCAGTGAAGTCGCGAGATGGCATCTGAAGTGGTCACATATTTAGAAATTCCAAAAACCAGGCGAGCTGCGGCATTTTGCACTGACTGTAATTTTCTCAAGACTCTGGTTTGTGTGTTCAGAAATAGGCCGTTACAGTAATCCAGTGACGATAAAACCAGAGAACTGACTAGGGTTTTGATAGCCGCCACTGGAAGGTAGGGACTGATTTTTTTTATCATGCGAAGTTTATAGTGGGCTGTGGAAGCCACTTTGTTTGCATGGTCCATGAAATTGAGGCCATCATCAAAGATGACACCCAGATTTCTTACCTTGGGGACTGCTTTGGGGATAGCTCCAAAACTAGCTGGCCATCATTGGGCTGACCAGTCCGGCGAAAGAGGGCCAAATATCACAACTTCAGTTTTTTCTGAATTAAGTTTCAGGCAATTGGTTGCCATCCAGTCTCCTATCTCCGTCATTCCCCTCTGAAAGCGTTGGGCCACTTCTAGTCCGTCCCCCCTTATGGCCAAAACCAATTGCGTGTCGTCCGCATATGAGGTAGGCCCATCCCATGTGCTTTGATGACATTGGCAAGGTCCGACACATAAATGTTAAATAGTGTCAGACTCAGGGATGAGCCTTGAGGTACCCCACATGACAGCGTCAGCTTAGCAGATTGATATGGTCCTAGGGTGACGGCCTGAGTTCTCTCAGAAAGGAAAGATGCCAGAAGTTCCTTGGCTGTGTGGCAAATGCCCATCTTTTCGACACGATCGACCAAGATCTTGTGATCGACCGTGTCGAAAGCTGCCGAGAGGTCTAGCAGTACCAGTACTGCAGTCCGGCCAAGGTCTCTGATTCGGCGCACATCATCGGCGGCTTTGATTAAAGCAGTTTCGGTCCCATGATGTTTCCGGAATCCGAACTGGGTATCGTCCAGTAATCTATGCCTCTCAATATATTCTGATAATTGAATATTCATGGCCTTTTCCACCACTTTTGCCAGAAAAGGCAGGCTGGCAATTGGCCGATAGTTTTTTAACTCTGTCTTGTCTGCTCCTGATTTCTTTAAGAGAGGTTTGAGCAGCGTAGTTTTTAAGGACTGAGTGTAGTTTCCTGAGCACAGTATGGCGTTACATACCTGTGTCAGGACCGGTATTACTGAGTCCATCACGGGGGGAGGACCGAAAATGGGCAAGGATCTAGTATGGATCCCGATTTAATAGTTGAAACAATACTCAATATTTGTTCATCCGTTATTGGTATAAAACTGGGAAAGATTGGAGATTGAGATTTCCTCAAGGTGGAAGGCACTGTTTGGGTATGTAAAGTTTTAGTAGATTGAAGGGAAAAAGCCTGGTAAATGTCATCTACTTTTGAAAAAAAAGAAATTTGCCAACGCATCACATAAGGTTTGGGATGGCGGTGGTGTTAGGTCAAGGATATGGCCTGAAAGGGATATCAAATCAGCTATTTCGTGATTATGTTTACATAGAGACCTTGCATTAATGAGGGCTAGATTTACCGTTGTGTGAGTATGTGGTTTAGACCAGTTGCGTTCCTTCCGGGTGGTAGTATTGGTTGCTTGATAGGCGGCTGGGCAATTCCAGAAGGCTGGGACTAGAAAGTGGTCAGTCCTGGGCAGGGGTAGAGGATTTTCTACCGATTAATTTGGACAGTTGGTGAAGATAGGGTCTAGGAGGTGGCCTTTAGAATGAGTAGGTTCTAGTACTAGTTGTTGGAGCGGCAGTGCAGCCAGACTGGAAATTATTTCTGAGGTATCGTTGTCGGAAGCATTATCAAGATGGATGTTCAGGTCTCCCAGAAGGGTAAAATTGGCGGAGCTGCATACTAGGTTGGCTATGGAGGATGATAGGGAGTCAAGGAACTGCCCCTGAGCTCCAAGGGGATGGTAGATAAGTATTCCAGACAGGTTACTTGTGAAGGAGAAGTCTAATGCGAAAAAAGGCGTTCGCAGTTGGGGATAGGGTGGTGGGAGCTGCGGCAGCTGTAGCAATCTTTGTAGATGATCGCTAAGCCGCCCCCTCTTCCAGTTGTACGGTCTGCTCGCACCATTTGGTATTGATTAGGTAGAGCCTGGACGGTGTCGGGTCTGAGTCATGGTGGACCCAGGTTTGTGTTAGAAACAGGGCATCAGGATTGTATTCTTCTAGTAAAAGTGATATCTCAGTTGTGTTTTTTGGGAGGAATCTGAAGTTTAGAAGGAGGATACTTTGCGGGATCGTTTTAATTGGGGGGGCGGGGAAGGCTGGAATCCAGAACGTTAGGTTCTGAAGTGATGGGTTACATTTCGTGGAGCAGGTGGGGGCTGTTCCTTGAAGTTTGTGAAGTGCCTCAGAGCTGTATCTTCTGGGTGTGGTAGAAGGAGGGGCAGGGGTTATGGCCCCTGGCCCCGGTTGGCCGCAGACGGGCTTGCCTTTGGCGCGCCCGCTGCACGCGTACGCTGCGCGGGACAGCTGGCATCTGATTGAAATAGAGGACGGGGCTCTAGGTCACGTGACCGTCAGAGCTGCGCCTCTCTAAGTCTCACCGGTAGTCAGGCAGGAAAAGGGTTCCTAGGCTACATCACCCTCCACATCAATCAGGCGGTTGAGCCTGCAGTGGACCGAGGTGGGTGCCAGTGACATTAAAAGTTACGTTTTGTGCAGGTGAGTTTAAAAACAAAGCACCTACAGCAAGCGGCGTTTCTTAGCTGTTTTCGGAAGGGTATGCTCAGACATGAGTCCCTTGCTCACTGCACCATCAGGATTCAAGCAAGCCGGGCCGAAGACAGCTGTAATGCCAGAAACCGGTCCCCGGAAGCTTGTTTCCTTTCCAGTAAAAGAATTGGCTTGGTAGTTTGGTCTGCCCTGTTCCCATGATGCACTGGGCCAGGGACAGACTAATTTGCATGTAGCCAGGTTCTGAGCTGGAATGATGCAGTGAGCTAAAAAACAGTGATGGATCAAGCCCTGATCTGTTGACTGGGTACGAGTGTTCTGCTTAATTCAGATACTCTGTCCATCACCACCCCCTTTTCTGAATCGTTTTGTCCACCATAAGCGTGGAAGGGTATGCTCAGACATGAGTCCCCTGCTCACTGCACCATCAGGATTCAAGCAAGCTGGGCCGAAGACGGCTGTAATGCCAGAAACCGGTCCCCGGAAGCTTGTTTCCTTTCCATTAAAAGAATTGGCTTGGTAGTTTGGTCTGCCCTGTTCCCATGATGCACTGGGCCAGGGACAGACTAATTTGCATGTAGCCAGGTTCTGAGCTGGGATGGTGCAGTGAGCTAAAAAACGGTGATGGATCAAGCCCTGATCTGTTGACTGGGTACGAGTGTTCTGCTTAATTCAGATACTCTGTCCATCACCACCCCCTTTTCTGAATCGTTTTGTCCACCATAAGCGTGGAAGGGTATGCTCAGACATGAGTCCTTTGCTCACTGCACCATCAGGATTCAAGCAAGCCGGGCCGAAGACGGCTGTAATGCCAGAAACCGGTCCCCCGAAGCTTGTTTCCTTTCCAGTAAAAGAATTGGCTTGGTAGTTTGGTCTGCCCTGTTCCCATGATGCACTGGGCCAGGGACAAACTAATTTTCATGTAGCCAGGTTCTGAGCTGGGATGGTGCAGTGAGCTAAAAAACGGTGATGGATCAAGCCCTGATCTGTTGACTGGGTACGAGTGTTCTGCTTAATTCAGATACTCTGTCCATCACCACCCCCTTTTCTGAATCATTATGGCTGCTAACTAGGCACTCAGCGCCTTGTGTAGCACCTCCTTTCAGGTGAGGTCTCTGACTTGGACCTTTAGGTTTTTGCAAATAGCCTTTAACTCTTTCACGTTGTAAAGTTCCAACCTATCTTCCTCAAAGGCTACTTCCAAGGATGCAGCAGATGATGCTATAGATTCAGGCATGATAAAGTAGCAAGATCAAGTTCTCAATAAACTGGCGAGATTAAAAATAGGCCAAAAAGAAAAAGAACCAGTATGTGGTACGTAATAGTTTGCGATATGGTAGTAGTGCAGACCAATCACTGTAAGTCAAGTGCAAACACAAGTTCTATCATCACAGCTGACAACCAATGTTAGTAATGGGGGTCTCTAGTTGGCAGAGGTAGGTACCTCTGCCAGGGTAAGGGAGTTACACTCCTAAAATAACTTCTGCTTACCCCTTGGGGGCTTGGCACAAGCAGTCAGGCTTATCTCAGAGACAGTGTGTAAAGCATTTGCACATAACTAACAGTAATACAGTGAAAGCACTACAAAAGGACAGCACACCACTTTAGAAACATTTCTAATATTTTTATATATCCAAAACAGGACCAACACAATAAGAATCCAACTTATAGTACTTAAAAAAATATGTACTTTGCAAGACATCCTTAAAATTGCAGAAATACCTCAAAACACAGTTCGTACGAGTCAGTAGCTCTGTCCGGGGCTACCTCAATGCTGAAAACAACAGAGTCTAACAGTTCCAGCCGATGCGTTGGTACGGGCCAGAGAAAGCATGGACAGACTCTGTAGCAGTAACTTTCTTGTTGCGCCTGGCACCTGTCGTGGCAACCGTTGCGGTTGAGTTGCAAAATGGAAGTGGTGCAGGGTGCGGTGCCCTCTCGATGCAGTGCAGGCTGCACCTCGGTGACGATCATGCAGACGGAGACCAAGGCTCACGGTGATGGTAAGTTGCGGTGCAAGCGTCAGAGCCGGTTATCTGGAGCTGGTGTTGGTCAGCCAAGATGGCTGGGTGGGATAAGGAGGTACGTCGTGAAACTTACAAGCGGTGCCCCCAGCCATGATGGGGTCACGGGTGTCAAAGTCGGCATCAGCGAGGGCATCGGTGAGACCAGGATGGTGAAGTGAAGCGAGGCGGTGCATACACACACCCTGCCCACAGGTGTACTTAGGGCCTACCTTAAGGGTGACTTATATGTAAGAAAAGGGAAGGTAAGGGCTGGCAAGTGGGTGCACCTGCCAAGTCGACATGGCAGTTACAAACTAAGTGCAGACCCAGCAGTGGCAGGTCTGAGATACCTTTTAATGGCTACTCATGTGGGTAGCACTATCAGTGCTGCAGGCCCTCTAGTAGCATTTGATTTACAGGCCCTGGCACATTCAGTGCACTTTACTTGAAGCTTACCAGTAAATCAAATATGCCAATCATGGAAACACCAATCCATAATAACATTTTACAACAGGAGCACTTGCACTTTAACACTGAACAGCAGTGAGAAAGTGTGCAGAGACACTAAACCAACAGAAACAGAGTCAAAACCGGGAGATCAGAAAGCAAAAAGACAGAGGAAATACGCCAAAAGATGCCTTCAAGGACAGTTGATAGTGGGCTGGTGTAGAGAGAAGGGGATTGATGTCAACAGACTCTGGCATCGGAAGAGAGCCTTGGCGAAACCGTTGTTTTAGGTGGAAAAAAGCTTAGGCGGGAGAAGTTTAGGTTTTCATGCCCAGGAAGTCTTTGCAGCTCCTTGGTCCTTTATCAACCAAGGCATTGAGGACACTGCTTGATGAAAGTTGAAGAGGCCTTGTACTTATGGCGAAGTCAACCCTATTGGAGATATACACTCGGCACAACACTGGCAAGCTGGTCCCACTTCCTTGATGGTTCTCCAGGCACAAAAAGTTGTAGAAAGGTTCTAAGTCCCAAATTTGGATAAGGCAGAAGTACACTCTGATACCAGACAAATGTTCCAGAACCTCAGGAACGCCACCGTAGGGTACAGGGCAGGTCCAGTTGCAACTGGCAAGCTGAGCTCTCTCAGGAAAGTGGAATTTTTCAGACTTATTGTCTCTTTGTTTAACAGGAGGTCAGCCTACTGACCATTGGAGTGCACTTTGTTATCCCAGGTGTAAGTGGGAGATAGCCCAGCCCTGAGGGCTCTCCTCAAGGGTCTAAACATCAGGTGCTGCAGTGTTCTTAAGAAGAGACCCAGGCATGGCACATTTGTGCTTGGCCCTAGCTTATTGATGAGGCTGACTCCTGGCCTCTCCCTAATCAATAGAGCAAATGTTCCTAGGGGCAAACACCCATTTTGCAGCAATTCCTGTTTGCTTGGCAGCACACAATCGCACATTGAACTTCTCTACCCAAAACTAACATGGCAGAACATTTCTTCTACTGTGCAAAACGGCCTGTGCTCACCCAGAGGTGTGGTTATGTAAATGGGCAAACCCTCCTTCCGGTCACTCTATACTAGTTCTGGGGTAATTCACCATCCCATGTAGACAAAAGGGAGATAGGCCAAGGTGTAAGCTACATCTGCTAGTGACAGGGTAGGCATCCTTTAAAGATATGCAAGTGGTTGGGCACAGCCCCCGTATTCATGTCAAGGGGATGTCAGCCTCTCCCTACATCCAAGGCCTTCTTCTAACTCTGGGAGCAAGTTCACACCTCATCAAGGAACTGTCAGGAGTCAGGCATCAACTGGACACTGGAAGAAAAGCCTTTTGCTTTTTGGCAGAAAACAGATACATTTAGTATATATTACTTCGTAGTAATATAAAATATAACTTTACCATTGGATTGGATTTTAAATTCCTATTAGAATACGTACTTAAACCAACTTTTTAGCAACTCCCAAACTTAATTTAGCACCTCTTAAATGTAATAGTATAAACTAATATTAGCCTACTGGAGAGTTAGCCTTGCCACAGTGAAAAACGACTTCAGAGCTTTTTCACTGGCAGGGCATCAAATGCATGTCCTACTTTTTAAATACCAAGAACACTGCCCTATGGGCATTTAAGAGCTACCTTACGGGTGACATAAGTATTAAACAGAAAAGGTTAAGCATGTCCAAAGGTTTATTTTGATAGATCGAAATGGTAGTTTTAAAACTGCACCACCAGGCTGCAGTGGAAGTCTAAGGATTTTGTTTTACCTTGCAAATATAATGGTGGCACGAAATCTGCTGCAGTCTAGTAGTGACATGTAACTTACAATCCCCGGATACACGGGTACCACATAATAAGGACCAATATGTAAATGTACCAATCAAGAAGTTAGCCATTTCAACATGTTTTGGGGATCAGAACACAAGCACAGGGCCTGGTTAGCAGAGCCCCAGTGCACAGAGTCAAAAACCAGCAGCATCAGTATAACAAACTGGGGCCAATTGTGCAAAAATATATTTTCTTACAGGCTAATTTAATAAAATTCATTGACTACTGCAACAAAATAAATTGTCATGTTAGACATATAGGTTATGTAATTCACACCACAGAGTCAAAACGGAGAAACTTCCTATAATTATACACTGATTGCAACTGCATGTGTTCACAGACAATGTGGTTTTTCAAAGATGACAGAACTAAGAAAAGACTATTTTGCTCATGCATTTACACAAGCATTTCTGTTTTCATGCTGTTATATCTAATGTGACCCTGAGTCTGTAGCCCAGGAACTAGGTGGATTCAGACGACAGTCCAATGCCTATCCATAACATTTCAGTAGAGCAGTATTATGGCATAATATATATATATATCCTTACTGGTGATAAAAGAGAAAACAGGGAATAGGATTTGGAAAGAGAGAAAAATTAGATTTTCAAGACGTAGTTAGCCACTTGGAAGCTAAGTTGGGAAACAGTAAATTAATAATGATTCACACATGTACGAGTGTTTATGTGAACCCATCTTGTAACAGAAGCATAAAGCGATATTTGCCTACTCAACATTCCCAGGCATGAATGAGCGAAGGTTGGTAAATTCATCGGTCAAGCAGCAACAGATAGTGTTCCAAATAATATGTTTTATGAATCAAAACAATGCTAAGGCTGGAATAAGAAGGCTATCCAAATAAGAAGTTCAGGATAGGAATGAGAGAAAGGAGATAAAAAAAAAACATAGGTGCCAATGTTAGGACAGCGGGGTGTGAACTGAGTCAAGAGCTGAACAAAATCCACCAACAAGGCAACAAAGCATGATGCCAGAAAAAATCCTCCTCAATTTGTGTGCTCCTACTGTGGCCACGCCCCTCAATTAGTGAGCTGCCCAATATGACCCGGAAGTAGTGTCTGGTGTGATCTGCCACCACCTTGGATTGGACAGGCATTCAATGTAACACTATCTCAATTTAAATACTCTGTGGATATAGGGAGCCATAAGCACCATACCACAGATCTACTCAGACACTACTGAGGAGTACCCTGATTACCAGAGAAAATGTCCCCTTAACACCTCTGGACCCAAGCCGCCCAGGCTTCCTTGGCCTTGCTAATTTACAGGGACTGACAGCCTGGTATTTCTGGGCTTTATAGGGCATATTTACAAGGCTTGGCCTTATTTACAAGGCAGCGTTCAGCCACTTAACGTGGCTTTACGTTGCCTTGTAAACAAAGCGCTCTTTCATGCTGTACTTAGCGTGAAAGAGGTGGGAAATGGGTGTTACAGTGGGCGTTCCACCCCAACACCCATTTATTGTAACGCTGCCCTCTATTTACGAGGGTGGCGTAAATAGGAGGCAGTGCCAAAATTAAGACCAGGGAAAACCTGGTCTTAATCAGGCGAAATGAGGAGAAATGCTTTATTTCTCCTCGTTTTTACTGTTTCCATGTGTGCCACCTTTGAGGAGAAATGCTTAATTTCTCCTTGTTTTTGCTGTTTCTGTGTGCCACCTTGTGCAGCACACATAGAAACAACAAATTACCATTATTTGTTTATGTGCAGGAAGGTGACCCATCCTGCACATAAACAAAAAGAAATAAAAAATAATTACGTTTTGCATTTTCTATGTGTGCTGCATTAAGCAGCACTCATAGAAGTTTCAAAATGTCATGAATGATTGTTTATGTGCAGGAAGGAACACCTTCCTGCACATTAACAATCATTTCCCCCAATGCAGATGCCATTGAACTATGGTGCAAGGGTGCTTGTGTTGGTGCTAGGCAGCCAAAATCAGCACCAGTGGAAACGCAGGGGTGCGCTGCATTCTTATGAACACGGTGCATCCCTGCATTTTCAGATTCGAGAAGCATAGCGTTAGCAATGTTTGCTTAATGCCACGCTTTTCCATTCTGTTGTAAATATGCCTGGGGCGGGCCCTTCCTTGCCCGTCATTGCCAGGAAGAGGCAGGGCAGGGCCACCGCTCTTGGTTCTGTGGACTCTCTAGTTTGGACTTGTGGACTGCCACAATACAAACTGTGACTTGTGGTTGCTTTACCACTGACCCTGAACCTCCTTCTTGTTTCCCTTTGGCTGGGAATTTCTCTGCGTGTTTTCACTAGGCAATTATATTGCATCAGTAAGCATATTCTGCTCTTTTTTTATGACAGCACCCATTATTCTAATCTTCTTGCTATTTTAACACTCATTCTTGCATAACATTGATCATTGGTATGGGGAAAAGAAAATTAACTGTTTGTAAAGGGGGTGGGAACATTGATAGGCCCCTCCTGAAAGCCAGTAAAAGCAAAAAGGCTTTTTGAATTGTATTGACGATCTACTGGTGGACTGTCTGGGTATTCTAGCTCCCTACATCAGCCCAGTCCCCCCTGTTACTCTGCACTCTTCTCTTGAGTTACTCCATCTTCTCAGCCCAAATCCCAAACCTGCCAAACATATTCCCTCTATCTTTAATAAGCGACTCAAAAGGTGTGTTAAGAATAAGTCCCTGAGACATAACACTGCTACACAACCTGCAGCTGCCGTCGAGGATATAGATGGTACAAAAGGGGGTGGTGATGGACAGAGAATCTGAATCAATCAAACACTCACACCCAGTCAAAAGATCTGGGTTTAATCCATCTTCGTTCTTTAGCCCACTCTGCCACCCCAGTTCAGAAATGGCTATATGCAATCAGTCTGACCCTGTGCCTCATGGGAACAGTCCAGCCCGAACTGCCAAGCCATGTCTTCCCTGGACCGGAAACAAGCTTCAGAGGACCGGTTTCTGGCATTCCAGCCGTCTTCAGCCCGGCTTGCTTGAATCCAGTGGCAAAATGAGCAAGGGACCCACGTCTGAGCATACCCTGCCACACTTATGGCGGCCAAGAGCGGTACAAAGGGGGTGGTGATGGTCGGAGCATCTGAATCAATCAAACACTCACACCCAGTCAAAAGATCTGGGTTTAATCCATCACCGTTCTTTAGCCCACTCTGCCACCCCAGTTCAGACATGGCTATATGCAAATCAGTCTGACCCTGTACCTCATGGGAACAGTCCAGCCTGAACTGCCAAGCCATGTCTTCCCTGGACCGGAAAAAAGCTTCCGAGGACCGGTTTCTGGCATTCCAGCCGTCTTCAGCCCGGCTTGCTTGAATCCAGTGGCAAAGTGAGCAAGGGACTCATGTCTGAGCATACCCTGCCACACTTATGGTGGCCAAACGCGGTACAAAAGGGGGTGGTGATGGACGGAGCATCTGAATCAATCAAACGCTCACACCCAGTCAAAAGATCTGGATTTAATCCATCACCGTTCTTTAGCCCACTCTGCCACCCCAGTTCAGACATGGCTATATGCAAATCAGTCTGACCCTGTGCCTCATGGGAACAGTGCAGCCCGAAATACCAAGCCATGTCTTCCCTGGACCGGAAACAAGCTTCCGAGGACCGGTTTCTGGGATTCCAGCTGTCTTCAGCCCGGCTTGCTTGAATCCAGTGGCAAAGTGAGCAAGGGACTCACGTCTGAGCATACACTGCCACACTTATGGTGGCCAAAAGCGGTACAAAAGGGGGTGGTGATTGATGTTGCATCTGAATCAATCAAACACTCACACCCTGTCAAAAGATCTGGGTTTAATGCCAGAAACCGGTCCACGGAAGCTTGTTTAAGCATATAGCCTTGTCTGAACTGGGGTGGCAGAGTGGGCTAAAGAACGGTGATGGATCAAACCCAGATCTTTTGCCTGGGTGTGAGTGTTTGATTGGTTCAGATGCTCCGTCCATCACCATCCCCTTTTGTACCGCGGTCGAGGATATAAAGGCAGGGACGTCTCTATTTCCCACTGTGGTGGTCGATAGTACCCTAGTTGATCATACTACTTCCACTAACACCAACATCACCCTGGCCAATAAGTTTCTACCACTACAAGATCTGCCCAATAACTTCCTGGGAAGAAACTTAGAACCAGAGGGTGATCTCCCCCCACCAAGCTTAGGCTTTGAGACCGCAGAGAAAGATTAACTGAGCGAAGGGGGGAGGGTCTCCAAGAAGATTTAACATTAATAGGGTCGGAAATGTTCACTGACCTAAGTGCCGAAGTCACCTCACTAAAATCGCAAATTCTAGTGCTTAGCGATCAGGTCAAACCTCTCCTGGATAGAGATCAAGCAAAAGTGTACAACCCCAAACAGGCATTTGGACCTACACTGAACCCTCACCTTCCCCCAGATAGCGCTGCTCCCTCTATTTCCACAAGTTGAATTGTCCCTTTATTCTCCATCCCCACTTGTTTCCCTACAAAATCTACTAATTCGAATCTCCTCAAACCAGCGGTTAGCAGTGATAAAACCCCAGCCAACAATGTTTGACATTGTAGTCAAAGGCGTGAACTAACTGAATGCTCCACCAAGAGCATTTACTTGACTATTGTACCCAAAATTCCATCACACAGTAATTATGAAGATAGTAACTCTTTAATCAATAAATCAATACACTGGATGGAAAAAATAAGGGGGTATAGATCAATCATTAGGGACAACATCTTAAGGGCCAAAAGGCTAACCCACCACACCTCCCAAACAGACTGTATCGAACTTTATCTATGAGATAAGCACTCAGCACATACTCTCATTGCTCTAGAGGCAAGAACATGCTCACCCTCTCCTATTGGTATCCAGATTAAATGCAATCCCTTCAGAACATCTCAACTGCAAGCCCCCAAAAGGTATGGCATCCTGTAGGGTTCTGATTCACCGTAGACTATTAATGATTGACTGGAGCAACTGGATAGCTCAACCCATACGATATCTCGTTATATAGGCACGGTCGAGCACTTAGCCCCCATAGCTAGGAATCACATAGACATGATACCAAACTTACAGCTTCCTAGCTCTGAGACCCTTGATCGGTTGAAGCCCAGTATCGTCACTTCATCTTTGGCGAGCCCCGAATTGCAAGCAACTACTTCAGGCCCACAGATGGGCTGTGTAATCGAGTGAAACAAATCTGTCTGCCTTGGCTCAGGAGAAGTGACCTCCAATCTTCGTATAGTGTCATGGAACATGTTCGGGGTAAGGTCAAACGTGGCACTCCTTCACTGGGTCTACACATAGAGCAATTTGACATCTGTATTCTGCAGGAAACCTGGGCTACTGCTCATGTTTTTATCCCCGGATATGTAAAGCTTTTCTGCCCAGCAGTCACTGGTAGACCAGAACGTCCGGCTGGGGCGTTGGGTGATTTGGATTAAAATCGACCTTCAATGTACCATCAGCAGAGTTTAAGACCAAAAGCCCCAACATCCTAGTGATTAGCCTCACAGGTAGGAATGGTATGGTGTTGGATCTCGTCAAACGTCTATGCTCGAGGAACAAAGATGGGCTGCAGCTCTCCAACTCTCCAAGCACTAAAAGATTGTCTTGAGGAGAGAGTGTCCCAATCACCACTAATAATAGCAGGAGACTTTAACGTCAACTTTGAATCCCTAGACCCAGAAGATATTAGTAGCAGTGACCAAGTGGATGAGCAGTGGCTCGTTCCCCCTCTTGATCTACCACCGATCAAAAAATTTACGCAAGCAGCCTTGCAGCTCCATGCCATAATCCTTGGGTATGGGCTGCGGGCTGCCAATGGATTTACCAAGTCCGATAAGATGGCGGCCAACACCTTCAATAGTACCACAAATACGAGCAACATCGACTATATACTGCTAGACATCAGATTGTGGCCAGGAGTGATGGATATGGTATTCGGGATGACCACAGACAGCGATCATAATCCTCTTAAGCTTGTCATGGCATCACCTTGGGTAAAAAAAGCAGCATCTCAGATACATCGCTCGTAATTAAGGAGATATGCCCTACAAACGACAACAGGCGACTCAAACGGGCATAAGTAGCAATTGACACCACCAAGCTTGAAGATGTGAAGCGTATACTCCTAGAGAGTACTGACAAGCTACGCAGCCTACTTGAGCAGCGGGAGGAGACCATAAAGATCACAGATACCCACACACTTCTCTTTGAACAGGTAGCAACCTTCTTTAGAATGCCAAAACTGTTCCAGCAAAAGCCGTCATCTGCCAGCCCACAATCCTTCTGGTTTAACCATGAATGCAAGAAAATACAGTCAGAACTTGCTGTTGCGATTAGAATGAACAACGTAGTGGTTCTAAGAGTGCCAAGGGGATCCCACAAAATAGCTCTGACAAGAGCAAAAAGGGAATGGGTTGAGAACCATTGGCTCCAGGTCTGTGATGCCTGCCAGAGAAATGACTCCCAACAGTTCTGTCTGCTAGTCACCAGGGGAGATGCCGGAAGACCTAGGCCACCCACCATCAGCATTGCCATTGCCGCTTGGTTTGATCACTTCACCGCGGTATATACTGGATCAGGCGAGATGGCCATAGAAGGTTTCACCGTGGACTACATCAGTGCCCAGTCCAATGATCTATTTCCTTAGCTGATATCACCCAAAGCATACATTCTATAGTCAGGAATAAAGCTTTGGGTCCCGACAGTGTTCCTGGTGATTTCTTTCTCAGCAATATTGTCAACTGGTGCAAATACATCTGGGCACTAGCAAACCGAATCGCTGCTGGGGCCCCAATACCACTGTTGTGGAAGGGAGCCGAGGTAATTCCTGTCTTTACTGCCATCCAATTACAGGCGATTAGCCTGATCGATGGTGCTCAGAAGGTCTTTTCCCGTGCCCTTACTAAGATCACAGCATGGATGGAGGAGAACAACATTATATCCCTCTTCCAAGCCGGGTTTAGGAGGAAAATTAGTGCCATCCATCAGGGCTTTTGATTCTCTCTACTGGCCTGGAAAAGAGTGACCATCGAGCAAGGCAGTCTTTATATTGCATTTATTGATTGAAAGTCGGCTTTCAACCTCATTCCCAGGCCAAAACTATGGCACGTCTTACAGGAATTGGGGCTTTCATCAGTGATCCTTGCGTTGATTATCCGTCTGCAAAAGGACAGCTATGCAAGGGTTTGCTGGGGGAATCAAGGGCAATTTACGGACTCCATCAGAATTGATAGGGGGGGTCCAGCATGGCTGTGTTTTGGGCCCTACCCTGTTCTCACTCTTTATTAATGGGAGGTCAAACATCTAGCAGAAGTCCATGCTGACGCCCCTACATTGGGGAGTGCCAAAGTAGCAACGTTATTGTTCACAGATGATACGCTATTGGTCTCTAACACCTGCAGTGGTCTTCAACTGCTTCTTGATCGCTTAACGGTCTTCTGTGAAATGAAAGGGGAAACATCCTTTACGACGCAACTTTCACCACGCAGTACTTTTACAACATAGGTTTTTCAAAGCAAGTCATTACAATGACTTGCGCTGGGGGGCGCTCTAGGATAGGTAATAGTTTAATTTACTATCCAACACCTTCCCAACTATCCACGGGGACTGGAGTTGGAATAGTAAATTCAACTATTCACTATCCAGCACCCCCCCAACGCAAGTCGTTGTAACGACTTGCGTTGAAAAACCTGCGTTGTAAAGGCATGCGTGGTAAAAGCCTGCGTTGTAACAACGTACATCGAATGAGAGGCTTGGAGTTAATACCTCGAAAAATCAAGCTCTTGTTGATGAACCCCCAAAACTATTTAAAGGAATATTGTTGTGGTGGGGGACTCTACTGGAGAGAGTGGCCACATTTGACAATCTGGGCATGACCCTCTCGGAGAAAATGGCCTGGAAACACCATACTACAAAGCGAATCCTACAGCAGAAGAAAACCACTGAGGCTCTAATTATGGAGCATAGGTCCTCCCAAACTAGACCAATTGCAGCTCCGCCCCAGTTATACGACCATAAGGGGGTAGGCTCTGCCTTGTAAGGGTCTGAACTCTTGGGTTTTGACAACATAGAGGGCCTTCTATTAACTGAGAACAAGTTTTTAAGATCTCCTTGTTCACTCCCCTAGAGTACTCTGCTCCTTCCACTAAGGTTAGACATGGACAGAACAACTATAGTGGACAAAGCAAGGCTTCGCCCCCTTCTTTTCCGGTTTTGCCTAAAACAAGCTCCTGAGCTTGCTCACTTTGCAGTCACTCTTGAGGAAGTTTATAAACTTGACTGCTTCAAAAGAATTGGGTGGATCACCGAAGTCCAGACACTCTTTTCAGCTATTGGCCTAGGGAACCAGTGGGAAGACCCAGACTCCATCTCATTGCCTAGCAGAGAATTGGTCTAGACAGGAGCTGGGTGGTGCAGACAACCTCCAACCATTTGTCTGGAGGCCGTCTCACACTAGAATTCCTGAAATTTAAGTTGTTATGTGCATATGAGCAGTATATGGAAGTGATAAAGATTCCACATGATAGAAAACTTTACATCCAATTTAGATTTGGCTCCCTCCCTGTGAATTCCTATACAGCGGAATGGCAGTGGCCTTCTGCTGCAACACAGCATTGTCCAGGTTGCCCCGGTATTGATGAGACAATCAAACACATTTCTTTCGCTTGTCCTATGTACAAATCCCCGAGAATCAAATGGCTAGCTCCTGTCTGTAGGCTGTTGGGAACTCAATGCTCCCAAGAAGCATTATGCATTTTTGAATCCGATTCCAGACCATCAGTTGTTTGTGCAGTGGGTCAATTTCTGGGGAAAATGTGGATTATTAGAAGGTATGCAATAAAGAACAACTAAGGTGTACCCTCAGAACTTTTACTCCTTTTAGCTATATTTTATGCTTATCATCCTCGGATCTTGCTGATCTGTTCTTACAGCATTGTAATTATACAGTGGGTCCTTTGTTCGACCAAATTTGGGTTTCATCCTAATGGCACCATGTTTTTCTTTCTTTAAATTTTTTCTCCTACGTCTTAACTGCTGTTTTAAATCTATACATTTAGTTGGCACTATTTGATTTGACAATGGTTGCTGTGTACACAAAGAATCCCTGTTATGCACGCAACGTTGAATCGTTGCACTGTATGGACTCGCACTTTTATGTGATGCAACAGGGGTCTCAACCCATTGGCACTATGTATTTTATTCTCTTTTTTTAACAGCTGTTTTGATTTCCACATCTAATTGGCACTGTTTTGATACGTCACTTGTTGCTATGTTTATAATGAATTACTGCCATGCACGTAATATGAATCTCTTTATTGTATGCACTTGTACTTTTATGGTGGTAACGACCGAATAAAGTTTTCTGACTGAAGTAAAACTGTTAACTAAATAATACCTGTTGAGAGATTGTTGCACGCTACATACTATTCACCAAGGTCTCAACTGTGTTTATGGGTAAACTCCTGTGATTTGTTACTGTTTTTTATTAAAGACATCACTGTGCTTGTGTTAGTTCCCGACAGTTTCTAAGCCAAATAATTGCTCCAGCACATTTTGCAGTTTCAGACATGGGGTTCAAGGTCTCAGATTTGCCTGCCACATGTTCAGCTGAAGTTGTCAGTGCCTAATAGCTCTTCTGTCATTTCAGACACTAGATGCCCTCTACAGCTGTGTTTTCCGATTGCTGTTTCACTTTATTTCCTTTCGTTGCCGTCTATAGGGTCCTTTACTGACTGTCAAGGAATGGACATGATATAAGTCTGTTGAGTGCCCTTTGATTTTGCATGAGAAAAGGATACTTATTCCTAGTAACCACAGTGCCACACTACGCAGAATAGTATGTGAAAGAGGGCAGGTGGCAGTCAGTCAAGAATGTTTATTGTATAATTAATAACAAATCTTTACAATATTTGTGTAAGTTACACAAATGCATAAAACCATTAAAATACATTAAAATGAAACGTTTACTCTCTATGAGGCTTAGCAGCAGACCCAGTCCTACACAGCAGTTGCCAAAGTGGCTGTAGGTCCAACATTATTGGAAAAGGGGATGTTTTTTGGCCTTGGCATGTAACACCATATTTAGTGATAGACAAAAAGCATAGGAACTAAAAATGAGAACATTGGAATAATGTTAAAGTCTTAAGAATAGCTAACATAAAAGCATCATGGTGAAGAAAACTTGACTATAAAGTGCATAGTTTTTGGGAGAGACTTCAGTCCATAGCAGAAAGATGTAATTGGTGACACTTGTGATGGGGAAGCGGGATAATAGGCCGTGTTCTAGTGCTGTGCATGTTGTTGGGCGGGTGTAAGTCAATCTTAGATCAATGTCCGTGGACAAGCATGTAGTAAGCACTCAAGGCTGCATTCCACATGGAGATTCATGAGGTTGAATTTAGTTTTTCCAAATTTAGATTCGCACAGTCTTGTCAGGGTCTCTGGGGAGGCCATGTACCACTCTGACATATTTTCCAAATTGAGCTCGTTCAATTGGATCCATTGTGGTAAAAACTAAAATTCCTGATTTATAGCCACACAGCTTGCAGTTCATGATCTTGGAAAGGGCATACCACCATGGGTCAGTTCCTTTAATTCGCAGGCCCATCATCCTTGCAACCATGATTTGTTGGAGGTAGACTTTCACGACTGAGCAGTGAAGGTACAGTTGCGGCCTCAAGCTGGAGTTGCCAGTTCTTCCAGTATTAGTGTACTCTTCGTATCGCTATACCTTGACAGTAGCTTTGCCTGCTTTTTCAGGATGGTCTTCAATGCTGTGTGTGAGACTGATAGCTTATTCAATACTGGCAGGTCTATTTGGAGGGTATCAGATGACTCATTTAGAAAGATAGACCAAGGCCTATTCCTGGTTTTAAATATGTGCTGAAAAACACATTTCAAGGTGTTGGGTACAGTCGTAATGCACCTGTAGTCGCATTTTAAAAAGCTCCCATACTGGCCCATAGTTGTCCCTCCAAACCAAATTCAAGTCTGATCAGACGGCCCCTAATGTATTGGGGTAGTCTTGTATGTTTTGAGGTGGAGCTGTTCCGTAATTTTAGTAATTTTTCCCTGGAATGCTTCGAGGCCATAGGTGATCGCAGGTAAGACGGTGGCCCTCAATACCTTTTGCATTGGAACTGAAGAGGGACTCTCTAGCACAGTGTTAAGCTGGCAGAGTCTGTTGATGAATAATGCAGCCTTTTCCTTGAAGTGGCTCAAGTGCATTTTGACTCTGCCATTTGCAGAGAGCCATATACCAAGATAATTATACGATTTTGTCCCAGTCATTTTTAGAGGGCCCATTTTCCAGCAATAGTTTGAGATCTTAGCTGTCCTACCAAAAGTTATAACTTTTTTTTTACACATTTGCCCTCTTTTTGTTTGCTTCATTATACATGTGAAGGGCATTCAGGCCTTAATGAATCCCAATTTTAGAGTAGTCCAAATGTACAATATCATCAGCATATTGCAGTATGGTGATCTTAACATCCCCTATTTTTGGCAGTATCCCATTTGCATGTATTAGATCCACTGACATGTCTGCAGTATACGGGTTGACTAACAAGGGCACAAGGACGCAGCCTTGCTTTAATCCGCTTTGCGCAGGTATTTTCCTCGTTATGACCATCTGGGACAGCTTGACCCTCACCCATGTTGAAAAGTACAAAGATATTATCACGTTGCGCAGATTAATCGGGATGCCCCAAAGTTGAATTTTCCTCCATAAGCTACCTTTCTCCGCCAAGCCAATGGCAGCCGAACAGTCGACATAACATGCATAGAGGGGGGCGAGGGGGATGGGGGTTGGCTTCTGACAAGTTGATTGGTGAGTTAGGTAGGAGAGTGTGACTATGTTGTCTGAGGTTGAATAATTAGACCAATAGCCAGTTTCACAGAATGGCACAATCTCTTTAGCCACCACCCCATGCTCCAGATCTTTTAAAAGAGCGAAGGCGTATGCTTTGGCTTCAATATCGAGAAGGGCAATTAGGCAATAGTTGGCTGGATTCTGCCTATCGCCCTTCTAGAATACAGGGTTCAAAATTAAGCCCCCTCTATCTTTCTGGTATTTGACTGGTCAGGGAGCATGTGTGATATAAGGGGAGTATTGCAGACCACAGATAAGATAATCCATGTTTAGTAAACTGTTTTACTTTAGGCTATGAACAATAACCTTTTTACTTCTGTTGATTTACAAAAACTTGAGGAGTAAACAAACGCATAAGCTTTATTCCGACTTCTTTATTGATTCTTTCAGTTATTTTACAAAGAAACAGATGCATATGCACTCCTACAAGTTTGACAATCACAGGGGCAGCTGGTGGCATTAGAAAGTGGTGCGGCGTAAATACTGCACTGTGGCGAGCAAGCGTGGCGAGCGAGCTGGAACCACCTACAGGTGGTTCGGGGGGGGGGTTTCTCCCCAAGAAAATTTTGAAAAAAGAGCTGGCAAATGGTGCATTTTCAAGCAAATTTGAGAAAGAGGTGGCTTGATGATCACATCTCTGGGAGTAGCCAGACGAGTCTCTTTGCACTTGCACAGATACATCACTCTTCCTGCATTAACATAGGCACACTACTCACTCTGCACTCATAGACCCATTACTCACCCTTCCCTGACACATCACTAAGCCTGCATTCATCCATCCCCATAACTCACCATGGACTCACACAGGCACACTGCTCAACCTGGACTCCCACAGACATCACTCACCCTTCGATGCACTGCACTCAAAGATGCACACTGTTTCGGAGTCTCCCTACACTCGCAAAAGTAGACTGCTCACCCGGCACCAGAAGGGCACACCACTCATCCAGTGTATTCATACCACTCAACTCAACCCTCACTCATGAGGACATACAGCTCATCCAGTGTTGTACTCATAGCCATACAGCCACACAACATAACCTTCTAATTCATAATACACATTTAGGAAAAATAACTATATTATTATAAAGGACTGGGGGTGACCGAAAGCAATTAACTGCAGTTACTTTTTCCACTCGAGATTTTTGTATGTATAATACATCTTATCTCTTTCCAACGTAGTCCCTTACTATGGGGAACACTCCCAGCACCGAACAGACACCTAAAGTATGGCCCCTGTGGAGGTGCGCATGAGCTTTCGTATCAAGCAGTGCGTTTGCGTGTACAGCAACAATCTTAAACACAGGTTTTAAAAACAAACACGACAATACATTGCATTGGAATTGCAATAATCGAGTTTCCTCACATCCAGAATTAAAATATAAACAGCACAAACTTACCCTGTAACTCCCCAAGAGATGGAATACACTACACAAACATATAGCAATTAAAAAGAGGACAAACTAATGATCAGGGACAGCACAGATTACAAAGTGAGTAGATGAGTCCATCACGCTCTGATGGCAAAAATAGACTTATGCTTCTCATTTTGCACATCAATCCAGTAAATGTAACAGGTGTTTCAAGCCACTTCAAATGATATCATGCACAATCCCAGAAGAAGCAACCAACAGGAATCACTATGGGCAACCACACCTTTGTGCGATGTGTCATAAAATAGAGTGCGAGTTGGGTAAAGATGTCAAGTAAATTGACTTGTGTTATTACCACTCCCAAGGTACCATAGTCAACAAGTATTTCAGCTGAACTTGTCTAGGTTCAAATGAAGAAAAGAACAAAAGACACCGGAGGGTGACATTTAAGCTTATACATTAGCACTGCATTTGGGGGCGCTAGGTGGCGTACAACCAAGATGGCCGCACACCAGTGAGGCTCCCGCCAGACCGGGAGGAAAGATAAACATCATCCCCATCCTGCATTGAATGAATATTCAACTCCAAATGTGCACCGACAGAGAGCGGAAAGCGTGCTGATCACGACAAGCACACTATCATGCTTCAGCGAAGAAGTCCTGTGGAGTAGCCGGTCTGGATTATAACGAGTGCGGCGCAGGGGTGACGTCCTGAATGCTAGGACGGCCTTGCGTAGCAGGAAAGACCGGTGCTGAATGGGCCCAGCAGAGGAAGGAGATGCTGGGAGATAATGTCCCGTGGTGCGGCGAGAACTGAAGCGGGACGCCAGAAGGCAGAGGTGGCACTCTTGGAGGGATTCTGGACCCGCAGAACTGCAGACCCTGTGCGAGACTCGCGGTAAGAGGGTGAGCACAAACGGGGCCCGTACGCCGCAATATGCAGCCGCTGCCACCGAGGGCCTGAAAGAGAAGGACAGATTCCGGGGGACAGATCTAGATGCAGAGGAAGTACAGATCCTAGCAAGAACTGCATGGACTAAGGAGATACAGGACATAGCTCTCTGTGGCAGGTGAGTGACTTGTATCATCCTGAGGCTGGCGCCACGGCGGGGGAGCGGAGCCGCAAAGTGCCACTTTACAACACGGAGGACGCCGCAGGTGTGTCGAACCCCAGCAAGAACGGTCCTTCGCCATAAGAATCAACACCTGACCTCAATGGGCTGCCAGTACTGCCACTGCAAGGGAAAGAGAGGGAACTGTGTACCTGGGGGCGCCAGAAGAGACACGGACGAAGCACCCCTTAGGCGGCCATTTTGATTGGGTGATCCCGCTCAGCAGCGATATACTCAAACACGTCACGCAGCGTGAACGGAGGGAGGACAGTAAGTACAAGAGGAGATAATCATGAGGGGCACCATCTGAGACATTGCTGAGAAGGAAGTGGCGGGACACCTTCACGGGGAATATCTACTGTACGACTGGCCAACATGGGTAGAACAGATGCTAAACAGGCGAAGCTTTCCTTCGATCCACGCAGGTCACCGTGCTCAAACTCTATGGATTCAGAACCCACAGAACAGCAGGACAACGACTGGAAGTCGCTATTGGTGGGCATGAAGCAGAGCCTCACATTCATTGACGGAAAGATGGAAACCATGAACGCTAGACTGGATGCAGTGGTGACTAAGCTTGACCAACACGATCAACGGCTCAAGGAGTCAGAACAAAGAGTATCAGAGCTGGAGGATGGGGAGGTGGCTAATAAAAAAGACGTGCTTCAAATGGACAAGTTTCTCAAAGTCATTGGAAGCTAGATCAAGAAGAAATAACGTTCGAGTTTTGGGCCTAACAGAATCAACTAATACAGGGCGAATGGAGGATTTCATGGAAAAACTAATAATAGAACTCTTCGGCAAGAACTCCTTTTCGGCACACATGACGGTGCAACAGGCCCATAGATCTCTGGCGGCGCGCCCCCCGCTGGGAGCACAACCACGCCCAGTGATTGTATGCCTTTTAAATTACTGCGACAGAGATGCTGTGCTGTGATTAGCCAGGGAGAAAAGAACACCACCTTGGCGTTTTACCCCGATTTCACGCAAGTGGTACAAGAGGCCCTCCGTAAGTTCGCCGCAGTGAAGAAGAAGCTCCAATCTCAGGAAATCACATATGTCATGCTGTATCCTGCAAAACTCAAGATCAGACATCTTGGAAAACAACATTTCTTTACTGCTCCTCAACAGGTGGAAGATTACCTTTGTCAGGCATGACAGCATCACGTAGAAGATCCAGATCACACTCACTTTGTCAGACCCGGGATGAAAACACCACCCTTCAACCTACTGGACTTGGGACTAGCATAACAAAGTGCTTACTAGAGAACTTCTCTGAGTTGGTGAATTATTATGTTTGTTCATAGATATGTTAACGTTCCGCCTGGACAATCACCACCATCCCGCTGAAGCGGCCCGCTTAATTAATCAGTGCAGCAAGTGGGTAAAATAGGGAGGATGAGTGAGCATGGTTTGAGCCCCTAGCAACACTCGCATGAGGGCGAACCCTTTTATTTGCAAATTTTTGGATGTAAGGCGGGGCTATTTGATCACAGAGTTGGGGGGAGGGTGGGAGTCAATGCTCGGCATGTTGGGGGAGCCGGAGTGAGAGGGGGAGGTGATGTGAATATGTTGTATCGGAAATGGTTGAGAAACGGTAAGAGCACACACTAGCAAAGAAATTACAAAACTACACGAACTGACAGATATCATGGGCAATGGGAATGAACTCAATGTTATGTCTTGGAACGTAAGGGGTCTGAATGATCCGCGAAAAAGGAGACAAATGCTGGGATACCTTTATCGGCACCATGTCCTGTCCAAATGGCCCTGTTGCAAGAAACTCACTTACGCCCCAGCAGCACACCTCAATTTGCATCTAAATGGGCATTACATAGATGCTTTGCGTCCTACTCTGGATATTCCAGAGGAGTAGCCATCCTTATTAGACGAGGGGTGCAGTTCGTACTAGGCGGGACAGACCAGGATGTAAATGGAAGGTACTGTCTGATGTGGGGCAGGCTGAACTCACCATTGCAAATTACTATGGACCCAATACTGATGACACTCATACATTGTAAAGAAGTTGGATGAGGAGGGGCACAGCGGTTTGTGCAAGTACAATGTAGGCAGGTATGAAGATTCGTGTGCTCTCAAGGGTCGTGGTTCCGTCAGACCACGGTAATTAAGTACAAAGTGGTGTATGCATCGTGATGCAAATACATCCCCTAATGGAGGCACAACGTTGGAGTTCAAAACAATGATTCAATAAAGGTTTGTATCCACTTGAAAGTGTTTTAATCACATTTGATAAAGTTCAATCCAACGATATTCTATATCATATCAGGAATGTCAACATTGCAAAAGTAAAGTAGCGGTGATGCGGGGGGAACGCCTCCGATGCATTTCGGGTGGGTGGCCCTTTGTCAAGGAGCGCTAGAGAGAAGACAAACTTCTGTGAGAATGGGAGAATGAAACGGAGTGTCGGTATTGAAAGTTAAAGTGCCGATCAATGGTGAGGGCCAAAATAAAGTTTAGGGTAGTGAAGGAGGTGATGGGTACCGGGGTAGCGTCAGCGCGTGACGGGGGTAACGGGCGGTGAGGGAATAAGGTCGCGGGATCATCAGCACGAGCGGTGCTGGTGTGGACTTACTTCTTAGCGCATGTAGTGAGGCTCACTACTTCAGGAAAGCTGGACGCCTAAGTTGCGCGGCTGCATGGGATCGTTAAATGAGAGTGAAAAGGGTAGAAACTAAGGATGGACATAAGGGAGGGTGTGGAAATCGATGACGGGTTAAGAAGGGAACTATGGCGGCCATATTGGAAGGGTGTACAATGTTAAGAAAGCAAATGGGAACAATGCATGAAAACAAGAATTAAAGACAACAAGAATTAGAGATAACAGCTAAATTCTATACGATCATTGAGACCATGAGGTTTAAGAGTCTGAAGACGATAAATCCATTCCAATTCTCTTTGAAGCAGGAATTTGTTCATGTTGATACCTTCTTTTTTGGAAGCTGTCTCAAGGATGATAAATTGGAGTTGGGCGATGGTGTGTCTTGCTTCGGCAAAATGTATGGCTACGTTGGACTTGTCATGTTTTAACCGTATGTTTGACTTGTGTTCGTTCAAACGTGTTTTAATCTTACGTTCAGTCTTGCCGACATATAATTTGCCGCAGGGACATTTCAAAGCATAAATGAGATTGGAAGTATCACAGGAGGCATTAACTGAAAGTTTGATAGGATGACCTTTCATAGGGTGTCTGATGATGTTTCCCTTGATAATGTTATGGCAGTGACTGCAATTAAGACATGGTTGGGTGCCTTTGTATTGGATGGGATGAGTGGAGGGTGTGGACAAAATTTCTTGAATGTTCTTACTCCTGGAGTAAGCAAACAGTGGTGGTTGTTGGAAAATGTCCCGAAAGTCTGGGTCCATTTGAAGAATAGGCCAATGTTTAAGGATAATTTTCTTGTACATGGCGCTTGAAGTGGAGAATTTAGAAACAAGGACTATGCGTTGAGCATCTTCATCAATGTATCGAACGTACATCTCTCAACCATTCAAATTCAAGACCACGAGTCATACATCCTTTGTACTGCAGATGTTAACTCTTTATACACATCCATACCCCACTCAGGGGGCATTGAGGCGATTGAAGCAGCTCTTCTAAACAGCACCATTGATCCACCGTTACAGTCATTCATTTTGGAACTTATGACCTACACCCTATACCACAGTTACTTTGAAAATGATCGCAAATGGTACTTACAGTTATCCGGGATGGCAATGGGAAATTGTGCCGCGCCCACATATGCAAATATTTACATGGATAATTTTGAACAATCACACATCTACTCCAATCAAACTTTTCAAGACAACATGAAGATGTACGTTCGATACATTGATGACCTTTTCTTTGTATGGAAAAATACTAAAAAGACACTCAATGATGCCTTATTGGAACTGAACAAGAAAGATGAAAGAATCCAACTTACGTGGGAAATCAGTGACACACAAATTTCATTTCTAGATGTAAATGTGACCATTAATCCCAAAGGATTCAGCACTGATCTTTACAGGAAACCCACCGATCGCAATAATACCCTCCATTTTTCGAGCTTCCACCAGGGATCCCTCAAAAAACACATGCCATTTTCACAAATGCTGCGTGTCAAACGCATTGTCTCAGATGAAAACACCACAGACATTCGTATGAAAGAAATGCATGAACGTTTCCTCCAACGAGGTTACCCAGAAACCATCCTCACAGAGGCACAAACCAGAGTGGCTAAAATTTCTAGACATGAAAGCCTTATCAAGAAACCCAAAGAAGATGCTCAACGCATAGTCCTTGTTTCTAAATTCTCCACTTCAAGCGCCATGTACAAGAAAATTATCCTTAAACATTGGCCTATTCTTCAAATGGACCCAGACTTTCGGGACATTTTCCAACAACCACCACTGTTTGCTTACTCCAGGAGTAAGAACATTCAAGAAATTTTGTCCACACCCTCCACTCATCCCATCCAATACAAAGGCACCCAACCATGTCTTAATTGCAGTCACTGCCATAACATTATCAAGGGAAACATCATCAGACACCCTATGAAAGGTCATCCTATAAAACTTTCAGTTAATGCCTCCTGTGAAACTTCCAATCTCATTTATGCTTTGAAATGTCCCTGCGGCAAATTATATGTCGGCAAGACTGAACGTAAGATTAAAACACGTTTGAACGAACACAAGTCAAACATACGGTTAAAACATGACAAGTCCAACGTAGCCATACATTTTGCCGAAGCAAGACACACCATCGCCCAACTCCAATTTATCATCCTTGAGACAGCTTCCAAAAAAGAAGGTATCAACATGAACAAATTCCTGCTTCAAAGAGAATTGGAATGGATTTATCGTCTTCAGACTCTTAAACCTCATGGTCTCAATGATCGTATAGAATTTAGCTGTTATCTCTAATTCTTGTTGTCTTTAATTCTTGTTTTCATGCATTGTTCCCATTTGCTTTCTTAACATTGTACACCCTTCCAATATGGCCGCCATAGTTCCCTTCTTAACCCGTCATCGATTTCCACACCCTCCCTTATGTCCATCCTTAGTTTCTACCCTTTTCACTCTCATTTAACGATCCCATGCAGCCGCGCAACTTAGGCGTCCAGCTTTCCTGAAGTAGTGAGCCTCACTACATGCGCTAAGAAGTAAGTCCACACCAGCACCGCTCGTGCTGATGATTCCGCGACCTTATTCCCTCACCGCCCGTTACCCCCGTCACGCGCTGACGCTACCCCGGTACCCATCACCTCCTTCACTACCCTAAACTTTATTTTGGCCCTCACCATTGATCGGCACTTTAACTTTCAATACCGACACTCCGTTTCATTCTCCCATTCTCACGGAAGTTTGTCTTCTCTCTAGCGCTCCTTGACAAAGGGCCACCCGCCCGAAATGCATCGGAGGCGTTCCCCCCGCATCACCGCTACTTTACTTTTGCAATGTTGACATTCCTGATATGATATAGAATATCGATGGATTGAACTTTATCTAATGTGATTAAAACACTTTCAAGTGGATACAAACCTTTATTGAATCATTGTTTTGAACTCCAACGTTGTGCCTCCATTAGGGGATGTATTTGCATCACGATGCATACACCACTTTGTACTCATACATTGTATCCACTGTGGGGTAAAATCCAAAAAATAGGTTCTACATATGTCATATGGGGGAGAATTTTAATACAGTATTAAACCCACAGTGCGACCGATCCCACGCCTCGACTATACACTATACCAGTGGGCAGCGAGCGCTTTGAGACACAAAAGACTCTAATTACCTACTGGACGCATGGAGGTAAAAGCATCCCATGCTGAAGGAAGGGACACACTATTCTGCAGTGCATATGACATGGGCCAGGTTGGACTATTTGATAGTGACAGTAAGTATGGCACACTGGCTTGAGAAGGCGAAACACTTAGCCCGCACCTACTTGGACCACTCCCCTGTGTTGGTGACCCTACTGTGGAATTTTAATTTGCGATCTGAACATCATCTGCGCCAGCTTGTCACCTATGTACTACATGCACGGCAGCTATTATGTATTACGTGCACGGCAGCCATTTTAGGTATCATGGTCTCCCTGTCCACGATCGATCGCCAGCACGTCCCTCTGACCCAGCAAGCATCCTCCGCGCACCCTGGCTCCCCCTCCCTCCTCCTCCTTATGAGCATGACCCTTCTGCATGACCCTGTCCTTGGGAGCCACGCCAGCGCCTGACCAACACCTCCTCTCCTCCCATGAATGCCCCTCTGTTGATAAACCTCCCTCCTGCGCTGGATTGTCCACGTGGCATGAATACCACTCCATTGATGGCCCCTCACCCCGTGTCCGACTGTCCACACAGGTCCGAGGCCATTGCCTAAGCCGGGAGATATCATTTACTGCCCTTTATTGTATGAGGTCGCTCTCCTTCAAAGGACCCTCTATTGATCCAGGCCTCCCCACCCCCTGTGATATGATCAGGCGCACACATCCTAAGACTCGACGGAACACTCAGCTGCGTGATGGTCCCCTCCTCTTATCAGCAGGTTGAGAACCTCTATTGTGAAGGTATATGGGGGTGGGATTGACACTAGGATTACGGGGATGTCTTTTTCTTGCCTCACAAAGATCTGATTGTATTAAAAGAAGGTCACATGCCATAAACCAGTGTATAAGAGGCCAGGCCTCCGAGAGGCTGTTAGAGCACCTCGACATGATACCTTGTTGTCTGATCTGGTGTGTTCTGCTCCGTCGGAATAAACTTCTGTTTCCTGCCTTCTGGTCTCCGGCGCCTGCCTTATTGCTTGGTAAACTTGAATGGTACAAGGGCGGTTAGCGCCGGGCAAATCTTGAGAAAGGTCCTAGCCCTACCTTTTTCTACAATTGGCGTCCCAAAGCGTGGGGCCCATCAGCGACACGTGGATCCAGTGGGAGAGGTCCCGATGACAGAGTGAACGACTGCAACGATCGGGAAGAGCTCGTGTCCGATAGACCCTCGTCTGACAGCCGATCATCCGACCTTCACTAGTTCTGAACAGACCTCTCTCGAGTGATCTACGGTCCTGACTGGGAACCATCAGGAGTGCCGCGAACAACACGAAGGAGAGAGGACGATCGGGCGCTGGATCCAGAGGACAGGAAACCGTCCATGCGGTCCGGGTAAGGTCGTGTAAACACGACAAATGAAGGAAAATTGTTTTTGTTTGGATAATACTAGTATTACGCTTTGTTGAAACCCTCTGGAGATTCACTGTCTGCAAACGGGGAAAAACAAACAGGCTCTCTCTTTGCAAGCAGTGAAGGATAGGTAACGCAGACTTTTGTCCCCATTGTAATCCGTCGTGCCTATCTTCCTCCCCCACTGTTTCCCGAACTATCGTTCGTGGATTATTGTCTGGAGATTCTTTGTCTGCAAACAGGGAAGAACAAGGCCTCTCTTTGCAGGTAGAGAAAGAGTGGGTAACGATAATTTTTCGTGCCCACTTATTCTCCCCACTGGATTGTTTGATTGGCCGATTATTCGGTATTGGTTCTTTTGAGGTATTCACGGCCTCCAAACAACGTAGAATAGAAATATTCTGTCTAGTCTTTGTCCGCCGTGATAAGATAGGTAGTGCAGACTTTTGTCCCCGTTGTAATCCGTCATGCCTGTCTTCTCCCCACTGGTTGGTAGCCTGTTTAGCCCGGACCGCTTATTAGAGATGAACCATCCAGCTCCACTGGAGGGCACCCCTAATAAGGACATGTTCACTAAGTATGGACTAGTCGCTATAGCTTACACTAAACTATGGCATAAATATACGAAAAAGAACCCTGAAAGTCAGTGGCCACTGATAGGTTCCTTTGACGAAAATAAAATAAAAACATTAGAAATAGCGCTCCAGAAGAATAAGACCACGCCCACTATGCTCGACAGTATCGGCATGTGGCGCAAAGAAACGGAACAGCGAAAGAAAAGAGAAGAAGCAAAAATAGGGAAAGAATTACGAAAGGCAGCCCATCTAGCCGCAAAGCAACTAGAAGAAGAAATAAAAGAAAGAAAGGAAACTATGCAAAACCAAGAATCAGGGTCGACAGGCCAATGTCCTGTTAGGACCCCCTCTGCGCTCTACCCTGAATTGCCCTCCAAACAACGAGCGAACGATGAGTTACTACTAGGTCCCCCAACCATCTACATGCCCCCTCCATATGCCCCCTGTCGACAAAACTTTCACGCTCCGAGTGGGAGCGAAAGCGATCTCAGCGCTAGTGCACCAGCCCTCACGGCCTTTGCACCAGCCACATTAACAACCTCATCAGACGACCCCGAGTCTAGCAAACAATCATCGGCCAGACTAAATAGGTTGAGCAAAGATGAGCGGGATGGGATCGACAAAATAGCAAAGACATTAGTAGAACGAAGGGAGAGCGAAGATTATACAATGAGCGTATATAATTCACATGCCGACAGCCACAGGCGGCATTTCATCTTGCGATTCAGCTACTACACCCTGAACGCGTATGAAGATAGGTATCAGAGTAAGGGACCCGCTGAATTAACAACACTGTATAGGAAAATTGATGTTGGAGATGGGACCGAACGTGAGGCGACGGAGCTCTTCATGCAGATGCTTGAGGTCTTCCGCCACCTCACAGAACAGAAACCAGAAGCCAAGGTTACGGTCTCTGGAACAACCTCGGCAGAAGTAGCCAATACTATGATGCCTATCAGAGAAGCGGCTCCTTACTGGATCCCGCCACGGGGCCAGGGAACGAGCGATGATATTAATAATGAAAATGCAAAGGGAAGGGTTGTGTACAATTGGGTTTACCAACCATGGGATCGACAAGATATCCTAACCTTTAAGCAAACCCTGCCCGACTTAAGAAAGAACCCGACAGCATTTTATACCGAATTAGGCACAGCCTTGGGTTCGACAATAATGACTTTAGCAGATATTGACTTGTTCTTTGGGCTATGTCTGCCAGCCGACGTGTGGAAGCAAATCCGGAAGGCTGACCACACGGATCTGTTTGGACATACCTGGGACCAACTCGGTAAACTAGACAGACAGCGAGAGCCGGGGAGTAAACCAGTGAAGGACATACTGGAACTCCCAGATAAAATAGTCCAGAAATTAAAAACACTGGTCCCGGAAAGAAAAGTAGACTGGTCGATAGTCACGGCCTGTCGACAGAAACCCCAGGAAGATGTGTCAGAATACTTCTCCCGATTTGAGACAGTGTTCTCCGACTACAGTGGCCAGGACATGACCACCGCAACCGGACAGCACCTGTATGTGCAAAATTATGTAAAGGGACTAACTCAAGAAGTCTCCCAAAAACTACAGACGAGTGAGAGTAGTTGGGGGGCCTCCAAACCCGCAGCCATCCTTCAGATGGCTCAGTATTACGAGCACCAAAAGAATGAGAATGATAGGGCATCCGAGAAGAAGAAGAAAGATTTAAAGGAAAGGGTAATGATAGCCCAGATACAGGGTATAGCGCTAGGACGGGAACATCAAAGGGGGAACTACCAATCAAACGCCCCCAGAGATCTACCTCCTAAGGATCACACCCCGACATCTCACACTGGACGGAGAGACATTAGCAATGAGCAATGCGCCTTCTGCAAAGGGTTCGGCCATTGGAAAACCCAGTGTCCGGTTTTGCTAGAGGTGAATAGAAATAGGGATTCCAGGGATGTGGCAGGTGGTCCAAGGAATAGAGTACAGGGACGAGGGAACTCCAACGACACTAACAATGACAGATCAGGAAGACTGAATACATTTGACCGTCCCCGACAGAATCAATATCAGCTATCCGAAGGTGAAAATGCCCCCGATTTTGCATAGGACTGCCAGGGGCAAGGGAGGGATCTAGTCGAGCTCTGTGTTGACCAGCAAGGTCCTTATGTCACCGCTAAGGTCTTGGGTACAGAGTCTCCATTCTTGGTAGACACTGGGGCGACACGTAGTGTGTTATCAAAACGACTGATTCCAAGGGCACCCTTGTCTGGCTCACACATAACGTCGATAGGATTCGATGGGACGCCCTCCACTAACCCCCTGTCCGTACCTATTACCTTTGACCTAGAAAACAACACTGCTGACGCGACATTTCTACTCTCCTCCAACTCCCCTGACGCCATTATGGGCATTGACTTACTGAAACATTTTCGAGCTACCATTAGGTGTTCCCCAGATGGAATACGAGTCATCCTGTACGACAACCCAGACATGGCCAGATCCCGTCCCCCACGACATATGTGCCCCATAACTGACTCTGACATGTCCTTGCTTGGCGCCCTGCCCCCGTACTTGTGGGCCAAAAACGACTCTGATGTGGGGCGAATGATGATTGATCCTATCCACATAACTGTACGACAGGACGCTATACTCCCGAAACTCCCGCAATATCGGATATCCCCAGAGGGTGAGAAGGCACTGGTAGCGATCATTCAGTCTCTGGTAGATGCAGGAGTGGTTGAAGAAGTGGTTAGCAACGTCTGCAACAGCCCAATCCTACCTATTGTTAAGAAGCAAGGTGAAGGAGATGAGAAAGCGTACCGCTTCATCATCGACTTACGAGAGATTAACAAAGTGGTTGTACCCCAATATCCTGTGGTCTCTGATATCACCACCATTCTGACCCTCATCCCGTCCACTGCCACCACCTTCTCTGTTATCGACCTTAAAAACGCATTTTTCTCTATCCCCATCCATCCAGACAGCCGTTATCTTTTCGGCTTCACTTTAAAATCTCGCTCGTACCGATTTTGTAGAGCTCCCCAGGGGTACACTGAAAGTCCCAGCATTTACAGCCAGGCTCTCAAAAGACAGCTGGATGCCTTCCAGCTACCAGAGGGAGTGGTGTTGATCCAATATGTCGATGATATCCTTTTGGCGGCCGACACCACCCCGCTTGCAACGACAGCCACCGTCCAACTCCTACACTTCCTTGCAGAAAATGGCCATAAAGTCTCCAAAAAGAAGTTACAGTTCTGCCAGCCACAAGTGACTTACCTAGGCCATCTTCTGTCCAAAGAAGGGAGGAAACTTACCCCTGACCGAATCCAAACCATCTTAGACACCCCCATCCCAAAAACACAAAAGCAGGTCCGCTCTTTGGTTGGCCTAACCTCTTTTTGCAGACAGTGGTTGCCTAATTACAGCCTCATTGTGAAACCATTACTTGCCCTGCTGACCAAAGATGTCCTCTCCCCGCTTCCTTGGACCACTGAGTGTCAAGCCTCCTTTAAGGAATTACGGGATGCACTCTGCTCAGCACCTGTCCTCGGAACGCCGGATTACTCCAAACCCTTCTCCCTCTTCATCCACGAAAGGGAGGGATGCGCATTGTCTGTCCTGACTCAATCGATTGGCCCCAAACAGCGCCCTTGTGCCTACTTCTCCGCCACTCTTGATCCTGTAGCCAGAGCCTTACCTGCCTGCCTTCGAGCAGTAGCTGCCGCTGCTGTCTCCATCCGTCAGAGCGAGGGAATCGTACTCTCCAACTCCCTCACTGTATTAGTGCCCCATGCAGTTGACACCCTTTTGAACCAGACAAAGACCCAACACCTGACTAGCGCACGACTGACAGGGTACGAGTTGACTCTGCTTGCACCCCACATCACACTAAAGAGATGCACGACTTTGAATCCTGCCACATTGTTACCCCTGCCTGAAAACGACCCCGACGCTCCTCCCATACACGACTGTGTGACCCTCACAGACGAACAGACTAGGAGTAGGGTTGATCTCCGAGACACTGCTTTTCCTGACCCCGATGGAGAGCTATGGGTAGACGGCTCATGCATTAAACTCCCAGATGGCACCACTTCAGCTGCCTATGCAGTCACGACAGCCCGAACAGTAGTTGAGACAGCCTGCATCACACAACGATCCGCCCAGGCAGCAGAGCTGATAGCCCTCACCCGAGCATGCATCATAGCCGCAGGGACCACCGCGAACGTATATACGGACAGCCAGTATGCCTTCGGAGTGGTCCACCATTTTGGGCTCCTGTGGAGGGAGAGGGGATTCCTGACGTCCCACGGTACCCCAATCCTCCACGGAGATTTAGTGTCCGCTCTGATTGAGGCAGTTCTCCTCCCCAAACGATTAGCGGTGATCAAATGTCAGGCACACAAAAGAGTGACAGACTTAGTCGGACAAGGGAATGCATTAGCCGACATCACTGCACGAACCACAGCTGAGAATAGGACAGTGACACGCATATATGTGACTAGGTCACAAGCAGAAAAATGGAGTGACACAAGGGAAATGATCAGAGACATACAGTCGGCCAGCACCCCTCACGAATTGACTAAATGGGCAAGGGTGGGTTTGAAGGACGAAGAGGGTTGCTGGCGAACAAAAGATGCAAACAAATGGTTGCTGCCCGACTCATATCTGATTCCCATACTGACAATGGCACATTCCCCCGCACACATAGGATCTGCACCCATGATCGAACTCATTTCCAAAGTCTGGCACAATGACAAAATCCCCGACTCAGCCAGACGCCTAGTTCAGCAGTGCCTTATCTGTCTGCAACACAACCCCGGGAAAGGAACTGTAGTACCCCGGGGAGGGTTTGGGACCCCCAATCACCCCTTTGAGGTCCTTCAGATGGACTACATCCAACTAGAGAGATGCCAAAACCTGAAGTATGTACTAGTCATCGTATGTGCCTTCAGCAAATGGGTGGAGGCCTATCCAACCCGTGACAACACTGCCATGACTACTGCCAAAGTACTACTGAAGGAATTCTTCCCTCGCTATGGCCTTTGTCGAATTTTATGGAGCGACAATGGCCCCCACTTCATAGCTGAGGTTATCCAACTAATCCTAAAGGGGTTGGGGGTGAAGCAACGGTTTCATGCGGTCTTCCACCCCCAATCCGCTGGTCTAGTGGAACGCCATAATGCCACGCTGAAGCTGAAACTGGCAAAAATAGTGGCCACCACTGGACTTAACTGGCCGGATGCCCTCCCACTGGCTTTGTTATCGATGCGCTCCACCCCCACCAAGCACCATTTGACCCCCTACGAGGTCGTGTTTGGGCGTCCGATGAATCTCTGGACTGCCCCCAAACCGACCTCCATTCATGACGTCCCAGACGTCCTACTATCTGATTATTTGTGCAAGTTAACTAAAACGTTGTCTGTCATTCATCAACAGGTGCAGCAAGCTATCCCCGATGCTTCCAGGGGCCCCGGCCACGACATCCAACCGGGAGATTTCGTATTGATATGAAATTTCCAGCGAGCCAAGAGTCTGAAACCCCGGTGGACGTGCCCCTGGCAAGTGCTGATCACCACCCGAACGGCACTCCGAGTGGAGGGGAAGAAGCACTGGCTGCACGCGCATCATTGCCGAAAAGTCTCTGCAAACCTGGCCACGACAGAAAACGTCAGCACCCAAGAAGAGCTCCTGAGCAAAGACCGACCGATATTGGACTGTTATCCCGATACTGGGGCACTCGAACTTGCAAAATTCTCCGATCCCACTGTGCCATCCAGAGAAGGGTATTTCCTGCGTCGAAAGGAGGGAGTTTCGGCTAAGTAGGCCACGGACTAAGTTAAATCTCAGAACGGTGACCTAAACACAGTCAAGGGTTGCCGGGAGAGAAGCTAAACGAGGTCTGTGGTTCTGCCCGCTACCGAGCTCCCTTGAAGGTGATGGAAGCGCCAGATAAGAAGATGATGGAAGCGCCAGATAGGAAGATGATGGAAGCAACAGGAAATACCCAGTATAGAAATCCAAAGACTGACAACTTGCACAAATCAAAGACAATCGCACTCTTTATTGTCTTCCTCTTCTGCCTCCTCCTCATGACCTCCTTCTGGATTCTGGAGGAAAGCACACCGGCTCATGAGGCATTGCTACCTACTGCACAGCCGACCCCCCTGAAAGAGCATCACCTAATCTCTCTGTCGCCTCAGCTCCGAGAAAGGCGCAGGGAATTCTGGAACAATTCCTTCGTGCAACTGTTGCACCAACACAACATTGCTGCAAATGCTACGAACTGTTGGATCTGCGGGTTTCTCCCGCATGCCACTGGACACTCTATTCCCTTCATCCCTTCACCCTTCTCAGTTCACGGCTCTTGCCTCGCCTGGCTGATCCTCATGCAAGAGAGCCACAAGGACAACGCCACCTCCGGCCGGACAGTGTCACACTTCTACTCTGGGTTCTGGCTGAATAGAACCGGAAAGACTCCTGCTGCCCTGTGTCCTGCGCTCACAGGCGCCACCTTCATCAAAAACATTCCAGCCAAAGAACGAGTCGAAGTACAGGTGCTCCACAATCCAGCCAGGACCACCTTCTCTCATCTACAAAAACAAACTACCGCTACACTGACTGTGGCTCTGTCTGTCATCAATGTCACAGGTCTTGTGTGTCTCGAAGGCCATGGAACGCAGCTGGTGGGTCACAGCGCCTGCCAGACCACCAGAACATTGGACTCAGCTGACCCCCCTTCCTTTGTTGCTTCTCCAAACATGTACTTTGTGTGTGGCACCAAGGCCTACACCTGGCTCCCGAAGGGTTGGAAGGGTACCTGTTACATTGCCTTCGTTCTCCCACCCACATATGTAGCCCCTGCCAACCATCACAGGCAGAGGCGTGCAGACGACCTTGGACAAGCCGACTCCACCGGAGCACAGTTCCTAGATGCAGCAAAGGGACTTGTTCCTCTGTGGGGCCCAATGGCAAACAGCCGTGCTATCCGGCACCTGACCCAGGCAGTAGAAACAACGATCAACATCACTGCTGGTATCCTCGCCAACAACACTGCGGAACTTCAGGCGGTCCGCCTCGTGACCCTCCAAAATAGACTTGTCCTAGACGTGGTCCTAGCCGACCGAGGAGGAGCGTGCCGCATCATCGGATCCAGCTGCTGCACATACGTGCCTGACAACTCGCCTTCAGTCTACAAAGCCATTGAACACCTCCACAGACTTTCCTCAGAGGTTCACCAAGAACAAGAAGGATGGTCACTTGGGAGCTGGTTTTGGGACACCTTGAAGAATTGGGGTTGGAAGTTGTTTTCCTTCGTGCTGATACCTGTTGTGATCTTATGTGGGTGTTGTTTAGGTATCCAATGTCTGCCACCTTTGTGCGGCCTTGTTTCTAACTGTATGTGCCCAAAGACTTTGGACTTCCGAAATGAGCACATGAGTCCCCTCTATGAAGTAGAAATACGTGGCCTTATGGGGATAAATCCAAACTGACAAGTTGGCGAGATATGTTAAAAGGGAGGACTGTGGAATTTTAATTTGCGATCTGAACATCATCTGCGCCAGCTTGTCACCTATGTACTACATGCACGGCAGCTATTATGTATTACGTGCACGGCAGCCATTTTAGGTATCATGGTCTCCCTGTCCACGATCGATCGCCAGCACGTCCCTCTGACCCAGCAAGCATCCTCCGCGCACCCTGGCTCCCCCTCCCTCCTCCTCCTTATGAGCATGACCCTTCTGCATGACCCTGTCCTTGGGAGCCACGCCAGCGCCTGACCAACACCTCCTCTCCTCCCATGAATGCCCCTCTGTTGATAAACCTCCCTCCTGCGCTGGATTGTCCACGTGGCATGAATACCACTCCATTGATGGCCCCTCACCCCGTGTCCGACTGTCCACACAGGTCCGAGGCCATTGCCTAAGCCGGGAGATATCATTTACTGCCCTTTATTGTATGAGGTCGCTCTCCTTCAAAGGACCCTCTATTGATCCAGGCCTCCCCACCAGCTGTGATATGATCAGGCGCACACATCCTAAGACTCGACGGAACACTCAGCTGCGTGATGGTCCCCTCCTCTTATCAGCAGGTTGAGAACCTCTATTGTGAAGGTATATGGGGGTGGGATTGACACTAGGATTACGGGGATGTCTTTTTCTTGCCTCACAAAGATCTGATTGTATTAAAAGAAGGTCACATGCCATAAACCAGTGTATAAGAGGCCAGGCCTCCGAGAGGCTGTTGGAGCACCTCGACATGATACCTTGTTGTCTGATCTGATGTGTTCTACTCCGTCGGAATAAACTTCTGTTTCCTGCCTTCTGGTCTCCGGCGCCTGCCTCATTGCTTGGTAAACTTGAATGGTACAAGGGCGGTTAGCGCCGGGCAAATCTTGAGAAAGGTCCTAGCCCTACCTTTTTCTACACTATGAACCCCGATGGACCAGGCCCCTTACATTAACTGGCGGCTAAACCCTCTGCACCTACAAGACGCGGTATTTAAGATGGAAATAGATCAGGAAATCAAAGACTTCTTTGAGAGAAATATAGACTCAATATCAAGCTTGACAACATTATGGGAAGCATTCAATGTTACGGCGTGGGGGTGGTGTATCTCTAAAGGGGGGTATTCTTAAAGATTTACGCAGGGATTTGCACAGGCTGGAGGGAGAGTTAAAATCGTTCAAAAGAGAAATAGCAGCTGGAGGAGAGGTGGGAGCTCAGAAGGCCAAATTGAGAGGGAAAATGATGGAATATGAAGAATTAGCTGATCGGGAACGTATATTTAGAGGGAAACCCTATGTGGCACGGATTTATGGGGAAGGGGACCGGCAGGGGAAAGCCTTAGCAAATGCAATGCGCCCACCCAAGTTTGCTAACTACATAGCAGAAATACATGACGAACAAGGTCAGGTACAAAGGAACCTCCCAGTACAGATGAATACCTTTGTAGCTTGCTATACAAAGCTCTATACCTCACAGAGAGGTCCCCCCCCGGACTTGGAGAGTTATTTCGAAGACACAGCCTTAGCGTGGCTGGGGGACACCCAATGGAATTTTTTAAACCTAGGTTTGGAGATGGACGAGATTACGGAGGCAATTATGCGCATGCAGTCAGGGAAAGCGCCGGGGTCTGATGGACTGCATGTCAAGTTTTACAAAACCTATGTGACAATTCTTGCACCGATTCTGAAAGCAGTGTATTATGAAGTGTTAGAGGAGGGGATCCTGCCGGCTACTATGAAGGAAGCCCAAATAATCTCTTTATTGAAACCCGGTAAATCCCCGACCAGTTATGAGTCATATCGGCCCCTTTTGCTCCTAAATTGCGACACCAAAATTTTAGCAAAAGTATTGGCAACAGGATTTAATCTCCTATTTGAATGACTGGTGTTGCCTGATCAGGCAGGGTTTGTCCCAAACAGAGCAACATCCCACAATCTTAGGACCCTACTGGCGGTACTGCAAGATATTGACCCGAATAGTGCTGCGGTGGCTGTCTTTTTAGACGCCACCAAAGTATTTGACTCAGTAGAATGTGATTACCTGAAGGGGATGCTTAGTTACATAGGAATGCCAGACTTCTTCTTACACTGGATACAACTGTTGTACACACGACCACGGGCCATGGTGATGCTAAATGGAGCCAGGTCTGATGCATTTGTCATAACTAGGGGCACGTGACAGGGGTGTCCGCTTTTCCCAATATTATTCGCTTTGGCAATCAAACCCTTGGCAGCAAAACTGAGACAACACCACATCCACAGAGCACTGGTGTACGGCTCATATGGGGGGGGTCAGCAGGCACAGTTGAGTTTGGCCACACTGATGCTGCCGTATCATCAAGGGGGATATGATGTCCCCAATTTTGAGCAGTATTACTACTGCGCACAGGCACACTTCACAGTATATTGGTTCTACCCACCACCTTTCATGCCCCACCTAGCGGTGGAGGATGGGTATATGGGCCCGATTCCCCCAGGGGGATATCTGTTCACACAGGCAAAAGAAAGAGAGAGGGACTTGTCTACAGTGGATTGCACAGTGGCCGCATGGAGATGGATTGCACGCAAGGGTGGGATATCACTGATGTATTCTCCTAGAGTGCTGCGGGAGCGCCTCCCGCTTCTGCCACTTACCAATGAGGGGATGTGCCGCAAAATGCTAGACAAACTGCAGTATATGACCTGGGGAGACCTATATGTGGAGGGGAAATTTCGAACGAAAGATCAATTCTTTGAGAAGCAGGAACCCACATTCATGGATATGTTTATGTACACCCGACTCAGACAGAGTGTGAAAGCTGCAACCTCGGACTTTCCGACAAAGCCTGACATTGTTGTGCCCCTACACCTCTTCTTGCAAGTCGAAGCACCCAAGCATCCCATATCTTTGTTGTATAAACAGGTGAGAAGTGCACCCCCCTCTCAACTTGTGAGAGCCAGGAGGGAATGGGATAACGATCTCGATGATCCCCACACGGATGAACAATGGGAAGTGTGCTGTATTCAGACAGAAGCTGTCACCAGTACCAACAGCCTACGCTTAATACACTATACATTTTTACAGAGGCTTTATTATACCCCAGTTGGGTTATACAGGTTCCACCTAAGGGAAGATGACAGATGTACGGCGTGCGGCAGGGAAGGGGCTGATTTCATGCACTTAGAATGGCAGTGTCCACGGGTTGCGGTCTATTGGGAGGAGGTTTTCGTAGGCCTTACACACATGCTTGGAGTACAGATAGAACCTTCCCCACTCAAGGCCCTTCTGGGATTGACTGGAGACATCGGGACAGTACACAGGAAGTTCTTGGCAATGGGAGTGTTACTTGTACGACGACAGGTGCCTCGCAGATGGGGGAGAGGCAGATCTCCTAAATTCAAAGATTGGATCCATGACCTAACTACTTGGCAGGAACAATTGCACACATATGCAGAGCAGTTGCCGTTGAAGTCCCGTCCTAAGGACATTTGGGGGCTTGATGGATTACCTTTTAGCACAACACACTGATAGTGATGAAACCCGGGGGGAGGAGGAAGTATCTGTGGGGAGCATTGAGAATGTCTAGAGGGATAAGCTGGGAGAGCGCCTAGGATAAGGGTTCCTACTACAGGAAACATGCTGGAGTGGTCTCAGGTAGGAGGTGGTTTATGACCCACGTATGGACTGTAAGAGACATGGAAATGCCTTCAGACCTGGACACTGAGTTCCAAGACAATGTTTGTGATTACTACTGTCATGCTTAGCTCTGCCATAGTAAAAAAGGGAGGGGACATAGGTTGGGGTGTGTTAATGAGGGGTTGGGGGAGGGTTGAAGGGGGGAATACTTGGCTGGAACACCGAATGTTAACATTATTAGTGCCAAAATAATGGTTGTGGTATTATGATAATTGCAAGCTGATAATGTACTGTGAACATCTTTGCGTTTCTATAATAAAGGTTTTTGAAACTAAATATATTAGCGCTGCTTTACCGCGGTGGTAACTGTTTACTGGGCAGACGGTGTAATGTGGCCACCCGCAGAAAAACCCACGTAGGAGCAGAGCACATACCTAATCTGGAGGATTGCACTGCAGTGTGCACCCTTCTGCCCTCACATCCCCGACTCCGACCCTCGGGCCCCAGAGTCCCACATCCCACTGACGCTAACTATCCCCAGTCACGAGGATAGGCAGCCTGTCCGTCTCACTCTTCAGCCCTGGATGCACATAATGAGCCGAGCCCCAGTGCAGTGGTATTTGTGTAGGACATTTGCAGCTCGCTATACATGTGGGGGGGGGGGGTGTCGGGCAATGGTGGGGGGCGTTTAAAAATAAAGTTTAAAAAAAAAGTTACAACTTACCTGACCACCGCCGGGTCCGCCGGGTCCGCCGGGTCTGCTGTGTGTTCCTGTGCCGGACTCCGCCGCTGCGTTGGAGCCTTCGTGAGTGTCTGGTGCACCGTGCAACCCCTCTCAACCAATCCAGATGCTGCTCCAGCAGCTCCAGGATTGGCTAGAGCACAGACTGTCTCTTCCCATAGGAGACAGGGGGCTGCGCCCACTGGCCAGTAGCAGCCCTCCTTCGCTCTCCTAATGCAGGGCACTGCAGGCTATACTAGTGCACATGTTCGGGCTGGTCAGAAAAATGATCAGCCCGAACCTGAACATGCACACTGGGCCTGCTCTGCTGCTGTCACTCAGTGAAATCAACTACAAACCCAACCCTCCAGTGCTGCCCCACCGGCTTCAACAACGCGTCCTCCTGACTGACTCGGATTTCGAGTCAGGATGCGCCTGGCGGTGAAGTTATTATTCCTCCGTGGCCATGTGGTTAGTGGGGAAACGCCCCAACGCCCCAATGGACCCATGGCCCCTGGACAATCACACTTTCTTTCAAGTTACTAGTGTCAAATCACTGTCCTTGGTGCTCTAGCAATGCAGCCAAACTTATCTAAGGTCCATCTCAGGAAACGAATAGAGCAAAAGAGATTCAGACTGTGAAAATGTCACCTCTCACAGCAATGCACCAAACACCTCCTCATGTTCTAAGGAAAACTTAATGCTGAGTATATATCAGGGTGTGACCCCCTTTTATACATGGAGCCACCCAAGCTGGATGCCACTCAAGAAATTCTTGGATTTGTCCGTAAAGTCCTGATAAGGGTACCATGTTCTGTACTCTTTTAGCGAGCTTAGACTACTGTGCTACACAGGCACTTTTTGATGAATTATTGACTTCTTGTTATTTAAAGTAAAATTACCAGTTTGAGGTGAGTGATATTGTTCTTGGTTTTCCTGACACTCTCTATTTTGCCCAATATTTTGTCTACCGGTTTAGCTATAGTTTAAAGGTAAGCCTCCTCCCTCCCATGCCAATTTTTTAAAAATATGTTTGTATCAACAGATCCTCTGTCTTCAGAACCTCCCATATTTGTTTCAGTGCTGATTCTCCCCCTCCCTCGTGAGGACCCCATCAAATAGCCCAACATGGGAAGAACCAACAACAATAGTTTTGGGTTAGTTATCACTTTTTTTTGCTAAGTAGGAACACATGAATTTGATTGATTACCAGTTCCAGTTATATGATACAAGTAATCAACCTCATGCAATTTACTTTCTGTTTTTTTTTTAATGAAACCACCATTTATCACTTGTATTTGTTACACAGGAGTAGGATTCCATCACCTCACAATACTTTCAATGCCATCTTGGCATTCAATAAATACTTCATTAAATATTATATGTATTAATATTATTATTATTATTTAAGAAGTACATAAAATCCATATCTACAAACAGGCATAGGATCTGGACTCATTGAAAAAATAGCCCTGCACTACACCATTCACGATTTACAATGTCAGTTTCAAATTTTCAAACCAATACAGTAAAAAAAAAATGCAAAGTCTAATACACAAAAGGTTGTCGTTTCAAAATTCTAAACTGAAGTTAAAAATGTTAATGAGCCTTTTCTGTTTGTTTCACTTGCGAATCATACGAGGCTTTGCCCTGTTTCATGTGGTTCTGGTTAAAAACACTGGGGCATATTAGCAAGGGCCAGATCGCCACTTTATCAGCACTTTTTGCCGATAAAGCCGCAATTTTTTTATCACCCAATTACCAAGCTGACGCTAACAGCAGTTAGCGACAGCTTCCAGGCAATAGCGATCGGTTTGGGGCCTGCTTTGCATGTCAGCAGTATTTATCGCTAATGGCATGCAAAGTGGGGGTACCCAAACTGGTAGAGACTGAAAGCAGTCGCTAACACAGCTATCGCCTATTAGCAATACCTACGAAGCGATGAAAAACGTGCGGAAACCGCGATTAGAGCCATGATTTTACACCTGGTAAAAACCTGACTTAGCCATAATAGTCAATGGGAGGGGGATTCTACGGCTTAGTCCCCACCTGCCTATTAGCGAGATTTTCCTTAGCAATACGATTTTTATCGCTGGAAATCTCACGTTAAAAATGGGATTCGCTGCTATCGCTGGATTTTTTAGCACCGTGGAGATAAATGTTGGTAATACTGCGTTATCTCCACGATAAAGTCCAGCAATAGGATGGAATAAAAGAATCGCGCTAAGCGCGGTTTGCTATAATAATGGCAAGTTGTTGGTAATAGCAACAACTAGCATTGTCAGAGGCAATAGGAAATTCATCAAAATAAAGTATCACGAAAACATTCTAGTGTTCTCCTTTTTGATTTTATTCCAACATGAGGTCGAGCCTTTTTCCTCCATCAGAATGTCCAAGAAGCTGAAACATAACATAGCATGACTTATCATAATAGTATAGGCAAATGCAAGCTTTACTAAAAGGAAAATCAGCTGTATTGAGCAATCAATTTCAAATGTTTTTGAATTAAATGGGAAGAAACACTGAGACATTGTTGGTCTTCTAACTAAATATTTATGAGTAAATAACAATTTAAAAAAGTAAGTATTTTATATTATGCATCTATGAAGTTTATTTGGGTTCAGAAAATAATTATGATTCTAATTGAAGTTATTTGTTTTTATTGTGGTTATTTGTTGTTTAATAAAGTGCATACTTTATATCCTTTGTAACAACAATGTATTAGGCATGGATAATGGATTAATTATAGATAACTTAACAATTTAAGATGTACAGCATGCTATATTCACATAAATTGTTAAATATGCACTAATTGTCCATTACAGGTAATATTTAATACCCCTCACCATGATTTTATTGCTTGCTCTTAATGCCTTGACTCGTTAGTGTCTGACACTTTGAAACAGACACTAATCCTCTCAACCTGTGTCCTCCTAGAATGCACCCTCCAGGTTTAAAACGTTAGTTTTGAGCGCTAGTTGCCCCGCGTCACTCATTGATTCCCTTCTTTCCATGAGATTGGCATATCTTCCATTCCAGATTCCTTCCCTCTTTCCACTGTTAGCAGATATCTGTTAAATATTACAGTTCAAGAATGTTAAAACAAACAGTGTTACAGGAAAGGTAACGCTGGCTATGCAAGCAGGCCTGCATACATATCTTTGGTGACTTTGTTAAATTGTATTTTAAATGGTCCAGAAAAGTAATGTACAAAACCACTTTTACACTAATTAACTAGGATCAATAAGATATATTTCTGCCTGCAATAAAAATACAGAGTTTATATACATTCATAAACGTTTACGACCATTCCGGGAATGTAAACTCTTGCAATCACATATGGTGTTGAGGGACCTGTGGTTTTCAATACATTTGTGTAAGATTATAGAAACCGAGACGTGTGAATGATTGAATTTCAAATTGTAAAATCATATTATGGGGTAGTTTTGACAAAAATATACATAGTGCAAATTCCATAGCAACAAATAGAAAATTAGATCATATAGTTATGTATGTGAAAAGTAGTAAATTATTTTGATAATGATAGTATGGAGAAGTAAACATTCTATTGAGGAAAGTTTGCACTAATGCAGTTATATTTCACTGCAAGTAAAATAGTGCGTGCTACATGAGCAGCCATTCTAATGATGAAGGTGCTCGGGTCGACTAGTCCTTGGCAATATGTTTGCTAGCTTAAGGGCGGAGATAGGTAGGATACACCACTGTGCAAAATCATCCGAACTCCCTCATGTTTGTCTTGAGATGTCACAGGGTGTTTACATAGGTAAGTGTTTACCATTACCACAGGCACCTTGACGCTGTTTGTATGCAGGCAGCCTAGTGGGGTATTGACCTTAAACGATGGAGAATGAAGTCATGTGCCTCTCAGCCTTCAACTTGCATCTGTTCAGTGGCGCAGCCTGGGGCTCAAGGGTCCTAGTGCAAGTAGTGAAACCAGGGCCCCCCAGCGGTATTAAAATACTGCTATAAATGAGGTGCAGCGCACCCATCACACCCCGGCACCTGCTGCTGTAATGTAATTTACCTGCTCCAAGTACCTCATTCTACTCGTCTTTCCTTCTCCCCTCCCCACCCAACTGTCCTCTCATCTCCCTCATCCATTTAAAGCTCTCCTCTACATCCCCTTCCTCACTCTCTCACCCCCTTTTCTGTCTCTGACTCATCCTCACCTCCTTCCTCCACTCTCTCCTTATTTCCGATTCCTTGGTCTTACTCTTCTTTGCACCTTTTGCTCATCCTTATCTCTTTTCTCTTTCTTGCTCAACCTTATTTCCTTCTCCAAACTGTCATCATTTCGTGCCCTCCTCCCAGTTCTTTCACTTTCTCCATTTCTTCCTCTGTACCACCTCCCCTGAAAGGTAAACACCGTCGAGACACTTTTTTTGTTTACATTTATTTATGGATTTTTTTAAAATTCAATAACAGATGTTACACATGTGCACATATTGGTGTTAAACACATAGAGGTCCCAATAACATGCCTATGATGTTGGTGGTGTGTTTTCTGTGCGCAACATGTGGGGTGTGTGGTAGGAGGGAGGTCGGGGAGGGAAACGTGGAACAGGAAAGGGAGAGATGGTAAACAGGTAGGCGAAGTATTAACTGTTGGCCAACCAAGTACTCTGTTGCCCTCCAGTGCTTGTGCCCTATTCATGCATTGGATCATTTTTTCTTATAATTGGTATCTTATTGTTGTGTGGTAAAGTCTCCACATTACATGTTGGTTGAAATGCACCCTGGATATGTGCGTAAGGCATTTAAGATATTAGATCACCTGGAGCTCTCTCTGATAGGCCACACGGTTGCCCACATTGCTCCACGCTGTTTGCTAGTGTCTGCGCCCTATCAGGGTCCATGGAAGTCTCCTGGGGTTCACCGTTGAGCTCCTTGCATGTATATACAAACAAAAATGAGGGCAGGCAGCCTCAGAAATAACATCAACTGGTGCAAGGAAGACTGGAACCCCTCCAAACCCCTGGGCCCGCTACATTGCAATGGTTGCACCAATGGTAGCTTAGCCCCTTCTTCTGTTTCGTATTCCTTCCAATAAAATCGTGTTGTCTTATCTTGAAAGCATTGGTCTCTTCTTAGGTTTGTAGCGCCTACTGTTCTTGCAAAAGTGTTCAGTCTCCTCTATATCACGGTTCATGTGCTTCATGAACCCATAATACCTTAGTTCTAATGTCATGGTCACCACAGAGATCTCTGTAAGGCGGATTGCTCGTGTGACTTACTCCCAACTCAACTGATAATGCGAAGATGATGCATATGTGCTGTACCTGTACATTTTCTTTGAATGTGGCATAGGAGAGCTTGTGTCAACAACTTCCATCAAGTGATGCTCACTGATGTTGTGTGGTTTCGTGTGTTATATAGTTGAACTAAAATGTAATTAAAATGACAAACTAACTTTGTGTGGGCCCTTTTCCACTACCAGACAAACGTCCAACAGGGGAGCTAACAGTATCGAACAAACCTGAAGATTTACGACTACCAAACAACTGTAAATCACACACTTTATTGTAATTTTTGAAGTGGCATTTTCAGAACAAAATGTCTAGGCGTGATGTTGGGCTGACATCAATACCGAAGTCTGTTGTCGGAACCCCGTTCAGAGGGCCACGTGGCACACACAGGCTACTGGACCAGACTGTGGTGGCTGAGGCCTTTTACTCCTAATGTTCCAGAGATGACCTAATATGGATTTTGAAAGCAAAAAGAACAGATGAATGACGGCATGCAGAACAAAGCACACATTCACCACCAGTCACAGAGATCTGGGTTTAATCCATAGTTTTTTTGCTCACCACGCCATCCTGTTGGGACTGAGCCATATGAAAATCAGTCTTGACCCTGCTCCTCATGGGACCAGTCCAGCCTCAACTGCTGGCAATATCCTCCCTGGACCGGAAACAAGCATCCTTTGACCGGTTTCAGGGTATAACCCCCTATCAGCTAGGCTAGCTTGAATCGAGTGGAACAGGGAGCACGAGACCCACTCCTGGGTTTACCATTTACACTTAGGACAACAAAAGCAAAAAGAACGGATAATAGACAGAATGCTAAACAATGCAAACATTCACCCTCAGGGTTTAATCCATAGATTTTTTGCTTACCACCCAGTTTGTACCCAGCCACTTGCAAATCCGTCTTGACCCTTCTCCTCAAGGAAACAGTCCAGCCCGAACTGCCACGCTAGGTCCTCCCTGGGCTGGAAACAAGCATCCAAGGATTGGTTTCGGAGTATCAGCCCTCATCAGCCAGGTTACCTTAAATCCAGTGTCACAGTGAGCACAGGACCCACATCTGGGCATACCCTTCCAACTTAGGGCAACAAAAGCAAAAAGAACAGTTGATGGCTTGAATGCTGACCAATGCAAACATTCATCCCCAGAGATCTGGGATTAATCCATCATTATTTTGCTCTCCACGCCACCACAGTTTAGACAGAGCTATATGCAAATCAATGCCATAACCATCCTGTCCACTTGCTCTCTCCATCTTGATCCGTCATATGCACCTGGAAACCCTTTTTGGGTATCTGTTGAGCACTATAAATTTAAAAACTAAACTAAACTAAACTGCTTTGCGTTCTCTTGTCACTTAGGGGTCAGTCAGAGCAGATCTCGTTGGGCATGCTTGACCCACTGGTCACATCCTCACTCTAGTCCAAGGTAACAACTCCAAATCCTTTGCAAGTTAGTACCGACAGCCCCTCTTGGCTTACGGGTTTGCCCTAGTACCACAGTACTTCCACCAACATAGACTCTTCTAGTGCAATCACCCACACCACAGCAACCTGGGTCGTCGCTAAGGCATTGATGAATCCTGGCACGCTGGTCAAATAAACATTTTCACAGTGGCCCTCTCAGGCATAAGGGCTCACCGTTACATGGCAGTTCATTCTTAGCGCTCCTTGCAAAGCACTAGTTGCATGGCTCACTCTACGGTGGTCCTCTCCTGGCATACAGGGGCCGCCAAAACAATTCTCTACATGGTCTACTGACCAATAGATGCATAGCCAATTCCTCACACCTTGCACAGGATATTCACATTGACAGTGGCAGCCTGGTGATGGTGAGCACGGTATGGTGGTAGGATGGGGTGGTACGGTGGGAAGTTGGTGTAGGGGTGTAAGTGGCAAACAATGGAATAGTGAAAATAAAATAAATGAATAAAACCACTTGGCTTGCGCTCGCTGCCTTGCCAATGGAGTGAGTGCAAGGTAAGTGGATTTATTTATTTTATTTTTACTATTCTGTCATTTGTCACTTCCACCCCCCAAGCCCCTCCTCACTGCACTTAACTGCACAGGCTGCCACTGCTCACAGAAGGGCTTCCTACTGGACCACCCTCCCACCAATGTTCTCCTTTTCCTCACAGGGGACACTGGTCTTCGCAAGTAGGCATGCAGTGGTAATTCAGGCTCCAAGGCAGGGAATTTTGATTTTCTTTGGATGGTGCCTTATCACCCAGGAGGGAGACTAGAAGGCCTGGGACCCCAGTCCTGGTCACAGACAGAAGTCTTGCAGAGCTTCCCCTTCTCACACAGCCCATCTGGCTGTTGGGCAGATGCCAACATTTTGGGGTCTATACCTCCCCTTCCTTTTCCAGTCACAAAATGTGATTTAGGGTCTGAGTTTTTGAAATTTTGTGTTGAGGTTCTGCTTCTTTTGAAGTGTGCATTTCTCTTTTTCATCTTTCCTCCTGAAAGGATGTCTGTCACAGCAGGCAAGACTACAAAACTGATTGACCCAGAACATAATTCATGGGAGTGGCCAGATTATAAAGCACAGAATTGTTCAAAAAGGTGAGTGAGCATGTAGGCCTAACTCTAGTGACACAGGGTAAAAAGGACCTGTTCACTACTACTGATCTCTACACTGTGTGCTGCCACCCCTGCGCCTGTGCTGCTTAACTCTTTATGAAGGTGGTAACCTTTGACCTCTATGAGGGTTTGAGCGCCGCTTCCAAGTCCAACAAGACCACAATCCATGATGCAGGCCTATGTCATTGCACAAACACATGATCTGTGTTTGCCTATGGTAAAAGAAAAATCAGCAGTACAATTGGGCACTCAGGGCAGAGGTACACGTGTTCAACCAAGCAGAGGACTTTTCAGTCTCAACATCTATATTTAGGGAAATTGTGCTGAAAATGCACTACATTGTCTTCATTTTATCGATAATATCTTGGGTCAACTGGACCCCGAAGCTCCTGCAGAGGATCTGGATAGCATGGTACATCATAAAAGTACCAGGACATGTAATGAACACTCTTCAACAAGTCTTTTAGCAACTTTTTATGGACCTTGTGCAATAAAGAGCCATTGTGGCCTCATTTTTAGGACTAGCATACCAGTCAGTGGAAGCAATCTGGTTGTAAAAAACATATTGGGGGCTTGGCTATATTGTTGCTCTCATTTACATGCTTTTTAATCGACGGCCTGCCTTGTCTATCTTGTGCCTGTCTATTTTTGGATTGTCTGCAGCACTTCAGAATAGTGTTTTCAATCAGTCTCCCTAGTGTGCCTCTCTTTCCCCTCCACGCTCACTGTTGCTTTAAGCCATCCTCTAGGGCAGTGGTTTTCAAACATTTTGATGCCCTGCCCCCATGAGGAAAAAATCATCTAGGACCCCACAAACATTTTCTTAAGTATTCTCTTAAATTAGCAGTGTTTAAATATGTCTAAACTTATTAAAACATTGCAATTAAGTTCTGTTACTGTTACTGTTTTACAAATGCAATCAAATACCTCTTCTGGTCAGGCTAGCCTTACTAATGTGTAAAAGTATCCACTCACAGCTAGGATATAAATGATAAAATATTAGTGATGACCCATCACTGAGAGAATTACTACCATTCATTTTTTTCCGCTTAAAAGAAAGCACTGTTACCAGCATAATGCTTCTTTTTCAGTGAGCCTGGCACCCCTGCACCTCCCCGCGATCACTTGAGCCCCCCCCCCCCAGAGGTCCCACTCCCCAGTTTGAAAACACCTGCTGTAGGTGGTGTTAATTTGAGCTGTAAAGGGGTTGGATGTCTGTTGTTCTTTTTTTATAATGAATTTGGCACTTTCTAACACATTTAATTTTTAATTGCTGGTCCAAAATGAGTGCCTGTCGGGCCAAACATATGAAGGGAGCTTGTCAATTCATAGTCAACATTTTGTGGCTCTCTATATCTTCTTTACTGTTTTTGTCTGAGTGACAGTGAGTTGCTTGGGAAGCAAATAATAATACTGCAGCTTGGCTGCCCCTCACCATACACACGTAAAGAGAGACCTCATGTTCACGCCTCCCTTTGAAGTTTGTTTCCAGTACCGGCAGAGCACCACATCCTTTGTGTTTTGCTGAGTGTTTTTTACCTACTCCTGGGCTACAGCAGGCATGCTTTTATAAAACTAAAATTCATGCTGAAAGTATACACACATTGTTTCCACAAACTTGCTTTATTGTGGGTCAGAAGGCACGGAGATGAAGACTGATTTGCGTTTTTGGTGTTCTAATTGTTTACAAAATTACTTATTGCACATTGCTTCTCCCACCCTTCCCATCAGGAATTATCTTTTTTAAATCCCATGCCCTCAAATAAATTGTATTTCTCTCTGTTAGACCTGCCATCTTTTAACGTGTTTCCCCTGACTTTTTTGCTTTCTGACCTCCTGTTTTTATGGTATGTTCGACTTCGTTTTGGCGGTTTGGTGCCTCTGTGCACTTTCTCACTGCTGTTCAGTGTTAAAGTGCAAGTGCCCCTATTGTAAATTGTGCTTATGGATTGATGTCTCCATGTATGGCTTATTTGATTTACTACTAAGTCCCTAGTACAGTGTGTGTGCCCAGGGCCTGTAAATCAAATGCTGCTAGTGGACCTGCAGCACTGATTGTGCTACCCACACAGGCAGCTTTTCAAAGGTGTCTCAGACCTTTCCCTGCAGTTTCTGCGTACATTTTTTACTTACATGTTGACCTGGCAAGTGCCCCCACCTGCCATACCCTAACCTTCCCTTTTCTTGTATGTGAGGCACCCCTCAGGTATGTCCAAGGTACCCCCATGGGCTGGGTGCATGGTATGTGAAAGGTAGGACATGTCCTGGTGTGTGTGACATGTCCTGATAGTGAAATACTGTCAGTTTAGTTTTTCACTACTGAAAGGCTATCTGTTCCATAGGTTAACATGGGTGTTGCTTTGTAACAAGATAGAGGAATGGAGTTTAGGCTGTCTGAACTTCATGTTTATTAACATATCTTTTTAAGGAGGTGTTTATTTTAAATTCTGCACTTGAAAATGCCACTTTTTAGAAAGTAGGCATTTTCTTACTAAAGTATCCTGTCTGCCTCTACTGGTTTGTGGATTGGCTGTCTGGTTTTGGAGTGATGGGGCTAATAATGTGCATTCACTGTAGACAGCCACAAGGGGGGTTGAAGTGTGTATTGCCTTTTTTTGGTGACTCATAGTTGGGCTGAATAGGCCTGGTCTGCATTTGGTGGCCGGTGTTTTTACTAGCACCTAACTAGGCATTTTCTCCTCTGCACAATGCTGCCTCTACCTCCTGCAGGGTCAGAGAGGGCAGAACTGGTTTGGACTGGGGTCAGAGACCCTTGCCACAAAGCGAACATGTGGTAAAAATATTGAGGCCCTGACCCCAGGTCTTTAGAACTCTTTTGGATCAAAGAACCTGCCAAGAACAGCTGGAGAAGCTGTGAGAGGAGGAACTACCACTATGCTGTGTGCATTGTTGTGTTGGCCTGCAGTGACTGCTTATGGGTAATGTAAGGACTGGACTTTCTGCTACTTCTTTATTTGAGTTTCTCCAAGGGCATGAGGTAGAGCTTGCCCCCCATTCTAGAAGTCTCAGGAACAACAAACACATCAAGTTAATCTGTCAACAGCACTGGGGACTGTGTGTTTTGTGCTGCAGCAGAAGAAAAAGCAACCCGACACCGTCAACGACGCCGCTGCCGGCTCCATGTCGTTAAGCCACCGCCGAGGGCACTGACCGCACTTCGCACCGCAACCCTGGTCTCACCGACGATGCCGCACCATGACCTGTAGGCACCCCACTTCAAACGCTTCACTTCACACCACCACCTTGGTACCCCCAGCGACAACACTTCACGCTAACATCGATGCCACTGATTGCATCGCTCGTAAGATACATGACACACCGTTATGTCCCACACCGCAGCCTTGGCCTACCAACTCCGGTACCATTTACTCCAGGTCGTCAGCCGGCTGCAGCGTTACAGCAACGACGACGATGCTACCTGCACCATGACCTGCTAGCACCGCAACGAGCATCGCACCACTTTGTACCACAGCCTTGGTCTCACCAATGCCACTGGATGACTGTCACTGGGCGGGTGCCTGCACCACGACCTGAGGGCACCACACGCTGCACCATTGCACTTTACACTGGAGCCCTGCCACTCGCTGATTACAGTGCTACTGACTTCAAACTCACAGAGTTCGATCTGCAACGAGTGAGACTTTAAGGGCACGCCGACTATTGCACCAACCTCCGGAACAGATGCCAGCTGACACCGGTTCTTTGAGGCTCATCGCAAGGTCACTGATGCACTGCATTTCTAAAGATACTGTTTACAGGTCTTCCCGACACTGTAGCTGTCCCGGGACGCCGTAGTGAGCCAGAACTGTTTGGATTTGTTGTTCATGATGCAGTGATAGCCCCGGATGGAGCTATGGACTTTGAGGAACTGTATTTAAAGTCTATTTTTGATTTATGAATAATTTAAATAACTGTATGTTGGATTTTTAGTGTTTTGGCCTTGTTTTACACAGATAAAATATTGGATATTTTTCTAAAACTGGTGTGGTGTTCATTTCTAGTGTTTGTTTTCACTGTATTACTGCTGGTTATGTGCAAATGCTTAACACACTGCCTCTGAGATAAGCCTGATTGTTCGTACCAATATTCCAAGGGGGTGAGCACTGAGCAGGGGTTCTTTTATAAGTGGGTCCCCCTTGCCCTGACTAGGAAGAAGGGTCCCTGCTTTAACAGGGTAACAGCCTGCCAACTGGAACCCCCCCATTTCTAACATTGGTGGCAGCGGTGGGATAGGACTTACATTTGCACTTCACCCGCAGTTATTGGTGCACACCACTACCGTATTTTATTATTTATTTATTTAAAACATTTATAGAGCGCAGCTGTCGCCTGGCAGGCATCCTGGCGCTAGAGTGACTTACTCCTAAGATAGAAAAACAGTGGGAGAAAGATAACTGGTGAGGGGGAAGCTAGGGGAAAAGCCAAGTTTTTATTAGTTTTCGAAACGGAAGGAGCTGTGAAGTGTGGCGAATGTCAGCAGGCAGACTGTTCCAGAGCTTTGCAGCCGCCACTCGGAATGATCTTCCTCCAATCCTGGCTCTCTTGAATCTGGGCACTATTACAAGTCGAGCGGTAGCGGATCGAAGGGCTCTGGTAGGGGTGTACCAGCTGAACAGCCGTTGTAAGGGGATAGGTCCTAGCCCGTGGAGTGCCTTAAAGACCAGACACAGAGACTTGAAGGCAATTCGTTGCTTCAGGGGAAGCCAGTGCAGCTCGGCTAGGGCAGCAGTGGTTGAGGCTCTCCTAGACCATCCAAGTGCCAGTTTCGCTGCTGCTGATTGGACCCGTTGGAGACGGTCCAGCAGTACCAAGGGGGAGTCCAGCAAGAGAGCATTGCAATAGTCGATACGACTCAGGATGGTGCACCTGACTATCTGTGCTCTGGCGGAAAGTGGAAGTAGTGGCAGAATTTTACGCAGTGATCTCAAAAGAGCAGAGCAGGTGGCAACTGTTCTCGAGACCTGTGTTTCCATGCTCAGCTTATTATTCAGCATGACGCCCAAATTCCGCACACTGGCCACAGGTGACGGGTTGTCCGAATTTTCCGGAAGCCAGAAATCCGCAGGCAGGGGACGAGGTATGCGGCTGGCTGGGCAGAACAGAACCTCGGTCTTAGAGGAGTTAAATTGGAGGGAGTTGTGGTGTAACCAGCCGGCAGTGTCTCTCAGACAGTTGTGGAATGCCTCTAAAGTTATAGAGTCTTCACCCTCCCAGGAAACAATAAGCTGGGTGTCGTCTGCGTAATTTACTGTGGTCATGTTATGTGATTTAATGAGAGAAACCAGTGGTAGTAAATATACATTAAAGAGAATCGGACTAATAGAGGAACCCTGGGGTACACCGTGAGGGACTTGGGAAAAGGCAGATTGATAGGGGGGAAGGGATACCGCCTGTTTCCTGTCGCTGAGAAAAGAGTGGAACCAGAGCGGGGCAGAACCATCAACACCCGCCGCTCTCAACCTTTCCAGCAGGATCACGTGGTTGACAGTATCGAATGCGGCAGACAGGTCCAGCAGGATCAAGGCCGCTGCCTGGCCCCTGTCTGCCCGCACTCGAAGTTCTTCCATGGCCGTAAGTACAGCTGTTTCCGTGCCGTGGGCTGGACGAAAACCAAATTGGAAAGCGTCCAGAACATGATTCTGCTCGAGGTAAGATGATAGGCAGGTGCTGACCCATCGCTCCACCACTTTCGCCGGAAAAGGCAGAAGCGATATGGGACGAAAATTAGAAAGGCATTCTGGATTCAGGGATGGTTTTTTCAGCAGCGGGGTGATTAATGCTTGCTTCCAGGGGTTAGGAAGCACTCCACTGCGAAGAGATTGGTTACAGATCCTTCGCAGAGTGTGGAATAGCTCGTGCCCATAAGCTTTCCAGATTTTTGGGGGGAGTGGGTCAAGCGGGGACCCAGAGGTGATGCTCAGTGCCAGTCGTTCAAAGTCTGCTTCGGGAATCTGGGGGAGAGCCAGAAGACTTTCCCTGGCCAAGCTGACTGGACTGGGGGTGTAATATGCAGGGCTGGTAGCATGAGAGGTAGGCGGGTGGTGGGATAGAGAGGATCCCAGGTTATTGATGATTTTCCTAATTTTATCCAGAAAAAACTCTGCGAGGTTATCACAGAGCGTCTGGGATGGAGGAATAGTTTTTTTTGTACAGTCCGGATGTAGGAGATTCTCTAAAATTTGGAATATGTTTTTTGAACTGTTAGTTGCATTGACAATAGTAGAGCAGTAATATTCCGATTTACTCACTCTAATGGCCGCTTTGTATTCGAAAAGTTTGTTTTTCCACAGGGTTTTGTTGGTGTCACAGTAGCCGTGTCTCCACTTCCTCTCGGCCTGTTTACAGGCTGACTTGAGGGTTTTAAGGGAGTCGGTAAACCAGGGAGCGGATCTTCGTCCTATAGAAGTGCCTTGTTTCAAAGGAACGATAGAGTCCGTAATAGCTGTTATCCTGCTACTGAAAGTGCTATAGTTGTTTTCCACCGAGCTAGTGGGGGAGATACTGTCATCTACATTAAAGACTGGGGTGGCAGAGCCGGGCTTTCCAAGAGCTTTCCAGTTCCGGTAAGTAAATTCAGCTGGACGACAGTTTTTGGGCTTGTAGGCGGTAGTACTAGTAATATATATTTTGATGAGTGCATGGTCAGTCCAACTCATAGGCAGAATGTTGCCCACTTGTGTTAGACCTGCGCTCGAGAAAACAAGGTCTAGCCGATTACCAGCAGAGTGAGTTGGTTGCCGGATTAGTTGGTGAAGCCCCACACTGTCACAGGAAACCAAAAGGTTATGAAGTGCAGTGTCAAGGTTACCGTTAGGCCAAAGATTAAAATCTCCCACAATGATTAGTTTGTTATGGGAGGTTGCCATATTGGTGAAAATTGTAAGTAGTGCTTGTTGTTGCGAAGTGGAAAAGGCTCCAGGGGGCCGGTAGCAGATTATGACCGTAAAAATATCTCCCAAGTGGCAGTTAATGGCCAGACCAAGGAGCTCGACCCCAGGCACAGGGTCAATGTTTATAGTGTCGACCATCCAGGAGGCACGGAATATAATCCCGACTCCGCCCCCACGGCCCTTAGGTCTAGGGAGGTGCAAGATGTTAAAGTTGGGTGGGCAGGCGGATGCAAGATCAATATTACAATCGGCCTGCGTCCAAGTCTCGGTTAGAAACAGGACATCAAGATGGTGTGTTTCTATAAGGAGACTGATCTCCGTCGCGTGTTTAGGTAAAGATCGGACGTTCAGTAAGCCTCCAGTGATCAGGCCCGTATGGGCGAAGTCAGTCAGGGGAAACGCAGTGTCCTCAAAAGAAAGCGTACCTTCTGATGCGGAACCATGTAGTTCAAGCAGTGTGTCTCGGGAATAGCGTGGGGGCAGCGAGTCAATGTGGCTAGAGGTGGAGGCGCAGGTCGCGGTCTCGTCGCGGACGAGCGCAGACGAGCTTGCCTTTAGCGCGCCTTCGGCGCGCAACCGGCGCGCCCGCTGCGCTCGTCCGCTGCGCCTCCGATATTGACACATGACTTATAGTGACAACTGATGACGTTAGAGGGGGCGTGGCCAGCAGATGTGGGCGTGGCTACACTCTCCCTCGGCGTCCCAATGGCGCCCAGAAAGCAGCGTTGTGGGGGCCAAGCAGTACCAGCTATTTGTCAGCTGTACTGCGGAATCAAGGTCAGTGCAAAATTACGGCAGTGCAAGTTTTCCAATTTTAAAAACACAGCAATACAACAAAAGGATTAAAATGGGCTCAGCAAAGCTCCCGGCTTTCCGCCTCAGGAGTTAGTACACGTTAGTAGCGTGACGCTCGTTTTCAGCGCGCTATAAGTGATGCGAAGGCGGGGGGCGTGGCCAGCAGATGTGGGCGTGGCTACACTCTCCCTCGGCGTCCCAATGGCGCCCAGAAAGCAGCGTTGTGGGGGCCAAGCAGTACCAGCTATTTGTCAGCTGTACTGCGGAATCAAGGTCAGTGCAAAATTACGGCAGTGCAAGTTTTCCAATTTTAAAAACACAGCAATACAACAAAAGGATTAAAATGGGCTCAGCAAAGCTCCCGGCTTTCCGCCTCAGGAGTTAGTACACGTTAGTAGCGTGACGCTTGTTTTCAGCGCGCTATAAGTGATGCGAAGGCGGGGGGCGTGGCCAGCAGATGTGGGCGTGGCTACACTCTCCCTCGGCGTCCCAATGGCGCCCAGAAAGCAGCGTTGTGGGGGCCAAGCAGTACCAGCTATTTGTCAGCTGTACTGCGGAATCAAGGTCAGTGCAAAATTACGGCAGTGCAAGTTTTCCAATTTTAAAAACACAGCAATACAACAAAATCGCAAACCACCACTTACCACATACTGTTTTCTTTCTGGCCTATTTTGTGTTCCCATCTGTTTGAACTTAAACTTCCTACTGCATCATGCCAGAATCAGCATCATCATCAGGTGCATCCCTAGAAGTGGCCTTTGAGGAGGAAAGGTTGGAAATCTACAATGTAAAGGAGTTGAAGGCTATTTTCAAAATTTACAGGGCCTGGGTAGCAACCAAATATGCCAATGGGCAGTCTGGAGACCTTAGTTGGAGAAGCCTATTCCTACGGTGGATGTGCTTGTGGCAGGAGAGGGACCCTCCAGGTCAGAGAGCCGTGGTCTATCCCCAGAGGAGTTGGAGGACAGGAGGTAAGCTAGGAGGCATCAAATAGAGCTTGAGCGGCCCAAGATGGAATCACGGAAGATGGTTTTAGACCATAAGTGTGGTCTCAAGGAGCTGGAGCTACATAGTAAATCCAGCTCATATATTGGCGGCAATTCCTCAGTGCACTCAGAGAAGTACGGAAGGAGTACAAAAAGGGTGATGATATACATAGGTTGTTTCAGGGCTATGAGGCATCTCTTCACATGAATAGGGTTTCTGAAAAGAACTGGGGAGCAGGATAGTGACCTCATTTCTAAGAAGAGGGGAGGGACACCTTGTTGGCTTTGAGTAAGGGGTACAACCTCATCTACACTGACATGAAGGAGGCCCTTCTCACTAGGTTTGGTCTCACTCCTGAAAAGCAGAGGGATCAGTTTAGAACCAGTAAGAAAACTGATTCCCAGACATGGTTAAAATGTGTTGATTCTTTTTGCAGGTCATTGGATATTTGAGTGAAGGGCAGCAATGTGACAGATTTTCAGGGACCATACAATTAGATTGTGTTGGAGCACTTGTTTAGTCTGTGTTGGTAGAGCTGCGCCAGGACTTGACAGATAGTAAGCTGATGAACCCCATTAAGCTTGCTATGGAGGCGGACCACTTGGGGAGTACCAGGGTTCACAATAAGGTGTATGAGGGAGAGTCTGCTATAGGTGGGTAGAGTCCCCAGCAGAAGAGTGGCGGGGACAAGGGTAAAGGAAAGGAGTTCTGTAAAGGACCCCAAACTAGTACACAGGGTAGGATTCCTATCCCTCAGGAGATAAGAAACCATGGGGCATATTCTCAAGAACGTGTGATAACCAGTGCAAAAGTAACTTAACGCAACTCTCAACATCGCAGTCTATTTTGGGCAAATTACGTTGTGTTAACTAAGTATTCACAACACAGCGGTACCATGCGATAGTCTACAGATAACGCATCAAATGGCCTCGTTAAAACCAATGCCATGCCATAAAAATGAGAAACACGAAAGCAAAAAAAGCGGTGATGAGGCCAATCGCGATACAAAAATCAGCGAAAACCAGCGACAGACCTGAAATTCATACGTGTCAGGTGGTTAAAATCACCATAAAAGTAGAAAAAAACAGACAAACAAATGCCAAACAACAGAGAAGCACAACAGATGTTGCTGGAGCAAGTACGAGGAGAACCAGAACCCCACAAGCCCCCCAGAGGACCTTCCTGGGATCTCGGGGTCAGGGAAGGCCAAGGAGAAGAAGAGTAGGAAGAAGTGGTTCAGTCAACAGGAAAACAGGACCGGACACATGACCGGACACAAAAGCAGCAGGGTGAGTAACGACCCGGGACTGGGGGACGGGGGAGATGGGCACAATCGCACACATGCACAATCGAGCTGAGCACATCTGCGGACAAACCATGCCCTAGACCCCAACTCCCACCAAGAGACCAATGTACCCATGTATGCAACATCTCAGCACTGTGTAAGCACAGAATTCAAAGGCACATCACAGGAAAGGGATAAGGGGCAGTAAAATCAGAGCAGAATGGGACACTCCCCCAAAATGCATCACACACACATAACATGCAGAGCACATCAAGGCTGACAACAATGTGGCACAAACCGCAACACGTCCACAACAGAACAGAACAACTGGGTGTAGACACTGGCCAATCACAATTGGCATTGCAGGGAAATGTGAGTTGATAATGTATAAGTACAAACACATGCACACGTCTGTTATCGAAATGTCCACTGTCCCCCATCAAATAGGCAGCTCCTCCCAAACAGCCACGATGTACACAGTCATGCAGTCTGTATGTAAACATGTACAATGCAATAACATACTGGTGAACATACTGTGAAACAGCATCTCCCCTTCACATTGCAGAGGGAGAATTAACACCTATTGCAGAGCAGCCCGACCCTCTCTTCTCTGATGACGAACACTACCACCACAACTTCGACTCCGACCCCTCTAAGAGTTCATTGACAGCCTCAGCAGCCCACCTGCAGGAGCAGGGCAGCCCAGCTGCAACAAGGATACCTAATCCCCTGCACAGACCACACAGCAGGCAGCACCACCACCACTGCTGCCTCTCAGGACCCCCACAAAGAACACATGGCCTTCTAATGCTGTGTGTTGGGATGCCAGGAGCAGCTGGCTGAACAGGTGAGGGTGGGCTTTGACCCCATTGCAGACAAACTAGATGCCATATGTGGGCGTCTAAGTCCCATCAGGGACCAATCACGGTCCCTAAGGGACACCCACAGTCCACTCCATGCTCTCCAACGGACCATGGCTAACATCGCTGGAGCCCCGACTCAGAGCCTAGAACAACTGTCCAGTCAGATTGGCTCTAGCAATGTCACCCACGAGTTGGGACACATGCGGAGGTTCATGGAAACCATGGAGCGGGCCAATGCGGAAGGCATGGAACTGATTTATGCTGCTGCTACCACTACATCCACATTGCTGCCCCCTGAAGAGTCAATGCCACACAGTGCGGCAGACATTCCACCTCCGGCTCCTGAGGTGTCACTGCCACACAGTGCTTGAGAAAGGCCAGCACCACCCACACGTGAGGGACATGGAACAGCAGAGGACGAAGATGCGGATGAAACTGCTTTTTTGGTTTGAAGGATGCAGTAGCATTCTTCTACGTCATATGGCTGGTTTCTGCTTGGTTCTGCCCTCTGCATCATCACCTTCAACTGTCCCCGATGCACCCTGCATCATTCACCTTGGACCTCGACATGGACTGCCATATACTGTTTTATGACACAGCAATCAGACTGCGGACTGAACACTTCCTCTTCCTTCGGACTTGTCATTCCATGAAGGACTCTGGCTGACCCTCACAGGCCAACATTATAAAGTGGGGTTTGCATGGCCCTTTACTGCTCCAGATGCAACACTCCACTGAATGTGCATTAAACATTCTGAATCTCACAGATGTGTTGTGTCTATGGTCTTTCAAGTGTGGAAGTATGGATGAATGTAGGGTCAGTGAATTCGACTTACGTCCAAGTGGCTCATGTCCTTGGACTTGGGTCACATGGTGACACATTGCCAAATGTTGTCCGGGTGGCACCGATGCAACAACAGGGACACACGCATTTGTTACTTCCTTGTCCAGCCCCATACGGAACAACACCCAGAGCCCCAGGGGTCATTGTTCAAACCCTTGCGCTGGACTGGCATACGCCAGGCCAGCCCACTCCACTTACGCTCACAGGGGGGATGGCAACACTACATGTCCCAGGTCTTCCCTGTAGTGATCTGCTGATCACAGGTCTAGTTGTCAGCATGTCATAGCCGCTCCCTCACGGCTGGTATACACCCACACCACACCCATCTAGCACAGGCATCACAGGACATGTGGCCCTGCCAATAAAAAGGGCCGGGCGCACGTTCTCGACGCCATTTCCAACCTCTCTCTGGGTGTATCTGTGTGGTGTGAATGTAGGCATGGGGGCCCGGGGGCCTGCAACATCACATTCTGCCAGCCCGGAGGTGACATGATGCCGTCTGCACCACAATACCCAATCATAGAGGATCCATGACTTGCGGGGCACAGACTTGGTGGCACCGGATACACTGCGGCTGGCACAGACACACCACCACAGGATGGTGACTTTGGGTGCACTGAGGTAGGGGCACCTTAAGTGCTGAGCGGGTGTGCAGCCTACGATGATGCCCAGTCCCAGCAGTCCAGACTGGCCAGGTTTTGTATGTCCTGATGGGCCGCAGTGTAGGCCTGAGCCAGCGGACAGCAGGGGCCTACCACCACATGGCGTCACCTTCTGGATCACAGAGTTAGTGGCACCTACATGGCTGAGCAGGTGCGCAGCCTGCGATGTTGCCGGGTGCACTGGTATGTCCTCTGCCATGGTGAAATCAATAGCCAGAATCAAAAGTGAGACCTGGTGGCCTGCGGAGCAGGGCTGCATGATGTGGAGGGTGCCATGTACGCAGGCTTGTGGCTCGCAGCGGAACATGTTGGGCCCTCTTTTCTACACGCCAGTGGCAGAAAGTGAGCAGTGAGGCCTGGGTGCGCAGGGGCGGGCATAAAACCCTGGGCGCTGGGAGGGGCTGGAGTGCAGCTGCCTGGGTGCGCAGGGACGGGCATGCACAGCTGGGTGGCAGGAGGGGCTGGGGTAGAGCTGCCTGGGTGTGCAGGGCGAACAGGTGATGATGTCATGTGCAATCGTATGTACTGTGCCATTCATGTATCTGGACTCTGTGTCAGATGACGCGTTAGTCTCAGATGTGGGACCTGGTGAAATTCACTACATACCAGCAAGTGGTTGGAGACACACCGGTGGCAGCAGGTGAGCAGTGTGGCTTGGGTACGCAGTGTCCGCACTCTCTCTCCCTGTCCGTCTCTTCTGTTATCTGTGTCTCTCTCCCCCTCTCTGTCCGTCTTTCTCTCTCTCCCGCTCTCTGTCCCTCTATCTCTCTCTCCTTCCTCTCTGTCCATCTATCTGTCTCTCCCGCTCTCTGTCCTCCTTTCTCTCTCTCCCCCTCTCTGTCCATCTATCTCTCTCTCCCCCTCTTTGTCTGTCTTTTCCTCGCTCCCTCTCTTTCTCTCTCACTGTATCCCTCTGTCTCCTTGGCTCTCTCTCTGCCCTTTAACGTGCGCAAGACACACCTTCTCATCTTGATTTTTGTCTTGCAGGCTGTGACCTACGGATTGTCCCGAGGAGAGCCGCCAAGTGTTTTCATTTCTGTTCTGTGTTTATTTGAATACATTTTCATTTGTTAATTCGAAGGTGAATGTGCGATGCTCATTTTTGTGACAACGCATGCATGTCACCAGATGTGATTGTGCAACATCAGGCGGATTATTTGGTACATGATTAAGTGTAGTTGATGTGACATGTCTTTGGCAGTGGGGGGGCCAGGAAGGGGAGATCCTAGGGGTGGTGGTGGGTGTTGTGGTCCTGTTGGGGCTCCCAGCTGCATGATCAGTGGCACCATGGCATCGGTTGCCCTTCAGGTTTGGCTCTGGGCTAGGCTCCCTTTTGTGCTGCAGGCTGTGTTCCGACTTTACACCAGGTCAGAGCAGGTGTTAATTTCCTGCTGATAACTCGCCTTATTGCATGTTTTGTGGTCGTATCGCTGATCTGGCTTGTCATTAAGAATGTTGCGGAGTGGTGTTGTCATGGCCTTTGGCACGGGAACGCTTACTCTGCATCTCCATAGCGATAGTTCTGGGGGTCATCTCTGGCGATGTTTTTGTGGCAGCTATCGCAGGTAAAATGGTGATATCGGCTGTTTGCACCAGCTTGTGAATAGGCTGATCATTTTACTGCAACTTTGGCTGCGATAAAATGCCGATAACGCAAGGATAGTTCCTTGAGAATATGCCCTATGGGTCTCTTAAGAGAAGGCTGCAGAGATTGGATTCCGCAAGGTCCCTTAAACGGGGATCCCAAGTGCCCCAGAGGGCACTGCCGCCACCAGTGGACAGTCCAAGGTGTTGGCTAGTGTATCACTTGGGGAGGAGGGGTACCCAGAGGAGGTGGGGATCCCGCAGAAGTGACCCTTGTCTCACTAGGGGATAGTCAGATGGTCCCAGGAACCCAGGTGCCTGCAAACACTAAAAAGTACAATGCCTGGGTGACCATCAATGGGAGAAGGGTAGAAGCTCTCTTGAGCCAGTGTAACCTCTGTCCGGTGTCATCTGGTCTTGAAAGAGCAAGTAGTCACTGGAGCATTCCACCAAGTAGTTGTTCTGGACAACTCAGAGCACCAGTGTGAGGTGGAGCAGGTTCCATTTGAATGGGGTGGTCTCAGGTTCCTAGTGGGTGGTTATGAGCCATACCATTCCTGTAGATTGTCGACTAGGTAACAAACTGGAACAGTACTTATGGAAGGTTGTGGAGTTCAGGGCTCACTTGGAGATGCTTGTGTTACCAGAGTAGGCCTGCATGACTACTCTGTCCTTGGCAGCCAGTATGGGTGATCAGAAAGACCTGGAGCCTGAAACAGTGGCCAGGTGCCTGCAAAGAGAAAGGGCAAGGGGTGTGGGAAACCCACTCATGCAATTTCCCCAGTCTGGATGGAGGCTGACCTTGAGGGGGACACTCCGCCACCTACAGGGGAGCAAGTGGCTGAACTGAGTGACCTATCTGAGCTGACCCATTGGCAGCAAGAAGGGGGTCCCACCAGGGAAGAATGCTGTAGGGAGCAGAAAGAATGCCCTTCTCTAGAGGGTTTGTGGCAGCAGGCTGCAAACCAGGTAGCTGGTGATCAGTCTGGATCACACTAAATCTCCTGGGAGAATGTTCTCCTATTCTGTGAGCCTAAGGTCGCCGAGCCTGGGTAAGCCTGTGTGCTGGTGGTACCATAGTACTTCAAGACCTTCCTACTGGGTCTGGCTCACAACGTGCCTTTGGCAGGGCATTTGGGGCGGGACAAGACCTTTGACAGGATTGTCACCCACTTCTTTTAGCCCCAAATGCGAAAGCAGTATGATGCTCATTTTAGGTTTGCCAAACTTTCCATGCACGTGGTAGAGTGGGAGGAAGTGTAAGGCTCCTCTCCAACCTTTTCCAGTTGTTGGCACCCATTTTGAGAGGGTGGGGATGGACATTGTGGGGCCCAAGACCCCAAGACAGCCATGGGCAACAGATACATCCTGGTCTTAGTGGACCATGCCACCAGGGACCTGGAGGCCATCCCTCTCAGGGCAACAACAGCGCCAGTGGTGGCCATGCGTTAATGGGGATCTTTTCCCGCATGGCCTTCCCCAGAGAGGTGGCATCTGATTGGGGTACCACTTTCATATCGAAGTATATGACATCTCTATGGGAGGAATGTGGTGTAACCTACAAATTCACCATTCCTTTCCACCCCAAGGTAATGGTTTGGTAGAGAGATTCAACCAAACCTTGAAAGGCATGATCAAGGGTCTAACTGAACCTATGAGGCATAAATGGGATGTCCTCTTACCATGCCTTCTCTTTGCTTACAGGGAGGTACCACAGAAGTCCTTAAGGTTTAGTCCCTTTGAGCTACTGTATGGGTACCCTGTGAGAGGGCCTCTCAGTTTGGTGAAGGATGGCTGGGAGAGAGCTCCCAGGAAAATTCCCCAGAATGTATTTAGTTATGTGCTGGCCTTCAGGAGCCAAATTTTGCGCTTCAGGAAACTCGCTGAGGTGAACCTAGAAGCCAACCACGAGGAAATGAAACGCTGGTACGGCCAGAATGTCACTCTGGTAGAGTTTCAGCTTGATCAGAGAGTGTAGGTTATGGCCCCAGTAGAGCCTTTTGTTCTTCAGAACAAGTGGAATGGGCCTTTTGAGGTGGTGGAGTGCAAAAGTGATGTCAGCTATAGGGTGAATTTGCAGACTCACAGGAACCCTTTGAGGGTCATCCCTGTGAACCACCTCAAACCTCACTTTGAGAGGTCTGAATTGAGTATGCTCTTGGTGACAGATGGTGCCATGGAAGCGGTGAGTGAACCTTTTCCTGACCTCCTATCTACCAAGGGGCACTACCAGTTCTAGGTGATGCGCTTTGGATTGAAGAATGCCTCTGCCACCTTTCGGAGGTTGGTCAAACAGGTGTTGGCTGGACTGGAGGATTTCAGTCCTGCCTACCTAGATGACATCGCAGTGTTCAGTTCCAGCTGAGAAGATAACTTGCGCCACCTCTGGGAAGTGTTGAAGGCTCTGCAGAGGTCAGGCCTCATGATCAAGGCCAGTAAGTGCCAGTTCGGGCAGAGGTCTGTGGTGTTCTAAGGGCACCTTGTGGGAAGCGGCCAGGTGACAGATGTATGATTTTACAACGCGATGATGTACATCGCTGTACATTACATAGCTGTTTTTACAACGCAAGTCGTTACAACGACTTGCGCTGTAGGGGGCTGAATTTAAGAATAGTATGATTTACAATACCAACTTCAGCCTACGTACAGTAGGGAAGGTGTTGGAATAGTAAATCCCACTATTTCTTAGTTTAGACCCCCCTCCAGTGCAAGTCGTAGTAACGACTTGCCTAGTAAAAGCAGTGATGTTAATGTATTGCTATGTTTTCACTGCGTTGTTATGGTCGTTTCCCCCAGGTGACACCCCTACAGCCTAAGATTAACACTATTCTGGCTTGGGAGCCCCCCAAGACACAAACCGAAGTGAGAGCCTTTATAGGTCTCACTGGTCACTATAGAAGATTTTGCAAGGATTTTGGCACCACTGCTGCCTCTTGGACTGAGCTGACTTCCGGGAAGCAGCCCAGGAAGTGATCTGAGCTCCTACCAGACAACTTTTCATTCCCTGAAGGCAGCCATGTGTATGGCACCCGTGCTCAAGGCACCCGACTTAGACCAGCCAGTAGTCTTCCTTAGCAGGAGACCACTCCTCAGGGAACAGAGGTGGAGTGCCATAGAGCAAGAAGCCCTTGCTGTGGTCTCGGCACTGAAGAAGCCAAGACCATACTTATTTGGGAAACACTTCCGAGCTCAGGCGGACTACAGGTCCCTCAGATGGTTTATGTGAGAACCTGAAACTGTTAAGTTGGTCCATCTCCCTAGAGGGAATTGACTTTACGGTGGAATGCCTCCCTGGCACAGAACACGCCAACCCTGGTGGTCTGAACAGATTCTTCCACCTTAGTAAATAATAGAACTCCCAGGTGGTTGGGTAGCTCTCCCTACTTTCAGTTGGAGGGAACATGTGTTAGACCTGACATCTTTTGGCATTTTTCCCCTGTCTTTTTTTGTTTTCTGACCTCCTTTTCTTTATGGTACGTTGGATTTCATTTTGCTGGTTTAGTACCTATGTGCACTTTCTCACTGTTGTTCGGTGTTAAAGTGCAGGTGCTCCTACTGAAAATTGTGTTTATGGATTGGTGTTTCCATGTTTGGCTTATTTGATTTACAACAAAGTCCCTAGTACAGTGCAGAAGAAAAAGCAACCCGATCAACAACACGGTCAACAACGCCGCTGCCGGCTCTTTGTCCTGAAGGCATTGCAGAGGGCACCGCTGCACTTCCCGCCGCAATCCTGATCTCATCGACAATGCCACCCGATGCTGCCACTGACCCGCTGCTTGCACCGTGACTTGTGGGTACCGCACTTTGCACCGCCTTGCTTCATACCACTCCGATAACGACACTCCAAGCTGACATCGACGCTGCTACTTGTACCATGGTGTGAGGGCAACGCTTGTAAGTTAAATGAAGCACTGCCCCATCTCTCACCACATCCTTGACCTACCTAGGCCGGTGCCATTGATTCCAGTTCATTTGCAGACGACAAAGCTTCAGCAATGAAGCTGCTGCTGCCTGCAGCATTACCTGCTAGCACTGCAACGAGCACTGCGCCACTTTGCACCGCAGCCCTGGTCTCACTAATGCTGATGGACGACCATCACTGAGCTGCTGCCGGCACCATGACCTAAGGTCACTGAACGCCGCACCGCTGCACTTTGCACCACAGCCCCGACGCCTGCCGACACCAGCACTACTGACTTCAACAGCACAGAGTTCGATCTGAAAAGCATGTGACTTCAAGGGCCCGACAACTTCTGCACCGACCTTTGGAGCCGATGCGTGCTGACACCAGCACTTTGAGGTTCATAGTCTCCAAAGCCCTGTTTTTCTAAAGGTACTGTTTGTGGGTCTTCCAGACACCGTAGCTGGCCGTCGATGCAGCATCAGCCAGACCTATTTGGATTTGTTGTTCATGATACTGTGATAGCCCCGGACGGACCTATCGACTTCAAGGAACTGTTTTTAAAGTCTATTTTTGCTTTATGGGTATTTTAAATAACTGTAGTTCAGATTTTTATCATTTTGTTTTACACAGATAAAATATTGGATATTTTTCTAAAACTGGTGTGGTGTCCTAATGTAGTTTTTCACTATATTACTGCTGGTTATGAGCAAATGCTTTATACACTGTGTTAGATCTGGGGTCTCTAGTTGGCAATGGTATGCACCTTTGTCCAAATAGGGGCCCTTGCTTCTAAGTCAGGATAAGGGGATTACACTCCTAAATAACCCCTGATCACCCCTTTGGTAGCTCTGCACGAGCAGACAGGCTTTTCTCAGAGGCAGTGTGTTAAGCATTTGTGAATATACACAGTAATACAGTGAAAACACTACAGATAGACACAACACAAGTTTTATAAAAATAAGTATTCTTTATATAGACTTAACACAAGACCACAAATGACAAAAATCCACAATACTGTACTTAAGGTTGACTTAAGAGATGGTAAAAGTTACTTAGTTCATGTTAATGATAAATGCAACAAAGTTCTCAACAAAGTACCTGGATGGTTAACACAAAGTGAACAAAAGGCTCGCAAAAAGGGAGATGCGTCGATTCCGTGATCCGGGGGAAATGGTGGGTCGTGACTCAATGCTTGACAGAGTAGGGGATGCGTTGTGATCCTTACCGGTGTGGGGTTGATGCGTAGATTCTCGGCGTGCGGTCAGGTTGCGATGCGCAAGATGGCACCGCGATGCGATGATCCTGGTGCGATGCGAGAAGATGGCGCCCTTGATGCGATGATGTAATGAGGCAACAATGATGATGCGTGGGTGCTCTGGCAGCCTTGTGACCACTCTGCACTTTGGAGCCGCGATTGGTCCTGCGACACGCTTCTCCGGTGATGCTATGGTGACTCTCTCAATGGAGTCACGGTCCTCCGATGATGCGACAGCAGGCAGCTTTCGACAAAGACACACTTTCTGGGAGATGCAGCGGAGGCACACTTCTCCAGGGGTGCGACGATTCCAGCTGCGGCTGCAACATGCTTTGTCTCGTTGCGTCAGGCTTCCAGCTCCCAGCGACACGCAATCTTCTGCAGTTAGAAATCCCAGCAAGGAAATTCTGTGGGGAGCTGGAGATGAAGTCTTTTGTCCCTGTGACTTCAGTAGGAGGCAAACACAAATTCAAGCCCTTGGAGAATATTCTGTAGATGATGAATGTCCTTAAAAAGTTCCTTCTACTTTCCCTTGGCAATAAAGAAACCACTGCAGGCAAACCCAGCAAACAGCACACTGGCAGAGGGGCAGTCCAAACTCCTGCAGCTTCCTTGGTTCTTCTACTTGGCAAAAGGTTACTTGTTCCAAGAAGTGATGTAAAGTTCTTGGGGTCTGAGTCCCAATATTTATACTACTTTTCTCTTTCTTCTCTGAAGGCAGAGGGGCCTTTGCCCAGTCCAAACCAGTTCCTGAACACTGTGGAGGGAAAGCACAGCCCTGGAGCACTTTGTTAACATGATTCCTTCTCTTCTTTCACAGTGCAGGGCAGAGACATCAGCCGCACCCCAGGAGGTGGAGCCAGCATTGTAGAGGGAAGGCCCAGCCCTATTCAGGTTACAGGTGCAACTCCTCCCTCCCATCTAGATGCAGATCTCATTTTTTAACCACTGGGCTGACTCATTCTGTGTTTTAGAATCCCCCAGCCCTGTCACTCAAACTCCAGACAAGGAATACACAACCTAGCAGAGGCAGGCCTTGAACAGTTAGACAAGAAAACACCTACTTTCTAAAAGTGGTATTTTCAAACAAAGAATGTTAAAACCAACTTTACTAAAAGATGTATTTTATCATTCTGAGTTCAGGCATACTAAATTCGAATTTCTACCATGTTCCCCGAGTCAGTTAGGATTATAAGAATGTAATAATCTTACTGCCCATTCGGGCCTATGGAGAACAGGTAGGCTTGCAATAGTGAAAAATGAAAATGGCTGTAATTCACTATTAGGACATGCTACACACACCAGGGCATGTCCTACCTTATACTTACAATGCACCCTGCCCTTTGGCCTACCATAGGGGTGTCTGATATGAAGCAAAGGGAAGGTTAAGGGACTGACCAGTGGGTGCACTGGCCAGGTCGACATGGCAGTCACAGACTGCACAAAAGGAAACCTTACACCGTGTAAGGTATAGCCTCGTGCACTCCATAAGCGACAAAAGCGCGTAATAAATTTATGAAAAACCAAGTAGATTTGTGAATTATAGAAAGTAATCTTCAGGGGGAATCTTCAGCACCAGTACTTTTTCCTTTTTAACAGCACCCCGATTATTTCTGACACACCGAGATTATCGTTACTCACTTTACACTACTACTTACTGGCCTCTAGATCGGCGACCACATGTCTTACACCCACTTTTGTCCACAGATTCCCCCTGAAGAAGTGCTATGCACGAAATGCATAGGGGAGTATGCCTACTTTCAAAAAACGCTACAACAGTTGAATTGTGATTATGCTTTATGTACATATGATATTGGAAGTATGGATTTCAAATCATTAGAAAGAAGATGATGATGACATACGGAATCCTTTGATAAATAAAATAGAAGATTACTTTCTATAATACACAAATCTACTTGGTTTTTCATAAATTTCTTACGCGCTTTTGTTGCTTTTGGAGTGCACCAGGCTATACCTTCCACGGTGTAAGATTTCCTTGTGTCTAATATCATTTGACACCTCATGGACCAGGAGGTTAGAACTCGGTGCACCTAAAATATTGACTACTGATTGATTACTTGAATGACTTTTTAACAGCCAGTGAGCGCAGCGGTTCCCAACCAGATTTATCAAGTCACAGACTACACACAGACCTTGCAATGGCAGGCCTGAGACACACTTTACAAGCTGCTTCTGTGGTTGGCACAACCAGTGCTGCAAGCCCACCAGCAGCATTTGATTTACAAGCCCCGGGCACACATGGTGCAGTGTACCAGGGTCTGACAAGTAAATCAAATACGCAATCATGGAATCACTAATTAGTACATCAATTTAACATAGGGAGCACTTGCACTGTGGCACTGAATAGCAGTGGCACTGTGCCCAAAGCATAAAACCAGCAAAAACATATCAAAAACAGAGGAGGCAATCTGACAAAATGGAAGGAAGACTCACACCATTGATGCCAAATCTAACATATGTCCCCTCCATCTGAAATGTGGGGAGAACTACCCTTCCCCTTTGAAGTTCTCTTCACTAAGGTGGAAAAATCTGGACAGACCATCAGCGTTGGCGTGTTCTGTACCAGGGCGGTGTTCTACCGTAAAGTCCATACCCTGTAGGGAAACGGACCAACTCAACAACTTTGTTTCTCACCCCTCATCTGCACTAGCCATCTCAGGGGCCTGTGGTCGGTCTGAACCAGGAAGTGAGTGCCAAACAAGTATTGTCTCAACTTCTTCAGTGCCCAGACCACAGCAAATGCATCATGCTCAATTGCACTCCACCTCTGTTCCTGTGGAAGTAACCTCCTACTGATGAAGGCTACAGGTTGGTCTAGACCCTCGTCATTAATCTGTGATAGAACAGCCCCCACACCATGCTCTGAGCATCTGTTTGAACAATGAATTGTTTTGAGAAGTTGGGTGCCTGAAGCACTGGTGCTGTGCACATGGCAGTCTTCAGGGCATAAAAAGCCTTCTGACAGGTGTCAGTCCAGTTCACTTTCAGTCCAGTTCACTTTCTTGGGCTGCTTCCTGAAGTCAGCTCAGTCAAGGGTGCAACAATGTTGCCATACCCCATGACAAACCTCCTGTAGTACCCTGTGAGTCCTAAAAAGTTTCTCATCTGTGTCTGAGTCTTTGGGGGTTCCCTGCCAGGATGGTATCATTCTTAGGTTGTAGGGGCACCACCTGGCCGCTCCCTACCTGGTGACCCAAGTATACCACGGAACCCTGCCCGATCTGGCGCTTACTCGCCTTGATCGTGAGGCCTGCCTTGTGCAGTGCCATCAACACTTCCCAAAGGTGGTGTGGATGTTCTTCCCAACTGGTGCTGAACACTGCAATGTCATCCAGGTAGGCAGCACTGAAATTCTCCAGTCCAGCCAACACCTGGTGACCAACCTCTGAAAGGTGGCAGGGGCATTCTTCATCCCAAAGGGCTTAACCCGGAATTGATAGTGCCCAACTGGTGTGGAGAATGTTGGCCTCTCTTTGGCCCCATCAGTGAAGGTGATGTGCCTGTACTCAGACGTCAAATAAAACGTGCTGAGGTACTGTGCAGCCCCTAACAGATCAATGAGCTCCTCAGCTCTGGGGATGGTGTGCGCGTCAGTCCTGGTGACTAAATTGAGTCCTCGGTAGTCCACACCGAACCGGAGTTCCGATGTGGCACCAGGCGCGGCAGCCTTTGGGACAAAAACCACTGGGCTGGCCCAAGGACTGTTTGGGGACTCAATCACCCCTAAAGCAAACATCTTGGAGTCTTCCTCCTTGATGTAAGCCCTGACCTCGTCAGTCACTCTGTAAGCCTTGTGCTTCGCAGGAGGACTGTCCCCAGTGTCCACATCATGGACGCACCACTCTGTGACACCAGGAACCAAGGAAAATAGATCAGAGAATTGCCCCAATGGTTGGCGACAATCTTGCTGCTGATCAGGGGTCAGTGTGGCAGAGAGGCTTACATCATCCACTGACCCATCTTGCTCTGTTGCAGACAGGAGGCCAGGAAGAGGCTCGGTCTCCTCCTCCATCCCATCATCCGTCGCTCGGAGCATACCTACATCGGACCTTTCTAAGTGAGGCTTCAGGCAGTTAACATGCAGGACCCTCAAAGGGTTTGTGGGAGACTATAAATCCATCAGATAGGTGATATCACTCTTACACTCCACCACCTCAAATGGACCAGTCCACCTTTCCTGGAGCGTGCAAGGCTGTACAGGGGCCATGGCCCAAACTTTCTGTCCAGGTTGAAGCTCAATCAGGGTGGCATTCTGCTCGTACCACCGCTTTATCTCTTCCAGGCTGGCTTTCAGATTTGCCTGAGCGAGATCTCTGAATCACTGAGTCTGGTTCCTGAAGGCCAGCATGTAACTGTATACATCCTGGGGAGTTTTCCTGCGAGATTGCTCTCAGCCTTCCTTGACCAGACTCAAAGGTCCTCCTACCGGGTGTCCATACAACAGTTCAAAGGGGCTGAACCCTAGAGACTTTTGTGGCACCTCACGGTAAGCAAACAGAAGGCATGGCAAGAGGATGTCCCACTTAGCCTCATTGGTTCCTCAAGACCCATGATCATGCTTTTAAGGGTCCGGTTGAATCTTTCAACCAGCCCATTACCTTGTGGGTGGTAAAGAGTGGTGAACTTATAGGTAACACCACACTCCTTCCACAGAGACTTCATATAATTGGAAATGAAGGGTGTACCTCGGTCAGACACCACCTCTCTGGGGAATCCCACACGAGAGAAAGTCCCCATCAGTGCACGTCCCACCACGGGGCTGTCACTGTCCTGAGTGGGATGGCTTCCGGGTACCGGGTAGCATGGTCCACCAAGACCAGGATAAACCTGTTTCCCAGGGCTGTCTTGGTGTCCAGTGGCCCCACAATGTCATTGCCCACCCGTTCAAATGGGGTACTGACTACAGGGAAAGGGTGGAGAGGAGCCTTGTGCTTCCTTCCACTTTTCCCACTTGCCTGGCAAGTTTGACAAGTTCTACAATGAGTATCTGAACTCTTCAACATCTGGGGCCAATAAAAGTGGCAGACAAGCCTTTCAAAGGTCTTGTTCTACCCCAGATGGCCAGCTAAAGGAACGTCATGAGCCAACCCCAGTAGGAAGGCTCTGAAGCACTGGGGTACCACCAACACATGGGCTGACCCAGGCTCAGCAACCTTAGGCTCGCTATACAGGAGACCGTTCTTCCAGTAGATCCAATGTGATCCAGACTGATCACCTGCTGCCTGGTCTGTGGCCTGTTGCCTTAAACCCTCAAGAGAAGGGCACTTCTTCTGCTCTTCACAAAATTCCTCCCTGGAGGGCCACCCTTCTTGCTGCTAATGGGTCAGCTCAGGTAGGTTCCCCAGTTCAGAAACTTGCTCCCCTGTAGGTTCCAGGGCATCCCCTCACGGTCTTCCTCCTCCTTGACCATGGGAACAAGGGGGCTGGCTTCCCGTGCCCCCTACCTCTTCTCTTTAAGACAGGTTCCTGGGCCATACTTTCAGGCTATAGGATCTCTTGAACCCCCTTAGCTGCCATAGACCGAGTGATCATACATGCCCACTCAGGCAGACCAACATCTCTACATGAGCCTTCTTCTCCACCTTAGCCCAAGGGGAGCTTTCCAGATCATTGCCTAACAGACAATCCACAGGCATGGCTGGCATCGCAGCTAATTGAAGAGTACCAGAGACCCCCCCACTCAAAAGGAACTTGAGCCACCTTGCAATGGCTCTCTGTGTTGTCAGTGGCAACAACTGGGAAGAATGCATTGGGGACCACCTGCTCTTCAGACACTTGACAGCTGTCACACTGACTCTGGTGTCGCTAAGAGCCTCCACTCTATGGCCATTGATGGTCACCCAATGCCTTTACTTTTTAGTGTTATCAGGCAGCTGAGTTTTTGGGACCATCTCAAAGTCTCCTAATGAGACAAGGGACATTTCTGTGGGACTTAAAGTTAGCCAGCGCACAACCTTATATTAAACGTATGAGTTAACAAACTATTTGAGACATAATGAAGAAAATCATTGAAGATTTCATTAAAACAAAAAGTGAAAAAGTCAACAAAAGTGTTTGAAATTATTTAAATCCCTTCAGGAGGATTTAAAGGAGAGTGCATACAGGGGGATACAACCAATGATATTGGGAGTATAATTTATGAAATTTCTGCGGGACCCCACCTATCTTGGGCACCCTTCTCCTCCCCACCCAGGGCTATACTGGCCATCTAACGGGGTGGTGCACGGGATGGCACATACTGACCCTGTTGGGGACACCGGGATCATACCAACGGTGTGCCACCTGCTTACACTGAAAGCAGGTAACAGTCCCCCTATGAACAGGTTTACCTGTCTGAGATCCTGACTTCTTCTCAGGGGGAGGCTGGGAACCCTTACCTTGGTTCCCTTGGGAATTATTTTGGGGCCCTTTCTGGAAATCCCTCTGTTTATCCTTGCCCCCCCCACTCTTTTGCTGGGGACCTTGTCCACCTTTGGCAGAGTCCCCCACAAGACCTTTGTGGACCCTGGTACTGACACAATGGTCCGCCTCCTCAGCAAGCTTTCTAGGGTTAGTTAACTTTCTATCAATAAGGTGCTGGCATAGCTCTGGAAAACAATTAGCAGACAAGTGCTCCCTGGCAATCAAATCATAGAGTGCTTGAAAATGATCCACATTGCTACCGCTCACCCAACCATCCATAGCTATGCAAATGTAAGATACATATTCTACCCAAGTGGTTCACTCCAGCTTCTTACAATTCCTGAACCTCTGTCTACAGAGTTCTGGGGTCAAACCATACCTTGTCATCAGGGCTTCCTTCATGTGAGCATAAGACATTCTATTCTCACTGGGAAGCTCTAACAAAGTATCCCTCCCCTCATTCAGCAAACGGCCCCACAACTCTGCTCACCAATCCTTCTCAGGGTCAACAATGCTATTTCATAGGCTGCAAACCACTGCCCAATATCTTCATGCTTATGGAAGTCTTTGATGAGAACCTTGGGGATATATACCCTGCGTTCTGAAGGCACAGATGGTGCGCTGCCACCAGAGGGATTGATCTCTAAGCCGTTCGCCTTGATCTCTAATTCCCTCAACATCCTCTCATGTTCCATTCTTATTCTCTCTCTCTCCAAGGACAATCTATTATTCTCTGCTTCCCTCTGACTTTCCATCTTAAGCTTAGCCATCTCCAGCTTGTGTGCCCATTTTCTCTCCCTATCTTCCAACTCTCTGGGGGACAGGTCTTTGGAAGAGATACTGCTGCCAGGTGGGGACGGTACCCCCCTGGCTGGAAACACTGGCCTATCCAGTTGCCCATCTGTATCCTCACTTGGCTCCACCACAAGATATGGGGCATGTCTTGCTTCTACCCAGGCCCTCAGCGCCTTTAGGTAGTCATCCGTTTTTAGAAATGCCTGGTGTAGCAACTTTCAATTTCTTGCAGAGATATTTGAGATGTTTCAAAGTGTAGGTTTCCAACCTATCCTCCTCAAAATCAAGATCCATAGATGCAACAGATGCTGGTCTACTCATGGCAGTAAGATTTGGGATTTTTCAGGAAAAAATAACAGTCCAAGGAAAAAAGAATTTTACCAAAAAAAGTATGTGGTCGTGTTTGGTTTGCACTCACTAGTAGTGTGCACCAATTACTGTATATGAAACACAAATGCAGGTCCAAATCCTCACTGCTGACCACCATTGTTAGATTTGGGGGACTCTAGTTGGCAATGGTATTCACCTTTGTCCAAATAGGGGCCCTTGCTTCTAAGTCAGGATAAGGGTATTACACTCCTAAATAACCCCTGCTCACCCCCTTGGTAGCTTGGCACGAGCAGACAGGCTGATCTCAGAGGCAGTGTGTTAAGCATTTGTGAATATACACAGTAATACAGTGAAAACACTACAGATGGACACAACACGTTTTATCAAAATAAGTATTCTTTATATAGACAACAAATTACAAAAATTCCCAATACTGTACTTAAGGTTGACTTAAAAATAGTAAAAGTTACTTAGCTCAAGTTGATGATAAATGCGACAAAGTTCTCAACAAAGTGCCTGGATTGGTAACGCAAAGTGAATAAAAGGCTTGCAAAAGGGGAAATGCGTCGGTTCTGTGATCCGGGGGAAATGAAGTCTTGTGCCTCAATGCTTGTGCAGAGTAAGGGATGTGTTGTGATCCTTACCGGTGCGGGGTTGATGTGTAGATTCTCGGTTTGCGGTCCGGTTGCGATATGCAAGATGGCGCCTCGATGCGATGATCCTGGTGCTATGAGAGAAGATGGCGCCCTTGATCCGATGATGCGATGACGCGGCAAAGACGATGCATTGGTGCAATGGCAGCCTTGCGAAGACTATGTACTTTGTACTTTGGAGCCGCGACAGGCCCTGCGACATGCTTCTCCGGAGATGTGATGGTGACTCTCTCGATGGTGTCATGCTTCTCCAGTGATGCGACAGCAGGCAGCTTTCGACGAAGATACACTTCCTGGCAAATGCGCTTCTCTGGCGGTGCGACGATTCCAACTGCGGCGGCGACACGCTTCTTCTCGCTGCATTGCGCTCCCAGCGACATGCAGGCTTCTGCAGTTAGAATTCCCAGCAAGGAAATTCAGGGGGGAGCTGGAGATAACGTCTTTCGTCCCTGTGACTTCAGCAGGAGGCAAGCACAAATGCAAGCCCTTATAGAATATTCTGTAGATGATGAAAGCCCCTAAAAAGTTCCTTCTCCTTTTCCTTGGCAATAAAGAAAACACTGCATGTCAACCCAGTAAACAGCACACTGGCAGAGGGGCAGTCCAAACTCCTGCAGCTTCCTTGGTTCTATTCCTTGGCAAAAATTCACTTGTTCTTAGAACTGATCTAAAGTTCTTGGGTCTGAGTACCAATATTTATACTACTTTTCTCTTTGTTCTCTGAAGGCAGAGGGGCCTTTGCCAAGTCCAATTCAGGTCCTGAGCACTCTGTTTACAGGACTACTTCTTTCCTTTTACAGTGCAGGGCAGAAACATCAGGTGCCCCACAGGAGGTGGAGCCAGCATTGTGGAGGGAAATCCCAGCCCTGGAGCACTTTGTTGGCATGATTCCTTCTCTTCTTTCACAGTGCAGGGCAGAGACATCAGCCGCACCCAAGAGGTGGAGCCAGCATTGTGGAGGGAAGGCCCAACGCTATTCATGTCCCAGGTACAACTCCTCCCTCCCATCTAGATGCAGATCTCCCTATTCATCACTGGGCTGACTCATTCTGTCTCCTGGAATCCCCCAGTCCTATCATTCAAACTCCAGATAAGGAATACACATCCTAGCAGAGGCAGGCCTTGGATAGTTAGACAAGAAAATACCTACTTTCTAAAAGTGGTATTTTCAAACAAAGAATGTTAAATCCAACTTTACTAAAAGATGTATTTTATCATTCTGAGTTCAGGCATACTAAATTTGAATTTCTACCATGTTCCCTGAGTCAGTTAGGATTATAAGAATGTAATAATCTAACTTCCCATTCTGGCCTATGGAGAACACGTAGCCTTGCAATAGTGAAAAACGAAAATGGCTGTAATTCAATATTAGGACATGCTACACACACCAGGGCATGTCCTACTGTATACTTACAATGCACGCTGCCTTTGGGCCTACCATAGGGGTGTCTGATATGAAGCAAAGGGAAGGTTTAGGTATTGGCAAGTGGGTACACTAGCCAAGTCGACATGGCAGTCACAGACTGCACACATGTCTTGCAATGGCAGATCTGAGACACACTTTACAAGCTGCTTCTATGGGTGGCACAACCAGTGCTGAAAGCCCACCAGCAGCACATGGTGCACTGTACTAGGGTCTGACAAGTAAATCAAATAACCCAATCATGGAATCACTAATTAGTACATCAATTTAACATAGGGAGCACTTGCACTGTGGCACTGAATAGCAGTGGCACAGTGCCCAAAGCATAAAACCAGCAAAAACATATCAAAAACAGAGGAGGCAATCCAACAAAATGAAAGGGAGACTCACACCAATGTTGCTAGGTCTAACACTCTGCCTCTGAGATAAGCATGACGGCTCATGCCAAGCTACCATGGGGGTGAGCAGGTGTTATTTTAGAAGTGAATCCCCCTTACCCTGACTAGGAAGAAGGACCCCTACTTGGACAGGGTAACAACCAGTCAACCAAAGACCCCCATTGCAACACTCTCCTGCTCCATTCCACTCTTCATCCTTGCAGCCCACTCTGGCATTGGCTGGTCTCTATTATGCCCAGAGTGCTGAATTTATAATAAACATAAATGCCAGGGCCCTCGTCAGGAGGCCACCGCAGCTTGCATCTCCTATTGCCATGGACAGCACTGTCAATGATAGTACCAACACAACTAACCATCACACTGCTACGAGTGTGATAATTCAGATTGTTCGAGTTCCCCAAATTTGTAAGAATGGATTGGATGGTAGGTATTAGTTGTTTTTATTGTATATTGAATTAAGAAACACCTTTTGTTCTGCGTGTCTCTAGCTGACCGTATAGTTCCATCAACTGATAGTAGTATTTGTTTGACACACTATTATCACTCTGTTTTTAATCTTGCCCCTAATAAAGTCTTTCTTTGGCATCATAACAGGCAATCTTAAACACCACTTTTCACTATTCTACACTTTTTGAGCACTGCAACTTCCCTTCAGCATTACCATCTTATCCTGTTGACTTTCTCTCACTGGTGGATCCTGTACTAGTGTCTCTCACAATACGTTTAGTGAGACACCTAGTAAGATACCAGTTTACCAAAACCCAGATGATGAGATTCCGCCAATGGGTGGGCTGATGGGTATTTTTCAGTTTCTCTCCTGACATTGACCAGCCTTCCACACCACATCTGAATATACAGATATTGGTAGCCTTCTCTAGACCCCTAGCATTCCTGTGTGTATTTTTGAAAGTGAGATTGGGGGATATGATGCAAGCAGGTCTTTAAAACACTTTCCCCTCAGACCCTTCTGTACATTGTGTTTTTTGTTTTTGTCTCTAGCTTTCACAAACAGTGCCACAATGTCACAGGTGCCGTAAGTGCTGGTGTTGACAATTAAGTGCCAGTACTGAGCAGTGGAAACCACAGGCTCAAATTACACACTGCCCACACCTGATGGCTCCCCAACCCCTCACCATTCTGTTGTTGGAAGAAATAAAAGAAAAAAAGGCCAGTATTGCATTTTTAGTTCAGTAAAAATAATGCAAAGTTCTGTCTCTGCTCTGCAGCCTACAATCAATCAGTATCAATCAGGAGTTTGTTAAAGCGCAACTACTCACCCGTAAGGGTCTCAAGGTGCTAGGGGTGGGGGGTTGCAGGTTCCATTCCATCAAGGAGGGGGGTCTGTCGAAGAGCCAGGTTTTGAGGTTTCTTGCGAAGATGGGGAGCGATGTTGTCTGTCTGAGGTGGAGCAGAAGGGCGTTCCATGCTTTGGCCGCGAGGAAGGAGAAGGAGCGGCCTCCCGATCTGGTCTTTCTGGTGCGGGGGACCTCGGCGTACGAGAGCTGGGCTGATCGTAGGGTCCTTTGGGGTGTGTGGAATTTGAGCCGGCTGTTCAGGTATGCTGCTCCAGTGCCGTGGAGAGCCTTGTGTGCGTCGGTGAGCATCTTAAAGGTGATTCTCGCCTCAACGGGGAGCCAGTGGAGTGTGCGCAGGTGCTGGGAGATGTGGCAGTGTTTTGGCAGGTTGAGGACCAGTCTTGCGGCGGCGTTCTGGATGTTCTGTAGCTTGCGGATGAGGTTTTTGTTTATACCGGCGTAGAGTGCGTTGCCGTAGTCGAGCCTGCTGGTGACCAGGGCGTGAGTGACTGTCTTTCGATGTTCGAGGGGGATCCAGTTGAAGGTCTTACGAAGGAGGCGGAGGGTGTGGAAGCAGAAAGATGCGACAGATTTGATCTGGCGGTCCATTTTGAGCTCGGAGTCCAGGATGATTCCCAGGTTCCGTGCGTGGTCTGTGGGGGTTGGCGGGTTTCCGAGGGCGGTGGGCCACCAGGTGTCGCTCCAGGCGTCGGGGTGTGGACCCATGATGAGTACTTCTGTTTTGTTGGTGTTTAGTTGTAGGCAGCTTTTTTTCATACATTTGGCAACGGCTTCCATGCCTTCTTGAAAGTTGCGTCTGGCGGTGTTGGGCTCATTGGATAGGGAGAGGATGAGCTGGGTGTGGTCTGCGTATGACACGATGTTGAGTCCGTAGGTTCTGACGATGGGGGCAAGTGGAGCCATGTAGACGTTGAAGAGCGTCGGGCTGAGGGAGGAGCCCTGGGGGACTCCGCAGGTGGTAGGTGTGGGGTCTGAGAGGAAAGGGAGGAGTCTGACCCGTTGCGTCCTGCCGGAGAGGAAGGAGCAGATCCAGTCGAGGGCCTTGTCCTGGATTCCTGCGTCGTAGAGTCTGCGTATTAGGGTGCGGTGGGAGACTGTGTTGAACGCCGCTGTTAGGTCTAGGAGGATGAGGGCTACTGTTTCTCCTTTGTCCAGTAGGGTGCGGATGTCGTCTGTTGAGGCGAGGAGGGCAGTTTCCGTACTGTGGTTTTTCTGAAGCTGGATTGGGAGGAGTCGAGGATGTTGTGTTCTTCAATGAATGTGGCGAGTTGGCTGTTGATGGCTTTCTCGATGACTCTCGCTGGGAAAGGGAGCAGGGAGATGGGTCTGTAGTTTTTGAGGTCAGTGGGGTCCGCTGAGGGTTTCTTCAGGAGGGGGTTGACCTCGGCGTGTTTCCAGTCGTCAGGGAACGAGGCGGTCGCCAGGGAGCGGTTGATGGTGTGGCAGAGCATGGGTGCGATGGTGTCAACGGATCTGTTGAAGATGTGGTGGGGGCTGGGGTCCTTGGGGGTCTCTGGATGGATTGACTTCATTGTCTTCAGTGTGTCTTTGGTGGTGAGGGCTGTCCAGTCATCAATCGCTGGTTTCCGGGTGTTGGGGGTAGTTGGTGAGGGTTCAGTGTGTTGGTTATCTTCGTCGAAGTTGTCGTAGATGCTCTTTATTTTGTGGTGTAAAAAGAAGAATCTCATACTGTACACCGGGTGTGCAGCTATTCATTCTGCGCAAATAGCGCTTAGGAATGAATTGAGTCTATTTGTTTTAGGTGGTGGCCAATGCTCGTTTCAACACTTTTTTCTTGCTTCCATTCCATATGTGGTTGCATGAATCGACAACTTGCAAGAGTTTACAGGACATTACGTTTGTCTGCACTGAGACCCCATGCCTGCATCTGCCTCTCTGAAGAAGCCATAGTGTGTTTCAGATCATATGGCATCACTTCACGCAGAGAGTGCTTCAATATATAACTCCTATGTCTTACAGTATCATAATCAAACTGTGGGTAATGCGGGTTTTAGTTCCTTTAGCCAATTATCGACCTCAGAAAGATGAAAACTTAAGTCAAACAAGAGGTATCTGCTAGACTGTGATCCCACCAGGGGCGCAACACCCACAGGGCTCAAAGGGCTTCAGCCCTCCCCCTCTCGTTGTATGTGTCAGAAGATAATGTGCATGTTGACATCAGTGACAATGTTTTAGATCGTGATTCCTCCACTGTAGCCTCAGGATCTTCAAATGAAGCCCATATGCATGGAGGTTGGGAGGGAACCTGCGCTAGATCTGGCAGAATATCTAAGTTACCCAGTACGTACAAAGATTATGATTTGAGGTAACACTTCCTTTAGAAAGGGAGATGTTGTAGTTCTAGACTTTATATTTCTTTTCTCCAGCTATTGGTCAGTTAGCACGCGCCAGCTGTGGAATGTTGATTACATATTTATGTGACATCAGTGCTCTAGCCCCGGACTGATAGTTGACCTTCGTTGACTCGGGCAGTCACATGTTCCTCCCCACAAGCTCTGTTCTTCTACAATAAATCTTTATTTCATACAGTACTATTTCCGTGATTGTGTTTATTTAATCACTACAGCGAGGCCTATTGGGTTTGCCAATGCTTGTTAAAAAATTATAGGGTATGAGATCAGGCCCCAGCCACGTGGAGAACGGTGTGCTTGTTAACCGCGTTCACTTATTCCCTGCGTACATGATGGGTATTTACGCTCCAACACTTTTAAACATCACGAGCCTCGACAGTAGGCGAGAGTGATAGAGACGCGAGTTTTAGTGACAGAAACTGTTAACTATGTAGTCTTAATGGAGTAGCACGTGTGTGTTGGGGGGAAGTGAGCGCGCGAACTTGATCATGGACAATGACAGTAATGAGGCCTGGCACGCGGCACATCCTGCTGTTTACATCCCGCCTCCACTGCCCGAGTCCTCATTGGCTGCAGAGTTCAACGCATCCCAAGACTGACCTCCATTTAGTGCAAATGAGGAAACAGAGTTGATAGTTCCTTGATATGTGAAAATAACGCGGCCTCGGGGAGACATTTAAGATGCTCATTGGCAGGAAACCCACGGAGATGCGATCGGGAAGGTTACGTACAACGTCATCTGTTCCTTGCTGCCATTAAGAGAATGTTACGCAATCAGACACCATTTCCCTTCTTGTTAGAATCCTTGTCACAGTCCCAAATTAACTACGTGCCATTTTCGGATCACATTAAAATCGTCTAAATGCCCGGAAACTGGACGGCTTCCATGGCAACGTGGTGATGTCAGTTATTAGTGCATCAATCATCAGAAAATAGCAAGAGTTCTGTTTTATTTCTTCCGAATTGTATTTTATTTGTATTCTTTCAATGCATTTTCCTGAGGAAGCGCGCACCCTTGAGTGCCAGGCGAATTTTACTTTACATATTGCTGTATACTGAAAAATATGTAGAGTGTGACATGACTCCAGTGCAGTAAAGCTGAGGCTTTCTAGGACACATTTACCACAGATGAACTTATGTTACGAAACATTTCCTTTATTTGAGCTATGTCTGGCTTTTCTGAGTGTTTCCTGTTGTATGCCCTGTTCCACATGTCAGCTATTAATATCTTGTAGATTGTTGCTTTTTCCAATTCGGTCCTAAAAAACTGACATTTGGTACATTATTAAGGTAGCATACAGCAGGGGTGTGTGGGACCTTCACCCTTTTTCAGGGTTACCCCCAAACATTTTGCCATACTCATGTATTTTTTTCTCACCTGTTTTGGTTGGCTTTAGGACTCTGGGCACTTTACCGCTGCTATTAAGGGCTAAAGTGCATGTGCTCTCTCCTTTCTAGGGCTGGGCATAGTTCGCGAAGTAGCGCTACGCATAGCTACGTGAAGTGCACTTCGCACTACGCGAGTAACGTGTAGCACTACGCGAATTGCATAGTACCCTGTTCGCACTGTGCACAATGCCGTTTTCAATGGTAATTTCTGATCTAAAAGGAGTAGCGTTACCATGTTTGGTATGTTTTGGAATAGTGGTGATAAATCCCAATCATTGTTGTGCACTTCTAATATTTTTTATGATGTTACCTCCACATCAAAGACATTTTAAGTATAAGTACTGGGGCTCTGACCCCATAGTTTTAGACACTGCATGAGACTTTAACCAGATGCTGCTGACTCTACATTGGGCAGCAGAGGATCGCTGTGCTGCCAGGAAAAACTATCACTTGGACTTTGCATTGCTGTTCTTACCTACTTGCCTGCTGAGCTAGCAGAGAGAATAGACACTGTCACTCTGCTAAGAAATCCACTGTGCTGGTCTGTTGCCTGCATGCCTGTTCTGTGTGCCCCCATTGTTCTCTAGGGACGGGGGTTGGCCCCTTCCCTGCTCAGTGTAGGATCCCTAAAGGATCCCAGGACAGCGTTGCTTTTGGGCTAAAGAACACAGCATGTGCTTTTTCTACAAGACGCATAGTGAGCGCTTCATTTGGACTTTTGTCTGTCCTAACAAGAAGCAGTAGCGAGCGCTCTTGGCAATGGAAATCAGTGCTAGTTGAGCACTCTTGTTCAGCTTCAAACTAAGTTGTGGCGTTTTGGTCAAACAAGCACAGGGTGAGCGCATGTCTTCCACTTAACAGTGCACGCTGAATGCTTAGTGCTACCTCCATGCTGGCTAAACTCCACAATCCGCTGGTGAAGGGAGATTCTGTGAAGCACCATACCTAAGGAGAGCTGCATCACCTAACAACCTGGGTGGGCCAGCCACCTGAGAATTGATAGCCCACTCTGCCCCAGAGCGCTTCGTGAGTGAGGTGCAAACAAAGGAGTTGGCTCGTCCCCAAGGCTGTCGGCATCGCTGCAGGCACCTTATCCCCGGCTCTAAGGGTCTGCAGATATTGTGGGGGGCCACAGGGAAGAGACAGCCATCCTGCACTCATTTGCATATGGCCCTGAAAGTTGGCAGCTGCACCGCGTGCTCGCAGGCAGCTGGATGTTCTTATTTGTGACGTTGAGTGTTGCCCATAGTAGCTGTGCTACTGGAATTCCCCAAACCTTCAGGGATGACCATGGAGGACCCCATGTGAGATCCCTATCTCAAGGAATCCCCATACAAACCCAGAGTAGCCCGCATTGCCAAGTAACAATGATTTGGCGCTCAGAAGGTTCCTGCGTCCTAAGTTTAACTGGTGAATGGAATTCTTGTCATGGGCTCTCCATATTACTGTAATATGCCTAATGTGAGTGTAGGTGGGCTGCACCCTAGGCACTAGTGGGAAATATTTTATGAACTCTGCTTGATTTGCCCTGTGTGTTAATGGTGTTACTTAGTGGTCATGTACTATGATGATACCTGACGATTTATATGGGCTCGCTCTAACCTAACTGCTGCATTTCATGCCCTGATTTGATGATATATGTTGTTTTTACCATGCATTGTCAGGATAAAGAATATTATTTCAGGATGTACCTTGTATGTGCAGTGAGGGTGTTTTCATGATTTGTGCCACATATAAGTCTTTATCTTATGGCACTAACTGTGATGTTATGACAGTTTCCTAGTTAGCAAAGTGATTATTGCTTTATGTGATTTTGGTCAATGTTTATATACAATACAGAAACATATGTTTACATTATTCTGAGTGGAGTCTCTTTTGTATTGTGTCAATAAAGGAGCCATCAGTGCTCCCGATGGTGACCCTGCAGCTCATTTATGGTCAGGCTAGTTCATCAGGGCTGTCTCTCCTGCCTCTGATACTATCACCTGCCCGCCCCACCTGTTCGCGCTGCCCAAGTCTTTCAGCATCAACGCCATCGAGCGGCACACCAAAGACTGGTCGGCTCCCACTACTCCAGTCTCTCTCCCACAGCACTGAACAAATGACTACCTTTCCTCCATTTACGAACTCGCGTACACTGGCAATGGTGCCTTCATGCCCTACAGCGCCGTGCTACCTCCTTCCCATAGTTGGCACCCAGCATGAGCTCAAGAACAACCCAGGGCTACAGCACGCCGCCTTCGCCCACCACCACCAGGCCTTCTACCCCTACGGCCAGCACCAAGCCCAAGAACACCGCCTGTGAGTGCAACAGCCCCCGGAAGCCCTGGCTGAAAGAGCACCTCAAGAACCCCAGCACTGGCGAGAAGATCATGCTCTGTAAATATGTAATATATATTTGTCCAACCATAATCACTTCACCTTTTCTTAATATGTAATCTTGAGTGAATTGGCAACTTGTACATATGTAACTCTAACCACGAGTATCTGTAGTAGACATATGTACTTACTACCATTCTTTTTGAGTTTGGAGTTTATCTGTTTGTATCTTTTATATAATTCATGTACTCTGAAGTCCTTATGTAATGTAACTGGTACTATTGTAAAGCGCTCTGACACCTTTAGGTAAAGTGAAATAAATAAAATGGTGTGTGTGTTTGTGTGTGTTGCACAAGCGCTTTACACCAGTGGTTCCCAACATTTTGACTCCTGAGGACCCCTATTGAGTCACTATTGGAAGCCAAGGACCCCCAAACAATTTGTACAATTTAAATTTCAAACATTAAAACAGTAGTTTGAAAAAAGTAAACACACACTTGTGCACACCAAACAAATACTCGAATCACTAAAGATTTTAATATTTTATATAGAAAGAATTAGCAATATAGAAATCTTTCAATGGGATGGTTAATGCTGCATCCTGGCAACTAACTTTTCAGTGTTTGGTTCTATTTCGCAGTATGAGGCTCCTGCCAGGGCCAGACTGGAAACCAAAAGCCACCCTGGCAAATGTTGTCAGACCAGTCCCAGTACTAATTGCAGTGAGTGAGCCTGGCCACTGCAAAGCAAACTTTGGGGGGCTCTCCCACCAAGGAAATTTGGGAAAAAATTGTGCGTTCTACAACACATTTGTCATTATATATTGAATTGAATTTGCTTTTAAAACATAGTAAATGATGACCTTACTATGCACCACTACAACAATCTTTTTGGGGCTCTTTTATGAATCCCTCACTATCACTCTCCAACAGTGCCTCTCTTCTCTGAATAGCCCCTCTGTCACATGTATTTCATTTGTTTTATAGCATCTCTCATACAAGTGTAGGGTGTAAAAGCACTTTACATCACACACATACAGAGTCAATGATTCGTACGTGTGTAAATCGGTGTATAGAAAATGTTATGTTATATAAGGCAAAGGGGACTTCAAGGTGCAGGATTCACGTTATTCATACTGGTGAGCATTTTTTAAGAGTGATTGGTCTGGAGAAGCACAAAAGCTTGACACAGGATGTAAAATAGGGGTTAACATTGACTTTAATTATAACAGTTTAATTCTACCCAAACAAACCTTTTTGGCAAAATGAGGATTATCAAAGACTGGGAAAAAAGATAACATGCTAACTTGTACCATGTATTTTGCTTGCAGCTGTTTGATGGCAGGTCATAGCTTCAGGTGCTAGATTATGATTGTAACTCATAAACTGCACAATAACAAAAGAAACTCTGTGACAAAAGTGGTAACCCACTGAGCTATGCACTTAAACTATTTTTTTTAATGCATGGTACACATTCTTTGCAGCAGGCATATTAACTCTCTGTGCTACCTAGATGAGTCAAACCTGCTACTGAACAAAACCCGCATCCCTCTCCAGCAGGTACATGTTATCTTGACACTTTTATAGTTGCCCGAAAACTACAGATTATTCAAGGAACTTTGAAGTGCTTTTAAAACTGTTGCTTGCGGACCCCCTGGGAATGTGTCACGGACCCCTGGGAGTCCGCGGACCACAGTTTGGGAAACACTGCTTTACACATTGCCTCTGGGATAAGCCTGGACTGTTCGTGCCAATCTGCCAATTGAGTGAGCAGAGGTAATATGGGGTGTCTAACTCCCTCACCCTGATTAGAGTGGTGGGTTCTGCCTGGCTTAGGTGCATACTCTAGCCAACCAGAAACCCCATATCTAAGAGGGTGAAAAGTATATTCGTCTTTATCAGATATAAGTTCTTGTCACAAAGTTAGATGACCTTCATGACTTCAAAGAACCAGTAGATGTCAAGCTTCCCTTCAATGCTAAGGGCCTCACCATTAGCCAGAGCTGTACAGACTGAGGGTGGGGGGATTTAGCATTAACTCATACGCTTTGTAGAACAAGTATTTCTAAAATGTCAACCTCCATTGATGAACATTATTATACTTACATTACACTAGTTTTGTTGCAGACTTGTTTTTTAACCCAACCAAACAAGAAGACCGTTCAAGATCTTTTTGAAGTGCAGGTTGCTCATGCATGTAAGTTCAGGAAAGCTGAACTGCCATATTAGCTGTGGACTTCGACCTGCCCTGTACCTATAGGATGAGTTGGGAGAAGAAAGTTATAGCTGCAACCTACTAATTCATTGGCTGAGCCGATTGCTATTGGAAAAGCACTGAAACCACAACTCTGATTTTGATACCTGCAACCAAAAATGTGACCTAACATGATTATTTTGATGCATTTTGTACCTATGTATAAAATTGGACCTTGTATAATCAAAACATTCAAAAGAAGTTCATAAAACTCCACCTTCCTTTAAAGACAGGAAACAATTTTAAGATGAAAAATGCTTACAGTTGAAAGTATGTGACCGAGGAGACAAATAAGGGTGTGAACCAGTAGAGTGCTTACACCATAGCACCTTCTGGTATTAGTAGGAGTAGATGTGAAATTTGCTAGCAGTACCAGCAGCTGTCCAACTCCAGCAGGACATGTTTATTATATTTCATGAGACACTCCTGCTACCAAACACCAGAACTCATTAACTGTTTCTTCATTCCCAGAGTTGTGCAAAAGTTCCACCCTCACCAGGCAGCCAATCACTAGAACATGAGTGATAACCTTAGACCTCAGTTAAAACCATCTCTCCCATTAATCTGGTTCGTATTGTTGGGACAATATGTAACTTCAAAAAAGAAAACAAAAAATCTTCACATTATCTTCAACAATGAAATGTAATTTGGTCCAAAGATAACCTCAGTAATCGAACCTCCATTTTCATGCTCATAAAATCGCCCTGTTCCCTCACTCCTTATGTCCTATTGAATTGACAAGATTCATAATTCTTACAAGACTGGATCACAGCAACAGTGCATATACCAGTCTCCCTTAATCTCACGTCCAGAAGCTGCTAAGATTTTAAACTCAGGGAGCAAGAAAAAGCCCGGGTCTCCGCCTTCATCATCTGCCTTGAAATATTATTATTGACTTTCTGTACGTTATAGGACAAAATGTAAGATAGTATGTGTCATGAACAAGGTGCATATGAGGAAAGACCCAATTTACCTTCAAAACATGGCCACAACTCACTGCCTAGATGGGAATTTAGCGCAATCACATGCCAAGAAGACTTAATCATGTAGCAAAATCCATAAAGTTCTTAGATGCCTCACTCTGGAACAATCCTGACAGGCATTAAGGTGGCAAGAGGACCATTGCCAGTTAAAGACCTAACAACACTCTTTCGGCAATATGGCTTCATCATATTTCTATGTTTTTTTGACTACCCTATCAGGGACCTGCCCTCAACTTCTTCTCATTGATCCTCTATTGTTTTTCACAAACTAGTCAAGTTTTTTTTGTCTACCCCATGGTTGTTGGTGGTATTTTTCCTCATCTGTTAATTCACTTAATTTAATACTATATTAACTTATTTCTATTTCTAATAGTGTTCTAAAGTGACCATGTTGTGACATATTTATGTTATATAAAACTCCAAATAAATAAATACACATCACTTGCAATATATGCCTTCATTAGGTGCATGCCTGTGCACTGCTACTCTCTTACACCAGAGTAGATCTGTTTCATCTAGGTGGACTAATAGCATTTGCCATGCTGTCTGTAATCAGGTGTATTCCATTTGGTTGTTCCCCTGCAGATCAAACCCAACCAGGTATAGAAACACTTGCCTGTCTAGGAAGGTACATGTTCATGGTACAGATATCTCTCACACATCATGCATGGCAAACACTTCCCACATAGGCCACACCCATAAATCATACCCTTTCAACCAGGTTTGCTTGTGTAGTAATGTAAAACTGATATTTACTATCTCCCTTATTTTCTCTACACAACATGTGTAGGACTTGTGACCTAAGTCAGGATAAGAGCACTAATTTAAGCAGTCGTGCACCCCAACCAAACACTTACCACATTGGCCAAATTGCGAAACGATTTGTTTCAATTAGCCGGATTGAATCCTGAAACAGACCAGCGCCAAAAAAATCAGTTTATTTGGCCCAATATTCAAACGGGAAATGCGTACGGTAAATGGTAATACTGGAAATATGTAATCAACAAGCATTGGCCAAAAAATATGTTCCTTTTTTTGTAAACTACAAATTCCAGAATTCATAGCCTTTACGGTCCATGTTGTTGGGATGCCGTGATTGGCGCCTGGTATCATGTGACTGAAGGTTAAACTTTGTAGCAATTCACTCGCGGTCGCTTCCCGCTGCTCCACACCGCTGCCGGATTCTACTGCGAAAGATGTGTTATTAACGGTAAGACCCCTTTCCTCATTGCGAACAAAGACGCATTTCCCGTTTGAATATTGGGCCAAATAAACTGATTTTTTTGGCGCTGGTCTGTTTCAGGATTCAATCCGGCTAATTGAAACAAATTGTCCCGTCATACCTGGTGTAAAAATACACCGCACCAAGGGCCCACTTAACGGTAAGACGCCCAGCGGGTCTATAGTAAGCTAGAACCCGGAAGCACATTTTTGATGTGTATTATCAGATACGAAACAACATCGATAATTATCGGTTTGTTCCTCGTTTCCTTTTTACAGGACACTTGACGGAAACGATCACTCTTTCACAGATCACACTTACAAACAAGTAAGCCATTTACGTTTTTCCTTACTGGGGTTCTGGTATTTAACAAGACAGCCCCGCACTAAGACCAATTAAAAAATTTTTTGTAGATCCTTAAAAGGGACACGACATTGGGACAAAAATTCTTCTATCCAACTGCTTTGTTGCTTCTCGAGTTTTGTGCGGATGTATCTGATTTGAAGGTAAATCCACCACTTTCCAATTCATCCAAGCAGCCAGTGGCAGCCTCCAATTATTATGTAATAACTGATCACTACAATCTCGCTCTCCTGCAGGTTGACATCCACGGTTGTTGATAACATTTCAATAAAGAGACTTTAAGACCAAAAAATCATTGGTCATATAAGGTATGCTGTATCCTCGGATGCGTTCAATTGAAAAAGCTATTTCACTCTCTATGAGAGGAGGACTCTTTTTAAATAATTCCCCTTCTTTTCTTTAAACAGTACTCGCGGATAAAATCCCCCGCCCTGATGAGAATCCGATGATTAAGACATTGGGATTCGAAACGCGTCGGCATTAAGTCATTCTGTTTGTGGAAATAATCGGCTTTGTCTCCATTCCTGTTGTTAACACCTTGGCTGCTCTGGCAATTTACAGCCTGTGCTGGAAATTGCTATTTTCCTCTTTTCATGACGAGCTCAGCTCGTCATCAGCACAGCTCCACTGTGCCTCATGACGAGCTGAGCTCGTCATGAGCAGGGAAGGGGTTAAATAACATGAACTTTAGTAATATTGTGACAGGAATGTGGGGTGGTAATGAATAAGGTTTACACCCTGGAAATTCAGTATACAACTTGATGACATTGTTTTTCTTGTACTGTTTTTGTGGTAACTGTTCAATGACAATTGACAACACTTCTAAATGCACATTGGTATGGTATGTTTTATTTGTTTCTACACATTAATTGTATATGTTGTTTTTTCTCGCTTTTTCTTTTTCAAATAATTATGCTTGGCTCAATATGATGTTCAATGTGAAGTTGATAATGTATTTTCTTGTCTTTAAATGCTAAACATGCAACCAAAAAAAGTAAATGACATAAATTAAATGTCTGGGTGAACTAATCAATTGTAGTTTTCCCTTTGTTTAGCATTAAGTGATGTTTCATAATTGTTAATAGAGGCATAGGTAAATTTCCCCCTTTCTGGTATTGTAACAGGCCCGACCTACCCTCTTTCCCACAGGGCCAAACCCATCCTTTCTCTGTCTTAATTCAAATGTATGGCATTTTTAGAAATCAAAAGTGTGGAAAAGCTTGAGTGTGACTTCATTGGAGGACTTCTCAATAGTCTTATGCTGTTTTATTTGATTCCTTATTTAAAGTAACATTTGCAATGTGTTGCCAGCAAAGACGAGAGCTCCAATTTTACTATGGAGGAAGTGGCACACCCTATTCTTAGTTTTTTCCACTAATTGTTCTATGTCTTTAATAAGAGATGGAGGGTTTGTGTATTTGAGGCACAGAGGGCTTTTTGCTAACCAGTGAATGCTTCCATGGAGCAACCCTTTCAGGTGGCTTAGATGAAGAATAGAAAAGAAACCTCCTCTGCAAGGATTGATATTTGTTCAACAGTCTGAATGTGGAGGCATATAGTACACCCTCAGTCTCAATAATCAGGTGAGGAGCCCTGCCCTATGATGAAGCATGTCAGCTTCGGGTGAGTGAGGCAACTGTTCGTACAAGCTCATGCTTCTTAGGGGACCTGCACACAGCTAGGAATAGTTTCTCAGGGATGTTCACACATCGGAACAGTATACTGATATTTTGTTGCTTTCACATCCCGGTTTTGTAAGACTCTGCGTATCACTTGACTCCACTTACCTATCCTGTGAGAGTGAAGTGGGTATCTACAGCAGCGAGGAGCCTACAGAAAAATCCATTATGAACATGGCGTTTTGCTGTGGCACATACAAGTGTCTCTGCAGCAGCATAGAGCCAAGCACTATTTGGATTTTTTCGTTGGTTAAGGAAGACTCCAAAAAGTGCAGTGCTTAATTTGTGTAGGTGTTTGATTTTGCTCAGCACCCGCATTTATTTTTTAACATCAACATATATTTATGAGAAACCACCATATGGTTGCACTGTATTTGTATTTTTAACCAACGTTCTTTGATGGTGCATTAAACTATTTACGGAATCCTAACTTTATTACTACTAAATGCCTTTTGTGAATACCGAAAGTTGTAAAGTTAGGATTTTGTCTCAGATTACTTTTGTGAATCGGGCCCTTAGTGTATTTGAGGGTTGTGTCAGCTGCAATGGATCAATGTGTAATACATTAGGCCCTGATACTTCATTTTTTTTACAAATTGAGCACTGATAAAAGTGTATCGCTCCTTCCTAGAGCACAAATCCCAACCATAATTATTTTTGCTTAGAAGGCAGACTATGAGGAATAATATATAATTTTTTCCAAAACACAATTTCTGTAAAAGACTTGCATAGTGTTTGTAGTTTGCTCCAAACCCTACGATACCCAAAGCCAGCAATCGAGCTGTGGTTTACAGTGATTTTTCATTGCTCATCAAAGAGGCATCACTTGAGAGCAAAAATCCTAATGTCCAGAAACTGGGAGTTCATGAAAGCAATTGATTTTTTAAATGTGCCTAAGAATCTGAGTTTATAAGCAAAGTTGAATTTCCACATATTTGTGTGTACTGTGTGGTTTTGTAGTTTGTAGGGAACAGTTGATTTACTTATATCATATAAAACAGTGCTCCACTTGTCTGGGTGAGCCTGTCATAACTCACAGGAGCAGACGAAATCTGCGACTGTCTGTAGCCAATATAGTGTCAATGTAATTTTCCCATGGTCACAATTTTGGTCAGTTGTCGTCATTTGCAACAGAAACAAGCATTGGCATAGCCAATAGGTCTCGCCTTTGGGACCTTATAAGTTATTAATTCTGCAGCACAATTTCCTTGGTGCAACATCAACTGTTGCATGGTTAAACACTTATAATGTCCCAAAGGCGAGACCTATTGGCTATGCCAATGCTTCTTGATTACATATTTCCAGTATTACCATTTACCGTATACAGATAGATAAATAGGCCTTGTTATGCTATTACCAGCAACATCGGTCTGTACAGTTCCTTACTAAATCAGATTGTAATCTGTGTGGGAGGTGATTGCCAGGTCACAGTAGTATATATACGGGTTCTTAGCATTACACCTCCTGTAGAGGTGTAATGCTAAACAATAGCCCCCCTTCTACACTCCCACCCCCCACCCCTTAAAAACTAATGAGGGGCGCAAAGACTCCCATACTGTACAGATATCCATAGCTTTTAGGCTGCATGGGGGAGGGTCACTCGGAGGGTGGTCCACCTGCGCCACACTGGCTGCAGCGGCCCGCACGCCACCACAGAACTCCCTCCTTAGAAGTCTTTACAATAACAAAGCATACCTGCATTACAGCATTCAAGATTAAATCCTTAGAACGTATAACCAAACAGCAGAGCTGGGATATTCAGTCAAAATATTCTCCGTGAACCACCACGGGGCAGATATTCCCGATAAACGCAGCCTCCAGTGCGGACAGCAAGGCTGGGGAGATTAATGGGGTCTCCCCTTACTGGCTGTCTTCCTCATCAACCTCTAAATCACATGCAGCTACCTGAAAGTTTCAAAGCATTCTGCGAGTGCTCGTGAAGATTTAGCTGCGTAATGTACGGTTGCATTTGACGTCAAATGTAAAGCATTGTACATAATGTCGGGAAGTGTCTCTTTTGAAGATAAACAACCAGGAAGATTTATGTGTACTTAAGGAAGGTATGACCATATGCCTTATGTGACATTGTTTAACTGGAAGTCTGGGAATAAATAAAGGGCTACGCAGGCACATGGTAGCAGTATCTTAACATTTTCATCTGTTTCGAAATCTCTGTGACCTATTTTTTTTATCTCACACATAAATGTTAAATGTCGGATACTTGTAAAGCGCACAGCTGCCACAGCAAAGGGGCGTCCCGGCGCTGTATACCGCTGGGGAACCCATAATAATAATAATGATAATAGGGAGTCTTGTAAAGAGCTTGGTGATGCAAAACGGCGTGTCCCCGCGCTGAGAGAGGTGCGAGGGCTAGCAGAGAAGAATACTTGAGCGTGAGGCAGCTACCTGGCGTACAAGAATGTCTTTAGCTTCGCTCTAAAGATGGACTCTGAGGGTTCCAGACGCAGCGCGGAGGGGAGTTTGTTCCAGCTAGAGGCTGCCAGATACCTAAAAGATCTGCCGCCCATCCGAGCTTTGAACACTTTGGGAATGGACAGGCGCCCTGAACCAGAAGATCTAAGGGAACGGGAGGGTTCATATCGTGTCAGCAGACCTTGCAGAGGCCGAGGTGCCCTGCCATTAACAATACGATGGCAGGTGCAAAGCGCTTTAAATTCCACCCTGCTTCTCACCGGAAGCCAGTGCAGGGCTTGGAGCGCGGCTTTAGACGCTGATCTTCTGGGCAGTTTAAGAACCCGGCGAGCTGCGGCATTTTGCAAGACCTGCAGGCGACTCAAATTCTTCTCCAGAGTCCCTAGGTAGAGTAGGTTGCATTAATCCATTTTGGACGTTACTAGTGCATGCACTAGTGTTTGGCGGGCTTTGATGGGAAGGAGCTCCAGAGCCTTCCTGAGACTCTTAAGGATCCCAAAGCAGGAGCCAACCACTCGATTAACCTGGGGACCGAAGGTCAGATTGGTATCAAACCAAACACCTAAATTCCTCGCCTCCTGGCAGGGAGTTGGTGTTGGACCCAGGCAGGGTGGCCACCACGCCGACGTCCAGGCCGCTTGGTCTCCACCCACCACCAGCACCTCAGTCTTGCCTCCGTTGAGCTTGAGGCAGTTAGCGGACATCCAGGCAGCGAGATCTTGCATGCATGCTCTGAAGATGTCCGCTGCGAGACTGGGTGCGCGTGATAGGGAGATGACCAACTGCGTGTAGTCGGCGTATGACACCAAGCGCAGAACCTGGCTCTCCACTATGGTGGCCACCGGGGCAACGTACAGATTAAAAAGGGTAGGACTCAGGGACGAGCCCTGCGGCACTCCCTGGTCCAAGGCTACTCCCTTGGAGTAGCAGTCGCCCTGTCTGACTTGGAAGCCGCGGTCAACCAGAAACGATTGGAACCACTTTAACGCTGCACCTCCTACCCCTCCTTTGTTCAGACACTGTAGCAAGGTGGAATGTGCTACAGTGTTGAACGCTGCGCTCAGGTCCAGAAGAATCAAGGCCATGGTATGGCCCTCATCGGCGCCTTGCCTGATGGTTTCAGATGCCATAAGGAGCGCTGACTCTGTCGAGTGCCGTGGGTGGAACCCAAACTGGGTGGGATGTAGAAGGTTGGTATCTTCCACAAATTGCATTAACTGCAAATTAGCCACCTTCTCTGCCACTTTGGAGAAATAAGGTAGTAAGGAAATGGGGCGTAAATTCTCCAGCTTTTCGAGGCTGATGTTGGGCTTCTTATGAGGGGGGAGCACCACAGCTTGTTTCCATTCCCTAGGCAACTTGCTGGACCTGAAGGAGACATCCATCAGGTGTCTAATATAAGGTTCAAGTGCCGTCAGACTGTCCCCCAGCCGTTTGGGAGATACTGGGTTCCGTGGAGAGCCTGATTTTACTGACCTACATATTCTGATCAGATCTTCTGCTGGAGGGCAGGTCAGGTTGAGCAGCAAGTCCTGGCCATCTGCCTCTTTTATTAATTCTTCAAACTCACCCCCTGCAGAGGGTCGAGCAGGGAATGCCGAATAAATTTTGGCTACTTTGTCGCCAAAATATTCTGCAATGCGATTACAGGTGTCTACTGAGCAGTCCTCCGTACCTGCTGAGAGCTTGGGGATGGTTAATGATTTGTAAACACAGAACAACTCTGTTCTGCCATCCTGGCTTTCCCTGTGAGAGGGTCCCTCCTGGGCATCTCCAAGGTGAAGACAAGCATCCCCGGCGCTGATGGGGCCGTTAGTAGAGATTAAGCAAGCTATTGCCCAGAGTTGCTGAGTGGGACCCATGGTTGGAGTAGGCACTGAGGTGAGAATTATCGAGTCTGCTGACCATGGCCCAAGACCCTGCCGCGTCGAGAATCGATCCCTGGTCCCAGGACGACCTCTGCTTCCGGGTCTGCCGCCTCTAACCAGTGAGCCACACCACTCTACACAGCTGAGTAGAGAACAGCAAAGAAACCCAGCACAAGCGTGAGCTTCACGCGGCAACAGGGGAGGGAGCTTGCAGCAAGGCGCCACAATTGCAACCATATGGCGTCACCATATGGTGCTGCGCGCTCCCGCAAGGAAATTGCCAGACGTGCACGCTTTGCCATTGCAAGCAATGCAACGAGTGCACGTTTTTGCCCCCAAAGCTGTGCAGATGGCTAAAGGTCTCTCTCCTATGCAGTGCATGCGTGCTGCAAAGGCGAGTCCTAAAAATGACACATGGGTAGTTTTTATCCAGAGAAAAGTGGGAGCTTTGAATGGCTAGAATTTTGCCATTTGCCATACTTCGACATTTGCAGATAATTCTGGGTAATATAATGTGTTGGAATTTATACATGCCACATCACTTTTGATTCCCCAATGCCATTAGTTTTCAATGTTTTCTGGAATTGGTCGTTTGCCCACTGTGCTGACTGGCCACGGGCCCAAATACTGCAGCCATCCACCATGGGTCCCTCTATAAAAAACATTCTCTGGTGACTAGTGTCTGATTCTCTCCTCAAGCTCACGGAAAACCCAAAGTATCTATTAATCTTATATTCACAAGGCCTAGAGGGAACATAGATTTTGGTCAGTTCTTGACAAGGATAAGCTTGTCTATGAACATTAATGGAAACTACTATGTTTTGGAGAAATTTTATGAAAATCAGACAATTGTTATTTTTAGCATATTGTCCTAGACTCCCAGTCAGGGTGAGGGCAGTCTGGCACCCAACGATAGAGACCTTATAATGTGTTGATGTTAAATATGTATGATTATTGTAGGTTTCCATAAAGGATAAGTGTGAAACCTATGACCGAAAGACAAGTATCCTAAACCCGCATTTTGCTTGCAGTTGCTTCTCAAATTTCTAAAATGCACTGCACCCAGTATGTTGCCTGTGGGAACCCTGAACCCAAAGAAAACCCACACATCTCAATGCCACAAACTAAGGAGACCTAGGAAAACAAAGCTGGGATCAAACTGTGGCATGGATATATTCCTCTGTGAAGAAACTATCAATAATTGAAATGTTTCGAAGAAAGTAACAGTTTAAAAATCCAACAAGAGTCACGTTGAACATGATCTCCCTGCCAGCCATTCTGGGTGAGGGTGATCTGGCAACCAGGGATAGAAACCTTAGGATGTGTAGATGTTAAAACTATATAGCTGTGTTATGCATTATGGGGTAAAACATGTGCATAACATACAGGTAGTCTAAATCTTCATTTGCTTGCAGTTCTGGTACTCCTGTGATCCAAAGACCTATAGCGACAAAGCTCGGCGTTAACGCTTTGCAGGGATATTTTCCAGTGAGGAGATGGGAGGGAGTTACCATGTTGTGGAAAGAAATGCTAAAAATCTGAGAAGTGTCATGATCAGCGTCTTGAACTAGTGAACTAGTCAGAGTAAGGGAAGTCTAGCTTACACCAATAGATTTCTCTGGTGTGCAGAATTAGAAATGTATAGTTTTTAGGTCTCGCCTGAGCCAATGCGCTTGCGCATTGCTCCGGCGAGATTATAGTAAGCGGAAAAGAAAAGTCAACCAAAACGGCTGTGGATCGCATAAAGTTCATGTGATCTATGCGCGTGCACACCATCGCCAGCCACATAACACACCTCCATTTGCCTGTGCCTCAGCATCAGACTTCAAAGGCTGCCGCTCCCCCGCCCCCCGTGTGCACATCACACACCTCCATTTGTCTGTGCCTCGGCATCAGACTTCAAAGGCTGCTGCTCCCTGCTCCCCCCCCGCCACAGCAATGCGGAGAACTTGTTTCTGGAAGAAAGTGAAAGCCTACTGTGCTAGTTTACAGTAGCCTTGCTCCTCAAATGCTGTTGCTGTGTTGCCATCTCTCTAGGCACACTCAGCTTGAAAACACTCGACTTGCTAGCTGCAATGCTACATCCGCTATGCTTTGCCTCTAGACGCGTTGATCCCTCGCAGACTGTGCTGACTCTGCCCCTCCTGATTCTGAAACTGACCAAAGCAGTCACCACGCAGTATCTTCCCTCTGTCTTATGATGTCTGCCCTGCCACCATTTACTTCGGACTCTCACCCTCACACCTCCTCCCCCTCATACACCCTCACCCTCACAAAACTTTACCCTCACACACCCTCACCCCATCACCCTCACCACCGTCACCCTCAACCTCCCTCATCCTCACACCCCCTCACCCTCACACACCCTCACCCACCCTCACTCACCCTCACACCCTCACCCACCCTCACACACCCTCACTCACCCTCACAACCTCACACCCTCACACCCCTCACCCTCACAACCCTCTCACCCTCACTCACCCTCACCACCTCACCCCGCCCACACCCTCACACACCACATCACTCAGGAACACCACCACATCACTCAGGGACACCACCACATCACTCAGTGGCACCACTCAGGGGCACCACCACATCACTCAGGGACACCACCACATCACTCAGGGACACCACCACATCACTCAGGAACACCACCACATCACTCAGGCAGACCACCACATCACTCAGGGGCGCCGCCACATCACTCAAGGACACCACCACATCACTCAGGGACACCACCATATCACTCGAGGACACCACCACATCACTCGGGGACACCACCACATCACTCGGGGACACAACAACATCACTCAGGGACACCACCACATCACTCAGGAACACCACCACATCACTTAGGGGCACCACCACATCACTCAGGGACACCACCCCATCACTCAGGAATACCACCACATCACTCAGGGACACGACCACATCACTCGGGGACACCAACACATCACTCGGGGACAACACCACATCACTCGGGGACACCACCACATCACTCGGGGACACCACAACATCACTCGGGGACACCACCACATCACTCAGGGACACCACCACATCACTTAGGGGCACCACCACATCACTCAGGGGCACCACCACATCCCTCAGGAGCACCACTCAGGGACACCACCACATCACTCAGGGACATCACCACATCACTCAGGGACACAGCCACATAACTCAGGGACACCACCACATCACTTGGGGACACTACCACATCACTCGGGGACACCACCACATCACTCAGGGACACCACCACATCACTCTGGGACACCACCACATCACTCTAATACACCACCACATCACTCTAATACACCACCACATCACTCAGCCCAACCTCATCATCACTCAGCACCACAACAGCACTGTCCTTGCTTGCTACCAACAAGCATTGCCATAGCCAATAGGACTCGCTTTAGGAAAGTGTAAGCTATTGGCTTTGTGAATAACAATGCTATTAATTTATATATTTTCAAAGCCAACACATATTTAAAAAAATTGTCATTTACAATACTAATAGCTCACACTTTCCTAATGCGAGACCTATGGCATTGCAAATGTTTGTTATACTTTCTACGTAGCGTTGAATTTGACATCTGTCATCAAAAGACAGTGCACCATAAACAGTGATTCCGTCCAGATTCCATAGACTCCAGACATACAGGTCATCATGTCCTTGGTTAGAATTCCAGAATGTGCACGAGCCCATTTGAGAAAAGTAACAAAATACTGAGCATATTTGTTTTAAAAAAATTACAATATCTCCAAATGTTTCATTATATGTTCAGGATATAATGAATTATACATGCAGGGTTTGCATCACAGTATACAGCCGTGAATGTGCTGAAAATAAACAAATAGTATGTGTTGGGTCACATAGAGACCTAAGGGGTACATGGGATTTATGAGTGCAAAGTTTAGATTCGTAAAGCAAACCAGTTGTGCATTGACTTTGTGATTTGGTCCCACTTTGTGGTCGTGCAATATGTGCTGCTTTGTTCCGACTCAGAGAGGGAGCGATGGTGGTACATTCCCTTGACCTGCAGCATCTGTTCCTCATCATCAGTTCAACAGCTGTTCATAAGATTCACTGCTTATGTTTTTAAACATCATCCCCGATGTTTGACAGAAAAACAGAACGGTCTGTATGTGCTTCTCAGACCTAAAATAGTTATAGAACTTTACTGAGGCCAATGTCTTGTTCTAAAATTAGAACTTTGTACATATATGTAGTGGATGTAGCCTAACGGCTCGAGCGGTCGATCTTGAAGCTGGGGTACCGGGTTTAAGTCTCGGCAGGGACGCTCAACAACCTGTGATTCTGGGCAAATCACTTATTCTCCCTGTGCCTAGAAAAATGCATGTGTCGGTCTGTAACACAACTGGTGCTCATGTCAAGCACTCTGATACCTTCGGGGCGAGTTTGCGTTAAAACTCAACAAAAAAATATATGCCTACCAAAGCCACGGCTTGCGCATCAATGCAAGCAGTTAATTATTTCAACATGTGGGGGCATCCAGCCCACAAGTGTGTAGGATGGCATAGCTCCTGGTAGCTGTGTCGATGTCCATAGCCTCTGTAGCATAATTCGATGGCATCAGAATTTGGGCTCGCTTCTGTGTTAGCCATATTTGCAAATAAAAGTATGAACTCCCTCACATAGTCTCCCATCAGAAGGAGATATTTGGTTGTTCAAAGAGATGTTGCACTATATGTGGACTTGGATTCCACCTACCAACCCCTCCTAGTTCCAGTACTGCGGTGTAGGTGTGTATTTTTCTGCAGCTCGTTTTACAGATTACATATTGTGGTAAAACAGAATGACTAGTATGACCAGACTTACATCTTCTTATTGGCACTTCCTTGTCAAGGTTAGGTTCGTTTTACTAGGAGGCCCTGAAAAATAAACCCAAAGGGGTCATTTAGTGAAGCATTCACCTGCATTTAGTGGATTCTCAGCCACCAATCTCAAGATTCCGCACCTCGTTCAGGGTGGAAGACCCCCTTGGTCTCTGGTGACAGACCAGCTGCTCCTGCCTCAGGGAGTCCATTAGTTACAAGACCAATATTACAAGACCTGGCACCAAAACCATTCAAGACACAGATGTTGCAATGATGCTGATAGTAAACGCATTGACTGTGCTCACTGTGATTATGCGGGTGAGGCATCAACCCCTGAGACATTTCAGGATTGGATGATGATGCAGACTTGTCCACTGCCATTGTGCATCTTAACATGAAGGAATATTATCTTAAATGACAGATCTTGCACAACAGTGCAAAGGCCGAAGTTAATGGTTATTGTAGGGAAGGGTAACCAAACTCTGCTACATCAGGGTCAAGTAATGTAGATCTGCTACATTGGCTGACCTTATAGCATGCTGCAAATATACCAGCTGGCATTAAAGATGCACCAATCAGGCCTAATGAACTCCCATCGAAGTCCCTGTAAGAAGTACATTGTTGAATGAGGAGGGTAACCAATCTCGGGATGTCAGAACTTTGTGGGTACTATCAAATTACCCACTAGGGGGCGTGGCTATACAGCTGAGCAAAATGGCCACAAGTTGAGGTATCTTCTTGACTCCCTCTCGATACTGCCTATCTGACTCACCTCTGAGGCCAAAATCGCAAACCGGAGGTGTAGTGGAGCACATCGACACCGGTTTTATGCACAACGGACATCCAGAGCCGAAGTTACAGCACAGACATTTGAGGTCTCTTCCGACGCGAGAGCCAGGGCTTTGTGTGACGACCAGGCCGGGAAGGTGATCGTGTCTGCCGGAGTGACTCCTCCCCCCCTCCCCGGGGCCCCGGATACTCTGAATCCAAACTTGCCCAGTCAGAGTGAGCCAAGGTACTCCGTGATCCCGCAGTTCCTGGCCTCTTACTGCCTTACTGATGTCGGTCTCCAAATATAGAGGAGTGGCACGGCCCTAAACTCTGCGTATGCAGCGAGGATCCCAACGGTGAGTGGACGGAGCGCTACCGAGACCTGCGGGGGGTCTGAGAACTGCAGACTTATGAGGGGACTGGCTAAGGGTGTTGCGCCCTGATTATTGCCCGGTGTGAAGCGACCCCCCCCCCAAAGACCTGATTGAACTGATCCTACAGGCCTCCACTGGTGGCTACTGTGGTGCCAACATCTAAGGCCCCACACACTAAGTGGCCCGCTCAAACCCTGCACTTACCGCGCTGTGACGGCCAGCAAGCGCCCCGACGGAGGGTGGCCCCCTCTGCATCCAAAATGAGTATGAAGTACCGCTGGGCCTGGTGCTGTTAGAGGCCTTTATACCTTGTAAGTCGCCATTGATTGGCCTTCCACGGTCGCTCTGAAAGGTCCCAGCTAAAACCGAGGAGTTCCCATAGCCGCAAAAATCATCTGAGGATCGGAAGACCAGAGAGGCGCGCTCCTTCCTCCCCGTTCCCCACCAATAGTGCTCCAAGCGGGACCAGCCTGGGACAAGTGCTGGCAATACCAATTCCAGACCTTGCGGACCACACCATGTCTGGAGCAAAGGGCGCAAAATCAACCCAACAGAGCAGGCTGGACCGCTACACTTGCCCGAAAGCGGACTTGCCCGAACGCAAGTTGGCGGGGGACAAGCAACAAGGAGGTGCAGAAAATAACTCTCCAGACCTTACACTGAGAGACGTAATGGAGGCCATAAATGGGGTGCGCACCTCCATGGGGCAGCGGATGGACACCCTTTCCTCAGAAATTATGCTTATCAGAGCTGACCTTACAAAACACAGAGAAAAGGTTAAACAACTTGAAATTACCATGACCAGCCTTGTGGAAGACACCTCGCAATTACAAACCGAAATCCAAAAACTCCAAGCGTTTCGTAACTTCACTGAAAAAAAGCTGGATGATTTGAAGGGCGCACGAGGCGCAATAACATACACAACATACACATGCCCAGAAAAATCAGAAGCACCTGCCACAGATCTTTTTGTGGAAACCCTAATCACTACACACCTGCAACTAAAGGACCTATCCAACCTGTTTGTGATCGAAAGAGCTCACATGGTGCCGGGGTGTCACCCGAGGCCAGGAGCCCCCTTCACCCGATACTGGCCAGATTGCTGAATTTCAGGGATAGGGATACGATCCTGCAGGCTGCCAGAGTTGCCCCACCAATTAAGTTGGATAATTCGGAAATCACTTTCTTTCCAGACTTTACACAAGCTGTGCAAAAACAACAGCGCTCCTTTCTAGATGTCAAAAAGAGACTACGTGACAAGGGCCTGAAGTACGCCATGCTCTTCCCAGCCCGTCTCCGAGTCAAAGCCTAGGGAAAGACTAGGTTTTTTGATCTCCCGGAAGCTGCATTCGACTGGCTTTATGGTTGGAAGGAATCGATGGGGAAGAGTTCCAGTGGCCGTTGAAGCTGACCACCTGGCTTCAACAGTAAGGCTCCAAGTTGTCCCTAACCACTTGCCCACCCTCTGGTTTGACTGTCACTCGCGGACAAATGGTTCAAGTTGAAATTAGTTAAAATTGGTGTTCACCGGTGGACTCCAAACTCTACTACATACTGTAATTTTGGTCCAACTGGACTCAGAGAACTTATATCTTAAAATATTGGGGAGATGGGAAGATGAGATACCTAGGCCTCGCCCAGTTTCTTCTTTTAATAATTTGTTGGGTGACAGGTACTCTGAATTTGGTAAATTATGGGCAGTTTTGAGCCCAGAGTGCAGGGAAGCAGGGAGGGGGGTTGTTGTTCGGAGGGGCCGATTTCATTTGCTTGTAGTTATTGGGTTAGTATCGACAGTACAGCCAGTAATTATGGTAGCGGAAGTTACATTTTAATACGTCGTCAATTTGTGCACCGAGGCAAAAGGATAATAAAATATTGAGTTGGAAATTGGAATGTCAATGGTTTTGGGGACAAGATTAAGCGCTGTGTTGTCCTGCAACAAATTAGGAGATTTGCGCCAGACATTGCGTTACTCCAAGAAACTCACCGGGCTGGGAACACATGCAGGCAATGCACAGGTGGGGCTACTCTATGATCGCATATGCGGTCTTCACAACCAACTCCCAGGGAGTGGGCATCATGATGAAACGAACATTTCTCCTATCGCTCACGTCCACTTGAGCTGATGATCGAGGTAGGTACATCTGGGTCACTGGCACATGGGATGGGCAAACCCTAACGTTTAAGTCAATATAAGCACCACCGGGCCTAGAATCCACCACCTTCACTGACCTAAGCTCTATATTGCTAGCATAACCAGATGGACTGTTGGTGCTTGAGGGAGATTTTAACTCCATAATATCTGGTACATTAGACAGGTGCCCCCCTCATGTACTGCCTCAATCTTCGCATTCCTGCTCCGGCTTCCTAGAGGCCATGGGGCTTGTGGATGGGAGGCGAACCTACAACCCGAGCAAAATTCAACACACCTTCCTTTTCGGGGCATACAACAGCCTCTCCCGCCTGGACTACATTATAGTTCCCGTCCCACAGGTCGCAAACATTCACGAAATCATATATCTTGCCAGGGGCATTTCCGACCACTCCCCACTATGGGTGCACATAGTCCTTGACCATACACAAGTGGGAAGAATCGCCCCCATAAACCTGTGGTAAAAATGTTTTAAAAAGAAAAAAAAATTACCCACTAGTGTATGCCTATCCAAGGAGTGAATCAGGAAATGAAAATGGGTAGAAGTTGGGGGGATTTCATGGTTTATAAAGTGAATGATGATTGCCAGGTCATGGACTTCATTTATCTAGAAACCTTTGAAGGAGCTGTTGGGGGTTTGAAATATACTGCATCTTTAAGAGATCTACGGCAGTGGTGCCACCGTGGAGATTAGTAATAGATTGATGTGGGAGCTGTCAATGACTGTTTCCAAGCCCAGGCATCCCTATTCAATATCATCACCATGTTTGGAACACATTGGACTCCAGTTTCAAGTAAATTGTTTATTCCAGCAAGCAGACCAGAGGACCAGGTGGCACAAAATACCAGACCTAACTCTAACTCTTGCATACTTATGTTGTCAAGTGTTAATCCGTTGCACTCATGATCAGGTTGGGAGTCCAGGATAGTGAATCCTACTGTCAATTACCACAATTTTACAAGTGAGAGCAAGAGACAAATAGCAGATCAGTAAAAGATGTACAGAAAACAGCCTATGGAAGAGAGGAAGCACCAAACTACAAACCCTTGCAGAGACATCTTGGAGATGGAATAAGCAGAATGCCATGGTGTAGGGCATACCTCCATTATAACCTCATTGATGAATGTTACTACTACCTAATACAACTAACTCAGATCAGAAGCTACTTTTATGATACGAAGGAGCATGGTGCTTCACATGTTAACTCCAAATTCATTACCCCTCCCCATCTTGCACCTGAGGCTGATAGAGACGTAGCAGTGTAAAAGAAGCACTCAGAACCTGCAAGATCTGGATTACTTTAGTTCAGAGCAAAACAATATATAAAAGCGACTGTATATAACTACAGGATATGTGTGTTGGAAATGGCCCTTTTGCAGGGGTACCCAAACTTTTTGCCTTCCTCCTACTCTTTTTCTCACACTCGTTTAGCTGGCCTTAGCACTCACTGCTAACTAGTACTAAAGTGTATGTGCTTCTCCCATAAAACATGGTGACATTGGCATACACCTGATTGTCATATTTATTTTACGTATACGTCCCTTGTAAAATGCTAAGCCATAGACCCAGGGCCTGTAATCTAAATGCTACTAGTGGGCCTGTAGCATTGATTGTGCCACCCAAACATGCAGCCTTTCAATGCTGTCTCAGGCCTCCCAGTGCAAGGCCTGTGTGTGCAGTTTTGCCACTTCGACTTAGCATTTAAAACTACCTGCCAAGCCTTAAACTTCCTTTTTATTACACATAGGTCACCCCCAAGGTAGACCCTAGGTAGCCCTGTGCCTGGGTGCTGAGTAACTGAAAGGTAGGAAATGTACTTTTAAGTTTTACATGTCTTCGTAGTGACAAACAGTTACATTCGTTTTTCACTGCTGTGAGGCCTACTTCTCTCATAGGCTAGCACTGGGAACTCCTTAAGTCACTTTTAAGCTGTAATTGCTGATTAGAAAGGAGTAGCTACATCATGTTGCATATATTTGGAATGGCAATGATAAATCCTCTTTAATGGTAGTGTTGGATTTGACATTACTATTTTAGAAATGCCACTTTTAGAAAGTGGACATTTCTCTGCTCTAAACTTTACCCTGTGTGCCTGCAGCCTGTCTCCGCTATACGTCTGGGCTGGTTGGAAGCTACACTTTGTGCATTCCCTTTAGACAGCCACAAACACAGGAAGATGAGGCTCATGTTCATTCTGAGCACTCATATGCATTCATCTGCATTTTGATGGGTCTTCCTCGAGAGGGTGCAATGAGTGGGGCTGACACTTATACTTCAATAGGTAGTGTCCTGTCCAGGCACGGCCCATGCAGGTAAGAGCTTTGGGGTGGGGGGCAGGAGAGGGTGAGTCGACAGATGATGACGAGGGAAACTTAAATAAAAAAAAAATGCAAACACTTATATTGCGCTGCTAATTCACCCCTCGCAGGTAGCCTGGCAGACAGGACTGGGTTGAAGGGATCCTTCTGCCCTTCAGAGAGTTGCTTTGAAGTCATCCCCTACATCATAGGCCCTTTCGGGTATAAGTACTGGGTCTCTGACCCTACCAAATCAGTGCACTACCGGACCTGGGAAGAACTCTGCTGGAGTAAAGAGTGCTGTGCTGTAAGGATCTTCACTTGCCTTGGCTGACTGTTCTGAGGTACTGCTTCTCTGCTTTGCTGATCTGCCCTGCTGCCTGCTGATCTCTGCCTTGCTGAGGACAATGACTGGACCCATCTCGCTTGAACAAAGAGTAACTACAAGGGCTTGCTGACTTGCCTCTTTTTTTTCTGAAGTCCGATGGACACAAAAGACTTCCGGCAATCCTAAAGGTGTTGCTGGACTCTGCTTTCTGTGAGTTCTACCCTTGCATGAGATGTCCCCTCTGATCCCAGGCCTCAGAAGTGGGTTCTGCTGCTGATTGCTACAAAAACCGATGTATTGCCCTGACTCTGGGAGAAATTCCACCATATCACCCTTCGGTGAAGAGGCTGCTTGAATGCAGAAGATTCACAGCCGGCGTGGCTCGATGACAGCACTCTATGTAGCTCAGACAATGACGCATTGCATTCTCTTCAACAGAGCTTTTTCGATGATGCGGGATCCAATTTGCGCAGCTCGATGACAATGCCGTGGGCTCTTGATGTTGATACTTGGTCCAGCCAAGGTATTTCTTCAGCGGGACCTGTCTGGGTTTAGTAGCTGGCCTGTCCAACATCGCTGTCAGCTTGAATATTGGATTTGTACCGGTCTCTCACGACCTCAGGTAACCTTTTGACCACTAGTGACTTCTAAGCTCTATTTTTGCATTTATTCTGTAAAAAGAAAAACATATCCGCCGAACGGGCTAGGGCTGTGGATCTGAAATATGGGGAACCGGGTTCGAGTCTCGGCAATGACGCTCAACATCCTGTGATTCTTGGCAAATCACTTAATCTCCCAGTGCCTAACAAAAATTAATGTGTTCTTGTGTAACGTAACTGATGCTCATGTAAAGCGCTCTGATACCTTTGGGTCAAGTTCGCGCTATATAAAACTTCTGAATTTTTGGGGGGGATTTTTGATGTTTTGGTCTTGTTTTACTCAGATAAATATTCTATTTTTTCCTAAACCTGTGTAGAGTCTTTTTGTGGTGTTTTCATTGTGTTACTGTGTGTGTTGCACAAAGAACTTTACAAATTGCCTTTTATGTTAAGCCTGCCGGCTCTCTGCCAAGCTACCAAAGGGTGAGCACAGCTTAATTTAAAATGTGTATCTAAGCTTATCCTGACTTGGATTGTAGTCCTTACTTGGACCGGGTGCAAACCTCTGCCTACTTCAGACCCAATTTCTAACAACATGGTTTATGTGAGTAGCAGTATCCTCTTCGGTCTATTGTTTCCCATCTACATACGCTCCACATATACTAAGGGTGGATGGGGGTGTTTTCTGTGGGCCCCTACGAGTAAAAAGGTCACTCAGACAAGACATAAGATCAGTAAAACTGGCCTGGGACAAAACATATTGGTCGACAAGGGAATGGCAAAATTACAAAAATATACAATAGAGCACTATGACCCCTGAGGGCGCCCCACATCATATGTGGTAATTTAATCCTGTGTCAGTTAACCTTTTAAGTGCATCCCAAGTGGCTTGGTAAACTCAGAGTCTGGCACAAATTGTATTTACCTTCAAATCCAAATAAAAATGTGTTTAGTCATTTTCACTACGCAATATACTTAGGTATGTGTGACATTCGTAAATTTTGCTTTTGTGTAATTACATGAAATTTCGGTAGAGTTATGCAAAATTCCAAGATGGCATTTGAAGCTGTATTTTACCGTGAAATGTGTTCGGACCTGCACTTTGGATGGCAGGTGCCATTTTGCACAAAAAAAGTTACAATTTAAAAAAAGAACTGCGAGCAACAGGCACTTGCGTTCTGTCGTTTGCGTTCCTGTGAGTCTACAGTACATTTTTACCACAAATGGTGCATTCTCAGTAAATGTTTTGCGTGGCAGCCCATAATGAAACCACATGGCATAATAGCGTCATTTCGGGAATTTCTCAGAAGAAGAGTAATGTGCTTACCTCTTGGCGACATTATTGCCCTGTAATTCCATGTCGGTTGGAATTATGTCCTTAACGTGTAAACGCATAGTTCATCATTAGAGGAAGAACATCTATTTAAAGTGAGGAGACCAGGAGCCCGCGGCCTGCAATGTGTTTGAAATAACCTTTTTAGCTTTGAAGGCAAGAAGGAATTTCTCATGAAAAAAAAAAATAAACATTCATATTCTGATTTTACCACATCATAAATGATACAATTAGGATCAGATAAAGGATGGGTCTAGAACAAGATCTGCCTCGTATAACCCAACCCTTGGGTTGAAATGCAACATGGTAACAGGCACTGTACGTTCTCATAAAAGAAAATACCTTGTGGGTAAAGGGCACATCTGGACTTTAAAAATATATTCCTGGAAGAGGTTTCCCTTCTCATGCAGGGGCATTTCATCTTTTTCAATAGGAAAGAACACACTGGTTCCACATAAAACGAAGGGCTCATAAGTCAACGATTCTGTAAATCGCGTGCATGGAAAGTCCTGTCTGTTAATTTTTTCTGACAGAACTCGTAGGTAATCCCTGCATCTGTTATTGGCAATAACTAAGGGACAGCATTTTTCAAGGACTGCTTTCTGAACCTTGGGCACCGTTTCACAAAATGGAAATTGGCTCAGAGCAGAGAGGAGCAAGCGGGGAGTGCCTGTCCCACAAGTTCCTGTGGTAACCGGTAAGAGAGGATGTGGCTTAACTGCTAGAGCGGTTGACCTCGAATCTGCGGTAAAGGGTTCGAGTCTAGGCAGGGATGCTCAACATCCTGTGATTCTGGGCAAATCTCGTAACCTGACTGTGCCTAAAAAAGAATGTGCCAGTCTGTAATGCAACTTGTGCTCATGTAAAGAGCTCTGATACCTTCGGGTCGAGTTTGCGCTAGATAAAACTCCCCAAAAAAGAGAAGCTTAAGCTAATAGTAGGCTTCACAGTGGCCTCTAGGCTATAGGCCTGTGAGCAGACTGGTAGTAATTATGAAAATCTGGGGGCTAGTGGGCATATGTGAATTGGCACTGCTGTTGCTGCTCCGACTGTATGCACAATGTTGGGAAAAGGCAGCGCACCATGGGGAAAGCCCAGGACAGGAAAGTCTGAAAAAACGAGAACACCAAGGAGTGACTAGACGTGTGACTACCAGTACCAATGTAGGTGTCCCTGGCACCTGCTGGAAGCTGTGGCCCAAGAACAGCAGACACGCCAAAAGACAGCCATAGAAGTGATGTGGGAGAGCAGTACTGTGGCCTTGAAAGGTGGGAGGGACCATGAAGTCCTGAGGCAGGAGACTGTGCAGTACATTCAATCAATCAATCAGGGAAATGTAAGCGCACAGCTCACCGTGAGTGTTTCAGGTGCTGGGAGGGGAAGCAGCTCTGGTTAGTTGAAGAGCCAGGTCTTCCTGAAGATGTTCAGGGTGGAGGCACGTCTGATGTTGATTGGGAGAGCATTCCAGGTCTTGGCCGTGAGGTAGGAGAAGGTTCTCCCACCTGTTCTTGCACTGCGGATGCATGGGGGTTCGGCGAGGGCAAGGTCGGTGGATCGGAGGTTCCTTTCGGGTGCGTAGAAGCAGGTTCTGTTGTTGAGATATTGGGGTCCGGTTTTGTGGAGTCGTGAGTGAGTATCTTGAAGGTTATTCTTTTTTCAACGGGGAGCCAGTAGAGGTTACGCAGGTGTTAGGTGATGTGTTTGTGACGAGGGATGCCAAGAAAGAGTGTGGCTGCTGTGTTCTGTATGGTCTGGAGCCTACAGAGCAGAGACCTGTTGATCCCGGCGTAGAGGCCTTTTCCATACTTCAGTCTGCTGGTTATGAGTGCGTAGGTGACGGTCTTCCTTGATTTGGGTGGATCAATTTGAAGTTCTTTTGGAGGATGCAGAGGGTGTTGAAGCAGGTGGAGGTGATGGCGTTGACCTGTCTGGTCATGGAGAGGGAGGAGTTGAGTATGATGCAGAGGTTTCGGGCATGGTCCATGGGGGTGAGGGAGTTGCTGAGGGCAGTGGTCCACCAGGAGTCGTCTAATGCTGAGGGGATGGGCTTAGGACTAGGACCTCTGTCTTCTCCGAGTTGAGCTTCAGGCAGCTGCTGTTCATCAAGGAGGCGATGTCCTTCATTCCTTCTTGGAAGTTGAGTCGGTGATGATGGGTTCCTTGGTGAGAGAGGGGATGAGATGGGATTCTATGGCATAGAATACTATGCCAAGGGCATGCTGTCTGACGATCGCACTGAGGTGGGCCTTGTAGATGTTGAAGAGCGTGGGGCTGAGCGACGATCCTTGGAGTACTCTGCAGTTGATTTCCGTGGGTTCAAAGTGGAAAGGTTGAGTCTGATCCTTTGGGTTCTGAAGGTGAGGAAGGAGCGGAGCCATTCGAGGGTGGTTCCCTGCCTCCCATTGTCATGGAGTCCGGCGGGGATTTTGCAGTGGGAGACGCTGTTGAACGCTGCAGAGAGGTCGAGTAGGATCAGGGTTACAGTATGTCCTTGGTTGAGGAGGGTGCAGATGTCATATGTGGCGTCGAGTAGAGCGGTCTCGGTGCTGTGATTGCTGCGTAATCCTGATTGGGAGAGGTCGAGGATGCTGGTTTCTTCAATAAATTTTGTTAGTTGGACAATGATGGTCTTCTCTGTGACTTTGACCGCGAAAGGGAGGAGAGAGATGGGTCGGTAGTTCTTAAGGTCCGTGGGATCTGCTGAAGGCTTCTTGAGTAGGGGGTCTGACTTCTGCGCCTTTCAAGCCATCAGGGAACATGCTGGTTTCGAAGGTGGCATTGATGGTGCATCATTGTTCCAGAGTGATGGTGGCTGCGGCTCTGTGGAAGATGTGTGGAGGGCAGGGGTCAGTGCGAGCTCCTGAGTCAATGCCTATCATGGTCGATGCAGTGTTTTCAGTGGTGACTGGGGTTGAGGAGCAGGTGGTAGGCTGGCTGGGGTTGCTGGGGGAGGGAGTAGTTTCTGAGTCAGCTGTCTGGTCGTTGATGGTGGTGTAGAGGCCCTTGGGAGGGAGTGATGTAGGAGCCAAGCTTGTTGCAGACGTCCTGGGAGGGGGTGATGTCCGTGGTTTCGCTGGGGGGTTTGGTGAATTCCTGGAAGATGTTGAAAAGTTCTTTGGAGTTACTGGAGTTAGCGAGGATCCAGTTCTGGATGAAGGTCCTTTTGGTGGATCTGATGCGTTGGTGGTATTCCATCATGGCGTTCCTGTAGGTGGTGCGATCTTCCAGGGTTTTACTGTTTCTCCAGTTCTTCCTGAGACGTCTGCAAGTGCATCTGGATTCTTGGAGGTCAGCAGTGATCCATTTGTGGAGTTATTTGGCTGGGAGGTAGGCGTCGGTCGAGGTGTTAGGGGTGTCGTGGTTGAGGGTGGAGATAAGCTGCTTCTCTGTGACTTTGCTCCAGTTTCTTCGTGGATGGAGTGCTGCAGGATTGGGTGGCCTGGGTTTGTTGACAAGGAAGTGTACGCAGTAGTGGCCTGTCCATGGCGGTTACGTGGTGTGGCTGAAGCTGATGTTGTTCCCGCTTTTGAAGATGGGGTTGAGAGTGTGTCCTGACTTGTGGGTAGGGGTGGTGATGAGCCATTTTAGTCCGATGTTGGCGAGGTTCTCCAGTAGGGTGGCGGAGTTGGGGTCGCTGGGGTCATCGAGATGGACGCTCTGGTCTCCGATGACTATGTAGTCCGTAGAGGTGATGGCATGGGGGCAATAAGGTCAGCGATGGTAGTGGCGATCAGGGGGCGGGGTTCTGTAGATAAGGGTGCTGCGAAGTGTGGTTCTAGGGCTGGTCTGGATCTGGAAGTGAAGGTGTTCAGTGGCGGAGAAGGAGTTGCTCGCGGTGGAGAGTTGGAGGGAGCTTTTGTATGGGATGGCAAGTCCTCTTCCTGGGCGGGTGGCCCGGTCCTTCCTCTAGATCCTGTATCCATCAGGAATGTTGGTGGCGATGTTGGGGGTGGAGGAGGCGGTGGTCCAGTTTTCTGTGAGGAAGGCGACATCTGGCCAGAGGATGTTAAGGAGGTCCCAGATCTCTATGGAGTGTCTGTGCAGGGAACAAATGTTTATTTATTTATTTGATGAGTTTTATAAGGCGCTTGCTAGACCCGGAGGTATCAGAGCGCTTAACAGAGTATCAGCACAAAGCAAGTTACACAAGGTTACAAAACAATTACACAATGTTACACAGTATAAATAAAAACACGAGTTAAGAATATGAGAATACTCGAGAATGGCAATGAGAAGAGGCATGATGAGGCAACATACAACAAGAGGTATAACAGTAAAACTAGAAGTTAAGGCAAAAAGAAAAAGGGGGAAGGGGAAGAAAAAGGGAGAGCACAGAAATGAAAGGGAAAGGAAAGCAGATGAGGACAGGAAAGTGAGAGGGAAACAAAAGGGAAAAGGGTCCAGAGATCTGAACAAAAGCAGAAAAATGAGGAGCAGGTCCGTGGCGAACGAAAGACAATCGTGAAGTCGCCAAGCAGGAGACCAGCGGGGACGGAGGATGGGACAAGGATTGATAAAATGGCGGATTGAGGGCAGGAGAAGCAGTAGAAGATAGTCCCAAAATGACGGGGAGTATAAAGGTCCAAGTCCAGAAGCCAGGGGGGCTAACAGCCTGATTCAGCAAGCCGAAATCGGCTCGCAAAGGGCCAGATTCTGAGAATCTGGCCCTTTGCGAGCGCTATTTTTGCATTTGGGATTCATCATCCCAAATGCAAAAATCGGTAATAGCGATTTCGCTATTTTGCGAGGAATTACATTTAAGGAATCTCTATTTGAGATTCCTTAAATGCAATTCATCCTCCATTTTTAAATTGCGAATTCGCAATTTCCGCCTGCTATTTACCGCGAAGTCAAATCTCGTGGTAAATAGCGAAAACTTATAAAAATGCTTTTAAAAGCATTTTTCTAAGTTGCATGTTGCACACACACATGTCCTTTGGACATGTGTGTGCGCAACACCTGTTTAAATTTGCATTTAAGGGGTGCTACAGGGTGTCCTTTGGACACCCCTGGCACCCTTTAAATCGCTATCTTATTTGCGATTAGCTAATTGCTAATCGCAAATAAGGAATACTCCCCATTCATTCCTCTGGGCCTTTTGGCCCAGAGGAATGAATGGGGAGTTATTCCTTATTTGCGATTAGCAATTTGCTAATCGCAAATAAGGAATATGTAGGAATCGCATTTTATTTTGCGATTCCTACATGAATACCGTTTTGCGAGTCTGTAATAGCGATTCCTTATGAATCGCTATTATAGACTCGCAAAATGGGTCTTTGATGAATCAGGCTGTTAGTCCAGAAAAAAAAGAAAAATAAGTGCTAATTTCATGGAAAGGCAACAGATGGGTAAGGAAGCCAGATAGTCAAGATTGGGGAGGGCAGTCTATTTTCGAGTCGCAGCTGTGCCGTCCACGTGCAAATGTTCTGGGCAGCGGTCTCATATCTGTTGTTGATAGGTCACGGGAGGAACTGTTAAGGGTGCCAGGGCAGTAGACCAAGAGAACAGGAGGCAGCAAAGTTAGGACCATCATGGGCGCCACTCCGGCACGGACGGGAGAGTGACAGCAGCCTCAAAAAGCCTTGTAGAGCAGTGCTGAAAGGTCTTACCTCCGCTAAATTCCAAATCGTCCCAGATGACTTGTGGGAGGCGCAGTAGGAGAGGTAACTGTAGGGCAGGTCAGTGGCAATCAAGCCCGGAGGCAGGGGGAGAGTCAGGAGAGGAGAACCTCCGCCCGGCTCCTCTGCGGCCATCCGGAGAGACCAGAGAGGCATCAGCAACATTGTAAAGGGTTCCGCCAAATGTTGGTCACCAAGAACGTCAGAGAGAAAGCGGAAGAGGAGGAAGATGAGCAGCGGAGCTGAGAGTGGAGCTGTGCCCAATGCCCGCCTGGGTAGGTGTCAGCCGCGGCGAGATGCCGGACAGATTCCCCTATAGCTGACTGGGCGGCCAACCGGGAATTGGCCATGCTTGCTCTAGACTCTATGGGAGAATGCCTCAAATGTGCTTCTTTCGAGAAATCTTGGGCTTACAAGAGAAAGATTAGAGCACTAAGGACCGCAGCAAGGAACAGAACCTGGGGTGAGTAGGTTGACCCTCAGAGGGTGATAGAAGTCCAAGGATTTAAGCCAGAAGGCTGATGCCTGGCTGGGAGCCCCTGGCCAGAGCTTGTCACCTGTCAGCTATCTTTATTTATCATTGTTGAGGAACATTGAGGAGGATGCACTTCAGGGCTTTGGTGGTGTCGGCATCCGACTTGGGGGCAGTGACCTTGGGGGTGCGGAGGGTGGTGAAGGTCTGGCGGCAGTGATGGCAGGAGAACTGGGTGTTATTCAGCGTGGACAGCTGGCAGTTGTTGTTTAATGAGACAAAAAGCCACTTTCAAAATGCTGTGCATAACACATAGTACAACAGAAGAGAAATGCCAGTACTGATAATATAATTCATGTACCAATTATCAACCAGAAAAAGATTATCATTCAAGACGGGGAGATGCTATTGAATAGCTACTTTATTCTGCAAAACGTATTAAAAGGTACAATAATTTTGACCTTAGTGAGTATATTCAAAAACAATTTTTTGTGACAATAATGAAAATAAAGGACACAGCACAAGGTAAAATATCAACCATACAGCCATAAATCAAACATGTCACAGTCATACCACAAACATTCAAACATTCATGCTGGGGTACTTCACACAGACTGGAGAGTTCATACAGCAAGATTAGATGAAAGGGAATGGGACTGCGACATTGTATAAGCATCTTACCAAGGGTCCCAGGGCTGTACACTCCTGGAGAAATCGTCACGATGTTGGTTCAAGTTGAATGAAAAAATTGCTTCAACACGGGCGCCTTGCTGGAAAAAATTGAACGAATTCGTGAGCTGCAAGGGGACAGGCATGTTGACGCTTAAAGAGGTGTTCAAATAATTGAGCTTACCAAGTAAAGAAGGGTCCGTCCGGCCGCGTCCTAGTCCTTCGGCGTTAAATCCAGCGCTAATCAATTGCGCATGTGTGGAACGATTAAGGCCCCGGGCAGTCAGTCGTCCTATTCTGAGGAGGCTGATTTTCGCGCATGCGCGATGCAAAAGGGTAGCGTTTTTCACGTAGGAAAGCAAATTTTTCCCGATCCAACTGTAGATAAAGTGGAGCCCAGGGGGAGATGCTTGGACTTTAGAAATACCATCACCTTAGTCGGGCTTGGAGGCATAAAGATTTTCCAGTTTACTGCCAAAGTAATGATCCGCGCTAATCACTAGCGCATGCGCGGAACGGGTGTTGCACTGAGCAGGATGATTTCTTGCGCATGCGCAATGCAGGGGATAGCGTTTTTCGCCTATGGAGGCAATAAAATACAAGCTATTGCGTGGTACAACTGGATAATTAGACTGTAACAAATCTCATCACCATGGTTGGAACTGAGGGTACAAAAGTTACAGGTTCACTACAAAAGAGTTTCTCACATATGTATATTACTACAGTTTATAAATTTCTGACAACTCATTGAGTCCTGTCACTGCCGTATTGAACTTCACAATAAGATGTGCCTCTCGTTTGGATAGTTTTAAGTCCCAATGGCCGCCGCGTGGGACCTTCTCCACTCTCGATATCACAGTCCATTTTAGATCATTTATATGGTGTTTACATCGATTCCAGTGTTTTACCAGGGGTGCAGTTTCAACTTTATTCTTTATTCTTGATTTGTGTTGTGAAATTCTCTGGCGGATTTCCTGGTTGGTCTTTCCGATATATAGGAGTCCACATGGACATAAGACTCCGTAGACTACAAACTTAGACTTACAATTACTGAAAGTCTCATGTTTCTACGAGATGCCATGATGTTGGAATAGGGCTCCCTCTATAGTCAAATCACAACATGAACATGTGCCGCATTTGTGGTGGCCAACAATGGGGTTCAGTCCCATCATTTGTCTTATGGTGGGTTGACCCTCTTTTTTAGTTGCTGCTCTTACCACATAGTTGGCTATGCTATTCTCCTTTTTAAAGGCAAACAACGGTGGTGCATGCAGGTTTTCACCTAAGTTTTTTATCAGATGCCAATTTTGTCCAATAATCTTTTTGAGTTTGTTGGCATTGGGACAGTAGGGGTGACGCACACTTGGCGTTTTTGATTAGTTTTACCTTTACGCTCCAGGAGACTTTCCCTGGGTATCCACCTAGCTCGTTTCATTGAGTTGCGGACTCATTTTCTCGGGTAACCGCAATCGCATAATTTTGATACCAAATTTTCTGCGTGAAACTTGTAGTCCTCATTGGAAGAACAATTTCTACGCATTCGTAGAAATTGGCCAATGGGCAAGTTTTCTTTCAAGCTCCTCGGATGATTGCTGGAAAAGAGTAGAGCCTTGTTGCGATCCGTAGGTTTAATGAATAATGATGTTGCTAGTTTGCCCTCGGCTGGGAATACCTCGACTTCCAGGAACGAAATTTTATTCTCTGAGTGGGATATGCTGAACTGTATGTCTGGTGTTCTTGCATTCAGCCAGTTGAAGAAAGATGTAAGTTTTTCTTCCCCACCCATCTAAATCATAAAAACTTCATCTATAAAACGCAACCATGTCGCAATATGTTCAGAAAAAGGATTGCTGTTGTGGACATAGGTGTCTTCATATAGAGACATAAATAATACCGCCAAATCTGGGGCAAATGGACACCCCATAGCTACTCCTTTAACTTGGAGGTAGAATTCATTTCCAAAGCAAAAATAATTCTTCTTTAAAGCGAAGGTTGCAAGATCCACTAGGAATTTTGTGGGCACCTGAACTGGCCTAGGTCTTAAATCCAAAAAATGTTCCAGTACTGCTACAACTTCATCTTGGGGTATTTGGGTATAAAGTAATGTCACATCTAATGTGACTAGTAAATCCCTGCCCTTATTGAAATCAACCATTTCCAACGTATTAATAAAGTCAGTTGTGTCTTTTAGATACGATGATACACAGACCATGAATTCTTTCAAAAAACAACCGACATATTTGGCTATTGGCTCAAGTAAAGAATCGCATCCTGCCACGATCGGTCTTCCTGTGGCTTGGTTATATCTTTATGAGCCTTAGGCAAAACATAGAACATGGGTATCTTGGGATGTTTATTTTGTAGATACACAAATTCCTTAGGGCCCACGAAACCTTGTTCAAATCCTTCCTTTAGTATGGGAAATAATATGTTTTGAAAGTCAGCCGTGGGATCCCTCCCAATCTTGCGATAGCAGGCTCGGTCGTTCAACTGTCTCATCACTTCAGCGGTATAGTCAGTGGTGTCACAAACGACGATTGAACCGCCTTTGTTGGCTTGTTTAATGGTGACTGTGTTGTCATTTCGCAGGGTGGTTAAAGCGTTGGTTTCTTCTTTAGAGATGTTAAATTTGGCAAACTTCCTTTGTTTCTCCATCTCAGAGATGGCTGAAAGAACCGTTTTTTCAAATTTGATTATTTCCTTGGGTATTTTATTCCCTGGAGGGCAGAATGTAGATTTTTTCCGGAGTCCTGTAACTTCAGATGATATGGGGGCTGGATTATCCGAGAAAAACACAGTTAGGCGGAGCTTCCGGCAGAATTCAATAAATTCAGTTTTCATTTTTACGAAATCGGTCCTCTTAGACGGTGCAAATGAAAGTCCCTTGGCCACCCTGCGAAATGACAACACAGTCACCATTAAACAAGCCGACAAATGCGGTTCAATCGTCGTTTGGGACACCACTGACTATACCGCTGAAGTGATGACACAGTTGAACGACCGAGCCTGCTATCGCAAGATTGGGAAGGACCGCACGGCTGACTTTCAAAACATATTATTTCCCATACTAGTGGAAGGATTTGAACAAGGTTTCATGGGCCCTAAGGAATTTGAGTATCTACAAAATAAACATCCCAAGATACCCATGTTCTATGTTTTGCCTTAGGTTCATAAAGATCTAACCAAGCCACCATGAAGACCGATCGTGGCAGGATGCGATTCTTACTTGAGCCAATAGCAAAATATGTTGATTGTTTTTTAAAAGAATTCATGGTCTGTGTATCATCGTATCTACAAGACACAACTGACTTTATTAATAAGTTGGAAATGGTTGATTTCAATAAGGGTAGGGATTTACTAGTCACATTAGATGTGACATCACTTTATACCCAAATACCCCAAGACGAAGCTGTTGCAGTACTGGGACATTTTTGGGATTTAAGACCTAGGCCAGTTCGGGTGCCCACAAAATTCCTAGTGGATCTTGCAACCTTCGCTTTAAAAAAGAATTATTTTTGCTTTGGAGATGAATTCTACCTCCAAGTTAAAGGAGTAGCTATGGGGTATCCATTTGCCCCAGAGTTGGCGGTATTATTTATGTCTCTATATGTAGACACCTATGTCCACAACAACAATCCTTTTGCTGAACATATTGCGACATGGTTGCGTTTTATAGATGACGTTTTTATGATTTGGACGGGTGGGGAAGAAAAACTTACATCTTTCTTCAACTGGCTGAACACAAGAACACCAGACATACAGTTCAGCATATCCCACTCAGAGAATAAAATTTCGTTTCTGGACGTCGAGGTATTCCCAGCCGAAGGCAAACTAGCAACATCATTAGTCATTAAACCTACGGATCGCACAAGGCTCTACTCTTTTCCAGCAATCATCCGAGGAGCTTAAAAGAAAACTTGCGAATACGTAGAAATTGTTCTTCCAAAGAGTGTGGCTCACTGGTTAGAGGCGGCAGACCCGAGAGCAGAGGACGGCCCGGGACCAGGGTTCGATTCCCGACGCGGCAGGTTTCTGGACCAGGGTCAGCGGACACGATAATTCTCTCGCCGCGGTGCCCACTCTGATCAGCGATCACACTCGGCAACTCTGGGCACTAGCTTGCCTCATCTTCACTAACGGCCCCACCAGACCGCCGGGGATGCCTGGTCTCACCCTGGAGATACCCATTAAGGGACCATCTCTCAGGGAAGCCAGGAAGGGTTTCGCAGCGGTCGAAGCGCGGAGGTACCCCTTCGGGAGTGATTCCAGCGCTATATAAGCACACAATTAATTAATTAATTAATTAATGAGGACTACAAGTTTCACGCAGAAAATTTGGTATCAACATTATGCGATCGTGGTTACCCGAGATAATTAGTCCGCAACTCAATGAAACGAGCTAGGTGAATACCCAGGGAAAGTTTCCTGGAGCGTAAAGGTAAAACTAATCAAAAACGCCAAGTGTGCGTCACCACCTACTGTCCCAATGCCAACAAACTCAAAAAGATTATTGGACAAAATTGGCATCTGATAATAAACTTAGATGAAAGCCTGCATGCACCACCGTTGTTTGCCTTCAAAAAGGAGAATAGCATAGCCAACTATGTGGTAAGAGCAGCAACTAAAAAAGAGGGTCAACCCACCATAAGACAAATGATGGGACTGACCCCCATTGTTGGCTACCACAAATGCGGCACATGTTCATGTTGTGATTTGACTATAGAGGGAGCCCTATTCCAACATCACAGCATCTCATGGAAACAAGAGACTTTCAGTAATTGTAAGTCTAAGTTTGTAGTCTACGGAGTCTTATGTCCATGTGGACTCCTATATATCGGAAAGACCAACCAGGAATTCCGCCAGAGAATTTCACAACACAAATCAAGAATAAAGAATAAAGTTGAAACTGCACCCCTGGTAAAACACTGGAATCGATGTAAACACCATATAAATGATCTAAAATGGACTGTGATATCGAGAGTGGAGAAGGTCCCACGCGGCGGCGATTGGGACTTAAAACTATCCAAACGAGAGGCACATCTTATTGTGAAGTTCAATACGGCAGTGACAGGACTCAATGAGATGTCAGAAATTTATAAACTGTAGTAATATACATATGTGAGAAACTCTTTTGTAGTGAACCTGTAACTTTTGTACCCTAAGTTCCAACCATGGTGATGCGATTTGTTACAGTCTAATTATCAAGTTGTACCACGCAATAGCTTGTATTTCATTGCCTCCATAGGCGAAAAACGCTATCCCCTGCATCGCGCATGCGCAAGAAATCATCCTGCTCAGTGCAACACCCGTTCCGCACATGCACTAGTGATTAGCGCGGATCATTTCTTTGGCAGTAAACTGGAAAATCTTTGTACCTCCAAGCCCGACTAAGGTGATGGTATTTCTAAAGTCCAAGCATCCCCCCCTGGGCTCCACTTTATCTACAGTTGGATCGGGAAAGATTTGCTTTCCTACGTGAAAAACGCTACCCTTTTGCATTGCGCATGCGTGAAAAATCAGCCTCCTCAGTATAGGACGACTGACTGCCCGGGGCATCATTCGTTCCGCACATGCGCGATTGATTAGCGCTGGATTAAACGCCGAAGGACTAGGACGTGGCCGGACGGACCCTTCTTTACTTGGTAACCTCAATTATTTGAACACCTCTTTAAGCGCCAACATGCCTGTCCCCCTGCAGCTCACAAATTCGTTCAATTTTTTCCAGCAAGGCGCCCGTGTTGAAGCAATTTTTTCATTCAACTTGAACCAACATCGTGACGATTTTTCCTAGAGTGTACAGCCCTGGGACCCTTGGTAAGATGCTTATACAATGTGGCAGTCCCATTCCCTTTCATCTAATCAGGAACCGGTACTGATCACGTGTCTTGCCCCACAGGTCCCTTTGCAGCGGACTTTTTTACTCTCCTGCCATCCAGGACACTCTTTACACCTAGGATTAAGGTATTTCAACTGGACAATGTCGTTAATTAGACCCTGTGTCCCCTTTTAGTATACATGACTCTTACACACATTTCTTGTATCTTTTTCTTTTTATGTTTTGATTCAGGTCATTTCCATTCACGAATTCGTTTTTCTGGATATTATCACACTGGTAAGCTGAGTGTCTTTAGGTGTTGTAGTGCTCTCCAGTGTTCTGTGTTTTGACATCTGCATACATAGGCTCTTCTCTCTTTTCTCTTTCAGAATAGCCTGGCCCTGAGGAGAATCCCCCGACCATTAGGGATTCGAAACGCGTAGGCCCCCTCCTGTTTTGGTCTGCCCCTGGTTGTCCTAGTCTTAAAACTGTGATTCACTAGTTCTGACAATTTTACACTCACTTTTGTAAATATCTTGAAACAAATTGATTTAATTTGACCCGAAGGAGTGTATTGCTTTGAGTTAAATTTTCTTCAAGTGTGCAGCAGACTTGCTACTTCCCCCACTTATGTATGAACTCTCCAGTCTGTGTGAAGTACCCCAGTATGAATGTGTGAATGTTTGTGGTATGACTGTGACATTTTTGATTTATGACTGTATGGTTGATATTTTACCTTGTGCTGTGTCCGTTATTTTCATTATTGTCACAAAAAATTGTTTTTGACTATACTCACTAATGTCAACATTATTGTACCTTTTAATACGTTTTGCAGAATAAATTAGCTATTCAATAGCATCTCCCAGTCTTGAATGATAATCTTTTTCTGGTTGATAATTGGTACATGAATTATATTATCAGTACTGGCATTTCTCTTCTGTTGTATTGTTTATTAGGCTCAGCCTTACTGATCAGAGCCAGCCCTAGTTGTTTCTAGAAGTGCATAACACATAGAGCACTGTATAACACCGGCCCTTATATTTTAAAAAACTAAGATCAAGTTTTATGCACCCACTAGGAATCTCCGCTCTCAATCAACAGCGAGAGCAACAACTACCCGAGTGAAAAGAGCCAGGATGGGAGGACAAACCTTCTCCCACCTGGCTGCAACCAGATGGACGATCTGCTCAAGGATCTCAGACTCACGGGCGACCACCTGACTTTCAGAAAAAAATTAAAAACCATTCTTTTTCTTAAACCCGACTAACTCTGGATTACTCAAGTATTAGCCCACCGCTTATTACAGAAATCATAGCGCCGTGATATCCTACCCAGGATGATTGATTGCACTTTAAAAGAAACATCAACATTTATTCTGGGGTTGAGTGCGAGCATGGCAGCTCTGTCGGAGAGGTGGGAGGTCGGAGATCCAGGGTCCCTGGCGCTGGTTGTGGTCAGGTCGTGGACGGGCACAGATGGGCTTGAGTTTGGTGTGCCAGCGGCGCTGCCTCCATTAAATAGGGAAGGGAGGGAAGTGCAGCTGGGAGGCGGGAGCGGGAAAACAGGCAGGGGGGATAGGCCACAGGGGAAGCAGCGGCAGGCGGGAAAACCAGGCACAGGGACACAATGGGATAAAGAGCAAAACAGAAAGCAGGTAGAGAGTCACAAAAATGAAAAGGCACAAAACCAGCACAATAACAAAAATTGAAGGCACAATAGCAGCCCAATAACAAAAATTGAAGGCACAATACCAGGACACGGACAATTCTGGCACAAAAAACGGGCACAAGCAGTGAGGCAGGCATTGGCCTCGAACACCCACAGGCAGAAGAGACGAGGGGTCAGCGGCGGCGGCTCAACAGCAGAACTGCTGAGAGAGAGAGCGGGTCTCTAGCTAGGAGGTCAGGTGTCCCGCTCCACATTAAGAAGGGGATGCTCCATGTTTTGAGCATGAGGCTCAATGAGAGCACACGCCTCTGCTAGTCAATTTATGCATGCAGAATCCCTAGTTGAGGTTTCCTATTGCACCTTATACCAGTCTATAGACACATTAGCTGTTTCCCATGCATTTTTATCTGTGGTAACTGGGTACCTTATAGCAACAGGACTGCTTAGTGTTACATCAAGCCCAGTGATGGGTGATGTGATCATCCCTCTGGAATCCTGGCTAGCGGGGATTCTGGAGTGGACGATTGGTAAAGTGGAGGTGGAGCTGGAAGGAGCCTGGTTGCTGGTGTTTTTTTTCTTGGAAACTTCTAATAAATGTGTACAAGTTTATCACTACCGTGTTTGGTTGACCTTATTATACTGGCAATGATATGGTGAAGCAGACGCGTGTGATCAAGGAAAGAGGGGATACCTCAACATCAGAAGGTGAAAACTGCCTGCCTAGTGAACATTGACTCTAGAAGCTGCCCTTAACTAGAACTAAGGAGTTACATTTGTCAACTGTAATACTATGCAGGTTTTGTTCGTTTTATGCCTACGGAACTGAACTGTGAGTACCTTTAGCGTTCTCGCACTCCATGCTCAAATTTATTTACCTAGAACAAGTGCAGAGTCACTGTTCCCCATGTGACTGGAACACTTTTGTGGGGCTTCTCCATCGAACTCGAGCACGTACTTCTCAGTGTGTGCTCTCACACTTGTTTGAGGGCAAGCTGCCTATGCATCATTGTGCAATCTCCATCTCCTGTGGAAACTCATGTTTTTCCACAACGTCGTGACCAACTTGAGCTGTAGGGCTCCCTGCACTACGCCTGTCTGCAAGTTACCTTTTGAAATACACATTGAGCTACGTCATCTGCTGCCATTTTGAAGTGCTGGAACAATCTTTGAATGTTTTTCTGTATCCCGTATCATCCCATCATCGCTCCTGGCATGGTTTGGGTATTTTGCATTAGTGAGTACCACAAGAGAGTCAAGTGCAGCCTCAGCGATAGACACGCTTCCCTGCGTGCGTGCTTAGTGAGAACTGTGAATTAGTTGCATGTTTTCTGAGTTTATTAGCTTGTGTCAATAGTATCACAAAACTCCATTACACCAGTGTGTTCAGCGATACGCATGCTTGAGGGCTGTGTGGTGCTTATTGCTATTTAGTGATTTTTGTCAAAGAGACCCTCCAAGAAGCCTGGACTGATCACTGCGTGGACCATAGATAATTTTTATCCTTCGAACCAACCTTGTCAAGAAGACAATCTCACAAAATTGACCCTGCTGCCTTTAGCCTGGTCCTGGCAGAGACTCGACCAGCCTTTGCCATGGAGGAGCCCTGGAGAGTTTAACTAGTTGAATCGCTCAGGCAGTTGACATTTTTATCCCCCTTCACCTTTTAGGCGATCCAGAGACTGTCCCTCAAAACAACGGTTTTCCGATAAGCTTAAAATGCAGAAATATCACTGGAAAAAATTAGAACAGTGTTGGAGACTGACATATTGTCCATTAGCCAAAGCGACATTAGGGAAAGAGCAGAAATTATATTATGCAGCTATTCTGCAAGCTAAGAGCCTGTACTATGCCAAGAGGATCGCTCTTTCTAAAAACAAGGCTGAAGAAATGCTCTCTAGTAAGCAGAGCTTCTTGGCCCCTAGTGCTGAGAATATTACTCTCCTACCTCGGCCTCCAGGTGTTAGAAACTGTCAAGTTTCTACATTGATAAGATTCAGGTGATCCAGGCGAATTTTAGGATTAGCACCATTGTTCTAGCAGGGAATTCTTCCATCTAAGTTTCTATGCCTAGCTCGTCAATATAACCCTCCCTGGTGGCCTTTTTACACATTTCCCCACAAGACTCCCTGATAATCCTCAAATCACTGAAATCTGGATCCCCGTTGGATCCATGTCTGGCCAGGCTGTTGCCCTCAGTTGCTGAGGTAGTTAATCCAGAGGTCAATACTTTGCTCATTATGTCCCTACAGACCGCTACTGTTCCTCTAGATTGGAAGCAGGCTAAACATTTGCCTCTGTTGAAAAAGCCTTCTCTGGATCCTTCTATTCCAGCTAGCTACCACCCTATCTCTCTTCTTCCTGCCGTGGCGAAAGTCTGTGAGAAGGCTGTTAACAAACAGCTTACCAACCTTGTTGAATGTTTTGGCCTGCTCCATCCAGCTCAAGCGGGGTTCAGAGCTAATCATAGTACAGACACGGCCCTTGCTGAAATCTCCAAAGCAATTAGAGAGTGTTTGGACGCTGGTGGCAGAGAGGCTCTGATTTTATTAGATCTCTCTGGGGCCTTTGATACCGTGCCTCACTCCTTGCTTTTGGCCCATCTCTTACATATTGGTATCACTGGATCTGCCTGGAACTGGCTTAAATCATTCCTGGGAGACAGATCGCAGCAGGTTTGGCTGCCCCCGTCTTCTTCTGCTCCGCAAGGTGTCTGAGAAGGTGTATGTTCCAATGCGAGGAGACAGTATACTAAGCTGGTTCCACCAGCGACACCTTGGTGTGATGCTTGACCCTAACAGTGACCCCCCTATAATTGTGAAAAGTGTGGTGGAGTATTTTAAACATGAGGAGAGTTGGGCTGACACAGAGGAGTTTGATCAAACTTTGGGTGTTCAGTTTGCTTCCGTTTTCAGGGCTGAGTTGAGGTGTCTCAAGGGTGCGTAATGTGCCGTTTTCCATCAGAGATTGTATGAGGTTGGAGTTTGAGAAATTGTTGAATGAGGGGGTGATTGAAGAAGTGGAAGCAACTGATTGGTTAGCTCTGGTAGTTATTGCTAAAAAGAGCAATAGTGAATTACGTTGATTCTTGGACCTGAGCAAACTACATAAAGGGTGGTGGTTGATAAATATCCCATTTCAAATATACAGATTTTTTTTTATAACTTTGCATCCAAGTGCTCTAGAATAGGATTTTTATTAAAGAAAGGAGCATCGTTTCAATGGGATGAACAGTGTGAGGAGGAGTATGTGAAACTGAAGGAGGAGGTAGCGAATGCACCCAACCTCCTGGGTTTGAACCTTGCATGAAGAGCACCATTAACACAGTGTTAAGGGCCTAGGAGCTGTTTTATTGCAGGGTGAAGAGTCAGACACCATGTTTGCCTCTAAATGTCTTTGTAGACCAGAAATGAGATGCTCATTAATTGAAAGGGAGGCTTTGGCAAATTATTGGGCAGTGAAAAAAATGAAACCATTCTTATGGGGTGCAGAGTTTTGTGTGAAGACGGATCATAAACCTTTGAGAGAAATATTTTTAAACAAGGGCATTGATGAGGATTACTTGCTGGGTTGTTGTGTCTTGCAAGATACAATTTGTTGTTGAGTACATCCCAGGCAATAGGAATGTGATTGCTGATGCTTTATCAAAGTTGGTTCCTGAGTATGGCATAGCTGGAAGGCACGATGAGGAGGAAATTGAGGAAGAAGTCTGTGTTTGCATGGTAAAGGGCTCTACCATTTCTGAGGAGGAGTGGCGGAAGGCTCTAAGGGAAGATGCAGGTTTTCAAGAATTATTTAAGAGATTAAAGTTGGGGTGAACTAAGAAGCATTCTGTCATTGGTGAGTCTCAGAAATTTTGATTTGTTAGGGAAGAATTATATGAGAACAGAGGATTGTTATTTTGTGGGACCAGACAGGTGGCTCCGGAGGTGTTGCGTAAGATTTTGCTTGAGTGAGCAAACGAAAGTCACTTAGGTATCTCTAAGACCAAGTACAGATTGAGAGCAATGCATTGGTGGCCCGGTGTGGATTTGGAGTCGGAGAGGTTGGTCCGTGAGTGTGTACGATGCATGATGATTGATAAGATTATTTTGAAACCAAGAGTGCAGCCAATGGTAATGAGGGGTTTGCCAAAAAGTCCTTGGGAAGAAGTGGCTTTGGATATTGTGGGGTCCATTCATGATCGGTGTGGGTCGTACTATGTATTGGTCCCGGTGGATTTGTTTTCGAGGTGGCCAGAGATTATTGTCACCAAGGGCATTGAAACTCAATTGTCTGCAATTGGTGCCATGTGATATGAAAGTTTTATTGTCTGAAAGAGGCGTAGTGCATGCTAAGTCAGCTTCATATCAACCACAGTCAAGTGGTGTTGTGGAACGGTTCAACCGGGTGTTGAAAAAAAAATCAGGATCGCAAGGAGGGTGGTTTGGACTGGAGGGAAGAAGTACACAAGAAAGTGCATGTATATCGCTTAAACCCTAACTCATTAACAGGCAGGACTCCCTTTGAACTCTTTAGGAAGAGAAAGGCACATTCTCTGCTAACACCTAGCTGGGTCATGAGTAAGTGCAAAGCGAGTGGTGAAAACTTTTTTGAGCTGGACAAGGAAAGGAAAAGCAAGTGTGTGAGGAGGAAGAAACTGTTTGATGATAGGAGTAGCGTCAAATCCATTGTGGTGGATGTAGGTGATTGGGTAACGATCAGGTTATCGGGGGTTGAGTGACATTTTCAAAACCCATTCAAGTGCTGAAAATATTCGAGAATGAGGTGAAGACTTCAGATAACAGGGTGTGGAATCTTAATCGGGTTTCTGTGTGGAGTTGTGGCGCTGGTGAATGTGAAAAGAGGGTAGGTATTGGTTTTGGAAGCAGGAGGGATGTGATGGATGCGAGGAGCAAGACAGCGAGTCCTCCAGCTGTAAGAAGAAGTGCTAGACTGAGGATTTTCCCCCCTAAGTATTCAAAGGATTTTGTGTAATTCAAAGCTAAAATTAGTTTTCTAAGCTTATATCAGTCATTCATGTTTTTGTTTCCATTTATTTTCTTTTGTGGTCCTAATGTTTTGGTTTGTTGGTTGGAGTTTGCTATAAAGGGAAGGAGGTGTGTGGTAACTGGGTTTCTTATAGCAACTGGGCAGTTTAGTGTCACCACGATCCCAGTGGCAAGGGTGATGTGATCATCCCTCCAGAATCCTGGCTATCAGGGATTCTTGAGTCAATGGTTGGTGGAGTGGCGGCAGAGCTGGAAAGAGCCTGGTGTCTGGGTTGTATCTTCTTGGAAAATTCTAAGAAATGTGTACAATTTTATCACCACCATGTCCGGTTGACCTTATTGTACATTCACCTGTAAAATGTATGCTATTCATCATACCTGGGGGCATGGGTTCCCTTACCAGAGTGTATAATGAATGGGGGGCATGTGTGTGTGTGTATGTGTGGGTGGCTTGCTGTGCTATGTGACATCATGCCCTTACATTTGAATCTGGCAACCACGCTTATGTCTGAGTGTTTTTCAGAATATTAATCCAGTCCAGCCAGAGAGTAACCTGACAAATACCAGTACCTGAGCTCTCCTCTCATCCCTTTGTGTTGTACTAGAGTATGCATAGCAACTTAGAGGCCTTGGTTGAGAGAGTCTGATATTTATCAAGTTCATCCACATAGACAGAATAGAATATAGAATCATTGCACAGCAGGATCAATCTTCATATATATGATCCAAAATGGCATCTACTAATAATGATTTTATGTATTACTTGAAAATTATCACAGAATGGTTTTAGTAGCTGAGGGAAAACATAAGCAGGACACTATGGTGCATTGAGTGAAAAATATCCAACCATTTATATACAAAATAGTGGGGGTGGACGATACTTCTGCTGCTACTAATGAGTAGATCTCCATATTTAACATAGTCATCCCTCATGCTTGTCCCAGCTTCATAATTTCCCATTTAAAATCCCAACTCTTTCTTACAGCTTATTAATTCTTTACGGGAAAGCTTCCTATGGAACCCGGCTGTCCCCAGTATAGTCCTTTCCAAATGCTTTAAATTCACATCTGATAGGGAAATTGCCACCCCAGACAATAAATTTTTAGTGGAGCCTAGCGGCAGCGCGCATGTGCTCCTCGCTCTGCAAGACTGCTGTAGTAGAGAACGGGAGAGAAGCAGCGCCCATTCTCCTGCCATATTTTTAATTGGCTCGTGTCATTGTCTTTCGTAAATGCTGCCTTCAGACTGGTTAATAGGCTTGTTCATCCCTCCTCAGTACGGCCTTTTCTTCATTTGCACCCTCCAATGGCAACTGGCCCTTTTACTTCAGTTGTTATTTAGTCTGTAAGCACTATTTACTTTATTGAGCTTCTCTTACTGCAGGACGGACATGCGCTGTTTCAGCTGAAACCACTTATGTTTTTTAAAGCATCTCAGCCCCACCCGGAACACGAGCGCCTGCTTTTAATCACTTTAACCCGACATTATCTTGTGTCTGTTTCAACTTCCCCCCGCAAGTAAAATGGATTTAGAAATGATTAGCGAAAGTCATGTGAATTCCAGGTAGCACATAATCCTGTGCTAATGGGCTTAAGCTGACAACAGCACATCTGTGTTGCATGTCATCTGCACTAAAGCCATCTGACCGGTTGGTTTCAAAAGCATGTTTTATTAACAACACCACCACCACCAATACCACCACCACCATCGATACAACCACCTCCTCCAATACAACCACCACCACCAATACCACCACCATCGCCAATACCACCACTACCACCACCACTACCAATACCACCCCCACCAATACCACAACAAATACCACCACTAATAGCGCCAACACCAATACCACTAACACCACTACCAATACCACCACCACCAATACCATCACAACCAATACCACCACCACCAATACCACCACCACCACCAATACCACCACCTCCACTACCAAAATACCACCACCACCAATACCACCACCACTAATATCACCACCAATACCATTACCACTCCAATGCCAAAACCACCACCAACCCTAATACCACCACCACCAATACCACTACCACCACCACCAATATCACCACCACCACCAATACCACCACCACCACCAAAACCACCACCAAAAATACCAATCTCACCACCACCAATACCACCACCACCACCAATACCACCACCAACACCACCACTACCAATATCACCCCCACCAATGGCACCAACACCACCAATACCACCACCACCATTACCACCACCACCAAAACCACCACCAGCAATCCCACCACGAATGCCAACAATACCACCATCAATGCCACCACCACCAATACCACCACCAATATGACCATCACCAATACCACCACCACTAGCACCACCAGTACCACCACCACCAATACAACCATCACCAACACCACCACCACCAATACCACCATCAATACCAGCACCACCAGTACCACCAACAATACCACCACCATAAATACCACCACCACCACTAATACCACCACCAGTACCAATACCAATACCACCACCAATACCACCACCACCAATACCACCACAACTAATACCACCACCAATGCCACCATCAATACTCCACTACCACCACCACCAATCCCAGTACCACTACCACCCATACCACCACCAATACTAATACCGCCACAACCAATACCACCACCTCCACCAATACCACCACCACCAATTCAACCAATGCCACCACCACCACCAATACCACCAATACCTGCACTACCAATACCACCTCCACCACCAATACCACCACCACCACCAATAACACCAATATCACCACCAACTCAGTGCCTTCCGCTCACTAGTAATATCAGGGGCACTGTTCAAGGTCGGAGCTGCCGCCGAGACCATCCCTCCCTCCATGCCTGCCATAAAGCACAGCCCGCCCTGCAATAGGAAGTGAAACCAGGGCCCTACTACAGCTGGAGTGTTTTTTATTTGGCCAAATATAGCAATCACATTACACAATGCCACACTGCACACTCGAATCATGGAGAGGGAAGGAACTAGCCCCCCTCCCGCTATTCCTCCTGAGCCGTGACAGTGTAATCACAGAGCAAAAGGTGTTGGAGCGCTTTGTTAGAGTTTATAGTTTGGATCATATGTTACTCTCACTTCACACTTTGTGTCTGTGTAATTTACAACACTTACACATCTTATTTACTGCACTATTTATCAATACTTTGAAGGCGTCGCAGGCTAGTCTCTTCCTCTGATATTTACAATCTAACAAGTGGTCAAGAAGGCCCTTTATTGCAATGCAATAGGTCTCGCATTTGGGAGAGTTTAAGCTATTAGTATTGTAAATGACAATGCCATTTATTTATGTTTTAAAACCCAAAACATAAATAAAAGACATTGTCATTTACAATGCCAATAGCTCAAACTTGCGTGAATGCGAGACCTATTGCATTGCAATTGTTTGTATTATAGAGCAACCCATTTGCAAATCATTAATTAATGGTAAATGTTACACAAAGGGAGGCCCTGAAATTTGCATCTGAGAGGTGGGCTATGCGGTGAGGTTTCACTTCAAAACTCACTCTATGGGGGTAAATTGTACTTTTCACTCCCCCAGCTAGTCATTAAAACATGGAGGAACACATTAAGGGGCTTATTTAAACGCCCCTTACACCACTGGTGCATCACTTTTAATATGGGAAAAAGTGACATACTGGCGGCGCAAGCAAATTGTAAATAAGCCCCTTAGAGTCTTGGCCTGGGGACGCCAACTCACTAGGACAACACATAGGCAAAAATGGTCAAGAGAGCACAATCCTACAATGCAAGTATGTACAAGACTAATGCAATGTAAAGTCTGAACAACAGTAAATCCAGGTAAGGTCAGCAAATTCTCATAATGTACAGGACAAATAGATGGATAGAGTTCATGTTTTATATCATCTTTTCCTTTTATTGATTCTTAAAAGTGTTTTTCCAAATGATAAAACGACAGCCGACACGTGTTTCGTCCGTACTATGAATAAGTACAGGGACTTTTTCGAGGCTAATGAAGTAAACTATTGCAGCATATATTTTGCCAAATCACGTGGAAGATGCTGTAAAATTCAAGCTCCAATGATTAGCTAGGTTATTTCCACAATCGAGCAAGAGGAGTATAAATGGAACAAGGTGAACCGCCGCTGACATCCTGGTCAGATAATTTCAAAATGTAGTGGTAGCACCAATCATAAATCACACTATTGTCTGTGAGAGAGCGCAATTTGAATAAAAAGTATATCCGGACCATAATTATGAGCATATCGCATAAACGTAGAAACTGTAACGTGAAGTTAGCACTTACAGTGTGAATTAGCCGATGTAACAAATGTAATAGGAAATGTATTTGTATTCACGTTAGAAATGCATAAGATTTAGAAGCCGTATACGTATTGGGCTAATGTAGAAATGTGTAGAAATGCTTTCGAAATGAAGAACGTGCAAACAGAATTCATGTACATGTATAATTCTAATTGGAGAAGCGGCGAGAAATGTAAGCGAAGAAATGTGCAAGAGCATATATAGCATAAATAATGAAGAAGAATATAAAGTTATGTTCTATGTATAGGGTTTATATTCTATGTAAAATGTATTCACTTATAAGCAAAGGATTTGCTAAATGCGGTTATATATAAATGTGTGTTAAAGGTTATACTGTGTAGAAGAGTTGTAGGAATGTTAGAAGAGTTGGGTCATGTGTGATTTTAACCTGACTGACCAAGGGTTCGCAGGAGTGTAGTCCGCTGTATGTAATTTATTGGGCTCACAGGAGTCGTGAATAGCCTTCATCTGAATGTGCGAGCCAAGGAGTCTAAGTTCTTGTTAGATTTAAGGTGACAATGCTGGACGAAGTTTATGGCCTAAACGTGAGGGGAGACGTTTGGAATTTGAGTCTTGTTTTGAAATGACCATTCACAGGACCAAATGAGGTTACGAATACAGCCGTAAAGAATGAAGTTCTGATGAGGTGATAGACTTTGCTCCGAAAGTGTCAAACGGAATGTCAATGAAGTCACCAGCAAGAAGACGAAGATGGCGTCTAAGGAGAAGGGTCAACTTAACGGACGACACGAAGAGACGAAACTATGGAAGGACCTAGAAAATGACATCATCTGTATGTGTATGTGGTGGGCGTCAAGGGGCGTTCCATCCATACGGTGATTGTGTATTTAGGGACAGCACCCTGGGGAGGAAAGCGAGCAAGAGCGAAGAGAGCAGATGGCAAGCAAGTTAGGAGCGAGCGCTGAGAGAGATCAGAGCGCAAGAGAGCAGTAGGCCGAGGACCCTTAGAGAGCGGATGGGTAGGCAGAAAGGGTACTGCTTCTCGACATAAGTTACCTTTAGAGGCTAAGAGAGTTTGAACTTCTTTGGAAGTCAAACTGCTGACACCTTTTTAGGGTACTAGGAACTTGCGAAGTAGGGATGTCACCTAGCATAGAGTAGGGACAGATTTAACTTGTATTCTTTTCTTTTGTAGATGACGCAACGGAACCACATTGTATCTATGCTTTTTAATCTGTTGATTATGTATTCTTTTGTAGACTAAGGTTCTTTAGGGAATTTATGTTCCTTCTAGTTCCTGTGTATTTGTTGAATCTTATCCTGAGAGGATTGTACATGCACTTAATTCTGATTTTATATTAAACCTTTTAAACTTTATCAGTCGTAAGTGGTTCTTCAGAGTTGCGTCAGTTTATGGGGTTGATCTAACCTATGCGGGGATTGTCTTTTACTCAATGACAGAAAACAATTGATCCAAAATTGGAAGAATGAGATAGGTATCTAAGTGATCAGAAAAGGTATCAAAATCTCATTCCCCGCAGTTGGTAGCAGAGAAAGATGGTTTTCTTCTTGAGGAAGGCAACCTAGGTCAGGTCTAGATTACCCCAAGGTCCCTAGTCATCGACGAGCAGAAGAAGAATCCCTGCCGAAGACGGTGCTGACGGTGCGTCGAGAGAAAAGCAGCAGAGTCGGTCGAGAGTGAGTATAAGGGTCATGCGTTGCCAGATTGCGGTGTTTTATGTTGTACCTGTGTTGTAATGTCAAGCGGAGTTGAATGCCTGTAGTGTGATTGAGGGAAGGTTGTGAGCGCGCGCAACCGGATAAAATCTTATGTCAAGAGAGGGCTTAAGTGGTTCGGGTGTATCGAACACCCAGAGTAATTTGTCTACCATTTAAAGGGGGTCATGAGGTACCATTGATCGCCCGCAGACCGATGATAGGGGGAGTGTTTGAGTGAGTGTGTGAGTAACGGACGCTGGTCGTACGTTTACTGTGTGTAAGTAACCTATCAGTTAAGGCGAGCGTCTGACCGTAAGAGGAAGACGTCTCGCCAGTTGAGGTGACAATTACAGTTAGACTGTGGCCGTACAGTCAGAGAAAAGTGATCGCTTGGACGGAAGTAGTCATTTTTCGGCGTATGAATGAGACGTATGTAAGACCGCGAGGCAAGCTGAGAAAGGAGGGGAACTGCTGCAGAGGGGACGAGTGACGTCAGCGTAGAGCCGCGCTGAGATTGGCCGGACAGCGTAGAACCGCGCTGGGATAGGCTGATTAGCGAAAGCTGCGTAGGGATTGGTGGTTTGTCATCGGGACGTAAACAAGGAAGAGAATTAATAAGGAAAACCGTAGATTATCAAAAATGAAGTGTTTTAAGCGTTTAAGGGCGATCTTTAAGAGAGATAGAAGAAACTTGTATGCAGGAGAAGAAGCTCCACCAGAAGGCACACCAGCTTATCATATGGCAGTGAACGTAGGCTTACACTCGATACTATGGATCTCCGAGTGGAATAAGTTAACAGAAGGGAATAAGGAACTGATGTTTCCGAGATACGGGACGTTTAAGCTAGAAGTATTGAACCAATTGAAAGCAGTAATGCTTGCAACGAGACCTCTACCGAGGCCAACACAGTTCGAAGCACTTAGTGCATGGTTTAGAGCAGCACACGAAAAGAGCGTGAGTAGACGACAAAAAAGAGTGAGACGATCGGTAAAAGCAGTGCAGGATGCTAAATGGGATGATGAAGAAAAAAAATGGAGGGTGCAAAAGATAGAAGCAGACAAACTGTTCACCATGCTAGAAGCTACGGGAGAAAAGAAACCTCTAGAAGAAGATGAGGATAGTGAGCCAGATGAGGATCTAATAGAGAGACTATTAACAGATAGACCACCTCCGTACAACAGAGAAGCCGAAAGTCCCGTACTACAGCAAGGGGACGGAGCTAGATGGGGGGAATATAAACCGCTCCCAGTATCGGAATGGGATACCAGGAAAGGTGAGGAAGTACCCCAATCTAGTCCCGAACAGAGAGTAGTGGGAAGATTCGTGGTCCAGAAGGTGCCAGAAACACAGCATGCAAGGTCGTATCAAATGCCAGATGCTTTACAAGTACCTGTTACCATAGGCCCTATAGTGTCAATCTACAACCCAGAGGGGGTCCAGCAGGAGGAACAGGCACGATGGGACAGGGAAAGGGCAGAGATGGAGAATAGGAATAATACGATCAATTCCCAAAGGCAGTTGCTAGCACCAAAAAGTCGGAGTACCCCATTAGGTTCCGCAACGGGTCCCTGGATAGAACAGGGGGGCCAAAGAGGACAGATGGATTTAAGGGGACCGAAACCGAAATCCGATAAGGAGCTAAGGGAGTATTTGAGAGAATGGGATGCTGCCGAAGAGACTCAGAATAAAAGGTTTGAAACAGGAGCAGAATGGAGTGACCAGGATAATAGGATCCTCTCTCATTGTGGAGCTGGCGAAAGCAGCCCGGATTGGGAGAGAGGGAGTCAAGGAAGCAGAGGAGATACTTGCCATACTACCAGTGGCAATAGGCAAATGTGCGATGACAGGAATGCAGGGTGTGGGGGAGTGCCTCACGTCATCCTTAGTGAGGGAGAACGAAGGACGCAGGAGTATCGAGATAGTTTCAGGTGCACTCACCATGCCCCGGACGAAAATGTGCGACATTGGAATCACGGGAACATGGAGAGTCGCGAAGGGTCTCGCCATGCATCTGGTGAGCACGGACGAAATCGTGAGAATATAGGGAGTCGCGAAACGTCTCGCCATGCATCCGGCGATCACGAACGAGATCGCGGGAACATGGAGGACCGTGAAGGACCTTACCGTTTATTGAGCGACACCAGACAGCAAGGGAGGTGCAGTGATACAGAACAGAACGGAGGATCCTACATTTTATCTAGAGAGACCGAGTCGAAAAGACAGAATGTAGTGATGAGGAATGGAGCATTGTTCCACCATACACCAAGGGAGGATGGAAAAGCTTGGGATCTAGAGAGGTGGGAACAAAGAGATACAAGAAGAACTCCTCACAACTCACCTGTACTTAGACGTAGGGCGCGTAGTGGGGGAGAGAGAGATGTAAGCGAACAACCTAGGACTGACGTACTGAAGGCTGAAATAAAAGCAAGACGGCTTGATGTAATGAGCTTGAAATCAGACTTGGATGAAATCATAGATGGCACAGTGACAATAGAAAGGTTAGAGCTGTATGAACCAGATGAAATACTGTTTTTATCTAAGGATGTTACTCGGAAAGCAAGGTCAGCTCATGAAAAATTATCTGAATTGGCAGATAGGTATATGATAGACATGTCACGAACTAAAGCTTTACAGGCCAACCATAGACTAAATTGCACGGATCAGGATCTAGATGAGCGTAGGACGATTGGCCTAAGAGTACACATAAGGGAACTAATCATGTGTATCAGAATATGGAGGGATCTGGATAAATGGGAGGAAAGATGGTCTAAGAGGGGATCCGTCAGAAGGAGTACACTTGCGAAGTCCCAGGATGGAGAGCTAATGCGAATGGAAGCTTTCCCTTTGCGAGAAATCGCGAACGGAAACTACGTCCATGTGCCCTGGAGTAGGGGGGATTTAGCGGCATTTACTAATTCTTTCCCCAAGTTAAGAGAGAACCCCGTGGAGTGGTATAAGCAGGTAGAGAGATTTGTGAAGATCTCTAAGGTACTGTGGATCGATTTGAACACTCTGTTTGATATCGTAGTACCCGGAGATTTGTGGACGGCATGCAAACTTAGTATCGAATGGCCCACTTGTGAGCCTCCGAGGGATGCCCGGACGAATGGTCCATCAGACAGAGTTATGGAAAAGTACGAGAGAGTAATTGCATGGTTAAAAGAGAAAGTGCCGGTGCAAGATATAGACTGGGTTAAGATAGATCGAACAACTCAGGAACCCAAAGAGACCGTTCACGAGTTCTATGAGAGGTTACTGAAAGCATTCAAACAGTACAGTGGGTTGGATGTAATGGATCCCAAAGACATAGGACAGTTTGTGTCTAAGTTTGTCTTAGGATTGAGGCCAGACATAAGCCTAATGATTCAACAGCACTTGATCTGTTGGCAGAACAAACCTTTAGATGAGATTCTGAGGTATGCAAGGTACTGTAGCGACGAAATAGATTCGAAGGCAAAGAAACTAAAGGAAAAGCTGATGTTAGTACAGATGCAATCAGCTGGAAAGGGTGGACAGCAGCAACAGGGAACAGAAACGCCAGGAAAGAAACAAAATAATCAAAGCAGAGAAGAGGAAGAAAGACCGAGACCGAGAATAGATATCGCGACACTGAAAAAGACAACGAGGTGCCATCAGTGTAACGAGGTGGGACATTGGAGACGCGAGTGTCCTTATAATGTTGAGACAGGGGAATTAGAACAGGAGGAGGAAGAGGTACAGAACAACGTGGTAAAGGGAGCAGCAGTCCCGAAGGGAAAGTTTGTCAAAGGGGGGACTCAGACTCCTCGAGCCCCGTTTCCTCAACCGCCTCGCATTGCCAATGGAGGAAAAATCTATAGACAAATGCCATTGTTCGTAGGAGGAGAAGAATGCTACTACGTTGATCCTCTTACAGGGCAACGAGTGAATAGGGAAGAAGACTGTACTCTAGGAGCAGCCCTGGAAGTAGATCAGAGAGGACCATACGTAGAGGCTGAAGTAGCTGGATGTCCTACGACCTTTTTGGTGGATACAGGGGCCACTCGATCCACTTTGAGATCAGCGGTAGTCCCAGGTCTGCCAATGTCGGGAGAGACGATTCAGGTAGTAGGAGTCGCAAACCGGAGGATGACGAATCCTCTGACAGAACCAGTGTCAGTGAAGATAGGGAATTACAGTGACGAACATCAGTTTGTGATCTGTGATTCTAGCCCGGTGTGTTTGTTAGGAAGAGATCTGTTGTGTAAACTGAATTGCACAATACATTGCACACCTGAAGAAGTAGAAGTGCAGACCAACGATGAAGATGCCGATTTCAAGGTTGTAAACTCGCAGGAATGCGTGGAACTATATCCTACCTTAACAGTGGAGGAGCTTCCACAGGACTTGAGGGAGAAAGTGTCAGCTGAGGTGTGGGATTTTACTGGAGAAGAAATAGGACTGATCAAAGGGGTAGAACCAGTAAAGATCATGGTAAGACCCAATGCCGAGTATCCAAGAACACCACAGTATAAGTTGACACCGGAGACGATTGCAGGAATAAAGCCTGTGATCGAATCCATGATTAAACAGGGAATACTGAAGGAGATCGTGGGTAGTCCATGTAACTCCCCGATTATGGGTTTGCAGAAGCCTAGTGGGAAATACAGAATAGTGCAGGACCTTCGAAAGATTAATAATATCGTTGTTTCATGTTGTCCAGTGGTACCGAATCCATCAGTGATATTGTTTCAGATACCGTTCCAAGCTGAATGGTTCACCGTGATAGATTTGTGCCAGGCTTTCTTTTCGATTCCTTTAGATGAAGATAGCCAGTATCTTTTCGCTTTTAAGCTGGAAAATCGCGTTTTAACATGGTGTCGTATCCCTCAGGGGTATACCGAAAGCCCATCGATATTTAACCAGCTGCTGAAGAAAAATCTTGAAAGTCTAGTGCTGCCCAAGAACTCAGTTCTGGTCCAGTACATAGACGACCTCCTAGTTGCGTCAGAAACTGAGGAAGCTTGCAAAACAGACACCATCACCTTGTTAAATCACTTGGCCGAGAACGGACACAAGGTGTCTCCAAGTAAATTGCAGTATTGTCTGACTGAAGTGCAATACTTGGGCCATAGGATTGAAAAGGGAAAACGGAAGGTGTCTCCAGACAGAATAGAGGCGATCATGAAAATGAACGCGCCTAAGACACAAAGAGAAGTCAGGATGTTTCTAGGCATGGTCGGTTATTGTCGGCAGTGGATAGCCAACTTTTCACTGAAGGCAAAACCGTTATTACAACTGACGCACAAAGGAGTGAGTGATCCGGTACCATGGGACAAAGATTGTTTGATGGCGTTTTTGCAGCTGAGGGAGGACTTGTGTCGCGCCCCGGCTTTAGGAATGCCTGATTACACAAAATCATTCTTGCTTTACTGCTGCGAAAGAGAGGGTTGCGCTTTAGCAGTTCTGGCCCAGATACACGGAGATGCGCGTAGGCCAGTTGCTTACTTTTCGGCTACATTAGATACAGTAGCCGCAGCGTTGCCCGGATGTCTCAAATCCGTAGCTGCAACGGGTGTCAGCATTGAACGATGTGAGAGTGTGGTAATGGGACATCAGTTAGTGGTGTACGTACCGCATTCTGTGGAATTGTTAATGACCAGGACTAAGACTCAGCATCTGATGAATAGCAGGCTCACACGCTACGAGCAAGTCATATTGGCTGCCGAGAATGTGACCCTAAAGAGATGCTCCGTCTTAAATCCTGCTACATTGATGCCACTTCCAAATGATGTTGATGATGAAATTTGTACAGATCATGACTGCCTTGATGTGACTGAACTATGCACCAAACCGAGACCAGATATCGTAGATGAGCCATTGACTGACCCCAATGAAATATTCTTTGTTGATGGTTCATGCATAAGAGACGATATTGGTCAGCTGAGAGCAGCATATGCAGTTTGTACAATTACCAGAGTTGTAGAAGCCGCTTGCCTGGAAGGAGTACATTCCGCTCAGGTAGCTGAAATTATTGCTTTGACGCGTGCCTGTTTGGCAGGCAACAAAATTCGAGTCACCATATACACCGATAGCCAGTATGGTTTCGGGGTAGTTCACGATTACGGGCAGTTATGGTCTCAAAGAGGTTACATGACCTCCTCGGGTTCTCCCATTAGGAATGGAGAATTCGTGAGACTACTGTTAGAAGCATTACAAGGACCATCAGCTATCGCAGTTGTCAAATGTGCCGCGCACACGAAAAACGTAGATTTTGTGTCGCAAGGCAATCGTTATGCAGATGAAGTAGCGCGTTACTGCGCAGAACAGGGATATTCTCACACCAATGTAAAAGTGGGGGGAATACAGGAGAGAACTGATTTGACTATGTTGTTAGACACTGTAGATACGTGGGATGAACTGAAATGTGTTCAGGAAAATGCACCAGATGATGAGAAAAGGGGCTGGGAAACAGCTGGGTGTACTAAAAGTGAAATGAACTTCTGGATTTCTGCAGATGGGAGAGCAGTTTTACCAAACGAACTTGTTAGTCCAATGGCAAGGAAATTGCATGGATCAGCGCACATAGGTAGAGATGCTATGGTGAGAGTATTCAGACAAACGTGGTTTAATCCAAGGTTTAGAGTAGCGGCAGAAGCGGTATGTCAGCGTTGTGCGATCTGTCAGCAACTAAATGTAGGAAAGAGAACACCAGTCACGTTGAGTCACATTGGGAGGTCTGGGGGGCCATTCAATAGAATGCAGCTGGATTTCATCGAAATGCCCAAATGCAATCGACTCAGATACGTTTTAGTGATTGTCTGTATATTTTCTAGATGGGTTGAAGCTTATCCTACACGTAGGTGCGATACACTTACAGTAGCAAAATTGTTGCTTAGAGAGTTAATACCGAGGTTTGGGGTGCCATCCTCTTTGGAATCGGACAGAGGAACTCATTTCAACAGCGAAATAGTGAAGATGTTATGTTCAGCTTTGAGTATCGATCAGAAGCTCCATTGCAGTTATCGACCAGAGGCTTCAGGGATTGTAGAACAAATCAACAGTACAATCAAGTCCAGACTTGCCAAAGTTTGTTCATCGACATCCCTGAGTTGGCCTGATGCACTTCCATTGGTTCTTATGAGCATACGTAGCACACCAGATAGAAAAACAGGTCTCTCTCCACATGAGGTGCTAATGGGGAGAGCTATGAGATTGCCATCGGTTCCGACTGCAGCGTTGTTGAACATCACAGACGATTTGATCTTGGACTACTGCAAGGGACTATCTGATGCCATTAATTCTGTGTCCCTTCAGGTCCAGGCTGCAGAGGTTCCATCAGCACAAGACTTGTGCCATGACCTGTGTCCAGGAGACTGGGTCCTGGTGAAGAAGCACGTAAGGAAAAACTGTCTAGACGTGCGCTGGCGAGGACCATTTCAAGTCATACTTGTTACGAACACTGCAGTAAAGTGTGGAGGCCTGCCCAACTGGATACATGCCTCACACACCCGAAGAGTGCCAACACCTCTAGAAGAAACAGCTCCTCTCTCGGATGAGAATCCAGCGGAGAGCGGAGAAACCACAGAGGGGGAAAGCCAAGCTGTAGAGGTGATCGAAGAGGCTGAGCCTGTGTTGGAACAGGTCGACGACGGTCAGGATACCAGTGGGACCGAAGTCGCCTCAGGAGAAGAGAGTACCTGGGAGTTCGACTCAGATATCGAACAAGCTGTGAGTGATCAAGAGACGAGTCCAAGAACAAGGAGCAGGAGGACAAGGAATGGAGAAGCTAGTTGGCCAGAACGAAGGAGGAGGCCAAGCTTAAAAGCAAATGAAGAAAGTACCCTTGTCCCGATCGCTGAAGAGTCGGATCAAGAAGAAGAAACTACAGACTCAGGCACAGAGAGTCCGAGAAGATCAAGAAGGGTACGTGTGCCCTGCCGAAGGTACGCTACCCCAGAGTGGACTTATCTAGCAGATGTCTTGGGGACAGAAATCTGGGAGAGTGAGAGAAGTGAAAGTAATCGATCTCGATCCATTTGTGGCAGTGGAGATATGGATGTTGACGCCTGGACTCGAGACTGAGGGGTTACTGACTTTCACACTTCCCATACCCCCTTACCTGAGTCGGATCAAAGACCTAGTGCTAAATCGATTACAGTTTCCGACTTTTGGTCATCAAATTCCAGAACAAGAAGAAAAAGTCATTCGTTTTGAACTATTGAAACTTGTTATTAAAGCTGCAGGTACGAGAATAATTGAAGATGCATAAAGACTTTTGTGTTTAAGTTATAAAGAAGAAGATAACCTAGCGCCGAGTGGAAAGAAGAATAAAATTAGGGATTACATTTAGAGGACGGAGAAGGGTTAGGGTTGTCTGTTACTAAAGATAAAAGACATTGTTGTGAAAAAGAGACTTTGTTGATTAAGAACGCTACACAGACTGAGAAAGCAAATAAAGCAAATAAAGACTTGCAAAGAAAACTTTTCTCCGAGAAAAAGAAAGAGCTACGCTGTTTGATAACATGGAGAACGGCAACCCAAACCGAAAAGCTAAATGCATAATAGGTACACTAATAGCAGTAGTAATTTTTCTCATAATTACAGTAGTGACCATATCATACATCGTAGGACATGAAACTGATCAAGAAATAACAGATGTAAAGCCTGTAACGACTTTGAAACCTGCTCTTGTTGGGAAGAAGGAGGAGCGCAATGTTATTCGTGAGAAGGCGTTACTGGCAAATGAAGCTCGTAGGATACACATAGACGAGTCGCAGGGAAATTTTAGGTCAAATGCATATGCCAAGCTATTGTATGAGTATATCGATGCCATGGAGGCCAAGGATTGCTACGTTTGTATGCAATTGCCGGCTTCTGTAGATGAAGGTATCAGATATCATCATCTCCCATTGACTTATGGGATAACATGTAGTTTATTGCTCAGTATATTCTATGGTAGAGAAGGGTTCGAGTACTACTTTTCAAATTATGATTCGGTACTGCCTGAAGTCCCGAATTATAAACAAATGAATAAGTGGGACTATTATAAAAAGGAGGATAGACTAGCAAAGTTCTTTCTTCCTTGGGATACATTAGATACTTCATATGCACGCAGAAATAATCTGACTTGCAAAGTGTCAGAAATAGAGAAAAAGTTCATAGGACAAGTAGATGACCGATACAGAAGGCAGAAGATTCTAAAAATGTCAGGACAGTGGAAAACGGATTGGACCGAAGAAGAAAAGGCACACAAAAAGAAAGGGAGCAATGGTCCAATAGCTTTGGATAGAACGCAGAAAGGAAAGTTATGTTTAACTCGAAGCAAGACATATTATGAGAATGTATTTGTAGGTGAAGTAAATTGCGAACATGCTTTTAGGTTAGAGTACTATACGAAAGATTTTATGAAAGATATGCAAGCTATTCCTAATGTATATTTTGTATGTGGAAGAAATGCTTATGTAAAACTGCCTGACAATTGGTATGGTTCGTGTTACTTGGCAATTGTCTTCCCCAAAATATATCATGCAAAGGATTTAGCGATCATAGAAGGAAAGTCTTTGATAAGAACGAAAAGAGAAGTAGGAGATGCAGAAGTAGTTGGAGACATATTTGGAGCAATGTTTCCTATGTTAGGTTTAATACTTAACGATGTTAAGATCAGGAGACTAGCTACCGTTGTAGATAGATTATCTGCAAGTACTGCAAGGTCATTGATGCTAGTGGAAGGAGAGATGCAGTCGATTAGAGCAATGGTTCTTCAGAACCGACTTGCTTTAGATGTTCTGCTAGCAAAAGAGGGCGGAGTCTGCAAGGCTCTGAAGGTTCAGGAATGTTGTACTTATATTCCTGATAATTCAAAACCACTCGAGAAAGTCATACATAACATTACAGAGATACATCAAGAAATCGAAGATTTAACAAAAATAAATGTTTGGGAAAAGGTAGGTCATGGAATGGGAAAGGTTAGAGATTGGTTTGCCAATCTAGGTAAAAGCATTATATGGTATATATTGAAACCTGTATTAATAGTATTAATTTGCATAATTACATTGTTAGGGTTAGTGAAATTGTATAAATGGTATAGGACGAACCGGTTACAAAGATCCATGAAAGAGCAAGAAAGGAGATTAGCTGCTTTACAAGACCAACAGTATAAAAGTTTAAGAGCTCTCGAAACGATAAAAAGAGGGAATCTTGTGACTAGTTCTGTGTAATGCAACATTCAAATTGCATTTTAGTGATGACCCCTAGAGGTCATCAAAGGGGGGAACTGAGAGAGCGCAATTTGAATAAAAAGTATATCCGGACCATAATTATGAGCATATCGCATAAACGTAGAAACTGTAACGTGAAGTTAGCACTTACAGTGTGAATTAGCCGATGTAACAAATATAATAGGAAATGTATTTGTATTCACGTTAGAAATGCATAAGATTTAGAAGCCGTATACGTATTGGGCTAATGTAGAAATGTGTAGAAATGCTTTCGAAATGAAGAACGTGCAAACAGAATTCATGTACATGTATAATTCTAATTGGAGAAGCGGCGAGAAATGTAAGCGAAGAAATGTGCAAGAGCATATATAGCATAAATAATGAAGAAGAATATAAAGTTATGTTCTATGTATAGGGTTTATATTCTATGTAAAATGTATTCACTTATAAGCAAAGGATTTGCTAAATGCGGTTATATATAAATGTGTGTTAAAGGTTATACTGTGTAGAAGAGTTGTAGGAATGTTAGAAGAGTTGGGTCATGTGTGATTTTAACCTGACTGACCAAGGGTTCGCAGGAGTGTTGTCCGCTGTATGTAATTTAGTGGGCTCACAGGAGTCGTGAATAGCCTTCATCTGAATGTGCGAGCCAAGGAGTCTAAGTTCTTGTTAGATTTAAGGTGACAATGCTGGACGAAGTTTATGGCCTAAACGTGAGGGGAGACGTTTGGAATTTGAGTCTTGTTTTGAAATGACCATTCACAGGACCAAATGAGGTTACGAATACAGCCGTAAAGAATGAAGTTCTGATGAGGTGATAGACTTTGCTCCGAAAGTGTCAAACGGAATGTCAATGAAGTCACCAGCAAGAAGACGAAGATGGCGTCTAAGGAGAAGGGTCAACTTAACGGACGACACGAAGAGACGAAACTATGGAAGGACCTAGAAAATGACATCATATGTATGTGTATGTGGTGGGCGTCAAGGGGCGTTCCATCCATACGGTGATTGTGTATTTAGGGACAGCACCCTGGGGAGGAAAGCGAGCAAGAGCGAAGAGAGCAGATGGCAAGCAAGTTAGGAGCGAGCGCTGAGAGAGATCAGAGCGCAAGAGAGCAGTAGGCCGAGGACCCTTAGAGAGCGGATGGGTAGGCAGAAAGGGTACTGCTTCTCGACATAAGTTACCTTTAGAGGCTAAGAGAGTTTGAACTTCTTTGGAAGTCAAACTGCTGACACCTTTTTAGGGTACTAGGAACTTGCGAAGTAGGGATGTCACCTAGCAAAGAGTAGGGACAGATTTAACTTGTATTCTTTTCTTTTGTAGATGACGCAACTGAACCACATTGTATCTATGCTTTTTAATCTGTTGATTATTGTATTCTTTTGTAGACTAAGGTTCTTTAGGGAATTTATGTTCCTTCTAGTTCCTGTGTATTTGTTGAATCTTATCCTGAGAGGATTGTATATGCACTTAATTCTGATTTTATATTAAACCTTTTAAACTTTATCAGTCGTAAGTGGTTCTTCAGAGTTGCGTCAGTTTATGGGGTTGATCTAACCTATGCGGGGATTGTCTTTTACTCAATGACAGAAAACAATCGATCCAAAATTGGAAGAATGAGATAGGTATCTAAGTGATCAGAAAAGGTATCAAAATCTCATTCCCCTCATCTGTCAGGTGTATCGTAACACCAACATGCTAGAGAGACACCTCGGAAATGCGTGAGGCGTACTATAGGGTCTGGCACCACTTGATACTGGCACTCCGTAAGCTAGGACAACACCACCGGGGAAGAGGACAAGGCTGCAGCAGGTGGCGATGCTAAGGGACTTCAAGCAATTGAACCTGATTAGGATCTCCTCTTTGGGGGATGTGAGGTTGAGGGTCATCATGCAGCCCAATCAGGACCTACAGAGGGAATATAAACTCCATCTGAGCCAGTTCTTCGGCATTTACAGCTGAGGTTTGCATTGACTGAGTGTATCTCAGAGCTGGAGGAGTTTCCCGATTTCTACCCTTAGGAGGACAAACTAATGTTAGAGATTTGAGAACCCATTGTATAAGGCAGAAATACCAATCCCTGGCGACCAAAATGGCTGGCTCCTTTGAGTTGTTGCATCATGTGTTGTCACAGGACCTGTCTCACAAAGACTGGGCGGAGGCTCAAATACCCGCACAAGAATCGGCGATAGAGTCTAGGTATCAATTATTCCAACCTGCATACTTGCATAGGGTGTACCCCACCTGACACAGACTGTGGAAGATGAGGTTGGGGTCCTTTGCGATGGTTTTTCGAGGGAGGGATTTGTTACACAAGGAATGGGAGTGCAGGGTGCCTATGCACTTTTGGAAGGGAGTTTTTTCCACGCTGTGAACAGTATTGTGGAGATTACCTAAGAATCCCACACTGACCATTCTACATACTCTGACCTAGACGCTAACAGATAAAAGATGCCTTTGTAGTGCCTTGGTCTGGTAGTGGCAAATAGGGATATTGCTCATAGATGAAAGGACAAAACCTCCCACTTGTTAGGGGAGTGGACGAAGGGTTATTGCATGAGCATTTATGTGGCAAGAATATGCCCAAAGAAGCATTTGAAAATGTGGTTGGAATAGTTCCAATACCGTGGATTGTATTGGAACCAGCCACTCCCATGAGCTTGATGGTTGATGACTATGTCCGAGGTTATGATACTAAGTAATTAGAGAGATGGGCGTAGGGCAGAACTGTCATAGGGCTTCACTCTTGTATGGCCCTGTAATTTGAAGAGCGGATTGTGATCCTCCTATGGCTTTATCAAGAGTTTACAGGGTACTCCTGCTGTTTTTGTTTTTCCAGATGTTAATCATAGTGTGTTTTTTTTTTATCTTACCTCTGCCCATGGCATAGTGGATATAAGCACAATAAAATGCTGTTGTTAAACAAAAAAAATCTTTACACAGCACTTTTGACTCCTTGAGGGCCATACCTTTAGCACAGTCAACAAGGCATTGTTCTGAACCAGACTGTGCATGCTTTGAATGGTCACGGGCTGGATGCAGTGGTCCAAGCAGTCCACATGACATCTTGTGCAGTCAACAGCTGAAACAGGTGATGACGAGGCGATAGTTAGGAGCCCTGCAGCTATGCAGCAAATGGGGACAAAATTATGCAGTGGGGCAAAATTAAATACTTCGATGTAATGTATTAATTCAGTGTTTAAAATAAACCAAGCTCAATTAAAAAAATAAAGTAAAGTTTCATGAACAGAGTGACAAAATCCAATGTGGGTAACCAGAGATATATATTTTTTAAAGTGACAAGTGAAACTAGCACCAAAAAGCGCAAAGTGTCTATGGTAGACCATGGCGATAAAACGGGAACCAGGAGCGACATGAGGCCAATCACGATTGATCCGGGTTGGATACACCAGCCGGATTTGGCCCTAGGATGTGGTATTTTTTTCTGGAAGTCACAGTCCTTTAGCGGGGCAAGGCACTGTTCATGGAAGTCTTCATAACGTCAGATAGGCATTAGACAACGGAACCTTAACGCTGTTGTTTTTCGTGGAAAAGGCTACACATCAGGGCAATTCAAATTTCGTGCCCCTGGACCTCGTGATGCCAATCAGATACTTTTGTTGCCTTCACCAAGAATTTTCCCTGTGGAATTTAATTTTAAAATGAATACTTGGGTTCTTAAAAATAATTAATTTCAAGTGATTAAATGTTTGTAGTGCATTTTAACACGATAAATTATCATAAGCAGCCCTGGCTGTATTTTCGAAATGCTGCACCTCACATGCAGTTTAAACTGTAATGTTTTTCTCTTTTCCTACCTGTGCCTCGGATGCGACTTTCAGTATTCTATGAAATACGGGAAATTCGGTGTGCTCCATGGTCCAGTCCGCATTGTATTCTTTTTAGAACATTTCTCTCGTGGTGATGATGTTTCCGGACTGAGGTGCTGTTTGTATTTTGACAGAGTTATTGTTTTCTGTGTAGAGAACAATACAGATATATTTTTTTGGAAATAGAGCAAAGGTCATTTTACAATGTGATGTGTTTTCTGTTTTACTATTGGGTAATGTAATGTAATATATTCCTTCACACCACAGTGACTGTACGGTTTCTGTGTCAGAAATGGCATAACATCTCTCCATTTTGGAGAGGAACCAAGATTTTGCCTCCCTTAGAGGCAGACTTCATGTAAAACTGTTATTATTACTGCCAGTGCTTTAAATTGGCAGGAACTCTCCGATACAGCGTACCTGCAATTCTTTAATTTGAGAGGAAGAGTACCTGCAGTTCTCAGCACTGCTGCAATATATAAAATGGGAGAGTTCCTGCACGTCTCAGGAGCAAACAGGTACTGTGAATAATGTGTACCTTCACTTCTATGTTACTAATTTAAGCATCGATTATAGCACTTTATTTTCTTTGAGATTATGGGTTCGTCTAGGCATCGTTAACTGGCAGATTCCATGTTCGTCTGTTTAACTTGGAATATTTGTCTTGTTCTTCTCTCCTACCTTCAACTGAGCAGTATTTATGCAAATGTGAAATTCCTTACTATGTGCTCGACTTCGTTTCCGGCTATTGACTAGATTAGGGGTCTATTTCTGATGCCAAACATATCTGCATATATTTGCATTTGTCTATTTTGAAAATATTTGAATATTCATATACCTTTTGTCTTCTGTAAGGATTAAAAAAAAAAAAGTCCTTAACCTGTGCAAGTTCACCCTCCACCAATAAGTATAACGCTACCTCAGAAGTATTGTGAAGTGCAGGTGTACTCGAGCATTTCACGTCCATAAACCATGAAATTGTTACTTGGAAGGGAAGTACTTAACAATGTAGTGAGCACCATATGCAATTTACTGTACACAATCAGTAGCATGGCAAAACAGGAAGGCACACTCGTGATACACAACTCATGCTCCTCATGAAAAACAAAGAAACGAAACTCTAGTATGCAGCAAATGACTGAACCTCTCACCAGCAACTTCTCCAGCTACGGGAAGAAAAGACCAGGTCCAGCTTGGACTGACCTGGATTGAGAAAACTCATTAAATGTTGTCATTCGGTGGCACAGACAAGGCACGAAATGAGTTATATGATAAATGTCATGGCTGCTAGTCCTGCCTCATGACAGAGTGCAGAGGAGTACACTCTTACTGATATTTCACTGTGAGTTAGAGGTAACTCATAGCAAGCGGCACCAATGTGATAGGGAAGTATGCTGCAAGGGAAGAGATAAGGACGTTAGAAAGGTTAGAGTAAGAGTAGAATTGTAAGGTGTGTATCATAATTAATAAGGTGGTGCGATAGTGATAGGATGTGCTGAGGGTCAGCAAAGGTGTATAATTTTGAAGGGTAATTATGGGCCTCATTACGATGTTGGGCGGATGTAGTGGTCTGGAACCAGCCGACCATAGGTAGGCGGTTCCGACCGCCGGATTTGGATGGGACAGCCCTACTCAATTCCTAATGGTAGCTTGTGTAGTGGATGAAAAAGGCCCGCAGCACGAGCTGCCATTGGGAAATGGTTGCTTTTAAACATCCCTGCATCGTATGGCAGGCACCCTGACAGTGCCTGCCATATGGTGAAGGGATGTTTAGGGGTCTCCGAAGGTGCCCCCCAGGCCCAATAGCAGAGGGCCAGTGGGGTAAGGGGACCTGCGAAGGGCCCCAAAGGAACCTGCGAGGGGCCACAAAGGACATTTCTGACAACCTTTTCAACTCGGAAAGACCAACATGAAAAGGTTGTCGGAAATTGGCATCATAATCCCGAAGGCCTAGCAGAGCCTAGCTTCGCCATCATTATGGGTTTATGGTGGCATCTGATGCTCCAACGGCCTCCTTGAGCCAGTCAGAACACTGTGGAATCCCCCAGCAGGTTAAACTCTGACTACCGTCATCCTGATAAGGCGGTTGGGCTGAAACCGGCATGTCGGGCAGAAAGCCTCCAACAGCTGGTCTGAGGCTTTCAGCCTGACATCGTAATGAGGCCCTATATGTTTTAATGCTACAAAGGGTACCAGGCTCTACTGGAATGGGGGTGAAGCTAAGCTGTTAGCTTCCAATAGTAGAGTATGCCTATGGTCCTATACTAGCCTGGTGATGGTTGATTATTTATGCTGGAGTAACAGTTTTTTTTTAATTTTTACTAGTTGGCAAAGAATTGCTCCCTACCCCTTAAAATTCATTCAGTGTCCAAAATCCAGGGTCCTTCAATTCACTCTGCCTGGTGATGTGTGGTTGTGCTTGTGTTATACATGTGTAGATGTTCATGTGGTGAGTGAATGATATCCTTCCAAGAGTGCATGCTACTGCTATATAAAAGCGAGCCTCCATTTTACACCCGCATCATTCCTCTTGATGGTACAACGTGACTGCCCCAGGAGCCTATACCCTACGGACCAATGAAGAAACTCCAACACATTGCTTGTGGACCATCTCCCTGCTGTTCGGTGACAGGCCTTCTGGTTTGACTCTGGGTTCCCACCAGAGCACCAGTGCACTGAATGTCCCATAAGTACTGGCCCTCTTGAACAATGCGTTCTTCTGACTTGTATTGCACAAAGAAGCTATGTAGCACTATCTAAAATGGATCACTTTTGAGTAACTTTACACTTGGATTCTACAAACAGCCTAAAATATTAAAGTTGCTCAAAGGTTTAAGAGTACATTTACCTTTGTGAATAGAGCTCAATGTCTCATCAACAAGTTAGTAGTGCTGTTCACCCTGAATATATAACTAATAAAGCCAAATGTTATGCTAAAGCTGCTACCCCCCCTCACCCCACCTGCTTGAGTAAGTTAAGAGTGGGCTGATGACTTTGGGCAAGACTAACTCCGCTTCATACCCTTCGAAGGTCAATAAGTCGCTTACATTTACATCATACGTTAGTAACAGCTGGTTGTTACAGTTCTTGGAAATAGCAAAAGTGTAGCAGTGAGTGGTATGAAAAAACAAAATATTAAGAAGAAAAATTACTTGACACATACCATCACATAGGATCAACACGTAAGGCAGTCTGGATCTAGATGTGCATTGCTTTGTTTCTCCTGTTTTCACTATTTGTGTAATACACCACTCTATATGATTCATTGTCTTTGGCAGTGTGGTCAACATTTCTCGTCTTTAATTAAACTCTTTTCCCTCAGCGGTCCATTTGCCTCTCCTGTCAATTATAGATCAATGTGTTTCCAATGAGCTAACCACAAAACAGCATTGCTACTGGAACACATTCCTACCCATGCAGTCACTTATTTTACCAGCATATTAGTCAAATCTACCAATCAGTCTCAATAAAGTTAATTAGTTGCGGTCAAAATGTTACTCACACAGTTTATATGTTTATTAATGTTCTGCTAGGTGCTGAATTATTTTTTCCTAGGCTGCTACTTAAACTGATTCTAATTGGCAATGAATGTGTTGTTTGTACTATAACGTTTAAAAAAAAAATGTATTGGGTTTCTCCATTCACTGTTTCCCCATTTTAATAAGGACCATCAAACTATTCCTCAATCTTGCTAACTGCATGTTGACGTTCGATAAAGAATCTGATGTAGAGAATAATTGTATTTTTAATTGTATACATTTTAGCTCTCTATCACCATATTTGATGAGTTTCATGTACATTGTGTTGTGTACTATTTGGTTATTTACACGCCTCCATCGCTTGGAAAAATAAATGCACTTCTATAGTGTGTGCAGCGATAGCAATACTTTTTATTAGGTGAATATGTGCTCGAAACACCTTTATACCGTCTGTAAGTGACTGCCTCTGTCTCAAGAAAGGAGTGTCACGTAAGCAGACCTAGTTTCTCCTGGAACAGCAAAGCACTAAAGCTTTCCTGCAGCCAAGTATATTCAGAATACTTCTGGTTTACCAGTTTCCTCTATGCATTAAACACATATGACTATTTCAGCACTACAATCTAAGTTCTACCAATAGCCTATATGTGCAAAAATACAGATGAAGCGTAACCTTTTATTTCTTCTACTTATATTAGTTTGTTTAGATTTTTGTTTTGTTTCTCTTCTTTCTCTTCCACACCAGTCACTCTACATTTGCTCTTACTGTAGACATGTTCCTCTAACATTCCTCGATTTTATAAATGCACTTTGCCTTCTGCCTCCTGACAGACCCCTATGATATTTCTGACTTCAGTTTCTCCAAGCTTTATTTTCTGCCCACACATCCTCCTCTTTTTTTTTTTTTTTTGAAGACGTTTATTATTGTGAAAAAAAAATGCAGTACATATAGCAAAGCCTACAACCCTGTGGGCCGGCTGCAAGAAGTCCGTGCATTGTTGGGGCATAGGGTACAGGGGAAGGCATTATGCAGCGTCTCGTTCGTTGTCTGGCGTGTCTTGTCGCAAATAAATTATGCATATTCTTCACATGTTGCACACGACCATTTCTATAATTGACGTCTCATTTTACATTTTTCTACAATTCAACCAGTAACTCCTCAGCATAAAACAGGGCTGTTCACTTCGGTGTGTCCCAGTGTGTCTGCGGTGCCAGTGCTGCATCACGTACCAACTGCGCGCACGGCACCAATGTCCCATCAACTTGTTAGGCATGCGCTGGTGGCGCGTCAGTGAAATGTGGGATCTATGGCTCGCTTGTATGGGTAGCTGTAAAGCTGGTGGGGAACAGGCCCGGTGAGCGGTAATGTCTCCCCAACTGTCGGTTCAGTGTACGGCGTGTGTGGCAAGACATATGTGTCTCCCCTGTTGCACTGTTCGTGGGTGTCACCCGCTCCCGTGTTCCCTGCCGAGAGTTCAGTCAGCGGCACCTGTCCGCCGCTGTGTGATGGTGGGTATACATGCAGCTAGTAAGAATAGGAGTGCGAAACTTTTAACGTGGGGGTGTGTAGGGGGCGTCGGGAATAGGGGGGGGAGTGTACTCGTGGGGGTTGTGTCTAGGCTATGGTGCTAAGTGCAGTGGTCGGGCCATTGTGTGGTGGAGAGCCCCCGTGTATGTGTGTGGCCAATTGTGGTCGCGACTTGTGTGCCGGGGGTCGGTGTTGCTTGCATGGGGGGGGGGGTGTGAGCGCAGCGCGCAGTCCTGTCTATGGTGTCGCCGCTCGCGGGGCGCCTACCCTTCTCAGCTGTCTCTGCGTGAGCCCCCTGGCCTCGCCCTCCCCCCGCAGGGACCCTAGGATGTCATCCCAGACGTGTGCGATCGGGAACTGTCTCAAACCCGCTATCTCCTCTCCGCGCAGTGCCGTGCCCTCTGCTCTGGCCCAGTTAATAAAGGATGTGTACCAGTGTGCGGGAGTTGGCGCTTCTCTTCTTTTCCAGTGTCTGGTGAGCAGGCGTTTGGCCGTGATAAGGCCTAGGTCCCAGAACCGGGCTTGTGTTTTATTTTGTTTAGTCCTCTTGTATAGCCCAAGAACGCATGCCTCCCACGTGTTAGGTAGCCCCGGGCCTGTGCTGTGTGTCAGGAGCGATGTCACCTCCCCCCAGTATGTGGACAGGGTCGGGCAGCTCCAAAGCATATGCAGGATGTCGGCGTCCAGCAGGTCGCATCTGGGACAGGCTGCGGTATCCGTCGCGAAGTATTTGTTTATTCTGTCAGGTGACAGATATGCCTGGTGCAGTATGTACAGCTGAATAGTGCGGAAGCGGGAGTTACGCGGGACGTTCACAGGGCTGGCTAGGACCAGTTTCCATTCTTTGTCTGTCCATTCCCTCCCTCGGTGGGCCTCCCACTTGTCCCTAATCGGTTGTGTGGGCCTCTGGGTGTGTATGAGGAGCGCCTGTGCCAGCCAGTGTGTAATGTGTGAGCCTCTGCCCATAACATGTAGGTATTGGATCAAGTGATGGAGCGGTGGCTCCTCCCGGATATCCCCCCAGGACTCCGTGTACGTCCTCACCACTGACGCATGGAGCAAGAATTGCCCCGCCGGTAGGCCTGTGCTCTCTGATAGTTCCGACAACAGCTTGCCCGTCCGCACGCGGAGGAGTGTGGCTCAATGGTTAGAGCGGCAGACCCTGATGCAGAGTTCTGGTCCGGGACCAGGGTTCAATTCCCGCCTCGGCGGGTCTTGGGCTCATAATTCCTCGGACCTGATTTCTCGCCTCGGTGCCTATTCTAATCATGGGTCCCACGCTGCAACTCTGGGCAATAGCTTGCTTAACCTCCACACCGGCCCCAACAGCGCTGTGGATGCCTGGCTTCACCCTGGGGGTGCCCAGGAGTGGACACTTCACAGGGAAAGCCAGGAGGGGTTCCACAGGGGTATGAGTAATAGCGCCAGGAAACCGCTTGGTGACAGTGCGCTCTACAAATACCTTGACATTTACATTTACATTTACATTTAGTAGCGCCGCATGTTCCTCACGGGCCTCCCGTAGTTGGTCACCCGCGCCGGACACCGCCTCCCGCTCCCAATGGAGCAGGTCCGCCTCCACCCTGCATAGGTCTGCTTCCAACTTCCTCTGTATGCTCCCTTGTGTGCTCAAGCAGTGACCCCGTATCACCACTTTGAAGGCGTCCCATTCCACACTCGGGGAGGACGCCGTGCCCGAGTTGTCGGTGAAGTACTGCGCTACTCGGGCCTGTAGGGCGTCTCTGAAGGGGGCGTCGAGTAGGAGAGCGGGTTGTAGCCGCCACATGGGGATGGGTGGGTCTGGGCGTTCCCATGCTATTGCCAGCGTGTGTGGGTTGTGGTCTGAATGTGTCCGGCCGAGATAGTGTGACTCAGTGATTTGCGGCAGCATTTCCGTTGTCACCATGAATCTGTCCAGGCGGACATGTAGCGCGTGTGCCCCCGAGTAATATGAGTATACCCTGGTGTCTGGGTTGTGCGCGCGCCATGCATCCTTGAGGTCCCACTGTGTCGCCCATCTTGTGAACGCCTTCGCAACCCCTAAAGATGTAGCATCTGGCCTGGGTGGGGTCGAGCGGTCCAGTACAGGATCTAGCACTGTGTTGTAGTCACCTCCCAGTACCCAGGGGACCCCGTGCCAGGGCGCCAACTTTTCCGATAGGTGTGACAGAAAGTTTCCCTGGTCTGTGTTCGGAGAGTAAACGGACGCCAGGACTACTGGTTGCCCGTCCATCCGACCCTTCACTAGTACATATCTCCCCCCCTGGTCCATGAGCACTTCCGACGTCGTGAAAGGGGTGCCCGGCCTAACCCACAGTAGTGTCCCACGGGCAAACGAGGAGTATTCTGTGGCGTACAATTGACCCCTCCACCTGCGCCGTAGTGCAGCCACTTCCGCCCCGCATAGGTGTGTTTCCTGCAGGAGTGCGATCTATACTTGCTGCCTTTTCAGGTAGGAATATATCTGGTATCTGTGCGCGGGTGTGTGCATTCCCCTGATATTCTAAGTGCATATCTTAATCGAAGTCATATTAGCGGTGTTTACTCCACCCCGTCCCTCGTGCCAGCAGCAGTTCCACCAGGGGCTCTCCCATCGCTATCCTCAGCATGCCCATCCCCACCCCCCGTAGTACACTTAGTATTGTTCAGGTAGACATTAGGTAGGGGAAAAACAATAAACAACATTAACCAACTGTGGGCAAGACCCACTGAAATACCAAAGGGGCAGTGGCGAAACGGGCCACCGTCCATAATCTCAATTGAGAGGGACAACAGTTCCAGTCTAAGGGGCAGTGTGCATAAGCACGGTTAAGGCTAAGAGGAAGTTAAGTCTGTTAAAGGGATTCCAGTTCCATCCCCGAGCCTCAGTTTGCAGGCCGTTCGCTGGCCACCGGTTGTGGACTGGCGCACGGCATCGCTCTGGTCCCATGGGGCCCCGCTTGTGTGGACCCCGGCCATTGGGGGGGAAGGGTCGCGGTTCTGTGCGAGCTCTCGGCCCCAGTCAGGGAGGACACCCCTCCCCTTCCAGGCCGCATCAGCAGACGGCCAAGGATGAGCACGGGTCAAGGGGCAACCCCACCATCACCATCCCCGTCAACCACCAACGCCATTTAGGCTGTACTCACTGTTTCTGTGGTCCGCTGTCCATTCCGTAGTCAGGGGGGGAGAGGAGCGCACCCCCAGTTGCACCCGGCGCTGGCTGCGCCTCAGCGTCCCGCCGGCCACTGCCACTTCCCCCCCTCCTGTACGGTCATTTTCCTGACCTCCCCCTGTGGGGCTAGTGGATCAGGTCTGAGGTTTGCGGCGTGACCACTGGCAATTCCACAGAGATCTGTGAGTTCGGGATCCCGTAGATGGCTTTGTCGTCGTCGCTGGGCGCTGTCTGCTGCCCGTCCTCATGGTGTGATTCCTGGGAGGGTGGGTTACTGAGCTGAGAAACTTTCCGCATCGCATCGCGTTGTTCCTGGAGCATCTGATCCAACGGGGGAGAGTGTCGCGACCCTTCCTCTGCCCGCTGGGACTGTTGAGTTCCGTGTCTCCGGCAGTGTTGTGGGCCGCGCCGCCTGGGCCTTGCCTCGCCCCCACGATGGTGCTTGGGTGCTACGTCCGTGCCTCCGTCCAACCACTCGCTGACCTCCCCGGGGGTCCCGAAGAAGTACGTGTTGTCCCACGCCACCACTCTCAGCTTTGCGGGGAAGAGTAGGGAGTATTTGAGGCCTGCAGTGCGTAGCCTCCTCTTTACTTCCAGGAAGTCGTGTCTCTGGCGTTGCACCTGGATGGTGTAGTCGGGGAAAAACATGATCGCCGCATTGTCTATGCGGATTTCACCCATCTTCCTCGTTTCCCGCAGCACTGTGTCACGGTCCCTGTAGTTCAGTATCCTGAAGAGTAGCGGCCTTGGGTTGGCGCCGGTCGCGTAGGGCCTGGTCGGTACTCGGTGCGCGCGTTCCACGACAAAGTGGGGCGATAGCGTGCCTTCAGGCAACAGTGTCCGTAGCCAGTCTTCCACATGTTGGGCGGGGTGGTTCCCTTCCCATTTTTCCGGGACCCCTACGAGCCTGATGTTGTTGCGTCTCGCCCTCCCTTCCGCATCTTTGGCCCTGTCTTCCAGGAACTCTACTCTGTTCAGGAGGTCCTGCACGTGTCTGTCCGTTTGGGTGACTTTGGGCTCGATCTCCTTCACCGCGCCCTCCAGGACCTTGGTTCGGTCGGACAACTTCCTGTGGTCGTCCCGCAGGAGGGTCAGGTTCACAGCCACGCCGTCTATCTTGGACTCTAGGGAGGTCCTGGTCTGTTGGAGCGATTGTTCCATTCGCTCGACGGCCGCCAGCACGCTGTCTAGTCTCGTGGCCAATTGTTCGGCAGCCATTTTGTCGAGCTGCTTGTTTGCTTTCCCTTTCTGCGGGGCCCCACCAGTCCTGGTGCGGGTCTGCGCCCCTCCTGACATGTGTGAGGGTGCACGTCTAGCAAAGTTGTTGTCCCCGCCACTCTGTTAGCACCTCTGGGATCACCCCCCGCCTGGGTTGGGGGTCCGTAGGTCCAGGGTTCCCCCCCGGCCGCGGCCGGTGTCTCCGCAGGGGGGGGGGGTTGTGGGGTCCGGCGGTTCTCCTCCTCTCTGTGGCCCGGCTCCGCCGCGCAGCCCCTAGTGCAGAGGGTGTCCCAGGGGTCCGGGTATCTCGTGTGTGGTCGGCCTCTCCTTCCTGGCCTGTTTTCCCCCTGCGCGTGTGCCTGTGCGGAGGGGGTGGGGGTTGTCCGCAGTTGTCTCTTCAGGTGTCCTCACTGCGGGAGGGGAGGAGGGGGGGGGGACGTTCGCTGTACCACCAGCCGGTGATTGCAGGCCTGGCCGGGGGCACCGGTCCGTGTTGGCGAGTGGTAGGTGGCCCCTCCGCCCCGGTCCCTCCGTCTCCGCTCCTGTGTCCGTGACCCCCCGGGTGGCGCCTGGTGTTGTGCGGCACCCCAGGGGCCGCCCGACTCTCCCCCTCCTCAACGGGCCAGTTCGTGCTCCTTGGTCGCCTCAGGCGCGTCGGCGGCCGTCTTGCTGGGTTTGCGGCGTGGGTGCTGGGCCCTCGTCGTCCTCTGGTCAGGGCAGTAGCGACAGGCTGCGCCTCCGCCGAGTCCTTGGCAGGCGCCTTCTGAGCGGCATCAGTCCGTTGGCGGCCCTCGGGGAGCGCGGGTCGGGCGCGGTGGCGCGTTGTGGGCGGCCTCTCCGCCCCGGTCACTCCGTGCCTGTCTGTGTGCCCGCGACTCCCCGGGTAGCGCCTGGTGTTGTGCAGCGCCCCAGGGGCCGCCCGACTCTCCCCCTCCTACCGGGTCAGGCCGCGCTCCTAGGCTGCCTCAGGCACGCCAGTAGCAGTCTCACAGGGGCTGCGGCGCGGATGCCAGGCCGTCGTGGTCCGCTGGTCGTGGCAGTAGTGGCGAGGCTGGCCTCCGCCGAACCCCCGGTGGTCACTCTCGGTGCGACATCAGTCCGCTGGCGGCCTTCAGGGAGTGTGGGCCGGGGCCTATATGCCGGGCCCAAGCCCCGGTCTCTCGTGGCTTCACTGCCGGCCGGGAGGCCTCCGGGCCCGCAGGAGGGTCGTAGGACAGGCCGGGGTCCGGCCCGATGGAGCCTCGGGTCAAAAGTCGGCCAGGCTGTCGAGATGACCTCCGCAGGTGTCCGCCTGCAATTTCCGGCGGTTTCGGTGTATTTTGGCGGATAATTGGCTTGGGGAAGGGGAGCTTTTCACAGAGCTCTACCCAAGCACGTCCTCCGCCATTGCGTGCTTAGCCACGCCCCTACACATCCTCCTCTTATAAGAACTCATTCAAATACGACATACAGTGTCAGCTTTTCTCCATGTTGACAAGCTTCAATGAAGGCGGTGTACTGAAGACAGTCTACCCTTCTTGTATGCCTTTGGGGGTCTGCCCTTGTGTGTGACATCTGGTTTGACCATGGCTTTAGGTCTGTGCCCTACGGGAAGTCTATGGGTTCTTCCCCATCCACTATGGCACCGGACTGTTATGATTCAAGCCCCAAAGTCGCTATGGTCCTGTGTCTGAATGATAGTCTTGATCTCCCTACCTTGGTTTGACCCATAACTTCTCACACATACTAGGTACTTGGGTGCCTCCTGTTGAGATGTTTGGATAATTTCCATCATGGCCCAGAGTGTCTTGTGTTCCTGTCGGCTTTTTCTGATATGTTGTCCTAACAAGAATGGCATTTTTTGCTTCTAGTAAACTTCTGTGACTTCGATTAGTTTCACAGCTATTGCAATGTTTTGTAAGATGGTTGATTTGTTCTAGCTGATGATTGCCTACTGGAGCACGGCGTGCCATGTATCGTGCTGCATGAGTAAATAAACACAAACAATAAAGTAGTTCAAAATCTGCCTTCCGTTCTAAAAATCGCAGAAGCTACGAATACTCACCTTTCCTCAAGTCTGTAAGACAACTGGCTTCTTAATCAGGCACAAACTGGCTGCCCTCGACCCCCCTAGGAAGCTTGTATGTGTTTGCAGTGGGATAGGGTGCTCTCAGCTGACTATAATAATTTGTGGATGATGGTGTCTAAGCCGCTGCTCTTTTTGCAGCTTTATATTGGGTTTAATACTGAGTTCCTCTGGGCTCCATCTACAAATCACACTCTTTTTAATCTTTATTTTCCCCTAATTATCTGTCTTTGTATAAGCATTGGGGTTGGCTCTGACTTTTATGCTGATCACCCCATGCTGGTTCTGCTTGTCCAACACATTTGCCATTCCACATCCATCTAAGAACGTTCAGTTGTGTCTGTCAAAGATCTCAACCTAGATGTGGAGAAATAAACATGAGCTTAACTATGACACCACAGAAGTAATCATCTTTGTGGGACTTCCATCCATCTGGCCCTGTCTCTGTCGTCCTTCCTACATGAGCACCACTCTAACTTCTGTTGCACAAGCCTGCAACTATGGGATTATCTTTAATCATCAGCTGACTTTTTGTCCCATGTTTACGAAGCTCATTTCCACATGCTTCTTCATCTTAAAGACACTCAGACAAGTCCTACCTTATCTTTCTACTTTCCATGAACCAATCATTGTCTCTCTATCATATCATCAAGGCTTCATTATGTCGATGCTAACTGTCTGGGACTTCCACAATACATGATCCGCCAACTGCAAAGGGTTCATAATATGTCAGCCCGCTTAATTCGGGAAAGCATTACAAAAAGACAGAAACACTTTTCATTCAAATACCTTTGTATTTCCTACAAAGGCCCATTCAAGTACAATGTGCCTATCTGAAACTATGTATTCCATCGCAGAAGCTTAGATCTTCACGAGCTTACCTTCTGACTATCACACTTGTCTGCTGAGCAAGTGTTTGAGGTTGTTCCTTTCAAAGTTAGCGCCAAAGCTATAGCTCCTTCACACATCTTGTAGTCGTCTCTAAACATCACTTTCTTTCAAAACATGTTTCTCTTCTTCCCCATCTCCCTGTAAGCTTGGCATGCCTACATCAACTTCGCGTGCCCAGATGCATCATTTTTCATATTGACAGTACATTGTGTGCCGTTATAAAATTGCATATGTTTTGTAGTTTCTTCTCAAGCTAAAGTTGACCTTTACATGCTGACCCTCTTTATTTTCAAAATATTAGATCAAATGGTTTTATTTCTCACATTTATATAGATAGAAATTAGTATAGACCATAAGGCAATAGCATGTATCTATATATGGTATACAAATGTGGATGTTAGGGTGATAGTTACCTTTCTATACAAACTCCAGGTGATACAGTTCTTCTGTCTAAGACCGGGCCGTCGTAAGTGGTAGGCAGCAGGGGTTCTTTGTCTCAGGTCTCATACATTTTGGGGCCCTACTCTGCTGTAAAAACATGTGGTTTTTTTTTAAATAAAACGAACGTCTGACTTGCTCCTTCTTAATGTGGCTATTGTGGCACCGCCAGTAGTTGGCACCAGGTCCTGTGTTTTGTCTCCTCAAGATTATGCCTCTTTCTAATATGAGCTTCTTCTTGGAACCTAAACCAAGGAGATGCCTCACAAACGTTTTGGCCTCTGGCCCCAAAAAAAGCTTCTGACATGAACAAATTGATTGCAGTCTGATTAATTTAATCTGTGCATAAATGGATGACTGAGATATTAAAACAAGTATTATTAATTCAAATATTATCGTTGGCTATCAGAGGATTCTCAGGATGAAAGTGGAAGTGTTTGAAACAATGAATTCTTTAAATTAGAGAGTACATCTCAGTGGACTGCAAGGTTTAGGGATTGAGTGTCTGTGTCCCTCCTGAGGCGGAAGTCGGGAGGTTGTGTTGCTCTGTTTTTAAACTTACTTGTAAATCGAACTACTGCGTAAAACGGCGCTTTTGAAACTGATTTGCAACATTGCCTTAAATTGCTTGATTGAATAAACTTTTTATTGCTGACTCCTTCCCCCTCCTCCCCGCTGCCCTGGGCCACTCTCAGCCGAGTATTGACGCTGTGGATTTGGTCCCGGGTACAGACTAGCGGCGGCCATATTGTGTGTGGCTGTGATTTCTCGCGCTCTAGTTGCGCATAAAAGGGGATGTCCATGCCTCCGCGCAGCGGACGCGATCAGCGGACGCGCCGGATCTCGCCGGAGTCGTGCCAGAGGCCTGCCCGTCTGCGGTGAGGACGCTCTGCAGGATGGGCTGGACGCCCTCTCCCCCTCCGCCGCCATTCAAAACCTAGGCATGCTCACCACCTTACTCTCACTAAGACCGCCACCTATGCCTTGTCATCACACTCTACCTCCAGAGGAAACCTCTCTTTTCACTTGTTGTTGCTACTCCTCCCCACGCGCCCGCCCTAAACCTCCCAGAAAACGTCAGGCCAAGGCTAAATCATTGGAACACCTGAACAATCTAACTGGCTTTCTCATCAATTCCAGATCTTTGATTAAAAACAAAATCGCTTTCAATGACTTTGTTGTACAAAGGAAACCTGCCTGGGTCTTTAGTACAGAGACCTGGGGATCCACCTCGGCCTGACCTGACCTTGTGGAGGCTATTCCTGATGGCTATGCCTTGACCAGAATGGACCGTACTGATCGCAGGGGGGGGAGGCTTGGGCATACTGTGTAAAGACCAGTTTACCTGCCGGATTGACCCCTTTCATCCTCCAATGATAAATATGAGGCTCTGCATTTCACAATTCAATTAGCTCCCTCTGCCTCCTTCACTGGTATCCTCTGTTATAGGCCCCCTGCCCCAAAAACTGATTTCTGTCACAACTTACTTACCCTACTAGAACCTTTCATTAGCAAACCCAAGCTCACCCTCCTCAGTGATTTTAATTTCCATCTTGAATTACCTGAGGATAACCATACCAAAGCATTAACAGAGGCTTTAACCGCATGTGGACTTGATCAATTAGTCGAGGGTCCTACCCACGCCGCTGGACATACTCTAGACGGCATTTTTACAAACAACACCAGACTGGGGATCGACACCCCAATTCCCCTGTCCTGGTCCGACCACTCGGCCATTCCTTTCCTGCTTACAACTACCCTTCCCGGTTTCAATCTTACTAATACCAAAGGACGGGAGACTAGGAGGAACTATAACAATGTAACTAATGCTACGCTTGCTCCCCTCCTGACTGATTTTCATCCCCTCGCTTGTACAGATACCAATGAGGCGGCGGTGGCTCTGTCTGCCACGCTTACTCATGCCTTAGACTCGCTAGCACCCTCTAAAAAACACTACTCAGCCAGAAAGAGCCCCTCATCTTCTTGGTTCTCGGAACAACTCAGATCTCTGCAGCAGAAATGCAGACAGAAAGAAAGAGCCTGGTATGCTCACCAGGACCCACTGAGGAAAAATCTACATAAATCTGCTCTGAAAGAATACAAAAAAGCTATTGACGAAGGAAAAAAGAGTTACTTTAACAAAATCACCTCCTCCTTGAAATCTTCCAGGGAACTCTTTAAAATTATTGATACTTTAGCCAAAAACAACAGAATCAGTGAATGATTCCCAAAAACTCTGCAACGATATTGCAGGATTTTTCCGCTCTAAAGTCGAGGACATCTATAGCTCCCTCAAATCCTGCAATTCTACATTAGACGCCAACACTATTATCCCCCCTCTTCCCTCCTGTACATTCTGTGACCATTGATTCTTCTGATTCCCAGCCTAATTTTTCCAGCTTCCCTCATATATCACTTGTTGAACTTAATCACCTTCTCGATGATACAAAATCTTGCTCCCCTCTTGATCCCTGTCCCCTAAAATCTTGAAGGCGTGTAAAGAGTCTGTCCTACCTCCTCTCTTACAAATCATGAATATGGCCATTGAAGAGGGATCGTTCTCAATTCCTTGGAAAGCGGCAGTTGTAAAGCTCCTTCTGAAGAAACCCTCGTTAAATCCGGAAGTCCTAAAAAACTTGCGACCAATATCTTTACTTCCTGCTCCTGCGAAGATGCTTGAGGCCCACCTCAACCTTCATCTGACCTCATATCTCGAGAATTCGGGTCTGCTTGACATCTCCCAGCATGGGTTCCGTGCTGCTCACAGCACCGAGTCCGCCCTTACGGTTGTGGCTAACAACATCCGCACCGAGGTGGACAAAGGCCGGACAACTATGCTGGTGCTCCTCGACCTCACGGCAGCTTTTGACACCCTATTTCCCCCTATCCTGGTCAACCGGTTGAAGGGGATAGGGGTGAGGGGAAGTGCCCTTAACCCTCTGTCTTCTTTCCTCTCGCAGAGACAGCAAAGCGTTCAGCTTGGTAGCTTCCTATCCTCCCTCCAAGAGGTGCAATGTGGGGTTCCTCAGGGCTCAGCCCTGAGTCCCCTGTTATTCAACATCTACGTAACCCCACTTGCCGAGGTAATAAGATCCTTTGGGTATCAAATACTATCTTACGCTGACAATACCCAAATTATTATCGCCTCCATCTCCCCAACCACTGAGGCCGCCTTCAAATTTCGAACCTGTATGGAAGTGGTCTCTGAGTGGATGGTGCGTAACTACCTGAAGCTCAACGGTGAGAAGACGGAGGTTTTAGTCTTTGGAGGTAACCCTGACACCTGGTCCAAGGTATGGTGGCCTCCCTCTCTAGGAGATTGTCCTCAACCCACCAACTCGGCCAGGAACCTCGGTGTTCTCTTTGACTCGGCCCTCTCCTTTGAGCTCCAGGTAAACATAACTGTATCCACCTGCTGTAATACCATCCGCACACTTAAAAAGATCGCCCCTTATCTGTCACTTGATGCGCGCAAGCAGGCAACCGTTGCCCTGGTATCTTCCAGGCTCCATTACTGCAAAGCATTGTATGGGGGCATTAATAAGAAAGCCCTCCATCGGCTTCAGATGATCCAAAATTCTGCTGCCAGGATGGTCCTAAACCTTCTAAAGCTATCGTCTGCTACCCAGGCCAGAAAGGACCTCCACTGGCTGCCCATTCATCACAGGATCTCCTTCAAAATTATATGTCTGGCGCACAGAGCCGTGTTCGGCTCTGGCTCCGAAAGCATAAAGGCTCTAGTCAGCCCTTACTCCCCCAAGAGAACCTTCCGATCTTCTTCAAGAAATCTTCTGGCGGTCCCGATTCAAAAAAGCGAAATGGGGAGGAAGAGCCTTTTCCACTCTGGCTCCCAAATTGTGGAATAACCTCCCCCCCGAGCTGTCCAACCAACCTTCTCTGATCATTTTTCGGAAGCTCTTGAAGATGTGGCTCTTCTCCCAGGCCTATGACTGAATCTTAGCTGCTGTCTGTCTTTCTGTATCTGTAACTGTCTAGTCATATTTTATCTTTTAGTCGGCACCTTGATGCCCTTGGGCTAAGTCCACGCATTATAAATAACCATTCATTCATTCATTCATTCATTTCAAACATAATATTGAAGTAAATCAGTTTCACCTATGCTAACTGAAACCATGGGCAGTGCTTATGCACATTGACACAACTGTCACAGAGAGTCATCCTGAAAATGAGGATCTTTGCGTTATGCTCCCTTCTAGAAAATGTACTTACATTTCTATCATTCATCCGGAGATTGGGACTAAATACTAATAAAATAACCCTAATTCTTCTCTTGATTTTTCTCTTATTAAATACTTACATGAATTGATTATTAAAGATGTAGATTGTAGTAAAACACTGCCCCCTTTAAATTATTAGAGCAGAGGATGGACAAGGACGGACGATTTGTGTTCGTACGAGGGATACTTGATGGCTCGTTTATAGTGTTGGGCTGTCTATATGCACCCAACTCGAAACAAGCGAAGTTTTTTGCTGACATTAGTGGAGTGTTATCAGAATGGGCAGAATACGACTGGGTAATAGGTGGAGACTGCAACGCGGTCCTGGATCTGGCCCTCGACAGATCACACCCCCCACTACATGTGACAGACAGTAGGAGGCAGGCAGAGGCGCTGGCGCACTGGGCGACCGGATGGGAATTGGATGACACATGGAGGGTTAAACACACAAATAACAGGGAATATACGATCTTCTCCCCACCACACAAGTTAAACACCATAATAGACCGCATATTCTGCTATAAGGCGCTGACAAGGTCCATTATATCAGTGATGCATATGGGTAAGACACTGTCGGACCACAATCCAGTGGAACTAACGATACAATGGGGGAGGCTTCCAACTCCAATACCGACGTGGCGTTAAAGCCAGGCAGGGACGCTTTACAACTAGAGAACTACAGGCCCCTGTCCCTGTTAAATACAGATTACAAGATCCTTAGTAAGATATTAGTGACCCGACTGTCCCAACATATTGCAGACCTTATACACCCGGACCAACGTGGCTTTGTGCTGGGTAGGAGTACCGCATTGAACCTAAGGAGTTTGAGCCAGCTGATGACACAAGACGATATGGGGGATAGCACTGAGGGGTGTATATCTCTGGACCTTAGACAGGCCTTTGACTCCCTGAGATGGGATTATATGTTTGTGGTAATGGTTAAATTCGGTATACCACTAGAATACATAGCGTGGTTGAACCTACTATACCTCAGACCCACGGCGCGTGTCCGAACCAATAAATGTATCTCCGAACAATTTGCAATAGTTAAGGGTACACAACAAGGCTGCCCACTATCGCCCTTGCTATTTATACTCGCCCTGGAACCCCCATTAATTAAAGTAAGAACCCTGGCTATGACAAAAGGGATAACCAAACCTGCTGCCCATCACATAATATCAGCTTACGCAGATGACATATTATTGTTTATCAAAGACATGACAAGCCATATAGATCCATTACCGGAGATCTTCAGCGATTTCCGAGGAATATCGGGTCTTACAATCAATAAGTCCAAATCGTATGGGTATTGTTTTCATAGAACTTTAGAAGTCACACACCTGCAGTTCACGCCGCACACGTTCCAAATGGCGCCTATGACATTCAAGTATTTAGGGATACAGGTATACCGGAACGCACAGGACCTACTAGAGGGTAATTTAGGTAAGGCACTCAGCACCTTGAGGACACAAGTGAACTTCTGGAACACATTACCACTGTCGGTGGCGGGAAAGGTAGCGATCTCGAAGATGGTGATACTACCCAGACTGATATACTATTTCACAAATATGCCGATCCTGGTCCTGATGCCCTTTTTTAAAAACCTGAACACGCTAATGACGGAATTGTTATGGGGTACGGGTAGACGGCGCATAAGCTTGGCCAAGTTACAACTACCGACAGACAGGGGCGGTATGGGAGTACCAGACTTGATTGCCTATGGGCATGCATGCCAGCTCCAGTGGCTAGCCTACTGACTAGCAGGTCGTAACCTTCATGAACTGAATATGACAGAGGCCGACAGAGGCCGACAGGAATAGGGGTAATATACATCGACTATTACTTCCGAACGCTAAGATACCCGGATCCGCGCCACCTCTGCTCAGGCTTGCGATCAAACACTGGAGGAAAGCGGTCAAATACACTAACGCAAATTCGTCATACGCACCCACAATACCGCTACTGGGGCTCCCTCTAGGGACAGGCACGCTAACGGAGTTAAAGCTGCGACCATGGCACGATTCAGGAGTTCTGCACATAGGGGACTTCTTTTCGGAAGGCAACATTATGACACATGCAGACTTTACACACTTACATCAGACCCCGGGTACATTGTTTTTGCTACATGCAGAGGTCACACGTTACATAATCGCAACCTGGGCACGAGACTACGTGGAACCGGACACGAATACACTACTCACTATGCAATATCTGATGGGGACGGGGAGTCACTTGACGAAGTGGCTGACCAACGGCATTAGAACTAACAAGGCGGTCTCACTACAACCTATCCGAGAACGCTGGGAAGGGGACATAGGCCGAGGACTAAGAGAGAAGGAGTGGGAAAAGATCCTGAAGTTCCCAAAAGGTCTCGCGCAATCCTAAATTCAAATTTATTCAACTAATGATAGTTCATAGGGCATATTTATCTCCCCACCGTCTACATGCCATGTTCCCAGAGGCAGAGGACACGTGCCCCAGATGTAGCTTGGGAGATGCAGGACTTCTACATATGTTCTGGGACTGGCCCAAAATAGGACACTATTGGGTAACAATACGTGAGATTTTGGCTGTGATTGCCCCGGGCAGACCCTATACGTCACCGTTGTACGGCATGCTGGGACTAGGTCACACAGAAAAGAAGAGGAGCGCGGCTACTCGTTTTGTGGACCTGGCACTGTTGTTAGCGAAACGATCGATAGCGATGAAGTGGAAGTCAGCCAGACCACCAGACATTGAGGACTGGTCTAGAGAGATGGTGCGATGGGGAAAGGCGGAAGGAGTGGAATTACAAAGGGAGGAGCGTAGAGGCCTCAGGAAAACGCATATTTCACTGGAATGGAACTCTGTAATGGTGGAGTACTAAACAAGCGCTAAGCAGCATTTAGAGTAGACTTATGCCGTAGAAGGCAATATGGGGGAGGAACACCCGAGATAGGATTAGACCGCCGCATCTGTGTAGAGCACGTTACGACACCCCATGAGCACTCACAGGAGGGGTGGCGGAATATGACCCTATGATACATCACACACACTGCATTGAGGGAGGAACGACGAAAGGGAAGGAAAATATCATGGAACGGGAAAATGAGACATTGCCGGAATGAGAATAACTTGTAAGTTCTGTAAGTGCTAGGGGTTGGGGAGGGGGGAGTATTGAATGTTATAGAATTTCAGACAAAGAAAAACTGCAATGTAAAATATATACTAAAAGGACAAACGAACAAATCTGAATTGACAATTATGACAATCCATGTACGATTATGTGATGATGACATTAATGCAACAATAAAAAAAACTTTTTTAAAAAAAAGATGTTGTTTGAAGTGCTAGTACTTTCTTTACTAATAGTCTACGGCTAAAGTACATAAAATCTCTTGAGACCAAATTTATCTTAAGGTAAACACCCAGTACAATTTCTAGGGAGGAAGAAATATATTTTTTCAAAATAGAGAGAATGAGCACCTGGAAGAGATGCAAGAGCTTTGTCACAATACAGCACGTTTGTCATTTAAACATTCATTTGAACTCGAGCTCTATTGATTGAATTTAAGCTCACCATCTTTACATACTGCACACATACTTGCACTTATACTTTGGTTGCTGCACTGTATTGGGCCAAACGTTAGTACATTTGGCTCCTTGTGTTTACCGCACCTCTAAGTGAGGAGGGGGTCTAAAGGTTTGGGCGAGCTGGTGCACCACCAGTTTAAGGGAGAGGTCCTGCTCCAACTAACGTTAAATGATGCCCACAGTTTTTGAGATTTGAAGTGCCTCAAAAACAACCCTTTCAGAATTCAATGAGCTCAATTTTCTTTACCAAAAGCAAATCTAAATTAAGTCCTGGGAATATTGTAATTGTAATACTTTACACTTGAATATTGCAACAAGTAGAACACAGTTTTTTCCAAGAGAAAAAAAGAGAAAGGGCCTGTTCTCCACTGTGCCAGATTTTTAGGTGGATTAAGCTTGTCAACTAAGGTTGGAGAAGCCACATCTTCAACATGTTCCTAGTACAGTAATGCCTACCTTGGGAACCTAAAGCAATAGAATCATATGGGGCCTTGAAGGCAGAGGATCAAGAGAATCCAATGGATATACCTATAGCGGAACACCAGCCTTCCCTCTAATGTGTGCCTAGCTATATACAAGAGGATTGTGAGACATTTGCCTGAATATCCCTGACTCATTTTCAGACGCAAAATCTGCAAAAATGCAAAATGTGAATTTAAATGCGCACTGCAGAAAAAAAGCCCGAGCCTCATTGAAATATTGAAGTAAAGGAGGTCCAATATCTGGAGACGACAATACCTCATCAACCTTCTAAATTCCCACATCCCAGTTGAAGCATTTGCATTTCTAATATACATAATGTGGACCCGCTAATCAAACCATGATGCTAACTTTTAAGTGTGTTTCTTAGCCCTTTCTTTCTTCCATTGCAATTTGCAGTGATCTATTGTATAGTTAATATGATATATATCTATTACTTCCAGTGTTTTCTTTTTTTTAACACAAATTTTATTGAGTACTGCGGATGATACACATACATATATAAACATATTAGACAGTTTGTTTACATGTTCCTATAACAAGATAGTACTAGTCACATCTATGCTCTGTGTTTTCATTATATATAATTATGATCCCCTTAGTATTAAGTGTGGAAGCAACACAAGGATATAAATGTGTATACTTTATAAATGCATAAGCCCATTTAGCCAAGTTCCATGCATTAAGGGTGTTTCAGTTTCTCCCGTGGTAATACATTTCCACACATTTTGCTTCAGTGCAACACTTTAGTGTCAACAAGAAAAGAAACACTATGCCTGATGCACTGGGTACCCTCTGCTAGACCATGGAAGACTTGTTTTTAAATGTTTCCTTCATTGGAGCACCATGCTATGGCCGGTGGTTGTGGACAGCAAATGAAATGGCTAACCTGACACCAGAAAGTCATCCTCAAATAGGACAGTTCTTCTGACAAGTAAGCCCGCGGCTGTGAGGCGCACAGGCTGTTATATACAGTGGAAGCAGATGTTTCCCTGCTGTTAGTAAGAGATCCCTTTACCACCTCTGGGCTAACCAAGACATTGTCGATGGGGCACCTGACTAAAAAGGTGAATGTCCCATTACAGTCAACTTCTAAATCAGGCCCTAAGTCTAAATGTAATTTTGTTCACGGAGTCTAAGCCATCAATATTATGATAATTTGTGGACTATTAGGTTAACATGATTTTGGATCAAATACAACTAATATGTCACAAAAAAGAATTCAGGGAGAGGAGGTGGCCGTCATTCCACTGGTCCTGCGGTGGATGGACCACTGAATTTGGAGTTCTAAATCAATCAAACCAGATTTGTAAAGCGCAGCTAATCACGCGGGAGGATACCCACCAAATAGGTGGAGAATAACCCCGAAACTGCTTCTGTCAAATCATTATGACTTGGTCTGCTGTGTTTTGATTTCCGCTAAAACTTTCGACAGCAGGGTTCTTTCTGGAAAATGCAAAAGTCGATATCCTTGATGCACTGTGAGTTTTGTGTCAGCACCAGGTGGCCACTGTGATTTCTTTCTGCCCAGGACCACCATACCTTACATGCAGATGTAGCAAAGGAAACCAGCACCAAATGTTCTACCATAAATAGGGTGAGCTGAGCTGTTGGCCCCTGTTGCTCCTGGCCCATTGCAAATGATGTTTCTGGAGCTGGCTAAAGCTACCCATTGGCCATTGACTTTTATATCTGTATTTCTAACGTTAGGGCTAGATGTAGGTAATTTCTATTTACCGATTCCTAAATACCGAAATTTACCGATTCAGTACTTTAGAATCGGTAAATAGAATGTAGGTAAAAAATCGGTATATTTTACCGATTCTGTAATATTCGTTATTACCGATTCTGTATTTACCGAATCGGTACCAACAAAAATCAATATTTGCGTTTGTTAGACTTGGCATCATTGGCGTGAGTTTCCCGTGTATTTTTGCCTTTGACGCCTGTTATTTTGCTGTGTATTGGACTTCGTTTTTGCTGGTCTAGATACTTTGGGCACTTTGCCACTGCTGTCCAGTTCCAAAGTGTAAGTGCTCCATTTCTAATTTATTGTTATGGATTAGTTATTCCATGATTGGCATATTTGATTTAGTAGTCAGTCCCTAGTACAGTGCGCTGTGTGTGGACAGGGCCTGTTAATCAAATGCTGCTAGCGGGCCTGCAGTACTGATTGTGCCAGCCACATAAGCAGCCTGAAAACTCAGATCTGCTATTGCAGTGTCTGTGTGCAGTCTATGTCGACTTGGCAAGACCATCCACTTGCCAAGCCCTACCCTTCCCTTTTCTAACATGTTAGTCACCCCTAAGGTAGGCCCAAGGTACCCCTGTGGACAGTGAGCAGTGTATGTGACAGGTAGGACATGCCCTGGTGTCTGTGGCATGTCCTGATAGTGAACTACTGCCAATTTCGTTTTTTACCATTGCAAGGCTACCTGTTCCCATAGGATAGAATGGGGGGTTTACATATAACATCTTATAAAAATAACTAACAATGGGAAAAAGGTAGGAAAATAAGGTTTAGTCTGCCTGAATTCAGAATGTTAAAATGCATCTTTTAGTGAGGGTGATTTTTACATTCTGTGTTTGAAAATACCACTTTTAGAAAGTAGGTATTTTCTTAGTCATCCAGTGTACCTCTGCTAGGATGTGTATTGACTGTCCGGCCTTGGAGTGGCTGGGGCTAGGGATGTGCAGTGGCTCCAGAGAGTCTGGATGAGTCAGGGCTGGACTGAATGGACTGAATGGACCTGGGCTGCATTTAGAGTAGGGGGAGGAGATTTCCTTTTGTCTGAATGGGCCTGGTCTGCCTTCCACAATGCTGTCTCCACCTCTTGCTATGAATCTGCAGCAGAGAGGACAGAAATTGTTTTGACTGGGAACTGGTGTGCTCTGCCACCAAAGAGTAAATGATTTTGCTGTATAAATATTGAGACCCAGACCCCAGAACTTTAGATCACTTTTGGACTTCAAGAGGAACCTCTGCCAAGGAGAAGAGCTGGAGAATCTGGAGGAGGAGTACTGCCCCTATGTGCTGTCTGGGGTTGGCCTGCAGTGGCTCTTTCTTTCAAGGAGAGGAACTGTGTGTGCATCCTACTTGAGAGAGTATCTTCTAGGGCTTGAAGAGGAGCTTGCCCCCTGTTGAAGAGGTCTCAGGAACAGTGAAGACCTCACCATCCTTCTGGGCACCGTTTCTGGAAACGCTGGTTTCAGTCACCGGAGAAGACAAGGGCAAACTGACTCTGTCACCCAGTCTGTTGCAGGATTCTGTGTTCTGAAGGCACCGCAGACAAAATAGAAGTGAGTTGGCAAGGAGGAATAAATATATATATCAATCTCTTCCCACCTAATGAACTATATAGTTCCTTACGAACAGTACACAGTCCTGTTGTCAATTCTTTTATTTTAATTCAACAGAATCACATACCACAAGCACATTTTTTGTATAAAATATTTTAGTTATCATGGTTTGTTTTTGTTTATTGTTATACTGAGTCTTTGTCATCAATATTTCAAAATTCTTATTTCTTTTTTTCTTCAATTTTCATTTGATATCATATTTTTTGAACAGCTAGACGTAAAAACAAAATACAATAGATACACATCACAAACAAAGTTTTTCTTAAATTCCTTCAACCCCTAAAGATAGAAAAAGCAATGGTCACCTCTTAAATACAGGAGATCCATTCATGAGGTAGTCAGTCAGCTCAGCACACAAGGAAATAATCCCTCTGAAAATCATGAATCATAAATGTGCATTCACTAATATAGGAGTAATATCAATTGTGTTCAGACTCTGCTTGTAAAAAGACTGTTGACGCGTGTGCATTATGGCCTTGTAATCCTTCATGGCCTCCTCAGAACCTACATGAACACAAAATGACATGTACTTCTAACATAATTGTGTGTGAGTAAAACCCTAGGCAATCAATAACAGTGGCAAAACAAGTAACATCAAATGACAGTAAAAACTAAAGGTGAACAAGAAAAATTAAAAAAGTCAAGATTTTAATATAACCAATTAAAAATCATACAAATACATAACATTTTCATAAACATATAAAATAGACATAGTAATAAAAAACATACATTTCATTCCTAGTAATACATCTGTAAATACAACTCATTTAATTAATAAAAATCACACTGTGGCAAGTGTAATTCGATGCGCGTTTCGGCGTAAGGACGCCTTCTTCAGGAGCCACCCAAACGTGTTGATATTGTTAGCAGGAGAATCTCATAAACCCTATGTGTTAGGGGGACGATCAAATTATTGGATGCTCAGCAGATATCTGGGTCATCACGTCATAGACATTCCTTCCGGAAAATCTTCAGAGGGCTACAGGATGCTATGTAGATAGAGAGCCCGCACAAGTGGATGGTGTAGAACAAATACATTCTCGGAGCCAGCTTAAGTAGAAACAGGCTTGTAAGTGATGAAAACGGCCCGTGATAGCGAGGAAATTTCTTTTGCAAGTGAAACGCCTGATGATCGGCAACTGAAGGACTGATGCCTTTCAGAGTTCAATTTGACCATTTATTTGTCATTCTGACTGCACGGCGGACACGGACGCTATCCCGCCGGACGCATCTCGCCGTCCTTTCTAGGGCACCATCCTGCTTTAACTATTTGTGAAACTTCAAGTGGCCGATCGACTGACGGCTTGTTTATCAGACATACCCGGACCTGTCCTTACTATTCTGACCTTTCAAATTGAACTCTGAAAGGCATCAGTCCTTCAGTTGCCGATCATCAGGCTGTGTTAAAAAAGAAATGCAAACTTGATGCAAGTCCCCTGTAAATTTGGGCCTTTGACATCAGCTTGTGTGTTTTGAGTGTAGACACAGGAGTGTAGGAATGTACGTTATATATGCAATAAGATGAGCTCGTGTAATTTCTACCCGTGCTGGCACTGTTTTGGCTGCTTTGTGCCAAAGTAGGCACCCTTGCACAATGGTGCAAGGGTGCCTCCATTGCGTGCAGGATTGTTTTTGTGCCGGAAGGGGTCACTTAGAGCAGAAAAACAATCCCCTGAAGCGTTTTCCTCTTTCAATGTGTGCTGCTGAATGCAGCGCACATAGAAAGAGGAAAAAACGTAGAGGAAAAATATATATCTCCTTGTTACGCCTCACTTTGGGAGCCATGAGGATTCGGCTTTCCCACAAATTTACATGATTTTGTCAACCTGGGGCAGCGTTAAAATCCATGGGTGCCGAATAAGGCGATGCAGCGATGTGCGTTACGCAAGATTTATGAGGCCACTCAAAGCCATGCAGAGTGACGCATGCACTACTTTACGTGGTGCAAAAGTGACGTAGGGCCCCTGATTCTCTAAAAACAATTCAAGTCAAATGCTAGACAAACTATTCAAAAATACAATACAGGGTGTTCACATTGCACAGGAATTTACAGGTTTAGAAACACAGCGACAATGAGTCACCCAATAACTGTATCCATGCTATTTTTTCCACAGAACGTTGGCACCTTGAAGCATGTGTGTATACATCTTCCGGTAATAAGTGATGCCTGAACATTCTTCGTAGTTCCTGTAAATAAGCAGCGATCATTTCAGAAAACTGTTTCTCCAATATAAAAAAAGGTCAGTACTCGTCTGTAAGCCCAGTTAATGGTATTGCACACTTTGTTTCCATTCTTGCCTCCTCTTGTGGTGAATCGTTTGCTGGGTATGTAAATATAGTGAGCAAGGTGTCCTGAATAGCTCTGCAGCCAGACAGCAGCCGCCAGCAAGCTATTACTGTCTGTACCCGGCAAGAGTTTGTGTTTAGTTTCCAAAACCATTACCAACTAATTATATAAACATAATATATGTCACACAGTGTCTTCGATATTTCTGCACGGTTGGAGGTATTTGAAGCACAATTAGCCACATTACAGAAACTTTCAAAGTGCAGTTAAAACAAAAAATACAAAGGTAAATAATTTTGTACTATTTTTTCAGCTCGTTTAACTAGATGTATACTTCCTTTAGGTGCCTAACACTTTCTGTGTGGTAGGTATGAGTAATTGTGCTGTGACAGTAATCTTGGTCAAGGGGTCTTAATGTTTTCATTAAAGTGATGATCAGCGACATGAGTTTTTTAAATATTAAATATACAGATCCTGGTGCCATTGTATCTGAGCACCAAAGAATTTCCTGTTTGGATTGTGTGCCAGCTATTGTTGTAGTAGTACCCCTCCACGGACTCATTTTGCTACACTTATTTAGTCTCAGTAGTGTCTGTACTCTTCATTAGGTGTCATATAAAGGAGTGGGTGGGCAGAGTCATTCCCATCCCCCTGTTATAGAGTCAGAAATAAGGATCACATTTTGTGTCTGTTGTACCCTATTACACTTTTTGTAATGTACTGAACTTCAGTTGTTTACATCTGTCTGTTTCTACTTAACATTAGCTGAAGAAGCTTTTTGGCAAGCTTTCTTCCAAGTTTTTTTTTAATTTTTACTTCGCATGTGTACCTGAAAGAAGATGTCGGGTGACCACATAGGTGAAATATGTTTTTTTAAGATGCAAGGAATATGCGGGCAGCCTAAAACTCCTTTATTGTTGCAGTGGTTTCTGTTGTTCCATGTCTCCGTTTATGAACACAAGGTCACTGCAGCTGGTCTGACAAGTTAGCCCTTGACTAAGCACGCTGATATCTCTGGGCTGTGTCATGTGCAAACTGGCAAAACTGAGTTTTAAAAATATGTGCTTGGGCCTTTTAAATGTAAGTGATGCTAATTCTCCCTTTGGCTATTCATACCATGACCCTAGGGTGGTTCCTTTACACCAAATACAGCAGAATCATAGTTGTCTTCACTGAGCCCCAGTGATCTACAATTGTGAGATCTTGGGGCAACTGGCAGTGCCTAGTCACTGTACCAAATACCTGCAGATCCAACCTCTGCTATTTTCGCCATTGTCACAAATAATGGTCTCTTGCAGGAACACCTTCAGCTGAAGAAGCATAGATTCTTGATTAAATCATCATCCAGAATTATACACCTTATATAACGTTTAAAAATGCCGCACAAACCTACATGGAACTGATTGTTTATAAGTTCTAAATCACTCTTGGATCCTGGCACTTTTTTCCTGAAACCTTTAGCATCTTAGGTAACCTCACACATATATGACAGTACAAACTTTCTTAACAATATTGAAGGTGACTTTTTTGACCCTTCGTTCCAGATATTAGTAAGTCTTGAAATTCATCATTCTTCTTTTCGATATTGTCCTAACCAAGAATTACTTTACATTGCTAGGCAGGTATTCCTTATAAAATCAAGAGAGTAACAATGATGGCTTGTTTGGCCTCAACAAAGGTGGTCGTCCTCTAAAGAGTTCCCACAGTCGCCTTTCCCTGGAACTATGAGATCCAAAAAACTGTCTGTGGTGTGTTGCTGCCCCCCAAAAATATGAATTTGCGACCTATTGGAAGTACTGGCAATGCAGCCAAAGGCAATAGTTCCAGCCAGATAGAGCACATGAGAAGGCTACTAGCAAGCGAAGATGTCCTGCAAAGGTGATAAAGTGGCTTTTCCTGACAATTCCTAAAGATCAAGATTGGTTGGAGGATCATAGGGTGGAGTTGCAGTTGAGGGCTGGACCGCACACAAGCCTCCCACATGCCACTGCACCCCCTACAGAGGAATGGGCGTTTCAACCAACATTGAACATCGAGAAAGATTACAAAGAACAAAGCCCCGAAAGAGGTGAGCCATACAACAAGCAAAACAAAACATGACTCCTACCGATCCATAACCATGTGGCAGCCAGTAGTCAGTGCCCGCCCATGGTCGGGGAGGGAGCAACGGATGGATTGTAGATAAAAAGGTTGGCCGTGGAAGGGACTGATGTCTGGTGTTAATGCAACATTGGGCTCCCCACCTGCAAAAACTCACTGCCTGCTGGCATGGGCTGAAGGAATATAATAGTCAAATCACAATTGCATCAGTGACCATAATGGGAATGATCAGGACAAGCCCCGGCTGGAGTTCAGGTTACAGAGTAGGCAAACAGCTTTATCTGATAAATAAAGTGGAAAAATATTAATTGCTATGGAGGTGCTGGTGGCGAGACATGGGGCTGAAAACTGACGGTCCACAGTTGTAACCTCGTGGGAGGAGCCAGGTGATAGGTGGTGATTTGAAATCAGCACAACACCCACAGGACTCTCATCCAATTGGAGACTGCCAGATGTCACACCAGATGTCCTAAGAAAGAAACATGAGGTTGGCAGAACACAAACTAGATATATTTGCTTTCTTAGGCAAAAAACTACCTGAGGGGGTCATCCTACACAGTACAATCAGACGATTTACCAAAACAATCCATAAACAAGGTAGAGCTAATGCTTCTAGAGCAGAGAGAGACTTAAAATCCACTCTTCAACATAAAACGGACATAATGAATGCTTACATTGACGGACGTTTGAAAAATAAGTAAAAGAGTGGGACAATATTAAAGGTAACTGGCTGAAGTCACAGTGGAGATGAAACAGATGAGGACAACAATAATCCGATAACAGAACAATACATGCCCGCCTTGAAGATGCTGAGGGGTGGTCAAGAAGAAGCAATTTAAGTCTTGCACCTTGCGCCTTGCACTCTGCACTTTGCATTTTGCACTTGCACCTTTCCTTGTTGCTAATTTGCTCAGTTAGTGGAACACTTCACCTCCAGTTCAGTGGTATCATGGGCAAAGGCCGTCAAATGTTGTTTGCCATGAGACAATGGACAGGATTGAATCAATCCTAGCAGAATGTCAGATAATTGCCAATTCTGATCCCACTTGTCCCCTCTCCTACAGTGGTACACCGACTGACAGTGATGACAATGAAGTTGCCAAAGAAGGCAGAGTAACACAGAACCGACCTTTTCATGGAAGAGTGGATCACCATGGTTCCTCAGCCAAAAGGTCTGCCCAGTTGATTGAAAGAGCCACATGGCCATTGTCCTCGGACAAGTCTAGCTAAGCAGTGAAGTGCCATAATAGCTTTGTTTTTCTACCACTGCAACAGAGATGTAATTTAGCAGGTGGCCAAAACAGACAAACCATCAGCTATGAAAACACAAAAATACACTTGTTCCCAATCTTCACAATAGTAGTTCAGTAACAAATGGAGAACTTTGATAATGTAAAGAAAGCACTCTGTGACACAGGTCCTGTATATATGATGCTCCATGATGCTGTTCCCTTCCTGCATACAGTGCTTAATTTGTAAAATATGAAGTGCAGGTGCTCAAATGTTTGTCGGAGGCCACGCCCACTTTTCTATGGCCCCACCCACTTCCTCCACTGGCTCCACCCACTTACTATATTAGCTCAACCCACATTGGAAACGTCAGACAAAGGCACCCAGGCCAGAAATCATGGAAACGTCACACAAAGGCACCCGGCCATCATGGAAACGTCAGACAAAGGCACCCAGGCCAGAAATCATGGAAACGTCAGATAAAGGCACCCAGGCCAGAAATCATGGAAACGTCAGATAAAGGCACCCAGGCCAGAAATCATGGAAACGTCAGAAAAAGGCACCCAGGCCAGAAATCGTGGAAACGTCAGACAAAGGCACCCAGGCCAGAAATCATGGAAACATCACACAAAGGCAACCAGGAAAGAAATGATGGAAACGTCACACAAAGTCAACCAACCAGGCCAGAAAGCATAGAAATATCACACAAAGGCATACAACTGCATACATGTCTTAGCAGAAGGGAAATCTTGGATTTTTATAACTCCAGAGAAAGCAAGGGACTGGCTGGAGGTCTTGTACCCAGTATGTTACCAGTCAGAGGGTATAGCACTTTCCACATAAGATACAATATGGCTCACAAAGTGGGAACAATTATACCATAGAGCATGAATGGACCAGAATAAATTGCAACCTACAAATAAGAAGAGTGTACCAAAGGACTTGATATTGGTGGCTTGATGACTATGGCAAGGAGGGAGGAAATGGAAGCCAAATCAACTGAGATGGTACAAATACAGAACTGTGGACTATGGTGAATCTTGTGCCTTTTGAGGGAGATAGAAGGAAAGTGTAGCATAAGTATGATACACTGAACAAATAAACGTATTTAATATATTGCATGTGAGTTGTTTTAAAAAAGGGTGGTACCAGATTTAAAGATAACAACGTAATAGATGCATTTGACAAGTGTGTTTGGCTGTTACAGGCCATAGGACATCCCCCCCCCCCCACCTTTACACTTGAGTGTGAACTATTCGGATGCTCAAGAGTCTGTCATGGTAAGGATACTGTGTGTTTCACTGCTGCTTGCTGTTCTTCCCTGCATTGGGTCCCAGAGGACCACAAAGCCCAGGCTGCCTGTTGTTTCTGCGGCACTGGGCCGCTCAAATCATCAGGTAGCGCCAGAAGGCGCCACTTAGCTGCCAGCGGGCTCCCGCAGCGTGCGTCCCGTGTGTTTCACTGCCGCTTGCTGTTCTTCCCCGCATTGGCGTGTCTGGTAGGAGTAAGGAGCAAGTGCCGTTCCCGTTCCCAAATAATTTAGGAATCAGAATCGGGAGACCGTCGAGAAAGGAAAGGGAAGAGATTTTCCTGGGTGGGGCGCCCATGGACTTAGATTTTTTCTCTCCGATGTTAAGAAATGGACCTTTGAATTGCCCAACAGTAATTATAAGCCCAACAAAGAGCTGGATATCAGACTTTTTCATTTCATCCTCGTCCTGAGGAGGCCAAGATGCCTGGAGGCTGAAATGCGTCCGCGTCGACATGCTTCATTTCACAAAGGAGTCTGAGGATACTGTTCTAATTAGTAGATTTTGATTCATCACAATCGTTGATTTTTTTGTTCTGAATTTATTAGAATTGATTGTGTATATACAGGACTACCTCTTAGTGTACTCCCTGAACAAATAGGGGGGCACTGGTCTTTTTTAGTGCGTCCTTCTGGGTGAAAATGTTTCTGACAAGAATGTAATAATTTTTGTGTGTTTCTGTTATTAGTTGTACATATTTGTTGTAGCTATATGTGTGTATATATATATATATATATGTGTAAATTGCATGTTATTGATATGATTATCCAAAAGCATTTACTTGTATGATGGATTACTATAAATAAAATTGGTAATCCTGCTTATGAATAGGTATGCAATCATTGATGTAAATTAAAATTGGTGTGGAGACATTCTGTTCTGAGTATAAGAGAATTTGGAGTCCCTTATCATTTAAATATTGGAAAATTGACCCCTCCCGACCCATTTGTGCTTTTTGCAGGCCTGTTGTTTCTGTGGCACTTGGCTGCTCACATAATCGGGCAGTGCCAGGAGGCGCTACTTAGCTGCCAGGGGGCTCCCGCAGCGGGGGATGCTCACAGTCCGGACACAATGCAAGCCCATCTGCGCCCGTCCGCACCAGGACTAGGCAGGGCAGGGCCACCCCCCTTAGTTCCGCACTAGATGAAGCCAACCTGTGGGAAACAACTGAAAAAGCAAGGAACTGGCTGGTCCATCTGGTGAGATTTATTTGCCCAACATTCTTGCTTTGTAATTGTTGCTCCAGCGGACCCCTTTTCCTGTGTTGTGGCTGCTGGCGTGAGGTTTTTGTTGTCCTTGCTGCTGGGCATCGGGAATCTGTGACTCCAGCGGGTTATGATCGGGTGTTGACATTTTCTTGGCCTTTCTGGAGGACTTGTCCCCCTGCCATCTTGGGCCAGCCCGGACGATCCTGCTCCATCCACGGTTGCTAACCTTATTATGCCCTGGTGAACATACAGTAGTTGACTTTGACTTTCTGCTTTTATTCAAAAGAGACTTTTGATTTTTTTTTATTATTAATTGAGGTTCTTATTATTCTATTTTAACTGTGTTGATATCTCTCTGCTTTAATCCTCCAATAGTGGTGTAGCGAAGTTGTAGCATTTCTCCAGTTAACTCTATACCCATTCCCCCACGAATTAATATATAGGGTTGCTTTCTAAAAACTATATGTATTTTGGGGTTTGATTGCTGCACCTGCCTTAGCCTGAACTCATTACCTTTTGCACTAAAAGTTTGATCTGTAATTACCATGGCTTTGCATCCTGCACTTTGTACCTGGCATTTTGCACTGTGCTCAGCTTCTTGCACCCTGCACCTTGCACTCTGCACTTTGCACTTTGCATTTTGCACTTGCACCTTTCCTTGTTGCTAATTTGCTCAGTTAGTGGAACACTTCACCTCCAGTTCAGTGGTATCATGGGCAAAAGGAAGACAAAGTCTCAATCCATGAGTCATGGCAGGCCGTCAAATGTTGTTTGCCATGAGACAATGGACAGGATTGAATCAATCCTAGCAGAATGTCAGATAATCGTCAATTCTGATCCCACTAGTCCCCTCTCCTCCAGTGGTACACCGACTGGCAGTGATAGCAATACTGGTCAACTGCCCATCCCTTCTCCAGGACCTCCCCCTGTTAAAAAGACTGTAAAACAGATCCCCCTGATGTTTGAAAAAACGAAAAAAGGAGTAACAAAGTGTTAGATGACAAATCATCGGTTGATACCTCACCAGAACCTCCCCCCGCTAAGAAGACAGTTAGATTGTCTCCGCTAACATCGAGAAAACAGTACGCCAAACATGGGAAGGATAGAGGCACCACACCTGATATATGTGTGCAAGTCAACTTATTGGAGGCAAACCCCCATCTACCCAGAGTAGAATACCGACCTCCAGTATAGAATGCTTTAACAGATTTAATGCTCTTGGGGTGGATGAGGAAGGGGTTAGTGAGGTGGAAGGGGGAGCTGATCCCATAGGCTCCGGAGAAGCAGAAAGTATGATGGGTGGGTTGCAGTCACTAAAAGACTTGATAGAAGCCCTGAGAGCTGAGGTGTGTACACTCAAAGACAAGGTGATCACTTTAATGGAATGGATCAACAGTGACCAGGGGGAAGTCCTCAAACCAAACCAAAAGAAGCCCCCACTGATGAGGGACCAAACCTCCCCAAAGGTATGCAGTACGGTTAGCAAAAGGGGAACTAGCACCCAAGATCCCATCCGAATAAGAATCTCAAACCCCATGCCACCTAAGGGCGATTACCATAAGCTCACTGAAAACGGAAAACTATCCCAGATCCACACCCTGGCCCCGAGCTTAGGTGGGGATGTATACAGAGGTGAGGTTGTCCGGGATGAAGGTACTAATCATATGCAGGACCAGGTGAGGGCCCCTACCAGGGGATCAGTGAGGGTGGTTGTCTATAAGAGACCAGAAGAAGGGGAGCGCCCATTAGAGATATTACTCATTGATGTCCCAAAACTCACTAGTAGACACTCTGAAAGCCAGAAGTCGCTTAAAAACAAGGTTATACACTGGCTTAGATACACACGCCAATGCTATTCAGTAATTAGGGAAGACATTAGAGTGGTTAGAAGATTACCATTGCCAAATACCACAAGGGACACGATAGAGGTCAGCTTCTATGATGCTGCTATAACCTCTGGTCTGCTAGCGATGGATGCCCGCACAGTCCGCCCTCAAAACTCCAGTATAACTATTAGATATAGACCACCACATAGTGGTCTCCCTAGTACCCTCTTGGCCCCCACTGATGACCCTCATGAAGGTTTGGGTCCTTTCGACCAGGGGTGGTTCCCCGTAGGCCTGTTCTGCTGAATAGGGCAGATGGGAAGAGGAACAGTTGACTCCTGGGCGACAAAAAGCAAACATTTGCGGATAGGCAGGATTCTTCTAGTCCCCAAGGGCAGATTAGCCTCAATGAAAATAGAACCCAAACCTCGAATCCTACTTCTTTAGCCTGTGTTTCGGAACCATCTGCAGCTATGCACACTGACTGTGCACTCATTGCTGAACCCAGGAGTGAGGCGGGTCTGTGCGGAGGAGAACCAACAAGGCCTGAGGGTACTACGGGGGCCTTGTCGCAGCCATCTCCACTTAGGGTACTGGTTTGGAACATGGTGGTGATTACCAAGTTAATGACAGACGTAGATTGGTGTACATTTATGGACTCCTTTGATGTCATCCTATTTCAAGAAACATGGAGTCTTAAGTGCCCATACAGAACTTGCTTCTCAACTCACGCCAAAGATGTTATTAGAAAAGAGAGAGGTAGACCCTCAGGAGGTTTAGCTGTCTGGGTGAATACTGAACTAGGGAGCAAAGTTAGACCATTGACTGGAGGTCAGCTTTAAAAGTGGCACTAGAATAAGAATTTTTAATGTTTACAATAGGGTACAGAAGGGTATGGCAGAAACGGATACTCTGCGTATCCTCGATTCTGCACTAATGCAACACTCAAACAATTCCCAGTTATTGGTGTGTGGGGACTTCAATTGTACTTTTGAACCGCTGGCTCCAATTCCCCCTAACCTGACTGATGAAAGGAACAGAGAATGGCAGGTCCCTCAATTAGAACTGCCCCTAGTAAGAGGAGTGTGAGAGGAGCGCAGTTGCTGGCTCTCACAATGCAACATCAATCAATCAATCAATCAATCAATCATTTGTAAAGCGCACTACATACCCACAAGGGTCCCAAGGTGCTTGGGGGGCGCTACTGATTGAACAGCCAGGTCTTGAGTATCCTCCTGAAGGTCAGCAGGTCTTGGGTCTGGTGTAGGGTCAGTGGGAGGGTGTTCCATGTCTTGGCGGAGAGGTAGGAGAAGGATCTCCCGCCGGTGGTTGTTCTTCGGATGCGCGGGACGGTGGCGAGTGAGAGGTCGGAGGAGCGTAGCTGGCAGTTAGGGATGTACAATGAGAGCCGTCTGTTGAGGTAGGCTGGGCCGGTCTTGTGAAGTGCTTTGTGTGTGTGGATAAGGAGCTTGAAGGATATCCTCTTGTTGACGGGGAGCCAGTGCAGGTTTCTCAAGTGGGGGGTGATGTGGCTGAGTCGAGGTACATCGAGGGTCAGTCGTGCCGAGGTGTTTTGGATGCGTTGTAGTCGTTTGATGAGCTAGGTTGGGGCTCCTGCGTAGAGGGGGTTTCCGTAGTCAAGTCTGCTGCTGATGAGGGCCTGGGTGACTGTCTTTCTGGTATCTGTCGGGATCCATCTGTAGATCTTGCGGAGCATGCAGAGGGTGTTGAAGCAGGAGGAGGAGACAGCTTTGACTTGCTTGGTCATTGAGAGGGTTGAGTCGAGGATGATTCCCAGGTTGTGTGCGTGGTCGGTGGGTGTCGGGGATGCCCCCAGTCCCGTCGGCCACCAGGAGTCGTCCCAGGCTGAAGGGTTGGAGCCGAGGATGAGGACCTCCCTCTTGTCCGAGTTCAGCTTCAGACAGCTGATCTTCATCCAGTCGGCGACGGCCTTCATTCCTTCGTGGAGGTTGGCTTTGGCGGTGACGGGGTCCTTGGTGAGGGAGAGGATCAGTAGAGTGTCATTGGCGTTGGAAATTATGTTGAGGTCGTGCTGTCGGGCGACGTGTGCGAGCGGGGCCATGCAAATGTTGAACAGTGTCGGGCTGTGGGAGGATCCCTGGGGTATGCCGCAGATGATCTCAGAGGCTTTGGAATGGAATGGGGGGAGGCGGACGCTCTGGGTTCTGCCGGAGAGGAAGGAGGTGGTCCACTCCAGAGCCTTGTCTCGGATTCCTGCAGCGTGGAGGCGTGCGCGTAGAGTGTGGCGAAAGGCGGCGGAGAAGTCTAGGAGGATGAGTGCTGCGGTCTCACCATTGTCCAGCAGGGTCCTGATGTCGTCGGTGACAGCGATGAGGGCAGTCTCTGTGCTGTGGTTGCTGTGGAACCCTGACTGGGAAGGGTCCAGGATTCTGTTTTCTTCGAGGTATCGGCTCAGCTGTCTGTTGACAATTTTCTTGATGACCTTGGCCGGGAAGGGGAGCAGAGAGATGGGCCGGAACTTCTTGAGGTCTCTTGGGTTTGCCCTAGGTTTTTTGAGTAGGGCGTTGATCTCGGCATGTTTCCAGCTCTCTGGGAAGGTTGCGGTCTCGAGGGAAAGATTGATGACGTTGTGCAGGTGGGGTGCAATGGAGCTGCTATCTTTGTTGAAGTCGTGGTGCGGGAATGGGTCTGACGGAGAGCCGGAGTGGATTGTGCTCATGGTCTTGATGGTGTCATCGATGCTCACGCTGGCCCAGGCTAGCAGGGGGTCGTGGTCCATGGTGTGCGGAGGGTCTGTTGTGTACTTGTCTGTTGGGGCTGTCTGGGTGTTGAAGCTTTAGTGGATGTCTGCTATCTTGCGATGGAAGAAGGTGGCGAGGGAGTCGCACAGGGCTTGCGACAGCGGGATGTCGTTGGTGTTGGAGCTGGGGTTGGAGAGTTCCTTCACAATGTTGAAGAGCTTCTTGTTATTGTGTGTGTTGTTGTCGAGGCGGTCTTTGAAGGAGGTCCTCTTGGCCTCCCTGATGAGGTGGTGGTGGTTGAGGATGGCGCCCTTGTGTGCTGCGTGGCTGTCCGGAGTTTGTGCCATTCCTTCTCTAGTTTCCGGCAGGCTTGCTTGGAGGAAGGAGTTCTGGGGTGAATCAGCTGGCCCTCTTGCTGGTGTCTCTGTGTAGGGGTTTCTTCAGCAGGGTGAGGGTGTTGGCGCAGTCCTCGATCCAGCGTCTGAGGCTGTGGGCAGCGTCGCCGGGGGGAACAGCCTTTATGACGCGGCTGTTACACCGCATGCCGTTACAACGCGGTTTTTAAAGCGCAAGTCGTTACCACGACTTGCGCTGGAGGGCGCTACAGGACAAGGAATTTTTTTATTTACTATCCAACACCTTCCCTACTGTACGTAGGCTAGTGTTGGAATAGTAAATAAAAAAATTCCTAAGTCCGCACCCCCTCCAACGCTAGTCGTGGTAACGACTTGCGTTGAAAAAAACGCGTTGTAACGGCACGCGGTGTAAAAGCACGCGTTGTAAAGCCATACATCCGTCGCCGGTGTTGGAGAGTTCGGTGGGTGGGCTGAGAGCGAGGTTTGCATGTAGTTGGTCTTTGTTGATTTTGCTCCAGCAGCGGGGGGGGGATCTGTTGGGTGCGGTGGTGTGTGGTGGGTTTCTGGAAGGCAAAGTGGATGCAGCGGTAGTCGGTCCAGAGGAGTTTGGTGGTGTGGCTGACTGAGACGTGCAGGCTTGAGGAGAAGACGGGGTTGAGCGTGTGGCCGGCAGAGTGGGTGGGCGGGATGAGTTGCTTCAGTCCGAGGTTGCCGAGGTTATCGATCAGGGTTGTGGAGTTGTTGTCGTTGTTGTTCTCAAGGTGAAAGTTTAGGTCTCCGAGGAGGATGTAGTCGGTGGAGATCAGGGCGTGCAAGCTGATGAAGTTGGCGATGGAGTCGCTGAAATGGGGACAGGGTCCGGGATGTCAGTAGACGAGAGTGCCTCTGAAGGTGCAGTTAGGGCCTGTGTGGATCTGGAAGTGCATGTGTTCGGCGGGGCTGAGCGCTTCGTCGGTGCTAGTCGAGACCCTGATGCTGTTCTTGTGGACAATGGTGATTCCTCCTCCAACTCTGTTGGTGCGGTCTCTGCGGGTGATCTGTAGCCGTCTGGGATGGCTATGGCAATGTCAGGTGTGGAGGAGTCATTCAACCATGTCTGTGTCAGGAAGGCAATGTCCGGGGATGTTGTGTTGAGCCGGTCCCAGAGCTTGACGGCGTGTTCGAGTGCGGAGCGGGTGTTCAGTAGTATGCATCGGAGGTGGTTGAGGTCTTTCTTGGCAGGTGGTTCGTCGGCTCTGAGACTGGTGTAGCTGCAGTTCCGGCAGGTGAAGGGACTGTGTGTGCGTTTCGGGGCGGCCTTGAAGCAGGTGTAGGTCCGTCCGGAGTTGAGAGCGTGCAGAGTGCTGGCGTCGTAGTGGCGGCGGTCATCGTGGCGGTTGAGGGGGCCAGGGGTTCTGGCGCTGGCACAGTCCAGGCGTGGACGGGCGCAGAGAGGCTTGCCTAAGGCGGACCAGCGGCGCGGCCGCATAGCGGCTGGCATATATGGGGAGGTGGGAGGGAGGAGCAGCTGGGAGGCGGGGGTAGCGAGTGGGCAGTCAGGGCAGCGGGGGCGCAGGGGATGCAGCTATGGGAGCGGTGAGGGACGATGAAGGAAAGAGAAGGCAAAAAGGCACTAAAAAAGGGGAAAAACAAGTGTCACAGAAGGCAAGAGTATTTACAAAAAGGGGTGGTGAGGGACAGAGTCTCTGAATTAATCAGAAAGCTCTCACCCAGTCAAGAGATCAGGGCTAGATCCAACACCGTTTTTTAGCTCACTGCACCATCCCAGTTTCAGAACCTGGCTGTATGCAAATTAGTCTGTTCCTGTCCCAGTGCATGATGGGAACAGGGCAAACCAAACTACAAAAGCCAATTCTTACACTGGGAAGGAAACAAGCTCCCGGGGACCGGTTTCTGGCATTACAGCCGTCTTCGGCCCGGTTTGCTTGAATCCTGATGGTGCAATGAGCAAGGGTCTCACATCTGAGAATACCCTTCCACGCTTAGGGTGGACAAAAATATTTACAAAAAGGGGTGGTGAGGGACAGAGTCTCTGAATTAAGCAGAAAGCTCTCACCCAGTCAAGAGATCAGGGCTAGATCCAACACCGTTTTTTAGCTCACTGCACCATCCCAGTTTCAGAACCTGGCTGTATGCAAATTAGTCTGTTCCTGTCCCAGTGCATGATGGGAACAGGGCAAACCAAACTACAAAAGCCAATTCTTACACTGGGAAGGAAACAAGCTCCCGGGGACCGGTTTCTGGCATTACAGCCGTCTTCGGCCCGGTTTGCTTGAATCCTGATGGTGCAATGAGCAAGGGTCTCACATCTGAGAATACCCTTCCACGCTTAGGGTGGACAAAAATATTTACAAAAAGGGGTGGTGAGGGACAGAGTCTCTGAATTAAGCAGAAAGCTCTCACCCAGTCAAGAGATCAGGGCTAGATCCAACACCGTTTTTTAGCTCACTGCACCATCCCAGTTTCAGAACCTGGCTGTATGCAAATTAGTCTGTTCCTGTCCCAGTGCATGATGGGAACAGGGCAAACCAAACTACAAAAGCCAATTCTTACACTGGGAAGGAAACAAGCTCCCGGGGACCGGTTTCTGGCATTACAGCCGTCTTCGGCCCGGTTTGCTTGAATCCTGATGGTGCAATGAGCAAGGGTCTCACATCTGAGAATACCCTTCCACGCTTAGGGTGGACAAAAATATTTACAAAAAGGGGTGGTGAGGGACAGAGTCTCTGAATTAAGCAGAAAGCTCTCACCCAGTCAAGAGATCAGGGCTAGATCCAACACCGTTTTTTAGCTCACTGCACCATCCCAGTTTCAGAACCTGGCTGTATGCAAATTAGTCTGTTCCTGTCCCAGTGCATGATGGGAACAGGGCAAACCAAACTACAAAAGCCAATTCTTACACTGGGAAGGAAACAAGCTCCCGGGGACCGGTTTCTGGCATTACAGCCGTCTTTGGCCCGGTTTGCTTGAATCCTGATGGTGCAATGAGCAAGGGTCTCACATCTGAGAATACCCTTCCACGCTTAGGGTGGACAAAAATATTTACAAAAAGGGGTGGTGAGGGACAGAGTCTCTGAATTAAGCAGAAAGCTCTCACCCAGTCAAGAGATCAGGGCTAGATCCAACACCGTTTTTTAGCTCACTGCACCATCCCAGTTTCAGAACCTGGCTGTATGCAAATTAGTCTGTTCCTGTCCCAGTGCATGATGGGAACAGGGCAAACCAAACTACAAAAGCCAATTCTTACACTGGGAAGGAAACAAGCTCCCGGGGACCGGTTTCTGGCATTACAGCCGTCTTCGGCCCGGTTTACTTGAATCCTGATGGTGCAATGAGCAAGGGTCTCACATCTGAGAATACCCTTCCACGCTTAGGGTGGACAAAAATATTTACAAAAAGGGGTGATGAGGGACAGAGTCTCTGAATTAAGCAGAAAGCTCTCACCCAGTCAAGAGATCAGGGCTAGATCCAACACCGTTTTTTAGCTCACTGCACCATCCCAGTTTCAGAACCTGGCTGTATGCAAATTAGTCTGTTCCTGTCCCAGTGCATGATGGGAACAGTGCAAACCAAACTACAAAAGCCAATTCTTACACCGGGAAGGAAACAAGCTCCCGGGGACCGGTTTCTGGCATTACAGCCGTCTTCCGCCCGGTTTGCTTGAATCCTGATGGTGCAATGAGCTAGGGTCTCACATCTGAGAATACCCTTCCACGCTTAGGGTGGACAAAAATATTTACAAAAAGGGGTGGTGAGGGACAGAGTCTCTGAATTAAGCAGAAAGCTCTCACCCAGTCAAGAGATCAGGGCTAGATCCAACACCGTTTTTTAGCTCACTGCACCATCCCAGTTTCAGAACCTGGCTGTATGCAAATTAGTCTGTTCCTGTCCCAGTGCATGATGGGAACAGGGCAAACCAAACTACAAAAGCCAATTCTTACACTGGGAAGGAAACAAGCTCCCCGGGACCGGTTTCTGGCATTACAGCCGTCTTCGGCCCGGTTTGCTTGAATCCTGATGGTGCAATGAGCAAGGGTCTCACATCTGAGAATACCCTTCCACGCTTAGGGTGGACAAAAATATTTACAAAAAGGGGTGGTGAGGGACAGAGTCTCTGAATTAAGCAGAAAGCTCTCACCCAGTCAAGAGATCAGGGCTAGATCCAACACCGTTTTTTAGCTCACTGCACCATCCCAGTTTCAGAACCTGGCTGTATGCAAATTAGTCTGTTCCTGTCCCAGTGCATGATGGGAACAGGGCAAACCAAACTACAAAAGCCAATTCTTACACTGGGAAGGAAACAAGCTCCCGGGGACCGGTTTCTGGCATTACAGCCGTCTTCGGCCCGGTTTGCTTGAATCCTGATGGTGCAATGAGCAAGGGTCTCACATCTGAGAATACCCTTCCACGCTTAGGGTGGACAAAAATATTTACAAAAAGGGGTGGTGAGGGACAGAGTCTCTGAATTAAGCAGAAAGCTCTCACCCAGTCAAGAGATCAGGGCTAGATCCAACACCGTTTTTTAGCTCACTGCACCATCCCAGTTTCAGAACCTGGCTGTATGCAAATTAGTCTGTTCCTGTCCCAGTGCATGATGGGAACAGGGCAAACCAAACTACAAAAGCCAATTCTTACACTGGGAAGGAAACAAGCTCCCGGGGACCGGTTTCTGGCATTACAGCCGTCTTCGGCCCGGTTTGCTTGAATCCTGATGGTGCAATGAGCAAGGGTCTCACATCTGAGAATACCCTTCCACGCTTAGGGTGGACAAAAATATTTACAAAAAGGGGTGGTGAGGGACAGAGTCTCTGAATTAAGCAGAAAGCTCTCACCCAGTCAAGAGATCAGGGCTAGATCCAACACCGTTTTTTAGCTCACTGCACCATCCCAGTTTCAGAACCTGGCTGTATGCAAATTAGTCTGTTCCTGTCCCAGTGCATGATGGGAACAGGGCAAACCAAACTACAAAAGCCAATTCTTACACTGGGAAGGAAACAAGCTCCCGGGGACCGGTTTCTGGCATTACAGCCGTCTTCGGCCCGGTTTGCTTGAATCCTGATGGTGCAATGAGCAAGGGTCTCACATCTGAGAATACCCTTCCACGCTTAGGGTGGACAAAAATATTTACAAAAAGGGGTGGTGAGGGACAGAGTCTCTGAATTAAGCAGAAAGCTCTCACCCAGTCAAGAGATCAGGGCTAGATCCAACACCGTTTTTTAGCTCACTGCACCATCCCAGTTTCAGAACCTGGCTGTATGCAAATTAGTCTGTTCCTGTCCCAGTGCATGATGGGAACAGGGCAAACCAAACTACAAAAGCCAATTCTTACACTGGGAAGGAAACAAGCTCCCGGGGACCGGTTTCTGGCATTACAGCCGTCTTCGGCCCGGTTTGCTTGAATCCTGATGGTGCAATGAGCAAGGGTCTCACATCTGAGAATACCCTTCCACGCTTAGGGTGGACAAAAATATTTACAAAAAGGGGTGGTGAGGGACAGAGTCTCTGAATTAAGCAGAAAGCTCTCACCCAGTCAAGAGATCAGGGCTAGATCCAACACCGTTTTTTAGCTCACTGCACCATCCCAGTTTCAGAACCTGGCTGTATGCAAATTAGTCTGTTCCTGTCCCAGTGCATGATGGGAACAGGGCAAACCAAACTACAAAAGCCAATTCTTACACTGGGAAGGAAACAAGCTCCCGGGGACCGGTTTCTGGCATTACAGCCGTCTTCGGCCCGGTTTACTTGAATCCTGATGGTGCAATGAGCAAGGGTCTCACATCTGAGAATACCCTTCCACGCTTAGGGTGGACAAAAATATTTACAAAAAGGGGTGGTGAGGGACAGAGTCTCTGAATTAAGCAGAAAGCTCTCACCCAGTCAAGAGATCAGGGCTAGATCCAACACCGTTTTTTAGCTCACTGCACCATCCCAGTTTCAGAACCTGGCTGTATGCAAATTAGTCTGTTCCTGTCCCAGTGCATGATGGGAACAGGGCAAACCAAACTACAAAAGCCAATTCTTACACTGGGAAGGAAACAAGCTCCCGGGGACCGGTTTCTGGCATTACAGCCGTCTTCGGCCCGGTTTGCTTGAATCCTGATGGTGCAATGAGCAAGGGTCTCACATCTGAGAATACCCTTCCACGCTTAGGGTGGACAAAAATATTTACAAAAAGGGGTGGTGAGGGACAGAGTCTCTGAATTAAGCAGAAAGCTCTCACCCAGTCAAGAGATCAGGGCTAGATCCAACACCGTTTTTTAGCTCACTGCACCATCCCAGTTTCAGAACCTGGCTGTATGCAAATTAGTCTGTTCCTGTCCCAGTGCATGATGGGAACAGGGCAAACCAAACTACAAAAGCCAATTCTTACACTGGGAAGGAAACAAGCTCCCGGGGACCGGTTTCTGGCATTACAGCCGTCTTCGGCCCGGTTTGCTTGAATCCTGATGGTGCAATGAGCAAGGGTCTCACATCTGAGAATACCCTTCCACGCTTAGGGTGGACAAAAATATTTACAAAAAGGGGTGGTGAGGGACAGAGTCTCTGAATTAAGCAGAAAGCTCTCACCCAGTCAAGAGATCAGGGCTAGATCCAACACCGTTTTTTAGCTCACTGCACCATCCCAGTTTCAGAACCTGGCTGTATGCAAATTAGTCTGTTCCTGTCCCAGTGCATGATGGGAACAGGGCAAACCAAACTACAAAAGCCAATTCTTACACTGGGAAGGAAACAAGCTCCCGGGGACCGGTTTCTGGCATTACAGCCGTCTTCGGCCCGGTTTGCTTGAATCCTGATGGTGCAATGAGCAAGGGTCTCACATCTGAGAATACCCTTCCATGCTTAGGGTGGACAAAAATATTTACAAAACGGGGTGGTGAGGGACAGAGTCTCTGAATTAAGCAGAAAGCTCTCACCCAGTCAAGAGATCAGGGCTAGATCCAACACCGTTTTTTAGCTCACTGCACCATCCCAGTTTCAGAACCTGGCTGTATGCAAATTAGTCTGTTCCTGTCCCAGTGCATGATGGGAACAGGGCAAACCAAACTACAAAAGCCAATTCTTACACTGGGAAGGAAACAAGCTCCCGGGGACCGGTTTCTGGCATTACAGCCGTCTTCGGCCCGGTTTGCTTGAATCCTGATGGTGCAATGAGCAAGGGTCTCACATCCGAGAATACCCTTCCACGCTTAGGGTGGACAAAAATATTTACAAAAAGGGGTGGTGAGGGACAGAGTCTCTGAATTAAGCAGAAAGCTCTCACCCAGTCAAGAGATCAGGGCTAGATCCAACACCGTTTTTTTAGCTCACTGCACCATCCCAGTTTCAGAACCTGGCTGTATGCAAATTAGTCTGTTCCTGTCCCAGTGCATGATGGGAACAGGGCAAACCAAACTACAAAAGCCAATTCTTACACTGGGAAGGAAACAAGCTCCCGGGGACCGGTTTCTGGCATTACAGCCGTCTTCGGCCCGGTTTGCTTGAATCCTGATGGTGCAATGAGAAAGGGTCTCACATCTGAGAATACCCTTCCACGCTTAGGGTGGACAAAAATATTTACAAAAAGGGGTGGTGAGGGACAGAGTCTCTGAATTAAGCAGAAAGCTCTCACCCAGTCAAGAGATCAGGGCTAGATCCAACACCGTTTTTTAGCTCACTGCACCATCCCAGTTTCAGAACCTGGCTGTATGCAAATTAGTCTGTTCCTGTCCCAGTGCATGATGGGAACAGGGCAAACCAAACTACAAAAGCCAATTCTTACACTGGGAAGGAAACAAGCTCCCGGGGACCGGTTTCTGGCATTACAGCCGTCTTCGGCCCGGTTTGCTTGAATCCTGATGGTGCAATGAGCAAGGGTCTCACATCTGAGAATACCCTTCCACGCTTAGGGTGGACAAAAATATTTACAAAAAGGGGTGGTGAGGGACAGAGTCTCTGAATTAAGCAGAAAGCTCTCACCCAGTCAAGAGATCAGGGCTAGATCCAACACCGTTTTTTAGCTCACTGCACCATCCCAGTTTCAGAACCTGGCTGTATGCAAATTAGTCTGTTCCTGTCCCAGTGCATGATGGGAACAGGGCAAACCAAACTACAAAAGCCAATTCTTACACTGGGAAGGAAACAAGCTCCATCAGGATTCAAGCAAGCCGGGCCGAAGAAGGCTGAAATGCCAGAAACCGGTCCCCGGTAACTTGTCTCCTTTCTGGTGAAGAATTGGCTTGGTAGTTTAGTCTGCCCTGTTCCCATGATGCACTGGGCCAGGGACAGACTGATTTGCATAAAGCCAGGTTCTGAGCTGGGATGGGGCAGTGAGATAAATAACGGTGATGGATCAAGCCCTGATCTTTGGACTGGGTAAGAGTGGTCTGTTTAACTCAGACACTCTGTTCATCACCACCCCCTTTTCTAAATCGTTTTTGGCCACTATAGGTGTGGCAGGGTATACTCAGACATGAGTCCCTTTCTCACTGCTCCATCAGGATTCAAGCAAGCCGAGCCGAAGAAGGCTGAAATGCCAGAAACCGGTCCCCGGTAACTTGTCTCCTTTCTGGTGAAGAATTGGCTTGGTAGTTTAGTCTGCCCTGTTCCCATGATGCACTGGGCCAGGGACAGACTGATTTGCATAAAGCCAGGTTCTGAGCTGGGATGGGGCAGTGAGATAAATAACGGTGATGGATCAAGCCCTGATCTTTGGACTGGGTAAGAGTGGTCTGTTTAACTCAGACACTCTGTTCATCACCACCCCCTTTTCTAAATCGTTTTTGGCCACTATAGGTGTGGCAGGGTATACTCAGACATGAGTCCCTTTCTCACTGCTCCATCAGGATTCAAGCAAGCCGGGCCGAAGAAGGCTGAAATGCCAGAAACCGGTCCCCGGTAACTTGTCTCCTTTCTGGTGAAGAATTGGCTTGGTAGTTTAGTCTGCCCTGTTCCCATGATGCACTGGGCCAGGGACAGACTGATTTGCATAAAGCCAGGTTCTGAGCTGGGATGGGGCAGTGAGATAAATAACGGTGATGGATCAAGCCCTGATCTTTGGACTGGGTAAGAGTGGTCTGTTTAACTCAGACACTCTGTTCATCACCACCCCCTTTTCCAAAACAGAAGGCAAGAGGGCACAGAAATACAGGGGAAAAATGAGTGGCACAGAAGACAAAAAGGGCACAGAAATACAGGAAAAACGAGTGTCACAGCGCTTGTGTCTTACATGCGAGGGTAAAGATGCTAGTTTCGGGGGCCTCTGTCATAACTCTCAGGCACAATTGCCTATGGCATCCTGAGCTAAGATTTCTTCTTCATAATTTCTATGTATAACTATGCAGTTGAACAAAGGCGAAGATATTTCCTGATAAGTTCAACATTTTCATTCAGATGTATAGAAAGACCTCTGCGTTGTCAGATGCCGGCACTCACAAAGGTTTTTCTGAAGTACTGCTGTGAACCTGTCACTGTTGTAGGTTTCTGGGAGTAATTATGGAAACCATTTTCCTGAAAGAAAGAAAACTGCCCCCAGGCAATGAGCTGAGGATCCGGATTTACGAATTTCTTTGAAAATCGAACTCATTAATTTGAACATGCTTTCTTGCAATTTATTGTTAATGTTGCACTCTATTAAAGTATTCACAGTTTCTAGGGCTAAGACATTAATGCAAGAAAAGAAGGGTATGGATGCAAGCACGTGAAATGAAAATGACAAAGACCTCACAGTAAGATGCGCACAAGGAGAATTCTGATCATCATAATCCTGTCACCTAATTATAAAGAAAATGTACTCAGTTTCTGTTCCAAGGTAACATAAATACAAATAAAGCTGTGACACCATTCTCTAAGTGAGTAAGCCCTGCAATGGTTTAGCTCACCTTATTCAAGTCTAGACTGTGGGATCCTTGCCTCGTTTTAAAATGGCAAAGGGCAGCCTGCTCTTGGTTGAGTCAGACAGCTTGAAACCTTGGAGCCTCTGCCTTGCTGTGAATAATGAGGGCTTGTATCAGATGGCTACATTGTGGCAAGTGTGGAATGATGCAAAATCCTTACAGGATTTGCGCTCTTGTGATTTGGGGTCGTGAACCTTATGCCCTTTAGTTTCCCTCTTTGAGAAAATGTGCATTTTAAAAAGCAGCACTTGTTAAGTTGATTTACCAGAGGAGAAGATGCTGTGTGTTCAGTCATCTTTCGCTCTAGCTCACTTATGTGCATTTTTGTATCTTCATCTGTATCCTATATTCTAATATTGTTAAGCTCATAGGTGCATTTGCATAAAATTGGTGATAAAGTGGCCAGTTGTTTCAAACATGGACCCCCCAAATCCTTAAGATGACACGGACAACATCTGTTAATACGGAAGTTGAAAATATATAGATTTAGGGCTTTATACTGAAATTAAAAAAGAACACGATTTCAGTGAGCATCGGAAAATGGATTCTGTAGCTTATGGTCACTAGAGGCTGGAGAAAAACCAGAGGTTCTGTCTTGCCAAATCACTCCAACAGCGATTGTTTTTTGTAGCAGCACAAGGAGCAAAGACGACATTTTACACCCTTATTACCTGCTGCTGTTTTAGTGAATCTTTTGCTGCAGGGTTTCTGGATTCTGTTCATTGTGGGATGGGACATGCATGTGCTCCTCTTTGGTCCATATTATCAGCTCTTATTCTTTGCATTTGGGTATCTATCAATTGTATGCCAACATATTCAGGCCTGTCAAAGACACGCTGTACACTAAAATGCAGACCAGCCACAGCATGATGTACCCTGGAGGGACAAAGGGACTGAGCCTTGAAAAGCAGGATTTTTAAACCACCACAACTGGAACTGCTATGGAGGAACATTAAAGGAACGGGACCCCTAGAGGGGCTGGCCACTGCTACCCAGGGAACCACAAAAAAGCTTTCTGAAGGGGTTTCCAGCTTTCTTGGTGCTGTCCATATGAAAGCGACTCTTCTGTGTGACAGTGTGAATGTGCCGATCTCATGATGTGACACATGCACTGTGTGGGTTGGCATTACGGCTAATATCAGGAGATAGAAATGTTCAGCTGAAAAGATGGTCTGGACAAGGGTTCATAGGGAGGCAGTTTACAGAGCAGGGAGTGTTGTATGTGCCTCTGTTTAAAGGGGACAGTTTATAGGAATGGCACAGTTTTCTTTGGTTGCAGTCTACCAATTGCCACTTGTAGCACCAAGAAGTATTTTTTTAATATGTGAATTTGCAAGTCTCCCAACTTGGCAAATACACATATTGTAAGAAATTGGGTTATTAGTGTTGTGAACCCTACTGAAATAGGGAACACCATCTTTGTCAGGGTCAACCACAAAAGTCACAAAATAAGCCACTGCATGACTCTCTGATAGTTTCGCACAAAAGCAGTTAGGTTAAACTTCGAGGCAACGTGTAGGTATTTATGCAGCACTCAACTATAAAGGTAAATCAGAACGCAAGAAAAATCCTAAACCAATTCCTAAAAATAGAGCATAGTTACGATTTTTTAAAGTTCTAGGTGAAAACAGCTCCAAAAAGCACAAAGCACCACTTGTTGGTATTTGGTCGTTCTGGACTGGGTCAAGGTCACAAGTTCAGGCCACCTATAGTGAGAGCAGTCGCATACAGGGTCTAGCTTTGTCCATGTGTAGAGTTTACCTTCTCATAGTCCTAGTCCACATGAGAAGCCTTAGGTAAGCTTTGTGTTGGCGGGGCCAGGAAGAGGTTTTGATGCGATGAACAGCAGTCATTGCTGCAGTTTCGTGTTAGGGAAACCACATTTGGTTGCTGTTGGGCGTGAAGAGCATGTCACCATCGGAACTTCAGGTTGGTGGGAGACTCACTGATCACTGCTGACGCTCACACTGCCTGCTACTGCTCACAAAGTGCCCTGATCGTCTGGATTTTCACGTTTAGCTTGGTTTAGAAGCAGAAGATGTATGCTCTTATCCTCTGATACCAACCAAGTGTCCAGGAACTGAGGAGCACCTATTGAGGATTAAGTCTCACTCCATCAGGAGCCAACAGCAGAGCTCAGGCAGGTCCAGTTGGTGTTGCTCAGCTGAGCAGTTGTGGAGAAGGCATCTGAAAGTTTGTTATGTCTCTATAGCTCAAACAGGAGGTGTCAAACGGCACTTGGATTAGCTTCTGGGGATCCTGTGTTCGAGGCAAACATGTCCAGTCTTCTTTCTTGAGACAGCAGGGGTATTTTTTTATGATTCTTCCACAGGTCCAGGAATGCTCTGATAAGTGGTTTGGAGAGTACCAATCTTATAGTGAGTGCCAATCTGTGGGTCGAGGATTCCACCTTTGTTTACCCTTCCCCCTTTCCTGGGTCTGGCTCATGTTTAGGGTAACAAAGAGCTGGAGGCCTAGGTGTGAACTGCATTTGTTAGTGGCAGGAAGCCTTAAAAGTCAGGTAAGGGGTGGAAACTGTACGTACTCTGGATCTCCTTCGAGGCTCTGGAAAGGGCTGAGTACAACCCCAAGGACATCCTGCTAAGGAGGGGAACACTCTGCTTACACCCAAGGTCCTTTTTCACCATGTATGGAAGGAATAAACACAACACCATAGGAGAGGCATTCACAGTCATGCTCTCCTGGACACTAGACATTTGGTTTAGGGAAAAAATGGCAATTTTCTAAAAGTCGCATTTTCAGATAAGTAACTGAAAATCTGATTTTACCATTAAAGGGGTTTTTAAATTGCTATTCAAATGAGCGAAATAAAAAATTCTCTATCTGTTCCCAAACTGAAGTAATCACCTATTAAGAGTAATAAGTTAACCCAGTGTTAGTCTATGGAAGAGATAGCCTTCCTGCAATGAAAAAAAAACGTTAGGAATGTTTCACTATCAGGACATGTGAAACCTAAATACACTGTCCTACTTTTTAAGTACAATGCACCCTGCCCTATGGACGTCTTAAGACCTACTTTAAGGGTGACTTATAAGTATGCAAAAGGAAGGTTCAGGCCTGGCAAAAGGTTTATTTTGCCAGGTCGATATAGGAAGTTAAAATTGCACGACAGGCAGCAGTGGCAGGTGTGAGATGTTTACAGTGCTATTTTAGTGGGTGGCACTATTAGTGATGTAGCCCATTAGTAGCATTTCATTTACAGGCTCTGGGTACATGTAGTACCATCTTAATTTTACCATGTTCAGAATGGAGGGTAGAAGCACTTTGATGTGTGTGAATTAATGGGAAACAAAAACCGGAAACTAATTTTAAGGAAAACAAATTATAAGAAAATACAAAAAGTCAAAAATTAAAGGAAACATTTTAAAGGGAAGAACATTTTAAGGAAAAATCCAAAATTACATTAAACTTGTGTGGAGTTTAGAACTACTGTGGGGTTTTGGGGTTCAGGGATGGGAAGTTTTTAAGGTGATAAGGGATTTTAAGGGGTCAGGAATGATTGGAATTTGAACATAGAAAAGGGTTTTTAGGGTCAGAGATGGGTTGAGCATATGAGTGGTGAGGGTTATTAGGGTTCACAGTTGAGTGATGTTTAGGTGTGTGAGGTGTTCTAAGGTTTCAGGGATGGGCGGAGGTTAAGGGTGTTGAGGGGTTTTAGGGTCCATGGATGGATGGAGTTTAGGGCAGGTGAGAGTTTTTAAGGTTCAATTATGGGTAGTGGCTGGGGTAATAAAGAGTTTTTGGGGTTCAGGATGGGGTGGAGTTTAGGGTGGTGGAGGATTTTAAGGATTATGGGGTGGTTAGATGTAGAAAGGGGTTTTTAGTGTTCAGGTATGAGTAGTTTAGGGTGATTAGGAGCTCTTATGGGTCATGGATGACTAGTGTTTAAGGGTGGTGAGGGTGTTTTTAAGGCTCTGGGATGGGGGAGTTTGGGTGTGCTGTGGTATTTTATAGGGTATGGGATGGATTGGGTTCAGGCCTAGAAAGGATTTTTTAGGGACCAGGAATGAGTGGAGTTAGGGTTAGTGAGTGATTTTATTCATCTGGGATGGTGGATTTTTGAGGTAGAAAGGGCTTTTATGCTTCAGGAATGAGCGTTGCTTTGGTGTGGTCTGGGGTCTAGGGAACAGGGATTTATGGTGTTTAGGGTTTTTGAGGGGTCTGCGATGGATGACGTTTACGGGTGGTGATGGGTCAGTGAACTAAAAACATCTGAAGAAATTGTTTAAGTAGGTAACTGATATCAATTTGAAATAGTGTCCCCTGAAGTAAAGCACTGAACTAAATATCTGAGACAAACTGTTCAGAAATTAAGACCTCCAACCATTGCATTTATAATTTTTAAAAGGGCCTGATTCACAAAGGGCCTTTGCACTCATGGCAGAATTCTCATTGTCCTTCGCAGGACCTATGAATTCAAAAGCTAATTTCAACCAAAAAGACATTCTATGAATTTGTTTCTATTAAAAGGTAAATGCCATTCGTTCTGAACATTTCCATGAAACAGTTTAGTTTAAATGGTTTCTCAGCTAAGGTATTCCATGAAATCTTTTTTCTATGAAATCCCATAGAACCAAAGCATTTTACCAATGATTAGCAGAAGTAAAGTTCTAAAACCCAACAAAAACAGGTTCAGCAATGGAAAAATCTGGGGAGACCCTGTAGAAGGGCCTGATCCAATACATACTTATTCTTTTCTGCCAAAGAAATACATAAACAGCAAAAGGTGCTTTATGCTAATACAAATAGCAGCAAAATAAAGTTCCTTTTGGTTGTCATTCATATTCCTTCTTGTTATGTTCAACATAAATAAGCTAGCGAAATGCATGTACAATGGAACAAAATTATCTCTTTACAGAAGTGTAAAAAGTATATTCTTAGCTATGTCAAAGACAATAGGGATCTATTGGTAGTTACATGACTGTGGGCTTCTATTTTAGTCTTTTTCCTACAGATTATCAGTGCTAGCAGATATACACACACCCCACGCCACAGAATCTTACTCATATAGATAATCACAGTATAGAACCAAGAAGACCCAACACATTACAATTGCATTGTATTGTATTGCAACCTTTAAATAGGGCTTACTACCTCTATGTGGGGGTGCCAAAGTGATTGCCTAAATGGGCACTATTCTTCACTGTTGGATGTATCATTGGAAGAGTGTTGTCTTTGTTTTGATCCTGTGTGGAAAGTGTTTCTGTGAAATGCATGCGGGTGCCTAAAGTACAATTATCATGGTATGGGGCCAGCTCTTAGAAGTGTGATGGATGAAAAAGTGTGAGAGACACACAGTGTATGGGTTCCAGTAAGCTGTCAGCTCTGTAGGATCCTTGATGGCATGTTGTCCACTTAGCTGGTTGCTGCACTGGGTTGTCCACTCTGAGACATTTTTCTTAAAAGGTTATGGGCCTAAGCAGGCATAGGTATGAGGGAGATGTGATGGGGAGATGGGCAGGGCTGAGCTTTGTCAATGTTATCCCATATGGGATTGTCATAGTGCGATGTCAAAGAGATGTCATAGTATGTAACTTATTTGCACCTGATGTAGGAGGCTAAATTAAAGTTCTTCATTGCCCAGTTACATATGTCAGACCTCTTCAGCTAATCCATGCCTTTTCAGTTGTCGATGGCAGTTTCATTGGTGTGGACTGGTACAGTACTGGGTGATGGACATGACCCACAGTAGTTTTGTCTTTTGTGAGTGTATGCATGACAAGTAGCATCCAAATTATTTTGCAGCCTGTATGAACTACAGTTGACTGCCCAAACACTGAGTTTTATTGCATTAGAATTTATGTGGGCCAGAGGAGTTATATGTTCTGTTTTATTGTAATTGCATTTATGTAGCTCTACATCAGCCTGATAATGCTTTGAAGCATGCTGCTCCGGAACTGAAGATTAGTGGTTTTAATTGATGTTTATTGTTATTTATTGTGAATAGACTTGTGCTCTGATTTAAATTATCGCATGCATTTACTCCAGTTTCTTTGTGGTCGATTAAATTAATATAAGTTAGGTGTGAACTTTAATGGGAGGGGTATGTAAATTCATGCACATGGTTGGCAGTTTTGTTAGATTGCAGGTGTAAACATTTTAAAGTAAAAGTTGTGATCTGTGAAATGAGGTATGAGCAATTTGATGTAATGCAATAATATAGATTAATATATAACACAAATTGCCCGAACCACAAAATCTCTACAAGCTTATTAGGAGGGAAAAGATCAATTTATTGTGATCTCTCTCGACATCCTACTTAGTGTCAATGTTTATTATCTTTTTCAAGTTATGACAAGCTATATGACAGAAAACAACAATACATTAAATATTTACACACATATATATATACTTTGTACAAACATGAAAAACAGATTCTTTACACAGTACAAAAAGAAAATTTCTTGCATCAAACATTACAAAAAAACTAAGAATACATCACAAACAACATTAGAACAAATATTACAATCAAAAAATGAGAAAAATTGGAAAAAACAATCATGGGGGAATTATAAGCAAATGAATGGCTCTTAAACAAATCAATACTGGACCAGCCGGTCCTAGTATCGTAGAGATGACATTTTATTCCACCCTATGAAAGTGCCAACGTGTTTCGAGATCAGGCCAGTGTCGCTGATCTCTCATCAGGGCTGTTTTATTCTTTGTATCTGTAAGATGCAAAGAAAATATTTTACTCATCACTCTCAAAACCGAACTTCTTTTAAGGCAATGGGCTGAGAAAGAAAATTGCTACATACCAAACTTGGTTGTAAGTAGAGCAGGGCATTAAGGCGTAAAGGATTTCAAACCAAATATTCCTAAACTTGGCCAGGCAGGACAATCTACAAGAAATTTGAAGATTTTTTTTGCATTGGTGAATCTAACCAGCTCGTGGTTTCAATACTAAGGCGTCACCCAGTGCTACATAAAGCATACCTTGCTTTTGTCGACTGCCGCCAACCGGCGTTCTTATATATAATCCACCACCATGAAGGGAGGCTCCTAAAACAATAGTGACAAATGTTTTAGTGGTGGGGCTGTTGATTGCAATGTTCACATAGTGCATGCATTATTAAAATACCAGGAAAGGCAGGAATCATTTCACCTGCCTTAATGATGTATTTTTATTCCCTTTTTAATTTTTGGAAATGTGCTCTCAATTTGCCCGGCTGTGTTAGCAAAAAAACAAAAAAGCGAGTGTAAGCGCTTGTAGACAAAAGTATGACCATTCAAACAGATTATAAGCGTGAAATAGACAGGAAACATGTCCTGGCATTTACCTGCTCGAAAACAACAGCACACCGCTGGTGTGAACAAAGTTTTCTCACAAGAGATGGCTGCCCAAGCACTTCCTGTATTTAAAGCCCACCTCCAAAAAAGGTATGATGGGACTTGTAGTTTATAGATTAAGGCAAGCATGCATTTGACTTAGAGTAGGCTGTGCTCAGAGTGATAAGGCTTTCTGAGGATGGAAAGTAAGGAAAGGTTCATGTGAAAGTAAAGGAGAAACAACAATTGGAAGTTTTAAGTCAAGGTCAATTTCTACAGGAATACAGAGATGGACAAAACATTCTATGTAGAGCGTTGTGGAACAGTATGCTAGTGTTTCTTTGCGCACAGAATAATTAGCAGTAGAGGGAGAACTGCATCAGCAGGGCTGTCTTCCTCCATTCAGTGATCATGGGCATCACTGTAGAAAAAAGTCTATGGAAACATGCCATCTTTCATTCTGAAATGTCTTCTCCAAATCTTCACAGGCCCTCAGGTCCCTCTACAAGTCTACATGCTTCTCCCTACATTTTGTTATTTTTTTCACTTCTTTCAAGTGCCCTTACTCCTCATACAGCTTACATGCCAATTGTCCCCACTGCTCCTTTCATCCCGATGCCCCTGTTGAGCCTCCTGTCAAATTTTCATGGACTACATGCCCTTGATGACAGAACACTGTGTCAAACTACTTGTTTTACAACTGCCCCAATGACACCCGAACATCCCAGATACTCATGCAGCTCTCACACCACCTTGCCCATCACCCTCCTGACATAAAGCCCTTATCGTCCGACTCATCTAACTTTATTTTAGATATATCATGGAGGTTGCCATTTTAGATCATGGTGGTTGCCATTTTAGATCATGCTGGTCGCCAACATTTTACAATTGATGCAGAATCACTGCAATGTCTGCAATTTGACGCAGATGTTATCTGACTTTATCTTTCTAAGAACTGTGAAAGGGTCAGGTCATTCGACTGATGACATAGATATTACATTGATGCGACATCAGTCTGGGTAAAGTGTCTACTTATCACCATGTCTAGATCAAATAAGAACAAATACAAACATATTGTCGAAATAGTGTAGTCTGAATTGACGTTCTCTTATGTGAGATCTTCCGATTTCTGATAAGATTTAGTACATAAGTACTACCCAGATTATCACCTGAGATTCTCCAAGAAGATAGTCTCACCTGCTACCAGCGCACTTCAAAGATACTACATGTCGCTCAATACTGATAAAGGCAAGTCCCAGTTGAAGGCTGCTACCACAGCACGTGTGTGACCTTTGTAGGGCACACTGCCTTCACACATCCACTAATAACAACATTCTTTGCTGTCAACAAGGTATGCAGTGTGCCACTTCTCCCTAAAAACTTTAGGCTGCAAATTGCTCTGCTTTCCTTTTTTAAAATAATTATTTATTGAATTTTGTTCCACAACAAACAAAGTAGGAGTATGAAAGTCAAGTCATCACATGGTACACATATCTGAACTTCACAGCATGGCCAAATTAGTATTTTAGTAAATGTAAATGTAAATGTGTTTTGATTTATATAGCGCACTTTAACCCAGGGGTCCCAAGGCGCTTGCTTAGGGAACCCGTCCTGGTATTCCCCTGTGAGATATCCCGGCCGGGTATCCACAAGGCGAAAGCCAGGCATCCCGCCGTGAGGGGCCGTAGTGGAGATTAAGCAAGCTATTGCCCAGAGTCGCAGAGTGTGACCCCGTGAGTCGAGAATTGTCGACTCCATGGAATTTTTGAGCCCGAGACCCGCCGAGGCGGGGAATTGAACCCTGGTCCACGGCCGATCTCAGCTAACTGTATGACATCTTCCTTTTAAACATATCTCTTACACTTTAGGTCATACAACACATTCAATAACGTCACATCAGGTAAAGGCAACAAATATTCAGTGAGTGGGCTCCATATGTCTTTTGGTCATGACAATACTGGCAGGGGCATAGTAGCAAGAACCTTGTTAAAATTATCGCCATTTGAGCTGCAGGAAACTGCTGCTAAAACAGCGATAATGGGCTTGCTAATATGCGTTATAGAATTCCAATAGAAGCCCAGGTTGGATGTCCTGGCTGCGAGGTAGAGAAGGATCTTCCCCCCGTTCTGGTCTTGTAGGTGCGTGAAATGGTAGCCAGATAGAGGTCGGCTGATCGTGGGTTTCTCTTGGGTGCGTAAAAGGAGGGGTGCTTGTTTAGGTATGCTGGTTCAATGTTGTGGAGGGCCTTGTATGCGTGCATGTATTGTTAAATCAAATATATTCTCTTATTAGCAGTGCCAAGTGGGTGGTGGGATTGTGTACATATAGTACCATGTTTTTTGCATAAAATGATATGCTACCTGGTCTCAGCCAGAATTGCAGCGCCAATTGGCATGCCTCTGTCGTATCTTTTCACGCTAGAGGCTCAAGTACAATGGTAAACAACAGTGGGGACAGTAGACAGCCTTGTTGCGTCTGGATAGTGGATGGTTCTGAAGAGTAGCCATTTACCCTCACTGTAGCAAACCAGTTTAGTATAGAGGAGATGTATCCATTGGACAAAGTATTAGGGCATGCCCATCCGTTGTAATATTGTAAACATAAATGACAATCAATAGAGTTGAAAGCTTTAGCAGCATCTAACAGCACTGGTGCTGCTTCCGTTGTGGATTTCAACTGATAACATAGCGCGAAGATAGTGTACAAGTTGTGTGTTGGGGAGCGAGTGGGTATAAAACCCGATTGATCTGGTTGTACCATGTTCTGTAACAGTGGTTGAATTCTGGAGGCAAGGATTTTTGCCAGAATTTCAGTGTCAATATTTATTCATGAAAGTGGTCTATAGGATCCACACTGTTCTGGTTGTTTGTCTGTTCTGAGTAATGTAGTAAGTAGGACTTTATGTAGGGAGAGGGGTAGGACCTCTTTCTTGTATGCTTCAGCATACATTTTGTGCAAATAAGGTGCTGACAAGTCTCTTAACTTTTATAGAATTCGGCCATTACATTGTCCGTTCCTGGTCCTCTTGCGTTCATTTGTGAGGTGCTCATTTTTTAATGTAGTCCATGGCTGCATGTGGAGTCATGAAGATTTTGTATGCTCCACTGTGATCTATTGTCAGAAATCTCATCTGCATTTACCGCAGGAGTAAGAGGAGGTCACAATGCTCAGTCCAAACTTCCCTCTCAATCTAGACGTCCCAACAGAGGTCAAACAACCCCAACTGAAGTGGAAGAGGGGAAGTGAAGAGAAAAGAGAGGCCATCCGCTGATGACTGTGCTGCAGGAGTTGTGGCTTTCAAGACACATTTATGCTCTCCCTGAGGGAAGGAACAAAAGGTGCATCAAAAATAACGTAACAGGGGAGGAGCTTCGCGGGCTACCTAGATGGCCGCGTGAGCTCGGAGCTCCGAAGACCCTCCGATCCTCCGAATTAATCCTGTTATCTATCCTGTCCCACACTAGTGGGAATCTGTCACGGTGCTGTTGCTGATGCGGGACCCGTTCTGATCGAAGATCCGGGTTTCCTACGCGGAGTTACACCGTGTTGAGGGTTGGGGCGGACGACGCCATAATAGACTGGCACTACGTGGTCGACGGCGGTGCTTCTACGCGGTGGCAGTCCGAGGAGGTGGTAACTGCCCCGTTCTGCGCTGGCGATCAGGCCAGATCACCCAGCGGATTGACGTGCTGGAGAGGCGGTGGAGGCGATTACTGATTTTTGCCGCCTGGAGGCTGCAGAGGCGGCTGGTTCCTATTCCGGACTGTGATAACCCCGTCGCCCAACATGGCGGGCAGAGGTGACCCAGACAAAGGGAAGCCCAGGGTCAGCAGAAAACCTTCCCTTTCGCTGCCCACTATCTCTGAACGCTTCACCCTTCCGAAGGGATCGCCTGGAGCCTCAGGCCGTATTAAAGATACGCAGCGCGATGTGTCGCCGGACGACTCTGAACCCACCCTCCGGGATGTCATGGGAGCCATTGCGGGCATCAAGGCCGAAATGCATAAACAGCATGAAGTGTTAACGCATAAGGTCGACACGTTGGCGATTGAAGTCAACCTCATCAGGGCCGACCTATGCAAAACTAATGACAGAGTCAAGTCGCTCGACATAAAGACGTTGAGTTTGACTACTGATGTGACCGACCTGCAGTCGGAGATTCGAGACCTGAAGGCCACGAACATGTTGTTTGCCCGCAGGCTCGATGATTTTGAAGGACGGGCAAGGCGCCAGAACGTCCGTATCATAGGTGTGCCGGAGGGCGCCGAAGAAGATGCTGCCGATCTCTTTGTTGAGAATCTTGTGCTGAAACACCTAGCTCCTGGTGGACTGAGCAAGTTCTTTTCGGTGGAGCGGGCGCACCGACTACCTGGTGGCCAACCGAAACTGGGAGCATCTCCGCGCCCCATCATTGCCAGAGTTTTCAATTTCAGGGACCGGGACGCGATCCTGCAGGCCTCGAGGAAAGGTGGTCCGTTAAAATTCCAGAATGCTGATGTAAACTTTTTCCCCGACTTCACTCAAGCGGTGCAGAAACTCCGGCAACGTTTTATGGGCGTCAAGCGAAGGCTGAGGGAGATGGGGATGAAATACTCTATGTTATTCCCGGCGAAACTTCAGAACATGGCGGCCGGGCGATGTTCTTCGACATGCCGGAGGCTGCTGGGGACTGGCTGGACACCTTGCCCCAACGACGGAGTGCCCCCGAGGATCAGTCGGAGGGGGCGTCGGGCGGACCTGACTTTCAGGAGTGAACGATTTTTCCCGGACTTCCTTCGGTAGATGGACCCGCACATGCAATCAGTCACGGACTATTGTCTTTTTATTATTGCTCTTCTCAGGATTGGGGGATACCGGGGGGGATAGGATGTCTCCTTTCTCCTCGGGGGGCTTTCCGTAGAGTCGTTTTTGGGGCGACAGGCACACTGCTAGTTGGGGGGCTTTTTAGTCTAATGCAGGGGTGCAGGTTGGGGGGTGGTTGGTTTGAATGTTTTCTTCGTGTTTCTCTTTTTTCCTTCTTCTTAAGGCAAGGTGACAATTCTCCTGATTATTATGTAGCGGTGGCTGTTTTCTGGGGGCAGGGGGAGGGCCTGTGCTTTGATGATGGGGGTAAGACGCTAAATGTACTGAGTTGGAATGTGAATGGGCTGGGGGATCGCATAAAACGTGGGGTGGTATTGCAAATGTTTAAAAGGTGTGTACCCGATGTCATATTGTTACAAGAGACGCATCTCATTGGTAATACGTGCCAAGCACTTAATAGGAAAGGGTTTAAGATGGTGGCTCACTCGGAGTTCTCTTCGGGGTCCGGAGGGGTGGGGATTATGGTGCGCATGTCTCTCCCATTGGAGGTGGAGACTAGTGTGATTGACGATAGAGGCCGTTACGTTGCCGTCACGGGTAGATGGGAGGGGCGTACCCTAGTTTTGGTTTCTGTTTATGTCCCCCCTGGCTTGCAATCGACGACCTTTCAGGATCTTGGGGGCGCCATTTTGGGCCTGCCAGAGGGATTGCTCATAGTTGGCAGAGACTTTAATGCAGTTGTGTTGGGTACCCTTGATCGTTTTCCATCCAGAGATCTTCGCGGTGCACAATCTTGGCTCCCAGACTTCCTAAGTACCATGGGGCTCATTGACTGTTGGAGACTTCTCCATCCCGCCCAGCTGCAATATTCCTTTCATTCGGGTGCGCACGGAAGCCTCTCCAGGATTGATTATATTTTGGCTCCGGCAGTCCAGGCTTCGGCCGCCTCCGGGGCCCGCCTGATGGCCAGAGACATATCGGACCACTCCCCGGTCTGGGTGTCATTTGATTTTGGTATCATGGCAGCCTCTAGAGTAGCACCGGTCTATCCCTGGTATTTTTGTAACCCCAAAACTCGTGACCTCCTAGCTAAAGCCATTGACCTGTACTTCTCCGAGAATACGGGCTCGGTGACGTCGGCCTTGTCCCTATGGGAGGCCTTCAAAACCGTCCTGAGGGGAGAGGCCTTCTCCTTGATAGCCGAGGTGCGCAGGCGCAGGGATGAGGATGTGGTGCGGTTGGAGTCAGAAATTGAGGACCTTGATTCTCAACTGGAAGCAGACACGACACCTGCTCTGTTACATGCCCTCTCCTTAAAGCAGTCGGAATACCGGACCACTGCCACTGACGCTGCCAAGGCGATTGGCAGAGAACAACAAGGGAGGATTTACGACACAGGGGACAAGGCAGGAAAGCTTATTGCTTGGCTGGATCGTAAGGAGATGGCCTCCCGTGTGGTGCCCGAGGTGTTGGGTGACGACGGGGTGGTTGTTACTGACCGCAGCGCTAGAGTTTCGGCCTTTGCCGACTACTTCGAGTCCGTCTATACGTCAGTTTCTACCTCGACTGAGTCGGACTCGGCCTCTTTCCTAGATGGGATTGAGCTTCTTTGCCTGTCGGACACCGAGCGTGATGACATGGATAGGGGCATAACGGCGGACGAAGTGGCGCTTGCGATATGCTCCTTGCGTTCTGGTAAAGCTCCCGGCCCCAACGGGCTTCCGTTGGAGCTTTATAAGATTAAGGCTGATACCATTGCTGTACCATTGCGACGTATGTTCCTGGAGGCTCGTGAGGCTGGCGACCTCCTGTTGGATCAGCGATTGGCTACTATTGTGGTTATTCACAAGGAGGGGAAGCCTAGGGACCTTTGTAGGTCGTACCGCCTGATTTCCCTGTTAAACGCTGAACCCAAAATTCTGGCTAAACTATTGGCCAACCGGCTGGTGGGTGTAATCGCGGATCTGGTCCACCCGGACCAATCGGGATTTATACCCCATCGCAACACCGCTCTCAACCTTAGGAGGCTTCACGCGGTCATGGTGCGTGTTGGCAAACTCTGTGAGCCGACCGTCTTGGCATCACTGGACGCAACAATGGCGTTTGATTCCCTCGAATGGAATTACCTGTGGGCGGTGTTGTCTAAGTTTGGGTTCGGCCCCAACTTTATTAGTTGGGTTAGGCTTCTCTGGCCTTCACCGCTGGCCAATGTAACGGTCAACGACCGTGTATCAGCTTCCTTTGCCTTGCGCAGGGGTACCAGACAGGGCTGTCTGCTGTCACCGCTTCTTTTTGCTTTGGCGCTTGAGCCGCTCGCTGCCTGGATACGCACCCACCCAGACATCTGTGGGATTAAGTGGTCGGCGGGCTTTGAGGAACGCGTGTCATTGTACGCGGACGATATCCTGCTCTACCTTACCTCCCCTTGCCGGTCCCTGATTGTGGCCTTTGATGTGCTGGGTACTTTTGAAGGGTATTCGGGCCTAGTTATTAACTGGTCGAAATCCTACCTCTACGTGCTTAGTGGAGAGACCCCACGTCTTCCTAGGGGCTGTGCTATACAGGTTGCGCTGCAGGGATTCAAGTACCTGGGTATCTATATATCAACTGATGCCCGGGCACGATACTCTAATAATTTGCTTCCCCCTCTTGCGCGCCTTCGGCGCAATGTGGAGGGCTGGAAAAGGCTGCCGCTGTCCCTGCTTGGCTGCGCGGCATTGTTTAAGATGATGTCCCTGCCAAGATTCTTATACGCGCTCCAGAACACGCAGGACCCCGTCCCTTCCAAATATTTTAAGGAAGTTGAAGGTCTGCAGCGGACCCTCTTGTGGGAGGGCAGGCCGCGTATTGCTGTGGTCAAGCTGACGATCCCATGGTATGATGGCGGTATTGCTCTGCCGGATATCCGTAGGTACTACTGGGCCTCTCAACTTGCCGCTCTTAACCATGGCTTTTATGGACCGGTTGATAGCCCGGGTTATGCCATGGATCGTTGGCTCCTGAATGATGGGAAGTATTACAGAGTGCTATATTCAAGATCTCTGGATGGAAGAATGACTGGTCCCACCAAGACTGCTGTGCACATTTGGAGGGCCATCACGAAAGCACTGGGGTGGAAGGGTAGACTTACTATGGCCACTCCAATCTACAACTCTGACTTGTTGGGTAGGTTGTGGCACACGAAGGGGTTTGACTGGTGGGACCTCATTGGAATCTCCAGGGTATCTGATATGATGGCTAAGGGGGAGATAAAGTCTTTTGATGCTCTGCAAACTGAATTTCAGCTGGGAACTACAGAGTATTTCAGATACGCCCAATTGTGACATGCCCTTGCGGCTGCACTGCCGGTTGGAGAGAAGATCCCCGAATCGTCCCCGCTGGAGGATAGGGTGCTGGACGGCCATATGCCGGACAGTGCCATTTCCCTGATTTACAAAAAGTTGATAAATGTTCGCACGGATCTTTTGTTGGGTGTGAGAGACCAGTGGGTGCGTGATGGAATTGAGCTGGATGATGAGGACTGGCAGTGTGCGGTGTCTTCCCCTAAAGAAATGGCAATTTCGGCTAGATTACATCTGGTTCAGTTGAAGATCCTCCACAGAGTTTATGTGACTGGCCCCAGGTTGATTCATATGGGGCTCTCGGTGGACGGTCTTTGTAGGCGTGGATGTGGAGAACTAGCCACATTCTTACATATCATCTGGGAGTGCCATGTTATAGCTTTGTATTGGGAATGTGTGCATGCAGTGATGCGTGAGGTGACTGGGCTAGACCTGCCTGCGGAGGCCCGGCGCTGCTTGTTAAATGTGTGGGGTCCAACGGACTACAATAATGCCCAAACCCACTGGGTCACTCTGGGTAACATGGTGGCTAAGCGGGATATCACTCAGAAGTGGGGGGCCCCAACTCCCCCCTCCGTGGAACAGTGGAAGACCAACATGGATTGGTGCATGCTCCGTGAGAAGACTGTATATGTGGCCCGGGGAAAGCCCAGGAGGTGGAGAGTGGTTTGGGGGGCTTGGAACGAATATAGGGGTGACCTTTGTATACCTCCCGATGCTGACCCGATAGAGGTTCGTCTTTCTCCCTAGCCCTTCCTTCCACCCAACCATTCATTCAATTGACATCCTGACTTTCTTCCCCCCCCCCCCATTCTTGCTTGCTTTTACCAGTATGGTTACTCTAGGGAGCCGTTTGGCCCTGCCCGCCTCCCGGAATTATGTGTTGCCGCTTCAGTACTGTTCCTTGCCAATTCATTTCCTTTAGTGTCTCTTTTCCATTAGTATTCTTTTAGGTTATTGCATTTATATTATAAAATTAAACCTGACTTGTTCCTTTGATTTGATTTGTGCGCACCTTTCATCCGTTCTCTACAATGCTGCCTAGCCTCAGGGATGTAAGGCTGAATAGCTGTGTGCTTGGATTTTCAATAAAGGTTTTCCAAAAAAAAATTTAAAAAAATAACGTAACAAGCGGTTGAGATACTGTTCCTATCATAAAGCAAAGAGGACAGAACGGTGGACGAAACAAGGGAGAATCCTAAGTATTATTACTTGGTGCCCTCACACATTCCTGGGGATGTCATGCTTCACCATTGGGCATGCTCCTCATAGGACCGGCGCTGCAATGCCCTATGGGCCCAATGAAGGGTCGCTTTGGTGGAGATCTTTTTATTTCTTGCTGTTTGATGATAGGTGCCATTAGACTGTGGTCATCATGCCGGGGGCTCCCTAGTGCCCGTCAAGTTGCTCTGCTTTCCATGACATCTCTATGTGGCGCAAAGAAGTAGTATGTTATATTTTAAATGACATTTTAACCATGTTAGAAATGTTCATTTTAATCTTGTTACTTACAACGTGCCTTATTGTTTAGTTGTTTTAGATAAACTGAGAAACAGGTTATTCTTGTCATAATAAATGCTTTTTATGTAAAGTGTCTACTCTTCTTATTAAAGTGTGTTTGTGAAACTGCGAATAACAAAATAGATGTGTTTCTGTAACCACGGTGCCCCTGGCTCTTTTATAGGGATTGTTGGTAATCCAGACGCAATCACACAATATGCATTGGTTAAGGTTCTGCACGGCTACAATAACCTGCCTTTCACAATCAGTGCTCGTGCATTGAACTGTGTTCACTTGTGTCACCCATGGGTGGAAAAGCAACCTTGTAGAACTATGCTAAAGTTTGTGCAACACTCCTTTCACATTATAAAAGTCCTAGTGCCATGCTTCAAACCCCAAGTTCAAACATCACTGTGACAATTCCAACACAGTACTGTCAGGTGGCCTGTAGCGGGAATTCCGTTCTCCTACAGAACTGTGCATAGAGACCTGGAAGCTCGGTGAATTAGGATGGCCCAAAACTCACCTCAGTACCCAAAATCCCCTTACCGAGCTAGCTACAGTGTCTCATTGGTCATAACAAACTCCCAATGCTTAGACAGACCAGAACATGAACTTAGAATACCTCAGGAATCGTGGAACACATGAACACTCTTTCGTTATATAATCATCACAAACCAGAAGGTGGAGTAAAAGAGGACACATGCATGTTTGAAATATTTATTTACTAATGCAAGGTTCTCAAAGGCAGTATCTTTTTTTTCTATTTTTTTTTGTCCTCATATTTGCCACCAGATGGAATGACTCTAGATGGAAACTTTCAACTCTGCCAACATAATACCTTACTGTGCGCCCTGGAATATTTTATTTTATGTTTAGCTTTCGAGAAGTCTCCCAGAGGTAGGTTTTCTACTAGTCCAACTCCCCTGATCGATGTCTCTGCACCTTGTCTTGGGGAGGACCAGACCACAAACCCCTGGCATAATCATTGGACATTTGTTGTCTAACTGTCCGACCATTTTATCAACGGAGCCCAAATCGTTACCGCCTCTTCTCCTCCACACAAGAGATCCATTTTACTAATAGCCATGATGTTCTTTAGGCAGTCTGCAAACCTAGGGGAGGGTTGAAGATTTCCATTCTCTACAAATCTCTCTTCTGGCAATAACAATCACATAGAATATAAACTGGGTGATACTGTCTCTAGTATTATATTCCTCTAGCAGACCCATAAAGATCAGTCTGGGGCTACAGGTAATTGTTCTAACCAGTACCTTCTCTAAAAAGATGCAGACCGATAACCAGTAGTTTTTAATCTCAATACAGTCTGCAAAAATATGTAAATCATCTGCCTCTGTGTGTTTACATCTGGGGCAGAAGTGTGGTGTTCCGGATATTTTTGAGAGCTTGGAGAGGGTCCAATAGACCCTGTGTGCCGTGTAAAGATGGTTTCTTCGGAGGTTAGCAGGTTTTACTGTTTTTTGAGATATTACAAATGAATCTAACCAGGCCTCCGATTGTTTCTCTGGATCCTCACCTATTACATCTCCCCAGAGTTTCGAGATCTCTGCCTCCTGCCTATCCTTTGCCCCAATTAGTATATTATACCATGCTGAGACCTCACCCTTCCAACCTTCTTGTCTATTCGCTAAGTCTAACAATTTGCATCCCTCTGTGTCTGACACCCAGTTTTGGCTTCCCCACCATGATGATAGTTGATAGTATTTAAACCTCGCGAGGGACCCTCCTGTCATATTAGATATAGATATCCAATCTAATATTTCTTGATTGACCTGGAGATCTCCCCATCGTTTTAAACCAGCCTCTCTCAGGGGGAGGGAGAGTCGATCTAATAGACATTCCGGTGTTCCGGGGGAGTCCCAGATTGGTGCCAAAAAGTTATAGTAGGGGATTTTCCAAATTTTGCAGGCTGTTTGCCATAATTTTAACCATTGAAAACAATGGGGTGAACCCAATAAATCAATAGGACCTGGGTAAATGTATATATATAAAGAAAGTGGTCCTAGACACAATTTTTAAACACGGCTAGTGATGTGAGTATTACTTCTTCACAGTCAACAAATAGTCAGACTTAATCTGAACACACAAACACATGGAGATGTATTGGTTAGCTAATTCAGCTATAAATGCAAAAAATGCAAAAAATGCAAGAAACCCAACACAACAGTATCACAACAAATTCTACTGCAGTTTATTTACAATTTCATAAAATTTCAGCAAGAAGAAAAGGAAAGGAGGAGGTTGGTGCTCAGGTGAAGGAAGGTGTAAGTAAAGGTTTTAGAGTGATTCAGTGCAACAAAGAGAATATTTTTACATTGCACATGTAAAGCCTACCCATTCACAGTCTATATACAATATTATACAGGGGGACAGGGAGGGACTGGTGTAGGCTTTAAAGAGAAATGGGGGGATCGTCGACGTTTCGACCCTGGCGCAATAAGGGAAAGTCACGACCTCTGCTGCGGGTCTTCTTCAGGACGGTTGGGGGGACAGGGGACGGGGAAGCACCTGTAATGGTAAGTATAAATATATTTTACAATTTATTATGTAGGGTTCCAGTCTAAAAGAAGTTAAAAGGAGTGTTGGGTACATTACCAAAAGAAATTGAACGGGTGTAGCAATTCCAGATCAGTTGGGCGATACACCTATGAGAAGTAAAGACAAACCGGGAGACTGTTAGCCCATCTCCAAAGGCACAGTCATCCCAAGGTGTCAAAAAAGGAGGTGTGCAATAAGGTTAAGACTCACCTCTGACTGAGAAATTCTGCTCAGACTGAGAGTTCAGTTGAGAAAAAGTTGGTACACAAAGGGCAGTCGAATTCAATCGTGCTGCATAAGGGAAAAAGGAACCAGTCAGTCCCATAGTACAATTTAACGCCCAGCAGTTAACTCTCATACGTGAAAAACACTCACCCTAGTCCGGTAGCGCGATGGACATTATACCGGTGGTAGAGGGCGAGGAAGAACTAGGTTAAGTTCAAGCAGACCTGTGTTGAAACAAACAACCAGGTATGAACCCAATGTAGTGAATTACCGCCAATACACAGGCATAATGCTAAACAATAGCGTTAGAGAATGCCCATACAGTCGATTTAAGGAAAGGGCATCTGCATTTGGTATAATACAAGATGACCTGTATTGCAACGAATATCCAGGTCAGAGTCCAATGTTAAAAATTGCCGCCGATAGTAAGACATAATGTTAAGCAATCGCACTCAAAAGTGCAGATACAGTTGGTTTAAAGAAAAGGCATCCGCATTGGATCAATGCCAAAATTAAAACTGTTACCTCAATTTTTTAAACGTTATCCCCAATAATTCAAAAAGGGGGCATAAAGTAAGATAGCTCGAAGTACAATCCGGCAGCTCCCGACTCTCGCAACCGGCACAAACCACGTGATAGGGCACCACCAATCCCATATAAGAAGGCGCGTGAAGCTAAACGAGGGACTCGGGCTTAATGAAAGTCAAAGAGGGACTACAGAGTTCTAAACGCGAGTAAGCATAAACGAGGGACTGAATCCGATTGGGACATTGACGTTAATACATAGGGGCTGATACCAAGCTAGATTTCGAAACTGATCGCCATGTTGATTGAATTTTAAACCCCAAATGTACACTTGAGGCTATAATATTTTGACATATTTCATGGGTAAAAATTAATACATTTTGACAGCAATTTTGTCTGCAAACATTTCATGAATTACAAAAACGAAAACAGTTGGAACAATAAAAATACAATAATGTACACAAAGAGCACAATACAAACAACAGTACAAATCAAGTACATTTTCATGGGGATAAAATGTTATAGCTGCTGTTAAAGCCCATTAGTAATGGATTACAATTACCATGGGATGAGGATCTTGAAAAATGGCAGCAGGGCAGAAAAACCCTCACCACGGATAGACACGAGTCACAAATGGAAAAAGGTCAGCCAATTGGCAAAAGTGCCATTTGTCTCATGACTTCCTCTTGTTCATTCAAACCCCTATTCACAGTATCGAAGAAATGCATCCACCTGCATTCACGGATGCTGATCGATTGAGCCAGATTACCTCCCCTAGGATTGGGATTGACTTTCTCAATTACACACCATCTAAGACTTTCAGGTGTGTGGTTGAATCTGACAAAATGATCAACAAGGGGGGCTCCCTGTACCTTACACCGGACCCTGCTGCAGTGTTGCAGGATGCGGGTTTTCACCTTCTGGATAGTTTGCCCTATGTACATAAAGCCACAGGGGCAAAAGATGGAATATATTACCCCCATGGTATTACAATTGGTGTGATTTTGTAGGGTGTGAGTGTAGTCATTATACGTGCATTCCTTGACTTCCAAGGCCATGTCACAGGCCTTACAGGATCCACATTTAAAATGGCCTACAACAGTGGGGAGATTCCATAATGTGGTCTGATTCTCCGCATTTTTCTTCTGCAACATAGAATGCACAACATAATCTCTCACGCTCTTTCCTTTACGGAAGGCATGCATAGGGGGGTCCGGCAGACCTGTCTCTTCTGCTACCAGGTGCCAATGGTTGTTAATAATCCTTTTGATCTCCGTACTCCTGGTGTTAAACGTAGTGACACATATCAACCTCTCATCCTCAGTCTCCTTCCTTATTTTGGGTTCTAACAATACCTCTCTGTGACAGAACCATGCTCTTTTTCGAGCCTTTTTTACCAGGCTCCTTGGGTAACCCCTCTCAACTAATCGGGTCATCAAGATAGTAGACTCAGTAAAATAGTCCACTTTGCAGCTGCAATTTCTCCGCAATCTCAGGAACTGTCCATAAGGGAGATTGTCCCTGAGATTGCGGGGATGGTGGCTGGAATATCTCAACAGAGTATTTCTCTCTGTCGGTTTTCGAAACAAGGTGGTATGTAGAACACCCTGTTCCTCCTTAATAGTAATGTCCAGGAAATTTATAGCTTGGTTGCTACACTCCATGGTGAACTGGATGTTAGCATCTCTCCCGTTTAGCCAGTTATGGAAAATGAGTAGATCGCTCTTCGAGCCCTTCCACATAAGCAGGACGTCGTCGATGTAACGACGCCATAGAAGGATGTTACCTCTATGTGGGTTGTTGTCACAAAGAACCAAATTGTGTTCAAAATGATCCATGTAGATCACTGCCAAGTTTGGGGCGAAACTGGCCCCCATGGCTACGCCATTTATCTGCATGAAGTAATCTCCATCAAAAATAAAGAAATTACGTTTCATAGCGATCTCTAAAAGGTCTATTATGAATTTGGTAGGAACTCGGTGTGGCCTAATTCTGTCTTCCAATACAGTTCTTATCACCTCCAGGGCAGCATGTTGTGGAATATTGGTATACAAGAAGGTGATATCCATAGTTACCAATAGTTCTTCAGTGGGATTAAATACTTTCTCATCTACCAACTTGATCACCTGCATAGTATCCCTAAGATAACAGGCTGTATTCTCTGCAATGGGTTTGATGAAGATGTCTATAAATTTACACAGTGGTTCAAGGATTGAGCCGCACCCAGACACAACAGGTCTCCCAGGTGGATTATGGAGCCTTTTGTGTACCTTGGGCAAGGTATAGATCGTTGGTAGACGAGGGTGTGTATTATTAAGGTACTCATGTTCCTGTTTAGTGATAAATCCCTCACCGAGAGCATTATCTGTGACCTTTTTGATGGCCGCGGCAATGTCCTTGGTGGGATTGGCTGATAGTTTCATATAGTTTTCAGCCACCGATAGTTGATTACAGATTTCTTTTGTATAATCGTCCCTGTTCTGAATTACAATTGCCCCGCCTTTGTCACTATGTCTTGATTTAGTTTCAAATTTTGGAGCGCAGTCCTTTCCTGTTTAGAGACATTATATTTCACATATTTCTTGTCCCTCAGTAATTTGTTTATATCACTCATAACAATTTGCTCATATGCTAAAACCTTGTGTGGCATCATCTGAGCGGGTGGTGTAAAGGTAGAGGGTGGTCTCAAACCTGTATTACTAAATACCGGCTGGTGTGGTATTTTGTTAAAGAAATGTTTCAAACGGACTTTCCGGAAGAACTGGTGAAGCTCCAATTTTAGATTGAAACTATTTGGCAAATTTGTCGGGACAAAAGATAAACCTTTCTCCAAGATTTTTTGTTCATCATTAGTCAGAGCATGATTGGAAAGGTTGATCAGAGGGCTAGTTTGGTTGGTCAGGGCGTTGGGCTTTACCACCTGTAATGTTGTTTGCGAGTTTGGATTTCGCCATGTGATTCCTGTCGGAATTGGACCTGTTTCCCAGAGCGAGTCCGCCCCTGATTCCAATTCGTTTGCCCTCTGCCCTGGTTCCAGTTGGTTCGACCACGTCCCCTGGGACGACCCCAGGGGCGGCCTCTGCCACGCTGTTCTTCCCATGGGTCCTGCTCTAAAAAATCAGATTGGGGGTCTTGCTGTGCAGATGTACTAGTAGACGGTTGCTCAGAGTCCGACCCACTACTGACAGAGGAATTGGAGAATTGGAGAATGTATTATACCTCCTAAACCCTCCTCTACCCCTGGTGCTGTATCTCCCCTGGGATTCCTGATTGTAGTAACCCTCTGCTAGATACGGGTAGACAGCTTTCTTATCAAAGAATTTGATATCCTTGGACAACTTGTCCAACTTGGTGGATTGCGTAAAGATATCAAACTCCTTCAAGGTTACTTCCAGTCGCTCAAGGGCTTCCTTAGCATTAAGTAAAGCCGAGTCTTCTGTAATCTCCTTTTTTAGATCTCCTATTTCTTTAATTAGACGCTCAACCTCTTCCAAAGCAGTCTCCACCCCCAAGACCATCCAATGTCTAGAACAGTTGTTTGAGATGAAGCTGAACTTGCCCTTAAACTTAGGGTTATCTACAAAGATCGCAGGCTCGTTGCGAACCTGCAAACCTATTGGTATAACATTTGCTTGTAGATATTGGGTGAGGGAGTGTCCGTGTAGTCTCGTTCTGATGAGCTTCTTTTCGAGTCTTTCTAGTTTGTTAACCTTATCACTTAAGGTTGAGTCGATTGGAGTTGTTATGCGACCCAGGAAACTACCACTACCCTGTTTGTCTATAAGGTTTTTAATGTAGTCTTCGCTATAGGTCAATGTCTCGTTCTCTGACATATCCTGACAGATATACACACATACAAAGAAATACAAACAATTCAAAAAAACAAAGACAACCCTCGCAGGAATCCCTGCTCAAGAGATCATTGAAAACAATGGGGTGAACCCAATAAATCAATAGGACCTGGGTAAATGTATATATAAAGAAAGTGGTCCTAGACACAATTTTTAAACACGGCTAGTGATGTGAGTATTACTTCTTCACAGTCAACAAATAGTCAGACTTAATCTGAACACACAAACACATGGAGATGTATTGGTTAGCTAATTCAGCTATAAATGCAAAAAATGCAAAAAATGCAAGAAACCCAACACAACAGTATCACAACAAATTCTACTGCAGTTTATTTACAATTTCATAAAATTTCAGCAAGAAGAAAAGGAAAGGAGGAGGTTGGTGCTCAGGTGAAGGAAGGTGTAAGTAAAGGTTTTAGAGTGATTCAGTGCAACAAAGAGAATATTTTTACATTGCACATGTAAAGCCTACCCATTCACAGTCTATATACAATATTATACAGGGGGACAGGGAGGGACTGGTGTAGGCTTTAAAGAGAAATGGGGGGATCGTCGACGTTTCGACCCTGGCGCAATAAGGGAAAGTCACGACCTCTGCTGCGGATCTTCTTCAGGACGGTTGGGGGGCAGCATCTATTGCCACGATGGTAAGTAGCAATCCCTTTATTTCGGCGTAATCAATTGCACCGATGACCTGAAAGGTCAACTCATTCAGTTGTCGTCCTGGAATAAAACCCCTTTGGTCAGGGTGAATGACAGTTTTAATGACTTTGGATAGTTTCTCGGCCAGAATCCCAGAAAATATTTTAAGGTCCGAATTTTTTTTTTTTCACAACAAGTTTATTGACAAAGACGAGCATATGTAATAAGATGGACCCCCACAATCGGGATGGCACCATCAGACATTCCGATACAATCGAGAAAATAGAATTGAGTATTCAGTCAAGAATCATTGCAACACAAGGTTATAAGAAACGATCATCTCCGTCTTTATCATCAAATTACCCACTCTCCCCCAACTCCCAAATCCCTCCCCTGGATCCCACCCTAACCCTATGCATGTGTGTATAGACGGTGTCGATGAAAATTCTTAAAGTGGCAAGTGTATGTGTGGGGGGAACGGGGCCGTCCGGCCACAGGGAGTTAAAGATCTTCCTCTGGTTCTACCGGGGGGTCCAGCGACAGGCCCCTGTAGTCCGCCCATCTCTTCCATATCTTAAAGTGCTTACGGGGGCACCCTCGGGCTTCAAAGATCGGTCATTCCAGACCCATGCAGAAGTCTATGCCAGCCTTCCACGCACTCAGGGGGGGGGGGTCTCACATCCTTCCATACTCGGGCTAGGTCTCTCTTGGCCACCACCAGCCCCAGGAGGAGCAGGTGTCTCTTGTACATATTGCCACCAACCCCCTCCAGAATATGCAGCAGACCCAGACGGTGGGTACGAGGGAGGGTCCAGCCCAACACCTCCGATAGGCAGTCCCACACACCTCTCCAGAAGCCAACCAATCTAGGACACGACCACATCGTGTGGAGCAACGTACCCCTCTCCACCCCACATCTCAGACAGTCTGGGGACTCTATCAGTCCCGCCTTCCACAAACGCTCGCGAGTATAGTAGGCTCTGTGCAGGATTTTAAATTGGATGAGTCGGAATCGGACGGCAATGGCCGCGCCCCTCGGGGATTCCAAGGCCTCTCACCAATCATCTTCATCCAGCTGACCAATGTCCATCTCCCAGGCCGCCTTCAGCGGGAGGAGGGTGGAGGAGCAATGGATGACCATTGTCTGGTAAATGCGTGAAACTTTTTTATCTCCAAGATCGCCCATGAATACCTTAGCTTCAATCGGGCTGAAGTCAGGGAGGGAGTCAACGTTGGTGAGACTGGGCAGCAGCGCATGCCGGAATTGCAAATATCGAAAAAATTGAGATTGGGGCATATCAAACTCGGTGCGAAGGGCCTGAAAGGATTTGAGGGTTGTGCCGGACAGTACATGGCCTAATTGCGAAATACCAATCGCGTCCCAACCATCAAAACCTGATAGCTTAGACAGTTCTGGTAGCAAGCCGTTACGCCACAAGGGCGTCTCCGCGGTCAGTCTGCCCCACCAGCCCATGCATCGCAGGGCCTGCCGCCACACCGCAAAAACGAGTTGTGTAACCCTCGGCAATGATCGACGCAACCGGGGTGAGTAGAGGATGGTGTGGAGCGAGTTGTCGCCCATCAAGGCACGTTCCAGGGCGTAGGCTGGGTCTTCACCATTGCTATACCACCAGTCGTTCAGAATGAGGAGGTGCGCGGCTTGATAGTAGGACTGCAGATCCGACGTGGCCAAACCCTCACAGTAAGTGGACAAAAAGCACATACGTAACGCAACCCTGGTGGCACCTCCGGCCCACAGGAAGCGGCCCAGCAGAGAGTTGACCTGTCTAAACCATTGAGGTGGGATAGGATATGGGTGGTTCTGCAACTGATACAATAGGCGTGGTAGCGCCACCATCTTAAAAATAGCAGAGCGGCCAAAGATGGACAGGGGCATCCGAGACCAAGTCTTAACGTCCGACTGCACCCTCTCCCAGACTGGTATGAGATTATGGTCCCAAGCAGTGTCTGCCGAGGCCGAGAGAAAGACGCCTAGATATTTCAGCCCGGTCGTAGCCACCCGCAGCCCTGAGGCCCAGGGGTCCGCCAAGGCGCTCCCTCCTAGTACCCACAATGTGGATTTATGAAGGTTCAGATATAGGCCCGAGGCCTCCCCAAACTGTTGCATCACCTCCAGGACACGTGGGCCCGAGCGCTGCAAGTCGGTAAGGAAAAAGAGGACGTCATCCGCATACAGGGCTATTTTGTCTGACAGGGTGGCAGTCCATTGAAAGCCCCGTATCAGCGCATCCTGGCGCACTCTGGCAGCTAGGGGCTCCATGGCCAGTGCGAACAAATAGGGGGAAAGAGGGCAACCCTGTCTGGTCCCGCGGCCGATGTGGAACGTTTCGGACACAGCCCCGGCGACCCGCACCGAGGCCGTGATGTCTGTATAAAGGAGCCGGACGTATGATAGAAAGACTGGGCCCAGGTTGAGGCAGCGCAGCAAGGCAAACAGGTACGACCAGCTGACAGAGTCAAAGGCCTTGTTAATGTCGGCCAGCAGCAGCGCTGCCCGGTCCCCCAGGGTCCCAACAGCGTCAATCGCCACCTGAGCACGACGGATATTATGTCGCGTTGCCCTGTGTGGCATAAAACCTGCCTGATCAGGATGAACCAGGTCGGTGATATGAGGAGCTAGGCGGTTCGCCAGGGCCTTTGCCAAAATCTTGGCCTCCACATTAATCAAAGAGATGGGCCTATATGAGTCATGACTGTCTGGTGGTCTGCCCGGCTTCAGGAAGACCACTATTTCGGCATGCCGCCAATCCGGGGGCAGCACCCCTTGGGTACGCGCCGCTTCCAGCGCCCGGCGATAATGAGATCCAAGCTGAACATGAAATTTCTTGAAAAATTCGCTAGGGTAGCCATTTGGGCCGGGGGCCTTGCCAGTATTAAGTTGCCCCAGTGCATCTCCCAACTCCTCAGCTGTGAGGGGAGCATCCAGGGCCGTCCTAGTCTCATCAGATATCGGCACGGGCGGCAGCTCCTCAAGGAATCGGGCCAAGTCGTCATCCGACAACCGGTCACGCGGGGCATATTGGGTGGAGTAGTACATGGCAAAGCTCGTAGCTAATTCATGCGGGTCGGTCATAACCTCCCCACCACCATTTGTGAGACCAGGCAGTAGGAGGGGTTGGAAGTGTTGTTGGCACAATCTATGCAGCATGGAGCAGGACTTGTCCCCCCATTGATATATCCTACTTCTGGTGGCCAGCCACGCCTGCTTGGCCTCATCCATCAGGAGGGATCCGTAGGTTTGCTGTGCCTGTAGAAGCAGACGTAACCCGATTTCATCACCCCCCTCACGGCTTTCTCGCTCCAGAGCCGTTACCCGTACAGCCGCCTCTGTAACCTGCTCTTGACGCTTCCGACGGGCCGCCGAGCACCATGCAATATCTGCCCCTCGTATGGTAGGCTTCATGGCCTCCCACACCATCCCTACATCAGCGCCCTCCACTAGATTTTCCCGCCAGAAATGGTCAATAGTTTCACGTAAGTGATTAGCATATGCCGGCTGAAGGAGATGCCACGAGGACATCCTCCATCGAAACGGCTGTCTTTTCCGGAGGAGTTCCAGTCCAATCGAGACGGGGGAATGGTCGGACAGGCCCCTTGGTAAGATGTCCGTGCTCTTCACCCTGCACAAACATTCCCTAGGCACAAATATACAATCAAGCCTCGAGAAGGAGCCGTGTACAGCCGAGACATAGGTAAAGTCCCGGGCTGTGGGGTGCATATGTCGCCACACATCTACCCAGCCCAATCCCTCACTCATTGCACGCAATCTGGAGGGCGAAGGGGAGGGGGGCGGGATATCAGATCCCCCTTGGCGCCTCTGGCGATCCACGCTTACATTCATCACATCATTCCAATCTCCCCCAATCACTGCTAAGGATCCTGAGATGTCCTCCCATACAGCAAACAGCCTCTCGGCTAAGGCCCACTGGAGTGGGGGGGGGGGCGTAAACACTGCCAAACACCACCGATTCTGCACCCACCATGCCCTTAATAAACAGGTAACGACCCTGAGGATCTACCCACTGCTTCTCGTGGATATAAGCCACCCTGCGGTGAATCAATATGGCGACTCTCCTGGACCCCCTGGAAAACCCGGCATGGAAAACCTGTTGATATCCAAATCTCTGTAGGCCCAGAGCCTTTGTGCCCATCATGTGTGTTTCTTGAAGTAAAAGGACATCTGCAGCTTCATTCTTCCCCCAGCGTAACACAGCCCCACGTTTGATTTTATCTAAAAGCCCCCTGACATTCCACGTAATCACTCGTATAGCATCTTCTGGAAGTCTATGAGTCGGTTCAGCCATGGTCCATTAAGATCCACCACCCGAGCCTTCCACTCCCGCGCCACCCACCACACGCCATATGGAACATCATTGCAACACACACATGCATAGCCCTGTCAACCCCAAGGACAACAGTCCCCAACACCACGGTCCCGCAACCCCAAACAGTCCCCATCCCCAACTCAGCGGCCCTAACTCCGACCGCCCACATCCCGCCACCCCCAACCCTATACCTCAAAGAACCTTGAAGTACCTGTCGCGGCATGGGTGGTCCCGAGACCAGAACGTAGGGCCCGGGCCCACCCATACCAATGGATCCCAACATCCCCAAACGAAACAGGAAGCTTACTCCCCCTCCCACATTGTCTCTCTCTCTAGAGGGAGAGTGGTAGCCACCATCACGCAGTCCCCGACCCCCCACCCCACAGCCCCATTCTCAATTAGAGGACAGAAGAAGTACTGCCCCAGGGCGGCAGCAGTGCCGGGCAGTCATTGAGGCCCAGACGACTCGATGAGTCCAACCAGAAGTCACAGCAGTGACAGTAGAAAGGGAGAGGCAGGGCCTCGGAATCTTCAGTGGTCTGTCCCAGATTGTTCGGAGTCCTCGGTTCTGCCACTGGTCTGTGTGCCATCAACCGAGGCCGCACGTCTGCGTGATTTGGATCGCTTGGCCCGACCCTTCTTCTTCGACGTCTGATCTTGCTGAGCCCGTGGTGAGCCCTCTGGAGAGCCCGGATTGAGCCCCGGTTGCGAGTTCGGTCTAATCCGCACCGTTTCATCCGTCCATTTGAAGAGGTCTTCCGGCGTATCAAAAAACAATGTCCGTGATTGAAAAATCACCCTCAGGCGTGCCGGATACAACAGGGAATATTGGAGCTTAAGACCCCTCAATTTTGCTTTGGCGGCCATGAAGGAATGACGCTGCTGTTGCACAAGTTTGGTATAGTCAGGGAAAATCATTATCTTATGATTTTCATATAGGAGGGCGTCCCTGATTCTAGCTTCCCTCAACACAGCATCCCTGTCATGGTAATTTAGTAGTCTGGCGATCACCGCCCTAGGCCGCTCGCCCTCAGGTGGCCTCTGCGTCAGGGCGCGATGAGCTCTCTCGATAATGAAGCAAGCAGACAGCGTCCCTGGGGGCATCCACGATTCCAGCCACTGTGTGAGGAAGTGCTCCATGTTGCCCTTCTCACAGCGCTCCGGAAAGCCAACAAAGCGAAGGTTGTTGCGGCGTGCCCGCCCTTCGGCATCCTCCACCCGGAGCGCCGTGATCCGCTGCGCTGATTCCATCGCCGCCATTCTCTTTTTAAGGGTAGTTACATCTTCCTCTACCACCGTTACCCTGGATTCGGTTTCTGTAATGCGCGCCACTGCGTTCCTCAGGTCTTGGCGTAATAAGGTTACATCCGCGCCTACTGCCCCGATCTTGGCGTCTAGCATGTCTCTCGATTGGGTGATGGCCGCCATAAGGGCTGCATTGTCTGGCCCCCCTCCAGGCGGAGCACCCCCGGATGAGCCAGCGCCCCCACTGGGCCCGGTGAATTTGTCGATAGTTACTTGCTTGGCGGGGCCACCACCTCCCCTGGTCATGACTACGGAGGGCCAAAAAGAAAAAGAAAGGGGGGGGGGGCCCTCAAGATGGAAGGAGGCGCGGAACCACGACCGCTCTTGCTAAGGTCTATGGAGGGCAAGGGAAGACAACGTCCGGCCCCGGGGCTGGTCCCGGTGGGTCCGTCCCGAAGCAGCCCAATGACTCGGTCAGGACGTGGCCGGCCCCAGTGACCGCCAAGGAGCAGGGTCACCTCCGAGCAGCAGCCCCCCCCAGAAGGGTGGATAGTTATAATGTACGTTGCGCCAGAGCGCTGGCGTCTCCCTCGGTCTGGGGGGGGGGGCACTACTCACGGTTGCTGCCAGCTTCCCCGCAGTCCATCTACGTCGATGGTCTATCGCCGCCGTCCAGGAGTATCAGGGCGCCCGACCTCCGTCTCGTCTGCAGGTTCCGGCCAGCACTGGGCCGCGAAAACTGAGGCCCCGGCTGCGCCCGGGCCACCAGGCCTCTCCAGTCGATCTCGGTCGTCCACTGCCCCGGCTCCTCCTTCGCGTAGGACTGGGCCCCCGGCAGAGGGAGCACAGAGACTCCCCCGCGTTCCCAGCCCCTTGGGTCTCCGGGCGTCACGGCCGTCACCAGGCCCGGCGACGCACTACTCCCCGGCCGGGGAGCGCCAAAATCGAGGTCCCGGCTGCACCTCCGCCCTCTAGGCCGCACTCTGCACCTCGCGGCTCCGTCCCGTTCCGGGACGCCGGACCTCCGCTGGGCACACCGGAGGAGTCCTGGTGTTCTCGGCAATCACCGCCCCGTTGTGGCTGTGGGTTCTGGGGTCGGGGACCAGGATAACAGGAAGGATTAATGGCGGGCCGGCGGGAGCTCTAACAAGCTGCGACCGCCATCTCCGCTTGCGTAGCCACCTTAAGGTCCGAATTTTAAAGAGATATAGGTCTATATGACTCTATGTTCTTTGGGTCTTTGTTTAGTTTTGCTATTAAAGTGATGCTGGCCTCGAACCAGGATGGTGGAATATCCCCTCTTTGATGATAGATATTGTTAAAGAGGGACAGTAAGTGTGGGATAATCTCATCCTCATAATCTTTGTAAATCTCCGTTGGCAGGCCATCTGGGCCTGGGGCTTTATTCCTACTCATCTTTTTTAACTGAGCTCTAATTTCCCCCTCAGTAATGTCTCTCGACAAGGTCTTTTTATCTTCTTCATTCAATTGGGGTAGTGCCCTTTGGTTCCACCACTTCTCCAAGTCTTCTATTCCAACCTTGATACTTTCCCGATATAACTCTTCCATAAATCCTCTGGCTTCATCCCTGATCTCTTCTTCCTTAATTAGTCCTTTGGATCAAGGTATCAATATTATTTCTGGTCCTGTCTGCTCTGGCCTTCCACGCCAAAAGTGCCCCGCACCTCTCTCCATATTCAAAGTTTTTTAATTTACTGATTTCCCATCTGTCATGAATCTGTTCATCGGCTCTAGCTTTGAGACTCAACTGTAACCCTAAAAGCTCCTTTTCTAATTCTGGAATCTTCTCCCTTTCCTCCAAGGCTGCATGCTGGAGCTCCAGCTCTTTCTTTTTGATAGAATTCAGTTCTTTAATTTCTATGTCTTTTATCTCTTTTCTTTTTAGTCTCATGTGAAATCCCAATAAACCTCTAAGGAATGCCTTGAATGATTCCCAGACAATCTGTTCTAGTGCTGAGCCCACATGAAATAAAAAATGTTCCCTTATACTATTTCTGATTTTTACTCGAATATTATCATCTAAGAGAATAGTTCTATCTAAGGTCCATCTACGCTCGATGGCAATATTTGCAAAGTTGATGTTAAGTTGTACTACTGAGTGATCAGAGAGGCCGACTGGAATGTGAGTAACAGAAATCAGGACTGATTCCAAAGAATGATCTACCAAGAATAAGTCAATTCTCGAAAATTGTTTATATTTTTTGCTGTAGAAGGAATATTCTCTAAGGTTGCCGTTCTTGGTTCTCCAAGCATCCAGCAAGTTATGCTCTTTCATTATATTTTTAAGAATAGAGAGGGATTTCTTAGGCAGAATATATTTTGCTCTAAAGGTTCGATCCAATTGAGTATCTAGAATAAGATTAAAGTCCCCCCCCGAGAATCAAAGGTGCCCTATTAGAAATTAAGACCCTCTCAAGTTTACCCAGGAAAGTTTCATTATCCTCGTTCGGGCCATAATACACTGCAAGAGTATATGGTGAGCCAACAATTAAGATCTCGGCTACCAACCACCTCCCTGTCTGATCTGTTTCCCATCTCTGTACTTTAATACTCTTATTTGCTCTAATAATTATTGCAACTCCTCTGGATATTCCCGTTTGCCTTGAGCATAAGATGTCCTGTACCCATTGTCTTTTCTCAAAAACCTTCTTGCACTCTTTTTCCTCGATATGGGTCTCCTGAAGTAAATATATACTAGCTTCGAGATTCTTTAAAAAGTCACATATCCTCTGTTGTTTCCTAAAACTTCCTATTCCGTTAAGATTCCAGGATATCATTTTACTGCTTGTATGGAGGTTTACTGCCATAGCCAGATTTTACTCTCCCAGTTAAACTCTAGGTTAATATCTAGATGACTAAATATGTGTTTATATGTCTGTATTTGTCTGTGTTTATGGATGATAGTTTTAGAGTTTCTGTATATGAATGAGGACTTTTTTCTTCCCCCCCCTCCCCCCACACCCCTCCCCCCAAGGAACCCTCCCTTCTTCTTGGGCGTTTATCCTGCCCCTGTGGAGCTCTCTACCTTACCGCGCCCAATCTATCTATCTAATCCCTTGTCCTGTTAGCTACATCTGCTATTATCAAAGTGAGTTGGTGAATCAGTGTAAATTAATGTAGTTTAGTACTTCCCTTTTTCCCAAAATCCCCTTACCGAGCTAGCTACAGTGTCTCATTGGTCATAACAAACTCCCAATGCTTAGACAGACCAGAACATGAACTTAGAATACCTCAGGAATCGTGGAATGAATTTGAATTTGAATTTGAATTTAAAATATTTATTAAGCGCAGCATTCACCAGCGGTTTCTTGGCGCTATGGAGGGCAGGGTACCAATGGGGGAGAGTGACCACCGTACCAAGGACTGGTGGACCTAGGGAGTAGTGAGAGCATATCACAAAGGAAAGGCCTGTTTAAAAAGAAAGGTTTTGAGGTCTTTCCGAAAAGGAAGATAATGTGTTGCCAGTCTTAGGTGGTCCGGTAAAGAGTTCCAAAAGGTGGGTGCCAACGTAGAAAAGTTCGCCCCACCCCACTTTTTGCGCTTAAATCGGGGGACCACCAACAAAGACTGGGAAGAAGAGCGAAGCTCTCGGGTGGGGGTATACTCCCTGATCATGGAAGAAATGAAGGCGGGAGCCGAGCCCCGCCGTGCGTGAAAAACCATGCAACCCAACTTAAACAAGGCCCTCTCTTTAACAGGCAACCAATGGAGTGCCTTAAGAATAGGAGTGCAGTGATGCGAACGAGAAAGGCCATGAATAAGTCGGGCTGCCTGGTTTTGAACCAACTGAAGTTTCCGTAGACTATACGCTGGAATGCCATTATACAGGGCATTTGCGTAGTCCAGCCGGGAGACGACAAGAGCGGACATAATCAACTTAAGTGCCAAAGGAGAAAAAAAACGAGAAACAGTGCGAATTGTGCGAAGAGTGAGAAAGCAAGAAGAAACAACATGACTAACTTGTGAGTGAAGAGTGAGTTGATTATTGAGTTTAACACCTAATGTCTTGACTGAAGCAGAAGGAGAAGGAGAGGGCCCAAAAGAAGAAGGCCAAATAGAGAGTTCCAGGGACTGGAGCAACCACCCGTGAGGACCAACTCGGTCTTGTCCGGGTTCAACTTTAGGTGGTTGTGGTTCATCCAGTCCCTGATGAAAACCATAACTGACTGAAAATTAGAAATAGAATGAGGAGAGGAAGAAAGATTAAAGATAAGCTGGAGGTCATCCGCATAGTTGAAAACGGTGACCTCCAGCTGCTGATGAGCAAAAATCAAAGGACAGATATAGAGATTAAACAAGAGAGGGGAAAGAGAAGAACCCTGAGGGACACCACAAGTGACAGGTAATAAGGTAGCCGAAAAGTCTCCCAGCCGGACCGCCTGGGTGCGGTCCCTTAAAAAGGAGGAGAGCCAGACCAAGGCCGAGCCCCCAATTCCCGCCGCTCCGACACGGGACAGCAAGATGGAATGGTCCACCGTGTCGAAAGCGGCGGAGAGGTCGAGGAGCACCAGGGCCTGATGATGGTTTTGGTCTGCTCCCTCCCTAAGATTGTTAAGGACCGACATCACAACGGACTCAGTGGAGTGTCTAGGTCGGAATCCTGCTTGTCGGGGCGCTGAGGTTCCGTGATAATTGTAAGTGATGTTTTTGACTCGCACTAATATGGTCGAGTCTGATATCTATGAACCGCAAATAACGAGTTTAGTGGATATGTGCAGTTTCGCTGTGCTAACCTAAACCGTTCGTTTGTTACGTGGGTTTTTCTATCTGTACCCATGGGTTCCATCTTAGATACGGCATCCATTTTGTCTCTTGCCCTCAAGTAGCCAGCGAACAGACGTTGTCCGCTTCGCGACCCTGGGACTCCCAAGATACTTGCGGAAGCCACATGTCCTTTGAAACTGTCTTTATGATGAGGGGGATGATACTGTAAGGCAGATGGCCCCGCTCGAGGCTCATCTTGCCGTGCCGGTCTATTGTCTCAGCCGTGCATCTCATTAGGCACGTCCCTTTGGTGCCTGTAGCTCGCGTTTCCTGATACCTCCCTTTTTACACCCTTTCCAATCCCCCACTGTCTCCACCTTCCTCCACACCTGTCCTTGTTCCTTCTTCGACCTGTTTTACGGCTGATTGGAATGTACTAATGGTGGGAAGATGGGTTTTTACAGTTGGGAACCGCCAAATGTTTCCGCACTTATGTTCCGGACCTTGTGTGTATCAAAGTGACCAAAACGACCCCTCTGGGGGATAACTATGGGAACCAAGCCATAAACCTTTGTGTACCATGTAAACCTATGGGTAAATTGTGTATAAAAGGAGCGATCCACAGAACCAATTTGAAGCAGTCTCCACAAGTAGCACATGTTGTACTTGCCGTGATTTCTGTGTTCCCTGCAGTAAATAAAGCTTGAATCTTTGACGCCAAAGGAAGTGTCCCGTGTCTCTGTCACTTGTACGCCGGAGCAGGTTACCCACGAAGGTTTCAGGTGTTGTTCCCTGGCACCGCTGGGTCTTAAATAACCCAGTCCTTCAGTTGGCGCCCAACGTGGGGCTACATCAGTGGTACCGGTCCAAGCCCGACGATCGTGAGGAACTTCGTGTGAAATCTCCGAGGGAAGGTGCACTCCGCTTCATCGATCCTGTTGTCGAAATAAGTGGCCCGAAGACTTTTCCCCGCGAAGATTCCCGCCTCCTGACGGCTGCAACGGACTGCTGCCCTGACTGTAGACCTGTTTTGGCGCCTGGCGTAGACCTTGGTATAGCGAGACGATTGACGGGCCTTCCTGGTGACGCCATCGATCTTTGAGTTAAGTATTTGTGGGTCGCTCCCAGTGTTCTTGGTTGTGGTTCTTAGTTGTTGCATGGTTCCATTGCATTTGTGGTTCTTGGTACTTTATTGTGATATTTGACGACTGCAGACGCCAAAAACCGAGGGTTTTCGCTCTTTGCTGGGACTTGGTAAATCCCGTAGCCCTTGAAGTTTGTGAAACTCGGCTAGTGTGCAAGATGCCTGGTCGTAGTACTTTGTTTAGTTGTTTCAGACGTTGTGGCACGGATTCCCGACTGGAGGACTCGTGTCCGATACCTCCGGTTGGAACTCCCACTTATGAACTGTACAGTAAGCACGGATTGGGCCCGATTACTTTTAATGATTATTGGATTCAGTATACTAAGAAGGATGGTGTCCTTAGTTGGCCACCTCATGGTAGCTTCGAGACTCCAATCTTAGATAATCTAGAGGTTAAATTATTTGCGAAAAAGTCAAGGCCGGCCATGTTTGATGCCTTTCGGTTGTGGCGTAAAGAAGCCCGACAGAAAGAAATCAGACAGACTAAACAAAATCAGAGAGATGGTGTTGCTACCATTGTAAAGAAAGCAGAGCAGTTTCAGCGTGATAAGGAGGATAAGGAAAAGGAAGTGTTCGATAGGCTACAGCGTATGTCCATAGATAAATGCTATCCTGCTTTGCCTACGGAGTCGGATAAGAAGGAAGAACCAGTTGAGGATCCTTTAATGTCTTATCTTCTGAAGTCACCTCCTCCATATGTACAGGGTACCGCAGCTCCTGTGGTTCCCCCTGTACCTATTCTTCCACCTATTCCTCAGCCTGTTCCTCAACCTGCACCTGTTCTTCCGACTGTTCCTGCTCCTTTGTCTGTTGCTATCCCTACTGCTCCTCCACTTCCACATACTCCTGCTCCCGCTACTGCTCCTGTTTTGTTAACTCCTGTTGTTGCCTCTGTTTCTACCTCTTCCCTTGTCAGTCCTGTGTCCTATACTTTTCCCTCTGTCCGTAGTCGTACTTCTCCTGTTGCGGCTAACTTCTTTCATTCTCTCGGACCTGTTCTTGGGTCCGCTGGTTCAGATGGTCCTCAGAGACGTAGTCAGCTTCCCGGTAATAGGGAACGCGCTTCGTTATATAATATGGCGATGGGTTGGATGACACATCCTCTTAGAAATCCACCACGTGTTGTACTCAATACGTTCTGTCAATTCAATATACCAACCCAAAGATTTGTGTTCGAAGAAATGTGTAAGGTCCTTCGTGATCAGATATTTGCCGATGCACCTGACGAGGTGCTGTCCGCTTTGTCCGATCTACAGCTCCAGTTCTCGAATGGACTGATAGTGGATACCAACGTTCGACGTGCTGTTGAGCGGTTGCTATCTTTCCGTCCCACTCCTATACCTCAAGCCTTGTTTGTCGAGGATGTTGAAAGGCAGCCAGATGAGTCTGGTCAATTTCCTATGCGCGAAGTTCCACCGGTATGGATGCCAGGTAATCCTGCAGCTGCTCCACCGATCTTGCCATATTTCCAGAGAGTGTGGATACACCTCCCATGGAAACGTTCAGAGGTGTTACAGGTGAAGCAATCATTGCCTGACCCTCGCAAAAATCCTACAGGGTACTACAAGGAATTATCGCAGCTCGTAGATGCTACGATAATGAACCTTGCTGATATCGATATGCTGTTCGGCAATGTCGTACCGCAACCAGTATGGGCTAAAATCCGTCAGGAAAATCATCCGAATGAACTAGGTGGTGATTGGGCTGCCATTGTAGCGGCAGATGGTCGACAAACTGGTGGTGCTAAACCCGAGCAGTTGATTGCTGCTCTTCCTCAACGAATAATTACGCTAATGAAAACTCTTATGCCAGCTATGAGGGTGAATTGGGACAAATTGTCGGCTTGTAAACAGAAGAAGGACGAGAGTGTCTCCGACTTCTTTACGAGATTCGAGGAGGCATTCATCGACCATAGTGGTCAGGATATGGGTACTGAGGGTGGCCAACGGTTGTTTGTGGATAAATTTGTCTCTAACTTATTGCCCGATTTGAGCAATAAATTGAAGAATTCAGAAAGTGCATGGGCCGTTTCTACCTCAGCTCAGATATTGGCCACAGCACAATATTATGAGAATAGAGAGAAAGAAGAGAATGACCGCGCTGATAAAAAGACAAAAGAACTTAAAACTAAAGTGTTGTTACAACAAGCGTATCCTCCACGTTCGAATCAGAATGCTTCGCAACAAAATAGATCGCAGTCGCAATCTAATCGACCACAATCTAGAAATGACTCCTCTTCCCAAAGATCCTCTTTAGGGTACAATCAGTGTGCCTATTGTAGACAGGAGGGTCATATAAAATTCAATTGTCCTGTTTTGACCGACCGTAATAGTGGTAATTCATCTAGAGGAGGTCGTGGTGGTTCCCAACAGACATCACGCGGTAGGGGTCGTGGTGCTCAAAATGATCGTTCAGATAACCAATCGAATTCTAATAACTGTTTTGATCAACGTGGATCATCGCAAGGACGATCTGCGCAGTACAATGTAGATGATTATTACGTCGATCAGGGAACTGACGACGGTAATTACTAGGACAGCCATAGACAAGGAGAGGGAGTGGTATCAGTTCCGGTTGATCAGAGAGGGCCTTACGTCGCAGTTGCTACATCGGGCGTCGTTGAGCCTTTTCTGTTGGACACTGGTGCAGCGAAAAGTTCTATTATGTATTTGAAACTCCCTGGCGCACCTTTGTCTGGCTTAACAAATGTTTCCGTTGGTTTTTCTGGCGCCCCCGTTAGCAATCCAGTTTCACGCCCTTTGCCTCTTACGATTGGGCCATGTGAGCTTGAAGCTCCGTTGATTTTGACTACTGGTTGTGGTGAAAATCTCTTGGGTCTGGATTTGCTAAAACGTTTGTATGCAACTCTATATTGTTCTCCTGCGGGTGTAAAGCTTACGTTGGGAGAGAAGGTTGTCTCTCCTATGTACTTGTCTCTTGATAAGCTTCCACCGGAATTGAGCTCCCTTCCTGCATCTTTGTGGGCAACAGGTCCCAATGATGTGGGCCTGCTTGACATCTCCCCTTATGTTGTTCAGTTGAAATCCAATGTGCGATTGCCACGTATTCCCCAGTATCGTATTTCTCTTGATGGTGAACGAGCACTGTTAGCGATCATCTATGATTTGATCGACAAAGACGTTATTGAAGAGACTCGGGGAAACGTGTGCAACAGCCCTGTACTGCCTATTTTAAAACGTACTGCTCCTTCGAAACCACCTGTCTATCGTTTTGTCATCGATTTACGGGAGGTTAATAAAATTGTGATTCCTCAGTTCCCTGTTGTGCCTGACATCACGGCGCTACTGACTCTGATTCCAGCATCTGCGTCTTGGTTTTCGGTGATCGATCTGAAGAATGCGTTCTTCAGCATCCCGATCGCAGAGGAGAGCAGAGACCTTTTCGGTTTCTCTCTTGGTGGGCGCAGCTTCCGGTTTAAACGCGCTCCTCAAGGCTACTGTGAGAGTCCATCGATTTACAGCCAAGCCTTGAAGGGTCAACTGGATGCGTTCATGTTGCCGGCTGGTGCGGCCTTAATCCAATATGTCGACGACTTATTGGTAGCTGCAGATACTCAGGACATTTGCAAAATTGCTACGGTGTCGTTGCTGCAACACCTCTGCGAGTTAAATCACAAGGTGTCACCTTCTAAACTCCAATATTGTTGTCAAGAAGTAACCTATCTAGGTCACTTATTGTCAAAGGAGGGAAGGCGGTTGACCCCAGAAAGAATTGCAGCAATTGCGCGAATGACTGTGCCAGCAACACAAAGAGATGTGCGTGCCTTTCTAGGTATCACGTCGTACTGCAGGCAATGGATTCCAAATTTTTCATTGCTAGCGAAACCATTGGTGGCTCTTACGTGCAAGGATGTTTCTACTCCTTTACCATGGACGGAAGAATGTCAGAAAAGTTTTTCTGAACTGCGTGACTCATTGTGCTCGGCTCCTGTGTTAGGTACTCCTGACTACAGTAAGCCATTCACGTTATATGTTCACGAGAGGGAAGGTTGTGCTTTGAGTGTCTTAACGCAACCTTTTGGTGGTAAGCAACGTCCATGTGCATATTTTTCCTCGACCTTGGACCCGGTAGCTAGAGCGTTGCCGAGTTGTCTGAGAGCAACAGCGGCAGCGGCGGTGTCCATTCGACAATCAGCAGGATTGGTCATGGATAATATGCTTACGGTGATGGTTCCGCATGCAGTCGACACTCTTTTAAATCGTACGAAAACTCAGCACTTGACAAGTGCGAGGTTGTCCGGATACGAGTTGACGCTTCTGGCAAGTCATATTCAGATAAAACGTTGCAATGTTTTGAATCCGGCAACCTTGTTACCCATTAGTACAGAGTCAGATGAAATAGCAGCCCATGACTGCTATTTGCGAACAGAGGAGGAAACAAAAGGTCGAGTGGACCTTAAAAACACTCCTTTAGAAGATCCAGATGGAACACTGTATGTAGATGGTTCGTGTTTTAAATTGCCGAACGGTGATGTGACCACTGCGTATGCTGTTGTAACTTTGAGTACTGTTGTGGAAGCTGCGAGATTGAATCAGAATTCTGCCCAGGCTGCGGAGCTGATTGCTTTAACTAGAGCGTGTGTGTTAGCAAAAGATAAACGTGTGAATGTGTATACTGACAGTCAGTATGCATTTGGCGTCGCTCATAGCTTTGGACGATTGTGGAGAGAGAGAGGTTTTCTGACATCGCATGGTACGGAGATTCAGCATGGCCAGCTTGTGAATGATCTTTTGGATGCACTTACGTTGCCTAAGCAGGTAGCGATTGTTAAATGTAGTGCACATCGTAAGGTGACGGATGATGTTGGTCGTGGTAATGCGTTTGCGGATGAGACTGCTAAGGAGACTGCCCGGAACCTTAGCACTCGAATGTATGTGACGAGTTCAGTTAGGTGGCCTACAGAGTCGAGTATGTGTGAAGACACTATTGAGAGCGTGAAGGCGATACAAAATGAGGCCACTGATACTGAAAAGAAGAAATGGAATGAAAGTACGGGAAAGTTGGATGTGAATGGTTGTTGGATTGATTTGTCGGAACAGAGAAGATGGATGTTACCAGATGCGTATGTGCTGGCTGTTGTGACAATGGCACATGGGTTAGCACATATTAGCGTGAAAGGTATTTGCAAGTTGTTGTCTCCTGTGTGGAAGAATGATGGTATCATGAAATGTGCTGAACGATTGGTTAAGAACTGTATGGTATGTATGTTATACAATCCTGGTAAGGGAACCCCAACTCCTCCTGGTAGTTTTGCTCCCCCTTCGTGTCCCTTTGAGGTGATTCAATTAGACTTCATCCATATGGAGCGATGCAATAACCTGAAATACGTTTTAGTTGTGGTTTGCGCGTTCTCCCGATGGATTGAAGCCTATCCTCTCAAGGACAACACTGCTTTGTCAACAGCAAAAATCCTACTGAAGGAATACTTTCCTCGGTATGGAATGCCTCGGGTCGTGTGGTCTGATAACGGAAGTGAGTTTGTGGGGAGTGTGATGAGGAGTGTGTGCAAAGGCCTTGGAATTAATCAAAAATTCCACAGCGCCAATCATCCCCAGTCAGCTGGTTTGGTTGAAGGGTATAATGGCACCCTTAAACTAAAACTAGCCAAGATTCAGGCTATGACTGGTCTTTCGTGGCCTGACGCTTTACCCTTAGCCTTATTGTCAACAAGGGCAACCGTACACTCCCGAGTAGGGCTCAGTCCCTATGAAATAGTGTTCGGTCGTCCTGCAAATGTTTGGGGGGTCCCTAGACCGGGTGTGTTCTGTGATCTTGAGTATCCGATGTTGATTGATTATCTACATGACTTGACTGCTAAACTGAGGTTAATTCACCAACAGGTTTACGAAGCATTGCCGACGCAGACGGAGGGTCCAGGCCACCAGCTCCAGCCTGGAGACTGGGTGGTTACCAGAAATTTTTCTCGGAAGAAGAACTTGGAGCCCAGGTTCACCGGACCCTACCAGGTCCTCCTTGCCACGAGAACTGCTGTTCGTCTTGAGGGACGGAAAAACTGGGTGCACGCCACCCATACGAAGAAAGTCCCTATTCCGTTGCCGGCAGACTCGTGGGTGAGGAGAGGCATTGCATCAACTGAAACCGAAGGGTTGTCGGCGTTTGTTCCTTTCAGCGACGCACAACCTGTTGGAGAATCCTCAGTGCAGCAGGAAGACACTGTTGAACATTTGTCATCAAAAGTCTCAAGACCAGAACATTCAACTGATCAACAGAACGCTGTCTCTTCAACGGATCCTTTGTTTGACGAGCAGACACGTTCTGGGAAAACTCGATACTTTTTGCGATCCCGCACTAAAGACTAGTAAAAAGATCCTGTTCTGTCCCTTGACAACTGCATTATCCCGTTTTCCACGATCAGTCTGAACACCTGTATCATTGTAATTATTCTTGTATATATTGAAGGTTTTTTCCTACGTATTTTTGCCTCCACAGCTGAGAGACATTGCATATATATATATCATAAATAAAGGCCGTAGGGCCGCGCGCGTACTTCTTTCTGGTTAGTAGGTCTTGACGCTAGGTTAAAGACCGTCGGTTCCTGGGAACTCCTGGGAATTGACTACTGCTACACAGAACGAAGTGCGTCAAGAAACATTGCGGACGGTCATAGGGGATGGCGTTTTCAAAGCTGATGGATGTGGAAAGAGCACAGGCACAAAGATTTGAGCTGCAGCGACTTAGTCGTACGAAATGTTTTATGTTTCAGATATTTGTATTGTTTTTGATTGTTTCTGCATTTTTGGTGGGTGGGGTGTACTATATGATGTCGTACTACTTACCTTCTGCCATACCTACACTTATTCCTACTTCTGACTCTAAATTCACCTCTACAGCGTCTCCTCATTCCTTCCATATCTTACCCGAACACGAGCAGGCTAGACGTGCAGAATTTCGTAACAATTCCTTTATTCAGCTTCTTCACCAGCACCAGTTAGTGGTTAACACTACTAATTGTTGGGTGTGTGGGTTAATGCCACATACCACAGATAAGGGAATTCCATATTTGGTTTTACCGTATAGTTCCCAGGGTTCTGCTCGAGCATTCCAAACAATGTTCCGAAGCGCACTAGGTTTACACCCCATTCGAGAACCACGTTCTCCCTACTCTGGCCCTGGCTCGTATCAGAAGCCTTTGTCTATAGCGATAGAGGATTTAGATAGCGATATCTATGATCCCTCGCTTATTCCTGAAGAAGAGGTACAAGCCTATAGGGTCCTGAGTAGAGGCGAGTATAGTGTGTTCACTAGTGAAAAACAGCTTAAAAGCTCACCCCCGATATGGGTCGTACCCCACATTGGTAATTTTTGTCTCATAGGTCGTGGCCGAAGATCGAAAGCCCGACTTGGAGAGAGTGCTTGCACTGAAAATTACATATTGCCGATGGTCTCGTCCCCTGTGTTTCTGGCTGCCAAGGGTACATACTTTATCTGCCATGATCGTGCGTATGCATGGTTGCCCTTCGACTTTGTGGGCTCATGTTTTATCGCAAATTTGTTGCCTCCGACGTTTACTGTAGATGCAGATTATCACAAGACTAGAGTTGTGAGAGGCGTAATTAGCGAAGAGGACACTGCCGGTCAAGAGGCAGGAGACTTTTTCAAGGGTTTCCTCCCGTTTTGGGGGCCTATGGTTAATAGTAGGAACCTGAGACAGTTGACTCGAGTGGTGGAATCGACAGCTAATATTACTGCCAGTGCCCTTGGTAATATCACCACAGAACTTCAGGCGGATAGACTTATGACGTTACAAAACCGTATGGTTTTAGACGTGATCTTAGCAGATCGAGGTGGGGTATGCAAGGTGATCCATTCGAGCTGCTGTATTTTCATTCCAGATAACGCTCCGACTGTTTATCAAGCCATCTCAAAGTTGCATAAGATCTCTGAGTCCATACACGTGGACGTAGGGGATTGGATGCTGCTTGGGTGGTTTTGGGGCCTGATGTCGACTTGGGGTTGGAAGATTCTGATGATTATCGGAGTTGTTGTGGTGTTCCTGTTCACGTGCTGCCTTTGCGTGCAGTGTGGTCCTGCCTTATGTGGCCTCTGTGCTACAACGTGTATAAGACAGCCGCCTGTTACCAAAGAAGCTCGATTGGACAGAGCTATGTTACAGCAACATCTAGATGGTCTGATGAATATCGAGTATGATTCCGACTAGTGCTTGCCTACATGAGGGCAAAAGGAGCGTCTGAGGTTCCGTGACAATTGTAAGTGATGTTTTTGACTCGCACGAATATGGTCGAGTCTGATATCTATGAACCGCAAATAACGAGTTTAGTGGATATGTGCAGTTTCGCTGTGCTAACCTAAACCGTTCGTTTGTTACGTGGGTTTTTCTATCTGTACCCATGGGTTCCATCTTAGATACGGCATCCATTTTGTCTCTTGCCCTCAAGTAGCCAGCGAACAGACGTTGTCCGCTTCGCGACCCTGGGACTCCCAAGATACTTGCGGAAGCCACATGTCCTTTGAAACTGTCTTTATGACGAGGGGGATGATACTGTAAGGCAGATGGCCCCGCTCGAGGCTCATCTTGCCGTGCCGGTCTATTGTCTCAGCCGTGCATCTCATTAGGCACGTCCCTTTGGTGCCTGTAGCTCGCGTTTCCTGATACCTCCCTTTTTACACCCTTTCCAATCCCCCACTGTCTCCACCTTCCTCCACACCTGTCCTTGTTCCTTCTTCGATCTGTTTTACGGCTGATTGGAATGTACTAATGGTGGGAAGATGGGTTTTTACAGTTGGGAACCGCCAAATGTTTCCGCACTTATGTTCCGGACCTTGTGTGTATCAAAGTGACCAAAACGACCCCTCTGGGGGATAACTATGGGAACCAAGCCATAAACCTTTGTGTACCATGTAAACCTATGGGTAAATTGTGTATAAAAGGAGCGATCCACAGAACCAATTTGAAGCAGTCTCCACAAGTAGCACATGTTGTACTTGCCGTGATTTCTGTGTTCCCTGCAGTAAATAAAGCTCGAATCTTTGACGCCGAAGGAAGTGTCCCGTGTCTCTGTCACTTGTACGCCGGAGCAGGTTACCCACGAAGGTTTCAGGTGTTGTTCCCTGGCACCGCTGGGTCTTAAATAACCCAGTCCTTCAGCGCTAAGCCGCCATTATCCTCAATAAAGGAGCTGAAAACCGTTGTTACATGCCGCTCCAGCACCTTGCCCAAATAGGGCAGCAGCAAAATTGGACGATAATTGGCTGGAGCGGATGGATCAGTCCCCGTTTTCTTGAGGATAGGCACTATAGTGGCGGATTTTAGGGAAGGAGTCACCACCCCTTGTGTCAAAGAATTGTTAAGAAAAGTAAGAGGGGGCAAGGGACAGGCTGTATAGATATGTTTGAGGATGCGGGCTGGACAAACATCCGTCGGAGAACCCGATTTGACTTTTGGGAGAATGGCCAGAAACGCATCCTCAGTGAGCGGTGGAATAGAAATGAGGGAAGACCGGGCAGTAGGGAGGGAAGGATCAACGAAGGCAGGAGAGGGAGGAGGAATATTTAATTTGATGTTGGTTATTTTATCCAAAAAATAAAAGTTAAGGGAATCACATAACTGTTGAGTGGGCAAGGGCTTAAGGGATGCCCTGTCTGAATAGGCCAGGTCGTGGACTATGGAGAAGATCTCTCTGGGTTGATTTTCTGCCACCAATATTTTGGCGGAGAAGTAAGCAGTCTTTACCTCGAGTATAGCTCTCTTATACTCTCCCAGAAGGATGGTGTAGCTGACTTTCAGTGTAGGACAGTAGTCCCTTCTCCACAGTCTCTCTGCTCGCCTAAGAGCAAGCTTCTTCTCCTTTAACTCCTCGTTGAACCAACGATTAGATTCGTTGGGACGTCTGGTTGATATCCGACGTAAGGGAGCTACTAAGTCGCAGCCCTTGGCAAGCCAGGTATTAAGGGTAGCGGCTTGGGATGAGGAGGAGAGGCCTGTCAACTCAGGCGAGGAGTCCCGTAAGGAGGATGACAGGGACTGGAGGTCAACACGTCCCCAGTTACGAGCCCAGGTGTTTTTGGCTAATGGGATTTTCACCATTGACCTATAAAAGAGGGAAAAAGCAACTAAAAAGTGATCTGACCACGGACAAGGGGAAACAGAGATGGGTGAGATAGAGCAATTGAGGGACCAAACCTGGTCCAACACATGGCCATGTTTATGTGTAGGAACCTGGACGTGAGAAACCAAGTTCAAGGCTAAAAGCAGTTCAGAGAACTGTTTGGAAGAGGTACATTCTTGGGCATCCGCCGGCCAGTAATTAAAATCCCCAAGTACAAGGACCGAGGCATAATTGACCACCAAGGTGGCCAAAAAATCCTGAATGGAGGGCAAAAATAAAGGTGAATGCTGGGGCGGGCGATATACCAATAAACAGGTAAGAGGGGGAGATAAAGTAGGGAAGGAAACTACAAGATGGTCTGTGGACGTAATCGGGGATGATGGGAGAAGTTGCATATTAAGGTCAGACCGGGCAATAATGGCCACTCCACCCCCCACTTTGCCACCTGGACGATCTGAGCGTAGGGCGACATAGGATGGGGGAAGGGTAGCCAATAGAGAGGGCAAGGACGACTCGCTAAACCAAGTCTCGGTCAGGAATAGTATATCTGGCTTCTGTACCTCAAGCAGGACAAAGAGGTCCTGACAATGCCTGACCGCCGATCTCGTATTAAGTAAGAGAATGGATAAAGGGCAAAGTGGCGAGGCGTTTAGGCCAGGAAGCAGCTGAATCGGGCAACTAATAGAAGGAGCCAGGTAGACAGGAAGTGGCTCGTGGATAGAGGGGCATAACCCAATAGATGCAATGTCAGCAATAGTGGCATCCGCCAGGGGCCACTGGCCCTGTAATGCCGCGAGGTCATTGGCAGAATAAATGTGTCGGCGGGCATAAGGACGTGCCCCTAGCCCGTCTGGCCGCGGACGGGTGCAGACGGGCTTGCCTTAGGCGCGCCATCGGCGCGCCATCGGCGCCCCCACTGCGCTCGTCCGCTGCGCTTCCGAAAACACATTGCCAATTGAAGGCTTTCCCCGGCGAGCACTAGACAGCTAACTCCGGTCAGGCTCGTGGGACACCCCTCCCCAAGATGGCGGCTCGCCCTCTCCTCTCGGTCCCGAGAGACCGGCTGGAATTCACGAGGGAGGGCAATGGAGGAGCGGAGGTGTTAGTGGGACTCTGCACAACAAAAAGCAGGTTAGTGCACTTTAAAATGACAATTTTGGCAAGTTCGCCGATTTTTTTAAAAAGTACAGTGGAATAAGAACACACACTCCCACCATGTAGCAGCTCTCCAACACAGTGACCTGGACCCTCCAAACCGACCCCAGGCGCTGCCACCAGCCTGAGAATCAGCTCGGAGCCCCTGGTCAGTTGGTCCAATTGAAGGCTTTCCCAGGCGAGCACTAGACCGCTAACTCCGGTCAGGCTCGTGGGACACCCCTCCCCAAGATGGCGGCTCGCCCTCTCCTCTCGGTCCCGAGAGACCGGCTGGAATTCACGAGGGAGGGCAATGGAGGAGCGGGGGTGTTAGTGGGACCCTGCACAACAAAAAGCAGGTTAGTGCACTTTAAAATGACAATTTTGGCAAGTTTGCCGATTTTTAAAAAAAGTACAGTGGAATAAGAACACACACTCCCACCATGTAGCAGCTCTCCAACACAGTGACCTGGACCCTCCAAACCGACCCCAGGCGCTGCCACCAGCCTGAGAATCAGCTTGGAGCCCCTGGTCAGTTGGTCCAATTGAAGGCTTTCCCAGGCGAGCACTAGACCGCTAACTCCGGTCAGGCTCGTGGGACACCCCTCCCCAAGATGGCGGCTCGCCCTCTCCTCTCGGTCCCGAGAGACCGGCTGGAATTCACGAGGGAGGGCAATGGAGGAGCGGGGGTGTTAGTGGGACTCTGCACAACAAAAAGCAGGTTAGTGCACTTTAAAATGACAATTTTGGCAAGTTCGCCGATTTTTTTAAAAAGTACAGTGGAATAAGAACACACACTCCCACCATGTAGCAGCTCTCCAACACAGTGACCTGGACCCTCCAAACCGACCCCAGGCGCTGCCACCAGCCTGGAACACATGAACACTCTTTCGTTATATAATCATCACAAACCAGAACGTGGAGTAAAAGAAGACATGTGCATGTTTGAAATATTTATTTACTAATGCAAGGTTCTCAAACGCAGTATCTTGTATAATACTAGCAAACATATTATAAGCAACAAAGTTATCAGCATAGTTATCAGTCCATAAAAGGCGAATGGTGACAGCATACTAATATGCTGAAATGAACAGAAATGAATAACGTCTAATTCACACCCTCCCTATTTAGCATAGTATTTTATATCTATGAAGGTCTCATTTGGGTTTAAGCAGGGCGGGCCTATACCTCAAAATCTCAGTGGCAGGAGGATCACATCATCTTCCACCAGCTCTCTGCATGCGAAGCACATCAAGTGTGTTTTTGTGCGTTCAGCACAACAATATAAAACTCGCCTAGAGCCAGATTTTGCCAGCAGCATGTGTGTTATGTCTATAGGGGTGCGAAGATCAGACCTTACAACAACACTGGGTTAAGTTATCCGTGTAGCCTTCAGCACTCACTGTGCAGACAGAGTGCAGAACAAAGCTGATATCAGAGCAATAACATATTATTTCTCTAGTAAATCACGAAGCTCTTCTGGGTTGAAAGCTAAAACAACAATTATGTGTCGTGTGCAAAAGTGAAGCAAGAATAAAAACGGCGTGCACACATTTAATAAACTCATGCTAACTTAACACAGTATGTAGAAAAGAAGTAGCTATATGACACCCCCCCCAATGATCAGAGCACTGTCAAAAATCATGTAAAGTCAGAACCTGGAAGGGGTTTTTAACCTGAAAACAGAGTTCAATAATAATGAGTTAATCTATTCTCCAAACGTATATATGAAGGCCTATAGTGGCCAAGCGTAATTGTTCCAACCTTTGAACATATAAGTCAATAGGTCTGGGACGTATAAAAAAAATTGTCACACATGAAAAAAGGCACTGTCCAAAAACTATAAAAATGCACGTGCCGAAATAAGTAAAAACTCCATGGCATCTCACGAAAGAACTGAATATGCAAAATATGCAGCCACAGCCTCAAATATGAAATCACTGTCATCATCCGAAAACAGTTCAGCCATCCAATTAAGTAGTGGGAAGGAACATACGTGCTGCTCCGTCACTGGATCCTCAATTAACATCAGAGGACAACTCGATGGGTTCTCAAGAAAGCTCCTTGCCAAGAACTCATGTACATCCCAACAACCCATTAGTCCATGCATCGCTGCCAAGGCCATAATCCTTTCGCCAGAAAAAACCAACTCGTGAGCAACTACGGGGATCATCAGATGATTAAAGTCAACGTCAGGAGACACCGTCAAGCAGAGACACAAATCAAGGGCCCATGGGAAATCGCAGCTCAAGCAATGAAACACAGGCTGGACACATGTGAAATAGGAAAATCAAAACGATAATCTAAACGACGTGCTTAAAGTCGCAAGCGGCAGGGTGCCATAGTAATCAAGCATCCGGTTGCGCAACAGTGACAGGAGGGGCTCTTCTGCTCCTAATGCAGGATGGGCATCCATTTGCAATAAAACAAAATATCACCTAAACGCCCGCAGCTAAAGCCAGCAAGACAGGAAAGCCTCCAAACAAACTCGAAAAAATAGAATGAAAGAAAGCAGGGATGACCCCAAATATTTTTTCAAATGAAGTCACGAGACCGCTGCTAACTAATTTAAAAAAGTGAGCAAGGCCGGACGTGGAATGGGCATTAAAGATTTGATGAACCAGCTCGCTGAAATGTAACGGTAAATCAGTATTTAAAAGCGCCTGCACTTCTGTGCGTGTGTTAGCTATGTGAAGGACGAATGTTTCTCGGGCCGAACTCAGGGCCACCTCTTTGTGAGACAAAAGGGCTCTTATTCTAGTCATACCATTGAGCTCTGCCTTCAAGGTTGGGATGCGCGGCCAGATGGAAACATCTGAATTCCCATGCGTATGGGGATACATAACGTTTTTGCAGCACATAACACGTTCAGATACAGTTACCACATAAGCGATACCAACAATTAAACCACAACACTCCTCGTTATTCAACAGCAAATAACTACCATTTGCCAAAAGTGTAAACGCGGGAACAATTGCGGGAACAGGAGTCCCTTTTAATACACAGGCCAGATTAGGTCGTTCCTGGTTGCAGGAACCATGTAATTGGATGTGTCTGCATATTAATGAATGGTCAGGGGACTCAGTGCATTCCTCCCCATTAAGATAAACTTCTTTGCCGTCTTTCAGGCACCTATATGTGAAAGGAAGAGACCATGCTTCATGGAGGAAGGCACCACCTAACAGTTCATAACGTCCTATTGCAACATGTTGCATACAACTAGTGAATTTGTACAAGGCGAATGGTAATGTAATTAATCCGTGGATAAGCCACGTTGCATCAGTGGCCTCAGCAACAGAGAACGGTAAAGATTCCAACCTCTCAATGTGTAACATGGAAAATTATGCATCTCGCATTGAAAGCATGCGCTGTTTGTCAGTCAAATTAAACGGGTAAAAGAGGGAGGAAACGTTCATGTAATTTCAGGGCACACGGCCAGACTTAAGAGTCTGCAGAGTCCACGCAAACTGCATTACAGAACGCAATTGATTTTGGCCATGGTATAAAACAGACACCTCATCATTTACTATATCAACCACTGAAGAAACTATGTTATTCAACGTGTATATGCGGGAAAAAAGCATGTTAATACTGTTATCGACAACTGCAAGCACCTTTTCTAAATTTGCTTGATCAATAGCTCTCAGGCGTTTAGCAGCCTCAATTTGTGAAAGCTTCCAAATTTCATTGTAAGCAGCATAAATCCAACGTTTAGATCTACCGCTTGCCGGGCCCTTTATAAAATCATTAATATCCACCTCATCAGTTAGCTTAGATAGATGTAATTTAACAGCAGCTAATGTAGAATGTTGTAACAAATTCTGACATAATTTGCCAACTGAGTATGTTGTAACAGTGTGGTCAGGATCAAAACGTGGATCAGGCCTGACTTGTGTAAAACCTTCAGTTAAACCCATAAAGCGACGCTGGCAAGAGTCAGAGCTTCTGTGCCACAGCAGCCAACCCTCTGGATCAAAACTGGACACATTAAAGGATGCATTATTTAGTAACGTTTGCAACTCTCTAATGGAAAACTTTGTGTAACTATCCCAACCAGAATATTCTTCTAAATCAGGGACAGCAGGGGTATTTAACTTTTTTGAAGTAGCCAATCCAAAGCACTGTGTATGAGAAATAGTAGAATTCAAAAACAACATGTGATTCGGGATGAGACATGCACGGTGCAAAGCCTCAGTGCCTTATACCTGCCAACTTTTAGAACCCCAAACCGATTTAAGGTCAATGGTTTCCTTCCATAGCTCATAGCCTTCTACAGCCAATTTTTCTAGAAAGGACTTCAAATACAATAATTTGGGTTTATAATGGGTTTCTGTGTCATCTTAAAATAAAAGGACTCAGGACTTGATTGATTAAAGTCAGTAAAGTAAGTGTACTTATTTAAAAATGTACTGGAGTTGCCTTGTAATGGTGCAGGGCAATGTTCCCACTGTGTGTAATTTACAGTACCCCTTCTGGAACTTGTCTTATGCAAAAAATGATTACCAAAATGTTGAAAGCAAAATAAATCACCATAATTAGCAGATTCTAAATATAAATCTTCAGCATCAAAGGCAGCATAATATTTTAAATCAGAGAATAATGATTCTACGGCCTGAACATTCCAATCATCAGAACATATGTTTTGTTTTACCACATCCCCCATGTTCACTTTCAGTACATTTGGGACATTAACCACTTCAGTGGGGCCATGAATTTGAAATTTAACTGCATCCCACACAATCCCATCAAGAACCGGCCAAGCTGTGATGTTAACAAAGTTCAAGTCTCTTTTTAGTCTGTGTGCAGAATGTGAAGAGGATAAGGGGGCCAAAGTTCAATTAAGATGCAAAATGCATGTTCTCTCCTCGACATAGTGTCCATCCATGATACGGAAAAAATAAAACACAAAACAAAATGACATAAAAAGGTATACTGAAAAAAGCATTAGCCAAATATATGTCCAAGGGGGAACCAAAAAATGTTTCTTGAATAAAGAGGCATAAATTGCACAACATGAGGGTCTTGTCGAAGTCACTGAAGCAGAGTCAAATGAGAATCTAGAGTCTGTGGCCAAACGTTTTTGTAAGTCAGGCATCGATAAATCAGCAGTATAGGAATAATCGAGGTCATCAATGTTATTAACTGGGAAAGTGTTGAGTAAAGGATTGGAAATGACAGGCATCTCGAGGGCCACTTCTGGCTCAGCAGCTGCAGTAATGGCCAAAACAGAATTTCTCACAATCGAAGGACAGGAGACTGCCGGTGTCATGCTATGAAGAATCGGCCACCCTGTGTATCTTGACATTGTCAATTGAGATAAACCTGTTTTCCTTACGATCTGGAAGTGGTGGTAAAATGACTGTTCTTGTGCCCTTCACTCCAAGTACGGGGACCGGTGCTCGATAGGAAGGACCAAATTCTTTCTTGTTATCGATCTTCTCTCGAACCAGTTCTCCAACTTTGGGTAGCCAGCCAACTACCGGGATCTGCAACGCATCATCCGATGTGGAGGGCAAATGTTCCTTTGCAAGACTGTCTCTGGTCTTTTATAGATCCTGTAAAACAGTGCAATGTTCATCTACGTCAAAGGCCGTGGCATGGGCCACACAGTCTAGACCGTCGAGGTCAGGGACATACATCTTGATACCAAAGAGCATTTTGTACAAGGTCCGCCCACCCAGAGACCTTCTAGGGAGATTATTAAGAGCACGCTGCACGCCATTGAGATGGGCCAGACAGTTTCTGCCAGTGCCTATAACTCGAGCTGTCAAAGATTGCTTTAAGTCACGGTTCATTCGTTCCACTACACTATTACCCTCAGGTCTGTATGGAGACGAAAACTTGACTTGGACCCCCAACAAAACCATAGCATCCTTATACGCCTTAGAGGCGAAAGCCGGACCCTGATCCGAATGGAAGGTACCACAGGCAAAAATCCCTACAAAGACACGCAAATCTCTTATGACAGTCCGTGAATCTGCGCTGCGATGGGGCCATACCCACACAAAGCGTGTGCATGAATCAACTGCTAAAGGACCGCAGTGATCTAAATAAACGCATCCTAGTGGTTTATTAGAAATGTACAACTGTGTCTGTGGCGTACGCGCAGCAGTGGAAGGCTTGATCTGCTGGCAAATGTCACATTGAAGGACATAATCACGCGTCTGTTTGTACAGTCCCTGCCACCAGAACCTCTGTTGTAGCTGAGTTACAGTGGCTGAGACGCCCGCATGCGCAGACGCCACACCTTCATGAGCCGCTGTAATCAAAGTAGCTCTGAGATCCAAGTTGGGAATCAAACGTTCGCCAACATCAGGAATTTTTACGGAAGGAACCTTATTGGTACTTAAGTGGTATGTGTACTTCGAAGGGAACCCCGCAGGATATTTACCTCCCTTCTCAGTGGCAGCAACAACCGCCAAGAGGTCATCATCTATTTTACTTTTGGACCGTGTAATTGCTGCAACTAAATATTTAGATACTGCTGATTTCTCCGCTTCATCAGCAAGCGAATTACCGACAGCGTGGACTCCCACACGCTGATGGCCGAGAGTATGAATCACAAACACAAGTGGCAACTGCTCTTTAAGCTCAGCCACTCGGACCCAGATAATTTTATGTTTTATCGTGCCACCCTTGGAATCACGAAATTCATTCTGAATCCAAAAGATTAAGTTCTCATTGTAAGACTGTATAGAGGGGTCCCCGTGGGGGGGAAAACATTTATGCACAAACAATAGAAATTCAAAGGAAACTAAGATGGTACTCAAAGGAAAAAGATGTTGTCATTTATTCAACAACACAAGATAACAATTTAAAGCAATGTTTGCAATCATTTAGAAGTGAGACGAGAAATCGAAAAAATGAAAGGGCCCCAAGAGGGGGAGGGAAGGGGGTGTGCTCAAAGGCTGTGTGAAAGATTATAAAGATAGTACACAGACTTAAACATAATGTACATATATCCCAAAATCAACAAGGAAATACAAGTTATTCCAAAAAAACAAAACGGCCTACATCAATTAAGGCTAGTATTGGGCAAATATTTCAAAAGAAGTGGGGCATTCCACGGTCACATGTATAAATCAATCAAATACTGGGAATGTGCCGGATGTCCCAAAGTGAAGAGGTGTCGACGTTTCGACCCCTGTTTGTAGGATCAATTCAGTCCTTTGCCGGGGTCTTCATCAGGACCGTTGTAGTGGGGGAAGGGACGAAGAGGGGCCGTCCTATCTGAAAAATGAAAACCCATGTCAGGGAATGGAGTATGAATTGTGTAACCTAAACAGTCTTAGTACTGTACACCAGGGAGGTGACTGAGTTAAAAACAAACTGAAGCCATGGAGTCCGGGTCGTAGGACCTCTGGACAGAGGGACCAGAAGCTGAATATGTGATTAATCCATAAACATGCTTGTAAATTAATTATATAATACAGTACATCAGGGGTACATTAGCCAAGGACTAATGATGTCCGCTCGGAATGGGGGACCAATTAGCAGTTGGTGAAGTGATACGGGACTCAGATGAACTCTGAATCACATAAAGACCTTGATTCCAGTGGGGGTTATCAATACGTTATTTCAGTGCAAGGGCACAATAGACAGTTAAGGAAAATGTGGACGATTACCTGAAGTGGAATAAAACACACTCCGAAAAATTCAACTGAAAGGGCTGCCGGTTTCAAACAATTATACTGCTGGGCAAATCTAAATACAACCATTGAGTACACGTTAGTCAGAGTTGCCTCAGCGGGAGCTGATTTTTAGTTAAGATGATTAAACAGATGGGATTACCTCAGTCTATTTTGCAGTAATGTTGCAGGTAGGCATAAGCGCTGTGCTGATTCAATTGGCTGTAAATTTAGAATATAGACACATAGATTAAAACACAAGCACAACGCGAAAGTCTGACAGGCAGACTCCACATTCGCGTGTGTCCGTACCTTAATGGGGTCCATACACTGCTTAACGAACTGGAGAGCTGAGTGCTGAGGGACCGGTCGGCTCCGTGTGATCACAATCTGGTCCTAAAACAATCATGAGGGATCGTAAGTAACTAAGTCCTGACTCCTCAGGAAACCATGACAAGCGGGACCTAAGGGTTCTACACTTACTCAAGGATCAGGGCGCGAGGCAGCAGAGCGTCTTGCTGCAGTCGTGACTCCAAACAGTGTTCACCGCTACGCGAAGCAGCAAGGCTTCTCGCTATGGGTAAATCACCACACTCCGCAAGCCGCTACGCGGAGTTTGGGGGCGTGGCTAACGGCGTGGTCCGAGTCAGGAAAATAAAGGAAAGACTCGAATGCGGTAGGGACGTGATCCTCTCCTCAATGGCTTGCAATACTGGTTACATGTGAAATCTAGAACGCAACCCTTTTACGCCAAATTAGCATGTTTGGCTCACAAAAATTGGTAAATTAATAAAAGAATCTTTCAGAGAAATTACGCTCGCACACAGCCCTTGCGAGCGAGCAAAGGTTAAGTTACACATATGGATAGAAGAAGTTGTCAGAGAATTAAAGCTCGCGCACAGCCCATGCAAGGGAGTGAAGGCGAGCGCACACAAGGAAAATTACTTATTTAAAAGATGTCAATTCAGTAGAGGTTATTGAAGAGAAGTGAGATCACATCATATTAACCCTCCATATTAATACATGATATTCCTCGGTACCCTTTATGGGAAAATACTCGTGCACCTGTCTCGCAGGGTGGTGTAGACGAGTTACCTGGATATATCAAAAAGTTAAATGAATGGGAATAACCCGTAGGGTGTGTGGAGATTATCAGTATGGCTTATATGTGGCAGTGAGTTAGTTTGTCATCTCAGTGCAGCCAGTTGTGCAAGGCTGCCGTCCTGTTCATTTAGGCCATTTTTGATGGAGTCCAGGAGTGACATCCATTTGCATTCACGTACGTTAAGCACCACAGCTAGATTTCCGCCTCTCCTCCCTAAGCATACTTTCTCGATTACCAGCCACCGTAGATCTTTCACGGAGTGCCCAGCGGTCTGCCAATGGTCTACCAGAGGGGCGCCTAGAACCTTGCAACGTAGTCTGCTGCAATGTGCAGAAATCCGAGATTTGATTTTTTGCTGGGTTTGCCCCACATATACTTTACTGCATGGGCATTTTATTATGTAAATCACACTGTCGGTGTTACAATTAAACACCGACAGTGTGATTTACGTTGCAAGGTTCTAGGCGCCCCTCTGGTAGACCATTGGCAGACCGCTGGGCACTCCGTGAAAGATCTACGGTGGCTGGTAATCGAGAAAGTGTCCTTAGGGAGGAGAGGCGGAAATCTAGCTGTGGTGCTTAACGTACGTGAATGCAAATGGATGTCACTCCTGGACTCCATCAAAAATGGCCTAAATGAACAGGACGGCAGCCTTGCACAACTGGCTGCACTGAGATGACAAACTAACTCACTGCCACATATAAGCCATACTGATAATCTCCACACACCCTACGGGTTATTCCCATTCATTTAACTTTTTGATATATCCAGGTAACTCGTCTACACCACCCTGCGAGACAGGTGCACGAGTATTTTCCCATAAAGGGTACCGAGGAATATCATGTATTAATATGGAGGGTTAATATGATGTGATCTCACTTCTCTTCAATAACCTCTACTGAATTGACATCTTTTAAATAAGTAATTTTCCTTGTGTGCGCTCGCCTTCACTCCCTTGCATGGGCTGTGCGCGAGCTTTAATTCTCTGACAACTTCTTCTATCCATATGTGTAACTTAACCTTTGCTCGCTCGCAAGGGCTGTGTGCGAGCGTAATTTCTCTGAAAGATTCTTTTATTAATTTACCAATTTTTGTGAGCCAAACATGCTAATTTGGCGTAAAAGGGTTGCGTTCTAGATTTCACATGTAACCAGTATTGCAAGCCATTGAGGAGAGGATCACGTCCCTACCGCATTCGAGTCTTTCCTTTATTTTCCTGACTCGGACCACGCCGTTAGCCACGCCCCCAAACTCCGCGTAGCGGCTTGCGGAGTGTGGTGATTTACCCATAGCGAGAAGCCTTGCTGCTTCGCGTAGCGGTGAACACTGTTTGGAGTCACGACTGCAGCAAGACGCTCTGCTGCCTCGCGCCCTGATCCTTGAGTAAGTGTAGAACCCTTAGGTCCCGCTTGTCATGGTTTCCTGAGGAGTCAGGACTTAGTTACTTACGATCCCTCATGATTGTTTTAGGACCAGATTGTGATCACACGGAGCCGACCGGTCCCTCAGCACTCAGCTCTCCAGTTCGTTAAGCAGTGTATGGACCCCATTAAGGTACGGACACACGCGAATGTGGAGTCTGCCTGTCAGACTTTCGCGTTGTGCTTGTGTTTTAATCTATGTGTCTATATTCTAAATTTACAGCCAATTGAATCAGCACAGCGCTTATGCCTACCTGCAACATTACTGCAAAATAGACTGAGGTAATCCCATCTGTTTAATCATCTTAACTAAAAATCAGCTCCCGCTGAGGCAACTCTGACTAACGTGTACTCAATGGTTGTATTTAGATTTGCCCAGCAGTATAATTGTTTGAAACCGGCAGCCCTTTCAGTTGAATTTTTCGGAGTGTGTTTTATTCCACTTCAGGTAATCGTCCACATTTTCCTTAACTGTCTATTGTGCCCTTGCACTGAAATAACGTATTGATAACCCCCACTGGAATCAAGGTCTTTATGTGATTCAGAGTTCATCTGAGTCCCGTATCACTTCACCAACTGCTAATTGGTCCCCCATTCCGAGCGGACATCATTAGTCCTTGGCTAATGTACCCCTGATGTACTGTATTATATAATTAATTTACAAGCATGTTTATGGATTAATCACATATTCAGCTTCTGGTCCCTCTGTCCAGAGGTCCTACGACCCGGACTCCATGGCTTCAGTTTGTTTTTAACTCAGTCACCTCCCTGGTGTACAGTACTAAGACTGTTTAGGTTACACAATTCATACTCCATTCCCTGACATGGGTTTTCATTTTTCAGATAGGACGGCCCCTCTTCGTCCCTTCCCCCACTACAACGGTCCTGATGAAGACCCCGGCAAAGGACTGAATTGATCCTACAAACAGGGGTCGAAACGTCGACACCTCTTCACTTTGGGACATCCGGCACATTCCCAGTATTTGATTGATTTATACATGTGACCGTGGAATGCCCCACTTCTTTTGAAATATTTGCCCAATACTAGCCTTAATTGATGTAGGCCGTTTTGGTTTTTTGGAATAACTTGTATTTCCTTGTTGATTTTGGGATATATGTACATTATGTTTAAGTCTGTGTACTATCTTTATAATCTTTCACACAGCCTTTGAGCACACCCCCTTCCCTCCCCCTCTTGGGGCCCTTTCATTTTTTCGATTTCTCGTCTCACTTCTAAATGATTGCAAACATTGCTTTAAATTGTTATCTTGTGTTGTTGAATAAATGACAACATCTTTTTCCTTTGAGTACCATCTTAGTTTCCTTTGAATTTCTATTGTTTGTGCATACATTTTTTCCCCCCCACGGGGACCCCTCTATACATTTACTACGTGACGCCCAAGTCCCCGTGATTGCATGGGTTCTACCCCCCCTTTATAATATAATTGCTCATTGTAAGACTGGACACAGTAGTAAGAATCACTTACTATAAGAGTAGTCACCCTAGGATCTGCGTACTCTAATGCAAGCGTCAGAGCACGAAGCTCTGCTAATTGTGCAGTGCAGTCTCCAAGTGTCTGCGTGTGCACAACACTGGACTTGAACTCATCGTTCACCATGGCACCAACCACAATGGCGCATGCGGAAACGTAGGCATGTTTAGAGCCATGCGCAACCTGCGCCAAACCATCGGTGTAAATGATACAATGGAAATCCTCCAGGGGTCGCATTGCTAAAGGAGCTGGATGAACGAATTCATACTGTAAGTACTCCTGCGACCTTAATGTGGCGTCAAAAATAAACGTGACATCCTGAGATGTCAAGGACGCTACCCATTGAATCCACCAAGGGTGCAAAGCTTTAGAATTAGGCACACTGGCTTTTGTGACTGCCTCCAAGGCAGGACACGGGGTAACAACCAACATGCGTTTTCCCTGTGACAGGGCACGTTCCTTAAGAATAGCCATCTGCACAGCCGTCAAAACTTTCTCCACAGTGGAAAAGCGCAATTCAGCCGAAGTGTACAAGTGTGACTTGTAAGCAATAGGTACTGTGTCTCCTTCATTAAAAGTCAGGTACGTGAAACCTACCGTCCCAGGGATAATTCTTATCACCAGGTTGGTCTGATTATCACGAGTCAGTAAGAATTTAGAAGTGAGCAGATCAGCCTGCAAAGACTGCAGAATAGCCAAATGCTCAGGCAGCCAGCATGATTTGGAAAAAGATGGTTGTATCAAAGCATACAAAGGCTTGATACGCTGGGCATATTCCGGAATGTAAGTTCTCCCGAAATTCAAAAAGCCCAGTAAAGATTGTAATTTTTTCAGTGTTGTCGGAGCGCGCAATTGTGCGCATTTCTCCAGGAAGTGAGGAGCCAATCCCTTTCCTTCATTGTTAAGCTCGTAGCCCAGAAACAACACTACGTACTCTGCAATGTGCGATTTCGCAAAATTGAATTTGTAACCGAAGTTTTCAAAGGTACAAATTATCCCGTTTACACGACACAGATGCTCCCAAAGTTCGTCGTCTGTGAGATATATGTCATCCACATACGAACAAGCATCCGGGTCGATTCTCTCCAAAAGAGAGACTATGCGGGCAGAAAAAATCCCAGGACTATTCTTATAGCCCATAGGCAAACGCCGAAAGTGTGTTTTGACACCGCCGCATGTAAAACTGGTCTATTGGGAACTCATAGCATCCAATTGGTGGACATAGAAACCATTAGAAATGTCAAGCGTGGTCTTAAACCGCTTACGCACAAGACTATTCACTAGAGCAGAGCTGTGAGTATTCTGTACTGCACAGTTACGGCAATGCGAGTTTAAATGCCGGTAATCCAAAACCAAACGATACGATCCGTCAGGCTTGTTCACAGTAAAAAGAGGGTTATTCATCGGTGTAACACACACGTTTCAATTACACCTTGATATTCCAATTGTTCAAGGATTGCCGCGACGGAAGCTTTCGCTTCAAGTCGTATAGGATATTGAGGTTGAGGCTGCGGCTGAGACCGCAAAGGAATCTTGTGGCTCGGGGACAATTTATCCCAACCACACTGATTGCGGTACACAGCCAGCGCCAGAGCTAGAGCCCACTCTTCTGCAAAATGCAGCGCATCCTCCTTAGAGACTGTGTTCGCGAAACTGGGGAGGATAACCTCCTCCCCTCGAGGAGCTGCGAGCACAAAAGGTGGGGGCCAGTCAGCCTCCGAAAGCAAAATGTCATATGTAGACAAAGGATTTTCCGAAAATACCCCTTTTATGGTTCGCTGTATGTCGCCTTCAATTAACAGGACAATTTCAAAAAGTCTATCAGGGGGAGCAACTCTGGTGTCAGCTGTTTCAATGACAACATAAGTATCAGTCGCTGTCACCTTCAGTAGTGGACGGAGCGCCTCTCTCACTATGGTAATCTCCGCCGCGCTGTCCAGCAAGGTCAGAGCCCACGTCAGATTCCGAAGCCGCGTTCGCACTATTTGGGGCATATCGATGCGCTGTTAAGGCTGCGACTTTCTTCTTGCAAACTTTGGTCTCCTAGGCGTAGAGCCTTCCTGCTTTTCTGCACCGTTCCTCGGGCGGGGCTGGTCACGTCCTTGCTGGCCACCCCGACCCCGGCCGCCCCCTCCACCACCGGTCGCCAGAGCCGATGAGTCCTGAAAGGAACGAGGAGAGCATTGGTCAGAAGCCTGAAATCAATCAGGAGTCTTAATCGTCGCGCGGTCGCGCAAGTCATAAACACGTTTCGACTGCGTAGGCAACGGAAACGCAGGACGAGAAACCTGTGTTTGTTGTTGTTGGGGTTGCTTTCCCTGTTTCTGTTTTTTAGGCCAATTTTGTTTTTTGGACTTGGGTTGAACATCCGTTTCCGAAGCTTGTCCCTGGGGCTGCTTTTTCTCCTTAACAGAAAAAGGCTTAAGACCCTTGGCATTGCGACCCACGGTTTTATAAGCCGCCACAATGATTTTCGCTAACTGTCGGGGTTTCTCGGCATCGGGAAGCGCTGCCAACGCGTTAGCCACCTGAAAGTTTACTGCATCTCCCTTGACATTCGCAAGGATCAGATTGCAAACCACATCAAAGGTGCCACACAGACGCATGCCCAACTCGACCACAGATTCCGGTCCATGATCATCTTGAACAAGTTTAAGGACCGAAGACAGCATGGACATAGACGGGGTGCCGTAGCACCGAGCATAGACCGCCGCAAAAGTCTTCCCCCAGGTCTCACAGACAACGAGCTCAGGGGCCAAATCCTTCGGCAAACTAAGCGTAAGAATCCGGTGTTTTTCACCAGGAGTCGTATTAGGAAATACAGCTTCCAGCTGGTCAAATTTCTCGGCAAGCCAGAAAGATAAATCATCCTTTTCCTGGGGCTTCTTGCCCATAACGGCATTGACCATGACAGGACTGATTTTCAAACCACCCTGCCCTGCCGGAAGCGCCGCACCCCCCGGGGTTCCACCCGGAAGATCACGGCCCATGTAATGCACTAAGGCTCTAATCACGGCAATCGCGACTACATGTAGTCGTCGGAGTTCAGCCACTTTACAATTGCCCTGTAGAGGATGAGGAATAAATCCAGCCAAAACAGGCCAACTAGCGCCTGGAATGGACAAAGGACCTAACCTCGGAGCGGTTAAAGAATGGGGTAGGGCGCCACCAAACCAAACTCCATGCTGCCAAACATCAATAGGAACTTCCTGTGCCCTGTACGGAGTATACTCATTAGGTACAGCTGTGGGAGTGTATGTGTGGAATATGCCTGAATTTGCGTCCACCGCCGGAAATGTCACCCACGAATAAAAGAGTTTGTAAGTGTAAGCATGTTCCGCACTCACCACCATAATCATGGCCAAGCCTTCCAAAGGTACATTATACGCCCTCAAATGATCTCGCACCGCAATGCGATTATGCAGCGGAATGTCCACGGCAGCCATGACGGCACAAGAAAGATGAAAAACAAAGTAAACAGTGTAGCACAACTGGGTAGTAATTCAAGGAAACCATTTTAGAAAGAATCAAGCTTGAAAAGACCTATTTCAAAAATAGGTAGGTTTTTCCGACACCACCGTTTACCGGAAACGTCAGTGAAGGGGTTAAGGATTGCATGATATACTACTCGAGTGTCATGATATAAGGCCAACAACGTATGGGAGCCATGTAGCGGGAATTCCGTTCTCCTACAGAACTGTGCATAGAGACCTGGAACCTCGGTGAATTAGGATGGCCCAAAACTCACCTCAGTACCCAAAATCCCCTTACCTGAGTAGCTACAGTGTCTCATTGGTCATAACAAACTCCCAATGCTTAGACAGACCAGAACATGAACTTAGAATACCTCAGGAATCGTGGAACACATGAACACTCTTTCGTTATATAATCATCACAAACCAGAACGTGGAGTAAAAGAGGACAAGTGCATGTTTGAAATATTTATTTACTAATGCAAGGTTCTCAAACGCAGTATCTTGTATAATACTAGCAAACATATTATAAGCAACAAAGTTATCAGCATGAATAAAAACAGCGTGCAAGCATTTAATAAACTCATGCTAACTTAACACAGTATGTAGAAAAGAAGTAGCTATATGACTGGCCAGTTCACCACCTTGCCCCCTTCTACCCAGTTAGAGTCTCATAGCCCTTGACACAGATTAGGCCCTCTTCATGTCAACCCTGCGACTTCCACTTCTGCTAGCCTCCCCCCTTCAAGGCCCTCCTCAAATACCACCCAGCTCTTCCCCAGATGTCAGATCTCTGTGCCTCCTCCTGGGAGAAATGGTTGCACTTCGATCAGTCCATAAAAGGCGAATGGTGACAGCATACTAATATGCTGAAATGAATAGAAATTATTAACGTCTAATTCACCCTCCCTATTTAGCATAGTATTTTATGTCTATGAAGGTCTCATTTGGGTTTTAGCAGGGCGGGCCCATACCTCAAAACCCCAGTGGCAGGAGGATCGCATCATCTTCAACCAGCTCTCTGCATGTGAAGCACATCAAGTGTGTTTTTGTGCGTTCAGCACAACAATATAAAACTCGCCTAGAGCCAGATTTTGCCAGCAGCATGTGTGTTATGTCTATAGGGGTGCGAAGATCAGACCTTACAACAACACTGGGTTAAGTTATCCGTGTAGCCTTCAGCACTCACTCTGCAGACAGAGTCCAGAACAAAACTGATATCAGAGCAATAACATATTATTTCTCAAGTAAATCACGATATAAGGCCTGGGCTGAAAGCTAAAACAACAATTATGTGTTGTGTGCAAAAGTAAAGCAAGAATAAAAACAGCGTGCAAGCATTTAATAAACTCATGCTAACTTAACACAGTATGTAGAAAAGAAGTAGCTATATGACTGGCCAGTTCACCACCTTGCCCCCTTCTACCCAGTTAGAGTCTCATAGCCCTTGACACAGATTAGGCCCTCTTCATGTCAACCCTGCGACTTCCACTTCTGTTAGCCTCCCCCCTTCAAGGCCCTCCTCAAATACCACCCAGCTCTTCCCCAGATGTCAGATCTCTGTGCCTCCTCCTGGGAGAAATGGTTGCACTTCGATCATGTACCATTCTTACCTCCACCAATAATATTTTCCTTACCAGTATACCTCTCCTCGCACCACCTTGGCCCCCTACAGATTTCCATACCTATTTGGTCCCACTTCCATATCCCCTTCCTCAACACAGGCAGTTGTGCTCTACCAAAAGAACCTGATAGTTAACCTTTCAACACATGGCCAGGTTTTTTTCTTTTTTTTAAAAAAAGCATCCAGCGAGCCACAACACCCTGTGCCTGCCCCCCCACCCCCCTCAAGACGCGAAGGCGGCCCCTGGTAGTACACTACTCCGGAACCCAAAAAGGGTTTTGTTTTGGCAGTAGACATGTGAGTTTGTTATTTGGGTTGAAAAGGATAGTGGAGAGATAGAAGAGGGTGGGATTTGCCTTTTTATACTGCTTGGTACCCTTGATGAGGTAACAAAGAGCTTTATGAGGAGTAGCCCGCTACTCCAGAACCCAAACATGATTTGTGGTGAATTAGTATGGGGAAATATGAAGGTAATTTCAGTGGTGGACATGTGAGTCTGTTAGTTGGATTGAAAAGGATAGTAGTGGGATAGAAGAGGGAAGGATCTAGAAAGTGTTTAATGGGAAATTATATAATCAGGTGCCGGTTTGGTATAAGTGGGGGGAAAGAGTCAGAGGGAAGGGTTCAAAAAGGTTTGTTTGGGAGATTTGAGATTGTGCAAGGGAGGGGTAGAGGAAGGAAGAGTATAGAAAGGGTTAGTTTGGGATCATAGTCAGGGTAAAGTAGGGAGGAGTCTAAAATGTTTTTTTTTGTGGGATCATAGTAGTCACAGAGTGGAGGTAGAGGACATATATGAAAGAGGGTTAGGGTGAGAAAAAGGGTAGTGCATTTGAGGGATAAGTACATTGAGGTTTGGGATGAATCAGAGAGTTGAGATAAATATAATAAGAGAGGTATGGGGTGGGAGATAGGGTAGTGCATTGGGGATGCTGAATTAGGAGTAAAGTAATACAGTCAGTCAGTCAAAAAACGTTATTTCGGGGAGGGGGGCGTGGTCTGCCACCAAGGAAGATGGCAGCACACTAGGGAAGCTGTGCTAGCAGAAAGCAGCAAAACACCCGAAATCCGTCATCATCTGTACTTGTGAAGACACCTACCGGCTCGCGCTGTGGTATGGAGCTGGCGTGCGTCAGTTGGAGGCGTGAGGAGCCGATTTCAAGGGTTCTTCAGCCGCCATTCGTTGCCCCGGGCTCAACATCCTGCAGACTGAAAATGGCGCTTGCTGCCTTGGACTGCCGCTCGTAGAAGTCTGCGACTTGTGGCGCACCATGGGGAGCTGCAGACGGGCGGCAGAGGCATGGTGCTGCCAACGTTGCGGGGTGCGGCGGACGACTCCTGCAGCTAAGGAAGATGGGCAGAAGATTGTTGCTCCCTGCAGGTGTGAGGCTGGAGGAGGGAAAATGGCACCCGCCTCCGCAGAGCGCCACAACTGAAGCTCCAGGTCTGGCGGTGGCTCCGCGGAGCAATTCATGGGAGGCTTGGGAGCAGAGCCGCATTTCCTGGAGATTGCTGTGTGTCGGGAGGGGCCGTGAGGATCGGAGGAAGGCCTGGTGTTCCTGGGGCATGAGCTGCCCTGCCCTAATCTTTGAGGAATATATTTGTAATGCTGAAGCAATAGCATTAGTATGTGATAGTCGCTGCTCCTTTAGCAAGGCTCCTGAAAGTTGGGCATGCTTGACAGAGAGCAAATCTTCTTGAGGCTTCCGACTTAATTTATTACCAATGGTTACCGCTAAGTAAGTAAAACCCTGGGTTTGTTCCAGAGTACCTTCAGTCATCTCGACTCTACCCTTGATAGTCCTGTGTTTGTGTAGGACCATATATTTTGTTTTGTCTACATTGACTACAAGATCATGGTCCTGACAGAACTCCTCGAATCTTGAAAGGGCATGCTGAAAGCCCTTTCGTATCTTGAAAATGATAAGGGTATCGTCTGCAAACATAAGCAATGGGATCTTCATCCCGGCTAAAGATGGTGCATCTGTGAGATAATTGTGGAAATATTGCACTACTCCGTTAATATATAATGAGAAGAGGGTTGGTGCTAGATTGCACCCCTGTCTAACACCCTTCTCTACAGGGAACTTTTTGGTTGTACTCCCCTGCGCAACCCATCTCACCTGCGCATTGTTGGCAACATGAAGCTTAACCAAAAATACCAGAAGATCTCCTGGCATTCCCAGTGCCAAAAAGATTCTACACATCTTAGTACGGGGGACCAGGTCAAAAGCTGACTTAAGGTTACAAATACTGCATAAATTGTACCTCCCCTAGTACTACAATATGCCAATATATCAAAATGAACCTAAACACCTGATCAATAGTGCTAGTACAAGCACGAAAATCCGCCTGTAGAGGAGACAGAATATTACATTCCTCAATCCAGGCCTGGATTCTGTTCAGTACTAACCTAGCTGCCACCTTTTGTATACAGTCTATGAGGCTTATCAGCCTATAATTACCGGGTTGTGAACGGTCCCCTTTCTTATAAGTAGCTGAATATATTGTGCCCAGTTTGAAATGTCATAAAGGAACATGTCAACATGAATCGGGCCTAGGCGCCCTCCCTCGGGGCACAAAAAAGTAAAGCATTTTCCACATCTTTCCAGGTGAAGTGCAATGTAGATGTGGGAGGTGGCATATCAAAAGGAATCTTGCTCATCTCCATTACATGCATACTGAGCTGTAAATGCGATACCCACTGATCTGGATCTACATAGTTTGTAGGTACCTTACTGGGTGCCCCACTCCCCCTTTTCACCAAGTGCCAGAAGGTAGTCATATTTCTCCCTGAACATGCCTTAAGCGATTCCGACCAGTGTTGTTCGTCCCAATCCCTTTTGGCGCGATATTGGGCTGCCTTATATTCAGCCCTAGCCCTACGTATGTTGTCCCTGTTTTATTACCTGATTGCCCTAGCTAGGGTTCTATAGGTCGTAGGACATGAAGTGTCATACCAGGCTGCAGCCTTTAACCCCGAATAAATTAGTTTTTTTTTAGCTTTATAAATAAAAAAGCGTTTAAGCTTATTAAATAATTCCACGTGGACCTGTATGACTATTGTGTTAAGCTCCTCCTGTGAAGCACATGACTGTAGAGTACCCAGTGCATTAACCATCAAACCACTCATTTGCTTCAAGTGCTCCTCTTTTTTAATCACATTTGCCCATTTAACTCGTCTAGTGTAATTTGTCAGTAGGGCCTCCACATAATCTTTTCCAAGTTCCATACCAATGCAATTAGGAAAACATGCAGGTTGAAGAGAGAGCACTAACGGATTATGGCCTACCCACCGTCGATAGAACTTGAGTACTGCCACAATTTTGACCATTCAGTATTGGGGGGGAAGGACCTCCTAAGTTGCTAAAACCTAAAGCCCAATCTCCCTCACTCAACTCAGCCATGAGGGCAAAGTCTTATTATTACCCATGCATGAACCTAGTCAGTCAATATCCTCCAGATTGGAGAAAAGCTCAAATCTATTTTGTGTGGAAGCCGTGTAATCGTAGAGTCCTGGGGGTGGCGCCTCATTCCTATAGTCATCTCTTCTTTTTACATTGGATGGAATATTCCTATAGAAGAAGCCTAACAGCAAAATGTTAATATTGTTGCAGTTTATGTGTCCCGACCCAGCCCTGTCTAAAATAGTTCTGACTAGGCATGGGGACCCAAAGCTCAGGACCACGCAGTCATCTTTTGGAGTTTTCCCTACCCAAGGAATTCTACGTATCATTTTGAATTCTGTGAGTAAGTGGTTACCCAACCCAGTTCTTGCATTCAACAGATGAAGGGCCTTATTCTTGAGTAATGACCAATGATCGTCACCACTTGAGGAAAGTACTGGTACATTTGATGAAATAATGGTGTATGGTGTAGCTTCAGGTGGAAGAAGGAAGACTTTTTAGGACGCACTACACCTCCTGGTAACGGCCTTAAGTCTTGGCACTCTACTTGTTCACTTCAAGGGGTAACATTGGCTGTAGATGCTTGAATGCTCGTTGAATTTACCATGGGAGGTATCACTTTAGTAAGGGTAGGGCGACCAGCCACATCAGTGGACATACTAACTTCAGGCACTCTTGGTAGCCTTGGTTCAACCAATCTGTCAGACACACCCTCACTCACCATGGGGGTTGCGGAAAAAAGGTCTTGCTCAATCTTAGCTAATATTTAATCAATGCTGCACAGTTTTGTCAACAGCGGGTCAAGCATAGCCGCAATTTTCTCTTCCAGTTTAGCTACGATGACATCCTCAGAATTACTAGGCACCTTAATTTCAGTAGCCCCAGTTCTTACAGTGGTGGAACCACCCTTGCTTTCTAAGATAGTTGCTTTTGTTTTTACTATCTTGCATACCTGGTGTGTGGTTTTGGCAGGCCGCGTGCCTTCCTTTTTTTGTTTATACCCTCCCCACCTGTGTGTTATAAAGACCTTTGGTGGCCTGTAAGTGTCTTTGGGGGGGTGTGGGTGAGAGAGAAGGGATACTAACTGCCACAGACAACTCGTTGGGTTAGGGCTCATGGGATGGGGAGTTTACCGTGGGCATGCAGCCGGTTACAATGCCTGATCCGGGATGAGTAATGGAGGGGGTGGAAAAGATTCCAAGGAGACTTTACGTGGATCTAGTGAGAGTTTGTTTTCTGTCAACTCAATTATGTGTATTAAAACAGACTCTGCCCGCGTCAAAAAAGTATCCAGGGGGCCCACCACCCCTGGCCCCCCTTGCGTTTAACCTTACTCATAGTACTGGCAACAGGTACTCAAAAGCACTACAACTGAACAATTTATAACAGAAATGCTAACCAGTTAAACAGATGTGCAATGAAACGGGGGTGGCCCAGCCCAGTCTCCTCTTGGCTCTGACGGACGCAGATGGGCCGCCCTTGGCCTGGGCTTCGACCGGGCATGTCCCGCACTGCGGGAGCCCTCAGCCCCTTTTTAAGCACCTCCTGGCGCTAACGATGCGGTGCGCGGTGTGCGCGCCACGCTGGATGCTCGGGGGGGCGGGGGGGGGGGGGGGGTAGTTCAAAATAGTGCTGCGGGCAATGGCGGTATCCTGGCGGTGTCCTGGCACCTTGCGCCTGTGACAACAGGTGGACCCAAGGACCCAGGGTCAAAGAGAGACACAGCCGTTAAGTCAAGGAGGGCTCCCCCCCGCGGGAGCCCTCAGCCACTTTTAAGCGCCTCCTGGCACTAACAATGCGGTGCTCGACATGCGCGCCACATGGGATGCTGGGGGGTAGTTCAAATTAGAGCTGCAGGCAAGAGCGGTGTCCTGGTGGCTCGCACCGGTTACAACAGGTGGACCCAAGGATCCAGGGTCAAAGAGAGACACAGCCGGTAAGTCAAGGAGGGCTCCCGCCCTCAGCCCCTTTTAAGCGCCTCCTGGCGATAACGAAGCGGTGTGAGGCGTGCGCGGTGCACGGGATACTGGGAAGGTAGGTCAAAATAGAGCTGCGGGCAATGGCGGTGTCCTGGCGGTGTCCCGGTGCCTCGTGCCAGTTACAACAGGTGGACCCAAGGACCCAGGGTAGAAGAGAGACACAGCCGGTAAGTCAAGGAGGATGTAATACATATAAAGAGACATAAGTACTTGGAAGGTAAGCGTGTATAAGTAAGGTGATATAGCTAAATTTAAGTTTTTTTAAATAAACTCAGACTTCCAAGTGTTGCTGTACTTTAAGCTAATTTATATATATATATATATATATATATATATATATATATATATATATATATATATATATATATATATCGTACACGATTACTGCCCAGTAGGTTGCCACTCTCAGAACGGCGGGTGACGCAGCTCACGGGGGCGGCCCGTGCAACAAATTGCACCAGCAGTCCAAAAACAACACTGCGCACTCAGGCTTGTTGATTTTTCAAAAATGTATTTCTCCATGCCACTCGAAAAGAAACACTGACAAACGTGTTTCAGCCACCTGGCCTTCGTCTGTGTCAGTGATTGCCCATCGCCCTGGGCTTTTTAACAAGAATTACATACATTGGTTCACGCTCATTGATGAAAATCGTAAAAGGACCAGATGTATTATGTGTGTGCGTTATACACATGGCGGCCATTGTAGAATGACAAAAACGTATCTCATTTATATTGTTACTAGATGTAATTCATTCTCATTCTACAGAGAGTATATTGAATGCTTAAGAATCTGACAGTAACGGCGCCACAGCTTCAGAATTTTTTATTTTATTATCTATAATCCATGATTTAGGTGCCCCTTGAATGATGATGCTCAGCGACGCTGAACACCTCGAAGCAGCAGATACAATATTTGAAGGCATACCCCCGGAGAATAGAACAGACGGAGGAGCTCATGCCAACCAAGGACTGGACACTTTAAAGGGATGGTTTATTAAACTTGAAAGGACTTATGACAAAGAAATCAGGAAGTGATGGGAGGCCACTTCTTTGCAACGCTATTTGGATGCTGCCAGAATACCGAGGGGGTTACGGATTTATACCGTCCCCTCATATGAAAATCTGAACCCCAATCTCCTAAAGGATTGGGCAGACTATACCAGTGCCTCAGCTAAAAGAATGGTTGAGGTACTGGTCAAGTACGCGAAAAGCGATAGGGCAAAACTATTGGATGAAATCAACAACATTGAAAGCAATATATCTACTTTTGCGGACACAGAACAGTCTGATAATTTGAGAGCTAAAATGAAAGCGCTGTTGATCACATACGAAAATGACATCAAACGGCACAAACAGATCAAGTTTGCGTGGAGTCCTAACCTTTGCAAAAAAATATGATGTACTGCGCAAAATGCTGCAAGAGATCAAAAACACAAGAGAGCCAGCCCCAAGGGACACCTCAGAATCCAACACGACACAGACCAGTCGGAAACAGAGGGCAATAGAAGATATCCAAGCTCTACTATCGTGAGGGAGCAGAATTTTCCCCAGGAATACCAGCTAATTAAGGAATCGTGGAGGAGATATCCCCAACGAACACACCCACCTGGCATGGAGAAATACATTTTTGAAAAATCAACAAGCCTGAGATGAATACTTATTATAAAAATGTATGTATTTATGTAGTGACCTATATACTCTACAGATCCCCCGCCGATGCTGGGGCAAAGTCACCAAGGAATGTCTAGAAACACACCTCGCACTCAACCCTCCGACCAGCCCCACCGAGCCCGAGGAGGGGGCCCGCTCCCTCAGACGCTGGATGGAGGACTGAGCCAACACCGTAGCACCCATGAAACAACCCACCAACAGAGACACCAGCCAGAGAGTCAGCTGGTTCACCCCGGAGCTCCTAGCCTCCAAGCGCACCTGCCGAAAACTCGAGAACATCTGGCTCAACGATAGAACACCCGCCAACCACACAGCCCACAAAGACGCCATCCGCAACCATCACCACCTCATCAGGACACCAAAAAAACCTCATTCAAAGACCGCCTCAACAACAACGCACACAACAGCAAAGAGCTATTCAACATCGTAAAAGAACTCTCCACTCCCAGCTCCTGCACCAACGACATCCCGCCTTCAAAAGCCCTGTGCGACACCCTCGCTGCCTTCTTCCACCGCAAGATCACCAACATTCACAACAGCTTCAACCCCCGGACAGACCCCACAGACCCCACCACGATGAACACCCCAAGCTCCACCAACCACGATCCCCTGACCTCTTCGACCAACGTGAGCACCGAAGACGTAACTAAGACCATGAGCACTGTCCACTCAGGCTCCCCGTCTGACCCGCTCCCCCACCACATCGCCAACAAAGCCGACAACCTCATTGCACCCCACCTGCGCAACATCATCAACCTCTCCTTCGAGACCGCCACCTTCCCGAAGAGCTGGAAACACGCCGAGATCAACGCCCTCCTGAAGAAACCCAAGGCCGACCCGAGTGACCTCAAGAACTTCCGGCCCATCTCCCTGCTTCCGTTCCTGGCAAAAGTCATAGAAAAGATCGTCAACACCCAGCTCACCCGCTACCAATCTGTCTGAGGCTTAACTCGGACAAAACCGAGATTTGACTTTCGGCAGGCTTTCCCCGGAATGGTCTACTATCTGGTGGCCTGCGCAGTTGGGCCCTCCTCCTGTCCCAGTAGTAAAGGCCAGAAATCTGGGAGTTATTTTTGACAGTAAACTATCTTTTGGCCTTCACGTCAACAAGGTTGTGTCATCAGCATTCTTTATTTTAAAAAAGATCAAGAAGTTACTGCCTTATCTACCTATTTCAGCTGGGAAGACTTTGGTCTCCACGTTAGTATTCTCAAAAATAGACTAAGGGAATGCCCTCTTCTTAAACACTCAAAAGCGTGTTCTAACGAAGCTACAGTCTATTCAGAATGCGGCTGCAAGGATTCTGCTTGATATCCCCCTCCGCCAAAGTACCACTCCCGCCATTCGTCACCTCCACTGGCTGAGAGTAGAGAGCCGAATTAAATTTAAGGCCCTCTGTATTGCCTATAAGGCAGTGCATGGCGTCGGACCCAGGTTCCTTACAGAAGCGTTTCAGCTGTATACCCCCAAGAGGCAACTTAGATCTGCTAATACCTGTCTCCTTTCAGTGCCGCGCACGAGAACTGCCACCTGGGGAGATAGGCGTTTTCTGGTGGCTACTCCGAAACTTTGGAATCTTCTGCCATTGGCGATTAAAACAGCCCCTAACCTGATGACTTTCTGCAGGCTCTTAAAAACGTGGTTGTTTAACCAGTAACTGCTGTTTGACATCCAATAAATTGATGACTGATCTCTATTAGCTCCTCATGCGCCGAGACACCCCAGGGTATTCGTTTGCGCAATAAAAATTTCGAAATAAATAAATACCTAGAAGACAATAGCATCCTGGACCCCTCCCAGTCAGGCTTCCGCAGCAACCACAGCACCGAGACCGCCTTCATCACTGCCACCAATGACATCAGGAGGGGGAAAATGTGTCAAAGAGTTTTTATAGTAATGAAGCTTGATCCTGCTAGTTTGTCCACTTGGACATTCATTAATAGCGTTGAGCACATGGTCTTTCTGAGGTTTCTTACTTCCTTAGATGTTCCCAGGTTTTAAGGCCAGGCGGTGATTGGGTCATCATTTTTCAAGGGCTCTGACGCAACTGAAGATTTGTGAGTTTCCAATGGGGTTTTCCAGTTTAAGGAGTATATGTGTGTCATCTACATAGTTATAGCATGTGAGGTGAAATTGATTGATTAGTGCCAGTAATGACTTAATGTATATGTGGAAAACTATGGGTAAGAAGATAGAGCCTTGAGGGAACCTACTTTTGTGAAGTACGGTTTGGACGAGAAAGGGGGTATAGATGATATTACTTCTGTTTTGAAGGTAGAATGTGATCTAGTCGAAATCAGTCTCCTCTGTGCCAACATTATAGAGTCTTTGTATTGGAGTGTCAGGGTTGACTGTGTCAAAGGCGGTTGAGAGTTCCAAGAGAACTTCTGCAGCAACCCCGTTCTGGTCAACTGTGTTCTTAAGGTCATACCAGATGGCAATGAGGGCAGATTCTGTGCCTCTTCCTGGATGGAATCCTGTTTACAAGTCTGAAAGTTTTGAATTATCTTCTGTGAATTGTGACATCTAGAAGAATGCTGCTCTTTTATCATTTCCCAGGAAATATCCATTTGTATTTGGCCTGTAGTTGCCTGGGTTAGGCGGGTCTAGGTTTGGTTTCTCTAGTAATGGGCATTTGTTCGACTTTTTCAGGTCTTCTGGAAATATTCCCATAGGTAAAGAATTGTTGATGATTCTCGTGGCAGTTGAGGTAGTAAGAAGAATTATTTGAAGGTTTGTGGTGGACATGGGTCAGAAGGGCTGCTGGCAGGCCTGCTTTGCTTTGACCAGGTCTATAAATTCACTGTGTGATATTTGTTGGAAGGAATGCATAAGCTAGGTTACCCTACTCATGGAGGGTTGTTTTGAACAAGGTAATTGCTGATGGTTTTTCTTTGTTTTAAATAGGAGTCCAGTGTGCCTGCTTTGGCTGTGTAAAGATTTGGCAGTTTGTCTGTGAAACCTTGAATAATGGGATGAGCACCTTGTAGGCAATTTGGTTGATTAAATTTTGTGAGTATTTTATAGAATTCGTTATTAGCACATTTAGCATTTTGAATTCTGCGTGAATAGTATATTTTCTTAGCTTTTTTGATTGCTTACTTCTATAATCCGTTAAGTTTCTGTAGGGGAAGTTTGGTTTGATTGGTGTTTGTTTTGAGCCAGGCATGTTGCAGCTTTCTAATTTGCTGTTTCATCTCCTTTAGCTCTCTATTTCTCCAAGGTGCGTGTTTCCTTTTGTTTCCTTTTGTTCTTTTGTTCTTTCTGTGTTGTTCTGAGTGGTATTAGGATATCAAAAGGTTTCTGTTGCCATTCATATAGTTCCTGCATGGAATGTATTGTGTCTATATCTGTATTGGATGTTAGTCGTGTTTTTAAGTGGCCAAAACTGAATTTGTTCCATGGTGGTCTGACATTGTGATGGGAGTAATTGTTTGAAAGATAACTATTTCTGGTTTTACAAAAATTAAATCTAGGATGTGTCCAGCGATGTGTGTGGGTTTGTGGATGATCTGATATAGGTTCAGTGCATCTAGGCAAATGTTCAGGTCACCAAAAATGCATAGTTTGGAGTGTATTGTTATCAGGTTTGAAACTGTGTCTCGCAGTGTGTCTGGTAATGTTGAATTGCTAGGTGGAGGTCTGTAAAGGAGAGGGATGTTACAGGAGGAAGATTATGTAGGGTTGAATCTGTTGAAGAGGGCATCACAACCTTGTATGGAGATGTTTGCTTGAACACAACAGCTAGGCACCTCTTCTAGTGCCTATACTTTTGCCTATACAATTTTTTGTGATAGTTTGATAGCCTAGAGGAACAGCTACATGCTTCATTTAACACTGGAGCCATGTCATCTCCCAACCATGATTCAGTTATGAAGAGTATGTCAGAGTGTGTGTCAGTGAGAAGGTCGTAAATATGAGGCTTATTTTTTTAGAGTGATCGAGCGTTTATCAGTAGGCAGTTAAAAGAATGCAGAGTAGCCTTGTTGTGCATTAGACACGGAGAAGCGAAATTCTGATGAGTGGCATGTTCTTTATTTTGTTTGCGTCTGTTAATCCCTTGTGTGCTTCAGACGGCCCCCAGTCATCCAACGTCACGGTGGGAGTGTGCGGAAGATAGACGGGGGCTGTCCGAAGCCCGCCCACTAATTAAAACGGCCACACAGCGTGGAAATTCGTGCAGCACCGAAGGGGTTAATGGTGGAATGTGTATGAGTTAGGGGTGGTGGTGCAGCATGTGGGTCATGTAGTAAGGTTTTAACTTGTCCAATGGATGAGAGGCAGTAAAAAAATATTTACTCTGTTGCTGTAAATGTCTTAGGTGTGGGGCTAGAGAAAAGGATTGGCAGTAGAGTTGGTTGGTTGGGTGTGTATTATTTGTGTAGTTAGCAAGGTTGGAATGAGAGTATGTTTCGGGTTTGTGATGGAAAGTATTATAAGGTAATATGTGTGTGAGATTTTGTTGTGCTGGTATGTGTGTTATGTTTTGTTTTTGAGGAGTAGTGAGAGGAGATGATGATGTGTTTGTTTTCTGAGAGGTATTTGTATGTAAAATATTGTTGGCAAGTGGAACCTGCAAGGTAAAGGGGGTGGTCATGTGTTTTAGAACAGAGTGTATGTGGTGTATGAGAGGAAATGGACAAGAGGTATGAGCTTTTTTGTTAGATTTAATTGTTGGAAGAAGTAATATATGTAGTAAAGTGTAGTGCAAGATTATGTGGTTATGTTTGTGTGGTAAACAGAGTAGAAGGGTGTTGGTGGATGAAAAGATGAAAGGTTTGGTGGTGACAGAAGGGTTCTGATAGGAGTAATTTGAGCAGGGAGTGTGTGTCTGGATGGGATATAGTTATGTATGATGTTGACTTGAAGTGTTTTGGTGATTAGTGGATTGGTTAGTGGTATAGGAGAGAGTGGTGTTTTGTGTGTTAGTAAAGGTGCTATTATGTAGTAATTGGGGTTGAAGGATGAATGTTCTTTGTGTGGTTTTGTAGTGGGTGTTGAGACATTGAAATGTGTGTGGGGTTTGTAGTGAATGTGTGGAGTGGAGTTGCTATGAGTGTGTTATTATGTTTATGATAATGGATGGGATGAGGTGGTTTCTGCTGAATGGAAAATTTTAAAAAATTGGGCAGCATTTCTGGCCCTAGTCCCAACCAGGTTCAAACAGGCAACTGCCCTTGTCCTCTCCGCCCTTAGCGTTGACGCCTGGGCTGTGACGCCCTAGGCTTAGTCTTAAATAGCCCAAGCGATCAAGTGAGCCTCCTTGACCAATGGGTACCCTAGCCCTAATCGTAACCAATCTGAACACTAGCCCTAAGCCCTAGGACCAATAGAAGATCAGGCCCTTACACTCAATCACAGCCCTAATCCCAATAGAAACACCAGATACAGCTGACAATCAGAGCACAGATGTAACGTCTAGTAGCAGCTTATATAAGGAGTGTGTGACCTCAAGCTCATCCTGCTAGTCAGGGAGCTTGGAGCTGCTCCTCAATTCAGAATGTCCTTGGAGAGAGACAGGCTCAATCCACACTCTGAAGTTCTGCACGTGAGGGCCTAAACTAGGCCACTGACAGTATTGCTTTTCCCACACTTAAACAGCTCACTCTCCTAGCCCAAAACGAGTCCTACATATACTTTCTACAGTCTCAAGGAGCACTATGCTTGGCCTCCGAGGTGTAATGTGTCTTTTTTGTTTCTCTTTTAAATTCTTTTTTTATTTTTTAACTCACTTGCTAAGACAAAAGGGAGCTGGGGTACGTTTTTTGCACACAGGTCTGAGCACAGATTAGGTGAAAAACTACGAGGGAAAATGAAGCATTTATGGGCAGGTAAAAACAGCAATTTTTAAGCTAAAAAGCTCGCTATCAAAGAAGTGAAAGTGAGGCAGTCACAGGCAGGTAAAAACATCAGAGTTTGCACTACTGAGCCCCCAAGCCAACAGGCAAACTGAGGCAGTAAAAACATCAGATTTTAAGCTACAAAGCCCACAAAGAAACAAGTAAAATTGAGGCAGTCACGGGTAGAGGAAAATCACTTTTAAAGTTTAAGGTAATAGACAGCACAGGTCTGTCTTCTTACCACCTCCTGGTCCTTGGTTCACTGGGATGTTGGGCACAGGGAAGCTGTGGCTAACAAAATGGAGGTGGTTGTCTTGGAGTTCCCTCCACAAACCTTAAGGGTCCTTGGCAGGTGTGAGAGGAGGGCTAAGAGTTGCTTGGGAGCTAGAGAGCCAATCAGTAAGCTTAGGCTGCTGAGCAGGGGACTTTGAGCTGCTCCTCAATTCCGAGTGTCCATGGAGACAGACAGGTTCAATCCACACTATGGGGTTCTGCAGGTAAGGGCTTCAACTAGGCAACTGACAATACTGCTTTTCCCACACTTAAACGACTAACTATCCTAGGCAAAAGCAAGTGTTACGCACACTTTCCAAACCTAGTTTCAAATCTAAGAGCAGATTTCTGCAGTCTCAATCCACACTCTGCTTAGCCTCTGAGGTGTAATATGTCTGTTTGTTTCTCTTGTAATTTTTATTTTTTTAGCTCACTTGTAAGACAAAAGGGAGCTCGGTGGATTACTTGCACACAGGTCTGAGCACAGATTGGGGAGAAACTAAGTGGGAAAATTAAGCAGTCACGGACAGTTAAAAACGGCAAATTTTAAGCTACAGAGCCCACTATCAAACATGTGAAAATGCACAGTAGATTTTGAACTACGAAGCCCGCAGCCCAACAGGTAAATTGAGGCAGTCACAGACAGGCACAATGAGCAGATTGTAAACTATAAAGTCCACAATCCAACAGGTAAATTGAGGCAGTCATGAGCAGGTACAAACAGCAGATTTTGTGCTACAAAGCCCACAAAGAGGCAAGTGAAATTGTTGCAGTCACGGGTACAGGAAAATTGCTTTTAATATTTCATAAACAGTTGGCTCAGGCTGCTGGGCAGGGGGCTGTGAGGTGCTCCTCATTTCATAATCTCCTTTGAGACAGACAGGCTCAATCCTCACTCTGGATCTCTGCAGGTAAGGGCCTAAACTAGGCCACAGACAATACTGATTTGCCTCTGAGGTGTGATATGGTATTTTTTCTCTTTTAAATTGTCTTTTTTTTAACTCACTTACTAAGAAAAAATGAAGCTGGGGTGGATTGCTTACACACAGGTCTGAGCACAGATTAGGGCAGAAACTAGGAATACAATCTAAGCAGTCAAAGGCAGGTAAAAACTGGTAATTTCAAGCTACAAAGCCCAGTATCAAACAAGTGAAAGTGAGGCAGTCATGGGCAGGTAAAAACAGCAAATTTTGAATTCCAAAGCCCACAATCCACCAGGTAAATTGAGACAGTCATGGCCAGGTAAAAACAGCAGATTGTAGGCTACAAAAGCCCACAAACAAACAAGTGAAATTGAGGCAGTCACAGGCAGAGGAACATCACTTTTGAAGCTCCCTGTATACCCCCTGTCTCCCCTACATGAAGCCCCAAAGAGCTCCTCAAGAAGTGTAGCAGCTCCATTATTAGCACCTCCACCAGCTATACCAGAGTGGCCACTAACAGTGTGGGCGTCCCGGAATGGGACATGAGCACTCGGCCATTGGCGCTGCACCATCAGTGAATACAGCACATCAAGTTCATGGGTACAGCATACCTACAGCATGTACACATGCCACCAAAGCCCACATTCCCAAAGCACAAGGGAATACATTTTCACAAGAGCAGTATGTCTTTAACCCCACTGCACAACATTCAGTCCTTGAATGGAGATATCGAACCCCAATATAGCTCTCAACCCATGCACCACAGAATTTCTTCCCATCATCACAAGTTCCTTCTCAACTGTCACATAGCACAAACCATCTTTAAAACCTCAGTTTACAGAACAATAATGTGGTAATGTTTAGAATTAAGATGATGCAGTCATGATGCAGTAGAATGGCATCATTGGGAAGGTTCCAATATAAACCAGGAATTTCTGGGTTTGCTGATGGTTGCTGTACTTGACATGTACTAAATAAAGGATTTATCAACTCAATTTGAAGTGGATTACTACATATAAACCTCAAAATACAGGGGCATGGCCATAGCCACAATGGGCATTTGAGGTCAGGGGTAGCCCATATTAATCTATCCCCAGGACGACCCAAGCAGCTGGCGCTGCATTTATCGGGAAAGTCGGTTTATCTAAACAAACTGCATTTACATTTGAGTGCATACAATCTAATTGGGTAACAGTGTCTGAAATAGAGGAGTGTGGCTGAGGGTGCAGCAGCACCCCCACAATCATCATGCTGGAGTTCAGAAGGTCATACTGTTTTTCAGTTCACTGGCAGCTGCGAACAGCTCTGTAGGTCCCTTTATGGTATTTCTTATGACTATAGTCTGTCTAGCTGGCTACTGCACAGGTTTGTCCAATCAGAAATGCTGTGTATAGTTGAGCTTGCATGGTTGGAGGGAGAGAGTGGAGAAGCCTGCTGGGATGAGCATTGCTACTGCCATTGTAAGATGTAAAAAAGTGGTGGTAGTGTATAAATATTTGCGACCTGCAGTGGTGGACAAGATTAAAGCCCTCTAATTGACTAGCAGTGTGTGACAGATCGCTTCAGTTATTTCATGCCTGTTCATTTGGTGATAGCTTGTTAATTAGCAGCACAGTATTGTTGATAGTCAACCCTTGTAGCAGATACATCTTGTGTGAATGTATAAGATCTAAGTTATAGTTGACTGCTGACCGCTGAGTGTTATAGGATTAGTACTGGTGGGGGCCAGAAATGGTATATATGAAATTGCATAACTATATATTACCCCGGTGAACCATAGGTCAGGCATCCTTAACTTACCTGCCTATCAAACGTATTTACTGGTCTGGTTGTTTCCAATTTGTGGATTGTTAGCTGATGGTGTGACTGTCTTTCTGGGTTCTGTTGTTGGAATGTAGGGTGGTGCAGTTGTCTCGGAACAAGACATGTTTTCAGTTGACTTATGAATCATGTGTGCAGTGGCGTACTGAAATTTAAGGGTGCCCCCTGCAAAGTACACAGGGCCCTCCCCAAGCGCAACATCTGCCACTTTAGTCCCAGACCCAGGGCACTGTGTTGAGGGTACACAGTTAAAATATCGAATCTTTAATTTCGACTTACACTTATATCGAGTTGCTAATATCGAAGGGACAGAATATCGATGTCCAGAATATCGATGGCCAGAATATCGACCCTAAGGTAAGTAATATCGAAATTACTTATATCGATAGCATATATATCGATGTAAGTAATATCGACATTACTTATATCGATAGCATATATATCGATGTAAGTAATTTCGATTTACTAATATGTGTTAGAAATTTTAGTGAAGTATTTAAATTAATTGTTATAATATGTGTTTAATATGTTTTTATAAATAAAAAATATATAAAAGTAAATAATATGTTTTACTACCAGAGCGGGTTTTGGGTTTTTAGGGGAATAGGGTGGGAAGTAATTTATTTGTAATTAAATAATTATTTTTTAATGATTAATTTATTTTGAAATTAAATATTAATTGGCAATGAATTATTTTAATTGATTAATTGACTAATTAATTGATAATTTATGTATATTTTTAAGTAAATTATATGTTTTACTACTGGAGCGGGTTGCGGGTTTATAGGGGAATAGGGTGGGAAGTAATTTATTTGTAATTAAATAATTATTTTTAAATGATTAATTTATTTTGCAATTAAATATTAATTGGCAATGAATTATTTTAATTGATTAATTGATTAATTAATTGATAATTTATGTATATTTTTAAGTAAATTATATGTTTTACTACTGGAGCGGGTTGTGGGTTTATAGGGGAATAGGGTGGGAAGTAATTTATTTGTAATTAAATAATTATTTTTTAATTATTAATTTATTTTGCAATTAAATATTAATTGGCAAGGAATTATTTTAATTGATTAATTGATTAATTAATTGATAATTTATGTATATTTTTAAGTAAATTATATGTTTTACTACTGGAGCGGGCTGTGGGTTTATAGGTGAATAGGGTGGGAAGTAATTTATTTGTAATTAAATAATTATTTTTTAATGATTAATTTATTTTGCAATTAAATAATAATTGGCAATGAATTATTTTAATTGATTAATTGAATAATTAATTGATAATTTATGTATATTTTATACTAAATTATATGTTTTACTACTGGAGCGGGTTGTGGGTTTATAGGGGAATAGGGTGGGAAGTAATTTAATTGTAATATTAATTAATTTTGGGTAAAGGAGTATTTTTAGGGTTCAGGGTCAGTTTTGGTTTTTTGGGTAAAGGGGTATTTTTAGGGTTCAGGGTCAGTTTTCAGTTTTTGGGTAAAGGGGTATTTTAGGGTTCAGGGTCAGTTTTCAGTTTTTGGGTAAAGGGGTATTTTTAGGGTTCAGGGTCAGTTGTCAGTTTTTGGGTAAAGGGGTATTTTTGGGTTCAGGGTCAGTTTTCAGTTCTTGGGTAAAGGGGTATTTTTTGGGTTCAGGGTCAGTTTTCAGTTTTTGGGTAAAGGGGTATTTTTAGGGTTCAGGGTCAGTTTTCAGTTTTTGGGTAAAGGGGTATTTTTAGGGTTCAGGGTCAGTTTTCAGTTTTTGGGTAAAGGGGTATTTTTAGGGTTCAGGGTCAGTTTTCAGTTCTTGGGTAAAGGGGTATTTTTGGGGTTCAGGGTCAGTTTTCAGTTTTTGGGTAAAGGGGAATTTTTAGGGTTCAGGGTCAGTTTTGGGTTTTTGGGTAAAGAGGTATTTTTAGGGTTCAGGGTCAGTTTTCAGTTATTGGGTAAAGGGATATTTTTTAGGTTCAGGGTCAGTTTTCCCTACTGTTGCACCCACTGGAGTGGGAATAGTAATTATTGTTAAGTAAGTATATATTATATATGATTTGTAAATATTTTTTTTTATTAAATATGTATTATTATTATTTTTTACCATTATTAAATATATTTAAATATGTTTAAGTAATTTATAAGTATTATTTACAGTATTTTTTATGTTATTTTAAACCCAAAAAAAAACGATATATTTGACAACGATATTTTTAACATCAATATTATTTTTTTGATATTTTGGTACTTACCATATTGTACATAGGGCGTCGATATTTTTGCAATCGATATAATTACGCCGATATTTATGTAGGTCGAAATTCTGTCTGTCGAAATTCTGTCATAGATCCGTGTTGAGGGGGTTCCAGTGAACTACTGCTCCCCCACACCGCATGGGCATGACTGGGCCAATGTTACACCACTGAGTATATGCTCCTGGATGTTTCAAATGCTAGCTGGTAGTGAGTTCCAGAGCTTGGTGGCTTGAACTGAGAAAGCCGTCCCTCCTGCGGATTTTGAATGGTAAAATGGCATGATGATATGTCGTTTTTTGTTAAAATCTGCAGATATGAATCAGATTATGGATTATGTGGCAAATGTGGCACATCCATACTTATGCTAAAAACACAGCAGCCACATTATCACAGAATTCCAGTGGTCCTGGCTATAGGTTGTTGACATAGTCAAGCTTGGAGATTATGAGTGTGAGGATGGCATTGGGTTTTTGTTTGTATCCAAGGGATGGGAAGAGGAAACTACGTATTTTCATTGTGTAGGAAGTACTCTGTGTGATGTTGTTAAGATGTGGAATCAAGTATAGGTCTGAATCTATGGTTGCTCCTAAGTTTCTGACTTCTCTTGATATTGTTAGAGGTACCTATGTTTCTTAGGCAACATGGCAGTAAACTGTTATTTTTACCAGTGTCCACAGGTCATAATCTCTTTCTTTGTGGTCTGATCTTTAGATGGTTATTCATCATCCATATGTTTATGGCACAAAGGCAGTCATCAATTTCAAATTATAGAGGTATTCCAGGCCATACATTTTTAAAATGGTTTGAGTGTTTCCTGCATGGTTGTAAGAGGTGAGATTGAATGATTTAACAGATTTGTAAAGGGGTTTAGGTAGATTTTGAAAAATAGAGGGGATATGAATGTCTCCTAAGGAACCAAATATGTACTTCTCCCTTTCTGCACTCCTATTGAGTGGTAAATGAACTGGTAAATAATCAGTTTTTTGGCATGCAATCCGTGGTTGTACTCCAACCAAATATGCAAAGAAAATGTTCAAACACAACTATACTCAATTATGGGAATAGTCCCATGATGCGCAAGCCTTCATGGGGTTGCCTACTTTTTTACGGAGTTTTCTATAGCGCGAGCTTGACCCGAGGGTATCGGGTATCAGAGCGCTTTACATAGAACCAGTTGCGTTACATGAGGACACATTCATTTTTGTTAGTCACAGGGAGATTAAGTGATTTTCCCAGAATCACAGGATGTTCAGCGTCATTGCCGAGACTCGAACCCGGTTCGCCAGATTCTAGGTCGACCGCCCCAGACGTAAGGCCAACTCCTCTCCCCAGGCACTGATAAATTTGAAAGAGTTAGCACAATATTTACAGAGTAATTTAAAAAAAACAACAGGATTTTGATCTCCAGAATCGATTTGAGAGACATGCTTCATCTCAGTAGTGTGCAAAGAAGTTTAATGACATCAATGTTTCAAATCTTGATTTATTCTATGCAACATATAAATCATTTCCAAACAAATTTTCATGGTCCACGCATATCAATAACTCCTGTCACTGACCCCATTGCATTTCAGGCCAAAGAAAGATAAAAAAATGGATAAGAAAACCTTCTAATAAAGCTTATCACCAGCAAAATCAAAATTACAGATTAAATATAGTGTTAACAGAAGGCAAAAGCCTTATGAAAAGTCATAGCATAAGAAAGAGGATACTACTTCAATCCTTACATGCATATGTTGCTACGAAAGACATCATTGTTAAATAAGTTGATAGTCAAACAAATTGTGCAGGGAACCCAACTAATAAAAAGACTGCAACAAATACAATAAACGGTAAATAAACATAACTATTATACCTGCACTATAAATGAAAGCATTCCTAATCTGTCATTCAATCCCATTATTTGGAAAGTATTTTGTGGAGGAATGCCACAATGTTGTGTGTGAAGAGCTTATGTGAACGGTGGTGTCAATCCTGGTTATGAGGTCCTATGTTATTAATGTACTAAATGCATAACACTTGGTGACCATCTGGGTACCATTTTATTGGGATAGGTGTGAGAACGCTGAGCGGTAGGAACTTTATGGATCCTGATTCCAGAAGTTTCCTTCACAGAAATTGGAAGTAAATCTGATTAGAGCCAATATTTGGTGCTTACAGGGCATTGTGGGTAAGAAAAGGTATTGAGATCACTGCGAGCCACACCACTTCGGGCTACCCTAGGTGCCTCGTTTCCAGAAATATCTGGGCCTAGCAGATTTCTCTGGATGCTGACTAAGCCTTGGCATAAATACCTCACCTGCTCACTTTGCCAGAATGGGTCAATGTGAAAAACCTTGTTTTTTCCTGTTGTAATTGCGGATTTGCTGTCATGGACGATAGCCTAGATACACTAGAGGGGTGTGATACTTATTGGGAAAGTGTAAGAATGCTGCATGTTAGGAAATTTGTGGATGCCCACAGATTCCATTAGGCTGCATTCACTTTTGTTTCGCTGTGACATAAGCACACACAGTGTTTTCAGTACAGTGGATGACCTGTTGAAGTTCACAGCTCTGTGAAGGTAGTGTGTGGATGTCAATAGGTTGTCCTCTGCCTAAAGGAGTTAAAACTCATCAAATTAATGCTGCTGATGTCCCAGCCAATAAGAACGGTCAACAGAATTTCAGGATATGATGGCCACATTGCACTAACTTCTTTTTTTCATGGCTGTTGGGTGCTTCTCCAGTTCCTGAAGGCACCCAGGATGGCATACTTCTAGGACAGGAGAGCAGCAAAAACTACATTGGCTACAGAAAGATGGCAGCTGCTGCTCCTAGGCATGCGAATCCTAGAGAAAGTTTCATTTTTTTTTTTTTAAATATTTTTATTGAAATATTTTTGCATTTATTTACAAAGCACGGCATCCTTAATACAAACCATAAATTGGAGGAGGAAAAGTATATGCCACTAATTCATAAGCAAAAATAAAAAAAAAACAATGACTAAATCATCAGCGGGTGAGGGTAGTATTACAAAAGATAGATTCAAACACAAATTAGTTCATAAAAAATACCATTAATAGATGCAACATGTGTTTTCATATTGATCAACCTCAAGATTGTATTTGCACCAAGTTAATATCTCTTATCCACAGGCAATCCAACATTTCTCATTATTATACTTCCTTCCATCGAGTTATAGGATCCCATATTATATCGCCCAGCTTCCTACCTTTTTTTCCCTTCCTTGCATATATCACTCTCTCAATTTTATGCATTACTAGTAACTTAGCCAGCCATTTATGGAAGGTAGGTGGTACAGGATCTATCCATGCAGAGGCTATACATAGTCTCATAATAGCCATAGCAACAAACAAAAATTCCCTACCACGAAAAGAGCGTGTATCCTCAAGATTTACTCCTAATAGGATAGTTCCTGGAGTTAGAACAACTTCGCTTTCTACAATGTTACTTATAAAACTTTCAATTTCCTTTTTAAACCAATCTAAGCGGGGACATAGAGCAAATACATGTTCCAAGTCAGCATACGAGCTCCCACACCTATAGCATGTAATGCCCACTAAGCCTCCCCATTGAGCTATTTTAGCCGGTGTATAGTACAGGTGGTAAAGTGTTTTATAGTGCTGAGCCTGTAATGGTGCTGCACATAATAATGATTTCCCCATTTCTAGTGAGATTCCAAAGCTTTCATAACTAATTGTAAGCTTATCCCTCCATTTTTCACTCCACTTTTGATGATCATCTTGTTTTACTTTCATCAATTCAGCATACAATCTTTTAATTGTGCAATCCTCTCCTTTCCGAATAATTTCCATTATAGCATTCCGCCTGAATCCCAAAACACCACCTTTCTTTGCCAGGAGGAAACTCCTGATCTGCAAAAATTTAAAGAACTGCCTTGTTTCTAGGTTGTATCTATCCTGCAGATCTTTGAATTGTAGAAAACAATGTTCCCCCCTAATATCTCCAATGCTTCTGATTCCCCTATTTTCCCACTCTACCATTACGGATCCCGAAAAAATATCTTGTGGAAGGGTTGGATTATGTAACAATCAGGATGGCATACTTCTAGGACAGGAGAGCAGCAAAAACTACATTGGCTACAGAAAGATGGCAGCTGCTGCTCCTAGGCATGCGAATCCTAGAGAAAGTTTCAATTGCTGTACATGGTCTATGGAGGGCTAAGGATAGCATTAAACAAATTGTGAAATAGAGAGAAGATGGAAGAGGTTCTAGAAAGGAGATGAAAAGGACAGAAAGAAAGAAGAGTTAGTAAAGAGATCAGGAGAGGCAGGAAGGGAAAGATAGACAGAGAAGGTGTAGTGGAGAAAATGGTGAGCAAGTCAGTGGGGCAGAGATTAGGAGATGAGGAGCGAAGAGAGAAAGTGAAATAGAGCCTTGAGCAATATGAGATCCATATACATGTGTAGAAAAGATGATTGGAGATTTTTAGTGGAATGTATATATTATCATGTTTTTGCCAATACAGCTGGCCGAATCTGATTTCAGTGCACAATTTTGCCTTATTTCCTAAAAGTGAGTGGTCTATGAAGTCCTATTAAGGTCTAACAGTTGTTACTTGATCCACATAGTTTTTTACAGACTGCCTAACAATTGCATCTTATTGTTATTTGTTACCAAATGCTTTTGGTGAGAAGTGCTGATGCCTTCCAATTTAATATAATTCCAAGGTCTACTATGGCAGCAGTTTCGCTTTCTAGTGTACATTTAAATATGTCACTCTCTTGACTTGTATCTGAACCTGTAGTAATGCTGGACAATCCCTCTGCAAGTAAATCTATTCCATTTCTACTACACATGACATGTTTCCACACTTTCAACATTTGCCACTCAGAAAAGCGCTTGGTCTTTCAGGAAATGTTAGGTACATAGAGAGTGTCTCTGTGAGGATTCTTTGTTAGAAGTCTACGGCAAGTGAAGGAGAGGATAATTTCCCTAATTCTGGAAATGGAGGTTATCACAGAGCAGGATCCTAGATTCTAACTGTGAAACCACTACTCAAAGTGCTGCTGCCTGCCCCTCCTCTAACTGGAGATGTAACCATTGTCCTTAGCCAGGCCACTGGCCTCAAATGAACCCATTCAAGGCTCACACAATCACCTGTCATCTACCATGCCTACCTCTCTTGCTGGTCAATACCCTATAAGGGATGTATGCCAATGTTGAAGCCTGCAAGTCTACTTCAAGTCCATGCAGTTTTGACTGTTGTTTTTGATCAAATTTAATTGAACTATCCCTATTTTGTCACAACCTTATTGTGAAATTCATCTACCCAAGTTCCACTGTGAAACATCATTTAAATGTGTACCACTGTTGTAGCTCTAAAATGTTCAAAACACACTGTTCACCACAGATTTCCCAAAATGTTCTTGATGTATATGCTCCAAGTTCTCTTCAAAGTTATTTTAAATTAGTGGCAAGTTAGAATCAACTTCACTTAGGAAGTTGGGCAGAATTAGAAAGCTCCATACTTCATGAAACAGATTACATTTCCTAACTTTACTTGAGATAAGATTTTGTCCCTTAGGGCCTTTCAAGTGTGATGATTTCCTGATGCAGAAACCCCAGGTAGGCCATCGTCCAGCAAAAAAATGTTGTGTGTGAAGGCTGGACATTCACCACCTCAGGTTAGAGGTGTGAGAGGCAGTGCTCCTCACATTTCACAAAGTGTAAACAGTTTAGAAAATACACAGATTTGATAGTCAGCTGACTTTGCAAATTCATACCATTCAACTTGAAATCACATCGAATTGATAGCCCCTTCGCTGCTGGCGTCTGCCAACGGCCATCCTGCGCACTACCTCCGTAGTGCTGCGCACGTCGTTTGGCCGACGCAGCCCCGTCCACTGTGCTAAACCTCCGCACTGCGCCAGAATTGCCGCTGCGGTTAAGCGGATAGAATATAAAGTTGGATTGTGGAAAGTTGATTGAGTGTGCTTTAATATGAACCTTAACAAAATCCACAAATTCCTTCACATATGGTTTATGTCCTCAACATCTATGCCACAGAATATTGAGACCAGAATATTGAATCCAAAATATCGACAGGTAAGTAAGTATAGTGTTTCTGTACCTCACTCCATGTATGCTTACCTATACAATACATATATCTTAAAGGTACGTAGATGTGGAGTTAGGAATATCAAATGTCAGAAAATTGAGTTACTGGTTAAGGGGATGAAACCCTACTCAAGCAGGAACCACAATCCTTGTCAGGGTGAAGTTACAAGAAAACCCTTTATTAACCTAAGCTCCTCCCTCTGGTAGATTCGCACAGCTCAGCCAGCCTGTACTCAGAGGCAATGTGTAAAGTATTTGTGCAACACGTCAAACAGTAAAACAGTGAAAACACACCACAGAAGGATCCCAAACCAGTTTAGAAAAACAGAGTAAATTGTAATAAATAAAACAAGACCACAGATATGCAGGTTTTAAGATTTCAGTAAATATAGCACAAATAAGTACAAAGCACCAACTGTGGATATCTGGTCAAATGGATCCGGACAAAGTCACAAATTCAGGCTGATCACAATGGAGTGTCAGCTGACTACAGGGACCCAGTTAGGCACACTGAACGATAGTACCTTAAACCTTGTTGTGGAGCATTGTAAGGACCTGTGCTGAGGATGCTCGTGCAGTCGGTTTGGAAGAGCTGTGAAGCTGTGATGTGAGGTCAAGCATCGACAAGGGCTTGCAGTGTGAAGTCTGGCATTGAGGATGTGTCACGCGGTTAAGGTGATGCATCTGTTCCGATGAGCTATGAGGCTGCAGTGAGAACCTGCGTTGTCGTCGAGGGTGCTGTCAATGATAGATTTGCGATGCATCATAGATCCTTCCCATAGCAGTTCCGATGCGGGCTGCGAGGTTGATGCAGAGTCCTCATGCTGGGAAAACTCTCAGCAGAGGTGCTGCGTTGGTTCTGCTGGAGCCACAAAATGACTGAAAGAGCACTGTAGGCCCACTTCCAAGGGTCCAGGAGTGGGGTGGCAGCAGGGTAGGTATCACAGATGGCAGATTCCAGGTGCTGAGTTCAAGGTTGGATCCTTCTGTCCCTGAGTCCCTAGTCAGGAGGCCAGCAAACTGGCCTAAGAGCCACATTGGGGTCCTGGGTTCAAAAGATGAAGGTCCAGGCAAGAGGGCAGTAGCGCAGGCATCAGGTCAGTACAGCAGGGAGGCAGTCCTATAGAGCAGCAGTCCAGGAGAGTGTCCATCCTTTCTGCAGCACAATAGTCCTTCTTCCTGGCAGAGCATCCACAGGTCCAGAAGTTTACTGAAGAGTTGGTGTCTGAGGTCCAATATTTACACCCAATTTTGCCTTTGGCATGGGAGAAGCTGCTAGAGGTTTCCTTTTGATGTCCCCAGGCATCCTGCCTACACTGTTGTTGCTCCAGACTAACTACAGGAAGTAAGCAGCTCTTTGTTTGAAGTCAGGGCACAGCCTATTCAAGTGTACATGGGGCTGTACCCAGCTCTGCCCTCCCATCCTGCCAGTGATAGCCCATCTAGGCATACCTAAGCTGTCTATTGTGTGTGGCTGTCTAGGAGGAATACACAAACCCAAACTGTCAGCTACACCCAGTCATGTGACCCAGAGGCAGGCTACAGGCGCTAAATTGCTAATGCAGAAAATTTGACAACTTTCTAAAAGTGGAATTTTCAAAATTATAAATTAAAATCCGACTTTACCTTAAGAGAGGATTTTTCTTTACAATTCAAAGACATCAAACATGAACTAATTTCCTATTCCCATTAGGAAATTGCAGGTTATTAAATGTAATAAGATAACTCCAATGTCCACCCATAAAAAAAGGTAGGCCTTGCAGTAGTAATAAACAACTTTAGAAGTTTTTCATCAACAGGAAATTTAAAACTTAAAAGTACATGTCCACCTTTTTAAATACACTGCACCGTTCCATCTGGGCTGTCTAGTGCCTGCCCTAGGGGTGACAGGTGCATTCAAAAGGAATGTTTGGGCATGATAAAATATTTATTTTAACAGGTTGAAATGGCAGTTTAATACAGCACACACAGGATGCAGTGGCAGGGCATGTTCACAGGTCTACTTAAGTTGGTGGCACAATATGTGCACTAGACCTACTAGTAGCATTTAATGTACAGGCCCTGGGTACATGTAGCACCATTTACTACGGTCTTATAAGAAAATTAATTATGCCAACTGGGGATAAGCCAATGTAACCATTATTTAAGGAGGGAGCACATGCACTTAAGCACTGGTCAGTATTTTATAAAGTGTACAGAGTCCTAAGGCCAGCAAAATGTGACCAGCAAAAATGAAGGAGGAAAACAAAAAGTTGGGGGAAGAACACCTTAAGGTTGACAGGTCTAACACTATACTTCGCTATATGTCCTTATCCTTCGATAGTGTGTTATTCTTTCCTCAATATTCTTATGATACGAAATTCTGGGGGTTGATATTTAGTAGTACAGCCAATCACACCTATAATGTTTTGTAAAGCACCAGGTAAGTAAGCAAGTACTCATCTGCCCAACTTTTAGTGCTACGAGGGTCTCTCAATGAAACCTGTTCTCATTCCATCTCCCTACCCAAACGAGAAACCATGTGTAAACATTGTCTGTTTTTTCCTCTCCAAGACTATTGACCCAAGCCACTCACCGACTCACAAACTAACTGTAAAATGTTTCTGTTCAATTGCAGATCGCTATCAAAACATAAGCTAGAACATGTTTTTCTCTTATTCTATCGCTTCAACTGGCACCGAATTCAAACATGAAGAACACTCAAGCTTTGGTACATGGATGCAGAGCCCACATCACTGAACTTCTGAAAAGCTTTTGACCTTGTAACCAGACCGAAACTGTGGGGGGTTTTAAGAGATCTGGGGATTCCTCCATATCTCCTCGACATCTTGATTAAGTTGCATGATAATAACTATGCCAAAGTTAGGTGTGGAAGGGGGGAAGTTTGAGCAATAGATTCCCGGTTGGCAGAGGTGTAAGACAGGGCTGCGTGCTTGCACCGACCCTGTTCTGCCTCTTTGTCAACGGATTAATTCCAATTCTGGTAGAGCTACCAAATAATGACGCCCCAAAGTTAGCAAACACCAAGGTGGCAGCATTGATGTTTGCTGACGATACTCTCCTTATCTCAAAAACATCGATGGGCATCCAGAGGCTGTTGGATAGCTTTGCCTCATTTTGTAGTACTAGGGGTTTGACGATAAACACCACAATAACCAAATTTATGATTGTCAACCCTTCTAAGACAACACGCCCCCCTCCCCCCACAACTGAATGGTTCATGTCTGGAAAGGGTGTCTGTCTTTGAATATCTTGGTGTAACCCTGTCAGAAGACATGCAGTGGGGGCCTCAAATAGCCAAGGATAAGCTCAAGCTATCACAGATTGCCGGGAGTATAGCCAAATTAGCTAGGGAATCACCCTTTTAACCCATTGGTCCCGCGCTAGAAATGTATAGGGCCCAAGCGCGTGGAGCCTCTCTCTATGGGGCAAAACTATGGGGGCACTGTTCGTCTTCTACCTTATCTGTAGTTGAGAACAGATTCCTAAGAAAAATAATGGGTTTAACAATGGGTACCCCGTTAATTCCTCTAAGATTAGATTTGGGTATCCCGCCAATCGAAGATGAGATTGCCCTGAAACCATTAACCTTCTGTTGAAGACTTTGGGCAACTCCTGAATTAGCAGCATATCAAGTACAGACCAAAGTGCTTTTATCCTATCCGGGGTTCCTAAAAAGGGTCCCCTGGTTTGCTCACGTGAAACACGAGTGTGAAAAGCTTGGCCAACCTTTCGTGTGGAGTACTCCAGACATTACTAGTACCCTATTTCCCCGTGCCTTAATACCAAAGACTTATCGTACCTTAAAGCTCAAAACTATAGAGACAAATCCGAAATTGGGTTCCCTCACGACACAGTTTCTCAAAGTTAAGGACATCTACGAGCTAGAAATCTTCCTGGACGATATTTTGCCCTTGGTTGCAAAAAAATTATATCTACAGTTTCGATATAGTACTTTGCCAGTACGTGTGGTCACCAACAAATGGACCGGGCAGAAAGTGCAGGGTTGCCCTGTATGCACTACACAAGATGAAACAGAAATGCATATCCTATTTTTCTGCCCTGGTTACCAGCAAGCGAGGCGGTACTGGCTTGTACCACTTTGCCGTAATTTGGGTTTTAACCACTGTGGAGAGGCTTTTCTGGTTTTAAAATATGATACATCTAAACCCATTGTGTTTGCTGTCTCAAGATATTTAAACACGACCTGGCTAAGGAGATGGGCTTTTGTTCAAAAGGAAATTAAACCTTAAAATGTGCATCGGTAGGACAACTGTATACTTGACTTCTAGAGTGCCATTCAAGATATTGGTTTTTAGTCCCATATTATTTTGTACATAGGTTTACTTTTGACCAATTGGATTTTATTGTAAATGTTAGGGTTTGTGCACAGCAAAGAGCATGTCCCCTCTCATTGCACTAGTGGTCTCTGTAAAAGCTCTCTTTAAACATACTATTGAATGCCTTTCTTTTTATCTCAGCCCCTCCCTAAGACTTCTGTGTATGTTGCTCAATGTATTCACAAGTTTGGACATTGCTGTATTGTTTACACATTGGACCTTGCTTTTACCATATCTTATTTAGAGCACTCCTCCCTAGGCCATGTGTTACTTCAACTCATTAGCATAATAACTGAAGCTCTGCACACCTGCTTGTGAGAACCACACCCAGTTCTTCGAACCACACCCAGCTCTTCGAACCACACCCAGACCCTGTCTATAAAAGTCAGCCCCTGAGCCTCACGAGTGCTTGTGCTCGTCTACCTCCCACTTACCTGAGAACAGTTCCTTTGGCGCTGGCACTCCTGCTCACTCCAGACCTTCATTGGCTTCAGAGGGCGCGGCTGCTGGCTCTTCCTTCTTCCGGTTTCCGGCTCCTTCTTGCCTCCGCCCCTCTTCTGTCCACTGCAATCGACCTGCAAAAGAGAAAGAGGACAAGGTTAGACTGATCAGTATCCCTTTTTAGCAACAAGTAAGTGCAAAACTTTTTATTAACTTAAAGAACTTTGACGGCGATTTCTGGATTCATGTAAAGACAATTAAAACAAGATATCTCCCACGAACTTTGTGGATCAAACCCCTTTGTTACAAGAATACTTTGTGGAACTTTGTGAAATAAACATTTTTTTACATGGAACTTTTAAGAAACAGACAGAGGAAACCATTGACAGCAAGGCAAACAGTAAATCAAGGACTTGCACAAATTACCTGCTGTATTTTGATGTAAAAGTACAGTATTTGTTTTATAAAAAGACTGGAAATGTGTGAAAAGTCAGTTTGCTATTAAGAATTTAGGCTTTAGTTATATTAAGGTGAATGTTAGATGTTGGTAATTGTGATAATGATATTCGTTTGATTTTACAGAAGTTTTACAGTAATAGAAAGCACATCCCAGAACAGAAACACATTCCAAACCTGGAAGCTAGAGACCAGGATCCAAGAGGTACTTTTAGAAGGGAATTTCTAATAGATTAAGGGTTAGTCAGGAACACATTTAGGGATAGGTTGCACTTATCTGTCCTTTGTTGATGTTTCATTAGGCACCAGTTTCTACAGAAGTTTAAGAGGGCCGCAGATTGTAGCAGCACTTCAAAAGTGGAAACGCAAGAACGGTGTTGTCTCTCTTTTATTATTTTATCCACTTCCCCCCTTCCCTTGAGCTCCTGGTTCTCAGTGCACTGTTTAAAACTAGTGTGCTGGAACAAGCTATTTCAGGGTGGGGTCGGACTGTCTTCCACCTCCATCAAAACTGAACAGAAACTCAGGTGAGCTGGGCTTTGACAGAAGCACAAGCCTTTAAAATATTCAGTTCTGTTGGACGATGAATGCCGGAGAATACATAGGGGCAGATTTATGTTGGACTTGCGCCACATTTGCGTCACGCAACGGCGGCGTAAACGTGGTGCATCCCTGCGACCTATTTACAACGTGACGCATCTAGGCAGATGCGTCACGTTGTAAAGCCCTGCGCCACATGTAGGCGTTCCGGCGCAGGGTGGGCGTTCTGGGGCAGGTGCGCCTCGCAAAAGTGGCTGAGTGAAATCTACAAGATTTCACTCAGTCACTTTTAGGCGAATGCTGCGTCAAAACCCTGCGCCTGCTTGAAGCAGGCGTAAGGCTTGATGCAGCATTGGACAGATAGGGCACCCCCGAGCCTTGCTGGAGCTGCGTCCAACTCCAGCAATGCGTCACCTTTACGGCACAGATGCGTCACGCATCTGTGCCGTTTTTGCCCCATGGTGCGCCGCATTGTAAATGCAGCGCACCATGGGTGGCAGAGATGCGGCGCACAATAACTGGCGCATCCCTGGGGATGCACCAGTTATTGTAAATCTGCCCCATAGAGTGCATTGATGCCACGGATATGGCGTAGGCCCTAAACGAGGACTTGGCCCATAATGAATCAGTGTCTGTTATCGTGCAACATATGCAAGAGGAAATAGAGAAATTAAAGTTGGAAAACACCTTTTTAAAACAGGATTTAAGCAGCTATAAACCTAGGGAATCTCAGTGGAACACAGCTTTTACGCCTTTGTTTAAAACCTCCTCAGAGACAGGGGCGCGAGCAAAACATACAACTTTCCCTCCCCCAGTTGAGGTTACTGTTAATGTTCCTAATGCTGTGCCTTTAGCAGCACCTGAACGTTTTCATGGAGATAGTAACAAATTCCATGTTTTTATCAATCAATGTCAATTGCACTTTGTTTGCAAACCACAACAGTTCCCTACTGATGCTACGAAAGTGGCATTCGTCTTGTCTTATTTGGGCAGTACAGCAGCCAATTGGTCAATTCCTTTCGTGGATAGAGATGATCCCATCCTCCATAATTGGAATCAATTTAAACGTACTATGACCAGTCTTTTTGCAAAACACACTTTTATGCAGGCAAGTGATAATGAGCTTTTAAATCTTAAACAAGGTAACAGGATTTATTGATCTATCTCACTAGTTTTAATCGTTTACTGACCGAGACACGGTGGCCAGAAGAAAAGCGTGTCTCCCTTTTTATAAAGGTTTGAGAGACGAGTTAAAAGACGCGCTGGCTCATATCGTTGATTTGCCAGAAGACTATTCTGACTTTGTAGATTTAGTCGTGAAATTGGAACACAGACTAGGAGAAAGAAAGGGAGATAAATCCAAACTGGAATTGCGGTTAACTTTTATTAGACATGAGAAGATAGACACAGATAATAAACTCCCTGAACCTGAGCCTATGCAAATATGGACACTCAGAGGTCCACTCACGTCAGAGGAAAAAGAAAGAAGGAGAAAACTTCAAATATGTTTATATTGTGGCAAGGCAGGACATTTTGCCAGAGAATGTCCAGTAAAACCTAAAACTTCTTGAAAGGGTACTATTTCCTCTATCTCCTCAACTGAGTCGGGAAACGATTAAGCTCGACAAGGGGGGAGGTTACTTGTTTGAGAAAACATCTTAACCAAACCTCTACTTCTGCAGCCTTCATGGTACCGCACATACCTAGACATTTCATAATTCAAATCTTTTTAATTGTTACTACCCAAGTTAGACATTCTCTCCCTGTCCTGCTGGACTCAGGAGCAACAGGAAACTTTGTGGATAATAAGTTTGCTAACACATTAGGTTTTCCTATTTGCCTAAAGCCTTGTCCAGAAGCAGTATGTGCAGTGGATGGGTCAGAATTGACCTCTGGATTAATCACAAAACAAACAAGTCCCCTTGTCATGGTCTGTCAAAACGGGCACACAGAGATGATTAGCTTTGATCTGATAGATACCCCTAATTTTGGCTTGATTCTCGGGGTACCCTGGTTAACAACTCATAACCCAAAAATTGATTGGGTGAACAGAACAGTTACTTTGGAATTCTCATTCTGTAGAACCAATTGCTATCAAGAAGCAGGTACAGAACATAGCACAGTAATACACTGTGCTAATGTTACACAAGATGAACCAAGTCTCCCTCCTGAATATTCTGACTTTAAAGACGTTTTTGATCCAGTGAAGGCTAGTGTGTTGCCCCCACATCGGTCATATGACTGCCGTATAGATCTTATCCCAGGGGCCCCTTTACCTAATAACAGAGTACATGCTTTGACTGACGAAGAGACCAAATATTTAAGAACCTACCTAGACGACCTACTACAGTCTGGGTTCATCTGATATTCCACATCTCCGGTGTCATCTCCACTTTTTTTTATCCCGAAGTCGGATAAATCTCTGCGCGTGTGTATCGACTATAGAGGACTAAATAAGGCTACAATAAAAAATAAATATCCTCTACCTCTAATTCCTGTGTTGCTGGATCAATTCAGACATTCTACTGTATACACTAAACTAGGTCTGCGGGGAGCTTATCACCTGGTCCGAATAAAAGAGGGGGATTAGTAGAAGACAGCTTTCAAGACAAAGTTTGGTCTATTTGAGTACACAGTAATGCCCTTGGGTTATGTAATGCCCCTGCAGCCTTTCAATTCTTTATAAATGAGGTCTTACACAAATTCCTGGATGTTTGTGTCATAGTATACATAGACGACACTCTCATTTACTCTAAGAACCCAGAAGAACATACCCAACATGTTCGTGCAGTATTATCAAAGTTAAAAGAAAATCATCTCTTTGCTAAATTAGAAAAATGTACTTTTAATGTCAGCAAAGTGGACTTATTAGGATACTGCCTGTCCCCTCAAGGAATAATTATGGATAAAAAGAAAATTAGTGCTATTACTGATTGGCCAGAACCATCATCTGTGAAGGATGTTCAGAAATTTCTGGGTTTCGCAAATTTTTATAGGAGGTTTATTTCTCATTTTGCAGATATTGCAGCCCCAATAACCACCTTGTTGCGGAAAGGGCAACGATTTCTTTGGTCTGATGAGGCGGCACACGCCTTTCAACTCCTGAAACAAAAGTTCACTTCAGCCCCAATTCTGAAACATCCTGATCCTGACTTGACATTTTTTGTTGAAGCGGACGCTTCACAAGTAGCTTTAGGAGGAGTTCTCTCTCAACGAGATGCAGTAGATGGCCAATTACATCCTATAGCCTTCTATTCCAAAAAGTTATTACCAGCTGAACAAAATTACACTGTGGCTGAAAGAGAACTATTAGCTATCAAAGTAGCCTTTTCTGACTGGAGGCACCATTTAATGGGAGCCAAGTACCCTGTTACCATCTTTTCTGACCATAAGAATCTACTGTTTTTTGGATCACTAAAAGCACTAACTCCACGTCAGATGCGCTGGTTAAATTTTTTTAGTACATTTGACTTCGTTATAACCTATAGACCAGATGCACAACAAATTCAATCTGATGTGTTATCTAGATACGGACATACCTCAGACATGAAACAAGACAAAATAGGAGAACCCATTATTCCTCCCCAAAAACTTTTGGCACCAGTACAACCGAGGGATTTCATCACAGATTTATACAATGCACACATGCAAATAGCACCTCAAGATAGGTTAAAGGATTCCCATAACACAATACAACGAGGTTTATTGTATCACAACAACATGCTGTTAGTGCCCACCACAGAATTACAAACACAGGTGATAATTTGGTATCACGCCTCACCGTTGGCAGGTCATCCTGGCTTGTTAAAAACCCTGGAAAATGTGCGAAAACACTTTTGGTGGGATAATATGAGTAAGGACATTAAGCAATTTGTCACTACTTGTCCAGTTTGTGCAAGACATAAATCTTCTCATAAGGCCCCTGACGGTTTGTTATTACCAATGCCATCACCCAAACAACCTTGGCACACTGTGAGTGTAGACTTTATTGTCAGCGCTGGGACGCTCTCGGGCAGCCATGCGCTCTACAAATCTCCTAAAAAAAAAAAAAAAATTGTAGGTTTACCACCAGTAAAATCCTTCACAACAGTGTTAGTGATAGTGGATTTTTTGTCTAAAATGGCACATTTTGTACCATTACGAAAATTGCCAACTGCAGCAGAATTTGCAGATATTTTTATAAGAGAAATTGTGCGTTTACCTGGTTTGCCAAGTAAAGTGGTGTCAGACCGAGGTAGCCAGTTCAACTCTAGATTTTGGAAAAAATGATGCGAAAAACTGAAAATAGATGTGGCATTATCCACTGCTTTAAATCCAGAAGATCAGATGGGCAAACTGAATGACTGAACCAAACCTTATTTCAAACGCTACGTTGTTTGTTGGCTGATTATTCTAGTGAATGGTTGGAAGCTCTCCCTGTAGCGGAGTTTGTTGCAGGGGTATCATCCTAGAGCTATACCCATTTTGTTAGAAGATTCCCTGTTGCCTACAGTAACAGATAGACTAACGAGATTAGGTGACATACAACACAAGGCCAGGCAACATTTATTAAAGTACAAAGAAAGCATGAAAAGACAAGCAGACAAACAGAGATCTGAGGCCCCAATGTATAGAATCGGTGACAAAGTATGGCTCTCCACAAATAATCTAAATATAGAGGGATCCCGAAAGCTGCAACCACGTTTCATTGGACCCTTTAGTATAACTGCCATAGTAAATCCGGTAACAGTAAAATTGGACTTACCAAAGGAATACCCAGTACTTGCTACATTCCATGTGTCCTTGCTTAAGCCGTACAACCGAAAAACCTGACCCGAACCACCACCTCCACCCATACCAATTAAGGGAAATCTAGAATATGAAGTGAAAAGCATAAAAGACGCAAAAATAATTCATGGATGTCAGTTTTATTTAGTAGAATGGAAAGGATATGACGAAACTGAGAATTCATGGGAACCAGCGTCCTATGTACATGCCCCACGGTTGATTAGACAGTTTTATCTAAAAAATCCAGGGAAACCCCGTCCAGTAGGAGGGCCTTTGCGGGGGGCGACTGTTAGGGTTTGTGCACAGCAAAGAGCATGTCCCCTCCCATTGCACTAGTGGTCTCTATAAAAGCTCTCTTTAAACATACTATTGAAAGCCTTTCTTGTTATCTCAGCCCCTCTCTAAGACTTCTGTGTATGTTGCTCAATGTATTCACAAGTTTGGACATTGCTGTCTTGTTTGCACATTGGACCTTGCTTTTACCAAGGCTTATTTAGAGCACTCCTCCGTAGGCCATGTGTTACTTCAACTCATTAGCATAATAACTGAAGCTCTGCACACCTGCTTGTGAGAACCACACCCAGTTCTTCGAACCACACCCAGCTCTACGAACCACACCCAGCCCTGTCTATAAAAGGCAGCCCCTGAGCCTCACCCAGTGTTTGTGCTCGTCTACCTCCCACTTACCTGAGAACAGATCCTTTGGCGCTGGCACTCCTGCTCTCTCCAGACCTTCATTGGCTTCAGCGGGCGCGGCTGCTGGCTCTTCCTTCTTCCGGTTTCCGGCTCCTTCTTGCCTCCGCCCCTCTTCTGTCCACTGCAATCGACTTGCAAAAGAGAAAGAGGACAAGGTTAGACTGATCAGTATCCCTTTTCAGCAACAAGTAAGTGCAAAACTTTTTATTACCTTATAGAACTTTGACGGCAATTTCTGGATTCATGTAAAGACAATTGGAACAAGATATCTCCCACGAACTTTGTGGATCAAACCCCTTTGTTACAAGAATACTTTGTGGAACTTTGTGAAATAAACATTGTTTTACATGGAACTTTTAAGAATCGGACAGAGGAAACCATTGACAGCAAGGCAAACAGTAAATCAAGGACTTGCACAAATTACCTGCTGTATTTTGATGTAAATGTACAGTATTTGTTTTATAAAAAGACTGGAAATGTGTGAAAAGTGAGTTTGCTATTAAGAATTTAGGCTTTAGTTATATTAAGGTGAATGTTAGATGTTGGTAATTCTGATAATGATATTCGTTTGATTTTACAGAAGTTTTACAGTAATAGATAGCACATCCCAGAATAGTAACACATTCCAAACCTGGAAGCTAGAGACCAGGATCCAAGAGGTACTTTTAGAAGAGAATTTCTAATAGATTAAGGGTTAGTCAGGAACACATTTAGGGATAGGTTGCACTTATCTGTTCTTTGTTTATGTTTCATTAGGCACCAGTTTCTACAGAAGTCAAAGAGGGCCGCAGATTTTAGCAGCACTTCAACAGTGGAAACGCAAGAACGGTGTTGTCTCTCTTTTTTATTTTATCCACTTCCCCTCTTCCCTTGAGCTCCTGGTTCTTAGTGCACTGTTTAAAACTAGTGTGCCGGAACAAGCAGTTTCAGGGTGGGGTCGGACTGTCTTCAACCTCCATCAGAACTGAACAGAAACTCCGGTGAGCTGTGCTTTGACAGTAAATAGTGTAAATCTTCTTTTAAATTATTTACTTAAATATTGCTGCTATTTCTCTAGACATTCGCCGATTGCACTTATTAACTGATATATTCCCTCGTCATTCTTCTAACCCTTTGCCTCCTTGACCCATCCAAATTGTTAGGCACATTTCCCTTTTATGTTTTAATAATTGTATCCGCTTCTTCTGTAGAGAGCTTTTTCTGTTTTAATGATGCATTTAGTGATCTAAAATGTATGTTGTATTATTATATTGTCTACTTTTTATGGTCCTAGAGACCGAAATAAAAGTTCTTGAAACGAAAAGCATTCACTCTGTTATTTATTATGCACCAGCTTACCCGTCGCACGTTGCTGCGATCTCAGAAGAAAGGAAATTTAAGGAAACTTGTTATGATAACATTCAATTTACATTGTGTCATTTTTATTGAAACTTATTCATTTTAATATGAAAAACATTTTAAAGTGTTGTTTTAATTCTGTTTATTTATTCGAGTGCTTGTGGATACACTGTATTTTTTGTTTTTCCGTCTGGTGCGTACACGAATAAATCAGAAGGTTTTCCGACGCGTGAGCTGGCCACATACATTTGTCCATGTGAGAAGCACAGATTCTCCAAATCTAGTCCACACACTTGCTGCGATTGTCCTTGTGCTTTGTTGATGGTCATTGCAAAAGCGAGTCGCACCGGAAACTGTATTGGAAAGATTATGAGGGCCCTGGAGTTCCGGGGGGCCGATATTTAACACATTTTTCATTTTTTTTTATTTGCCAGCAACCTTTTTTTTTGCCAGAAACCTTCGCAGGAGTGTTCTCAACAACTTTTAACAATTAACATTTTTTTTTTTTGCCAGAAACCTTCGCGGGAGTGTACTCAACAACTTCCTAAAGTTTCATGCCGATCGTATGAATGGTGTAGTAATGCATAAAGGACAAACAGACATACTTTCGTTTTTATATATATAGATGAATGTTTTTTAAACAGGTCATGGAACCCAGAGATTACAGAGTTTGCGGTTGCCAATACAAATAAAATATATATAAAAAATGAATAAATAAACTCACACGCACACCATGTCAGGGTGTTACTGACTCCGCCCACTCGCGATGCAAGAAATTGCTCTCCTTAACTCGTACTGAGTTTTCCTGGCAGGCATGCCATTCCGCATTGGTAGCACCTGTCTTTACAATGTTACAGAATGAAAGACAGCGTCAACAGACTTTACAAGCTATAAACATATATTTATTATTTTACAATTTGGTTTCCTTTAGTTTTCCTCCTCATTTATCTTCTTTCAGATGCTGTATGCTGTTTAAATGTGGGGATCTCACACCACTGTATGTGTTGTTGGTGCAAAATCGTATTTTTAAAATTTGTACAAAAACCTCTTCCCATTGAGTTAACGACATGGACCTGTTAGTTAAAAGCTCTTTACTGACATCTGTACTGATGTACGTGTTAGACGTTTTCATCCTGGCATGCCAGTGCAGCCTTCCATCTTTATAAGGATGGTATAATAAGTAGTCTATATTAGGAGCAACACCCACATGTGTTAAAAGTCCATTATAACCTAATTTTCAGGAGGAATGCAAATAACGTGATATGTCCAAAACAACAGGTGCTAATGCTTTGTCTGCTGTTTGAACACTTACTACATTTTATTTCAATTTTCCAGATTGCGTGGATTACACTGTGCTGATCTAAGCAAATTCAGAGTACCGCTGATGTTGTAAGGAGTCCCATATAAATGAGCATCTCTTTGCCTACACATTGGAACTACTCAGATCTCTTTGCTTTCTGTTTTGCATAATTTATTAAGCACTCTAAGCCTGCAAGGGTATTGTCTTACATTCTATTTGTATCAGAATTTTACTGGTGATAACTTCATAAAGCATACCACTTGGTCATAATAAGTATGAATGGTAGAAATAGATTGCAGTCTGATTAGCTTCCATTACTCCACAACACTGAATCAAACTTTGAGTTAAAGGTCTGCAAAATGGAGTTAAAGGTAGTTTACTTAAAAAGTCTACATGTCAATTATACCAAATTCTGTCGTTATCACAAATGCTCAAAGGTGGAGAACTAAACCCTCAAGTGACTCAAATCACCTGTGCCATACCCAGTAAAATATATTTTACTGTTGTGTTGAGGGTGAGACGTGAGATGGGGAGTGAAGAACCCTGAAGATCTACAGTTGGGCTATATGTTCCTGAAAGATTCTTGGCTGAAGGGGAATTAGTGTACAAGAGACCTCTGCCTAAGTTTTTCTCAATATAATACAGTTTTAAATCTAGTGTTTAATTTGTATATTCTGGTGTTTTCCTTTGTCTGTGTGAACGCTGTGTGTACTTTCACTCAGGGAACATTTGGAAGCACGCTGAAAGCTGCTTGTCTGGGATTAATCTGAAGTGTGGAGGAGCCTTCGGGAACGGTGGCCCCACATGACTATTTATTATTTTAAAAATACCCACAGACCCGATACATTATTAGAGAGGTCCAAGATGCCATAATTTGATTCAAATTGGATGGATCATCATTTTACATTAATCCAGTGATATGAAGTGAGGTAGGCCTATTAATGACAGGATTATTGGTGAGCCACTAGAATCTAGAATTAAACAGAATTTAAGGAAGATTTTCCCCAGACACTGACGGAGTGAGACAACAGGTACAAAATAATTCTATGTCAGGACCTGAGGTTTCAATTATGCATTACTCTCTTTGCTTTATTCTGAAAGTATTCCCAGCAGCCAAAAAAGCTATAAACTTCATTGTTTTTCTCAAGTGGGAAAGAAACAACAAAAATGAAGCATCAACAAATCTATAGTGTCCATGCTCTCTACATAATCTCCTTGTCCTGGCTGTCCTTCCTCTTTCTTCGCTGCTTACACAGACAGATCAGTCCATTTTTTCTTTCCTTGTTGCATTAGGCCTGTGGCGTTTTTCCGGTGACAGGAGGCGCTGGGGGGCCATACTGTACTATTTGGTTGATTTTACACGATTGTAGTGTGTGCTGTTGTGTTCCTTTTCCACAGATCCCTAAGCGGGAGCGGGAGCGCTCCTTACGCGGCCGCGTCCCTCTAGGTTGCAGTGTTTCAGCTCACTGCCGGGGGCGCTCTCCCATCTCGGTGGTCGCGCGGAGCGGATCCTCAATTGGGGAGCTGCGCTGTGTGGAGCGAGTCGCGAGAGCCTTGTCCCCGAGTCTGCTTCCCCTTAAAGCCCTTTTTCTAGGGTCTGTACTTCCCGCATTGTATTTCTCTTATCACAAACGCCCCGGCAGGGGTCCGTATTGTGGTTTGACCGCGCTTGTACGCCTGCGGGCTGACTGTTGTGTTGAGCACTTTGGTGGTGCGCTTTGAGGCGATGGGAGGCCCGGTCCTTGGTGAGGGCCTAGCGTACCTGGGGTCAGTGCTTGCCCTAATTGCAGAGTGTCTGCTGCCCAAAAGAATTAGCAGTCCAACGGTCTGCCCATAATTTCCCTCTGGTAACCCCGGGGGCCTTAGATTGAAGTTACCACAGCAGTTTGGTGTGACTGGCTCCTTACTGTTAACTCAAAATGGAGCAAGACAATGTCTATTTTGAAGAGGAAATGGAGTACCTTCCCTATGATGATGCCTTTTTTGAGGCAGTAGATGCATCCATTTATAGGTGTGTTAATGAAGTTGTAGAACCCATGGAGCAGTGCCTCTCTGAGCGAATCGTCCAGGAGTGCGCCAAGCTGGCACAGGCATGTTTGGAGATCCTGTCACAGGTGCCTGCTGCCAACCCCACTGGGGAGGGTCCCCCACCCCCTAAGAGAGCTTTTAGTGAGGGTATCCCCGGGGACGCTCTTGCTGTTGATAAGGGGGCATTTCAATAGGGGTGGGCAGAAGTCGTGTAATGGACTTTCGCGGAGAGACGCGGAAATTGAACCAATTTCGGTGCCACTCTGCAAATTTCCGTTACGTGACACCCGCCTGCCTCCCACCTGCAATATTAAAAAGCTTAAAGCAGAAACAAGAGTTAAAACTCTTACCTTATCGCGAGGACATCTCTTCCTGTCTATCGCGCCTTCTTCTTTGAAACTGTGCATGCGCGGGAGCTTGCGCATGTGCATTCCTCGCCAGGACAGGCCCTGTGACACGCTTCTCGGAGATGCGGCGGCGTCTGATGCGACGTCGATCCTCTACTCCTGCGACATGCTTCCCGGGGATGCAGTGGCGTCTGCTGCAACGTCAATCCTCTCCTCCGGCGATGCGAGGCGCTTTGTGTTGTGAAGCGGCAGTTCGGCGATACGCTTCTTGATCTTGAGTCGCGCTACCAGCTCCTTGCGACATGCAAGTCCCCAAAAAGTCCAACACAACTGCAAGCACTTCAGGAGAACTCTTGAGGAGCTGGTGGGTGAAGTCTGTTGTCCCTGAGACTTCAGCAGGAGGCAAGCTCTGTTCCAAGCCCTTGGAGATCCTTACACAAGTTGATGAAAGTACACACAAAGTTCCTCTCTCCTTTCTTGGGCAGTCAGGCAACCACTGCAGACCAATCCCCCAAGCAGCACTTCAGCTTAGGGACAGTCTCTCCTCAGTTTCTTCCGGTTCCTCTCCTCAGAAAAGGTTTTTTCTGGTTCGTCCATAAGTGATCTAAATTCTTGGGATCAGGGTCCCAGTACTTATATCACAAAATCCTTTGTCCTCTGAGGGCAGAGGGGCCTTTTCCTAGTCCAAACCAGTTCTGGTCAGTCCTGGAGCACTCTGTTTACAGGACTCCTTCTTTCCTTTCACAGTGCAGGGCAGAAACATCAGACGTCCCACAGGAGGTGGATCCAGCATTGTGGAGGGAAGGCACAGCCCTGGAGCACTCTGTTGACATGACTCCTTCTCTCCTTACACAGGGCAGAGACATCAGACGCACCACATGAGGTGGACCCAGCATTGTGGAGGGAAGGCACAGCCCTATTCAGGTCCCAGGTGCAACTCCTCCCACCAATCTAGATGCAGATCTCTCTATTCACCACTGGGCTGACTCACCCTGTCTCCTGGAATCCCCCAGGCCTGTCACTCAAACTCCAGTCAAGGAATACACAATGTACCAGAGGCAGGCTTGGATAGTTAGACACAAAAATACCTACTTTCTAAAAGAGGTATTTTCAAATACAGAATGTTAAAACCAACGTCGCTAAAATATGTATTTTATCATTCTGAGTTCAGGCATACTAAACTCGAATTTCTATCTATTTCCCTGAGTCAGTTAGGATTATAAAATGTGATAATCTAACTGCCCATTCTGGCCTATGGGGAATAGAAGGCCTTGCAAAAGTGAAAAACGAAAATGGCTGTAATTCACTATTAGGACATGTCACACACACCAGGGCTTGTCCTACCTTATACTTACAATGCATCCTGCCCTTGGGCCTACCATAGGGGTATCTGACATTAAGAAAAGGGAAGATTTAGGGACTGGCAACTGGGTGCACTTGCCCAGTCAGTATGGCAGTACCAGACTGCACACAGGCTCTGCAATGGCAGGCCTTAGACACACTTTTACAGGCTGCTTCTGTGGGTGGCACAACCAGTGCTGCAAGCCCACCAGCAGCATTCAGTTTACAAGCCCTGGGCACTCCAGGTGCACTGCACTAGGGTCTGACAGGTAAACCAAACCAGACAATCATGAAATCACTCATTCATACATTAATTTACAATAGGGACCACTTGCACTGTGGCACTGAACAGCAGTAGCACAGTGCCCAAAGCATCTAACACCAGCAAAAACACATGAGGCAACAGCAAAAATGGAAGGGGGACCCACGCGAATGGTGCCAGGTCTAACAATGTTCATGCGGGCAGCGGCCCAGATCGGCCGACAGAGAGCGGTATAGGTGGTGGTGATGCCATACTGAAGGTCTCAAGATTGGTTTCCGGTTCTTCTGGAGCTTTCTTGGGATTTTCCATACCTACTCCCTCTGCTTCCTCACCTCCTTCTGAGTCCCAGCGGGGAAACTCACCACCTAGTTGCAGAGGGGACTCTCCACCTCATGGCTTGGCAGCTTTCAGGCAACATTGGACGCTCCTGGGCCTTTCGAGACCGGCTGAGAAACTCTTGTCCAAGGCCTGGGCAGACAGCACCTCTAAATGTTATTGCTCTGCCTGGGCAAAGTGGATGCGTTGGTGTCTTTGACGGCGTTTGGATCCCGTGGTCGTGGGAGTTGTTCCCGTCCTGAATTATTTGGCAGAATTGGCAACGGCCGGGCTAGCGTATCACTCTATTAACACGATTCACTCAGCGATTTCCGCAGCACATTATCCGGTGGACTACACACCTTTAGGGGAACACCCCTTTGTTTGTAAGTTGTTGTGGGTTATTGGACTTTCATTGCCTCAGAAGCCTCACTACTCCACCCTCTGGGATGTCAACTTGGTCTTGAATCTTTTCCTCTCTTGGCAGTAGAATAAGTATCTTTCTTTGAAAGAGCTTTCGGCCAAGCTGGCCATACTTTTGTGTTTGGTTTCTAGTAGAAGGGTGTCTGATGTTCGCGCTCTGGACATCTCAGAGCAGGTTTTTTCCCCAGACAGGGTGACATTAGCGATGGGTCGCCGGACTAAGTCCCTGACTCGGTCTAGCTCTTACAACCAATAAGAAAGAGGGGCCCCCTGTAGGTAGTGATTTGGGCAGACAAGCAGGGGAAAAAAACAGATACTTCAAAGCACAAAAAAATGTCTGCCTCCTATATTTGGTCTATCGGCTCGACAAGAGTCCTATGTTTGCAAAATGCAGGGATGAGCTCACTGAAACCAGGAACCAGACATTTTAGAAAAATATAAAATTTATTTTATTTATTTTCTTTCAATTTTAGATATATCAGTTCATTTCCAGACAATAAAAACAAACAAGGGATATAACACAAACAATCATTTCATAAACACCCCACACACACCTACATTTCTTCAGTCAAACTATACAACTAACACACTCATTCTACAACATAACAAATATCAAACTATCAGTCATACCCATGCATTCTTCATTTGTTCCAAACTCGTCATACTTCAAGAGTCAGATGTAGCACAAATGTTCTGTCCAAATAAATCTCCCCGTGGCAGGATGGGAGACAAGATGGCAAAGATAACAGGACAGACTACAAAGCGCCAACGGGCGTTTCGGACAAAGCCAGGTCTCAGGCCACACCTTCATCAGGGCAGTCAGAGTAGGGATGGGGGGAAATAGGAAACAGCATACAGTCTGCAATAAGTAAAAAACTATTTCAATTTTACATGCACATTCATAAAGTGAGCAACTTAACCAATTTATATAACAATTAATATAAATTACTTTACAACTTGGGCAACAGTTCTGGTAAACACAGTGAGCTCAAAACACTGCATTAAAAGTTTCAAAGGATTGCTTTACTAAAGAGAAGTCAACATAAAAGGAATCCCAATGGACAACAAAAAAGAAGACAAGATATAAGTCAATACATATTCACCGCTTTTACCGTCGAACCTGAAAAGAGAGTAAAACAGTAGTCCCCTGGACCCTCACAAACTATCTCACACCTTAATAACTAATAAGCCAGCCGTTCTACTGGATCACTAAGCTGGAGACTAATAATCAAAAGCTAGCAAGCTGACAAAAAACGGAGCGATCACCCTAGATATTTAGGTGCCGCCACCAGACCAGTTTCTATCCCCCCGTGCGAACAACTTGAATTGAGCTAGACTGATGCTCACAGGAACACACAGGGAGTCAATTCCACACTTTCCAAACCAGAACTTTGCTTAATGTATCCCAGTTAATTTCAAAGGGTAGCGAAGTTAAACAGCAGCAACAGTCCGTGAGATGATATCAAAGAGATTCTGCGGACGCAGAAGCCCAAATTCAGTTATCACAGTTCCGTTTTTTTGAGTATAACTGTGGCAAGCCAATGAAGTAACATTCAGTCAAACTATCATCAATCCACTTACCAAAATAGAAGTCGAATTTCGCCCAAGGGGGCCCACCGGCTTCCATGGTGTAGGCGGAGCCTGCGGTAAACACCCAATCAAAGATGGCAGGGCGAGATAAATCCGCTCGAGACTAAATACAAAATGGAATCCGCTGACTGAACCCGCTTAGGATCCAAAGACACCGCTTAAGGCGTATAAAAAAGTCGGGGTGGAGTTACCTGATCCAATTCGTGGAGCTGCCGCTAGTTTAAATAATTTCAAGACGGCAGAATGGTTCAGTCATTCATTTCCGCTCCTGTGGAACACAAAGAATGGAGAACCAGTCAGGGACAGAAGGGTAAGTGGATTAAAGACAGATCATGAGTTTTGGGTTGGGACACGGTATATCAAATGAGAGAGCCGTGTAAAAGGTAGAGTGACACGTGGGGGGGCAACTAAGCGCTCCAACTGCGAAAACTCATCGCAATAAGAGATATATCTGTATGGGGCAGTGAAAAATGCTTACAAAAAGAAACGCTAAAGCATGTCCTAGATCGGCGGACACAGGAAGACTGAATGGGAGGGGTAACAAATTAGAGCAATCGCTTGAAGTTCACAAAGGGCCAAACGAAAAAACACACAGCCAGTGTTCTCGGGATTACACAGCAAATGGGCCGACGGCTAGCCCGGAAGTACGCTGCGGGAGGACCCGCGGTGTTTAAGTATAGAGCGTAAGAATTTCTGGTCTAATGGGAGAGATGGACGGGGAGTGGCCGAAACAGATACAAAAAGGGAAAACCTGTTTGCTGTGTCATCCCGAGAACACTGGCTGTGTGTTTTTTCATTTGGCACTTCAGGTATGTTTACTGCCTTTGTTGTCAGTTCCCGAGCTTTTGGGAAACAGGGCAGAGTGCTGGCGGGTGGAGTTTATGTGAGATGTACCATGTCATCTTGTCCTCTGAAAGGCGTCTCTTTATGACACCTGATTGGGTTTTTAGTTATTGTGACCAGTGTTCCTTTGCTTTTGTGAACTTCAAGCGATTGCTTTAATTTGTTACCCCTCCTATTCAGTCTTCCTGTGTCCGCCGATCTAGGACATGTTTTAGCGGTTCTTTGACACGGCTCTCTCATTTGATAGACCGTGTCCCAACCCAAAACTAATGCTCTGTCTTCAATCCAGTTACCCTTCTGTCGCTGACTGGTTCTCCATTCTTTGTGTTCCACAGGAGCGGAAATGAATGACTGAACCATTCTGCGGTCTTGAAATTCTTTTAACTAGCGGCAGCTCCAGGAATTGGATCAGGTAACTCCGCCCCAACTTTTTTATACGCCTTAAGCGGTGTCTTTGGATCCTTAGTGCGTTCAGTCAGCGGATTCTATTTTGTATTTACCTTGGTGTTTACGCCATTCCCGGTCATCCAAGCATACCCCGGTTAAACAACGGGTTTTAAATCCATTCTTACTTTTTCTTATTAGCCCCTTAGATCCTGGATTTGGGGTTGTGAACTCGTTATTGTCTCGAGCGGATTTATCTCGCCCTGCCATCTTTGATTGGGTGTTTACTGCAGGTTCCGCCTACACCATGGAAGCCGGTGGGCCCCCCTTGGGCGTAATTCAACTTCTATTTTGATAAGTGGATTGACGATAGTTTGACTGAATGTTACTTCATCGGCTTGCCTCAGTTATACTCAATAAAACTGAACTGTGATAACAGAATTTGGGCTTCTGTGTCGGCAGAATCTCTTTGTTACCATCTCACGGGCCGTTGCTGCTGTTTAACTTTGCTACCCTTTGAAATTAACTAGGATACATTAAGCAAAGTTCTGGTTTGGAAAGCGTGGAATTGACTCCCTGTGTGTTCCTGTGAGTATCAGTCTAGCTCAATCCAAGTTGTTCGCACGGGGGAATGGAAACTGGTCTGGTGGCGGCACCTAAATATCTAGGGTGATCGCTCCGTTTTTTGTCAGCTTGCTAGCTAGCTTTTGATAATTAGTCTCCAGCTTAGTGATCCAGTAGAACGGCTGGCTTATTAGTTATTAAGGTGTGAGATAGTTTGTGAGGGTCCAGTGGACTACTGTATTACTCTCTTTTCAGGTTCAACGGTAAAAGCGGTGAATATGTATTGACCTATATCTTGCCTTCTTTTTTTTGTCCATTGGGATTCCTTTTATGTCGACTTCTTTTTAGTAAAGCAATCCTTTGAAACTTTTAATGCAGTGTTTTGAGATCACTGTGTTTACCAGAACTGTTGCCCAAGTTGTACAGTAATTTATATTAATTGTTATATAAATTGGTTAAATTGCTCACTTTATAAATGTGCATGTAAAATTGAAATCATTTTTTACTTATTGCAGACTGTATGCTGTTTCCCTATTTCCCCCTCCCTACTCTGACTGCCCTGATGAAGTTGTGGCCTGAGACCTGGCTTTGCACCGAAACGCACGTTGGAGCTTTGTAGTCTGTCCTGTTGTCTTTTCCATCTTGTCTCCCATCCTGCCACGGGGAGATTTATTTGGACAGAACATTTGTACTACATCTGACTCTTGAAGTATGACGAGTTTGGAACAAATGAAGAATGCATGGGTATGACTGATAGTATGATATTTGTTATGTTGTAGAATGAGTGTGTTAGTTGTATAGTTTGACTGAAGAAATGTAGGTGTGTGTGGGGTGTTTATGAAATGATTCTTTGTGTTATATCACTTGTTGGTTTTTATTGTCTTGAAATGAACTGATATATTTAAAATTGAAAGAAAATAAATAAAATTATTTTTATATTTTTCTAAAATGTTGTCTGGTTTCTGGTTTCAGTGAGCTCATCCCTGCATTTTGCAAACATAGGACTCTTGTCGAGCCGATAGACCAAATATAGGGGGCAGACATATTTTTGTGCTCTGAAGTATCGGTCTAGCTCTTACCCCGTGTTTTTGGACAGTCCCAAGTTATGTGTGGTTAATTGTCTTAAGGCTTACGAAGACCTTACTAAAGAATTACGCCCTCCAGGTGAATTTCAACTTCTGATTGCCTTACGGAAACGGCATTGAGCAGTCTCCTCCCCCACCATTGCTCGGTGGGTGCGTTGGGTCATGCAGGGGGCGGGTATTGGCACAAAGCCGTTCGGTGCTAATTCAGCCTGAGGCGCAATGGCTTCTAAGGCTTTTTCTCTGGGAGCCCGATTGGAGGATTTTATGCGAGCAGCAGACTGGTCCTGGGACTCCACCTTCAAAAGGTTTTACTTTAAGCCGGTCTTGGAGGTTGCGCAGTTGGTGGTAAGCTTTAAACTAGCTTAATCCTCGCCTCCGGTCCTGACATAGAATCGAAATTTTCCTAGCATAAGTAACATTAAGTTTTAATTCTATTAAGGACACGGAGGCGAGGATTATCCCACCCATTGCATGTCTGTGCGAACCCGCCCGTATGGGAGTAAGTATCTCTTTTTTCAATCTTCACCTCTGTAGTGAGTGTGGCCTTTAATTTTGAAGAGTGTTGTTTTGAATTGTGGTTGTGGTTCTTGCATGATGGGGTTCTCCGTAATGTGCCTTACACTATTTTTGTCTCTTCCAGGGAATGATGGCTCTTTAAAAAGGCCACTAAAGATGTTGCGTGATTTGCGCGAAGAAAGAGGAAGGACAAGGAGACTATGCAGAGAGCATTGACACTATGGAAGGACTGTGTGGACATTGCCCCTGGGGACTATGGGAGTTGCAGTCCGAGTTGGATTTTGATCTTGTTGCTGCTTCATTTCCGTTGTTTCATTCCCTCCTGTGAAAAATAATGAAGTTTATAGCTTTTCTGGCTGCTGGGAAAATTGTTACAGAATAAAGTGAAGAGAGAAAAGCATAATCCTCGCCATCGTGTCCTTAATAGAATTTGAAATGAAAGGAAATGAAATGAAAAATTCCACTTATATAGCGCATAACTACCCGGAGGCCTCGCAGCGCTTATGATTTATTACTGTGTAAGGCTGCGGGCAGAGTTAGTGCGCTTTTGAGAAAAGGTACGTTTTTAAGTCTCTCCTAAATGACATCAGGTTGTCGTTCTGTCTAAGGGGTAGAGGCAGTGAATTCCATGCCTTCGCTGCTAAACAGGTGAATGAACGGCCACCCCAACGGGCTTTCTTGATTTTTGCCGTAGTTGCCAGGTGCAAAGAGGCCGAGCAAAGAGTTCTATGTGGCACATAGGGCGATACTAAGGGGTGCAGCACTGCCGGGCCAGTTTGATGAAAGGATTTGTGCAGAATACACATGGCCTTAAACAGTATTCTGGCAGCCACTGGGAGCCAATGAAGCTCTTTTAGGGCAGTTCTCGCTGACTGCCAACGAGGGATGTTAAACAGTAAGCGCGCGGCACAGTTCTGAGTGACTTGGAGTTTTTTTGTCACTGTTGCCGGTATTTAAACTTACCATTACTTATGCTAGGCAAATTTCAATTAATGAGGATTAAATGCGAGGGAGGTTGAGAGCTACTAATACTATAGTGCACGATTCATCGTCTTCATCATTCTGGATTTGTAATCTCTTGTGAGGTATCCAGAAGCTGAGAGTACTGCTGCCTAGGCTCAGTCAATCATACAGGTTTGAGTCCTTTTCTGAATTTCAGTAGAGAGGATGAGGTCCATAGGTGAAGAGGGAGGGCATTCCAGGAATTTGCCACGAGGTACGAGGAGTGTCCTCCACTGGTGCTGCGGTGGATGCGGGGGGTGGGCAAGGTAGAGGGAGGTAGAGGGCAGGTGTCTGGATGGATGGTGTAAGTTCAGTAAGTGATTGATGTACTCTGGTCCTTGGAGACCTTTGACAGGATGGGTCAGCATCTTGAGCTGGTGTCTCTTCTGAATTGGGAGCCTTTGGAGTTTCCTGAGGTAGGGGTGATGTTGGTCCACTTGTGGAGGTCTAAGATGAGTCTGGCTGCTGCGTCTGAATTGGCTGCAGTCTCTTGAGGAGATGCAAGGTGATTCCAGCATAGAGTGTGTTGCCCTAGTCCAGTCGGCTGGTGACCAGGGCCTTTGTGATAGTGTGTCTGGTGTCGATGGGGAGTCATCTGAAAATCTTGCATGGCATGCAAAGGGTGAGGAAGCATGTGGCTGATACACCATTGATTTGTTTTTTCATGGTGAGCTTGCAGTCCAGAATGATACTGAGTTTGCAGGCGTGATCAGTTGGTGTTGGTGCCACCAGGTGTCATTACATGGGGAGTCGTTTCCAAAGATCAGCACTTCCGTCTTGTCTGTGTTGAGTTGTAGGATGTTGTTTCTCATACATTTGACGATGTTCATCATGCATCTGCGAAAGTTTGTCATTGTTGTGGAGGGGTCTTTTGATAGGGAGATGATGAGCTGTGGATCGTCGGCATGGGAGATGATGTTGAGTCCATGCGATCTTACGACATTGGCCAGGGTAGTTATGTAGGTGTTGAACAGGGTTGTGCTGAGGGATGAGCCTTCAGGGACGATGAAGGTGTTGTTTGTGGGTTCTCAAGTGAAGGACGGAAAGCGTGATCTGTGAGGAAGGTTGGGATCCATTTGAGGGTGTTTCGTTGAATTCCGATCTTGTGGTGCCTTTTGATCAGGGTGTGGTGAGATACTGTGTTGAACGCTGCTGAGAGGTCAAGGAGGACCAGTGCCACCATTTTACCTTGGCCGAGGATGGATCTGATCTGATGTCCTCTGGGGCAGTAATTAGGGCAGTTTTGGTGCTGTAGTTGGGGCAAGTTAGGGCGGGGACAGATCAAGAAGTCATGGTTCTCCAGGTTTTCAGTAAGTTAAGGGCAGATGGCCTTTTTGACTACTTTGATTGGGAAGGGGAGCAAAGAGATGGGGTGGTAGTTTTTGAGATTGTTGGGGTTGGCGGATGGTTTCTTCACCTCTGCAGGCTTCTACTCCTCGCGGAAGGTGGCCGTGGTGATCGATGCGTTGAGGATAGAAGTGAGCTCACTGTTGGTCGTCTTGCTCCAGAGGTTGAAGATGTGGTGGGGGCACGGGTCCATGGGTGCTCTCGACTGGATATAGGTCATGATGACTGTGGTGTTTTGCATGGTGAGCTGGTCCCAGGTGGTGAGCAGGTAGTCATGTTCTTCATTTTTCGGATTAGGCTGGCTGAGGAGGTTGGTGTCTTGGGGATCGAAGTTTCTGTAGGTGGTAGAGATCTTGCTGTGAGTTCCTGCGTAGAAGTGATGATGTTTACGATGGCTGAGGGGCTGACAATGTTGAAGATCTCCATGCTGTGCTTTGAGCGGGCTTCAAAGCAGTTGGTCCGGTTGCTCAGATTAGTTCAAAGTCTTAATTTGTTTTTAGCTAATTAATGCAGTTTGCATAATTAACCTCAGTCTAGTGTTTCTGGTGCTGCAGTAGATTATAAAGACAAGCCAATGATAACATTGTTAGATTTTACTAGTTAAGGAGGAGTCATAGACCTGATGATTAGATATTTATCTTTTGATATAGTGAGAGCATAATATGTTTTCAGGTACTGTTCGACTGAGTATTGTTAAATCCAGAATAGTCTTTAGGACTAAAAACCGGGCGCACGATTGAGGTGAAAGTGTATTCTCTTCAAAGAGGTTTGGCTTAAGGAAACTAAACAGTGTATGTTTCGGTGTCTAGCAATGTTACCATTCTGAATGGTCCCCCTGGAGTATTTTCTATTGTATTTGTATGAACTTGTTTTGCTGATATTAGGAACCTATGTACCGTATGAAACTATCATTTAGCCTCAGTGCCACTTACCTTCCTTTGTAGCCGGACATTCTCCTCCCTCTGTTGTCTTCAGGAAGCTCCCGATGCTGGAAACTGCACTACCCAATCCTGGTGCTGCTTCCACAGCATGAAAGCAGTGCTAGGATTGGATAGAGAAGCCTCTCTCAGTGCTCTTAAGAGCACTGGAGGCCTTCAATTTTTCTAACCCAGCTAGAGAGCTAGGTTAGAGAACTTTAAAATGTGCATGTCTGGCTGGCTATCCCAAGCCAGCCAGCAAAAGATATATACACGGTTTAAAGCACAGAGCTCCCTGCTGCTGCCACTCCACAGCAATGACCCCGCCTAGTCCTGAAACCGAGATCAGGATTCGGTTGCTGAAAAATAAAACGTTATTACCGTTTATTTTTCAGCTCTGGTGCTTGTGGGGTGAATCTCGCCCCTCAAATGACGGAGCCTCCCCTGTGACATCTCCCAGTACCACCCCAGCTCTATTGCCTGCCCAGCTTTGAGGGAGCAAGCAGCATCTGCTGCCTCCAAGCCGCTGTATCGCCGCTCTCTGCTACCAGGGATTTCCTACACATTCGAATGCGATCCTTTGCTCCTTGTAGATGCCCTTTTCCAGTATTTGGTTCTCAAGCTTTCTGTAATGCCCAGGAGCACCAGTCTGCCTTACAAAAAATAATATAATGAACATCCAACAGTTCTCAAACGGAAGCACCTGTACAAGCAAAATACGCAGCCAAACTTCCATCAAAGCCGTTCGCCATTGCATTTACCTTTCACGACCCCACATTCGCAGCATGCACCCCTGCTCTTTCACTCTCTGAACTGATAAGAAGCTAAGGGAAATAAAAGTTCACATTGAAAGGAGGGCCCTTTTCCCACTCTCTTTAAATATACAAACACCACTAACTGGAAATGTAGCAGCTTCAAAGCAAAAAAAAACAAGCTTTGGTGAGTGTGTGATACCTTTGTCACGGTTCAGTCGCAGCCCATCCTAAACTTTGCCTCGAAAGGAGCATTTTCTCATGACCCTCACACGTGAAATTACTTAAATGGGTACTTAAAAGCGCACATCATTTTAACACGCTGCCTTCTGTTGTGTGAAAAAACAAGTCAGGCCTTGAAGTGTGGTGGAAAGAGCACTGCCATTAACAGAGAGCCTCTGTTGTTCCACCCACAACCCTGATGATTCTCTCAAATACCTACATGACATCGAAACAATTAAATGAACCATAATGAGACAGAGGTTAGACGATGAACAAGATGAAATCATTTCCCAACAATGTAAGGAGATCAGTGGAACATGTTAACAAGCAAAGGTGGTAAACGGGCCACCGGTCTGGCTGGAGACCACCATGCTCCAGTCTGCAGCTTCACAATGCCCTCTCTACAACCTAATGGGAACAAGCATTGGCATAGCCAATAGGTCTCGCCTTTGGTACCGTAGAAGTGTTCAGCCAGAGCTATTGGCTTTGCCAACGATTTTAAGTCATGTTGTAGAGTAGTGTGTTACTTGAGCAGTATGTTGAAAAGTTATAGTTTGAAAGTGTTATAAGCATTTTTGTTACCTTAAATATAACTAAGCAGACATTATGTACAACTGAAATATGCTATTAAAGAAAGAATTTAGAAATATCTTCTTGTTTTTTGTGCTGGCAATTCTTCTTGCCTGTTCCAATACTCGTTATATTTTTTTGTTTTTTCAAGGGAGTGGGGTGGAGGCTGGGAAATAGTTCCTGAATTACAACACAAGCAGTAGACGGACACTAGGGGAGAATCAACAGATGCCAGATTCCAAGGGCAGACTGAGGTGGTGCTGAGGTGTGTGCTGGTTGGAGGTGATGCACTGGAGTAGAGTGGAATAGAGTGGAGTAGTGTTATAGAACAGAGTGGAGTAAAGTGGCATGGAGTGAGCGTTGTAGAGTGGCAGAGTGTTGTGGAGTGGCATAGTGCAGAGTGGCATAGAATAGAGTGGCAAAGAGTAATGGAGTACAGCATTATAAAGTGGAGTATAGTGGAGTGTTAGAATAGAGTGGACTAGAGTGAAGTCTAGTAAAGTACACTGGTGTAGCGTGGATTGGCGAAGAGTGCAGTGGTTTTTAGTGAAGTGGTGTAGTCATTGACATAGAGTGCAGTAAAGTTGAGTAGAGTAGTGCAGAGTAGATTGCAGTGACGTAAAGTGCAATGGCATAGAGTGGAGTGTTTGAAAGTAGAGTAGAGTTTAGTAGAGTGCAGTGGCATAGAGTACATTGCTTCAGAGTAGAGTGAAGTTGCGAATAGTGGAGTGGTGTAGGGTAGAGTGGATTGGTGCATGGTAGAGTGGCGTAGAATTGTGTTGAACGCAGTGGTGAGGAGTGCAGTGGTGCAGAATGGATTAGAGTGGCATAGAGTGGAGTGATGCAGAGTAGATTGCATTGGTGTAGAGTAGAGTGGTGCAAGGTAGAGTGCAGTGGTATGGATTCCAGTGGCATAGAGTAGAGTGGCATTGAGGAAGGCAGCATGTGTGAACAAGATACAATGGAACAAGCTACAGGAAATGACAACTCCAGAGAATGTTCACCATGCCCTAGTCTAGTCATACAGCAGTCACATGTGCTGATAACATAACGAGTAATATAACTCTGTACAGCAATTCATAATCTAACAGCCCATTGTAAACCAGTAGCGATGCTCCAGGGAACAAGTGTGGTTTCCCACAGATCTGGCCTACAGGGTGGGGAGCATTTAAGTATTTTCTTAATTTCAAGGAATGCGCTATTATTGTCTATATGCTGTTATGGTTCCAATGAAAGTAGGCTCAGCAGACATTAGTTAGGAGAACTAATTAAAGCCTGAAGTGAATCCAGCATCTGGGGTGGCTCTCCTCCTCACCTAACTAATCACAGAAGAGATCAGAGGAACCGGGGAGGCTGTTACTGAATGTACCAAGTTGTGTGCGCACACAAAATGGTTAGACTTAGGGACTTTTGGGTTGCTTGTACCTACTCTGCTGTATATTATGTTAAATCAAAAGAAGCAGCAGCTGCGCTGTTGACTCTGAGATGATGCCCTTACCAAGCAGTGTTAATAAATAGAACCTGAACGGCCATGAAGTACTGCTAATGAATGTGGATGAAGTTCTTGGTTATTTAGAACACCTGTAGGTACCTCCATTACTTTAAAGTAAAGTAAACATGGGTGAAACCCCTAGCATGCCATATCAATCAATAAAATGTGGACACAGGTAGGTAATCTTATCTAAGATAAGTACTTATATTGTTTTGCCCCGACCGTTCCACAGTGTTTGCATGAATCAAGCGGTTTTCAGGGCTCCCTGCTGCAGGCTCTCCGACACCTTGTCCTTACAAACAAAACAAAGTGAGCTGCTGCAACTTCCACAAAAGGATATGCTTCTGGCTAAGCCACTGCTGTGCGATCCACATTGAGCCCAGAAGCTAGATAGGTATACAGTTCAATTTGTGCATTGCTGTCAAAAAAAATAACACAGTGGAAACAGGAGCAAAACCTAGATAAGCGCACTTAAGAAATCATTCTATGACAAAGAGCAAAAGTGGAACTAACTCCAGCAGCAATGAACAACAGGCAGAGTGAAGGAGGTATGAAGACGCTTACTTAAGTTGCAGGGTGGGGTGTCACGCTCTGCTTGAACAGGTGTCTTGTGCCTGCCCAGTAAAATACCAGTGAGGAATGTCAATGCTTCTAAATGTAAACACAAAAGAAACTCTGCATGCTAGAGAAAGCGCACAGCGGAGTTAAATAGAAAGGAGAGAGCTTGTAAAGGGCAGCGTGATAAAACTGCTCAGTATGATGGAACACACGATTCACTTGAGGGGATTTCTACAGGCTACCTGAAACAACAAGCATCGGCCACGAAAGTCATCGCGATCACGATCGCTGTGAAAGCGAAAGTGATCGCGATGACGTGCTAAAACACGGAACGGATGCGCGTGCAAGCGCGCATGCTTGTGGCACGTTCTAGCAAGCTGGTCGCCGCTTTGGGAGCACTTCCCAAAGCAGCTACTAAATGCTCTCAGAGCGGCGCATGCGCGCTGACTCAGCGAGACCTAAAAAGGCAGCATGCATGTAATTTGTGTGTGGTGAGTTGTCTAATAGACATGATTGCCTACAGTAATACTCACTGATGCTATGTAAAGTGCTTCAAAAGTGATAAACAATCTTATACCATATGCTCTCCTGTAGAACACTACCCTGAAGCACACTTGGAAGCCTTGTGTGATATAGAGTCTACATGAGAAAAACGGGTTCTAAAACACCTCTTTATTTACCTTTAGAGATACTAATAAGAGTGGCTGTGAATCGCAGCTTTCAAGCAGCGCAGGCTTTAATGCGTCCCATCCACCAAGAGATCGTTAGATTGAGTTAGGAGCTGTCTGCCCCCACACCAATATCTAAATTATTTGTGACTCCCAAATGTGCCTTAAAATGACTCTAGGTGTATTTTGGAGCTTAGGTAGCATAAAGGTAGCCTGAATCAGCAGAGAGTTATATGTACTAGGGCAGTATTACCCAACGTTTTATAACCAAAATTACATTTTTAGAATGACTAACTTTGGTGACCTACCTAGCAGACATGAAGGTGATTTTTTATATGTAGAAGTAGACATTTTTAAATGCGCCGAATTACCAACATAGAGTACTCTTTACAAATGTATTTGTACGTAACTGCAATTATTTGAAACTGTCACAACCTTGACCAAACCCTTTAATATGTCTTTATCAACTGTAGCAAAGCTCTTGGTCTGCCCATGAAAGTGACAAATGCTGAACTGCACTGGAGCTGGAACTATTTTCAGAGTTGGGTGCTGGCCTATGGCATCTGCTCACTAAAATCTGAAAAATCTTGGTATTGATACAAGTAATTTTAAAATTTGTGAAAAACTCCAGCAGCAGAGTAGGGTATAAAGTCTCATATCTTTTTGTGTCTTAAAAAGAAGCACAGTGGTGCATTTGGTACTCCATATCTATACATTGTATTTTTATATAGTGCAAACACTGAACAAGGGCATTGGAGCACTTTACATGAGAACCAGAATATATTAGCTGAGGTCAGATTCATTGTATTTTAAGCACTGGAGATGCAGTAAATGTTAGGCTACATCTATACACAAGCAGACAGAGAAGATTTACCAAGCAAGCAAGATGGTACACCAAAGAACTGAGGACAGCAAAATGCTACCAGAAGCAACTGGAAAGAAAATGATGCACAAGAAAGGACCCCTCAGACAGAACCACCATCAACACCTTCCACATCCTATACCACTGGTACTGAGACAGATAAAGAGGAAAGCCTTAGCCAACCACATCAAGTCCAGCTCCAACCACAGCAAAGAGCTCTTTAACATGGTAAGAGTGTTCGCCAACCCCACCACAACAGAAAACAGCACCAACCTTGCCCAAGAACGTTGTGACAGACTCACCGACTTTTTCCGCGACAAGATCACCATCATCTATAAGAACTTCAGACCCCATCCCAAGTCATCAGACATTCTTCACCTTCACGTATTCATCAAACCATCCTGGCCTCCAAATGACCAGCTCACCCCCCAGGGCACCACCTGCATCATGAACTTTGTTCGCTCAGGAGCCCCCACAGACCACTGCCTGCTGATGTATATTGATAAATGTGGAACCCTTTGAAAAACAAAAATTTTTTGGAATAAACAAGTTACTTTTTTGCATACAAATACCAATTCTTCTGGACTCTTTTTCTTACTACGTGCACCCCCAACCAAACTTTCAAACAACCTTTCCCTCATATTGGAAACATGCAGAAGTCAAACCACTCCTCAAGAAGCTATTGTAGGTGAAGGCAGGGCCTTGCTTGTGCACATTGCTCTGTTAGCATAGGCTCATTAGAAGTTTAAACGCCATTTTACCTTTTTGCTGCTTTTGCACACAACACTATATGTAACTGTTGTTGTAAGTTAGGCTGTGTGAATTGCTTCACACAAGAATGGCTTGTTTTCAATGTCCCTAGACTTACATCTCGACCTTAGTCTGCACAGTGAGTGCTGAAGACTCCAAGGTTATCATAACAATGTTAGGTGTTGTTCGGGCTGATCGGCTCATGCTATAGACACAAACATGCACGCAGCTGCAGCTAGCTGACATTCTGGCGTCTTTAATATCACATTGCATGCATGATTTAGACACTGAAGAAAATCCATTTCCAGAGAGACAAAGAGCTATTGCAGATCCTGATGTGATTCATATCTACTGATCTTGGAGGTATGGGGGTTCCTCATTAAAGCCTAAGAGACCTGCTATATTTTATAAAACATAGTTCCTAGCTAGGGAGGGTAGCATACAAGGTGCTATAGAACCTGTTCCCACGATCATTATAATATGATTTCTCCTTTTGTGTTTTATGGAATTGTAACAATGCTGATCATATCATTTTTAATTATATGCCTGCTTTTGCTCGCAAAAATACTGCATCTTAGAGCACGTAGTTAAAATAAATATTTTAAACTTTATCGTGTCTCTTTTTTACCCATGTTGTGGACTGGTATGAGAATATAACGAAAGAGTGTTCTTGCTTCCCACCATTCCTGAGTATAACCTAAGTCGCATGTTCTGGGTTGTCTAATCTTTGGTTCCTTTGCTATAGGATGAAGAGCTAATGCGACACTGATGCTAGTCGGTTAGGGATTCTAGGTACTGAGGTGAGTTTTTTGGTCCACCACAATTCACTGATGTCCAGGGTCTCTGTGCACAGTTCTGTGTATGAACAGAATCCCTTCAACACTATCTGCCAATCTGAGCGAACTGAAGAACTACCGCCCCATCCCCCTTCTACCCTTTGAGGCCAAAGACATGATAAAAAGCACTCAAAATACATTTCACAAAACATCTGGAGCAGAACCTTCTCCTAGACACCTCCTAATCTGTGTTCGGTGCCAACTACATTACCAAGAAAGCCTTCATTGCAGCCATCGATGACATCAAAGCCCTCCTTGACTGGGGGAAACAGTGGCTCTGCTACTCCTCGACCTCTCAGAAGCCTTCAACACCATATCTCATCACACCCTGATTAAAAGACTGCATCACATCGATATTCAAGGTAATGCCCTCAAATGGATTAGATACTTCCTCACCAGAAGAATGCAGAAGGCATGCCTACCTCCATTGACCTCTAATTCCAAGTACATCATCTGCTGTGACCTTGAGGGTCCTCTTTCAGCCCCACCCTCTTTAGTACCTACATGACCTCTTTGGGCAACATCATCAGATCCTTACAGACTAAACATAATTTCCTATGCAGATGACACTCAGCTCATCCTCTCATTCTCAAAAGATTTCACGAACACAATACCAACTTCCACAGGTGCATGAATAGTTTCACCAACTTGATGAAGGACAACTGCCTGAAGCTCAACATGGACAAAATGGAAGTGCTGATCTTCAGCAAAACCCCACCCCTTCGAACTTCTCCTGGTGGCCCTCGAAAGTAGGACCATCACCTAAACCAACTGACTATGCCAGAAACCTTGACATGATCCTGGACAGAAACTGATCATGAAATCCCAGATCAACACAGTCTCCTCTGCATGTTTCTAACACTAGGAACATTCTTCAAATGGTGCCCCCTAAACACCAGATGTACTGTCACTCAGGACCTGAGCACCAGCCAATTAGACTATGGTGACACACTCTATACTGGGATCACCACACACCTTCTGCAGGGGCTCCATACCAAATGAACTCCTACTCCAGACTCACCCTCAACCTTCCCAGATGGACTAACTTCACCCCCACCTCATAATACTCCACTAGCTCCCTATACAGGAGAGATGCCAATTAAGGGTGATGATTCCCGCCAGAGCTTCCACCATTCTACCAGACAACTACGCTCCACCTTCCTTTCAACCACCCACACCTGTGACATCCACCAAAGCATCAGCGTAAGACGCTCCTTCTCCTACGTCACAGTGAAAATCTTCCTCTGCAGCTATGGACCTCCACCTCTGTACTGGAATTCCGGAGAGCACTTAAGACCTGGCTGTTCATTTGAGTCATCTGAACAATCATGACCCTCAAGTGCCTGGATACACTCTTGGCTGATTACTCGTGGTATATAAATCCACTGATTGAGTGATTGATTAAAAGTGGGATGATTGTGTTCGATTATGTGTAGTGAGCGAAATTCTCTGTTGAAATGGCTTTTTGAGTTAAAAAACAGCAGCAAACAACAGCTAAAATACTGAAAGGCTCAGCCGCTGTCTTGCTTGGGAATACCTGCAAGGGTTTGTTTTAAAATGGGACTTAGGGACATAGTTTAGCACCTTTGCACCAGAGGTGATGGAACAATTTTTAGAGTGGGGGAGTTGACATCAATGTTAATTCACTGATGTCACAGGGACTGTAAAAAATCCTAGCTTCGCACAAAGTGTATCAAATATATTCAGCTGGACAGTGGTAAAGACGAAGTATGTACCTGATGGTGCATCCTGCAGCACGCTGTCGCAAATATATTAGCATTCTGCAATAGTTTTCATTGAAATGTCCCCTACATTTCCACAGAGATACAGTTTTACTTATAAAACTATGTAGCACTCAAATGAATAATGCATATTAATAATTTGCGCATCACCAAGTGAAAGTGTCTTGATTTGTTTTGATCTTTCCATGACATTTCAGCATTAAAAAAAAGTGTGTTATTTAGAAGATTAGCTGGAATGTCGTAAAGTAACAGATGTTTGCATAATGTAGCCTCTATGTAACAAATGGTGGGACCATAGTGGAGCAGTATTTCTGGGAAACGACTTTCAGAATTTTGCTATGTATTTAGAGTTGTAAAAAGCAGTCTGAACCCCCTGCATTAACTTGGGGTCCCTTGGGGAGTTCCTTATCTAGTATTTTGCTGTCTTAACAGAGCTTGAAAGGATACCCAGGCATATTGGCCACAACCCAGAATTCCATTCGGAATTAGAGCCAAAAATCAACAGTTTTGTCTTGTCTGCATTCAACCTAAGCAGGATACTGTTCATCAAGCCCTAAATGACTGACATGCAGGACATACAGGACAGTAAGGATGCTGGGTTCACTGCCAGACTCGTCTAACCTAAAAATTAAAAGTGTGCCATCAGCATATGAAATACAGTCTATCCCGAAGGAACAGATTCTGTTTATGTGAGGATGTATATAGATTTTAAAACACAAGAAGAGACAGGGAAGAGCCCTGGGGGACTTTTCTCTGACCTAAAAGGGGTAAGCATCAGAGACTAACTACAACCTGTCAAGAGGGAGGAAAACCATGCCAGTCCTGTTCTTTTAATGCCAATCACCGACAATCAGCCAATCAGAATAGAGCTATTGACAGTGCAATGGCTACTTATAGGTGATGTAAAATAAGGCTAACCTGTCTCCCTTTGTCCAAATTTATTGTGCTGTCGTTTAGGAACGAGATTAGAGCTGTCTCATTTCATATTCTGAGTCTAAAGGCAGGTTGGGAGGGATTAAGGAGGCTGTTTGCTGCAAGGTGTTTCACAAGCCACAGTGCAAGAGATTTCTCCCCTATCTTGGTGATGAATGGTAGAGGGGATAATGGACGATAGATGAAATGAAATGAAATGAAAAGGGGTTTTGTAGAGTGCGACTGCTGCCCTCGGGTGTCCAAGCCTCTGAGGCAGGGTCAAGCTGTGGCTTTTTTTTTTTAAAGGGTTTGAAAACACGTTTTCCAGTCGAGAGGGAGAGTGCCAGCCCTGAAAGAATAATTCGGGGATGATGTAATGGCTGGTGCCAACACATTCGCCAGGTCAAGCATGATGACCTTTATAGGACAAATATATTCCGGATACTAGGCCTGGGTGGAGTTCCTCTCTGCAGAACCCCACCAAGTGCAGAAAAAAACTCTGCCGTGCTCCGCGGAGTTGCGCAAGCAGCAGAGAGTTATAAATCTCGCTGCTAGCACTGATTTTTAGCGTCGGGAGTTTGCCCCGCGCTTTAAAATCAGAGCGAATAGCACTACACATTCTACCAGAAGGTGCTGCTTCTTTCTGCCACTCAAGTAGATATTCTACTCTAGCAGCAGTTTCCTCTTCACGATCAGCAGATTTCTCAATATGAGCAGCTGCGACCTGCCGCAACCACCCACATTGAGAAATCTTCCCTTCAGGAGGTCTAGCATTCAATTTTTCTCACTAGCTCTCACCAACGTAGCATTGGTAAGCTGCGTGAGAGAAAAAACTCTAGTCAACTTCACTTTGAAGAGTTTTGTGGAACTCTACTCTGCACATACTGGGCAAACCTTTGGGAACTCCGTCGGCAGAGTGGACTTCTTCGCCCACTCCTATCGGATATACAGATATGATGGACATCCAGATATGATGGACATCAGTATCTGGTAAGTCTTAATTTGTTGGAGACCGGGGATTGCGTCAACGATTGGGCCTTCCTATGAGTTAGATGACAAGTTTGTGTATGTCCTGAGAACATTAAATCTTTATTAACATGTGATGTAAAGTCTGCACTTTCTAGAATAAGTGAGTAACGTATCACATTATTCTTGAGAGGAATGCACTCTTTCCCTAGGCATTGAAGGTTGAAAATGTGTGGGGGATTCCTGAACCTTAATTCGGTAGGAAGCGCTTTTCATGTGAGTTTTGACTATACTGTTTAAATAAGGACCTCAAAATTATCAATTGTTCTAATAAAAATTAAGGTGCCCTTTCCTTTCTGTCTTTCGGACTTTCCACCTTGAGAGCCGCCAAAAACCAGGAAGGGGAACTCTTTTTTAGAGAAGCTGGGCATGGTTTCTTTCGGAGTAGCAGCTAGGCATTCACTGTAGAAAGAGAATGAGGATTTTGGATCCAGGGAGTCAAATAAAATGTTCCAACATTCTTTAAATAGAGAGGCACTCCGTTTTAATGAGCCTATATCAAGATCGATGGGATGCTATGCATTTAGGCTTGATCATCACTATGGCCTGCATTGCAAGGAACACCAGAGAATGATGCCCTACAACTTCTGGCCCTTAATCTTTTAAGCTGTAATCTTCTAAAAGAGCTAAAAAACAAGGTTGATTGCGTACCCTCCCTGGTGAGTGGGCAGATTTACTACCTGGGCAAAGCCTAGGTTGGCTAGTGAGTCAAAGAAAGCAGTGGTAGCATCGCTCTGAGGGACTTCATACCACAGGTTGCAGTCCCCCAGCGCCAGCACTTGGGAGTATTTTATGGCCAGAATGCTAATAATTTGAGCTATTTTGTTTAAAATGGTAACCGAGGGGCCAGGCAGTATTTTTGGAAGTAAACAATAGATGGAGGAGTTACCTAAACAATGAACCTGATGACAGCGCTTGTGTCATTTGATTGCTCTATTTATGTTTCCAATATAGGAGATAACTGTTAGATATTGGGACTCTAGTTGGCTGTGGTTTGCACCCTGTCCAATGAGGCAGTGGCGTCACTAGGTTTGGTGTCACCCAGTGCGGGTAACTCATGGTGTCACCCCCTCATGACTACCTATGGAAGGTAAGTTCTTTTCTTAGGCATTGGCTCCCCTTTCCTGTCGATACAGTGGCGAACCAGAGCACAAGCAGTTGTTCGCAGCAATTGTGTTTTTTTCAGCAAATGTTTGATGCAAATGTTTCGCACACCATTAGTAAATAGTTTAGAGTCCCCAGGGGTCCGTCATCCGGGGGCTTCTCTCCACAAAAGACCTGAGTGACCCCTGTCTTTGAACACAGGCTACATGTCCCAGCAGCCCCTCCCTCTGCCTTGGACTTGTGGGGGGGCGAATCCCCTCTGCTCAGCACCATCAGCTCGAATTACCCCTCTGCACGGGCCATTCTTAGCTCGCAGATGCACATCTCTATGCTTCGGACCTGCAGAGGTCAACGGTTTCCAGCTTCTAAGCCCTGGGTGGTCCGGGCCAACGGGCCACAGAGGTCTAGTTCCAGACCCCCACTAAGGGCCCGACAGCCCCGGACGAGCCCTCCCTCCATCCAGGGTCTCTCACGGGCTATATTTTCAGGGTAGCACAAAGCATGCAAATATAATCGTATAGCAGGGGGTACATTATCAGTAAAATGGCGCCTCAAATGAATTGCGATTCAATTGCAGGTGGGTACAGCAATGACAGCACAGAACAGCCAGCATGGTCCACCAAATGAGAGAAGTAACCAACAATTTCATTAAAAAGCGCTTGTGTATGTCCCAGCCACTAATCATACATAAAAGACAGCCCTTGAACTCACTCACAGGATGAAGAGTCTCACGGGTGACTACGCGCTCTACAAAATTTATTAATAATAATAATAATGATAAGCCGAACCAAAACACTCACAAGTACTCGAAGGCACCAACAGCTAAAATTATGAAAAGCACCATAAACAAGATGAATAATGTGACATTTGCTGGTAAGGGAGAAGCAGGGCACATGCGCTTTCATGTACCACAGACACGACCCACAAGAAGGAGGCATCCCTGGGACCCTGTAAACCACCCACACTTAAAGTTCATCAGTGCTCTATCACCTGTATCACAATGACGTGTCCCCCTGTAGTGCGAGGGTGAGCCAGAGTCTGTGGTTCAAGAGGGAGGTCTCGCTGCCTGCCTCAGTGACTGTCGTAGTGCCAGACTGCCCTGTATTGCCAGCAGGCGCCTCGTGTTTCCGCTCCCCACACCTCATGCACGCACCTCTCTGGATACCCCTGCAAGCGCGAGCCCCGAGGGACCACCTTCTTTGCTGCACTGGTTATATGGATGAACTCTTACATCTCGGCTCCCTCCCACCCATCACAGCAGTCTTTTTTGACAAAGGGCGCCCTCCATTCTAGCACGCCCGGCCTCCCATAGGCCATTGTGCACTCAACTGCTCTGATACCAGCGGTGCCAAATCATAACAGACTCTTCTAACATTGGACGCTCTCCCCACATGAGAACCCTCGCCGCCATGTATCATAATGGGACTACACCCCCCCCCCTCCTCCCCCCCCCACGCACACACACACACATACATACATTAGAGACCAACCATCCAAAATACTTCTCTATCCCCTCATGGAAGCTATGGTCGGAACAGCAACAAAACAAGGTATAAGCGCTAGGTGTCTCATCATTGTCACCCGAGCGCTATACAAATACCCCTGCGATGTTTCGCTCGTTATTCGTCCCTCCTTTCAGCCGCCTCTACAGACCTTTCCCTGCTTGCAACTACCGGCAATAAAACAAACTCTAGCATTTCCGAAATCTTTAACCCACTGATTTCCAACATCTGCGCACATTAGGAAATACGTGTTTTCCTCACATAAGGTTTGGGACCGTGTAGTACAAGGCCCTGGCTAGGGTTCAGCTGCGTGTTACCATGTAAGGTGTGCTTCGAGGCCCCACGGTGCAGTATAGTACCCTACCTGGGCTCCTGGAGCTGCCGTTCAGAGGACCTGCTCGGCACTTACTCACGTCCTGGTGCGGGTATTCACGGAACGGACCTCCCCAGCACCTCCTAGTGTGGGCGCTCGGAGCTGGAGGGCATCACTGCACAGCAAAGAGGAGTGAATCCCGTTTCCAGGCAGGCTGGAGCGGACGCGCTAGGAGCGGAATTCACACCGAACAGCATATCCTATCTCAGGCAGCAGCCTACCCACGGGGCCCGCCACTTCTGACTGACCTAAGGTCACATCCCCCCCACCACGGCGCCACAGAACCCGCAACGACTCTGCTGAGGCGAGCAGGCCCCGCCCGAGTCTCCAGGCAGCAGAGGACATATTGTAAAATTGTAGCACGGCACCAAGAGATTTTTAACTGTTACTAAGCCAGCGCTGGCAAGTGAAGTCTGCCAGCCCGGGCACACGGACAGGTGTCAGAAATGCGTTACCGTTAGCGTCACACCCTAACTTGGCAGGCCTGCACGGTGTCACCCCATGGGATGGTGTCACCCGGTGCGGGCCGCACCCCCCGCACCCCCCTAGTGACGCCACTGCAATGAGGGACCCTCAGTCTAGTCAGGCTAAGTAAATTACACACCTAAGATAAACCCTGCTCATCCCCTTGGTAGCTTGGCACAGAGCAGTCAGGCGTATCCCTGAGGCAATATGTAAAGTATTTGTATACACACACACACACACACACACACTCTTGGTTGGGGTGGACGTGGATGTCTCCACAAAGTCAGTCTGACCTCAATGGAGTGAGGGCCAGTTACATAGTCGGGTAGACCCCGGTACAGTACCTTGGAGGTGTCATGACAAACAAAGACATTGCAAAACACAGTGGAGGTGTGGTGTTGTGAAGGCCGTTGTGGCGTTCGGTTCCTTACTGTCGTAGAGGAGGTGATGCATCAGTTCCTTAGTGGCAGGTAGGGTAGGTGATGCGTCGATTTCTTACTGTTGCAGGGGAGCAGTCATGGCTGCCACAATAAAAAGGTGGTGGGGCGGGTGGGGGTGCCGGCGGGGAAGCATGGGAGGTGAAGCACACGAGCTGTTTTATCATTACAAAAAACCTTACCTGGAGCTGTCACCCACTTCCCGCATTGCACTCTGCATAGCCCTTCCCGGTTCTATCAAGCACTGGAACCACGTCACTGACTCCCTGCAATCTCCACACTGCTCTCACATGAGAGCAGCCCGGGGATTGGTCTGAGCAGGCAGGAAAGACACCCTGCTGAGACTAGGGAGTCTGTGGGCTTTCTCCAGCACGGCTGCTTAATGCAGCTGGGCTGGAGAAAACCTAAGTGTGCATGTGTGTTTTGGTTGGCCTGAGACAGCCAGTCAAAACACATATGCACACTTAGGGAGTGGAGTGCACGTTGTGCTCCTCCCCCCAATGCTCCACCCCTCTCTTCTTAAGCTGGATCACAGCAGTAAAATGAAAAATAAAACTCTGACATTTTATTTTTCAATTTCCTAGCTCTGAGCCAGGCAGTGGGGAGGCGCTCCTCTGCCATTGCAGAGGAGCCATCACTGCTGGGGACGTGAGGCTGCAATAGCCAGTGTGGTACCTCATTTCTTTACTGTGCAGCAGTGTCAATAAGGTGTTGAGAATCAAGCCGCGAGGTTTCAGTTTTCGCAGCATTAAAGTCGGTTTAGGCCACAGGCATTGGAGTTGGAGCGGTGTGCCAAGGACTTTGGTGGTGCAGTGTTTGAGACTCATGTAGTGGCATAGATTCATAAATGCTACTACGAAGTTGGAGCCTGCAGTGCAAGTCACAGTCGGTGCGTTTAGCTGGATCAGTGCAGGCAGTGGCAGGGCGTCAGAGTTACAAACAGGCCCTGGTTCTAAAGTCGATCACCATATATGCCTTAGTTTTTTCTTAGTAGCACCACAAACTCACTTCCAAGGGCACAGGAACTAGAATTGGTACAACTTGGCAAGAAGGACTCCTCAGTAGAGGGGCCATGGGGTTACATGTGGAGTCTTACATCTCTGTACACGTCGATCCCCCTTAAAGAAGGCATTGAAGCGATGGAATGGGCATTATTACAGATGGAAAACATAGGCGCCAATCAAATTCTACTACTAGAGCTCTTAACATTTTGCCTCCAACACAGTTATTTTAATACAAAGATGAGTTTTTTCTACAAATAAGCGGAACCAGCATGGGTTTTGGAGGTGCGCCAACCTACGCGAATATTTTCATGGCCCAATTCGAGGAATTGCACATCTTTTCAGACACCAAATGGTCGGATCACTTAATTCTATATAAACGCTTCATTGACGACATTGTTCTAATCTGGGATGATTCTTGTGAAAACTTGGAGCAAAATATAAAGGAACTGAATGAAAAAAACGCCAGAATTCAATTCACACATTTAATCAGCACCACAGAAATAACATTCCTGGATGTTAAAATAACAAAAAAAGAAGAAATATTTTCCACCAAAACTTATGTGAAACCCACTGACAGAAACAACACTCTATTATACCAGAGCTTTCACTCTCCTAAACTCATTGAAAATCTGCCGTTTTCACAAATGATACGGAGCAAAAGGATATGTTCCACCCCAGAAACACATGACGAGGATATGCAAAGACTAAAGAAAAGATTCATGGAACGAGGTTACCCTACTACATGCATAGAAAAAGCTGAATCACGCATTAAGGCGATCAACCGTGAAAATCTGCTGATAAGTAAAAACAAAACCACCAACACCAACCGCAGCGTGTTCGTATCTAAATTCTCAACACAAGCAGTCAACATAAGGAAAATCATCAGTAAAAGGTGGGAACTTTTAGAAAACGATGAAGATTTTCACAATATCTTTGAATCCAAACCGTTATTTGCATACACCAGAAGTCGCAACTTACAAGAACACTTAAAAATGATGACCAAACCAGACAACATCAATTACAAGGGGATGCGCAAGTGTAACAACTGCGTTCATTGCAACAATGTTATGCAACAGGATTTTGTAACCCATCCTAGAACTGGAGAAAAAATCAAACTTAAACTTACTGCTGATTGTAACTCAAACTTTGTACTGTATTGTATAAAATGCCCATGTGACCTAATGTACATAGGCAAAACAGAGAGGAAGTTAAAATAAGGATAGGAGAACACAAAAGTAAGATACGCAACAAAAACATGAAATCCAACCTGGCAGCCCATTGGATAACCCATAACCATAATATTTCCCAAGTTCGATTCATGGCCTTAGAAAAAATTGACCAAAGAGATGGAACGGACTGTCAGAAACTCTTATCTCAAAGGGAAGTTATGCTAATTAAAAAATTCAAAACAATGGAACCGATGGGTTTGAATGACAAACTGGATTTAGGATGCTTTCTATGATCAGGTAAGCAATATGGGACTAACCCAATCTGCATATGGTCAGGATATTTTGATGTGTATACAGTTGTCAAGCAATCCAGGTAATGATGTAAGCAATGAATTGTAAACTCTTTTGTACGAACTTGGGTTGTAAATTTAAGGATTCACATTGATTGTCAGCCTAGTTGAATTGTCATGTCTTTATAGTGTTTGCCACGCAATTATAACATTGTATTTACTCGAATATAACCATGTAGACACTTTGATGCACCGTAGTTCCAATAATACCGTTACATGGAGATTATTTATACCAAGCTCGCTCTTGATTATAGTATCTTCGCCACCCCAGCGTTTCTCATATATACATACATCCCATAGATCGAAATAGATCCAACATGAATATTGGGAGCTAGCACCTCTACATAACTCCATTTCAACATGGCCGACACGTTGTTGACCGTGTTAACACCCCGTCTTTCTTTTTATCTTATAAGATGAGTATGCCTCACCCCAAGATCGCTATACGCTGTATCTGCAGTACGCAGTTTTTTTGATTAGGCTCACATCTAGATTAAAAAACAGATAAGGAGATTCGTCTCTTAGCTCACTTTGATTAACACCAACACTTTAATCGTGAGTATCTACGCCGTATTCACCCTTTTCAAATATGGCCGACACACCGTTCTTTTGGTGTTTAGTCCGGTTTTGTTTACCGCGACTCTCAGCTATCGCGCAAATTTTAAAAAACCCGCGAGTCCTTCACTTTTACTCATACTACATCGATCGAGAGGCACAGCCAAGAAGGATCTTTACGAACACGTTCTGTAAGATTGTCGGTAAGCACAAACTATTTTCGTATTCGGCAACACTTTGCTTCAGCGTTTTCAAAGACCCGGTTTTTAATATGGGTCTCTCATTGTTTTTCAGATACGTTTTTCTTACGATTACGAAGAGCAGGTAATTCTCCGTTGATTTTCACCATACCCAATCACATGACCTTAACATTACAGAGTCCCTTATGGATAATGTTTTCTGCCCATTACAGAATAGTTATTTGGTTCAGCCCTATTATCCAGACAGTGAGGTTCATGTAGACGATTACAACAGGCATGTGAGTGAGCTTTATTTACTATATGAGAAACTGATCTATAATGATTGTCTGCGCTGCTAGTATAAATATACATCAAGGAATCAGTATGCATTAATTTTTTTCGTTTCTGTAACCTAACTACCATAGAAAGCAACACTGCTATTTGATAAGTTACATGTTTGTCTGCATTGTTTGTTATAATGCATCTAGAGATATGAATTGATTACAACAAAGGAGTGTGGTACTCAATATTGAGTAGTGGCTAAATTAAGAACAGGAAGCAGAAAGTAACATGCATATCATTTCTTCCACAGAGGCCCCCGAAGAAGGGACGCTGGTCCCGAAATGCATCGGGCCAACAAATTCAGCAATCGTCCATCATTTGTTATGAATGTATTATGATGTCAAAAAAATTTTTTGATTATGAGTTTCATGTATTGAAAGATACTATGCTAAGTTAGCAAAAAGAATGTATTGATATATAATTTGGAGCAATTGACGTGAAACAAAATCTCAGATTAAATATGAAATTAAGCACAAAGATTGAATTAGAAGAATCATTGAAAAGGGGGAAATAACGTAAACACTGGCTGTGCGCCTGGTATGGTTGTGATATTGTTACCACTAACCAATCCCCAACAGTCTTGATAATTCTCAGGGACAGGCAGCCCAGAGCTACCAAGCAGCACGCAAAAGAAGGACAATAACTTTGATGAAGGTTACCAGTTAAACCATTAAACATAAAGTAATAGGAGTGCTTAAGACCTACCCCACAATTTCCAAGTAGATGTACTTGCCAGGTCAACATGGCAGTTTAAGACTGTGCACAGAAGCTCTGCAGTGTCATGCCTGAGACGTGTTTGCAGGGCCACTCGTGTGGGTGACACATTCAGTGCTGCAGGCCTTCTAGTAGCATTTGATTTACAGACACTGGGAACACTTAGTGCACTGTACTAGGAACTCACTCGTAAATCAAATATGCCTATCATGGAGAAACTAATTACCATTACCCTTGAACATAGAGTACTTGCAATTTTGCACTGGTCAGCAGTGATAAAGTGTCCAATGAGTCCTGACACCAGCAAAAACAAAATGCAGCAAAAACAGGAGGTCAGGAGAAAAAAGACAGGGGAAACTATCCCAGAAGATGCCGGGTCGAACAATACAATTTTAAAGGTTGTTTATTTACAAGGGAAAATCTAAACACAGTCCACTCCTTATTTTCAGGGAGTGGAAGCGAGAGGGTTGAGGATGATTTTAGAAGTGATAAATCACCAATGTCAATCTCTTTGATAAAACCCTTGTCGAACATCGTCGCAGTAATTTAGAAAATAAACTTCTTTTCCATGTTAGTCCACAACCATCTAGTTGTGTTATAAAAGAAAGCTGGGATCAACAAAGTATCAAAAGTATATTATTGGAGACACAAATTATGCACACGTGGAGCTTGGAACTCTTCTTTGCAGCAATGCATTTCACTTATCTCTAAATTCAGGAAACACAAAGTTCGATCAAATGCCAATCAGATTAAAATGGGCCATCTAAGTCATTAAGTCTCTTAGCATATGACTGAAGCTAAATTGCATGATTTTGCTAGCATTCCTAGTGGTCTCGAGTTGAGATTTTGCCAATCCACACAGTGTACAACCCACTTTTCTCACAGCATGTTTTGTAAAATGGCTGGCTGCTGTGCATCTGGTTGAGCATCCCAAATCTACATGCTTGGTCTCCTCTCACTCACAGTACTCCGTCTAACAGGCTTGTTAGCTCAACATTCCCACAGCAATGTTCATCTGTGATGGAGTCAGTAGATATAGTTCCACATTTAGAGTTGTTTGCAAAAAGCCAGAAAAAGGCTGATTTAATAGTCTTAGCTGGTAATTCATGGAAGCAAGGTCACAAGTCTCCATTGTGACTATTTGAGGTAGTATGCAACCAGCTTGAATCACATTCTGTTTTAATAGTTTTAGGCTGATAAAACACTGCTCTGGTTATTCACTAGTGCGAGACACCTGACATGACCTTCAATTTTTTCTTCCAGTGGTATCCATGGCATGTCTCTTTTCTGTTCTCTCCCCTAATTTGTGTTTATTTTTAAGCCGGCTGCTGCCATGACAACAACAGCATCTAAAAGCAGCCGGCCTGTAGAGATTGAGGTGGAGAACCTGATTCTGTTTGAATATCTGCCAAGAGTGATGCATGATGGCCTGCTGGACCTCAATTCTGGTTAGGCTCAAGAGAGTCACAGGAGTGCAGAGGACCAGAATGCAGGCCTTTCTCAGAGGGGGCTATCCTCCACCAATGATCATTTGTTCCAATCCCTGATCTAATACTTATACTTATCTGCAGAGGAACAGTCATGGCCTTGCAAGACCGACAGCACAGCGTGGGAGGGGGCTCATTTATGTTCTGCCACCTAGTATTTCTCCGCATACCTAGTGCACTTCATTGCTATGACCTTTCTACTAGAGATGCTGGTTGTCTGGAACAGGAAGTGACAGACTGCCAGAATATGAGCATCTCAGAAAATAATCCCATTGAGAAACTTGAAATTTAGCAGAACAAGTGAAGTGGGGAAAAAGGATTAAATGTTGTTCTTTTCACTTTTTCATTTTCTCTATTGCTTGAGCGTGTTGAAAACTCACAACAGTTTGGGAGAAAATATGCTGAATGTGGAAGGATTCAACAATGACAAAGACAAATGTTCCATTGTTGAATCCACAAAATGCCAGTTAGAGGAGCAAAATCACTCTAATGGAAAGACCAGAACATGCATGAAGTTGGTGATTTATTTGTTTTTTGCAGCACAGCTGCTACATTGTTAGGTTACTCAATAAGTCATCTGAGCAGTAAGAATAGCCCAGGGTGTATCATGAGTCTAGTTGATAAGAAGAGCACTTTTTTCTTGACACTAAAAAATACCTATTGGGTGGGGTAGTGAAATGAGGACTTAGGAAATAAAAGATGTCACAGAAGACAGGTCTTTGTGTAAGACAGAGAGAAGTGGCCATGTAGTAGGCCCTGTGGCTGCACATGCACCTGGAAAGATGATGGAAAGTTGAAACAACAATATTCTAATAGTATGAACAAGCCAAACCCTTTATTTGCTTTTCTTCCTACTAGCGTGTTTTTCCAAAACAGGCTCACTGCTGTGCTCACAATCTTTATTTTCTTACTTCAAATGGGTGAGAGCTACCATGGCTGCTCATGGCAAAGCAACCAAACCCCCTGCCGTACCTGTCTTACTTAGACAGGTTATGGCTCTTACACATACTAAACGCCCCCAAAAAATGTGAAATTAGTTATGCTGGAAACAGAATTTATGAAAACTGATGAAAGGGTATCCTAGGTGATTAAACATACGAAAGAAAACAATGTTTCCCTTGGAGAGTGAATACTGTTTCATCCTCAGTGCAAGTTTGCGGTTTAAAGTCCACCATATTTAGAGGAGCTTACTAGAGTAGCCATCAAGATGTCTCTATATGACATGGAAGAAGCAGTTTTGGTGGATTAACTTTTCAGAAGAAATTCTACCAGTGTCTCTCAATGCTACTTGACATCACTTAGCAAACGAGATCACAGTGTATATCCCATACATTGGAGATACCCGATATGCCTACATGGTAGTCTCCCTAACGTCCAACTGCATTTATTATGCAATCTTGGGGCTGAACTATGTAGACCACATTGAACTTCTTGATCTCCACAACGAACACTGACGACGGCAGGACATTGTCGATCAGCTATTTAAACCTTTATTCTACCTAATTACTCATTAAGATTGACTGGAAACTCCCAGACCAGACCTTACTGACCAGTCTTGCTCATTCATTTCTAGAAAAGGCCTTGAAAATGTCCCAGACTTGCTCACCACTAGGGGTGAAACATGTGTTGGCTGTGATTCTCTGTAAAAAACAAAAATAATAATAAGAGAACTAACCATCATATCTACGGTCTAGTTATCGCCTTCTCCGATTAAATAAACTGATTTGCAATATTATGATGTCGTTTTACTGGCCACTATAGCCAAATTAAACTGGAGTTGTTTTCTCACCTCCTAACTCTACTCTACTCAAAAACTAGGGCAGCTACCTGAACTGCTGCATCCCAAGGCCCCACCTTCACGTGATAAAATGGGGACACTACACTTACAGCTTTCTGAACTCCTTTCCTCATTTTTTTAGAGTAAAGTCTGCTAGACGCGGAGGTCAACACTTTTCCTAGATTGGCTGAATGTTCACCACTTTGGCTACTGCAAGTCTGGGACATAGTGGAGCCAATGGCAGACTTTAGGCATTTCCGGATGTCCACTATTTTCTTTGACAAGTCATGGATGCACAAGAAAGAAAAGAAATGAATGGTGTTTGAATAAACTAATAGAAATGGAAAAAGCATCATAGGCATGAGATGCGCGGACTGCAGGGCACTGAACCGCTTAAAAAAAGGTCACAAGCAAGTTCATTCTTTTGCATTGCTTCTATCTGCTGTGCACCATTAGGCAGTTGTAATTCAATGATTCTCAAAATATTGATGACTTCGACATCCTCTGGTTTTCACATGTACAACAAAAGGTCTGTGCGTTATGACAAAAAAGAAGTCACGCTCACCCGGACTGCAGAATGAATGGAGTAAGTTCATGACAGGGTCTGTTGCAGAAAAACATTACTTATTTTAGAGATGGAGAACATTTTTGTAAATATGACTGAATTTACATACATGTTCGTGTTATTTAACTAGTCTTGAGGTTCACAGTGGAAACTCTGCCGTATTTAATTATTATCATTATAAAGTAGGCGATTAAAAGACAGCAACATCCGCACTCAAACACAAAGTCAACAAAAAGCACAGGTGTTAAAAGTTTTATGCACAATTAAAATGTGCTCTCGTCTACTGAGACATAAGCCTACACATGGGGACATTGGGCCATGTTTATAGTTTAGCAGACGGGGAGAATGTCCCGTCCTCTGTGTCACAACTGCATTATAGCCACTGGCTCTTGTAATATGGCAGACGGGTGTCCACGTTTTGATGAAGTATCTTGGTCGCCAAACTCCAAACCAGGCCTTTTCAGATCTGATACACGAAAGTGCCTGCTCTCACACATTGAGCCTTGCTCAAGAGAGCCACAGGCACTCAGACCTCGCACATTCTGAGAGCTGTCAGTTTTCTGTCCGCATATCCCCTACTTCATCTCTGAAGGGACTGCTGATTTACCGTCCACCCGGCACGATGGGTAATTTTTCTAACTCCCTTGTGGAAACTATCGCACTTCTCGCTTCCTCCACAAGCAACTTTGTTGCGCTTGGCGATTTTAATATCCACCTTGAGGATCCCTCTAACATCCTGGGAACTGATCTGCTAGGCGATCTCAAAGCCTATGGGATCAATCTGGCTAACTCGGGTGCTACTCATGTGAAGGGCCACCTGCTAGACCCTATATTCTCCAACTCGGACAACTTGAAGTCGGGTCCTGCGCTGGCCCTGCCCTGGACAGACCACTTTATGGTGTCTGCACGGTGGCAGTCTGACATCTCAGCTGCGCCGGCTCCCAGAGTATACACCGTAGAAAGAGCGTGGTCTAGACTCTCAGTGGATAGCTGGGCGGCTCACCTGGAGGCATCTCGACCCCCGTTAGGGTCCAATCCGCTGGTCGCAGATGAGAAGCTAAATTCCTGGCTCACTAGCTCGCTGGACGCTCTCCTCCCCAAAAAGAAACAACTTACTAAAGGGAAGAGAGTAGGATCGGCGCCTTGGTATACTTCTGAGCTAAGGGCATTGAGGAAAGGCTGCAAGAGGTTTGAGCGGACCTGGAGGAAAGATTGGAGCGAAACGAGCCGCAAAGATTATCGGGCGGCTCTAAGTACCTACAAGGCTGCTATTCGGGTAGCAAAATCTGGATTCTTCGAGGAGAGAATAGGCATGGCGGCCAACTCCTCGAAAGAATCGTTCAGAGTTATTAAAGAACTTCTGAAAATCCCCGAACCCCCGGTCAACCATGAGGACCCTCGGGAGAAGTGTTCAGAACTGGCCACCTTTTTTAAAACTAAAATTGACAACATATTGGCATCTCTCCCTCAGTCATCTGAGGATGTTTCCTCTGGATGTACTACGAGCCCTCAGCCTAGTGTGCGAACCGCAGAGTTGGTCTCTTTTGGCCCTGTCACGGTGGAGGAAGTTCTGACAATTATGTCAACTATGAAAAGTGGTTCTCCAAAAGATCCTGCTCCTATGAAATACCTGAAGCAGGTAACCCACACCATCGGCGGCCCAGTGACAGATCTCATCAACCTGTCTCTTTCCCAGGGTGTGGTACCCCCTGGTTGGAAAGGAGCAGTAGTCAAGGCTCTTTTAAAGAAGCCTAATCTGGACCCAGCAGATCTCTCCAATTTTAGGCCTATATCTCTGCTCCCCGGCATCAGCAAGGTGGCGGAGAAACTGGTGAATAGCCGCCTATCGGGCTTCTTGGAGGCCAATTCTCTGTTGGGTGACTCCCAGACAGGCTTCCGTCCTGGTCAGGGGACTGATACCGCCCTACTGGCAGTCGTGGAGAACGCGAGAAGCATTTTGGATTCAGGGGGATCGGTGGCAGTGATCCTCCTGGACCTTAGTGCTGCATTTGATACGGTAGACCATCAAGTGCTTCTCCAACGGCTGTCAGGGGTGGGGGTCTCTGGGCTGGCCCTTAAGTGGTTTGCTTCCTTCTTGGAAGGCCGGTCGTTTGAGGTGTGGGAAGGCCACGAGAAATCATCTTCGTTACCTCTCCAGTGTGGTGTGCCACAGGGCTCATCGTTGAGCCCTACCCTTTTCAACGTTTATATGGCCCCCCTGGAGAGTGTTGTACGGCCTTTGGGTATCAAGATAATCAGCTATGCTGACGATACCCAGTTGGTGGTAGGCCTTTCCCAGTCGGCTTTCCATCCCGACCGGCTGCACACGTGCCTGGATAAGATCTTCAGGTGGATGTGCAGCTCAGCCCTCAAGCTGAACGGCTCCAAAACGGAACTGATGCTGCTGGGGAACTCTTTGTCATCTCTTTCTCCCAGCAGCTGGCCCATTTGTCTGGGTCCAGCACCTATCCCCAAGCAGGAGATCAAGAGCCTGGGGGTCTGGCTCGAGCAGGACCTCTCTTTTAAAACACATGCCAAGAAGACTGCTGGCGTGTGTTTCGGCCTGCTTCGTTCTGCCCGGAAGATCCTACCCCTTCTTCCAGAGGTTTCCAGGAGGTTGCTCATTCAGGGGCTTATCATCTCGCGGTTGGATTTTAGCAACGCGTTGTTCTTGGGTGCCCCAGAATCTACCTTGAACAAACTGCAACAGGTGCAGAACGCGGCCGCCAGGCTCCTGATGGGCCTTCCCAAGCGTCAATCGGCTCGCCCTGCATTGAAGGCCCTACACTGGCTTCCTGTCAGAGACAGGGTGAAATTTAAGTCACTTTGTGTGGCCCACAAAATCCTGCAGGGGAAAGGTCCACCCATTTTGGGGGACATGGTTCAGCCGTACAAGGCCTCTCGTTCCCTCCGCTCAGACCATCAATGTCTGCTGCAGGTTGCGAGGGTGAAGAAAGTAAGAACTGGGGGCAGAAGATTCTCTGTGAATGTGGCCATGCTATGGAATTCTCTGCCTCTGTACTTACGCTCGGAAACCAGTCTTCTTCGCTTCCGTAAGCTTTTAAAAACCCACTTATTTACTGTCTAGTTCTTGTGTTTCAGTGGCAGTGTCTTCCTATGGATCAGCGCGGGGATGCCCAAGGGTAACCGGGCGCTATATAAAATTCATTAATAATAATAATAATAATAATAACATTCTGCCTCGGTCACTGGAGACCCGGCTCCCAATCACTGACCAGCTGACTCCAGATTAAGGAAATCACACACAAGCCTCGGCTCTGCCCTTAATGTAGAAAACTTTTGACAGAATGATTGGACTCGCTAAGGCTTGTTATCGGAGCCAGTGATGTTCAAAGTCATATAAACAGTGCAGGAACAGTTTGTTTTTGGGCTCTGCCAGACATGCTGCTGTGTTCTGCTTGCAGCTACACACAGGCGATGCAAGGGTTTAGACTTATTCCCATAAACCTAAATTTGTGGATTATGTTCTGGTTATGATTTTGATCTTCCAGGCACAGTGAACAAACACAAATAAACATTTAACTCTAGTCATGAAATGGGTTGCATGTGGATGCATAAAGCTCTACGAAAACATGGGCAAAATACATGTTTTCCGGAAAGTGGCAAAAATATGTTGAGCAGAATATGCTTAATTATTTGGAACGTGTGCAGGGATTGGGTCCAAAAATACTGTTTTAAGCCACATGTAGTTTCTGTGGTATACCCATGAATCAATGTCTTGAATATATTGTTTCTGCTGAGAATGGTGTATAATTGTTTCCTAAGGGAAGATAAAATCAAAATGTATTCAACTTCATAAATAACAAAATATAAACAAGCAGAGGCAAAGCTAAAAGGTTTCAATTTGGCTGATGAGCTACTGGCTTTGGTTGCGCTCATTTCCTTTGGCTGGTTATTACAAAAACAAAAATCATTTCATGATAGCTGCTTGTCATTTTCACACATTCAGTTGATCATCTTTGAGTGGTTTTTACTAAAGTGTAACAGGAGAGTTGCATGGTCACGCTAATGTTTCTGCAGAGTGGCTTGGTGGAACAGCTCACATACATCTGCCACTAAGAGTAGAATCTCTCAACCCAACCTTATAAGAGGTGAGGGGGAATAAGTTAAAAGTTGTTGTTATACAGGGTTGGAAAATGTTATGTGTACAATGTGTAATCTAAGCATCGCAGAGGAGGCTCTGAGGGCGTGTTAGTGTGATATCTGGAATATGCATTTCTGAAATGTGGACGTAAAGATTGTGTAAGTTGATATGACATGCATGCATGAAAATGTACTGTTCTTACGCAAAATGGCAATAAAAAGAAATGAAAAAAGGTTAGAATCTCCATCCGTAATCTAAGGATTCCCTGAGACTCCCTGTGCACTGTTTTAAATGCACTTCAATATAAGGGCAACCAAAAGGATTCCTCAGCTATTGGAAACATGGGTAATTCTTAGGATAAATTCCACAGTGTGGGAAATCATGCTTCCCCCAGGTGTGCAGGCATGGCCATAATTGGTGTGTGGTTGTCCACTCTGGAGAACGTAATCCTAGTGGTTACAATATACCCCCAAAAATACCAGGGGATCTTCCTTACACCTTTGCTGAAGACACCCAGCTGGCCTTTTCACTGGAAGGGAACACCGCGGTCCCGTTGGAGACATTGCACTGCTGTATGGCAGCTACAGCAGATTGGCTACGGGCCAATTCCTTACAATTTAACAGCACAAAGACGGAGGTACTCTATTGCTCCATGGACCGGATCCCGCGGGTACTCCCAGAGAACTTTTGGCCTGCCACTTTTCCCGAGCCAGTGTCGGCCGCTGAATCAGCTCGTAATCTGGGGGTGCTCTTCGGCCCAAATTTACAGCTTGACATGCACGTCAATAAAACCATCTCTACGTGCATGATGCTGCTTTGCATGCTGCGTAAAGTTCTGCCCCTTCTCCCCGCCCAGGCCAGGCCGGAAGTAGTCCGCTGGACCATACTAAGTCGCTTAGACTATTGTAATGCGCTACTTCTGGAGGCCCCAAAAAACCTGCTGGGGAAGTTACAACGGGTGCAGAATATGGCCGCCAAGTTGGCTCTTTCCCGCCCTAATTTTAGCTCTTCTACTCTAGCTCTAAGAGATCTACATTGGCTACCGGTGCACCTGCGTGTATTGTATAAAGCGGCGTGCCTGGTGTTTAAGGCGGTACATCAACAGGGTCCAGTGCCCTTGCAGAATATGTTTGCCTGGTACTCTGCTTCACGGCCTCTCCGCTCTTCTTCAGCACAACTGCTTATGGTCCCGAGGTTTCAGAGAGTCAGGATGGGTGGCCGCTCATTTAGTGTTGCAGCGGCCAAACTCTGGAACTCCCTGCCACTCTCCTTGAGAAGCCACAGGGACTACTTCCCGTTCAGGAAAGCGTTAAAAACGCATCTCTTTCCTAGAAATGTCTGAGCAGTGAAAAGTGTGACCGACCGAAGTTCAAGCGCCAGGATGCCCTTTGGGTGACAGGACCGCGCTCTATAAGTACACCTACATACATATAAAAGGAGCAGTCTAGGAAATTGACTCCAGTACATGGAAGGAGGGTGGACTGGGCGCTACAACCACCTTGAATCTGGTGGAGCTTAAATCACTCCAACTACATCAGTCCTTGCTAAGTGCCACTATTTTAAAAAGGTGGTAAGTGCCTCCACCTAACCAAAACAAGGTCACACTTGGAAGTATATTCATCCCTGGCTTGTATTTTGGTCTGGAATGCCACTAACCCCCCTCCCAAAATATAATCAAGTGTCTTATCTTACCTTTTAGCCCTATTACCTTCAAAGGGGAACACGCATCATAACAACCTCTGCTGGTCTTGGGAAAGGGTATAGCCATATTGAAGGAAGGCAACTACTTGGGGAGAGGCTTTTCTGCATATGCACAACTGTCCTGATAGCAGCAGCTCCCTTGAAACTCAATATTAACACCTTCTCAGAAAATTATGAAAACCATCACCCTCATTTAGTAGTGCTGACTCACGTTGGTTATTTCAATGTAACCTCTTGTAGCTTAACAGAAAAAGCTAAACGTTCGAGTGCTATGAAAAAACGTTCAGTGCAGGTGTCGCTAAGAGTGGCTGATCAACAAATAAACAAGCATTGCCAAGCCAATCATTCTTAGTTTTAAATACACATGTTCTGAGCCTTGACAATACTTGTTGCCACCAGCATGTGAACGTATGTGTTGAGTTGCATGTGCATGCATGTCTGGCAGGCTTGGAATGGGGAATGCTATGAAAGGAAACCCGTCTCAAGATCGCATACGCATGCAAACACATGTGCGTTGTGATGCATGTGTGTACCTCGGTATAGATCGAAACGTCGTCGACTCCTTTAGACAGAATGCATGTTAAACACATTTGTTAAAACTTGTGCATTATTGTCTACTTCTCTACAAAGCTTGCCCTCACGATTCATGTATTGGCGATAAGCTCCTTTACGTGCCTGAAAATGTTTTGTGTAACTGTTATTGTCTTTATGTTGTGAACCTTGAAGGATACAGGATTGTGTCCCACTCTATAACGCTCTGTCTTGAACTCTAGTACCGAATTTTTGCATCTATTAAATTAAACTATGTCCGGCTGGACATAAGTGAATCTATATAGTACTGATTCTGGTCTATATATATTGTTTTTTAGCACTATTTATTGAAGGACCCACTGTTCCCAATAATTAGCTGATACCCAGGGTCCTTCCCACCTAGCGGGTTCCCTTGTCTTTTGAAAGCATGTGTGCATCATGGCACATTCCTATGCACGTCTCATGACTCATGGGGTCCATTTTAAGTTCAAGTTACCATTTTAACATGGCAGTCATGTTGAAATGGTAAATTCAAAATGTGAATACTACAGGATATTTATAATTTGACTGTTGCTTAATTACAGTATGACTTATTAGTCATTTATACTTACATGTGCTTTAGGAATGTGCTCTCCCTGACACCTCTTTTGTAGCCTGAAAATAGAGCACGTGGAGGAGAGGGTGCAGTCAGTGTAAAAATGGGAAAGAGATCCAGGAATCTCATGCACTCAACTGGAGTATGGAACAGAAGAATACAACTCATCTAATCAGAAGAATAGTGAGAAACACCATCGAATCAGGAGCAGGGAAATGAGATAGACAACAAAGTCATTCATTCAACAAGCTGCTGACCCACAGTCCACTCTAAGTAAAGGTAATGTATTGGAAACAATATGGCTTGCCCCTATATTTCTAACTCTGTCTGTAGCTGAGACCTAAAAAGATGCTGCTCAGTATTTTGACACTTTTCACATTATTATACGCAGTCTTTCCTTGTTGCAGATTTACACTATTATTACTATTATTATTACTAATCTGTACTACTATCCTGAGACAGGCATGTAACAGTTGATTATCTTAGAATACTGCTCCCTTACTGACCACAAAAAAAATGGAATGCACCTCGTTACATGGCGAAATGACGAGTGCATATGGGCAGCATTTAGGGAGTTGTGTCTGTGATTTGGCTCTGTTTGAAAGCAGGATTTTTTCAAACTGGTTTACTCGAGTTGATTGAATCGTTATCTCAAGGTATTCCTTCAAGCACGTCAGTAACACTCTGCGTTCAAAAACCTTAACATCAATCTAGCACAGAGGTCTCCAACCTTTTCTGTAATAAGAGCTACTTCTGATCAATAAAAATCATCCCGGGCTACTAATATAAAACTTTTTGCAATAGTGACCACATCGGACAAGATTACGTTAGTGGTGTAACATTACCCACAGTGATCCCCCCTGTATATCATGCGGGAGAGCCATCATTAATATATAAAAAACAAAAGGTTTGGTCAATTTGCAATGCTTCTATGTGGCTAATACAGAACAGCAATAGCTTAATGCCCCTGGCACCAAGGTGATAATATTAGGCCAAAAGGACCAAGTGTCAGAAAATGTTAACCCTGCAGCCCAGACCCGAAAGGAGTGATGTATGTCTCCACTTTCCCCTGTAACCCACAACCCAGCAACACTGCCTAATCTGTTTTTTAGATGTTTCTTGGGACAGGAGAATGAGATAAGAAAGAAAACTGGGGCACTAGATAGCACAGCTCTCCTTGGCCATACAACTGGGCACTTACTTCAACTTGAGGAGCGTTGGTGCCTACAATAAAAAGAAGCTTTTAAGGTCATTTGCGATGTTGCTACAGCACCTGAAATCTAGTACTGAATGGGATGTACCTTTAGTACATCTCTTTGCCTTCAACTTTCTAGGGTTTGAGGAAACTCTGTGTCTTCTTAGAGCTGAAACATAATTAGCTTTGTTAAAATAAATGTTAAGAGCCTTCAAGGCTATTACGCTTCTCACACTTTTTGACAACTACCCTCTCTGTTATATGAACATGCTCTGTGACTTAGCTTATGTGCAAAGTTACATGTTCATAATCTGTAATGTAATACCTGCCCATTAATATTATAGAGTTCACCTAACAATAAGCAAACACTTTCCCTGACTCACATACCTTAATACAGCGCCGGACTGGATGTAGTGGGCATTGGACGTTTTCTCCGGAGACTGGAAGGGTGGGGCGGGGCCCATTTTGCAACAGTGAGGGCCGTTTTTTTGTTACTGGGAGCTGGTTTTGCAGCAGTGCTGCAATATCGGCGCCTAGTACCAAAAGCAGCAGTGCTTCACGCTTGCACCAGTTTTCGTCCCTTCCCCCCTGTTTGGGCTGGTCCTACAAAATTGCCAGGGCTGTTTTGGGTTTCCAGTCCAGGCCTGCCTTAGTACCATATGAGTAACAAACACAGTTATAAAAAGTCTATGACCAGATGAGAACCCTTTTTGCTTCTGTTGTGGAAATAAGATGCACAGTATTTGTGTTCAGCTATGTGTTAGCCACGAGGACAGAAATATTAAAAAAGGTCTCCCCCTTTTGCGGTCGAACTAGCTGTCTATTTGATTATGCAGGATCACAAGCTGGGCAGAGCTGGTCTTCTCCAGAACCCCGACTGCTGCAAGGGAGAGCAGAAGTAGGTTTTCAAGCTCTTACAAAGAGTGGGTCTTAGTTATTCTTTTATCTAGGGAGATGTAGGACAAGGTAAGTCTCACCAAGTGAAAATTGTCCTGGGTAGATATGAATTGCAGGTTCGTCCCACTTAGAAATTTTTCAAGCAAAGTTCAACGCTAGCACTGGACTGAAAAATGAGTTTTCAGACCTCATGAAGCCCTTTTCAGCTATGAAATCCAGCCTTGTCTCTATAGAGGATTTCACGGAACCAAAAAATGTGTATGTGAGGCACCAAAGTCAGCCCTGAGATGAAGTAGCCTCAGTGGCTAGAGAATGCCCTCTCCTTCTGTAGAGGTACGTAATTCACAACTATATATAGTTCTGTACTATGTAAAGAGGGATAATAGGTAGGGACCTCGATAATATGTCTCCCCACCAACATCTAGTCCCTCTCTTGGTTTCCTTAAATAGGGTAAGAAAGAGCTAGCTGACACTGGAAGGTTGAAAGAATTGAAACTGATCTTGTTCTGAAGAGACTTTGGAGGAGAGTTTATGCTCCATATGAGTGGTTACCTCAGTGTTTTTCTCACCTTAAGCTGAGGAACAGTCTCATCCTGCTGGGGACGATGTGAGTTGCTTGATCTGAGGACCACGTTGGCATTTCTTGAGTACTCTCCGGGAGGGCGAAAACAAATGCAATTGAAATAGGTTCTGAGACTTCCTCTCATCTAGCTATGATTTGGGTGTCTGTGGCCTTTTGTGTGTCTGAAATATGAATTTTGCTTGAACAAAAAACCAATACAAGAGGCGTTTGACAAAACAGGAACAGTTGATTTAATCAAACACTACGGCTCGGAGTACAGCATGCAGAATCTGGTCGCAGGACTGGCTCAAAGTACAAACGTTTTGAATGTCTTTTAAAATATATCTTGAAGTATCATAAAACAATTCCTAGATCCTGTTTTGGGAGTGGAATTTGGGCCTTGTCATGAGGTCATACATTACTCCCACCTGCAGGCAAATGCAGGTGGGTCTCAAACTTGCGTGGACACAATGAGTTCCAATGGGTAATGTGCCCAGATGTCCGGCATGGGGAGCGCGTGATTACTTTGTGTGGAGTGTATGCTGTGTCCTGATTGGCTGAGTGTTCCTAACTTCATGTGGCATCTAATTTATTGTCAATACTGATAATTCTTTAGGTTTAAGGATTCTGGCAGTGGCAGACATGGAGGGGAATCTGTCCCTTCGGGCATGGAAGAACAGAAGGCTAACAAAATTGTGTCTAGGGGCTGGTCATGTTGCAAACATTAACTAATGTTGACTTATATTTTCCTTGAGCATTTTTCTTTAAAATTTGTATCAAGTCATATCTCTGATTCTCTTAAGTCACTTTTAATTACTTGTGCACCATTTTGTTTATTCAATTCTTCTCCATTTTACTAAAATGATTTATCAATTGTATTGTGTATTGTTTGATTTTCTGACTATAGTGTTGTTCTTGCGCTGCTGTAATACTAACATACTAACATATCTTTAGACCAAACCTACTTTGATTAAAACCAATGTTTCTTCATTGAAGCTGTGTTTTTACTTAGCAGAAAATGTGGTATATTTATGTTGGTGGGTACCCTACCCTCCATTAATATTACTAAATCTACATGATACTTCTCCCCGTGCTATTAAATTCCTACCTGATCCCCCTGGCTGACATGAACGGCATTCACAGAGTGGTGCTGCATATCTATGATATCAATAATCAATTGCAAAGATGACTAAAGGATGATCTTCCCTTTTGTGCTGGAGGTCCAGAAGGAACAGTAGGTAAAAAGCCGGCCTTTCTACTGCTGGTTAGTTTGGCCAGTGATTTGGATATGCTGGAGTACCTGCAAAGCACTTGCGTAGGAAGGGGTCCCTGTGGTGAGTTTTGTTTATAGTTGCTGCTATCTATTGAGTTATAAAGTTTACTCCAGTGGCAGTCTCTTGGTTTTGTCATCTACCAAGATAATTGTGAGACACATTCTTGCAGGGATTTCACCTGTTGGGTCCTTTTTGCTACTATGATGCTGCCCCAATATTTTTCTAACACCTCGACATTAGTCATTTCTCGAGGATGCCTATTCTTACTAAATGATAAATTTTTGGTTGGCTGTTGTATATCTGCTCACCACAGCCTGTACAACTGTTAATCTATTTGTGTTTCAACTGAGGAGTCATACAATTAATTAATTTAGCTTCAACTCAATGTAGGAGACAAAGAATTTAGGACCTGGCGCTTCTATCTGCTAGACTTTGCCTCCTGTCACTTAACGATTAGTTGTAAAGTTTTAAATGCTCTTGGAAAAACAATGCAGTGTTCCGAGTATTGTGTGTCTGTTACATGCTTAATTCGTATAAACATGTGCAGTTCATTACTTTCTTTCATTTTACCAGTGTTTTCTTTTATGGCTCTTTCTTGCTGTTTGACTATTACTGTAGTGAAATCACCACTAGAGTGAATGAGCACAGAGAGGGGGCCCTCATTCCATCTTCACCCTCTGCTGGTCTCATCAGCTCTCCCTAGTCAAGCTAGCAACGTGGACAGACCAAGTCATGTCCCTTCTTGACAGCTGCCTATTTGAAAATGTGGTCTCTGGTTGGCAGTGGTATGCACCCTGTTCAAGCAGGGACCCTTCCTTCTAGTCAGGATAAGGGAGCTACTCATCCAAGTGAACCCGTTCTCACACCTTGGTAGCTTGGCACGAGCTGTCAGGCTTATCTCAGAGGCAATATCTAAAGTATTTGTACATAACACATACATTAACACACTGAAAATACTACAAATCGACCCCACACCAGTTTAGAAAAATAAAGTATCTTTACCTAAACCAAATAAGACCAAAAAGACAAAAATACAACATATACAACTCAAAATATGACTTTTAAAAGGTTTCAAGTAATTCTGTCCATATAACTCTAAGGATGCAGTGATTTTATACAAAGTACCTCAAATGCGTAAAAGTCCACAAGGCGGAAGCGTCAGAAAACACAGTGATGCATCAGTTTCTGAGGCCTTGGAGAGGAGATGTGACAGTTGTGCTGGACGCAAGAGAAGTGATGCAACAAATCCAGTCTGTGGGGGAAAGTGATGCATCAATGAGGCGGTGGTAAACAGGCGCGTCGTCAGTTTCTTCAGCCGAGGTCCCATGATGTGTAGATCTTGACAGTCACACAGCAGGGCTTGTGTCGGAGTCAGTGCAGTGATCTCAGACCTCGGAGACATAGTGCGCTGCACTCGGCGTGCAGCAGTTTCTTCAGCCGCTAACTGGCACTGTGCCGATTTCTTCAGCCGGATGGTGGCAGTGCATGGAAATTTCTCCCGCATGGGACTGCTATGTTAGAAAAACTGGCGCTGGAAGGGCAATGCATCTATTTTGATGGTTTCAAGCAGGTCTTTGCAGTAGGAACAAACTCCAAGGGTCCAGACCTGGATTTTGCACTACAAGACATGTCAGAACTCCCAGCAGTGGAGTTCAGGGATGCTGCAGGTGAAGTCTATTTGTCCCTGAGACTTCTTAACAGGAGGCAAGCTCTACATCAAGGACTTGGAGAATGTTCTTAAGGTGAATATCAACTCAAAGTCCAGTTTCTTCCACTGCCCACAGACAGTAGCAGCATCTGCAGGCTAAACCAGCAAAGCAACACATTGCAAAGGGGCAGCTCTTCAGCTCTGCTTCTTGTCAGGGTCCTCTTGGTCCAGAAGTGTTCTAAAAGTTTGGGGTTTTAGGTCCATCATTTATCTTTTGCCAATAGCAGGCCTGAGACATGTTTACAGGGCTACTCATTTGAGTGGGACAACCAGTGCTGCAGGCCCACTAGTAGCTTTTGATTTACAGACCCTGGGCACACACAGTGCACTTTACTAGGGACTTAACAGTAAATCAAGCATGCCAATCATGGAAACACCAATCCATAACATAATTTACTTGTAGAGCATATGCACTTTCACCCTGAATAGCAGTGGGAAAGTGCCCAGAGTCCTAAAACCAACAAAAACAGGGTCACAAACAGGAGGACAAAAAAACAAAAAAGTCTGGGGTAAACCCGCTGAAAAAGCCAAATTTAACACAAGATATTTCACGTCTCACAACACATCATAGATGCATCATGTTTAATCAAAGTACTCTATCAAATGCTGCTAGTGGGTCTGCAGCAATGGCTGTGCCACCCACACAAACAACCCTTAAAAGGGTTCAGACCTGCCACTGCAGTGTCTGTGCTCAGTTGTGACTGCCATGTCAACTTGGCAAGTGCACCCACTTGCCAGGCCCTAACCTAGACCTAAGGTAGGCCCAAGGTATCCCTGGGCAGGGTGCAGTGCATGTGAAAGGTAGGACATGTGCTGGTGTGTGTGACATGACGTAATAGTGAACTACAGTATAATTTGTTTTTCACTGTTGATAGGTTATCTTTCCCATAAGATAGAATGCGGAATACTCTGTAACGTTTTACGAGTATATCTTCCCATTGGGACTAGATAGAGAAATGGAGTTTAGTATGCCTGAACTTAGACTGTAGAAATGCATTTTTTAGTAAAGATGATTTTTATGTTCTGTGTTTGCAAAAACCACTTTTAGAAAGTAGGTATTTTCTTGCCTAGCCACCCTGACTGCCTCTGCTGGTTTATGGATTGACTATCTGGCTTTAGAGTGACAGGGTATGGGGATGCGCATTCTCTCAGACAGCCACTGGGGGGTTTGATGTGTGTCCTACCCTTTCTTAATGAGTAGGGCTGGGCTGAACAGACATGGGGTGCATTCAGAGTAGTGAGAGGAGTTTCACTAGCACCTGAATAGGCCTGGTTACTATTTAGAGTGGTGGAAGGAGATTTTCCTTGCACCGGAAAAGGCCCTGTCTCCCTTGCGCAATGCTGTCTCCACCTACTGCTGGGAATCTCAACCAGAGATGACAGAACTGGTTTGGGCTGAGCACAGCCACTCTCTGCCCAAAAGAACCAAGAGAAACTGAGTATAAATATTAGGGCCTAGACCCAGGACTTTAGATTACTGCTGAACTAAGGAACCTACCAGGAAGAAGGGCTGGAGTAGCTGTCAGGAGGAACTGCCACTTTGCTGCATGCTCTGCTGTGTTGCTTTGCTGCTTGCTGCCCCTGTCTTGAGCAGGGAAAGGGCTGGATTGTACTTTCATCATCCTGCTGTTCGTTTTCTCGAAGGGCTTGAAGTAGAGCTTGCCTCCTGTTAAAGTCTCAGGGAAATAAAAGACTTCAGAGAACTCGCTTGAATCAAGGAACCTGCCAAGAAGAAGAGCTGGAGGAACTGCCAGGTGGAGTAATGCCCCTTTGATTTGGTATTGCTTTGCTGGGTTGGCCTGCAGTTGCTGCTTCTACCTTGGACAGTGAAAGGACTGGAATGAACTTTCTCAAGTTGTTGCTGAGTTTCCCCAAGGGCTTGAAGTAGACCTTGCCTCCTGTTTTGATGTCTCAGGGACCCCAAAGACTTCATCAACCTCTGGGTGCTGCTTCTGGAACCGTGGTTTCAGTTGCCACAGAGGGGGGAAAGCAGCCGACCCCATCACTAACTCTGTTGCTGGCTCTGTGTCCTGAAGGCACCACAGAGGGCATCGGCGCATCTCGCACTGCAACCTCGATCTCACTGACGACGACTGACACCACTGCCGCCAAGCCGCTGTTTGCACCGTGACCTGTGGGCATCGCACTCCTCACCTCCTCACTTCACCCCCCTTGGTCTCACCGACGCCGTCGCTGCATGCTGACTTCAACACCCGTGGTGTCACTGTGGCTTGGTGACACTGCTCATAAGTCTTAAGATGCACCGCCTCGTCCCACAACACAGTCCAGGCTGACCAACGCCAACTCTCAACAACCAGCTCTGTCGCCTGTATCGTGATCTGTCAGCACCGCCTTCACTCTGCACCACAGCCCTGGTCTCACTAATGAGGCTGGATGACCGTCACTGAGCTGCAGCCTGCACCGCACCTTGCGGGCACTGCATGCGGCAGCCTGAGGCTTCACATCACAACTGGGACGGTTGCCGCGACCAGGCCGCACCAACGTGATCAGTCATAACAAAAAGGTACTGTTGTGGTCAGAAGGAACTGCTGGATTCTGATGTTTTCTGCACTGCTGTAGCACTGGGTGAAGTTACCGACCTCAAGGAACTACATTTTTAAGGTTATTCTTGCAAAGTGCATATTTTTGAGGTACTGTATGTTGGATTTTTATTGTTTTGGTCTTGTTTTGAAAATATAGAATATTGGATATTTTTCTAAACTGGTGTGGTGTCCTTTTGTGGTGTTTTCACTGTATTGCTGTTGGCTGTGTGCAAATGTGTTACACACTGCCTCTGAGATATGCCTAACTGCTCATGCCAAGCTACCAAGGGGATGAGCAGGGGTTATTCCTGTAGTGTACCCCCCTCATCCTGACTAGAAGGAAGGGTCCTTATTTGGACAAAGGTGCAAACCATTGGCAACTAGAGATCCCCATTTCTAACATCTTGGCTTTCTTGATTATCGGCTAATAGTTTCTGTACTGTTTTGGAGCTAATCTCTTACATTCTGACCTTCCAAATTTCTCCACAGTATTTAGAAAGTTCTAGTTTAGTTTTCTGTAACTTTTCTCTGAATTGAGCCTGCCAGTCTTTGAAGTGAAACTATTTGTCCAAAGTCTTTAAGACCCATGGGGGCGGTTAGCTGACAGATAAGATATCAGTGGACAAAGTGGCTTTGTACCACTGTGTATAGCCCAAAGGAGTGACAATGATGATTCTTTCATGATATGCTAAGCAAATTTGTACTACAGACCAGTGAATAGCAGTGTGCACATGTACAAGTCCACTCAAATGTTATGATAATGTCTCAATGTTGCTAAAGTTCTGTGCATGGTCTTTGACTGAGGCCAGGCTGTGCTCAATAGGGCACATCAATCATGGATGAATAAGAAGCAATTAACATTCTAAAAATGTCTTGATAAGATTTTATACTTATTTCTTCATAGTTTGTGGTGAACATGATTTTCATGCTAGATAAAGTTATGGGTATTAAAAGTGGTGGTGAAAACAGGTATAACGTGTAAACATCTTTTTTGACTTGACTGTTATGTTGACCTGTGGTGCTAATTGCTATCTCTGTTATGTATAAGATTTTGTGTACTGTGCCACCACACCATGACATGGGTCTGCTCCACTTAGTATCGTTGTACATTTAGGGAAAATGTGCTGAGGTTTTCTTTGGCTCCCTGGAGTTGAATATCTCTCATTGGTTTTCAGCTTTGGAAGTCTTGTAAATTACACTGGCATTCGTGGCACACTGAATATATGCAGTGGCTGATTTGAAAGCCTTGGGTGTTATGTCACTGAGGACAAAGATGTGGATTTCACTGTTGTTCCTCAGGAAACCTTCAATCTCAAAGAGTGACCAATCATGTGCTTCATTGCACCTTCAAGCAAGGTGGCAGAAGAAGAATTGGAGATCATCTTTTTGATCTGTGTTCAATATACAGCAAGGCCTATGATTTTATCCCATGATAATCTTATGTTGCCTATTTTTTTCAAGTTTGATCTAAATTAGGATGCAGTCCCTTCCTAAATTGAACTATTGCAGTCAGGTCATGGAGGTATTCAAGGAATTGAGGCAAAAAAAGTCGAACTGTGGTCTGGGCATGTAAGCACTTTGATATTTTTCTATATTCTATTGTGTGCTTAACCACTGTGGGCCATGAGACACATCTGAGCGCATGTGGCAGAATAAATAGTAGCATACAACCCAGGTTCCTTGTCTGACTGAAGGATCCCAACATCAGTTTTTTGTGAAGTATTATGTCATGCAGCATCCTCAAAAAAACTAATCAAAGTCAGTATTATTGTGCAATTCAATCATGCATCCAGTAAGTTCTAAGCAAGCAATTTTATCATCATGCTTTCATATCACAGATTCTCTAAGATAAAAAGGTACACAGTCAAAGAAGACATGCTATTTTACATCTCTGGTAACCAGCTCTCACTTTAACATGTGCCCTAACAGCCTTACAATGGTCAAATAATTTGTATTTACAGATGAATGGGGTGGAATGGCAGTCAACATAAACTGATATGATTTCAAGAATTTCAAAAGAGTACTTCCAGCTCATAGCAGAGAATGAATGAAAAGACTAAGGGCCAGATGTAGGTACAATCAAATTTGCGAATCGTTAATAGCAAATTTGACCGAATCGCTATTAAGGACTCGCAAAATTGAATGTAGGTAGGAATTGCTAAAATGTTAGCCAATCCTAAATATTCCTTCATAACGAATTGCAAATTGAGATCCGCTGATAAGGAATACCTACCCATTCATTCCTATGGGCTAGGAGGCCTATAGGAATGAATGGGAAGATATTCTCCATTTGCGATTCGCTATTAGTGAATCGCAAATAGCAAAAGGACACCCTGTTGAACCCCTGAAATGTGCATGTGTGCACATGTGGCACACTTACAAGCCCTAAGGGCATGAATGTGTGCCATATGGCACTTTACAAAAAGCAAAAAAGTGTTTTTTTAAAGGATATTTCTAATTGCCAACTTGAAGTTGGTGGTAATTAGCGATTCCTTAAGGCTAAAGTGCACTTTCTTTTGTGCTACTAACATTGCATTTAAGGAATTGCAATTTGCGATTCCTTAAATGCAAGAGCAAAATAAGGAATCACAATTTTGTGATTCCTTATTTTGCTAGTAGGTTTAAACTCACCTACATTGTTCGCAGATAAATAGCGATCGCAAACCCTGAAATTCTTCGAATTTTAGCGTTAGGCTCGCTATTTGTTCAACTACTTCTGGCCCTAAGAGTGCAAACGGGTCAGATTGCATGGAATTCACTTGGGGGGGTCTTCTTTCATTACTGTGCTATTGAATATTTAGTGCTGCTAGTAAGGTATTTGCACTGCAAATGCATCCAATGAAAGCAAAAGAGGTGTGGCTACCAAGACTGGAAACTGGCTGAGGTCAGTCATTTTCCCTGATTTCAAAGTCATTGAAATTGCCAACTGCAGCAATCTGACCGTGCTGGACTCAGGCAAAATCACAAGTTCAGGCTGACCGCAATGGAGGGCAGGCCGAGTACAGGACAGAGTTCCGCCAACTGGGAGATGTACCTTATTTCCTTGATGCTAAGACTATGCAGCATTGCTTTGCGAGGTCCGCGTCACTCTGCATCAGTTCCAATTAATCTTTCAGCTGTGTGGCAAGGATTTGCAGAACTTCAGCTCACTCTGCCTTGGTTCTGATGAAGCTTTCAGGTGTGAGGTGATGCTTTTGTGGGGCTTCCTTTGCTCTGCGTCCGATGCTGCTAAACCTTCGATTTTGAGCTGTATGGTTTTGAGGGTCCTTGTGTCGCTTTAGGTTGAACCTGGTGAAAACTTCAGTTAGGCTGGGAGGAATACACTTTGACTCCAGCCAAGGGTTCAGGACTTTGAGGACACTATTTAGGGGATCCAGACGCATTCCCACAGGGGCAAGCAGGGAGAAATAGATCAGGTCCAGATAGGTCTGGTCAGCTAAACAGCAGAAAGGGCCTCTGGAAGCTTGGTGTGGCCCTGTAACTCACACAGTAGATTACCCAACTGACCCTTGGAGAAAGCATGGGTAGCCTGGGGTCAAGTCAAGCAGATAGCAAGGCAGTCCTTTCAGAAGCAGGGCAGTCTTTCTGGCAGAAGGGTTGTCCTTCTTCTGAATATTCCACAGATTCAGGAGTGTTCTGAAGAGAGGTTCTGAAGGTCCAACTTTGATACCTGGTGCAAGCCTTTTTTTGTGGTGGACCCTGATCTCCAAATTCTCTAGGGTGTCAAAAGGCAAAGCATGCCTTGTATCAGGTTCCTTTCTGTGTGCTGCAAGCAGAGCCATATGAAGTGTTATCAGGGCTGAGTACAGTCCCCTCCTCCTCCCCCACTCCAGCCACCTTGTCAAGAAGACCCTTTCGCTTCACACCTTTGTCTCACCGTCTGGTAGCAATACCCAACCCACAACAACACAGCCATTCACAATCAGGTTACCCAGAACACTTGCAAAAAGGCACATTTGGTTTGAACAGAAAAATTTCTACTTTTTAAAAGTTCCTTATTTCGAATTGTAACTAAAAATCTGACTTTACCATTAAAGCAGATTTTAAATTCCCGTTGATTTGAGTATAAGCAGAATATTTCTATCTGCTCTCAGTCTGAAACTAGAACATATTATATGTAATCCACCAATAGTCTATGAGAGAGATAGGCATTACAACACTGAAACACGACTTTGGGAGTAAACCCTACACACACCAGTCCTACTTTTCAAAGATGGTGCACCCTCACCTATGAGTCGGTAGGTCCTACCTTACGTGTGATTTTTTAAGTTTTAAAAAGGAAGGTTTGAGCTGAACAAAAGGTTTATTTTGTCATGCCAAAATGGCAGTAAATACTGCACTACAGGCTGCAGTTGCAGGCCTGAGACACGTTTTTCATTTATTAAATGGTATAAGGGAACCCCAAGGTTATCATATGGGAGAGGTAGGCCTTGCAGGAGTGAAAAACATATTTAAGAGTTTTTCACTACCAGGAGATGTAAAACTAAAAAGTACATGTCCAGCCTTTTAAATACACTGCAACCTGCCCTCAGGCTGTCCAGGGCCTACCCTAGGGTTGACCTATATGTATTAAAAAGAAAGGTTCTGCCCTGGCAAAAGGTTTGTTTTGCAAAGGTCAAAATGGCAGTTTAAAACTGCACACACAGGCTGCATTGGCAGGCCTGAGACATGTTTAAAGTGCTACTTTAGAGGGTGTTTCATTGAGTTCTGCTGCCCACATTTACTGGGGGCATACAAGTAAGTTAAATGTGGCTATAAAGTGTAGGTCAATTTTACCATGTTTTAAGGAGAGAACAAAAGCACTTTAGCACTGGATAGCATGAGTAAAGTCCACACAGTCCTAATGCCAACAAACATGAATTCAGCAACGGAAGGCAAAAATCTGGGGTGAACCTGCAAGGAGAGCCAGGTCCACAAATTAGGTTAAAGGAAGCTCAGTGTGCGTTCTACAGATACCTTAAGAATCACGGCTGAGCTCCCACTTTTGTCTCGTTCTGTAAAGCTCCACTGAAGAAATATACAAGAGGGGGGTATATTATTGTCCTTAAATAATGCAAATTATTTTCACAAGGTTTATCTGAGGTTTAGACAAAAGGCGGTTAAAAAAGACTGCATTATTCATCTAAAAGACTGCCACATGGCATGTGACCAAATGCCACTTAAATCATTAAATTGGGATAAGTTTAACAAATGGAAAAATACTATATTTATTAGCTGTAGACATTTTTATAACCTGCACATGAAAGGCTGTGTGTTATTTGTTGTCAGTTGAGGCATCCGTGCTTTATTCTCTCGTGGTGGATTACTGGTTTCTGTAATATGAATAGTGGTTACAGTGCCCAGGCAGGCCACCGAGCACATAGAGTTCAACCCACACACTGTTCCCTCGGCCAATAACAATAACCTCAAACATACCAGAAAAACACGAAAAGGGAATATTTTCCAACCAAAGATATTTGTCGAAATTCAGTTCAGCTTTCTTTGCACCATCTTAATTCCTGCACTCTCATTATCAAATCATACTTTGGGGTTTCTTTTTTGTTTTTGCATGCATGTCATTTTATTTCAATTTTTTTTTCTTGCTTGCCAGCCCATCCTTCAGTTTCATGCTACTTCAAATTGCAGCTGGATGTCCAGTATGAGATATGAATATTTCTTTGCCAAGCATAATTTGGAATTCATTATCTTGCCATTTTTTAGCTCTTGATGAGAGTTGACAGACAAAACATTCAAACGAGGTTAACCATTAGGCAGCTCTCAGGCAGCAGCCAATGCAAATATCAGGACAAAAGGAGGAGAAAGGGAATTTAGATGGGAAGAGTTTAGAGCATTTTTACAAACATAATCTTGCCGAGATTTTTTTTCCTTGATGAAGGGAATAGAGTAGGGACTGGAGCAAGCTGTGGAATTCACACCTCCTGGGACCCAGGTCTTTACTCTTTCTTCGATGTAGCTTGGCGGCCTGAGTGCGCGGGTCTCTCTTTATTAAACAGTTAATTAAAACCGTAACATGCTAACGACATATTGATACTCAATAAAACATTAAAATATGTAAAAATTAATAAAAGTTATGTACACATTTATAGATCTGGAAATGCAGATACATTTAAAGTCCAAAGGGCAACATTCCAAGTTAGTTGAATATATCACAATTGGGCATTTGATCAAGAGAGGGTGTATAATATAAAAAGAAAAACAATAACAAAGAGTGTCACAATACTTGTTATTGGAGGTTTAGCTTCCATCAACGTTAATTTATGCCATGCTAGTGGAGCTTGTCAGTTTCTTAAGACTGGGCATTATGCAGTGCAGTTAAAATAATATTAACAAACTTCCCAGTGCGCGGGTCCCCGTTGGCTACTAACCCGCATTTTTGAACCACCACAATGAATCAGGCTTTTTCAGAACAGACCAGCGATGAGCAAACTGGAGCGCTGCTGCATTTGCCTTTGATTAAAAGCCATGGTGTTCCCAGTTCAGGGTCAGGAGAAGGACCGTGTGTAGGAGTGGTGTAATAGGAGAGGTAGGAAAGGGTGGAGTGAGCAATCAGGCAGCTGCTCTGACTGGGACAATATTTTCCAGTGCAACATCCTTTGTTTCTTAAAGGTGCAGCTTTTCCCACAAGAACAAGTTAACAGAGAGAGGCATCATGGAGCCTGCACACTGTGCATCTTATTATATGTTAGCCTCACGTGCCCCTCTACTGTATAGATCCTGCAAAAACACAGCAGCTCAGTTTCTTATCAAAGTAGCCATGGATGTATGTATCAAATTAAATTAAATGAGGCACGAGTCAGACTTATAAAGCTCACAGTTACTAAACGGCATCAAGGTGCTAAAGATAGAGGAGAGCTTCAAAGAGAAAGACGAAGGAAGGAACTACCATCCCTGTGAAAAACGACTGGGCAGGAATGAAAGAGTGAAGGGCCAGGTCTTTAAGGCTTTATGAATCCTCCATTGTTCCTGAAGATCACTGATATCAAATAATGTGGTTCTTTGGTAGGGATTAGAAAGGATATCCAGCAGTAAGGACAGATCTTTGTAGACCATGGTGATCTATTTCCGAATTTATCACCCACCTGCAAGTGTGCCACTGTAAAATTCAACTATGTCCTTTGATATTGAAGACTAGAATTTGAGGATGGACATATCGCTAAGACACTGTCAAAACTAATCAGATTGTCATAGTGCCATGTGTGTTTGTGCAACCACAGGGTTAGGGTTACCACTATTCTGTAGATGTCTTCTATTGCAATATTGCATTATAGATATTGTCCTGCCAAAATATTGACTACAATAATATTGGGAAGCTAAGCACATATAGGGAAGCATTGATTTCTTATTCTTAACTCCACATCTATTTACCTTGATGTATTTGGCAGAGAGAAAGTCCTTGGGGGCCAACTAGCCCTCCTGTTACCTCCAGTAAGACCCACACAGGTAGATTACTGAGAGGTTGTCAGAGGCCAGGCCCCCTTTCTCCACCACTCTGCAAATTTACCTCCTGGGGAAAAAAGTCTACTTTAGTCCTGGGGCTCTCAGGAGGCAAGCAGACGTCATCCCCACCACCAGCAGTGCACTGAGAGGCGCGTTTGCAGAGTGCAGGAGAGAGGGAGCGTGGCCTCCGACCACCTCTCTGCAATCCCACTATGTTGGGCTTACTGGAGGTAACAGGAGGTCTTGTTGGCCCCTACCGACCCTCAGAAGCCAATGGGGCTTCATCCCTCAACCAGCAGTACGCCAGGAGGTGCATTTGCAGAGTAGTGGAGAAACGAGGCGGGCTTCTGACGAGTTGCTGTTTTTTTTCATTCTCTTTTTATATTTTAGGTAGGGGGAACTGCGTGACCCCCCTTCCATGGACCATTTTGGGCCCTGGGACTCCAACCCCCTGGGTATGACCCTTTTAAGAAAACATTTAATATAAAAAAAATGAGGGGTCACGTGCCCCCCCCAGCAGACTTCAGCCTGGGGTACCATCTCCCAGGGCCCAGCCTTTATTTGCATATTTTTTTCAGTACAAAGCGAAGGGGACCGAGAGGACCCCTCCCTAGCCATTTTTGGTCCTGGGTACCCCATCCCCCGGGGCATGCCCATTTATTTATTTTAAAATAGGAAGGGGGGCAAGTGGCTCCCCTTCCCAGGCCTATTTCGGCACCAGGGACCCTATCCCTGGGGCAGCTGAGCTGAGGGGGCCCTCTGCCTCCCCTTGGGTGCTCCAATTTACTGTTTGGTTGGATGCCTGGATGGGCATCGTGGCAGAACAAGGGCCACTATTGACTCAGGAGGGAGGCTGTGCACCTCCTCCCTTTAATAGAAAAAGCCCCCAGGGAATGGGGTCCCTTAGTAGCCCAGGGAGAGAGGGCTACCTCCCTTAATAAAAAGAAAAGAGTTCAGGGATAGGGTTCTCAGGGCCCATAGTGGCTTGGAGAGGGGCATTTTAATAAAAAAAAGAAATTAAAAGCCCCCTCCTTATAAAACAAAATGACCAGGGGTATTGGGTCCCAGGACCTGAAGTGGCTTGGGGAGAGAAGCTGCACCAATGGGTTGGGTGCAGAGCCTGACTTCGGCATGTGTGGTGTACAGTTGGCTGAAATTCACCAGTTATAGTTATGTCTAGTAACTATAACTTGCACCTTCATGATGCACAGTTAATTACCCCACACATCACTCATCACATGCTCTATAACACCATTGATAACATCACTGCAACATTTGAAATAGCATCATTGATGACAAGACTGTGCATGGTGAGGGTGCGAGTTATAGTTATCTTAGGAAACAAGTTGTCGTTACTAGAGATAACTATAACTGGTGACGTTTTGTGGTTTCTTTTTAGTTTGAAACACATCATTCTCACAGAAATGTTCACGTAACTATAACATGCATTTACCCTCTGTTTTTTCAGTGACTATATATATATATATATATATATATATATATATATATATATATATATATATATATATATATATATATATATATATATATATATATATATATATATCCTGGAAACTCAAACCACTTCCTGATTCCACACACGGCGGATTAGGCGAGGAAAGAGACACAGACCTCCGTAGTTCCTTCTGGGCAAAGATGTTATTTATTTAGAGAGACTTATGAAGAAAATGTTCCTGCTCTCGTCAATGGGTGACGGGAACACCAGGTGCAGAACTCCAGACCTCGTACCAGCAGTGAAAAGATTAGAACAAAAGCAGATCCAAAACCTCAAATAGGGGGCAGAGTAGAGATTTTATTTGTATTTCAAGGACAAATGCACATCCGACAACGCGTTTCACTCCTCTGGGGAGCTTGATCACTATATATATATATATATTTATGAATAAGTTATTGCATTACATTTTACATTATTTTCTATCTCATTAATATCATTGGTATGTATGAATATACATGTGATGTGCATGCACTTCATGATTATTGTATAAATAAAGTAAGAATATGTTGGATATAATGTTAGAAGTTATTATTTCCCAAGCCTGGCTGGCCTTTGATTGAACAGAAATGTAGGTTTTGCGGGGTTCTGGATGTTTGTATAGATTGTTTTACCCATTTCCCTTGATGTCACAAATTATATATGAGGGAGTGCCGTATTTCTATATATTGTATAACAAAAATGGGCCTGACTCTAATCCGTAAGGCTGAGTCAACTAAACCAAAAAACCAACCAAGATGCCAATACTGATAGAAATTTTTAACAAATAAATGAATGGTGCAAGGATGTCAAAGCCAAACAGCCATAGGCTCATTAGTAGCCTTTTATTTTCAAATATTCAAAAAAGATTTTATGTATATATATATTTTGTGCAGAGATTTGATTTTTTCCCGGTATGTGTGTCTCTTTATTGAAAAAATCTTTTTTGAATATTTGAAAATAAAAGGCTACTAATGAGCCTATGACTGTTTGGCTTTGACATCCTTGCACCATTCATTTATTTGTTAAAAATTTCAATCAGTTTTGGCATCTTGGTTGGTTTTTTCTATTTCTATATATGACATTAATGATGGAAAACCTTGCCAAGTCAGTGTTATAATGAAGATGAGTTGTATCCTTGTATGGTTATGAAAGATGAGGTTTATTAAGCTTGGTTCAGGTTACAGATAACACCCCACCAGGAGCAGCCTGCTTGCTGCTCAGCCCATTCAAACTGACACTGATTCCAACACAAACACTTTCAACATTCTCTATGACCTCACATGTGAGCTGAGCAGCAGGGACTTGGAAATCTGGGGAGGATGCATAGTAACCGAGACAAGTCACAACACATCTTCCTCCTTATAAAAACAAGAGGAAATATGAATAAAATAAACAACTAGTCCCATAAATATTCCTCCTCGATTAACATCAAATCAAAAGGACAAGAGAGGACACAATATGATCAAACAGTCCTGTAAACATTACATGCAATCTTCAGCAGGGCATAGGAAACTAATAACACCCCTACGTCATTCACCATACAACATCAAAGATGCTCCTGAAAAACGCTCTTAATCACGCAGGAGGAACAACACTAACATAAGGGTGCAAAACACATGCCCCTACACTACGTCCTTAACCAACTAGGAAGGACAACAGTAAAAATATCAATGGGTGCCTCACAACACTTACAGCAGGACCAGGCACTTCACACCCTCAACTGCATCGTTTCTCACATCAGGACCAGGGACTATATACCCTCTACTGCATTTACACAACACACCAGAGGACCAGGGACCACATACCCTACTGCACTTACACAACTCACAGCAGGATCATGGACTACGTGACCTCTACTGCATCCACACAACTAATGGCAGGACCAGGGACTTCATACCCTCAACTGCATTGGGGTGTAACAACATACCCCCTACATCCTTAACCCCTTAGGAAGAGTGGTCAACTATGAGCTTTCACACTGCCCCTACACAACCAGGGTGTAACTCACATACCCCTTGGACACATAAACCAGTGTGTAGCACATGTACTGTCTACAAAGCACAACTCTGGGTCAACAAACTGCCCCTACCCCCTTAACCCTTAGGAAGGGTGGACACATAAACTAGTAACTTACATACCCCTTGGACACATAAACTGGGGTGTAGCTCACGCACCCACTACAACATACAGTTTGGGCTCAACACACTACCCCAAAACTCTTAACCCTTTAGGAAGGGTGGACACATAAACCAGGGAAAAATATTCAAAACGCAACATGACACCAACACACTACACAACCCACACTCTTCTTTCTGCATATACAACAGGACCAGGGAGGAAAATATACTCTGACTTCCAATAAAGCATGGCAAAGAGACCTGTACACTGGTAGCACCTAAAGTCCGTCAGTCTGGTGAGCGACCTTTCACCCGACATCCAACCAAGATTCAAGCAATAGGACAACCAGAACAGTCCACTTCCTGCCCAATTGCCATAAGATGATCAGCCATTGCAACTTAGCGTTTTTAAACAGTTCCAGGATAGGCCGCCCTCGCACGTGTGCACTTTCATATTGAACTATACTCAAATCCAGGTATTGGAAACATATAAAATGGTGGTCATAGGACACCTTCTACTGTGACATACCACAGCTGTGCGCCTCCAATGATACATGCTGGCACACAGCAACGACATGCGTAGCGCACAATGCTGCCCTCGTAATTAATGAGTTTTGACGCCCTGCTAAAATTCCTGTTGTTTTATGAGGGGGAAATGTGTTGTGGCTTCTTGCTATCTTACGTATTCTCCCCACAGTCTTGATGTTCCCTGCTGCTCATCCAGTGAGTGAGGTCATTGGATGGTTGGAATGTTGAGAGCGTTTGTGCCTGGATGAGTTGACAGGTGAATTGAGAAGGGCTGAGCAGCAGGATGCTGCTCCGGGTGGGGCTTGACCTGAATTAAGTGTAACCTGATCTGAACCTCATAAACCTACATTGTTTGTAACCTACAAGACTATATCTTTGATTGTAACTGTAAAGCACGCTCATAAATTTGCATTTCTTTCCAACTATTACATTTTCGCAAAGTGATAATCTTCAAACATATTTAAGAAAAAAGTGCAGCTTTAGTGACCCTAAGCAGTTGCATGAAATGTTTCCAGCGTCTCCTTGTGGCGTGAGCGGCAGCGGGTATACCACCACCACTTGATAGGAGTCGCCTGCTCACAAAACCCATCAGCACCTTTCACCTGATGATGCCCTGATCGTAGGTTCATCAACTTTTTCCTACAGCAGAATGTCCTACCATGAATAGCCTTAATGGGTGGGCAGGTCCTCACTATCACTGACATGCCAGGCTGCCCAAGTGTTAGGCAGGCTAAACTTAGGCAAAATCCCCCACCTTCACGACGGACAATGTTTTGTTCCTACATTGCCTGATGAAGAGTACCCAAGAGGGTAGAAGCTATTTATTACACCCCATAAATTCCAACTATCCCTGTATGTATTTATTGGTTTTCCATTGGTTTTCCTTAAATGTCACCTATTCAGAATTGTTGAGGCAGAGGATGTGGCTTTTAGTGCTTACAGCACCAAGATCCGCAAGGCACAATTTGGCGCAGTGAAATGAATGAAGCATGAAGACATTATCATACTCGGTTATTATCAGGTTTTGTAAATTCCACCCAAATTGGAATTCTGATGCCTGTGCAAACAGAGGTTTGCAAAGGATCGAAACACTCCAACACATTCATAACCAATATTAATGGGAAAAGTTAAATATTGCCCGTCCCTCCCTATCACCTGCTGCCTGTCACCTGCTGGCCTTCTTGTGAAAGACACTTTGGATTGGTGGTTGATTCATTGGGGCAGTTGGGCTTCTCCCCTCCAATGATACCCTGGATATCAAAAGAGATGTCTTGATCTCTAGTGCCAATGTACGGCGCTGTGCTTTGTTGTCACGGTTAGTTTCATATTTGAAGTCTGTGTCAGCACAGCACTAGTTTGCATTTAGAGGGCTGGACCTTGTGTCGCCCTCCATCTACATTGCTAATCCTTGGGTCTCACTGCCTCGAGTGTTAATTCAGCCTCAGGTATAAAATTGCTCAGCCCAACTCTGGATGAGAGGTCACTGACACCGCACTATTTGCTATAAATCCACCCTTTTTAGTGTACCAGAAGGTTGGAGTTGATTCAGCAAAGCTTGTTGAGCGCACACCAACCTATATTATAATTGGAACGTGTGGGGTCACAAGAGGTATCTCTTCAGTACCATTGCCCTAGGGAAGATGCTACAGGCCCTGGCAACACTTTGGGGCAGGCCTTTGGCTCCAGTAGAAGGGGACTAGATGAGAACTCCTCTTAACTCTCATGGTGGTTGCATTTGCCATAGCTGCTGCAATGCCAAGTCAACATGTAAAGTTGGTCTTGCAGGCTGCTGCATCCTGCCTTTGGTGTCCAGGCGCCCCGTTATAGTGCCAAGAGACGGGGCACCAAGGATCAATGCAAATTTCTAAGGCGGCTGGAGTCTGATTCCATCTAGATGAACTGACCTGTAAACTAGTTTGTAGCAGAAGCCTGGAGGTCTGCTGCTCGCGTCAATGGTCAAATGTAAGGTTAGAAGATGCACAGGTTGTGTTTATTTGCTTTGTCTTAACGAATCAGCTGAGAAACATGGCAGCAGCAGAGCAGGGTATTCTATCAGGGTGATACTCCACAAAACCTCCGGCAAGCAGCTCAGCAACGCCGGCGAGAAAGGAGACAGACCACAGGCTCAGGTGCGATAGTTTATTTGGCACAAACAGAAATAACTACGCGTTTCAGGTTACACAAGCCCTTGTTCACACTGCAAGTTAATAAAGTTTTTGTTGCATTTTTATATGCATAGTGGTGCTCGCCCTCATTAGTGACATCATTAATCACATAATCATAAAAAGTAACAACATACTATATTTTATGATCTCACTTTTTAAAAAACATATTAAAAAAGTTTTATATTTTCCCGCATAAATGCAAAGAGTATACAAGTTATTCAATCAGGTGCGCCGCAATGTTATATTCTTTTTTCAAACATTGTTTGCACTGTGTTTCAACCTCCTTATGTCTGTATAAATACATACAATGAAACCGGATAAATAGAAAAATGTATATATCTCTATTTACTCATTTATATACATCCTAATATCCCTGATTTTTTATACAGAGATAATAGATATGACATATATATATATATTATGTTGTATGATCAGAAAAGTGCAAAACTTAGCAAAGCAGCAACCAATTTAAAGTGCAGAAAACTGTGCAAATTCGGTGCACAGAAGAAGCATATATAAAGTGCAAAAAACTGTTTGATTCAAGAAGTGTATCAATATTCATAACAATAATCCATATCAGAGCCCTGTAATAGAATGGCTAAAATCATATAAATATACCCTTCTAAAATTCATCAGAACAATATTATTAGTGCTTAAAAAAGGATCATAATATAAATAGGGACAATAAATATGTACAAAAACTATTTATGTAAAAAAAGGGGGAGAGGGGATTTTTTTCTCTCATTTAATATTATATATAAGTTAGTATCAGAAACACATCATAATTACACAGGCACAGTATATGAATATATTCAAAGCTAGAAAAGTTATAAAAGTCAGACTGATGATCTTTATTGCGTTGTCCCACTACTCTAGTCTCTACATGTTATTAAACCTCAATGTTAGGGAACCTATATATTGGGAATTTGTATAGTGGCGAAAAGTAGGACAATTATACAGATTTGTTATGAAAAATGAATAGATGCGGATTATGTCAAGATATTCCATTTGCATAGGTTAAAATATAAAAAAATATGCATCTCTTCAGTATTATTCAATCCATTTGGCTATTTGCTATCAAATTCTAAAATCATTTTGGTCTCAAGTTGTCTTAAAAAGCGCTCACGATTACCTCCTCTTTTAAGTTTGGGAATGGCTTCAACCACATAGTATTTTAACCCCTTCCATGCTCATGACGAGCTCAGCTCGTCATGAGGCACGGTTGAGCTGTGCTGATGACGAGCTGAGCTCGTCATGAACAATGGGGCTCATAAATAATCAGCACAGGAGGGGAAAAGCCATAGCAGCCAAGGTGTTAAACAGGCCACATCTTTGTTATGAATATCTTTAAAATGGCGGGCCACCGGATAAGCCGAGTCGCTATGCAGTATGGCTCTTAAATGTTGTAATATTCTCACATGCACCTGTAGCTTGGTACTTCTGACGTAATTTAACTTATATATATATATTTCAAAGTGTGTATGATACATTTTATGAACAAATATTGATGTTGTTTCTTATTAAATTAACCAATATCGCCTCAAATATGCTCGCTAAATTGTATGGCTACATTTCAAGCTGGTTTATTCAAGGCTCTTCATTTCCTCGTTTCTCCAACGTGTAACCTCCCTTTCAGAGAGAGAATAATGAGCTCACTATTATATTCATGAATGAGATCTTATGCTCAAGCTCATCTTGTACTTCCTTTGGCAAATGATTCTGCCACCTGCTCATTAGATAAACTTTTGATGACAGTAACGAGTTTCTGTCACATGATTCTTTTTCCATAGGTTTGTATTGTGACAAACTGCCCTATAATGTATGGGGCTTATTTACTATTGCACCGCAGGGACGTACGGGCATCGCTAGGGGCTTGTGAAGAAGCCCCTATGTATTTAGCATTATGCTCTAGCTGACCCTTTTCTAACAAGAGCCCTAGTCAGCTGAAATGGCAATTGTATTTTAATTATTTTGTTGTGCTGCTTGCTATTTTTTATTAAATGCAAGATAGATTTTGGACTTCCCGACCTCGCTGTGTGTTATTTTTAACACAGGGTGATTTAAATTTTTCATTATCTGCCCTCCCCTTATGCCTGCAGCTAAAGAGAAGCAGATTCAAGAGCCCATAAAAACTTGGGGGCATATTATCAAGGGTGGCGATAGGGAAACTTTGCCGCTTTAGCGGCCGTTTTCGGCCGCTAAGCGGCGATAATTCTATTGCCCTATTGGCAAGCTGTCGCTAACAGCAGTTAGCGACAACTTTTAGGTGATAGCGAGCAGTTTGGGGCCCGCTTTGCATGTTTATCACTAATGACATGCAAAGTGGGCATACCCAAACTGTTAGCGATTGAAAACAGTCGCTAACATCGCTATCGCCTATTAGCAAGGCAGGCGTAGCGATGGAAATATTTGCGCTAAGCGCGAATATCTCCAAATACTAACACCTGCCGAGACCAGTTCTTAGCCATGTTATCCAATGGGAAGTGGATAACATGGCAAAGAGCATTTTTTCACTAATGCATGAATATCGCTGTATTCTCCGCGTTATTCACGCATTTCGCTGCTATCGCCGGAAAATTTACCGCTTTGGAGATAAACGTTGCTAATAGCACGTTATCTCAGCGATAAATTCCGGCGATGCTCAGCGATAAAAAAATCGTTGCTAAGCCTATTTAACGATAAATATCGCTACTTGTTGGTAATATGCCCCTTGATTTCTGAGATAATGTTTCAGAGATCCATTGATTTGTATGTTGAATTATTTTTCCGAAGTGTTTGCAAATTTATTGTGCAAGTACCAAAACAAACTATTTAGAACAACAGAGCAGCAGCGGGCCTTCAGGTGCCGCACCTTAGTCCCAGTTCAACAAATAAGTAGGAGAGTTTTGTGCACGCAACCCCTGCGTCAGCTGCTGAGTGACACAACAGAGCTTCAGATCACTTGGATATTGAAGAGTTTGGTTGGGGGTGCACGTAATAAGAAAAGAGTCCAAGAGAAGTAGTATTTATGTGCAAAAAGTGTCTTATTAATTCAAAAAAAAATTCTGTTTTTCAAAAGATTCCACATTTGTCAACATACATCAGCCAACGCGTTTCTCTCCCTCACTGGGAGCTTCCTCAGGGCAAATAGATTTGTGATGAGCCTTCAGAATTGAAAGTGCTTGTAGTACATTGGAAGTCTAAGCAGACGTATTATTCTTTGCCCAGAATTGGGTAGATGCCAACCAGCCGGGGTCTTTGGCTCAGTGATTTGCTATTGCATTTTAGACCGTGCAGAGTTATGTATTTCCTCTCAGGCAGCAGTTTATCAGTTCCTTTTATTCAGGGTCAGTCTCCTATGAGTGACTGACAGTAAAAATTATTTAAGCGAGATCAGTTCTTGGTTACAAGGGATCCAACAGGATGCCGCCTCGTAATTCTTCCTATGCGTGCGTGGGGTGTCACCAAACCGGTCCCATATATACGAACCGAGTTTCAGGATCAAAGAGTCCTCCGAGCGGCGTGCCGTGTGCTAACGTCCAGGTCCCGCGTTTAGATTGATAAAAAAAACTGTTTGGTTTTTATTGTATCCTCATAATTTTGATGTGGAGTGGAGATGATCAGGCAAAAACTCACTAAAGGTTGTCACGTTAGTCAATAAATTGTTGGTTATGATTATTATGCTTCTATGCCCCCTCTCTGTAAGACCAACTGAGTATGTCTCGCTGCAAAAAGATCACATTGGAACTACATTGCTAAATTATGTGGGTTTGAAGATTTAAAAATTGCAAAAATTTCAATAATGTGCAGAAGGAAAACCAAAAATCATTAGGTGTTGAATTATGTCAATATAGGGAACCATGTTAAGAAGTAATATTATCAGTTAAATGAGTTGGTTATTAGGTGGTCTGTGATATAATCTGAAAGATTAAGTCACCACTTTGAAGGAATATTTCTCCATAGTACTGAGGCCGTGTCCTGAGGCAGGCCCAACCTGAACTACAAAGCATTTCTCATTCCTTTGGATCGAGGGGGCCTTGCTTATTTGCTCAGTGCAATGCGGGACTGGCGTGTGCGCCTCACCATTTTGAAAGTTGCACAGCCACCCCTAACTCTTCGATTATAAAAAAGAAAAAGTGAAGTCTATATAAACAATGGGGCAGATTTACAAGCCCCTTGCGCCCCTTTTAAGCCGCCGTTGCGTCACTTTTGTGATGCAGCGGCGGCGCAAAAGATGCGCCCTGGTGCGGGGTATTTACAATGTGACCCTTCTGGGAGATGCGTCACGTTGTAAAGCCCTACGCCATAAGGAGGCGTTCCGGCGCAGAGGGGGACTTTCCTGCGCAGGAACGCCTCCTAAAAGTGGCTGTGTGAAATCTACAAGATTTCACTCAGTCACTTTTAGGCCAATGCTGCGTCAAAACCCTGCGCCTGCTTGAAGCAGGCGTAAGGCTTGACCCAGCATTGGACAGATAGGGCACCCCCGAGCCTTGCTGGAGCTGCGTCGCGCTTGCGACGCAATTCCCGTAATGCGCTGCCTTTACGGCACAAATGCGTGACGCATCTGTGCCGTTTTTGCCCAATGCAGCGCCGCATTGTAAATTCTGCGCACCATGGGTGGCAGAGCTGCGGCGCACAATAACTGGCGCATCCCTGGGGATGCACCAGTTATTGTAAATCTTCCCCAATATATGTAAAGGTGTTTGGTGGTTTAAGAGTCAGCATGTGCAGTGTATGCGGTCGCTTTTGTCAATGAGCCGTTATATTCATATAAGACTGATCTAAAATGGCAGGTCATGGCGCATCAAAACACTGTCTGAAAGAGACAGGCCACTTGCAAAACGAGGTTCCTTTTAGACTACAATGAATATTCCATGCCCATTAGAATCTGCATAAAATGAAAGCCTCTTTGCTCTATTGCTTTTGAAAGAGGAGTTATTCATTCCTTATTCTAAAATCTGCAACGATCGCAAGCTGTCATCATGGGATGTGTCCGTGAGATGTATGTGTGACTGCTACCTATGCAGACGGAGCACCTACCTCTGAGCATTAATAAAAAGCAGCCCCGCGTGCCGTGTGTGCTTGCCAACATTATTAGTCATCCAGCAATAAACAGGGCGTGAGAGCTGGCGGGGGGTGAAAGGGCATTCTTCTAAATCTCGAGGAAGGGGGTCCTTTGGAGATTGATGGCACAATAGCTCGCAAAATCCAAGCGGTCATCGCGAAACAAAGGAACGTTCTGCAATATCTATTTTTGGCGATTGCTAGAGATGCAGGAGTGGATAAAGAGAACTGCGTGTTTTTTTCTCTCTACGTTAGATGGGCCCTTTAATATGCCAAACATTCAGAGACGGACATTAGCAGGGATCGCTCGAAATACGCGCTCTGCAAATTGCCGCTAGATGTCACCCGTGAGCTCAGTTCACTTCATGCTTGTGTGGCAGTACGGATTATTGTAATTGTAATTGCATTTATTTATATATAGCGTACTACCCTTGACGGCGTCGAAGGGTCGAAGTGCTTTTTCGGCGAGTAGCACGCTCACTCTGTCTCGTTAAGATATTAAAAATATGTGTGTGTGACTACTGAATTGATTATTAGTGGTAAAAAATAAATAAGACAAATTTGAAACACTGGAGAAAAAATGTTTGCCTAATAGATGCGTCTCTGTGGATCTCTGCTTGGCAAAGTATGGCACGCGTTCAAAATGCATTTTAATCCAATAACGCATGCTGTATCCTCACAGAAAGCTATACATGTTCACGTTGACTTGAATAGAATGCACCTGCGAGTCAATGCGTGCAAGCAGTGAAACCTTTAATTGATGTCATCATAGTAATCGCCGCTAACAGGGTCAAAAGGTATATGCAAAATATTGAAAGCGTGTATTGCTAGTTGTGTTTTACGTCGGTATACACTGTATACCATACGAATAAGCATTGTGAATCTGGGCTTGAATTGATTGATGGAACCACAAAACGTGCCGCTGCTTCACGTGCGAATGGTACTACCACGTTTTGTGTCATCAATCGGGATTTGTGAAAGCATTTCTAGGCAGTTTGCTATGTGTTGAGTCACATGTGCGGGATAATTAGCAAGGCTTTCATTCCAACGCAAGCAGCTCGAAGGAATATCGGTACAACTTGATTTCAGACTACGTGGCTGCAACATAAGGCTCAGCAGGGGATGACCTCGTCTACAAACTGTGGCACCGAGTAATTGCCCAGAGTGAGGGCCTGCTCGTGGGTACATCAGAAAACTCTGTCAGCTATAGGTAGGCAGTGCTTAATTTGTAACGAAATAAGTGCCAGGGTCCAAGTCGGGAACCAATGCAGCTTGCACCATCCATTGCCACTGCCAGCACTGCCTATGAGGTACCTATACAGATACTAACCTTCACACTGCTACAAATGTGAGAATTCAGACAATTCCAGGCCTCCAGATCTATAAAAATAGCTTAGGCGGCAGATTTTAGTTTTTTTTTATGAATATTGAATTATTGAACAGCTGTTGTTCAGCACATCTCTAGGCTCCTTAAACAGCGCCGCCATCTGTCAGCAGTCATAAGTGCTATTGTTGACAATTAAGAGCTAGACCAACGATCAAATTAAGCACTGTAGGTAGGCCAATAACCATGGAGCACTCAAGATCACACCAACTGAATAACTAGAGAGTCGCAGTCTATTATTTTATGCTGGATATTCTCAAGAATGAATGATAACCATTGCAAAATTAGCTTAACGCAACTTTCAACATTGCAGTCTATGGCGGGAAAATAACGCTATGTTAACTAAGAAACCACAATAAGGAGGCACCATGCGATAGGCCCGCGACAGCGCATCAGATGTCCGTGATAAAGTCAACGCAACGCCGCAAAATGCGAAACACAAATGCAAAAAAACTTGCGATAAGGCCAAATGCAAAACAAAAACCATCAAAAACCAGCTACAGACCTGCAAATCACACACGTCAGGCGGGAAAATGCTCCATATAAGCAGAGTAACAAAACGGTGTGATGATAACGTACCAGCACAACCTTACAGCTGTAACGTAGAACAAATGACCATTGTCCCACATCAGATAGGCATTTCCTCACAAACAGCCACAGTGTACATTGACATGCATTTAGTATGTAACCAATGCGGAAACATACATGGATCACACTGTGAAACCACATCTCCTCTTCACATTGCAGAGAGACAATCAACACCCCCTGCACCCAGACGTGCCATGTCCATGATCAAACAATAAGAAAAGCATGGACCAATGTAGCGGCAGTGACTCCCCCCTTACGTACATGTTGCCCATGTCATGGGACTTGAGTCACAGGGTGCATCCCTGCATCTTGGCGGCACATATTAGAGCCCAAAAAAAAGCTCTGTTGTACTTGTAGGCCACAAATGACAGCACGCAGGGAATGTATTTAAGAATGCATTTATTTGCACATGCTGTGCCTGTGGTTATTCATCATACTGTCCCATGATTGCTAAGGACCGTCACAATGTGACGTCAACATGAGAAGACATTGTCAATTGTTGTCCCTACGGGCTATTCCTGCTGCAGCTGCAGTGGGGTGTGGTCCACCTGCCTTATCGACATCATTATTGTCCGGTGCATCTGGCACTCGTATCCATGGGGCTTTGCTACGTACACATATGTTGTGCAACACACAACATGCAACGATCATCTTGCACACGATGGCTGGACTGTACAGGAGCCTTCCACCTGTGACATCCAGGCACCTGAAACATGACTTCAACACGCCAAATGTGCGCTCCACGATGCCCCTGGTGCGTGTGTGGGCAAAATTGTACTGTCTTGGGCCTGTGTGTTCGGGGCTCGGAGGGGTGTCATCATCCAAGAGCAGAGTCACCTGTAACAATGCAGAGAGACATGAGTCAAGACTACGTACTGCATGATGTGTTGGCAGGCTCACTGGTTCATTGGTGTGTGATATGTTTGACTTAGTGATTCTTGTATGACATGAACTGTTTGTTGCAAATGAGTGGCATCACTGTGTCTTACGTAGCCTCACTGTTACTCCTCCCTCCACCGAGCATAGTCACTAGTATGCGCAGCGTGGTTGCATCACTTGCACCCCTAAGGCACACCACTGTCACGCCTGTCTGCGCATCTCCACAAGCCTGATTACAACACAGTGATGATGTACGCTGAAGGTGGCCTGCCACGTTTCTGTAGACCCATTGTAAGGACAGGGCTGACACAGATGTAGAGCACCTGTCTGGCTGAACTCACCATGCAGTTGAGAGTACATCTTTGGCTCATGCTGTGCTAATAGCGACACACACAACAGTTGGAATGTGTGATCCCTGACCCCGAGCGGGCCTGACCTCCCCCATGTACCCCTGTGCCCGAGCATGCACACTGGGGAAATGCAACATAGCAACATTGTCCATTGCGAGATGGGTGGCGCAGACACTACAACAGAGACACACGCATCAGTCACATCTTTGGCATGGCCTAAACTTAACCACACCCAGATCCTTGTGTGGAGGAACCACATCCCTACACTGTACTGTGCACGCCTGTCCACTCCGCTTACCATTACAGGGGGGTATGACACAGCTACATGTCCCAGGTCTTCACCACTGCCTGCAGTGACATGGTTGCACCCACTGTTCGCAGCACAATGTAATGTGGTATGGTCCTGGCCCCTCATGCATACATAATGACTACACAGACCCTTCACGGAGTTGCAGACGCCCATTTGTGGATCCGGAAGCCTTGGGAAAGGACCGTGCACCCCTGCACTTTGAGCCTGCTGTAGCGCCTCGCCGGACCCGCTCCGCGGGTCCCGCAGCGCTTGCCTTCTGACTCTGGGAGCTGCCTGAGGGAGACGAGAGGAACGCGGGGCAGGTGAGCGAGCTAGCGGGGCTGCGAGCTTTGAGGCAGGGACTCCAGCGTCCAGGAGTCCCTGCGCGCCCAAACAGTCACACCTGGGCTGCTCTCCCCGCTGGCCACGCCCCCCGCCAACGGAGCCAAAAGAGGACCACTTACTCGCCTTCCTGGGACCCTTCACGGAGTTGCAGACGCCCATTTGTGGATCCGGAAGCCTTGGGAAAGGACCGTGCACCCCTGCACTTTGAGCCTGCTGTAGCGCCTCGCCGGACCCGCTCCGCGGGTCCCGCAGCGCTTGCCTACTGACTCTGGGAGCTGCCTGAGGGAGACGAGAGGAACGCGGGGCAGGTGAGCGAGCTAGCGGGGCTGCGAGCTTTGAGGCAGGGACTCCAGCGTCCAGGAGTCCCTGCGCGCCCAAACAGTCACACCTGGGCTGCTCTCCCCGCTGGCCACACCCCCCTGTTCTCCAGCCAATCTCTAGTAGTATCGGGGTATAAGGCAGTTTACTGGCACCGCTCAGCGGGAGCGCGCCGGGAGAAGCCCGGGACAAGAGCGGAACCGTCTGTGGCCGTCCGGGCCCGGAAGAGGCCGGGCTGGGCCCAATCTCTTGGCCCCACCGCCCACTCCCAGGTATAGAAGCCGATCAACAATCTCCCAGCTTGGACTACATCCCAAGAGACTATGCCGTCCCCGGCAAAGGAATGCACCCCCTCAAGACAGGCAGGAACAAGAAACATGACCTTAGAAAATTATTTCCCGCGGGCGGGGGTAGAAGGGGACAAGGAAAACATGCTAAGTCGTCTTAGGGCTGAGCGGAGGACAACTTGAAAGGCCGACCCCTAGGAGACCATCCCCCTACACCCACCACAGATCTAACACTATTGGAAGACGTCCCTTTCCTGCTCAGGGATGTCACAAAAACGCCCCCAGAAATACCAAGGTCCTCAACCCCAGTGAGGAGCGAAAGCCCAACCAGGGAGACGATAGATCTAATCTCCCAACCCCCCCCCACAAACAAAGCCCAGAAAAGCTAAATCCAAACAAATTACTGCGCAGGGTGTATTTGGACCCCCTCCAAATAAACGTAGGAGGAAGTCGAAGGGGGCCCAGGCTAAAAATAAACCCAAGATCTCTCACTCTGAATTTGGGAAGCCACCTAAACATACCACACCAACTGTGACTGTGGCGGGTGATTCACACCCCGTATCCACGGCGCAGGAGGGTGGGGCCCCCATTGTGCCTAACGAGATGGCTAGTAACATCACCAATGCCCCTCTCTTTGTTGCCCCCATTGTGCCTAACGAGATGGCTAGTAACACCACCAATGCCCCTCTCTCTGTTGTCCCGCTGGGCAATCTGGAATTCCTGCTTAGGTCACTTTTGCTACCTATTAGTGAAAGTATTAAAGAAGTGGAAATAAGATTAACAATCCTTGAGGCCACATTAAGTAGCATTAAAAACCCGCCCAAATCCCACGAAAAAGCCCTTACATCTACTGTTAGCCCAAAACCCCCGAACAGCGCACTACAACTGGCTCCCCCACAGGCGCCCATCACGACTATCCCACCACAAACTCAGAGGAACATTCCCGCCTTAAATAAACCATCCCATAGTACAGGATCTAGCACCCCTGCAAAGGTAAACAGTGTTCCTATGGTACAGCGGAAAGAAAGTGTTGCGCCCAACCCAGTAATGAAGCCCCCTCCTAGGCCACGCAGACCCAACCTACCTCCAGAGGCGAATGACTACACAGTAGTTATGGCGGGCGTCCCACCATTAAAGGAGGGGGAAGCTGAGGATTTCTGCACTTTAAAAACTAGGGTGATTAAGTGGCTAAATCAGAATAGACCCTTACCTGTACACCTAAATAACGAGATAATAATGGTCAGAAGGGTACCCTGGATAGGGAGAACTCGAAAATCTATCATAGGGGACTGCATATTGGTGAGCTTCAGGGATACTGGAACAGTTGCTCACATATGCCAGGGAAGGAATAGATCACTAGTGACAACAATCCAAACACTTCAGGTGTCCTTTTTCTTTCCTCCCGCCCCGGTTCGCACACATGGGACCCGTTCTGATGACAACTGGGAAAGGGTGGGTCGAAGGGGCGCCCAGCACCATGAGTTCAATCCAAGGCCACCATTTAATAGGCCACTACCACCTTTCCAAACTTTTAATCGGTTCCATTGCTTGGAGGGACTCGAAGGGGTGGACTGACAGATAGATCACTGTAGGGGGGATAGCGGGGACAGAGGTGTCCAAAACTTAGAGCAGGAGATTCCCAGCCACCTATCAACAGGTAGTGCCCGGAGTCAGGTGTTGGACGAACCGAGGGTCGTAGAAAATGCTAACATGGGTGATACACAAGGACCAGTCTCGGGGGAGGTAGGGCGAGTACCTCTAGATGGGATGCAACGTAATGGGGACCAGGTGGGGGATGCACTAAAAATAATTTCATGGAATATAGCCGGTTTGGCTGGGAAAGTCAACAACAAGGAGTGGCTTGAATATATCAGGAAATTCCACATAATATGCCTGCAGGAGACCTGGGCCTTGGAGAATAATTTTCACCTAGAAGGGTATAAGTCCTTTGTTGTACCTGCGCAAAAATCAAGATCAGGGAGAGCCATGGGAGGTTTGGCTATTTATACTGACCTGAGCCTACCGGGAAAATATTTTAGCCTTGAGTGCAACTCTCATAGAATTCAGGCTGTTAGGTTCACGGGGAAAGGACTTAGATTCGTCGCTGTAAACCTCTATAATAATGAGATCGCGGGATCTAACTCTCCTCTTGCCCCCGAACTGGATAACAAGTTGAGTCAGGTACTATCAGGTCAAAAAAACGGGCTCTCTTATGGGCTAGTGGTTATGGGAGATTTTAACTGCCATTTGTGCCCTGCACTGGTCCAAACAAACATAGATTGGTCCCGATGTCCATTGGAGAATGGACCGCATTTCTCTCACACGCCGTTGGGCCTTGCCCTGAGGATGTTACGGCTTAAATATGATCTGGGACATACCAAGGCAGAGATGCAGGAGGGTGGCACACTCCCCCCCACATTTAAGGGTAGAGGATGCTCCTCCTTTATAGATTATATCTTGGTTTCGAGGGCTCTAATGAATAAGACAATCAGTGCTGGGATTGAGTGGAGTGGTTTTAGTGACCACAACCCTCTTACCCTGGAACTGTTGTATCTGGCAGGCCCAAGAACTAGAGCCCGCCATACTATCACTGAGAGGGCAACAGACCAGGGCAGGAGATTAAAATGGGCTAAAATTGATGGGGAAAAGTTTTATAAGGGCTTGGTGGACGCAGGGAAACTAGCTATTAATGACTGTCTGGATACCGAAGTCCATGGACCGAGGGTAATGGCAGCCTTCGACCAGATTGCCAAGCTGGTTGACGGTTTATTAAAAACCAGTGCGCCTCTCAAGTCTGACGGGAATCCACGTTGGTTTGATAAAGCCTGCTCTAAAGCCCTGAGGGAGCTGAAAAGTAGCCTTAAAGCCAAACCAAGTGTCCCCCATAAAGTTAAAGAGTGCAGAGTCGTTTACAAAAGAGAAATTAAGAGGAGGAAGTTTGCCTTGCAGGCGGAAGCATGGGCAGATCTACGAGAAGCGGGGGAAAAAAAGGACCTAGTGGGTTTCTGGAAAATAATTAACAATCCAACTTTCCAGGAAAAGGACTCCCCGGATGTAGGGGCTAATATTCTCCCTGAGCAGTGGATTAACCACTTTAGGGGCCTCTATAACCATGAGCCAGGCACCATTGCAGACTCCCCGGCCAGTTCTATTGAGGCTACACTGGTGGAATTTTCCACCAAGGAAATAATTGCAGGGATCGAGGGCCTGACCAAAAACAAAGCACCGGGGCCTGACGGAATCCCTCCCGATCTTTTTCTGAGTAACATCGAACTGTGGGTCCCCCTCATGACAAGGGTAATAAACACCGCTATCATTTATGGCCTGCCCCGATCCTGGTCCACGGCAGTAATTGTGCCAATTTTTAAAAAGGGCAATAGGGATGACCCAAAGTGCTACCGCCCGATCTCCCTGATTGATGTGTCAGCAAAGCTTTTGGGGAGGGCAATCCTTAATAGATTGTCCGAGTGGACCGAGGAAAGGAACATCTTCTCGGACACCCAATACGGCTTTAGGGCAGGGAGGTCCACTAGCGATCAGTGTTTAAATCTATATATGTTGACTGCCAAGTATACCATAGCTAGTGATGAACCCATTTACATGGGTTTTATGGACTTGGCAGCAGCATTTGACCACGTGAACAGGGAAAAACTGTGGGGCATGATGCTCAGCTTGGGGATAGAGAGCGGCCTAATTAAGATCTTGAAAGAACTGCATAGTGATACTACTGCCAAGGTCCGCTTTAATAGGGAGGGGGGGCTGACTAGTTCCTTTCCTTGCAAGAGTGGAGTTCGTCAAGGCTGCATTCTTGCTCCCTTTTTGTTTTCCCTTTATGTCAACAACTTAGAGCAGTTTCTGCTAGGATTGAAGGCAGATTGCCCAAGGGTGGGGTCGCGGCATATCCCCGTTCTGCTTTATGCAGATGACGCGGTTTTGATCGCACGCACACCGAGGAGCCTTCAAACCCTGATTGAAGGATTTGTTAGCTTTATGGGCGCCCTGGATCTCTCTGCAAATCTCAGTAAATGTTATGTACTCCTGGCAGGGAAAAAGAATGCCTCTAAATTTACTTATAAAATAGGGAGCCATACATTGGAAGAGGTCAAAACATTTCCATACCTTGGTGTCACATTTGATGGTGCCTTGCGGTTTGATACCTTGGTGGAGGAACGCTGCGGTAAAATGATATCATCTAACGGGGCAATTGCTAGTTATGGCAGGAGGTTAGGAAGATGGTCCCCGGAACAGGTGTTAAACCTATATAGCTCTGTATCATGCTCCAAGGTAATTTATGGGGCAGAGGTATGGGGCTTTGTTAACACCACTAGCATACAGAGAGAAGAAAACAAATACTTGAAATCAGTTCTGAGGGCCCCACAATGTACTGCTGGTTCGATTGCCCACAGTGAGTTAGGGAGACCATACATAGAAGATCTGATAAAGTTGAGGCCTATTATAGCCTGGCTAAAAATTTGGGTGAACCCGGAGGCGTCACTAAGTAGAGAAATTTTATCAGATTGTCTAAAGAGGGACAGATGTATGTGTATTCCTTGGCTCCTTTATGTAAAGAATAACTTAGAGGAGCTAGGCCTGGGGAACCTCTTCCTTCACCCCACATCGATTGTAGCCCAGGACAAACAGCATGTGGGGAGAATATTCCTGGAACAGAAAACCATGTGCAGAGAGGTGGCTGAAGGCTGTAAAAAAACTGTGAGGGCCCATCGCCAAGTAAAAAGTGTTCAAGGCATGGAGCCGTACTTGTTTCTCATGCACAATGCCCAGGATAGGTTCCTGATGTGCCGATTTAGACTTAACTTACTCCCATTCATGTTGGCATCACCAGCTGGGTTTGTCACAACAATAGACCAGAAGGGGCCCTGCGGCTGCGACAATAGGTCTCCGCAGGATTCCCTTCATTTGGTCTTACTTTGTCCTCTCTACTCTATGCCCCGGCGTAAATATCTTGTAAATATCTTGAAAAATGCTAATTTGGTCCACGCAAGGGAGGCATTAGTTTTCTTACAGAAAGCCGAGGACCCTTTGACACTGTGTAGCATTTTGAATTTCATTAAAGTTGCCCTAAGACTAAGGCTCACTAGAGGGGTAGATTGAACCTTTTATTCTGTTTTTTTTAATGTTAAATATGGTCATACTACTGCAACTATGTCTGTAAATTTATTGTACAAAGAATTCTGAAATGTTTAATGCTTTTTTATTGTGTAAATTTGAATGTGCTTTTATGGTGTTTTTTAATCACCGAATAAAGATTCTTTGAATTGAATTGAATTGAATACACAGACACACTGAGTGAGTTTGTGGAGCTGGCTATGGGAACGTGCTCCCAGTCCCTTTTATTGCCAGGGTCACATGTCCAGTGAAGCCTGTGCTGGATGGGTGTTGGGTAGTGTAAGCCACCCCTCAGGGGTTGGTTGGTGCCGGCAACAACCACAACAGTGATCAGACAATCAGCAGTACAAGGTTCAAACAGCAAGGGTCCCTGACTTGAGCAGCACAGAGTTAGTGGCCCCGGATGCACTGCGGCTGGCACAGGCACACCGTCACAGGACGGTGACTTGCAGTTCACTGAGGTTGGGCCACGTGAGCTGAGCGGGTCCTCATCGATGTCTAAGGAGAATGTCGCAGAGGGTTGCGGGGGACAGTGGAAGGGGTCCTTCCAGAGCATGATGCAGGGGGCAGAAGCAAGCAGAAACGGGCAAATGGCAGAGTTGAATGCGACAGACTACTCTTTACCACCATGTCAGTACCAGCTACATGATGAGGAGGACAACTCCCAGCCCATGGACTCAGAGGCCACCAAAGTTCAACCAGAGATTGCCCATGAATTTCAGGGCCCATACTCAGTGGCACCAGAGGTGAAAGGGGATGCAGTCTGCAATGAGGCCTGTACAATGACATGGACTCTGCCATGAAGAGAGCAAGACTCAGTTCAAATTGTGTGACCTACTCCACCGCAGTGTGTGCCGGTGGCAGCGGTCAGCAGTGGCCCACAGACACGGGTGGTGAGCCTACGAGGCAGAGTCAGTGGCACCAGTGCAGTTGTTGGTAGTGTCCCATCACCTCTGTAAAGGTGAGCCTTTTCTACCCTGGACTGAAGCACGTCTCCCTCTTACTTCTCTCCTTGCGTACTGTGACATGAACACTGCCATGAAGAAATCAAGATTCAGTTCCAAAAGTCTGACCTAGTTGACCGCAGAGTAGGCCAGAGGCAGCAGTCAGCGCGGGTTAATCGCTGTCATCACCTCCTGGATCTCTAACACCCAACGTTGGAATGGCATGTGAATAAAATTTGTGGCTGATGGAGGTAGTGGCACCAGAGCTAAGCGGGTGTGCACCTTCCCTGTCTGATACGGACTGCATTGGATTGGTGTGAGGCCTACAGGAACGTGGTGTAGGCTGAGGGCCGCAGTCAGCAATGGCCCACAGACATGTGTGGTTTGAATGCTATGCACGGAGTTGGTGGCACCACAAAGAGGGTGTGAAGTGATATGAACTCTGCCACCTAATTAGTACTCTGCTAACTCTCTCCCCCACTGGCTGTGGTGACATGGTTGCGTCCACAGTCCACAACACTAACACCACCAGCAGTGTATGTGGACTTGGATATGTGTGTGGTCTGCATACTGTAGTCTGTCCAGCACATCCACGCCACACTTGGCATTGTGTGCAGTCTCATTCATGGGTCACTTGCCTCCTTCGCACATGCCTGGTTCCCACCTCTCCCCACATTTTGCTAATGTGTGGCTGAGGTGCCATGCCGTTGATGGCTTATGTACATGGCTGGCCCAGGTTCCCACAGTAAGTTGTTCTGTCATGTCTGGTGGGAGGGCATGTTGTTTAGCATGTTGTATGTGAGTTTGTGACGTGTGCATTCTCAGAGTTGTGAAGTGCATGATTGTGTCTTTGAAGTGTGTGCATTTGGTACTTACCAACAAGCAGTGCATTTCTGTAGGGCCCGCCTGGAAGCGCTGGTTGATGATGGACTGTCGGAAGATGTATGAATCATGCACACTGCCTGGGTAGTTGGTGATGACATTGGTGAAGAGTCCCCAGTGGTCTACAATTGCCTGCACATTGATGGAATGCATGTGCTTTCTGTTGTGGTAATTGTGTGCAGTGGCGGCAGGGGGAACAAGTAGGACATGTGTGCAGTTAATTTCCCCCCAACACATGACGGAAGCCAGCTATGGTGTAGAAGTCTTGCTTGGTCTCAGCTGTTCCTGCACAGTGTGGGGGAAGTTTAGGTACTGGGGTACCAAGCTGATGATGGCATGAAGGATAGGTTTGAGGAACTCTGATAGGGCTGGCTGTGAGACTCCCCCGACTCTGGCAGTTATTGGTTGGAAGGTACCAGAGGCCAACAAGTGCAGCATAGCCAGCAGCTTTGTCTGTGTAGGGATGTTGGTTGTCCGCTGTGTTGGTACCGTCAGCCTGTGGGCAACGATGTTCAGGATGTGGAGGATGGTTGTGTTTTTGAGCCTGTAGTAGGCAATGACATACTCTGGTGTTAAGTCTGTGAGGCTGATGCATTTTCTGAAGGTCTGCAGTCTGTGTCTGGACTGCCTCTGTGGTGGTTCAGGGGGGATGGGGGATGGCGGGCCTAGGGGGTGGTGGCAGTGGGTGTTGTGGGCCTGTTAGGGCTCCGAGTTGCATGATCAGTGGCTCCATGGCTTCTGTTTGTCTTCAGGTGTGGCTCTGGGCTGAGCTCCCTTGTGTGGTGCAGCCTGTCATCCGACTTTACACCAGGTTAGAGCAGGTGTTAATTTCCTGCTGCTAACGCGCCTTATTGCATGTTTTGTGATCTTATCGCCTATCTGGCTGCCGTTGAGAATGTTGCTGAGTAGTGTTGTTGCGGGTTTTTGCACGGGAACGTCTTCTCTGCATCTCATTAGCAATAGTTGTGGGGGTCATCTGTGGCGATTTGTTTGCGGCTGCTATCACAGGTAAACTGGTGATATGGGCTATTAGCACCAGCTTGCGAATGGGGTCATACATTCATCACCACTTTGGCTGCGATAAAGTGCAATTAACTTGGCAATTACTCCTTGAGAATATGCCCCTCTGTGTTTAAATCATTTTTGGAAAGGTAACATTGGTGGGATTTTAATAAGATTTTAAAACACATTTTAGGGTGACCATCAGCCCATAAATTACACTGACGGTGACTGTCAGTAAATGAACCCTGAGGTTCGTTGTCAGTTATTGATGTTTTAACGGACAGCATGTGTCCTTAGTTTTAGGTTTTAGGTGCACTTATGGCACAAGAGACTGCCACGAGCTTCGGGTACCCTGTGATTGGCATGACCTACTGAAAGATGGGGCCCTCTAGGGCCACGCAGGTTATATACAACCACCTGCGTTGCCTTTCCAAATGAAGAGTCGGTCAGACAGTAGAGAATACCAATAGGCATTTTATTAGCTACACTCTGCAGAGGAGTCCATTAAGACCTGCACCCATTAGATGTCTGCCAAGGGACTGCCTTTCCCAGGCATGGAAGTAACAATTATACATTTCAGCAGGAGCACAAGACTCACCCACCCAGTAACATTCCACAGAAGGCAGCAAGAGACAAAGAGGGGCACACAAGGATGATCTAAGAGTCTGAGATCAGGGACACACTTTCTCTCTCTAGCAAGGTCATTCTGTTTGTGCCTGGAGCTGAGCCAGTGGAAGCAGGCTCTGTCTCATGGGAAAGGTATGCAGAAGTATAAACAATATATCCACTAGTACAGCGAGGCCCAACCTTAGGAGAAAATGCACCCCAGCAGCTTTCTGCTGAAGCAAGCAGTACATACACATTCAGTCACAGTTTAATATGGATTGCGAAATACAAAATGGAGCCACAGGCACTAACTTAAGACTGCATTCTATTGGGACAGCTCAGTGGGTTACTTATGAATGTGGCAGTGGCTGCAAAGGTAGCTTTATAATGCTAACCTAATATAGCACAGTGCAAGAATAACACAGCTATGGTATTCTCAGACTAACAGACCCTCCTTTTAGCATTCTATGCTAAGGAGCTTTATTTGCCATCAAGTAAGTGTCTTTACAATTCTAATCAGGATGGGAAATCTCTATTCACATGCTCAATGTATTCATACTCAGGAATGTTCAAATGCTCGTTATTAAGCAGGGAAACTATAAGAGACATGTTGGCCTAAACAAAAGTATCTACATCAACGCTCATCAACCCATCGATCTCTTTCTGAAGCCTGGTCTTAATATTTGTATTGTATGAATATCCTTTACTTAGCGGTTAATGTACTTACGCAGTAAATGCAACAAACTGGGAGACAGTGTATACAAGGGTCTATTTGTCATGTCACATATCTTATATATAAACTGCAGATGGGCACAATTCGTAGATGAGGCAACGAACTGTCATACTAACTATCATGGAAGGTCTCTGCCTAATATACACATTTGTTTGTAGAGCAAGAATCACTAAATGCATTATTGAGGACTGGAGAACTGAATCAAAGGAACACCAATCTAGACATTTATATCATCATTTCATGTCCTCCTGTGCTCCTCTGTGCGAGGAGCCAAAGTAACAAATACAAGAGAAGCAGGTGCTGCATGAACCTGAGAGTGCACAGGATACTTCTCATTCAGGGAGTAGGATGTTCCTAACACTATTATTAGCACAATAACAACTAGGGATGCAACTTGCACTTCAATTGGGTGACCAAACGGATACATGTTTATTGGGAGAGAAATGTAACACAATGGAATTAGTGACCAAGGAACAGGATGGGCAAAACTCTTCTTTCCAGTGTCTTTCAGAGAGCCATCACTGGTAGGCTTAAATTGTTCATGTGGCGTAGGCGCTGCTGAGCATCGGCGGTGGAGCTACTCTTTCCGGAAAAATCCTCTTCACACAGGATATGGCACCCTCCCTCCTTGGAGGACACCCTCAACATCTCCTGTCCAGTGTTCATGCCAGTGCACCAATCTCTTTCTCCTACTCTACTGCTGGTACCTTAGACAGCGTACCTTCACCCTATTATTTATCCATGAAGTCCACCCCCTGACAAATACAACTTTCCCTCTGGTGCACTGTCCTTCCGTCGGGGAACAAATGGTGCTTCAATACTCCGGGCTCAAGGGGGGTCAAGGAGAAATGGGGTCAGACTCAAGAGGACCAGGAGGCAGAGACTTAAACAATGGTAAGCCCACAGGCTGGGCTCAATGGGATAGGACTCAAGCACAGGCGGACCAACAGGCTGGGGCTCCTGGATCGACCCTCTCTCTGTGTTCTTTTTTGTGGATACTGTGTTGTCCAGCACTTCTTTGCTCTGCAGCACTGCCCCAATCATAGTCATGGATGTTCCATAAGAAGCAGTCAGGCACGTCCTACCCCTCTTTCTCTCCCTGTGATTGAAGAGCGTCTCGGACCTATTAGCGAGTATAAAACAAACTTTTAGTGAACTGGCAAGAGTAAAATGTTACACAATTAATTTTTCTCTCCCAATCCCAAGCAGCCGGGTAAGCCTTAATTAATTTATTAACCCCTTCGCTGCTGGCCCGTTTCCGCCGCTGTGCGGTAAGCAAACGAACAGGGTGGGGCCGTGACGAACCCCAGCCGTCATCAGCACACGAGCACCGCGGAGCGTGACGGCTGGGGTTCGTCACCAGCATACAAGGGGTTAAGCTCTGAGGGAAAAAAGAAAAACAATACGACCATACTCTGAATCATTGCATCTGTATATTCCTATATTATACATCTGAAGAACCTCAGAAAGGGAATTTCAAAGCAATGGCTGTTTTGTGTTTCTTGTCTTAGCAAGCTTGTGTTCAATAAGTCACAGAGATCAGGACACAGCTTCTACTTTGTGAACCCTTGCTGCAGTGCAGGTCTGCAGACACCTCTAGAATTTGCAAACATAAATATTGCATTTTGTGACCATGCTCTCACGTTATAGTTGTGGCAGGAAAATTTAGAATAGCAAATTACATAACTGACCAATTAAGCATAATGTAGCAATTACATGAATTCTCTAGCAAAACTTGTTATTCCAAACAAGCTCCTGTAGGGCTAGATGCACTTCAAACTGTTAAACACTAAAATGTGTGGTGCGCAATTATTGGGGGCATACAGGCACCCTTCATAGTATTGTGCATCATGTGCATCATACAGTACATGGGCTGAGCAATGTCTAATCCTGACAATGTGCCTTACTTTCAACTTAGACATCTTGATGTCAGTACCTACCCAGCAGGGCCTACTACAAACATTCTTTTATTTCCTTTTAATCATTTCCTGCACATGCATTATTCTCTCCCACATTTCCTTTTACAACCCAGATACTCAGGCTAACTAATAAAGGACTTGTGATGTCTCACCAACTGTACGTAGTGTTGCGATAACATGAACAATGACGGTGGTGCCACCTGGGTATTGAAACCAAAGCCACCGACATATAGTTCCCCTTAAAAGTCAGATTAGAGAGCATCAGTCTAGTCTACCCGTCCTTTCAGCTCCACTTCAATTCCTATTCTATCAATTTACAGAAGGGAGGGGCAGTAACATGGCCGACTTCAAGGTGACATTTTTCTAATCATGACCATTTTTGGGAACAGTGTTGTTTTATAGCCAATTAGACATGCACTGGTGAGGTGTTGTGTCTCTTTTTATTCACGGCATGCTCACAGCATCTTGTGAAATGAGTGACTAATGCGAGTCCAACCGATTGTCTTATGGAAATGGCCACCAGCATGACCATTCCTAGACAGCTCGGGCGGGCTCAAAAGACAGAACGCACACAATTAGCTGTCTTGCGCACTTATAACACAAACACAACATACAGTAATATATGTACCAAGCACAGGATACAAAGAAGAAAAACACAGTTTCAAGTATTAGGCATTCAGAGTTAAGGCTCATGCACCCCATGCATCCCATCCCATGCATCCCATTTAATATGTTAGTTACCCAAGGAATTGATCTCATACCCCTCTTCAACAGTAGGTGACCTAAGTAGGTGACCTCCTGTCAACAATACTTATCCCTTTTGTAGCTGTGCACGAGCAGACAGACTGACCCCAAAGGCAATGTATAAAGTATTTGTACCAATACTCACAGTAACACAGTGAATACACCATAAAAGGACACCACACCAAATGCACATCCTCTTCCTCTGTCACACTGAAACAAGACAATCGATTCACAAGAAAACAGAAACGCACAGAAATGTTGGACAAGAAAATATGTGCTTTCTAAAAGTGCTGTGTTCAAACACAGACCTTAAAAACCATACTTACTAAAAGATGTATCAAATTCTGAGCTCATTCCTATGCTCCATCTTACCCCTATGAAGGATATACTCATTATTTGTTAAAAAAATTCTCCATTCTGGCCTATCAGAAGGACAGCCCATTATTGGTAAAAAAGGAGAAATAGCAGCATTTCACCACCAGGACACGCCACACACACCAGCACTAAGCATGGGCGAATTTTGCGAATTCGCGATCCGCGAATTTGCGGATTTGCGAATTCGCGGTCCGCAAAATTCGTGAATTTGTGCGAATTTTTGTTTTTTTGCGTGTTCGCTGGGTTTTGTGCGTGTTTGCTGGGATTTTTGCGTCTTCGCGAGCCGCTTGCATAGCGAAGTTACCCATGCAGTCGTTTATGGGAGAGGGAGAGAGAGATAGATAGATAGATAGATAGATAGATAGATAGATAGATAGATAGATAGATAGATAGATAGAAAGAGAGAGAAAGAGAGGGAAAGAGAGAGGGAGAGAGAGAACGAGAGAAAGAAAGAGAGGCCAGATCTCTGAAGGGCCAGATTCCTGAGTTGCCCCTTCAGAACATACAGCTTTTTATTTTTAGCAAAATGCATATGAAAATTGTGCTGTAAAGGTCTCTTTTAGTTTAACCCCTCCTGACAACTCAAAATGGGTGTATTTGCCATCCTCTCCCTTCTTCCTGTTTTTTATATCTGTAAGTGCTTCCTGATGAGGTTTAATTCCTTGGACAGGTGCCTTGTTGCCTACTTGTAACTATTCTCTGACCCTGCTTCAAGGGTCAGAGCAGGGTCAGAGAATAGTTGCAAGTAGGCAACGAGGTGCCAGGAAGCAATTAGCAGCAGGTATCCAAGTTGAAGGTAATTTGTTTGTAACCCTTTTGTATAAGGTTACAAATAAATTAGGTTCAACTTTTGCACCTGCTGCTGTAACCCTTGCTTGGCTGAAAATTTGTCCCCGCTGATTCGCAGATTTGACCGCGATTTCGCGAGATTCGCGGATTGCTAAATCACGGAAAATCCGCAAATTTGCCCGCAAAACGGATTTTACGGCCACCCTTAACCAGCACACATCAACATTGCACAAACATTGCACTCTGCATATGGGTGCACCCTGGGCCTACCATAGATATGTCTTATGTACAAACGATGCAGGCCTGAGGCATCTTTTCTAGGCTACTCATGTGGGTGGCACAATCAACGCTGCAAGCCTACTAGTAGCTATTTTTTTACCAGCTCTGGCACCATCAGTGCACTTCACTAGGGATCTACTAATAAAACCACTATGCCAAACAGGGGAACCTAGCACAGTATTAATTTACATAGAAAGTACTCACACTGTGACATTGATCTTCAGTGGCAAAATACCCAAAGCATCTAAGCTAGCAAAAACGAAAACCAGCACAGAATCAAAACATAGGAGGTAGAGGTAAAAAGGTCAGGGAGAACCACGCTAAGGATGACATGTCTAACACCATGCAACTGTACTGCCCTACAACTTTACTGTGTGTAAAGCAATGAACAAGTAACTAACTACATTGTATATTTAAACTTTGTGTGGATGCCCTGTCTTTCTGCATGGTCCTAAAAGGAGCAGCAGAGCCAATATCTCTTACCAGCCAATGTTATTCCACGCAAAAACCTATTATATATTCTATAAGGAATACTGCCAAAGAATGTGCTTTAGATCAGCAACAGAAAAACATTGAGCAGCAGAAGAAGCATAAAAATAGCCAGAGCAGCAGACAACTGGAGGGCCGCTTTGTATTTTGCCTTTGAACTGCGCACAGGTCAGTCACAGATTTTGAACAAAATCAAAATAGTGGGAATATTATAATGTACCAGCCTTCTCCTCACCAACACCTTTCTCAACCAAATCCGGAATCACACAACAAGGCTCATGATATCTGCAGGAATCCCAGCTCTACATCACCTGTTGCCCACAAAATGGGTGGCACATCCGCAAAAATTCAAGGGAAAACAAACACTACTAAACGTATCACATGCTCACCACAACTAGGCCTCAACAGAAATGAAAAATTCACAATGAGCAGGATGGCCTGAGGGTTCTGTGCAGTCCTTTCCTAAGCTCCAAATGATGCCTACCCTGTTACTGGCATATGTAGCTCACACCTAGGCCTGCCTCTCTTTTGTCCTGCTAGTCAGCTTGTCTCCAAACCCAGTGGGAGGGAGGAGCTGCCCCAGAACTCGTTTTGAGTGACCACAAGAGAGGGTTTGCCCATTAGCATAGCCACACCTCTGGGTGGTCACAGGGAGCTCTGACCAGGGGAAGAAAGGTGTTGCCATGTTGGATATAAGTAGAGAGGGGCAATGTGGGATAGCCTACAGAAAAAAACACAGGGAGTTCTGAAAAATTGGGTAGGTCACCCCTCGGTACCTTTAGCCTATTGACTAGTGAGTGGTCAGGGGTTTCCCCCACTCACAGGCTTGCATGGACCATAAAAGTGGCATACCCAGTATGCTTCTGAGAACACTTCTGGACCTGTGAAGAATTAAAAAAAGGACTCCCATGTTTTATGAACAACCTGAAGGAAGACTTGACCTGCTTGCCTTGGACCCACGACTGTAGAAGTGAGTCCAAGGGCCAGTTGACTGGCCTCCTGTTTGAGCTATCGGGACACATCAAGCTTCCAGAGGTATCTCTCCCTGCAACATGCCTAGTTGACCAGTTCCAACTGGACCCTCCCTGTACCCCTCTGCTGAACTCTGTTGGAGTGAATCGTAACCCCCAACTGGTGCCCCCCAAGACCTGGATTCAAGGCTGGTATTCGAATGTACTTATGATGTACACACTGCAGAAGCTGGTGCTTTTTGTCAACTTTCTGCCTGGAGAATCCACTCAGACCGGTATTGTCATCGAAGTTCAGCCAATGAGTAGCCAGCTGGCTTGGGATCACTGATAGAATATCGACAGTCAAAATATCGACTTGCCAAAATATCGAGGTAAAAATATCGAATGCCAGAATATCGACTTCCTATCTACAAACAGGTAAGTAAAAAAAATCGACTCCAAAAAATCGATAGGAAAAAATATAGACAGTCAAAATATCGATTTTTTTTAAATATCTTAAAGGTAATTTAAAACTAATATAATAATAAATATAATTAATTTAAACATACTTAAAATACTTAAATAAACTTAAAATTAATAAATAATTAATGTAACTTATTTTTTTTTTTATTTTAAAACATATATATATATATATATATATATATATATATATATATATATATATATATATATATATATATATATTTACTATTCCCACTCCAAAGAGTGCAACAGTAGGGAAAGCGTTGGATAGCGTAGGGGTAAAAATAACTATTCCCACTCCAGAGAGCGCAACAATAGGGAAAGCGTTGGATAGTGTAGGGGTAAAAATTACTATTCCCACTCCAGTGAGTGCAACAGTAGGGAAAGCGTTGGATAGCGTAGGCATAAAAACTACTATTCCTACTCCAGAGAGTGCAACAGTAGGGAAAGCGTTGGATTGTGTAGGGATAAAAATTACTATTCCCACTGATGTGAGTGCAACAGTAGGGAAAGCGTTGGATAGCGTAGGGGTAAATATTACTATTCCAACTCCAGAGGGTGCATCAGTAGGGAAAGCGCTGGATAGCGTAGGGGTAAAAATTGCTATTCCCACTCCAGTGAGTGCAACAGTAGGGAAAGTGTTAGATAGTGTAGGGGTAAAAATTACTATTCCCACTCCAGTGAGTGCAACAGTAGGGAAAGCGTTGGATAGCGTAGGGATAAAAATTACTATTCCCACTCCAGTGAGTGCAACAGTAGGGAAAGCGTTGGATAGCGTAGGGGTAAAAATTACTATTCCAACTCCAGAGAGTTTAACAGTAGGTAAAGCGTTGGATAGCGTAGGGGTAAAAATTACTATTCCCACTCCAGTGAGTGCAACAGTAGAGAAAGCATTGGATAGTGTAGGGGTAAAAATTACTTTTCCTACTCCAGAGAGTGCAACAGTAGGGAAAGCGTTGGATGCCATAGGGTTAAAAATTACTATTCCCACTCTAGTGAGTGCAATAGTAGGGAAAGTAAATACTTCATATATAAATATAAATAACATAAATATTAATACCAATTACAAAATAATTAAAATATTTTACAATTGTATAAAATATATTAATTAATCAATTAAATTACAAATACAAATTAACTAATAATAAAAATTACCTACTAATACTAATTATTTTCCAATTACCAATAAATTAATTTACAATATAAAAATAAATAAATAAAAATTAGACACAATAAATATTTAAAAAATGTAATTACTTACAATTAAATTACTTCCCTCCCAAGCTATTCCCCTATAAACACACAACCCACTACAGAAAATAATGTAATAAAAGTAACATATTTATCAATTAATCAATTACAATAAATTACAAAAATAAATTACTAAAGTTAACATATTTATCAATTAATCAATTAAAATGATTACCAATTATATTTTAATAAATTACCAATTAATAATTAGTGGACAATTAATTTTAAATAAATACCAATAAATAAAATAACATATTTAATTAATTATAATTAAATTACTTCCCACCCTATTCACCTATAAACCCACAACCCGCTACAGAAAATAAATTTCTAAAATTAACATATTTATCAAATAATCATTTAAAATTCATTTCCAATTATATTTTAATTAATTGCCAATTAATAATTAATTAACAATTAATTCTAAATAAATACCAATAAATAAAAAAACATATTTAATTAATTATTATTAAATTACTTCCCACCCTATTCCCCTATAAACCCACAACCCGCTACAGAAATATATTACACAAAAATTCAAAATTAATATTAATTTAACTTAAGTTCGACATTTTTGTTGTCTATATTCTGGTCTAGTCGATATTATGTCCATTCTATATTTTTGATTCAATATTATGTCCATTCTATTCGATATTAAAATGTTCTAGTCGATATTTTGGTAGTCTATATTCTGTCTAGTTGATATTAAGTCTATTCTATATTTTTTACTCAATATTATGTCTAGTCGATAATAAAAACTAGATATTTTGACTCTATCCCCCTGGCTTGGCCAGGTGGGAGAAGATCTTACATCCAGAAAAATATCTACGTCCAAACATAGCCTTAGATTAGGACCAATGCCAAAGAGCAACCTGTCAACATCAAGTACTTCCTAGGCAGAGACTTTGGACTCCGCCCGCTTAGAACTTTCCTGTCTTCACCGATACTGCACCAGGACCTATTCAGCTACCTGCCATTATCAAGCCCTGCTTTGATTCCAGCTATCATCTTGACCTGCCAATGACTCATCGACGACCACTTTTTCTCCATAGAAGTTTCTAAGTCCAAAGGTAAACTTTCCACTGGGAGGAATCTGGTCCCTGTACCTGACCTGCACTCCTTCATGGTTGGCCTTAACTTTGACCCGGGGAGCACCGCTAGATAACTGCACTTGACATTTTGTGCTTTTTGGTGATATTTTTTAATTCAAACTTTAAAGATTCACATAACTGGTTCTACTTGCTGGATTTCTGTTGTTTTGGTATCATTTTATTAAAATGTACACTATTCTTTAAAATTGGTATGGGATTTTTCTTGTATTGTGTTTTCATTTTATTACTGTTTAAGTGCTGCATAAAAACTTTACAAATTGCCTCTAAGTAAAGCCTGACTTCTTTGGCCAGGCTACCTGAAGGATGAGCAGAAAGTTTATTTAGAGACTTTAGTGACTCACCTTGACAAGGATTGTGACTATTATTTAAGGTGGGTTTTCACCCCCTCAAACATACTCCAATTTCTTACACCAGGGAAGTCCAGCCTATGGCAGGCAGTTCCACCACTATCTTCCTATGGATAGACAGAATTACACGAAAGCATGTGGATATGTATATGATATTTGCACAGCGCAGATTTAGCAAAAAGGCAGTGGAGCGCTGTGCTGGGAACAAGGGAGAAGTGCAGTGAGTGAGTAATAGGAGATGTAACTGGGTTGTGTGAGCACAAGTGGCCTGTTACTTTATCATGTTGTGGTGTTCTTAAACAGGTATGCATTCAGCTCCTCCCTAATTTAAAGCAGAATTTGAGTTATCCTTATGAATTGGGAGATGTTGTTCCAGCTCCTCTATGAACGAACCAGAAGACCAGTTGCCTCGTTTTTTAGGTCGAGTTTACTCGAACCTATTGTTGTCAACCCAAAAAATTCCTTTCCTAACAGGTGGATTCGGCGGATTTTGGACAGTGCACGAGAGAGTCACGTGACTCCTCTTGGACGAGCATGCCCAGCCCAGCCTTTCCACTGCCAGCAGCATTTCTTCACGGCCGCCAGGCCACATCAAAGGCTTCCCCAGCACTGCCCCACCCATCAATCACCCTCCCACTGTCACCCCCCTCCCTCTCCATATGGTGCGCTCTGCCTCAGGCCTCTTAGCCGTCCCTACACTCCCCGCCCACCCCCATCCTTCACACCCTTTGTCATTACTTCGGCCCGAGCCTGAGCCATCCCTACGCTCCCCGCCCACCCCCATCCTTCACACCCTTCGGCACCACTCCGGCGATCCTGAGCCGTCCCTACGCTATTTCACTTGTTTAAATATTCTGGCCGATTTTTTCCCTCTCAACCTGACACCTGGCTCACAACCACCAGGCTTCCTTTTAACAGAGCACTTCCCTCAAGTGTTTGTGTTTTTGGGGCTTAATTGGCACCCTACCAGCATGTTGCACACCCACCATGTAGTTGCTATTCTGCCCCCTGGGCAGATTGGCAACGAGGGGACAGTTGCACGGGTCAGCAGGGCGGCGGACTGCCATGAACTTTCCCCCTGCCCTCCCGGCCATGCAGAGTGCACCCTCGGAGCTAAACTTAGCCACTTCAAGAAAGCATGGCCTCTTAGCCAAGGGGCGAGCATGTAGGCACAGGAGGAGGCAAAGTGTGCAAACTGCAGTGCCAACAGTTCATGCGCAGCAGGGGTCGGACCTGTAGCACATGCAATATTACGCACTCACACAGGCACACCAGAGCAGGCACATTAGGGCAGCAGCAGACCCGTTAGCGCAATGCCTTTCTGTTTAAATCACCACACCCCTGCCAACACATCCATCCATGTTAAAATAAGCTTATCGCAAAACTCTGCATTCTATTTTTTCCGCCTCCCCCATCCCCCTATCTCCGCCACAGCAATGCGAGTAAAGCAGTGTGGCACGCATGTTCTTTCCTATTCCTTGGATCAGGAACCTTTTTTTTTTACATTTTGGACGTGCAGTTTCCACTGAGTGCGCAACCCGGATCATGGCTACCAGGCTTCATTTTTACCAAGCTCTTCCCTTAAGTGTTTGTGCTTTATTGGCTTGATTAGCGCAATACCGGCTTCACCAACGCCATGCCTCGCAAGGTTCTCTTTTGTTTTATGTTATATGCTTTTTTGGTTGCAATTATAAATGGGCATGTCCCACTCAGCGTGTCACCCGTCTTTTTTTAAATATTCTGGACTATTTTTTCCCTCTCAGCCTGACACCCGGCTCACAACCACCAGGCTTCCTTTTAACAGAGCACTTACCTCAAGTGTTTGTGTTTTTGGGGCTTAATTGGCACCCTACCAGCATGCTGCACACCCACCATGTAGTTGCCATTCTGCCCCTGGGCAGATTGATGCAGTACGGTTTCGGGGGGAGATGGAATCAGTAAACAGCTGTTTTCAAGTTTGTCTTTATTTTCATTTTCTGGCTTCAAAGTTAGAGGATTTCCGAGTTTTGCTTGTTTAATACATGGGTCGTGTCATCAGGCTTGGTAGCCAAGATACAGGGGGGTGAGGAAATATGACCAACTGGTAAAGTGAGTGAGTCCCCTGGGTTTACTATCTCTACGTTGGCTGCCATCCCTGGCATTCAGATTTTTTACAATACTCCTCTTATTGTGTTGCCAGTGTTTACAGCAAGCACACGCTATAGCTGCTTGAGTGCACGGTGCCTGGTAGCGTTGACGCTTAGAAATATCATCGTATTCTATCTAATCCCTTGACAGTTTGGTATGAGGATGCACATCAGAGGGCAGGCGCTGCTCCTGGGAGTCAGGTTTCACATCAGTACAATCTTCTATTTGTTTAAATATATGTTTGTACACAATAGTTTTGTAATTGATATTTTTACTGACAGCCTTCTGTGTATACACACACGTTTAGGGAGTCCTTTACAATCAGCAGTAGCAGTGCTGCATCTCCTCTCACACACAGACCAAGTGGTACAATGCTAAAAGCAGAGAAAGTTGACCATCGCACACAAAACACATTCAGGACAAGCAGCTGTAATGTAAGCTTCTTTCACACCCAGGAGGTACACTGAGCTGAGGAGTAAATTGCGAAACTTTGCACATATCCATCTTTCCTAAGCTTACTAAAACTCTTTATAAAGATTACAGACTTCACAAAACTGGTGTTGTGCTAAATGAAATATCGAAAAAATGTCTAAAGGTTAATTTCTACTGCAGAAGAATTATTTCCTTGTTTTAAGTGCCGCAGACCTGGTTTCTAAACCCAAACAATTCTTGAAAACAACTGATGGAGCAACCGGCAGCTCTGTTGTGTAAACACAACTATTGTTGCGTGAAGGGGCCAGTCCCCTCTGAACATTAGGCACCACCACATCCACCACCACCGCATCCACCACCACCGCGACCACCATGTCCACCACCACATCCACCTCCACCAACACCACCACGTCCCACCACCACCACGTCCACAATCACCACCTCCACCACATCCACCACCACTACATCCACCACCACCATGTCCACCACCACCACATCCACCACCACAACGTCCACCACATCCACCACCACCACGTCCACCACCACCATGTCAATGGCCATCACCACTGTGTCCACCACCACATCCACTACCACCATGTCCATCACCACCACGTCCACCACCATCACCTCCACCACCACGTCCACCTCCACCACGTCCACCACCACCACCACGTCCACCACCACCGCATCCACCACCACCGTGTCCACCACCAACACCACCACATCCACCACCACCACCACCACGTCCACCACCACCAAGTCCACAATCACCACCTACACCATCCCCACCACCACCACCACCACATTCACCACCACCACGTCCACCACCACCACATCCACCACCACTACATCCACCACCACCATTTCCACCACCACCACGTCCACCACCACCACATCCACCACCACCACGTTCACCACCACCACGTCCATCACCACCACGTCCACCACCACCACACCTCCACCACTACCACATCCACCACCCACCACCACCATGTCCACCACCACTACCACCACCACCACAACCATCACCACATCCACCAACACGTCCATGACCACCACGTCCACATCCACCACCACTACGTCCACCAACACCATGTCCACCACCACATCCACCACCACCACACCCACCTCCACCACGTCCACCTCCACCACCACCACGTCCACCACCACCACACCCACCACCATCACCACATCCACCACCACCACATCCACCACCACCATGTCCACCACCATGTCCACCACCACGTCCACCACAAAGCCACCTCACTCTATCTATCTATCGCCCTCACTCTATCTATTTAACACCCTCACTCTATCTATCTGTCGCCCTCACTAGCTATTGCCCTCACTCTATCTATCCATCTATCGCCCTCACTCTAGCTATCTATCGCTCTCACTCTATCTATCTATCGCCCTCACACGATATATCTATCGCCCCTCAATCTATCTATCGCCCTCACTCCATCGCCCTCACTCGCTCTATCTATGTATCGCCCTCACTCTATCGCACTCTATCTATCGCCATCTGTCTATCTATTGATCACCCTCGCTCTATCTCTCTATCACCCCCCCTCTATCTATGTATCGCCCTCCCTCTATCTATCGCCCTCCCCCCCTCTATCTATCTATCACCCTCACTCTATCTATCGCACTCACTCTATCGCATCAGCACAGCATCACTCGTCGCCACCACAACATCACTCAGCGCCACTACAGCATCAATCTGTGCAAGCATTCAACAACAACTGGTTCAAATATGTTCTCTCAATGTTTCAAGCTTTATTACAAAGGTCACAAAAAGATGTTAATATTTCACTTCTGTTCTTGGATTTTCGTCACAATAAAATACACTTAACATAATCTTCACAAAAGTTATTTACAAAAGTTTAAGCTATTGCCATTATAAATTACAATAGCTTTTATTTAAGTATTAATAATTTAAAAAAAATAAAGGCATTATTATTTGTAATATCAATACATTTAAGTCATGTAAATACAACACATGTTGCATTACAAATGCTATAGGTGTCACATTTGCGAAACTTTAAACTATTGGCATTGTAAATGACAAAGCGATTATTTTCGCTATATTCAAAACCAACACATAAATAAGAAATGTGTCATTTACAATACCAATAGCTCAAACTTTCCTAATGCGAGACCTATTGCATTGCAAATGCTTGTTTCTTTTTGCACTACTTTTCCTTCATCCCATGGTATTCTGTCTGCAGCTGTGCTGAGAGCCACTGGGCCTGGAAATCTTGTTTGGCCACTACTGTGCCAGGGTTTGCCTGAATAACACCAATAATTTCAAGTATGTTATAATGTTTTATAACTGTTGCCCGAAAAGGGTTTAATGGCACTAAAACATTCTGTCGTACTTGCTTACTTCTTATTGGGTCTTTTAAACACAGTGTTTTTTAAAGCATTTTTGAAGGTGAAATGACGTTATCCCTACAAGATACCAGAAATTGTTGCCTCCATAACGAATCAGTTTTTAGCAAGGTATTCTTAAGTTATTGACCGTTGCTGACCAACGAGAGCAAGCCAAACTATTCCTCAGCTCTCTATTTCGAGATACAAAAGGCTTGTTTTCTCAGTTGCCTGATAAACCAAGCATAGAGCCATAAACTACATTGTTTAGTCCACTGGGAGAGAATGAAGGGCCTCATTTGTGAGACTTCTTGCACCTATCAGGCAGCACTAAGCCACTTTTTTTGGCTTAATGCTGCCTGATACATATCAGTCCCTTTAATGCAGTGTTCTGTGTTAAAGGGGCCTTTTGACACTGCCCCAGATATACGAGAAATTGAAAATTTGAGGCAGTGCCAAGAGCTTTTGCCTCCCCAGGGTAGGCGTACGGGCGGCGCAATGAGGAAAAATATCTTTATTTCTCCTCGTTTTTCCTTTTTATATGTGTGCTGCATTCTACAGCACACATAGAAAGAGGAACAAGCCTCTTGTTATTATTTTTGTACAGAAATGTTTCCCTTCCTGTACAAAAATGATCACACCTGCAACATGGGCACCCTTGCACCATGGTGCAAAGGTGCCTGCGTTGGCGCTTGGCAGCCAACTGTGCGCCAGCGCAGTGAAAAGGACAGGAATGCAACATATCTTATAGATACTGCGCATTCCTGCCCTTTTCTTTTGTCGTAGGGAAGGCCTGCTGTGCGGCCCTAAGGCAAAACCTCATAAAAAAAGGCCTGAAGTGTCTTCCGGTAGAACGAGACATTCAGCTGTTTTGGCATCATGAAAATGAGTTGCAGAGCCAAATTTAGGATTATTTACAACCTCTTAATCTCTATCTTGTTTACTCCAGAATAGAGATTAAATAATAGCCCGTACTGCCAACTTCCTCCCTTCCACGGGAGGAAAAGGGGGATTTTTTGTCTTCTGCCCAAGATTAAACAGACAAGTGGAGATTAAGTTATTTATTTGATTTTGAAGTTAAAATATATTGTCCTGGTAAATCTCCAGGTCTTTGTTCACTACGTTTGAATTGGAGTAGGGCCCAAATTTGAGGGCCACCATGTGTCTGGCCAAGTCTGTTTCTCTGGTCCCAAGTCCATCACCTCCATCTTGTCTGTGTTGAGTTTGTGTCCTCATCAATTTGGCTGTCTTCTGCATGCACAATTTGGAAAGTAGCACAATTCTGGCCTAGTCAAATAACCAGCTGGGTAGCATCATCATACATTATAAGGTGAATCCAAAGGAATTTATGAGTTTGCCAGCAGAGTTACATAAATATTAAAACGTGTAGGGAACAAAGATGAGCTCTGTGACACTCCAGATTTATTTTGAAATTCTTCAAACAGTGCATGTCCATTTTTTACTTTCTAGTGATGATTCAAAAGATAGGAAGCTATGCATTGCAGAGCAAGGTCCCCACTGCCAATCTCCCTCAATCTAGTTAATAGAATGTTGTGATAGATGTGTCGAAGGCTGCATATAGGCTCAGAAAATTCAAAGTGGCAGAGCCCCCACACCCAAAGACCAAATCAGTTCCTCCTCTATGTCACCCAGCACAAATTATTTGCTGTATTTGGGTCGAATTCCTAATTGTGAAAGCCCAATACCAACTGGGAGACTATAAAAATTAATCACACTTTAACTTACAATCTTCTTTCAAGAATGTTCACCAGGGCCAGCAATAATTAGACAGGGCAAACATTTGCTAGCATTTCTGGGTCTTCCGTGTGGCTTTTCATGATGGGTATTACTTTGGTGAATTTCCAACTCTGAAGTAGAAATGCTGTCCTTATATTACACACCGAAGCAAGGGCAGAAATCAATTTATACAAAACCATCTAAAGAGTTTTTGCAGTACAAGGCTCCAAAGGAGAGCTAGATTTACCAGATGATAATAGCTCTCTGGCACATTCAGTTGAAAGCTCGCCAAACTCCTCAAACAACACAGGGTTAGGTCAAATGCTTATTCCTACTTGTTTGTGCCCAGCCAATTTCTTAACTGATGGCTTAATTACACATTCTGCTCATCCTATTCATTTTTTCGTAAGAGGATTACTCCTTTCAAGGGATCCAAAAAATCCAAGGATAGACAGGTAGGGCCTATAAGTGAGAGAACAAATCTAAATATTTCCTTGGACAGATTTTCAGCCCTTTAAACCTGGGAGAAGAAAAATGTTTTATTTGGCTGATGTATCCTGTTTTCTATACAGTTTAGGATACACTGCATACTTCTCTCTGTTCATACCAGCATCATTCTTTCACAATTTTCTTTCCAACTTTTTGCACACTTTCTCCAAAGTGCCAACTCGAGTTTGTTGACGTTTAGGATGTTCACCAGGGGCTATTAAGTCTAAGGTGGAACCAATCCAACTTTTACCAACAGGATCCATATCTTCCATTTTGCCTCCTACCAAAGTGAAAGCAGACTGTCTTCTCTTAAGCCTTGGGTAAAGTATTTTGCTTGACTTTGTGCCAATCTTTGGTTTGAGAGAAGCACCTTCCATAGATTGGGCTTGATGAATCAATTTCTAAAGAAACTAAATACCAATTGAATCATTCGACCAGTAACAATGTGTTATCCTGAATATTCTTGTGTGATGATAAAATCCAGTCCAAGGCATGTCTCTTCTCATACGTACCACAATGAACCAGTTGGCCCAATCTGAAGGCATCACCATTTTCCTAAGGGGATCTTTCTTCCTCCTGCAATGGGCAGTGCCCATAGGTTAAATTGCCCTGTTACCAGTAAGTACAAATGTTCTATGGCATGATTAAATATGAACTCAAGAAACGCCTCCCTGAAGTAGGGAGGATAATAAAGTAATAATGCATTACAGGCGTAGCAGATTTAAATCACCACTCTAATCCCCAGAATGTTGGTTGCCCCAAACTCCTCCCATGATATAGTGCAAACCTTAAGCCCCTTTATAAACATTACCATGACTCATTCGCCACTTCCAGTGGTTCTATCCGCCCTATTAATTTTGAATCCAAGTGGGATGGTTAAAACCACATCAGATTTTGGAGCATCTTGAAGGCAATTTTCCGAAACAGTCAAAAATCTAATCCATAATCACTAATCGCATTATAAACCTCTAGACAGTGCTTGGGTAGTGAAGGATCTTACACTCATTAGGACACAGTTAAAATAGGATCCCTGTATCCCTTTCCCAGTGCCAGGGTTCAGAGCAATCAACTCTTGTTTAGTGTAGGAAATCTGGACCTGGTCTGGGTGTAAACGGGCAGCCTTGCTAGCATTGGACACTGAGTGAGCTTGCCTCTCACACCTCAACTGCTTGCCCGCTGTGTACGGACACGATCCCATGACTTTTGTAACATTGCGCACTTACACATGCCTTGACTGTATAGCAAAGAATAGAGCCCTAACTCAAGAAAGTGCAAAGTAGCAACAAATACCCCTTTCCAAAAAATGTTAAAAAACATAAGGGCTTACTTAGAAGCCCCTTGTAACACCAGTGCACCACTTTTAAAATGGAAAAAGAGACTTACCAGCGGTGCAAGGGTTTGGTAAATAAGCCCCATATTCTATAATAACATAAAATGTAAAAAACGGCAAATTCAGCAATTAAATTAGCGTTTGTAGCCAACAACCAACAGAGTAAAATGATTCAGAATGTCCTGCGTAGCCGTGCTCCTATCCTCTTTTCATATTTTAAAATGGAGCCGTTACACATGTTCTGTCTCTATACCAGAGACTAGAGAGTTCATTTGACCACTGGGTAAATTCAAGAACAAGCGGTCTTCAAAGTGCCAATACTCCATCTCAAAGTAGTTAAACACGTTGAAAGACCCTAAATAAACACACTTTGAAAAAAAAATCATGAATTTCTAGGGCAAATGCATATATGAAATGAGCCTTCATGACCCACTTAGTAAAATAATTCAGAATGTGCTGCACTCTGCTCTCCTGTTCTCTTTTTATATTATAAAATGGAGTCTTGTATATAATCTGACTTCCAGAGACTAGAGCACTAACTCAACCTTCTGTGTAATCTCAAGAGCGAGCAGTCTAGAAGTGCCAACATATATTCCCTCCCAATACCTTTAAAAATACTAAAAGACCCTGCCCTAGTATCCTTTATAGCCTGCCTTATTAGTGATTTATATGTATTAAAAAGGAAGGTATAGGCCTGACAAAAGGTTTATTTTGCCATGTCGAAATAGCAGTTAAAAATTGCACTACAGGCTGCAGTGGCTGGCCTGAGATGTGTTTTAAAAGGCAACTTTAGTAGGTGGCACAATGAGTGCTGCATGCTCACTAGTAGCACTTTCTTTACAGAACCTCGAAATACTACACATGCTAGTGACCTAGAGGTAGATTGAGTGCACCAATCAGGTGTAAGCCAATTGGACTATGATTTAAGGAGAGAGCACAATCACTTTACCACTGGTTAACAGGAACGAAGTGCACAGACCCAATGCCAACAAAAATGGGTTCAGCCAAGAAGAGAAATATCTGGGGGAGATCCTGTATAAAGGGCCAGGTCCAACACTTAGCATATGACTATGTGCCTCTGTTATGTCAAGGATATACAAAATGTCACCAGGAAAGTCCAGCATTGCTAAGGAATGGCCTCTATTATGTGAGGGATAGCAAGAATAGGCCTGGTTGAGGATGGACCCTCGAGTACAAACGTGCACGCTCTCATATCTTTTTACATACTCATTTATTTATTTATTTATTTATATTGAAAGTTTTATATAGCGCGGACAAGATCCTTGCAGATATCAGAGCGCTTTACACAGAGAAGTACGTGAGCATGGTTAAAACAGATACATCAATAGGTCAAATGATACAAGTAGGTGGCAGCTAAGCCCAAATAGGTGGCTACAAGGCCACACATGTGAGTAATAGAGCAGTTAATACAAAATTAAAAGGGTCAAACAAGTAGTATAGATCGGTGCAGAGTACTAACAGATAGTAGTTCAGGTGTATTTAGCCATGAGGATAGCTTTTACTTCATTTTTAAAGAGTGTGGTGGAAGAGATAAGTCTTGTTTCGGGCGGGAGAGAGTTCCAAATCCTGGGCGCCATTCCCGAGAAGGAGCGCTTATATGTTTTTTCCTTCCGGAATCTTCGAGGTTTCAACAGAAGCTTGTTTGAGCCTCTGGTATTTCTAGTTCCTCCAGAGATTGTCAGTTTCTGATCGAGGTATCTGGGTGAGTTTAGATGTACCGCCTTGTGTGTCAGGCAGGCGATTTTCAGATGTATTCTAGCTTCAAATGGCAGCCAGTTCAGGGATCTCAAGTCCCGGGTAATATGGGAGTATTTTTTTGACCCAGTGATGAGTCTCGCTGCAGCGTTTAGAGAAGCTCTTAGGGGTGCGGTTGTAGTTAGGGGGAGTCCACAGAGGGCGATGCTGCCGTATTCAATTCGAGGGATGGCTAGTGCTTGTACTGCGGTTTGGAAGTCCTTGGCTGGGAGGAAGGGTTTAAGTTTCCTCAGAGTGTTGATCTGGAAGTTTGCTCCCTTTGTTGCCTTGCTGATATGTTGCTGCATGTTCAAATTGGTGTCGAGTGTTATGCCTAGGGATTTTGCTGAGTCCACGATGGTGGGTTGGACATTGAGTGCAGTTAGGTCTTTAAGCCAAATTTGAGTGGTGGAGGCCTTCGCTGGAGGTGAGATCAGAAGGAATTCTGTTTTCAGGGCATTGAGTTTGAGATGATTATCGGCCAGCCAGGATTGGGTGCATCTGATCGTTGATTTCAGGAGCAAGATGTCCTTGGGGGACTGTATTTTGAGATAGAGTTGGGTGTCATCTGCGTACATGTGAAAGTGTACATTGGATGCTTGTAACAGGGTGGTGAGAGGTTCCATGACTAGGTTGAATAGAGTTGGGGATAGCGAGGATCCTTGGGGGACACCTAGCGTTACGGGTATTGGCGATGACATCCTGTTGTTGCTCTTGAATTTCTGCGACCTGTTGTGAAGAAAGGAGGTGAACCACTTGAGAACAGTTCCAGATAAGCCCATTCTTGTGTTTAGGAGCTCTAGTAGATTCTCATGTTTAACAGTATCAAATGCTGAGGAGAGATCAAGGAGGATGAGGAGGCAGGTGTCGTTCCGGTCTAGCATTTGAAGTGCGTCATCAATTATGTGAGTCATAGCCGTTTCTGTACTGTGCCCTGCTCGGAAGCCTGATTGATGCGGGTTGAGAAGATCAAATTGATCAATGTGTTTGGCCAATTGTAGTTGTGCACATTTTTCCACCAGTTTGGCGAGGGTGGGAATGTTGGTAATGGGACGGTAGTTGTTGAGATCAGAGGGGTCGGCTGTAGGTTTCTTTAGGAGAGGTGTGACCTGACCAACTTTTAGTGAGTCAGGTATGCTTCCCTGTTGGAGAGAGCTGTTGATAATTTTAGTCCAGAGAGGGATAAGCAAGGGGGTAAAGTCTTTTACTGCTGCAGCAGGAAGGGGGTCCGTGAGGTGATTGGATGGTTTCAGGGTGCTGAGCAGTTTGCCAATTTCTTCTTCTGAGTATGTGCCAAAGGTTGACCATGAGGCATTGTTTTTTGGTTCAGTGGCTGCTAGGCACTGTGGTTTGGAGTAGAGGCTTGCGTCGATAAGGAGGTCGCTCTTTATGTTGTCAGTTTTTTGGGAAAAGAAAGCAGCGAAGTCTTCGCAGGAAGGCGCCTCACGCGCAGTGATGAGTGGTTGGGGTTGATCCTTGGATTGTGATCTGATTAGCTCAAACAGTTTTCTCGGACGATTTTTTGCTTGGTCGAGCTGGAGGCTGAAGAAGTCTGATTTTTAGCGTTTTATTTTCCTGAAGTAGGCGTTTCTCTTTTCCTTTAGGTCTTTTAGGTGCATTGCCGATGGAGCTGATCTCCAGGTACGCTCTGCCATTCGCATGTCTCGTCTATCTTCATTGAGTCTCCCGTCGTACCATGGTTTAGAGATTTTAGTAGAGGTTCTTTTTAGCTGCAAAGGTGCAGCCTCATTAATTATGGAGGTCATAGCGTTGAGATACTGGTCAGTCAGTGGTTGAACGTTCGAATCGCCTGCCGGTGGCAGTAGGAGATTGCACCTGTTAGGGGGCAGAGAGTCTGGGTTGAGTTTTTTCATGTCTCTTTTCCAGACTTTTGGCTTGGATACTTGAGCCGGGTTAACTTTAACTTTTTCATTGATGAAGAATGTGACAGTATGATGATCTGACCAGTCACAGGGTTGGATGGAGTCGAGTTGGATCGATTCCTCTTTGGAGATGACCAGGTCGAGGATAGAGCCTTTCTCGTGGGTCGGGCTGTTACATATTTGGGTGAGGTTGAGGGCATCGAGGAAGTTTTTCATATTCATATTCTCACAAGCATACATGTAAACATGCACATACACATGCATGCAGTTTATTACCCCCCACTGGGTCTTGACTTGCCTGTAAGGTGTTACCCAGAAACCTGCTCCTCCTCTGGGATACTGAGTCCGGTAAGAGCAGGATTTGTGTATCAGCAGAGACAGTTGTGTTTGACAGTTTCCACGTGTCCTGCTCATCTGCCTCTGTTAACCACCAGAAGAGAGAGGAATGGTGGAGTTCTTGGCAGGAGCGTGCACTGTCCTCGGTCAGCCAAGTGAGGAGCAGTGTAAGCATGCAATGAGAGCTGTACCTCAGATGTCTTCCTAGATATCCAGCGAACATGAGAAAAACATTGGAAATCATTATTAAAGTTGACGACTTGTAAAGATTTCTCATCCTATGTAGAAAAATACCCACAATTAACAGCTAGAAAGATATAAGACTCCACCACCACAAGCTAGTGTGCCAGCCACTACCCTGTAAAGACGTAATAGTCTATCTTATCCAAGTGATATGTTGAATGCCAGGAATGAGACAGGAATGCCTGTGTATTTTATGGATTGGATTTGTCATTTGTCTGAAGCTTTAAGATCTGTTTAATCTGAGAGCTGGTCTGCAGTAAGAGATCCCAGCCTGCACAATCTGTGTAACCTGCTCGTTAGCTTTGCAATATGATTCCTGTTACTGAGCAATATGTGCAATTTTAAGGGACCACTCGGTTGGCCAAATCAGAACCGCTACTTCTTTGTAAACTGATGGATAATTCTGATCTTTGTGACCTGAAGGATAATTCGCCTGTCTTAAGTCAGAATTTGTAGTATCTCAGTAAAGTGCCTTAATATTGATGAGGTTCAAGTGCACTATATAAATAATAAAGTAAACTATTGTGTAAGGTGCCTTTCTTTTGGAAGACCTCTGAAATCTTAGGGATGCCATGCTGGCGAAAACATGATCCTGTAAGATCTCTTTAAATTCAGGGTTAGGAAGTGGCCAAGATAACAAACGTTACTCCTGAGCTCTGTTCCCGGCCTTTCCCCCAAGGGCACTGCTGCCCCGCCTGGTGCTTAAAGGTGATCAAGCCCGCACCACAGAGCAAAGCGAATGGAGGCACCACTCACAACACAACAAACCGCTCTTTAGCCAAGCGTACTGGTCCTCTGTGTCACATAAGATGTACACCAGACTGAACTATTACCTGGGCACATCCCTTCTCACAACAAAGGTAGATCTAGTCGACATTTAAGTTATATCCCTCTCAGACCATTTTCATGTATTCCTACACTCTGAGATACCAATGCTCCCCCAACAGAAACATTGGCGATTCAAAGATAATCTCCTTAAAAGGCAAGAAGTGGTAGAGTCCATACGCAACTCTATCACCAATTACCTGACAGAGAACCGGGGTTCAGTCTGCCAAGTGGCCACACTCTGGGATGCTCTTAAGGTGGTCGCGAGAGGGGAAACTTATAGCTACTGTGGTTAAAATTGATGCAGAAAGGATGGTGAAGCACTGGGAGTTTGAGTGGAGGGTGAGTGACCGCGAAAACCAACACAAACACTCCGGCTCCCTTAAAGTTTTGTGCCAACTCTCAACAGCCAGACAGCAGCTGAAAGCAATAGACTGGGAGTCTATAGAATATGGTCTACTTCACACAGAACATAGATATTGAACTGAGGGGGAACAAGGCAGGCACAATACTGGCATGCAAACTCAGGGTAAACAGTACAGGGACAACATAGCATCCATCACTACCCCTACAGGAGACACTGCATGCATCATGGAAGGGATAGCGAGGCATTTCAACTTTAGTACTCTACATTATACACTCCAGATTTGTCACTCACTGGTGCAACCCAGTGCTATCTAGATTCAATCTTTTTCCCGCATTATACACTGCAACAATCAAGAAAAAGATATAACAGTGCAGTAAGTCATAACAAGCTATCTCACTTATGAATCAGAAAAGCAGCTGGGCCCGATGGACTTACCTCGCTCTTCTATAAGACTTTCTGCCCACACTTGGGCCCATACTGACAGAGCTCCCTAACTCTGTCACTGACACTGAAGCACTTACTCCCTCGATGCAAGCAACAGTAATTAGTGTCATACTCAAACCAGGTAAAGACCCAAGGCCTGCACACCCTACCATCCCACCTCTCTCCTAAACGTGTTTGCATAGATCTTTACAAGCATACTAGCTCAACGCTTAGCTCCTTATATGCAAGATCTAGTGGGCATGAACCAAACAGAATTAATTCCGGAGAAGTAATGCCGTGATAAAACAAAACACATACTTCACATTATGGACAAAATCGTACAAGCTCGAATCCCATTCTTCTTACTATCTTTAGATGCAGAGAAGGCATTTGATAGAGTTCAATGGCCCTACATCTGAGTAGTCCTTGATAAGAGTGGAGTGCAACCCAAATTCTAGAACTGGGTATTTAGCTGGTACCAGAAACCTGCAGCGAGGATACGAGTGAATAGCACAACCTCTGGCCCTATCCTCATGCAGTGCGGAACACGTCAGGGATACCCCTTGTCTCCTCCCCTGTTTGCTCTATATACGGAAGCCCTGGCCTAGGTATTTCGCAGGAACCTCCACACTATGGGAATGATGTTTGGCAGGATAGAACATAAAATTGCACTTTATAGGGGCAATGTGCTTTTCACACTGACAATTCCATTGGACACCTTTCCAACCCTGCTCTGAAAGCTAGAGGAATTTGGCTCACACATGCAGAAAGTGTAGATTCTGGCCCTGGAGTCCCTAGGGACTAGCAAACCATCATCCAAGCACAATCCCCTTTCTCTGGGGCACAACACCATATCACATACCTAGGGGTTAAACTATGCACAACGGTAGAAGGCACAGCTGAACGGAACTATACCTAAATACTCTGCAAAGCCCATAATTGCCTGAAGAGTTGGCTGATCTTGTAGCTGGGTCGTAATGCAGCTGTAAAGATGACCCTACGCCCACAAATACTATATATCACACACACCTTCCCTCTAAGACCACCTTGGGCATGCTTCCAGCCTTACAATGCCTGAAAGAGAATTTTGTAAGGAAGAGGAAAAAGTCCCACAGACTAAACAAAGCAATGTGCCCCTTATGAGGGGGGAGGTTAGGAGTATGCTGGCATAGGCCCTACTATACAACTCTCCAACTTCAGTACTTTGTAGAATGGCACCGTACATCTTTTGAAAAACCTTGCGGCTTCATGGGCCAATTGGTCGCAGGCCTCCATATGTGGAAATGCCCTGGGCTACCAAAGAAACATAGCTATCTGGCCAGGAAGGCTACATTAACTTCCTGGGACAGCATTGTGCTTCCGCTATGTCTGACATCATCACCATCCCTAGATAATAATAATAATAATAATGATAATAGGCAACTCTGAGTTCCCACAAGCTAGAGACAATGAGAACTTGACAGCCTGGCAAAATGCAAACTGTAAATGTATAGAAGAAGACTTCTATGACCACGAGGAGTTACAGTCCTTGGGGCAACTAAGGCGGGACTATGGCCTACTAGAAAAAAACACATGATGTATGCATAAATCTGCCACTGGGTGTCTCAACTCAAAGTACGAAACTTTGAATCATGCCCGTTGACAAAATTTGACAAATTACCAAATCTAATGATAAATGCATGGTCTCAGACATATATAAGATGCTCCAGAAAACTCTTCCCCCAATGCGCTCAACATTGCAAAAATTCTGGTAAGACGTGCACTTACAGATAAGGATTGGAAGGAGATAGTCCACTGTACACACACCACAGTAATCTCCAACACTGGTAGGGATGCCATGACAAAAATCACATATTACTGGTACTATACACATGCCTACTTATGTACCTGGGCTATTGGGCTCCGAACAGGATTTCTGAGTGTGGAAGGGGATGTGGCTTAATGGAAAACCTTGTTCATCTCCTCTGGCACTGCCCCAAACAGCAGAGCTACTGAACAGCAGTCTACGTAGCATTAATGACATATTCCACACAGACATACCAAATCTTCCAGCCTACAGTATTCTGGCCCTACCCAATATGTCAACATTTCTCTTACGTACAGACCGCAGGAAGGACATGGCTCTAGCTGCAGCAAACCAGGCCATCCTAGCCCTGTGGGGCAAAGATACTGCTCCGGAATATAATGCATGGCTCCACCGCCTTTGATATATACTGGGGATGGAAAGAATACAGCACTGCAAACGGTTACGGAAATTATCTTTGAGAAAACCGGGGGCCTATGTATCACTTTCCTTAAGCAAGAATACCGGGAACAAGCATGCCCCATGTACTTACAAGTACTTAGCTTCACAGACGTAGACTCCCCTGCTGAATGACATGGACAACCCTTTATCATGAGAAATGACTTAGGAAAGACACACACCATGCATCAATACGATATTTAATCTCGCAGGTTAGATGATCATTCTGTCTGCGACAGGACGGTGGTGTGCGGGTATTCACTTGGGGAGGAGAGGGAGTGTTCCCAGGCAATGGAGGGCTTTGTTCTTCTGACACAACCACCGACCTTCATATGTAGGTGGTATTAGTTTGTAAACGAATAAACAGATTTAAACCTAAGTTCAAAGATAGCATACTGTCTTTGGTCTCAACCTTTATGTTCTGCATGGCCAATGGGATTGTGTTTCTGTTAGGTGACCAGCTATAAAACCAATATATTGTGTGATTGAAGGGAAAGCACTACACTCAGTGACTCGAGCCTGTAATATCTCTGTAACGTGGGTCAGATAGTGTCAGGCTAACAGTTCCAGGAATGTCTGGACTTTGATGCGGATCATTCCCACCCACCTTGTACTCTGAGGAGGCTAAGAAGCCACTCCCAAGAACACAGGAGAAATGGGGATATGGAAAGATTCTCTTGGACCCAGTATGGATTCATTTCATGTGCTTGAGTCCTGAAGAAAGCAAACAAATAAAATGTACTTCATAGTCTTTTGAACTAATCAATCTTAAACACTGTGTAGGCTATATCTTTTAGAGTTGGGATACACTCTGTGGCTACGTGTGCTTAGGAACACAAATGATTCACCTGCAATATACAATAGGAAATGTTAGTATAAGGTCTAATTCTTCTGTGGTTTGATGTTGTATGCATGCAGATCATAACTCCTCAATTCCCTGGAATAATATTAATTGTAGTATGCAACACCAAATCAGCAATGTGGTTCAAAGTCTTTTGAAGACTTTGCAACCAACAAACCTAACTTTGGTTTAATAGAATCAATAAGGAAACATTTACGCCTTTGTATACATTTCCAAGTCTATACAAGCACAGATGGTGGCACTCCTGCAACAATAAGTCAGTGGAAAAAATTCAGCTGATAAAGCAAACAGAATTTTGTAAAGGGCATGGTAGCATAATTCGGTCTTCAAATTGAGAAATACACAAGCAGACTTAAAATGTCCATTGAAAGCAGGAATTTTGAGACTAAGGGGCATATTTACAAGCCCTATTGCCACCGGAGTAGCGCCATTTTCCATATTAACTAGGTGGCACCAAGCCACTTAGTGTGGCTTAACACCACCTTGTAAATATACCCTTTGCGCTGCAGGCCTCTGCGACAAAGGGGTGTGAAATGGATGTTGCTGTTGGCGTTCCACCACAACACCCATTGCTTTTTTACGCTGCCTCAGTTTTATAAGACTGAGGTAGCTCCAAAAATAACGCCATGGAATACCAGGTGTTAGAATGGTGATACAAAGAGAAATATTAATTTCTCTCCGTTTTTTGCTCTTTCCATGTGTAGGAAGAGCAAATGTGCAGGAAGGTGTCCCTTCCTGCACATAATCATCCCTGCTGTGCAGGTATCCTTGCAACATGGAGGCAAGGTGCCTGTGTTGACGCTAGACAGCCTTTTTGCACCAGTGCTACAGGAAACACAGGGGTGTACCATATTCTTGTGAATATGGCGCAGTCCTGCATTTAAAAATGTTGGAGTGCGGTGCTGCCAAATGTTGTGTTGTGTTTTGTAAATATACCCCTTAGCGCCTTGATAGTATTTGGGTTCAAAGATCGCTGTCACACTCTAGTTCATGTTTGTTCTCATTTGGGATGTGATTCTATGTCAATGCCATCTCAGTTTAGGAGAAATACCCCAGACACACCATTTTGGCCTCCATCTTGTAAGACTAGAACATTTCTTAAATCTGCATTCAATACCAAATATATGTAGCCAGTATTCAAAATATAAATGTAATGAATCGCTATGTGTAAGGCACAATTATTGTACATAATGTCTATATCCATTTACCTAGATTGGTACCCATGATGAATCCTTTCCTACTCGGACCAAGAGTATTGCATACTATGTTGATGTGCCTGACAGATACTTCAATTCAGATGAATGAGCCTTTAAGATTCTATAACCTAATGTATATATCTTCTGAGGTATCCTGAGATTGAAGGCTTTGTGAAACTTAAAGGAGAGCTCTACTGTCATATTCTCCGGTATTTAAGATTTGTTTAACAATGGAACTGGCTCCTGGTCCATAATGCATCTACAACATGAACAATAGTGGTTTCCTTTAAGGCCTGTGCCTGTATTATCTGTATCTCTTTTCTGTCAGATGCATAAACATATATTTTTAACCTTGGGGTTCACTTTGTTCTCTGAAGCTCAACTCCGGAAGATCTGTGTACCATAGGGTAGTTTCACTGATTTCAGCCTGAGCCTGTGCAATTTCTAAAAACTGGGACGCTGCTAGGAGACAAGAGATTTTTGAATGAGCATTTAAACTCTGTAGGATACCATTACTGTTTGTAGACTGTGCCATTATTAAAGTCTTTGTAACCAGATGGACTGATATGCTGTTGTGTTCACCCCAATATTATTGGAGTCACACCTAGTAGATCCCATTAACCTCAAAAAGATATGTACCCATTTGGGAAAATGATTTTCAGATAGGTGTCTCTCTCATATCCTTTCTGGGAGTTATGCTCTGGTGAACAGTGAAGAATTGGGTGGCAGGCAAACCTATGATCTTTTATTTGCAGAGGATGACAAAACATATCCCCAACCTTGTACTCCTACATCAGTATCCTCTCAGAATGTGTAGTATTGTACAGTTATATGATGATTTATTATGCGGTATTTGTCTCCAAATCATCAGAATATCATAATGATAACAGTAATTGTCAACAACTCAAGAGATAATATGCAAATCAGGGCGAATGTTATATCACCCTCAATCATATTTCACCTCTCAGCCCTAACTTTTTAGTTTGTTTCTTGCTTATTGCATCTAAAGGTTGTAAGCCATCTAACAATTATGGCTGTATAGGTCTAGAAAGCTTTAATTATTTCCCTGGGAAGTAACCTCCGACTGATGAAGGCTACAGGCAAGTCTCGGCCCTCTTCATTCACCTGAGCTAGAACAGCCCCCACGCCATGCTCTGAAGCGTCCGTCTGGACAATAAATTCTTTCGAAAAGTCGGGTGCCTGGAGTATAGGTGCTGTGCACATTGCAGTTTTCAGGGTGTCAAAGGCCGTTTGACAGGCATCAGTCCAGATCACGTTTCGTGGCTGCTTCCTGGAAGTCAGCGAAGTCAAGGGGTGCACAATGTTACCGTAATCCTTGACAAACCTCCTGTAATAACCCGTGAGTCCTAAGAAGGCTCTCACCTGAGTTTGGGTTTTGGGCGGCGCCCAAGCCAGGATGGTATCAATCTTGGGTTGCAGGGGGGCAACCTTGCCGCTCCCTACTTGGTGCCCCAAGTACACCACCGAGCCATGCCCAATCTGGCACTTACTGGCTTTGATTGTGAGGCCTGCTCCGCGCAGGGCCAACAACACTTCCTGGAGGTGGCGCAAGTGTTCCTCCCAGCTGGCGCTGAACACTGCGATGTCGTCCAGGTAGGCGGCACTGAAATCCTCCAGTCCAGCCAAGACCTGGTTGACCAACCTCTGGAAGGTGGCAGGGGCATTCTTCATCCCAAAGGGCATCACCCGGAACTGGTATAGCCCATCTGGTGTGGAGAATGCGGACCTCTCCTTTGCCCTATCAGTCAAGGCGATCTGCCAGTACCCAGACGTTAGATCAAACGTACTGAGGTACCGGGCAGCCCCCAACTGATCGATGAGCTCATCAGCTCTGGGGATGGGGTGCGCGTCAGTCTTCGTGACCGAATTGAGTCCTCGGTAATCCACGCAGAACCGGAGTTCTGGTGAAGCACCAGGTGCTGCAGCCTTCGGGACCAAGACCACTGGGCTGGCCCAAGGACTGCTAGAGGACTCAATCACCCCTAACGCAAACATTTTGGAGACCTCCTCCTTAATGTATGCTCTAACCTTGTCAGTCACCCTGTAAGCCTTGTGCTTCACAGGAGGGCTGTCTCCGGTGTCAACGTCATGGACACACCAATGAGTGACACCCGGAACCAAGGAAAACAGATCCGGGAATTGTCCCAACAGGTGGCGACAATCCTGTTTCTGCTCAAGGGTCAGTGTGTCAGAGAGGACCACACCATCCACTGACCCGTCTTGCTCTTTAGCACACAGGAGGTCAGGAAGAGGCTCACTCTCCTCCTCCATTCCAGCATCTGTAGCTAGGAGCATGCCCACTTCGGACCTTTCTAAGTGGGGCTTCAAACGGTTGACATGCAGGACCCGCAAGGGGTTCCTGGGAGATTTCAAGTCCACCAAGTAGGTGACATCGCTCTTCTTCTCCACAACCTTAAACGGTCCAGTCCACCTGTCCTTGAGCGCACAAGGTTCCACAGGGGACATGACCCACACTTCCTGACCAGGCTGAAGCTCTACCAGAGTGGCATTCCGGTCATACCAACGCTTCATCTCCTCCTGGCTGGCCTCCAGATTTGCCTGAGCAAGTTCTCTGAAGCGCCGAGTCTGGTTCCGGAAGGCCAGCATGTAGCTGTATACATCCTGGGGAGGTTTCCTGGGAGATTGCTCCCAGCCTTCCTTGACCAGACTCAAAGGCCCTCTTACCGGGTGACCGTACAAAAGCTCAAAGGGGCTGAACCCTAGAGACTTTTGCGGCACCTCTCGGTAAGCAAACAACAGGCATGGCAAGAGGACGTCCCATTTCCGCCTCATTGGTTCTTCAAGACCCATGATCATGCCTTTCAGGGTCCGGTTGAATCTCTCAACCAGCCCATTTCCTTGAGGGTGGTAAGGAGTGGTGAACTTGTAGGTTACCCCACACTCCTTCCACAGAGACTTCATATAGTTCAAAATGAAGTTGGTGCCCCGGTCTGACACCACCTCTCTGGGGAACCCCATCCGGGAGAAAATACCCATCAGTGCCCGTCCCACCACGGGGGCCGTCACTGGTCTGAGAGGGATGGCTTCCGGGTACCGTGTGGCATGGTCCACCAAGACCAGGATGAACCTGTTGCCCAGGGCTGTCTTGGGGTCCAGGGGCCCAACAATGTCAATACCCACCCGGTCAAAGGGGGTACTGACCACTGGAAAAGGTTGGAGGGGAGCCTTCTGCTTCCTTCCGCTTTTCCCACTTGCCTGGCAAGTGCGACAAGTCTTGCAATGGATGTCTACATCCCTACGCATCTGAGGCCAATAAAAATGGGTGACAAGCCTGTCATAGGTCTTGTCCTGCCCCAGATGTCCAGCTAACGGAACGTCATGAGCCAAACCCAGTAGGAAGGCTCTGAAGCGCTGGGGTACCACCATCACACGGGCTGACCCAGGCTCAGCAGCCTTAGGCTCGCTATACAGAAGGTCGTTCTCCCAGTACACAAAATGTGACCCTGACTGATCACCTGAGGATTGGGCTGAGGCCTGCTGCCTCATGCCCACAAGAGAAGGGCACTCCTTCTGTTCCGCACAGAATTCCTCCCTGGAGGGACCACCGTCCTGCTGCCAATGGGTCAGCTCGGGCAGATCTCCCAGTTCGGCAATTTGTTCCCCTGTGGGCTCCAGGGCATCCCCCTCGGGGTGTACCTCCTCCTGGACCACGGGAACTATGGGGGCCGGTTTCCCGCGCCTCCTGCCTCTTCTCTTCACAGCTGGGCCCTGGGCCGTACTTTCAGGCTCCGGGACCCCATCAACACCCTTACTCGCTGTCATCGAACGAGTGGTTGCACACACCCACTCCGGCACACCCAACATTTTCAAGTGCACCTCTCTCTCCACCTTAGCCTAAGGGGAGTCTTCTAAATCATTGCCCAGGAGACAATCGACAGGCATGGCGGGCCTCACAGCAACCTGAAGAGTACCTGAAACTCCCCCCTATTCAAAGGAAACCTGAGCTACCTCACACTCTTTCTGGGAGTTGTCGGCAGCTATCACGGGGTAGAATGCGTGGGGAAACACCTGCTCTCTGGACACCAAGTGACACTTGACAGCTGTCACACTCGCTCCGGTGTCTCTGAGAGCTTCCACTCTATGGCCATTAATGGTCACCCACTGCCTATATTTACTAGTGTTACTAGGCAGAGGGGGTGGAGGGACCATTTGCATGTCTCCTAGCGAGACCAGGGACATTTCTGCGGGACCCCTCCCACCATGGACAACCATCTCCTCCCCTCCCAAGGCTACACTCGCCAACTGACGGGGGGGGGTGCACGCGGCGGTGCATTCAAATCCTTTTTGGGACACTGGGGGTCATAAAACTGGTGTCCCACCTGCCCACACCCGTAGCAGGTCAGGGGGCCCCTATGAACAGGTTTACCCGTCGGGGCCCCTGGCTTCTTCTCAGGGGGAGGCTGGGAACCTTTCCCTTGGTTCCCTTGGGGATTACTTTGGGGCCCTTTCTGGGACTCCTTCTGTTTGCCCTTGTCCCCCCCACTCTTCTGCTGGGGACCCTGCCCACCTTTGGCTGAGTCTCCCACTGGACCCTTGTGGACCCTGGTACTGACCCAGCGGTCCGCTTCCTCAGCAAGTTTTCTAGGGTTAGATATCTTGCTATCAATAAGGTGCTGGCGCAGCTCTGGAAAACAGTTATTAGACAAATGCTCCCAAGCAAACAAATCATAAAGAGCTTCATAACTTTCCACTTTGCTGCCCTATACCCAACCATCCATGGCTCTGCAAAAATAAGACACATATTCAACCCACGTCGTACCAGGCAACTTCTTACATTCTCTAAAAGCTTGTCTGTACTTCTCGGGGGTTAGTAATATGAATTCAAAAACCTAGGCCATCCACAATAAGTGACCATACATGCTGGGACCAATGGAGAGAAAGAATTGCCAAAAGATAATGTGTATATTAAAAAATATATAAGTTTAATTAAACATAGATAAAAATCATATAGAGACTCAAACTGATAAGTCAAACTATATGATGCAATAAAACAGTGACATACATATTACTTGAGCAACAAACCATCAAATACATTCATTAAAAAGCACATACATCATAGTAACAGTGTAGATCCTGACTGGTTTTCACAATTTTATACAGAAAACACAATTGCACTTATTGGAAAGTTATACAAAGGACTCGACGCGCGTTTCGGCAGTAGAAGAACTGCCTTCTTCAGGAGTCGTTGATGGAACTCTGTAAAGAATTTTATAAAAAAAAGGGGTGTTATACATAACAGTGCATATATTCTTTCACATATTTACTACATCTATCTAGTTACATATCTATTTACTTATTACAGAATATACAATTCGTAACAACTCTTTATCTAACCAAGAGGTCCAGACATAATGATTAGTCACTTAGCGTCATATATTAGACTGATACATGTACAACTTTAGTGCAGTACTTTTGCTCAACAGAGAGAACCATCGGTAGAATGGGCTACACTGTGGGTATAGGTATAGATGACCATCATAGATAAATTTCACATATACTTTCTCAACGTTAGTCTCATATTTTGGACTGTTCATACATGATAGGTGAGATCTAGATTCTGGATGCATATCTGTCAATTCACTTACATTAGTGGTGTTGTGTAATGGTGTAATGTAGTACTCATGGCAGAGGGATCGATGATAACTTCCTTGTTTATTCTTGCAGAAAATGCCAAATCAGTACAAGGGGCCACTTGATGAGGCTGGTACCTGATTATAAACAAAATTATGAGGGGATAAACTATACACTTAATAGATGCAGAGAATGCTTTGAACACAGAAGGTTAAAAATCAACCAGTTATTTAGTTTAGACAGATGTGGGCTCTTGTGGGAGGGAACGGGGTATCTCTGTTCGGTTGGTAATTGTATATACCTTTCTGTTTGTCACCTGAATGTGACTAGTCCTGTATCTAGGTATATTGATACCGGTAGACCACCTAACTCAAAGCATGCGATATTGTCGGGGTTAAAATTTGAAATAACTGTTCAGCGTGTTCGACGGGCTATAGACATAACAAAAAAAGAGCGATTTTTTTGAAGAAAAATCCAGCCCATAGAGATATCGACACAGGGCCCATTGTTAATTGGGTAATATCCTAAATGAGTGGATAGATGAGTTTCTATCAAAAAACAAAACAGTTACCTAGCATTATCACGGCAGAGATGTCGTGGCTCACAGTGGCTTCATAATAATATTCAACGGGTGGAAGAAAATCACTGCAGGTAAGTACATAAAAAAATGTAAGTAAATTTTAGATCATTTCTAATAAGTGCCAGTTGTTCAAGGATAAACATAATGGTGCAACGCATTAGGCTTTAGGTTCTTAGATGGTTCAACACTAGAAGGTCATAGAAATTACCTCCAATATCGTATTTGCTGATATTTCAATCGTGGTTCACATAGGTGACTTGATATGGTACCGAATTAAAAATGCCACAGGCATTGGATAGGCTGGAAAACATAGGTAAAAGGGCGACGAGCGTTAGTAAGGGCCAGCAATATCTCTATGTATTCCAGGGCTTAGAGAATGTTAGATAATTGGGTGGCAAGGATAATTAATGATGGAACATATCATGTATGTTGAACCGCAAATATTAACTAGATCAACATAAAGTTTAACAAGTAATTACCTTAAAAGAGGTAACTAAATGCCGACAGCAAGATGGTGCTGTTCCACTTCCTCATACAAGACGGGATGTTAAACGGTCGTGGAGCGGCTCGGTTCCGTAGACAAGATGATTTCTATAGTTAAAAATCAAAAGTTCGGTGGAGACTTAATAAAGAGCCACATGTAGCAATTCCTATGGGTCTCGTTATTTTAAGCGGATATTGTTCTCACCTTATTCCAAGAGAAATTTCACGGACTGCAGGATGGTGCAGTTCCAAGCGGCCAGATGGCGGGACAGCTTCGTCGGGATAAATGAATAAGCGCATTGCCGATGACAGCTCTTATAAGGCAGAAAATCGGCGCGAAAAACTTTCAACACGGGGTGTAATGGAAAAAGTAAGAGGACAACTTATCGAAGGGTTCTCATATATGAGATTCCCTTTCAAAGATGGCGCTAAAATAAACGAGGAAAATTAACGTATAGAGCCCAATGTGAAGGGTACAACCTTCATGAGTTAGGATTCATAGAGGCGAGACGACAATGTCTCAATCTAATCTTATATCTAGAGACACCATACTGTGATAACGCTAAATAACTTGTAGATGATCCCGCATGTTATATGTTACTAAGGATGAATCTTATTTGCACTCGGGGTGTATCGATATTACAGAAAAATCTTATAAGTGTCTATGGGTTATATCTTGTATAGGAAAGGAAACGTATTACGGACTATGTAGTAGTTCCTAGTGTATACAGAGTTCCGTTCCAAGATGGCGCTGGTGATCGCGCTAAATAGTCTGTGGATAGTCCCACACGTTATATGTTACTCAAGATGAATCTAACCTACACTGGGGGTGTATCGATGTTACAGAAAGATCTTATAAATGTCAGAAGTGTATATCTTATATAGGAAAGGAAGCCTACTACGGACTATGTAATAGTTCTTAGTGTATAAAAAGTTCCGTTCCAAGATGGCGCTGGATATAGCGTTTAGTCCCTATGTGATGAAGACAGAGGCAGTCTGTATAGTTATACAGACTGCCTCTGTCTTCATCACATAGGGACTAAACGCTATATCCAGCGCCATCTTGGAACGGAACTTTTTATACACTAAGAACTATTACATTATTATATTGGAGGTAATTTCTATGACCTTCTAGTGTTGAACCATCTAAGAACCTAAAGCCTAATGCGTTGCACTATAATGTTTATCCTTGAACAACTGGCACTTATTAGAAATGATCTAAAATGTACTTACATTTTTTTATGTACTTACCTGCAGTGATTTTCTTCCACCCGTTGAATATTATTATGAAGCCACTGTGAGCCACGACATCTCTGCCGTGATAATACTAGGTAACTGTTTCTGTTTTTTGATAGAAACTCATCTATCCACTCATTTAGGATATTACCCAATTAACAATGGGCCCTGTGTTGATATCTCTATGGGCTGGATTTTTCTTCAAAAAAATCGCTCTTTTTTTGTTATGTCTATAGCCCGACGAACACGCTGAACAGTTATTTCAAATTTTAACCCCGACAATATCGCATGCTTTGAGTTAGGTGGTCTACCGGTATCAATATACCTAGATACAGGACTAGTCACATTCAGGTGACAAACAGAAAGGTATATACAATTACCAACCGAACAGAGATACCCCGTTCCCTCCCACAAGAGCCCACATCTGTCTAAACTAAATAACTGGTTGATTTTTAACCTTCTGTGTTCAAAGCATTCTCTGCATCTATTAAGTGTATAGTTTATCCCCTCATAATTCTGTTTATAATCAGGTACCAGCCTCATCAAGTGGCCCCTTGTACTGATTTGGCATTTTCTGCAAGAATAAACAAGGAAGTTATCATCGATCCCTTTGCCATGAGTACTACATTACACAACACCACTAATGTAAGTGAATTGACAGATATGCATCCAGAATCTAGATCTCACCTATCATGTATGAACAGTCCAAAATATGAGACTAACGTTGAGAAAGTATATGTGAAATTTATCTATGATGGTCATCTATACCTATACCCACAGTGTAGCCCATTCTACCGATGGTAGAAAGTAGCAAAAGTACTGCACTAAAGTTGTACATGTATCAGTCTAATATATGACGCTAAGTGACTAATCATTATGTCTGGACCTCTTGGTTAGATAAAGAGTTGTTACGAATTGTATATTCTGTAATAAGTAAATAGATATGTAACTAGATAGATGTAGTAAATATGTGAAAGAATATATGCACTGTTATGTATAACACCCCTTTTTTTATAAAATTCTTTACAGAGTTCCATCAACGACTCCTGAAGAAGGCAGTTCTTCTACTGCCGAAACGCGCGTCGAGTCCTTTGTATAACTTTCCAATAAGTGCAATTGTGTTTTCTGTATAAAATTGTGAAAACCAGTCAGGATCTACACTGTTACTATGATGTATGTGCTTTTTAATGAATGTATTTGATGGTTTGTTGCTCAAGTAATATGTATGTCACTTTTTTATTGCATCATATAGTTTGACTTATCAGTTTGAGTCTCTATATGATTTTTATCTATGTTTAATTAAACTTATATATTTTTTAATATACACATTATCTTTTGGCAATTCTTTCTCTCCATTGGTCCCAGCATGTATGGTCACTTATTGTGGATGGCCTAGGTTTTTGAATTCATATTGGTTCTTACCCTGCCCTAGGAATCTGTGTATTATCGATACCCAGGGGGTCCTTGTTTTTCTCTCCATTCTTCTCGGGGGTTAGGCCATACCGCAACATTAAAGCATCTTTCATATGAGCATACGACATCCTATCCGCAACAGGCATGTCTAACAGGGTATCTCTCCCCTCATTCACAAACCGACCCCACAACCCCGCTCCCCAATTCTTCTCAGGGAACTGGTGGGCCAACAATGCTAACTCATAAGCTTTAAACCACTGACCAATATCTTCGTTCCTATGATAATCTTTTATCACATCTTTGGGAAAGTAAAACTTACTTTCTGCAGGCCCAGATGGAATGCTGCCACCAGAGGGATTCAATTCTAACTTCTTAGCTTGGATGTCCAACTCCCTCAACTTGGTATCACGCTCCAAAGCTAACTTCTCTCTTTCAAAATCTAACCTTTTGGTCTCCAAATCAGCTTCTCTTCTACATCTTGCATTTTCTAGCTCCAACTGCCCATTTATCTTTAGCCTTGCCATTTCCATGTTGTATGCTCGTTCTTTCGCCCTTTCTTCTCGTTCTTCTGGGGAAAGACCTTTGGAGGAAACACTGCTTCCGGGAGAGGACTCAGGCCCATTCGCTGGCGCCTCCTCATCACCTTCCACTGGCGGTACCACCACCGGATCAGTGGGATCTCTGGCTTCCAACCAGGCCTGCAATGCTTTGAGATAGGTTTCCTTAGCCTTTGGTAGGAACTTTAAACTTCTTGCAAAAGGATTTCAACTCCTCCAATCTGTAGACGTTTAACTTCGCTCTGTCGAATTCCTCCTCCTCAACAACAACAACAGGGGCAGTGACTCCGTTGTCACTCATGGTCAAAACTGGCAGTGTTCAAAAAATCAAGCTTCAGAAAAGCGGAGAACCAAAAATAGGATCCTTCCAATTTAGATTGTGACTGCGTTATGGTCTGCTTTCACTATGTAGCGCACACTAATCACTGTACATGGGTCATAAATGCAAGGTTCAAATCCTCACCGCTGCATCCAATGTTAGAACCGGCTGTCTCTAGTTGGCAGAGGTATGCACTTCTGATAAATAGGGACACACCTTTTCTAGTCAGGGCAAGGGGATCACACCCTTCGATAACCCCTGCTCACCCCCTTGGTAGCTTGGCAGAGCAGACAGGCTTATCTCAGAGGCTGTGTGTTAAGCAATTATGACCACATACAGTAATAAAGTGAATACACTACAAATGGACATGGCACCGTAGTATTATAAAAATAAGTATTTTTATATAAGGCTTAGCACAAGACCAGATAACGACAAAAATGTACACAATCTTAATAAATACTCTGGGAAGGGAAAAAGGATAGTTCAAAGGTAGGTTCTTCTTTAGCACAAAAGTCTTTAGTATCAAGTGAATCTTCTTCTTGGCAATACAGTTCTTAACAACAGGGTAACCCACACGGGGGCTACACGACGTCGAGGCAAAGTTAATCCAAAGGATCGGCGTCGACCGCGAGGAGCGCTACGTCGAGCCCGGAGTCACACGGACCCCCAACAACACAGTACCTTTGGAAAATGAAGCACACGATGATCAGCGGCGTCGAGCAATCCGGCGTCGCGTCTTCGGTGTCGATCAGGCCTCAGCAGGCGTCGTTGATGATGCGGTTGCACAGAGTGAGCAGCGCTCACGGCGTCGAGAGGGCACACAGTTGATGCGATCAGCAGTGGTGCGGACACGAGGTCCCTTGGAGCTAGAGCCGTACTCCCACTCACTGGCGTTGCTGCTGGCGTCGGTCGGGCCCGGCGGCCGGTCGCCGAGGAAGCGGGACACTGGGGCCGTTACCCACTATGTCGAGCTGGATTCGGCGACGTCCGTCGGCGTCGAGGTTGCCGACTCTTTCAGAGGTGCTGGATTCACAGGTTCCAGCAAATAGCACTTTAGCAGATGAAGTCCTTTAGCCCTGTGACTTCAGCAGGAGACTGGCACTCTTCCAGTCCTTGGAGATTTTCTTAGCAAGCGTGAGAGTACACACACAGTTCCTCTCTCCTGGTTCCTTGGCAAAAATAAAGAAGCACTGCAGGATTCCCCCCAGCAAACAGCACACTGTCAGAAGGGGTAGGCAAGTCCTCAGATCAGCAGGCCTCTTGTCCTTGGTTACAGGGTTCCTTGTCAGAAGTGATCTAAATTCTTGGTTCAGGGGTCCTTCTCTTATACCCCTTTCTGGCTTTGATCCCTTTGTCCATGCAGGGGAATTTCCCAACATCCTGGGTCTGTTGTGGGTGGAGCCAGGCAGAAGCACCTGGCCTATTCACTGAGCAGGGCTGGGTCCTCAGATGCCCAGCAGGAGGTGGAGCCAGCATTGACACTGGCAGGAGCAGAGCTATCGGCCTCCTGGCAGGAGGTGGGGCTAGGATCGTCCATGGCAGGCACAGAGCCATCAGCCGCTTGGCAGGAGGTGGAGCCAGCATTGTATCAGGCAGGGCAGGCTATTAGCAACTACTCTCCCCCTACTCTCAACGCAAATGTCCCACTCATCCCACACTGACTCATCCAGACCTGTGGAGCCACCCAGCTCCTGTCACACACACGCAAGGCCAGCAGAAACCAGATATGGTTAGACAAGAAAATAGACTCTTTCTAAAAGTGCTATTTTCAAACCCAGAGTCGAAAAACCATCCACACCAACGGATGCGTAATTAAACCCCGAGTTCAGGGATACCAAACTCGACATTGCACCATGCTCCCCGAGCCAGCTAGGATCATAGCATTAATAATCCCGGTGGCCCATTCTACCCAACGGAGAGCAGGCTACCTCGCAATAGTGAAGAACGAAGATGGCGGTAATTCACTATTAGGACATGCCAACTTGGTCAGGCGTGTCCTACCTTATACTTACAATGCACCCTGCCCGCGGGCCTACCATAGGGGTGACTGACATGAAGTCAAGGGAAGGTTTGAGGGGCTGGCAAGTAGGTATACTTGTGCAGCCTGCCTGACAGCACTAGGCTGCACGTGGGTCTCGCAATGACCGACCCGTAGACATTCTTTTACGAGGCCGCTCTTGTGGGTGGCACAACACGTGCTGCAAGCCCACGAGCGGCATTTGTATTTACAAGCCCCGGCACTCCTGGTGCACTAGACTAGGGACTGACAGTAAACCAAATAAGCCAAACATGGATACAATAGATACATCAATTTAACATAGGGAGCACTTGCGCTGTGGCACGGATCAGCCGTGGCACAGCGCCCAAAGCATATACCAGCAAAACATCGAAAAACAGTGGAGGCAAACAGAAAAGAGACTCAAGCCAATGATGTCAGGTCTAACAATGGACATTTGAGCTCAAGACCCTGCCGCGTCGGGAATTGAACCCTGGTCCCGGGTCTGACCTCTGCTTCAGGGTCTGCCTGCTCTAACCAGTGAGCCACACTTCTCCACCTAAATGAACCTGAGATGGCATTAGGTATGCCAGTCGATGTTTGTTGACATTTTATTTACATTACAAAGCCTGCATTATTTCCCTCCAGGTATATCATAACTTATGCGTATTTCAGGCTTGCCCATTTTCCTGTAAATCAAATATGATAACTCAATTGCATTCCTTATAGATGAATAAAACAAGCATAGACTGCAATAACTTTACTTACATTTCCAATGTCCTGTAAATATATATATATATATATATATATATATATATATATATATATATATATATAGAAAGTGCATGCTCATTATCTTCATAGTTTCCACCTCATGACATTCTTTGCATGTCTAGTCTTGAACCAGTACATCATGAAAAAGCCTGCTATAGCCTCATAATAATTTGTAAAACCGTCTCATAAATCAGATCAGTTCGCCACCATCTTTGATCAAAATGTAGCTTCATGCACACACTACTTAAATACTCTTGTAGCTTCTAGGGAAAAGGATGCAGATTGCTTGCAAAATCTTATTTATTTAGTAGCATTTGTTATCTCATTTGGACACTGTAATGCTTCTCGGAACAACCCTTCTCACTGGAGATATAACTAAAATATAAGTTACAATTAAAGCATTTAAGTTACAAATTAAACTGTCCACTCACACGGCAAAGCATTTATAAGTATATATTATGACAGTCATAATTTGAGCCTAGACATGGTATCAATTAAGGAAGTGTTGACTGAATCACCAACATTCGTACCCTATTGGTGAATGAATGAATGAAATTGGTTTTAACATAAACACATACGGTTCTCATTCCGAGTAGCCAATCTTTTTTTTTGCCAACCCCATTGGAATTATGGGTTAAGTGAGAATACCCACATTGAGCTCATTTTGCCCAGAAACTTCACGTACTGCAAGCAAGCGAAGGCTCTGAGTGAAATGCCGGGGAATACATGCAGGAATGACCATGGTAATTTAGATCAGTGGTGGCTCCTCTGCTAAGGCAGAGGTGCGTCGCCCCACTGCTTTTTGCAGTGAAAAAAATTGAAAAATAAAATGATAATAACTCTGTTATTATCATTTTATTTTTCATGCTGCCGCATCTCTGCATGTGGGGTGGGGCAGGGCAGATCTGGTCTGCTCTCAAGCAGGGGAGGAGTGGTCGGCACTACGTAAGCGCTCATGAATGTTTAACAAGCCCTCTGGGTCAGGCCAAACATTCATGGGCACTTTGCATATTCTCTATGCAGGTTGCATTACTGCATACATTGAGAACATGCCCAGCTCCAATTCCCTGACTAAGTGCCGAACCACGGCGCCCAGTCCAATTACAACACTGCAGCATTGTGATTGGCTATCGGGAGGCTGGGAGCCGGATGCTTCCTACTTCCTTTGCAGAGAAGAAGCCAGGAAGAGGACGCAGGAGATACGGTGGCAACCGGCCAACAGGTAAGTGGGTTTTTCTTTTATTTAAATCCCCCCCCTACTTCCCCTCTTTCCCCCTCCCCCCCACTGCTGCTTTCCTGGAGCAACCGCTCCTGATTTTCATTCCTGCATGAAATTCCCGAAATCCTATAATACATGTAATTCCTACCCACCATCCAAATTACAGGGTACCCAAGTAGCAGTAATTCCAGGAGGGCGTATAACAGGTAGACCCAGTAATTTGGATGGTGGGTGGGACTGACATGTAGTCAGCCCTGCCAATAGCATAAATCAATTAATCAATCATAGGTTTGTTATGCGCAGCTACTCACCCAAAAGAGTTCTCAAGGTGCTGGGGGGAGAAGTTGGGCGCAGTTCCTGAGCATTTCCAGAGTGTCGTCGGGGCACGTGCAGTGTAGGGTGCTCACTGTGAATCGTCGAAGAGCCAGGTCTTGAGGCCTTTCAGGAACTTGGAGAGGGTAGGAGTCTGGCGGGAGGATGTTCCTTGCCTTTGCTGGGAGGAAGGAGAAGGAACAACTACCTGTTCTGGTCTTCTTGATGCATGGTGGCAAGGGAGAGCCTGGCTGAGCAGGGGGATTTTTGGGATCTGTGGAACAAGAATCGGTGGTTCATGTAGGAAGGGCTGGTGTTGTGGAGGGCTTTGTGGGCATGGGTTAGAAGTTTGAAGGTGATTCTTTTCTCGAGGGGGAGGCAATGTAGAGTCTGCAGGTGTTGGGTGATGTGGCAGTGGGGTGGTAGGTTGAGAACTACTCTGCCTGCAGCGTTCTGGATGTTCTGGAATTTGCAGGTGAGGTTCTTGTTGATCCCGGCGTAGAGTGAGTTGCCATAGTCTAGTCTGCTACTGATGATGAGGGCTTGGGTACCTTGTGAAACATTTACAATGTTGAATCACACCAGATTGATTTGTAGCCCTGCATTCCAAGGCACCTGACACTTACTGCTTAAAGCATGCTCTCCACTGCTTTTCTGCACTCTTAGCATGACTACATTATGGCGCTGCTGCATTTGTGTGGACATTCATAGCTGTTAAGTATACCCATTGCAGATGTCTCACTTTAAGTCAGTTCTGATGTGTCAAGAATCCTTACATTGTATTCTGGGACTTTAAATGTTGCTGTGCAGTTGAGTGAAAGGTCAGAATTTCCTGAAGGTATCATACATAACAAGGGGACATCTTGCAGCTATGAATTTTGTTGGTATGTGTCATGTTTTCATCACTCTCGCATGTGCATGGTGGAAGCACTCTACCCACAGGTACCTATTGCTATACCTTGCATTGAATATTTCAAGCAAGGGGTATTTGGCAGGTGACTTGCTATCAATACTGAGTTGCTAGAAAAGGGGTCTGATGTATCAATGGATTTTAACCTTTCTGTGTCTGTGGGTTTATATGATAGTACATATTGGCAAACATTCTTATGAGACAGTCATCAGTAAAATAATTAAATACTGCCAAATGACCATATATGATTGTATTATTATATATGATTTTATTATTCCTGAATTCTTTACAGCTTATAAAATAATTAGATCAGACCTAAAACACATTGGTAAACTCTGCAACTTTAAGTGAAACTCACACAATTTGGGGAAACAAAAGGAAGAAGAAACAATATTTTTGTGACATCCCAAACAACAAAACTCAAGCAGAATAATCTTACACCAGTCTTTCTAGTTGCTACTTTATATAAAAAGTTGCATTGTCTTGATCCCTCCTTGATCCCTCCAGAAAGAAGTTAAAATAACTCATTCTCACTCACTTTCCATCCTTTGAACGGCATTTCATTTGTGATTGTGCAGGTAACTACCAGTGTTTAAATATGTGAGGGTTGTTTCTCATTCAGTGGGGATTTCTAAGTTATTATAGGTTTAAATCTAAAAAGGATGGCCTGTGTATACTGTTATAGCTTCCCAAGAATGTTCGCTAGAGGGATAATCTCCCAAGTAAAATGTACATCCTTGTTGCCTTTGTATTGTAACTGGCAGAGGACGACACAATCACTGACAAGAGGATCAGGAACATATGGCTTCAGGTGGGATGAATGCAAGACAAAATAATTCTTCCAAGTGTAAGACAACTTCAACAAAATCCACAGGATTGATCAGATGGGTTATCACAAATTCAGTAAGACTTTAGAAAAGTTTAAGCTTTGAGAAACAAAGTAGTTTAATTCCTCTTTGACCAGAAATGGCAGATTCTTTACCAGGGGCAGCCCCTCCACAAGGGAGAAAGAATGCCACCCCTATGCCCCCACCTGCAAATAAAACGATAATAAAACAGGTTTTAATCTCCCAGGGCACTGAAACGTCTTGAGGGCAGGACCAGGGGTGGAAGTGGTGGTGCACTCCCTTCTCTGTGTGCATGAGGGTTTGGCCAGCCGTTTCAGGCCAGCCAAACCCTCATGCGTGGTGAAGCTTTCTCCAGCCCCAGCTACTTTGTTGGGGCTGGAGAAAGCAGACAAAGGCTCCCAGTCTGCCTGGGAGCGCAAGTCCCAGCGCCCAGGCCAATCCTGACGCTTGCTTTTATGCAGCATCAGGATTGGCTGCAGTGCATTCTCGGAGTGTGGACCCAGAAGACGGAAAAGTGTGATGCTGAGTAAGGCGGCGACGATCAGGTAAGTCATCCCCAGATCCCTCCTCCAGCCCTTTGGAAGGGGGCGGGCCACTGCTGGTCATGACATTGTTTCATAAAACCTAACTGTATCCCTTAGTTGGATCAAAAATGGTTTGTCTTGGCGAACTGCAGTTCATACCCACAAACTAGAGCATCGTTTGAGTGAGATCCTCTCATTTCTCTTACAAAATGCACAAATCCAGTTGTACTTAAGCCATCTTGACTTTGTCTAAGAATGACTGACAACAACACACTTGAAAGATAATTACAGGCTAATTATAAGTGATAGATCTGTCAGCCTTAGGAAGGTCTTCCCCCAAACCTTTTGCCTTCACTCCTCCTGTATTGCTGAATTTGTGTATGTTAGCTTTAAGATCCTGTGCACGTTACCAATGCTAACCAGTGCTAACCTGCTTGTGCTCTCTCCCTATAACATGGTACATTTGGTCAACACCTAATTGGCACATTTAATTTACTTGTAGTACTTAGTAAAGTGGTACTATGGGTAAATAAATGCTAATACGGGACCTGCAGCACTGATTGCGCCATCAACTTAAATAGCCTTTTAAAAGATGTCCCAGGCATGCCATTGCAGTCTGTGTGCAGTTCAAAACTGCCATTTCGGTCTGGCAAAATAAAACTTTCATAAGGCCTAAACTTTTCATTTTAATACATATAAGTCACCCTCAGTTAGGCCCTAAGCAGCCCTTAGGGAAGGGTATGTTGTTATTAAAAAGTTGGACATGTACTTTTAAGTTTTACTTGTCCTGATAGTGTAAAACTCTCAAATTAGCTTTTGACCATTACAAAACTTCTCTCATTGGATAACGTTGGATTACTTTATTAGTTGTAATGAGTGATAAGTTTGGTTTGGATGCAAGTGGAAACATCATCTTTGGTGTCTGACGAATTGTAATTTAAACCCCTCTTTTATGGTAAAGTCAGAGTTTAAGTCACAATTCTGAAAAGGCCACTTTTGGAAAGATGACATTTTCTGTTCTGAGAAACAGGAATGCAGCAAGAGAGTACTCCCTGCAACTGCCCAACAAGACATGCCTGAACCCTGCTGGCTTCGGCTGAGTGACTTCCTGATCCCCAAGAGAGGTCCCTCGGGCCCTAGACCCTTGGTGTGGCAACAATTGGGCTACTCCCTCAAGAAAAGGAGAGATCCTGAAGTTCTGGCTATTTCCGATCACGCCTGCGCAGATCGGCGACTGGAAGCTCCGGTGAAACTGGCACTTTGACTGGTAACACAAGATCTGCCCTTTGCACTGCAGCATCAACAGCCCGCAGTGATTGCCAGCGTGAATCTCTAGCAACGACCATACGCGATGCCTAACAGGATCGCTGCGCTACTGCGACGACCTTCTGCAATGCCTAGCCTGCTCTACATGCTCCAGCAATGAAAATCCGTGAGGCTCTCCCTGCTTCTCGTGGACGTCTCCACTATGAACGAAACTCTTCGTGCTGGACATTAAAAGGTAGCTTTTTTCGGTGGGACTAATCTGGTTCCTGTATCCAGCCTGTTCTCCATCATGATGCTGGCATGCCGGCATTTGTAGAGCGCACAGCTACCTCCAACGGAAGTGTCCCAGCGCTGTCCGTATACCGCTTAGGAACCCTTCCTGGCTTTTCCCTGTGAAATGTCCACTCCTGAGCACCCCCAAGGTGAAGCCAGGCATCCCAGCGCTGTTGGGGCCGTTGTGGAGATTAAGCAAGCTAATGCCCAGAGTTGCAGAGTGGGACTCATGATTAGAATAGGCACTGAGGCGAGAATTATCAGGTCCGAGGAAATTGAGCCCAAGACCCGCCGAGGCGGGTATTGAAGCCTGGTCCCAGGCCAGACCTCTGTATCAGGGTCTGCCGCTCTAACCATTGAGCCACACTTCTCCATGATCATCCCGAAATTGTGACTTTCACCCTGTCTCACATGAGACGTTAACAGCCTGGAGCGTTTGTGATTTTACCGATGAGATATTTGTTGTTCTTCTATCACTTTATCTATTAATATGTATTCTAAATGGTTTAGGATTTTTCTTGTGTTGTAATTTCACTTTATTGCTGTTTGCGTCCTGCATAAATACTTTACACATCAGTTAAGCCTCTCTCCTTTTGTACCAAGCTACCAGAAGGTTAAGCACAGGCCAGTTTAGTGACTTTTTGTGGTTCACCCTGACAGGGATTGTGTCTGTTGCACGTTTGGGGTTTAGCCCCCCTCCACCATCAACCCAATTTCTCACAATAAGGAAGGTGCGTTTTGAAATATATAATGGGTTTAAAGCACCTGCTGTAGAGTTCCCTATGAATCCAGCAATTTTCAGGAAACCATAAAAAATGACAAGATAGCTCTGGTGATTAATGTAACCTGCTGGAGGATAATCAGAGTTTTGTCTAGTGGTAGTTTTGATTCATTTGACATAGTGCAGAGGGTTAATATGCCAGCTGCAAGGCACGTGTACCGGGCAGATCACAGAGTTCTCTTTTTTTATAGATGTCTTAGCAAATTACTGATTTTGTCAGTGCAATACTTTTGCCCTTGCAAATATAGTTAAGTTGAAATGATAGTGTAGCACAGTGAGCTGTTATGAGGGCGCTGCATGCAAAATGCAAGGTAAATGTTGGAATGTTATTTTCCCCCCTGATATTTCACTAATCTGAAGTTGCTGTGCGGGGGTTTAATTGGGTGCTGATGGGGCCAACCACAGCTGCTGTGTTACATTTAAGACCCTTAACTTGAGTTTCTTCAGACCAACCACTCTTCAAATGTACTCTTTACCAGTACGGAAGGCATGTGGCTCCTACACCTTGTGGAACTCTTTGTTTTGTGTAGCATTTCCTGTGCATTGTTTTGCACATGTGTGATTCATCATCTTTATGTTGTGTGTGAAATGTGGTACTCTGATACCCTACATTGGTGCTATGGGGCAAATTAAATATATGTGGGGATTGGGGCTGTTGGAGGTTGGTGGTGGAAAATCTGTGAAGACGGAGGGTGTTGGGGAGGATACCAGCAGTAGTTATTGCACTGGGCGCCACTGGCACTAAAGCCATCCCTGAATGCACGCAAAAAGTTTCTGATCAGCATCAATTTTGGAAAGCAGATTATGAAGAACATCAGTGGCAGTAGCTCTCATTAAGGCCAATATCCCTCCTTCATTCCCGACATCGATCACTGTTCACCCTCTCCCCTCTGCCCCACTCCTCACTCAGTTTCCCCCCTTGACACGAGAAACCCTCCTCCCCTTACTGGCCCGGGTAAAATCGGGTTCACCCCAGGACATCGGCCGGGCATTTGCCCTGAAAGAGATCTTTTCTAGCTGCTACTCCCCTCCACTCACATTAATCAATCATTCCCTCAAAACCGGCATCGTCCCAAACGCCCACAAATCGGCAGTTATTATTCCGATCCTGAAAAAGGCAGGTGCCGACCCATCTCTGCCGGCTAACTACCGTCCCATTTCCCTTCTCCCTTCTCCCTTACCTGGCGAAGGTCTCAGAGGCTCATGTTACCGGGGCTCTGAGCTCCTTTGTGGAGTCCACTGGCCGCCTTTCCTCTCGTCAGGCAGGCTTTCGCCCGCTGCACTCAACCGAGAAGGTGGTAGTTTCGGTGATGGACAAACTGAGGGAGGGCATTGACACCTGCCTCCCCCAGGCCCTGGTCCTGTTAGACCTGTCCGCCGCGTTCGACACGGTAGATCATGACATTCTGTTGACCCGCGTCGAGGCGGCGGGCATTGGGGGTACGGCCCATGCCTGGCTCCGGTCCTTTTTAACGGACAGGGAGCAGGCCGTCATCTGGCAGACTTTGCTGCCCCTCCTCGTAGAGTGACTTGCGGCGTTCCCCAGGGCTCCTCCTTGTCTCCCCTGTTATTTAATCTTTACATCTCACCCCTCATTTTTTCTTTACAGCAGATGGAGGTCTCGGTGTTCAATTACGCCGACGACCTCCAACTTATCTTTAACCTTTCCCACTCCCCCACCTCTGCCCAGAATTCCCAGAGGGTGATGCTTTTCATCCAAGATTGGATGAACTGCAACCACCTCAAACTGAACCCCGACAAAACCGAACTGGTTTTGACTGGGAGTGGTTGCAGTCTTTGGTCCCCTTCCTTCTGGCCCACTCACTTGGTCCCCCTCCCCTCCCGGTTCCCAAGGTCAAAACCCTGGGCATCTTTATTAATTCCCAGCTTTCCCTCCACACGCAGGTTCACTCAGTGGTGTCTTCCTGTTTCTTTTCCCTTCGCACTATTCGTAAGGTTTCCCGTTTTTTTTCTGCTCCCGCCCTTAAGCTCATTCTCATGGCCATGGTGCTATTGCGCCTTGACTACGGGAATGTGGTCTATAATGGCGCCCCAGACTACCTGATCCGCCGGCTTCAATTGATACAAAATCAGGCTGCCCGCCTGATTTATGGTCTCCCTAAATTTCACCATGCCACCCCTCTGTTGCAGTCTCTGCACTGGTTATCGGTGAAGGAGAGGGCTCTTTTCAAGTTGGGCTGCATCACTTATCAGGCTAGGTCAGGGACTGCCCCCGCTTTCCTTTGCGAAGCTATATCATCTTATCTTCTGGCCAGAGAGCTCCGCTCTTCTCACCAGGCCCTCTTGTCAGTCCCCCGCTTCAGGAAGCAGAAGTCCGGAGGGACGAGATTTGCGGTTCTAGCTCCATCTTTTTGGAACTCGCTTCCTTTTGCCCTTAGAGCTTCAACCTCCTATCTGGAATTCCGTAAACACCTCAAGACCTTCCTGTTCTCCAGATCCCTAGCAGTCTAGCTTCCCTCTCTGCCTCTCCTGGTTCACCGCCGTCTAGCGCCATGAAACCGTCCCGGTATAAGTGCGCTAAATAAATATTTTAAAATTCAAAATTCAAATTATTGTGATCCTTAAGGCAGTGCACTAGCAATGTTGGTGGTGGATGGATAGTAGGATGCTATGTGTGTGTGTGTGTGTGTGTGGCATAACACAGGCCCCTGCAGCTCCCGCTGTCCGGGGGGTCCTCAGTTCCAGGGGGCCCCCTCAGCACAGTACTCTGCCTGGAGATCTCCTTAATGTGTTCGGAGGGGGGCCCTCCACGTGTGTGTATGTGTGTGTGCATTCACTCACATGTGCATGTGAAAGAAATTGTCTTAGCCTCAGGGTGGCAGCTGAGAAGTAGGTCAATGGGTGATGTGCTACAGAATGTGGATAGATATGGGGGATGAGGATGCATGCTTACCCCTAGTCTCTGCCTCTGCGCAGATGCCAGCTACAGTAGGTCTAGAAATCAAATTGAAATTCAACGAGTGGTTTGCTTTGTTACATGTATTAGAATATTTGAGAGGAGGAAACGAAACATAAAGTCTTCATTAAGCAGCATTGTGGGTTTAATTCAATTTCCAATAACATACATAGTCTTGACATATTTTAAATGACATATTTAGCATAACTTAATTGTGACTATTGATTTGATACTGCTGGTACTGCGGATCTTGGATTCAAACCATTAGCTTGGCTCTCCCCAGGAATTCTCTGGCTTGTTCACCTTTTCAAAATATGTTTCACTGCTTTTAGAGGGGTAATTCTGAAATTAAAATATTAAAGGGTAACCCTTGATTTAATTGATGCCCCACACAGACACTGTCCTGCTGTTTGCAGTAAGACACATTGCATTGCCCGCAATGTGAACACCAGTACAACTAAGAAAAATGAGCCCAGCATGCACATTGCCCATAACATAACCTGTATTTGTAAAGTGCATTTTACACCCCAAACGGGGTATCTTGGTGCTGAATAACAGATGTTAATTGTTACCCAACTCAATGATACTCATTTTATCGACCTCAGATGGATGAAAGGCTGAGTGAACCCACCGGGATTTGAACCTGTGACCATGAGGTCGAACACAGGCCTTTCGTGTTCATGCTGAATTCACAATTTACGTTTTTGAAAATTTGGAATTTTCATCTCAATAATTTGTCCAAGTCATATATTCCCTCTGCCTGGAGTTGCTCGTTGGAGAGCAAGCAGATGCCCTGGAATGCAGTGATATAAATTATAGATATGTGTACACACCTAGATTGTGTAACTTTCCTGTAAGTTATTGCATTCTTCTCATTAACCCTTCATGTTCTGGTATGCCAAAAATGCTTTTAGGACTGCAATTCAGCATGTGGCAACATTGCAGAGGTGGACGTCCTTCCTGTTTGCAACCCACATATGTGCAATAATATAATTTATCATCTCAGAATTCAACATCCCATTTTTTTATGTCCACTACTTTAGCAGGTTGTGAACTCTTTTTAACTAGGCCTTAACCGTTAACCTATTCAATGGTAAGTTATCCTAGTAATATTGAAAGGAATGAAAATAATAACAATGATAATAAATAATACTGATAATAAGAATGTTTTATTTTGTATATAGTGCTGGCTATTACAGCCTTAAAGCCCGCTGTAGCGGGCTATACCGGCCGTTAAAGGCCCGCTCCAACATTAAAGGCCCGAGCCAAAGACGGGGTCCTTTAACAAGGACCCTAGAGGGCAGAATGTTCTAATTAGTAAAACAAAGGCTTTACAGAGCCTGCGGGGTTTATATCCCTTCTGGCTCCAAAGGGCCTTTGTTCACAGAAACAGCTGTCAAATGAAAAAACATTGGACTGTTGCTGCTCCAGGCGTCTACCAGCCAGTAAAAGCCTGGAGCACTCCATTGTCTTCAATGGAGCGCTCAACAATCCAATGTTCTAATGTGGCATATTTTAGCGCCGTTGATGATAGGTGATACTAATGTTTAGTTTAATTATGTTCAATGAATTACCATGGTAGTGTGCATCCACTTATTTGTATGGTATGAATCTACCTAAAGGCAACCAAGCACTAGAGAAGGTCAAAGACAAGGATACATTCATTGAGGGATTGGAGGGAAGATGAGATCTGGGAGTGGAGCTTGTAGGTTATTTCTTCAGGATGTAATCTTCTTTACGGAGGTGTGTCCTCAGCTCTTTCCTAAATTGGAGCAGGAGTCAGTCTGGTCTGATGGATTTAGGGATGTTGTTCCAGATCCTGGGTGCATAGATTTAGAAGGGCTGTTGCCTTATTTTTATTCAATTTTTGCACTTCATCGTCTACAGTCTGATGGAGTCACGACTGCAGTCGGGCCAACAGCCACTAGTAGTCTTGAGTTTGTCAGCTAAGGAGGATGAAATGCTTGAGTCAGGTCTCCTGAGTTAGGACCCTATTTGGAAAAATAGTGTAAATAGCAACGATTGAGCTTTAACACATTTGCATTTAGTGTCTTTTTAGGTTTCAGTTAAATTGAAATAGAAAAATAAATACAATTGCCAACATAGGGCGCTGTGACTTTTCCAGAGCCAGTAACGCTGCTCCAGCCAACTACAAGTGGCCTGGTGTGTCCAGATACGGTAATCCCAGATCGGGAAAACACCAAAACCCTTTTCATTAGTTGCAATGCACGTCCAGTAAAATGTGGATCACTCCACTCAGGGTCTCTCGCAGCAGACACATTGGCCCACATGCATCATTGTGTCATTTTGCATTTCTTAATTTGCGAAAAATAAGGAATCGCAAATTAAGAAGTGCAAAATGCTATGCATCATTTTTTTCGGTATTTCTTTGTGATTCGGTAAAAATCGCAATTTTTACCGAATCCCAAAGAAATACCGAATTCTTAAGTTAATTTTCGCAATTCCCATTGATTCCTATGGGCCAAAAGGCCCATAGGAGTCAATGCAAATTGCGAGTGGCACTTAGAAAATTTCATGGGTGCAGGGGGGGGTCCAAAGGACCCCCCCATGCACCCCTGAAATGTATTTTTCGCATCATGTTGCACACACACATGTCCTAATGACATGTGTGTCCGTAACATGAATGTTGAAAAAAAAGCATTTTCAACATTTTAAACACTTTTTCCAAATTTACCGAGTGGTTTAACCACTCGGTAAATTTGGCACCCTATTTGCGAATTTTCACTTTTTAAAATAATGATGCATTGCTTTTAAGAAATCGCACATCTGCGACTTCTTAAAAGCACCCGCAATTTTAGAATTCGCAAACATGTTACGAATTCTAAAATTGCTTCATGCATCCCAAAAAGCACTTTTGCATTCGCAAACGGCCGATTTTAAGGAATCGCACCGTTTGCGAATGAAAAAGTGCTTGATGCATGTGGGCCATTGTCTGGCCCCTTCCACCACTTCCAGCATTATAGGAAAAGAAGATAATGCTACTACCCCAGCATTGCCTTGCCCTGTTGAGCCCTCCCATTACCCCCCAGCCTCCACCTCAGGGCGATGACGCATAGCACTCCCTCACTGCAATTTTTCCACTTGTTTAGAGAAGGTGGTAAATAGAAGCAGTAAGGGCTTGTATTTGGACCTAGATTCGGGAAACACATGCAGAAAAGCACTTTGCATTATCAGATCTGCCTGTTATTCCCCATTCTGAGGTCAATAATTTGTACTGCCCATTATTTGGTGCCAAGATACTGGCCAACCCCCTAATCCCCACTCCACCCTGTCAGCATCACTGCTCCAAATAACACTTTTTTTAAGTATCTTTATTGGGATTTTGCATTTTTTATAACATTGTTCAGATATGGAAGCCAGTAATCTTTCATATAAATAATCCAATGGCAGCAACAATACAATACTGAAATACATCTTTCAGCATCCATAAAAGTGTTCAAAGAAGGAATTCTGTTTAACAATATACATTACGTTGGACCCATTAGGGGTGTTGCATAACCATTACACCAGCAGAGATCTGTCACCTCCAGATTGAGACCAAATTGATCAGCACCTGCGTCACGACAGTTTGTGCGCAATGATACACAGCATGTGAGTACCCACCAACAGATCAAGGTACCAATATAAGATTGTTGCTGTACACAATGCTACTTCAATTCTTTAATACCATTTCCAACAAAATGTACAAACAAGAAACCAATTAACCCAGTTTAAACATAAAAAAGAAAAGAAAAGAAGAAGCATAAGAAAAAGAGGACCTTGTGCAGAGCGGGGAAATATATCGTAGGCATCCGTACAAGCGTGTGGAGTGGGTACTATATAATGAAGTGACACAGGAGGAGGCAAGCAATACAACCCGGGGAGGAGGTCCACAGCTTGCAGATAAAGCAGTCTTGTCTTAGCCACTAGCGGCCAGCAAATAATCCCCCATATGCTATGTGTGTGAATTGTGTCAACAGGAGATACCCGTTCCCCGAACTCGCCAAAGGTGCAATAGGAGGTGCAGTCTAAAACCCCTCTGGATGTTGCCCCGGGCCTGAGTCTGAACCCGTCTCAACTGTCCCCTGCCCCTCAGAATTCTCCCATGTCGCCAGTACTTCTCTCAACTGTATGGCAATAGGGATCTTCCTCATACCTTTAGATTCCTCCCAGCTGAGTGCTCTACCTTCCGCCCCAGCCCACACAATGACATCTCTATGCCACGTCTCAATTTGCCGTCCCCTATTAGATTTCCATTCGATGGCAGTGCAGCGTTTTGCTAATCCCAACGCCAGGTCTGTAAGCCTATTCCTTATCTTGTGCTTCAGCGGGCTGGGAAAAAGACCCAGAATGCATGTCTGTATTGTGAGAGAGAAATCTCTGCCCAATTCTGCTGCTAGTTTACCAAGCAACCCCTCCCAGAAAGGCCTCAGAGCTCAACAATACCAAACCATATGGCCGAAGTCCGCATCCGGATGGGAACATCGGGGAAAGGAATGGACCTCCCCTCCATATGTCACATTGAGACAATGTGGAGTCATGTACGCCATATGTGTGTAGTTAAACTGTATATATTTAAGCTGTGAATTGCAAGTGTAGGACCCTCCGCCATTACGCATGAGTCAAAACCCTACCGCCAATCTCATCCCATTTGGCACACAGCTGAACCAGGGGACGCACCAAGGCCTCCTGAAGGGCCACATAAAACCACTTCACTAAATGACCCGCTGTCCCAAGCGTGTACAAGGCATGGAGCACCTGGCGTGCCTCCGATTAGTTTCTACCAGCTCTCCAAAACTGCGTGAAAGTACGAGTCAGGGTCTCATAATGAAGGAATTAACCTGGGGGCGGACCGCAATCCTCCATAAGATTGTCAAATGAGATTAGTAACTTGTATAAAAAACAGTCCACAACAGTATCCAGCCCTGCATCCAACCAGGTGACCAGCTGATCAGCTTTGAAAACTGACTGGGGGTTGCCATGTGGCAAACACACAAGAGACAACAGGGTGCGTAGCTAGCAACCTGTCGTCTCTTACTCTGGCATCTCCGTCCGGCTTGAAAAGCTATCCGCTGCCACAAGGAACAGAGGCGTTCTTGGTATCAGCCAGTAATTTTGCCATTACAAGAAAAGGGCAGGATTCTGGGAGCGACAAGAACGTACCATCTGCATTCACTTCCTCTATGCATTGCGCCAACCACTGCAGTTTGCCCGCCAGCATATAATTTTTGCAATTCAGCGCTGCTAACCCGCCCTCAGCAACAGTACGCTGTAACGTTGTAAGGGATACCCTGGGCAGTCCATCGCCCCTCACCAGATCCCGCAACAGAGCATTCAATGGGTGAAACCAACCGCTAGGCATAAGGACTGGTAGATTGACAAAGAAGTACAAGTGTGGGAGCATGACTATTTTAGTTAAGGAGACCCGGGACATTATCGGCAATTGCAGAATGTGCCAAAATTGAACACACGCATGTAACATGCGCATCGCTTTATCAAGGTTCCCTTCTTTCAATTCATCAAGCAAATGAAAAATATGTATACCCAGGTACTTGAACATATTCTGAGCCCTTACGATATCAGCCATCAAAGCGTCTGGTCTAGGGAGGGGACCCGCCACCGGAAACAGATACGTCTTTGCTCTGTTAACCCGCAGACCCAATAAACCTGCAGATTCGTCCAATATTTGCAAGGCCATCTGTGTGCCCACTACAGCGTCCGACAGGAACAACAAAAGGTTGTCCGCATAGAGGGAGACATGATGTGTCCGCCCCCCAGAGTTCAGTCTAATCCCATCGCGGCCCCGACTGAGTCGATTAGCAAGGTGTTCAATCTCCATGGCGAAGAGCAGGGAGGAAATAGGGCACCCCTGCCAAGTCCCCCTAAACACCCCATACTCTCTGGATATTATTCTACTCATTCAGACCCTGGCAGTGGGCGCCACATATAATAGCTGCACCCAATGTACCCATTCATCTCCCAACCTCTTACGCCGCATCACCTCAACCAGGTATCCCCTCCCACCATATCAAAGGCCTTCTCCTGGTCGACGGAGAGCACCGCAGCTGGAGACAAAGTGGAATCTCAGCATGATAAAGAATGGAGTAAAGCATACGAAGATAGTATAGGGTGTTACGGGTGGGGATAAACCCATTCTGTTCTGGGTGTATTAATGCCTTCATGTGTGGGACCAACCTACCAGCCAGCACCTTACTCAGGATCTTGAAATCCATATTAAGCATGGATAGGGACCTGTAATCCCTAACTACCACCTTGACAACTTGGTTTTTGGGCGGGGAATTACTAAAGAGCTCCGAGTTGTGCCCGGCAATTCCCCAGCCTCATAGGCATCGGCGTATAACCGGACCAAATGTGGTCGGAGTAGGTCCAAGAAGCGCTAGTAAAACTCAGGTGGGAGACCATCCGACCCCAGCGTCTTACCAGAATGCATGGATGGCGGCCTTCATTTCTTTGAGGGTTTTAGAGTCCTCCTGATCCTCATCTTTCAACACCCGGAGTGGCAGCGGTTCCAAAAACTCCTTCACAGCTAAACAAGTAGCCACAGTCGGGCAGCATATAGGTGTTCATTTAATGTTCAAAAGGAATCGTTAATTGCCTCCGGACTATACAATACCTCACCGATATCCAATCCAATTTGAGTGATGGGGGAGCCTCCCAGTTCAGGCTTAATTATCCTAGCTAAAATACGGCCTGCCTTCCCTTCCTCTCTCTGTACTTTATAAAGATACTCATTATAGTTATAACAACGCAAACGGACAAGGGCCTCATTATACTTTGCTCGCGCCACCTGTAACACCACATGAGCCACGACTCCCGTACCCTGGATGTTATCTAAACTGCGGATGCTCCCTTCTAGATCAAGTAGTTTCCAATGAAGTTCCCTGTAAACACCAGTCACCTGTCCCAGGCAGTGGCCCCGCACCACCACCTTGAACGCCTACCATTCCACCTGAACCGAGGAAGCAGAATTGGCATTAATAGGAAAATGTTTCTAAAAGTGTATATAGCGAAGTACAAAACGGGTCATCATCCAGCATTGCCGGATTAAGCCTCCAGATGGAGACTGGGGAATGCTGTGCCAAGAATTGATAAGTCATTATTAACGGGCTATGATCGGATAATGAATGGCCCAGGTACTCTGTATGTACTATGGTGCCAGTAAAGGCAGGGGAGCACAGGAACATATCAAGACACACATGGACTTGGTGTACCGGGGAAAAGAAGGGGAATTCCCTGCAGCTATCATGTTGCAGTCTACATATGTCTTCAAGTCCCCAATGTGCTATCCAAGCGCGGAACCTCAAAAGTAGTTCGACACATCGGGGATCCCATGAGGGGGGGTGTGACTGATCTTCCGCTACATCCACAACACAATTGAAGTCTCCCCCAAGGACCAGATCGCCCCGCAGGCCACCCGCTATTACAGTCGAGAATGAATCCAGAAAGCCATACTAGTCCTGGATGGGAGCCTAAATATTACCATGGGTAACCTCGTGCCCCGCCAGTCTCCCCACAACTAGAGCATATAAACCCCCCTCATCTATCCACAATCAGTCAACTGCAAAAGGAACCCCTGGCTTCACCCAGATCAACACCCTCTTGGCAAAGGATGAATAAGTGGTCGCAAAGACCTGGCCCCTTCAGCGATTTTTCAGTTTCCCAGCTTCTTCACTGTTCAAGTGTATTTCCTGCTGTCCCCAGCGCTTGCTCGACCCAGGCAGCAGGACCGGGCCCACAGAGGCTCACATGGCCACCATGACACCGGCTGCGTCTACTACCTTTTGTGGCCGGTGGGCTCCCGTGCCAATCTCCCACTTCGTCCAGCTCTAAACTTCGCCACAAGGCTCACAGCTCACAGGACCCCCCAGGGACCACCGAAGTCTTGTGGCACAGCCCTGGGTTTGCTATCCCCGAGGAAAAAAGACAGACTGGTGTGGAGTTCACAGCTCACGCATCCGCCATGATCCTTGGCCAAGCCACGCCCCAAACGCCAAATAACACTTATTTGCAAAAAGGCTCTCAGAGGTAAATTGATTTCAATGAATATATGTATGTGTGTGAGTTACATAGTGCAAACCTAGCTACAAAAAAATTGAGTACTGTATAGAAATGAACTTATATAATGGATAGTATAGAAGAAATGGGATGAGAGCTGTTACGGGGAGGAAGCGAAAAAACTGTAGTGTGTGCTCAAGGTAATGTTTGTTGATGAAGGGAGTGAAAGAGAATGGGTAGGTGGAAATGGAACAGACTTGGAAATGAACTCTGTGGGCAGAGTTACTAACAGTTTGTGCTGAGTTTGCTTCACAAACATGATGCAAACCTTCACAGAATGTGGATTTGGGATTTACTTTCCAGGGCAATAGCCTTACAGTAACACAAAGTGGTGCTAGCATTGCTTTGTTTTGCTTTGCTTCAAAGGGGCACGGTTGCCGGAGGTGGTACATTAATGTTTCCGAACAATCGTCCATGGTTTTTGACACTAAGCCCTACCTACTAACTCTTTGTAGACAGGGCCTTGCACCAAAAAAATAATGTCTCTTCAAGACTGAGTTTAGCTTGGACAAATGTTTTTATTTCTCCAAACCTTTCCAACTTTGCATATGTCCTGCACTAAATTTAGGTAATTGAACACAGTTTTAAAGTTGAGGCATTTGGACAGTGAACAAGGCCAATATTATCTCATTAGCATGAATACACCTACATCCATACCTTTCTGCTCTACTCTAACAAAAGGAAAATGAAGCACAAACACCAGAGTCCCATATACAAAGCATTGGATGATTTATGTTACACTCGGCATTCATGCAAGACCTTTACAAACCCTGGGGCATATTAGCAAGGGCAATATCGCCACTTGAAAGTGACCCGTTTGGGTGCCGCTTTGCATGTCAGCGATATTTATCGCTAATGACATGCAAAGTAGGCATTCCCGAACAACAGACCTGGTGAACAGCCGCTAACAGGCCTATCGCCTATTAGCAAGGAGGCCCTGACCCGGTTAGTAACGTGAAAAGTCACACTAACCAGGGTCATCGCCGTTTTTTTAACACCTGCTATTTTCCTGACTTAACCATACCTGTCATGGGGATGTGGATTATGCTGATACGACCGCAGGGTAGTATCAGCAAGGTTTTCCCCCTTCCCCATGCAATATCGCAGGTTTTGTCGCAAAGTTGGGTCTTCCCTCCCGCTATCGCTGGAATATATATTGCCATAGCGCTAATTATTGCTAAAACAGCGTTAGCGTGGCGATATATTCCAGCGATAGCTGGTGATAAAAAAATTTGCGCTAAGCACGCTCTGCGATATTTATTGCAGTTTGTTGCTAATATGGCCCAAGGTACCTTGTTGAAGGGAGTTTTCAGATGACTGATCACACTGCAGTGACCATTGTGCAGTACTCACCTACGATGCTGTGATATGCAACCTTGTCACGAACAAGATGTGCACACTTCTATTGTCCGTGCCCTTACGTTGAAGCTAGGAGTGGTCACCATCAGGTTAACTACATCGACAATGCCATGCATTTACAAGGTTTTCACTTTTACATCAACATGAACAAAATCGAGTGTCATGATTTTGACAATGGTGGCATATCAATCAATCAATCACAGGCATTTATATAGCGCACTACTTACCCGGAGGGTCTCAAGGCGCATATAATTCTACCTCCACTCCTATATATTCCTAGCTTGAAGCCATAGCTTGGTCAGGTCAGTTTTGGTAATGCAGATATAAAGGTTTTAACTGTTATGGTTTTCAGAGGTTAATGTTTATAGTGGATAGGGATGCATCCAGAGTACACTTACACTGCACGCATCCGTTTGCTGTGCCACCATTTTTTGCAGATTAGAGGTAAGGTGGGTATATCCTTTAAAAAATGTTGCTGTCTGAACCTTACTTACCCTTATTGTCATTGACAGACTAGCCAGGCAACCTTCATCGGCTGGGAGCGCGTTATTTGTTTCTGACAGCTTAGTTGCTATTATGATTTGTTTCATCATCAGTTCTAATATCATCAACCTAGTCTGATTGCGGTAGGTCACTGGATGTTTGCAGTCTAGTGCTGCAGGGTATTTTCAGTAGGAAATACATTTTTGAATTGGAAACCATTCACCCTTCTTCAGCAGTTTCACGGTCGCGGCTCTTTTAGTCTTTTCTCTTGTGCTGGTACTTTCTGAACTTCTCGGTTCTCTGACTGCTGTATCAGTCTGTCTTTATTGTGACTTGTACACCTCATGCTCACATTTAGTTCATGCCTTTTGCTAACTCTTTCATGTCTGCAACTTGTAAGGGGTTGATCACCAGAACCTCCCCTACCACATGCTTCTATCTTCTCATACTTTTTTTCCCCTCTCTTCAACATTTTATCATAGCACCCAGCTGGACCTTAACATCTCCCTTGGGATTTTTGCCCACCCTTTTTTTGTCCTGCCCACCCTTTTTTGTCCTTAACCCACGAACATATCACTGTGCTCATACCTGTTCCACTGCAGTAATAATCCCACTCCAGTTGTCGGCATGGCTGCTTTCATACTCTTTGTTTACACCCCTAGCAGTCTTTACCGGTTACTACTTTTCTCTCACTTGTAATCCAACTATAAGACTGTTCTGCCTGCCTTCTGCCCCAGCCTCTGCACCAAATGTCCTAAGACCCTTCTCTGCCAGCCTGGGAGCCCAGTGCTGCAAGTCTCCCATCTCCTGTTCACCTTCCTGCCACCGGAAGGGTATCCTGGTGCTGAGCAGGTGTGAGTCCAGCCAAACCTAGGACTACTCCAAAAGCCAGGTCTTCAGCTTCCTGCAGAATTCAAGAAGTGAGGAGGAGGCTCTGATGTGCAGCGGCAGATCGTTCCATGCTAAAAGAAAAGGTGTACAGGAGGGAAGTGTTAGTGTGTGTGTTTGTGAGGGAGAGGGCAGGTGACGGTATGAAGTACATGCAAAAGAACTAAGAAAAGACTGATGAAAAGGAAGTACGTAACATGCGAGATTGATGATGGAAGATTTAAAAAAGGTGTGTGGAGAAAATAGGTGTAGAGTTACTAGGTGCTCTTCTATGGCTTCAACCCTTTTAGGGAACCCACTTCTCAACACACACCTTTTTTATCCAATTTAAATCTACATTTTAAAACTACTTGCATACTTACTCTGCTGCAGCAAAAGAAAGACCTTGCGGAAGCAACTACGGAGCATACGGTGAAGAGGCACACAAGAGAACAACAGTTCCATAAGGGATGAATCATTTGGAGTCACTGTGACGAGTAATTGTACTTGAAAATGAGGAATATTTATATCAGTGGACAATCAAGTCTAGAAAATCGAAGGGTAACTTTGAGGACTATACAATTACGCATCAGAGATCATCAAGAAAAGTTACCGCTGGTAACCATGCCATATATATGGGGAAGGAAAGTCTTGTGAGGAAACTGGCAAGCCCAACACCCTGCACAAGAAGGGGCAAACTCCTAAACAACCTACCGCAAGAGAGGGAGATTCACTTACCCTTGTTCTGTGGCCCTCAGTCTCATCCCCAGGTTTAGCGCAGACACAACCAGAGCAACAGTCAGATATTGGACGACATGCACCTCAGCCCTGCTTTCTAGTCTGTCTGCCTCTGTGTAGCAAGTCTCTCTCTCAGGCTATTGACACCCCAAATGAACCATCACCTGAAGATACACCTGCTATGTCCTTTGTCAAGGAATCTGTCAGCTTTGAAAGATGGCATTCCGGGATGCTATAAAAATTGCTGTATATGGCTGGTGGTGTCCATTCGCCCCTGCAATTCCTGTTTTAATAAATAGTTAGTCATCTGAGAGTACTTTCCCTCAAGCGATGTTCTGCAGTAAATTTTGATGTATGATCATATCTTATTTTATTGGGCAACTATACAGTGTAGGGTATTAGTTGTTGGTTATTGCTGCAGTTGTGGGCTTTTGGGTTCGGCTAACTGGAGCCATGACGGCAAGTCCATCTTCCTCCATGGTAATTTTCAATCCCCTCTGGCCATTACCTCTACGCTGTTAGTAGTACGGATGGGCTCCATCGTCCTGGAGTTTCTTTGCAGAGATTGTCTTAGGGTATCTGGACTATATTAACAGTGTCTGAAACATGTCGATTACAAGAATAAAGAATTATTGACTAACCTCTACAAGTCCAGACGTTTTTCTTTTTATATAACCTTAGAGAATCAGAATAAAGCTAGCCTAGATGACCTATAGGTCATTTTAACTTTCTAGTGGATCTCATTGTCAAATGTGTGCAGAAAAAAATAAACATGTCCCTTTGAAAGGGCTCCAGGATGACAGATCCCATTTGTACTACCAGCAGTGGAGTCCGGATGAGGAGCAACCCGATGGGGTAGCATGCCACCTAGGTTGGTGGAATAGGTTGTGCGTTCTTTTGAACTAGCACACTGAGCAAGGTAGGAATCGATTCCCCAAATCCATAGAACCTCTTTTGGGCTGGTTTAAATGTAGAAGACTTGTATGTCACTCTCCTGAGTAAAAGTAGGTAAAAGTTAAATGTTGCCTGCAAAGGTTTTCGAATTTATCAACTTTGCAACCTTGGCTCTTTGTAAAATTTGCAACATTTTGTAAATTTTGTAAAATGTTCCATGCAGAAGGATTTTCTCGCAAAACAAGATTGGAAGCCAATTCTCTTTCTCTCACTAAAGGTCTGCCTTGGCTGACTTTTTTTTTTTTTACAGCAAAACCTATCTTTGAGGGATTTTATTTCTTGTACAAAGGTTGCAAAGCTTGTGAAGACTTGATAAAAACTTCCGGAAGTCTCCACCTTCACACATCTTCGACATGACTTGGGGACCTGTTAAACAGCTGGGAATACCCAACCAAACTTTATTTTACAGGATGAAAGGAAACATCCATAATACAATGGTGCTTAATACACGGTCCATTGAGAAAAGGCAGGTGCATTTTATGTGAGTAAAGGCTGGTTTCAGAACACCTTACATCCCTGATTCCATTCAACCTCTCGTCGAAAAGAGCGCATAAACACACCTGGAATGGGTTGCCCTTTGGATGTGGAAGGTTTTGAAATACTCGATGGAATTAATGGCTTCCCAGAAGACAAAGTCGCCCGCCTCTGATATCTGAGATGGCTAATGCTTTCCTAATGCAGCCATACCACAGTCATGGAAATGCTGGCTCACCCTGGAAAAACAGAAAAAAACAGGTTTCATGGTTCGAGGTGTAACGAAAAAACGTGTAAATTAAAATATAAATCAGCTTTATTTCGATTAAACAAGCCAAGAATGCTTCTCCCCAAATAAGAATGTTGCTCCAAAGATTAAATTTGCCCATGAATCACCGACAGAGTGGTGGAGGGCTTTTCGGATATTTTGAAAGGATTCACATTCTTGCACTGCCTTCTAAGCAGACGGTTGCGTGCTTGGTCTACACTGAAAAATAGCGCAGGTTTACCGCAATGTACTTTCCAACAGTCTGGGACATATTTACGAATTTTGGTGCACAGGGCAACGCAGCAAGTCTCCTTGCTGTGCTGCTGGTGTCACAGGAAAAGAGAGGACAGGAATGTGCCATATTTATCCAATAAGGCGCATTCTTGTCCATCCCCTCTGCGCTGGCACCATTTTGGTAGCCTAGCGCCAACGCTGGCATCCTTGTACCAGGTTGCCTGCGTTGTAGATTGTGTTTGTGGAGGAAGGGGCATTTTCATGCACTAAAACAATCCTGAGAGGCGATTTCCTCTTCCTATGTGTGCTGCAGAATGCAGCCCCCTTAGAAAGAGGAACAAGCAGGGAGGAATAAAGATATTTCTTCTCATTACACGTCCTCCGGGGAGGCATGTGTTTATTGGAGCATTCCCAGGTTTACAAGTCCTTGTAAATCTAGGAATGTGTCAAAAACCATAGGAGTTGCATGGAAACACCCACTGCAAAGCATCGATACACAGCGATATTTGCTTCGATACCTTAATCCCGCTCTTTTAAGCCATTCAAAGCCACACAAAGTGCCTTATCTGTCTTATCACAAGTGTCTTAGGATGTAATGCACAGGTAATAAGGTAGACAGCACACCTGTCACATTTGTTAGGTAGTAACCCATCCTCCAAACTCTAAATCAGACCCTTTTGTAGAGATAACTACTGGCCCAGTGGTCATCTCTATATGCTGTCATGGTGGTTCTTTCAATGTACAAAAAAGGCAAATAATAGAAATGAACCTCTCTAACCAAGGGGATAGGGTTGTTTAACCCAGACAACAGCCAGCCCCCTCTCCTCTTTTTCATGTGCACTGGTTTCTCAATCATAAAACGATTCAATAATGATAACCAACCTGCAAACATCAAAGTGATTCTACCAATAACCTGCACTGCAGATTTACCATAAATAGGGAAATCACAAGCTCTGTGCAGTCTTAAGAGAATAACATGGAATGCACTGAACATTGAGAAGCTCAGATCATGGCAATATAGCCTAGAAAGCCAGAAATTAAAGGATTTGCTTCAAAATACTACAGGGCCCCACATACTATCAACATAGTCAAAAGTGATTTATTCTCATCAGGACAGAATGTCCCATAATAACTCAAATCCACATATTATCTTCAGCATTCGAGGACACAGGAAAAGATGGTTTACGCTAAATTAAATAACAGTTGCCATTAAAAGGACCAAAATATTTCCATTGGCCTACTAATAGAGAAACTGCAAACTGAACAGAGGAAGATATTGTAGGAGGAAAAACTCAAATACTCTGCAAATCAATGGCAAATTGTATTCTAAATATCCAAACTAAAAGAGCAAAGCAAGTTTTAGAATTTTCATTAACAAATTGGATAACTGCCATAGCCCACAGAATGAAAATGGAGAGAGCTCAGTTGAATGGGAACAGCATGTTCTTAAACTGTCTTTTGATACCAGCACTATTCATCAATATACAAAAATTTTAACTTCTGACACTAAGCAAGAAACCATGACTGATTACAGCAGAGAGCAGGTAGAATATGACCATTTTATCAACACACCAAGCAAAAAATTTGCCTTAAAGTATTATTGATCATGTGGAGCCCTGGGGCCTAATAAAACTCCTAGCATACTACTAAAAGCCGAAACTGACTATTGGGCAATCTGGCTAACACAGTTGTACAAATAATCTTTTCTACTCCCTTCCGTCACAAAATCCTGGAGTAGTTCAATCTCTGCCATATCTTTAAAAGAGTCAATTACTCAGATCCATCTTGTTATTGGATAATAGCACTACTGGATGTAGGAGATAAAGCTTAGGCAACAATCCTACTAATAAAACTCAATGCCTGAATGGAGGAAAAACGAATCATTCAACTTTTACAGACTGGTATTGGGCCTGAAGTAGTACAATACGCAACAGTGTGGTAGTATCATACTTGGCACAGCAGAATATTGCACAAAAAGACAAGCCCCCTTTTTGCCTGCTACATTGATTACCCCACCTCCTATGGAAAAGTAGACAGACATATCTTATGGAAGGAATTATCTGCCAGGGGGATAACATCTGCTCTATAGAGAGCTATTATGTAATTATATTCTGACACCTAGATAATATGTCAAATCAGCAAGATTATAGCATCTCTATAAGAATAGTCACAAATAGAGGCCTTAAACAGGACTATTGCTTGCCCCTGTAAACCTCAACCTTTCCACAGCTGAAATCAGAGAAACATTAGGCAAAGCAAGATCATTCTCTCCTAGAACAATGAACTAATGGTTAAGTATGCTGTTTGCATTTGTTATCGGATCAACTTATATTGGCTTGCTGACAGTCTTAACCCCTTGCCTGCTAATGACCAGCCCAGCTCGTCATGAGGCACAGTGGAGCTGTGCTCATGACAAGCTGGGCTCGTCATAACGGCCGCGCCACTCCCCGCGCGGCAAATTCCAAGCCTGTGCGGACGTTCCAAGAGAGTGGGCAGAGTCATGACGAGCTCAGCTTGTCATGAGCACACAAGCTGGGCTTAAAATGAGCACCGCGGTGCCGCGCGCGGCCCCCCGCACCGCGTGGGAATTACTCCTGCGGCTAAGGGGTTAAACAAGAAACTTGAGTTCATCCTTAAAAATACATTAGAACTTAATGAACAAAAATCCAAGATAGTGATCTTTGGGCACTCTAAAGCAAGTCCTAGAAATGATGTCACTCTGGGCCAGTGATCCTGTGCTATACCGCAGCATACAATTATTTGGGCACATGACTAATGGAACATTGGACACCAAGACTTCATCTACAAACATAAAACATAGAGTTGCCACCCTTACCACAGGCATATATAGACTTCAGGCCAAATTACATAACTCAACAGTGGATCCATTTTAAAGGTAACATCACCAAAACTCTTGCGAGCCCTATCTTACAGTCATCAAGGATTCGCAGTCAGAATTGCTTCCACTTTGGATCCAATGCAACACCTACAGAAAGCTATCTCATTTGCTAAAGAGTGCCACAAGGATCCAACTGCGTCTCGAGTTGACCTTCTCAGACAAGACTATGAATTCCTGATGCTGGGGTAGCCATGCGCTATATAAGCGTTTTTAACATAACATAACATAACATAGCATTCACAGCTTACTTCCCAAAGTACTGTTACTTAGGGCCTCGTTTATGCGTAAGTGTCTGGCCCGCCATGCCGCCATGGGGACAGAGTAAACTACTCTGACCCCGTGGTGGGGAGGCCACCCACTTACTTTATAACTGATCGCCAAGCAGATTGTAATTTATAAAGGCATTATCAGGAAGCGCCTTCACGTCGGTTCCTGTCAATGTATTGTACTGTTTGAAGCTCTGCAGCAAAAAGTATTCTTTTTTCTATTTAAAAAGAAAATCCCAAAACTTTTGTTTTTGAAAAGAAAAAAGTACTGTTGCAACGGAATAGCCTTTGAGCCAATATATAAATCTGGCCCTTAATCATAATTCAAAGAAGGACAGTATGAAACAATAGCAATCCATGATCCTACTATCAATCAATCAAAAGCTTTTGTATATCGCAGAACTGTCACCCCCAGGTTATCTGGGCGATATGGGTGCGACGTCTTTGTTGAAGAACCAGGTCTTGAGTTTCTTCCTGAAGTCTGCTAGGGAGGGTGCTGGTCAAAAATGGAGGGCTAGGTCATTCCAGGCCTTGATAGCATAGTAGGAGAGGATACCGAGGTGGTTATATGTCAAGTGAGAAGCTTAAAAACACCCGACTTTCAACATTTTCCTGGATTGCATCAAGTTAGCGAAGTGGACAAGCTTGACCTTCACCTAGATGGTTTAGCGGGGAAGGACTAGTCTCTCTGAAAACAAGATTGAACATGGAGTCACATGGTGCATTTTAAAGTCCAATTATTAAGGAATTTTGTTGGAAACTACATCAGGTAGTTCTAACTGGTGACTCATGAAATACAAAATCAAGGATTGCACTATGGTTGAACTTCACTGACTAGGTATGCTCTGTCTCCAGGAGAGCTTTGAAGAAAAGTATTGCCTTAAATTAGACAATGTGCACAAAATAGAATGTCTTTATCATGTTAGGTCAATTTTTTATTCTTTGGGATTGGAGGACTTGTTTGAAAACCCCAGTGCATGCCTTCAATTATCCAAGAAGGATTTAAAGGAAATATTTTTGACAAAGGTGGCGCATAAAAGAATGGAGATAAAAAAAGGCAAACCAACATTAAGGTTATACCGTGACTGTTGAACCCGGCCTCGTGGCGTGGTCCCACTCCTTCCGCATGGAGGGCCCTGGACGACATCGACCCCTGTCCTCCGGCCTGAAGCGACCCCCTCCAACCTTCACGAGAGCCGCAACTCCTGGCGACCCCCGGCTCTCCCCCTCCGGAACACGGCAACCCCTACTCGCCCCACTCTGCTGGTCCGACCCCTATCCCGGGCCACCATCTCAGGCCCCAACTCCTTCTTGGACCCTCCACGACCGGGCCCCATGGCCTCGGGCCGAGATCAGCCTCGGACCCAGCGAAGCCCCGACATCGAGGCACCAAGATCCGACCAGGTGGTAAAACGGCCACTTGACGGATCAATGAGGAGAAGAGTTTCGATGGCCCTCCAGCCGTCCCCCGACGCCTGGTTTCGATCACCCTCCGGCCTCCCTGGGCGTTGGCTCCACCCCCCTGCTGGGTGTCTGGACACTCTCATCCCGGCCCCTCTGACCCCCAGGCGCGAGGGTCCGGAAATCAAAGGACTCCAGACCTATATCTGGTCGGCAGTTGTATCCTGGAGTCGAGAGACCCAGAGAAGAACTCGCGACTTTGAACCCTGAAACCCTCTTTGGAGCCCTGCTGGCACTGCCGCGGCCCGACCTCGCTGAAACCCTCTTTGGAGCCCTGCCGGCGCTGCCGCGGCCCGACCCCGCTGAACCATCTTCGGAGCCCTGCTGGCGTTGCCGCGGCCCGACCTCGCTAAACCATCTTCGGAGCCCTGCTGGCGCTGCCGCGGCCCGACCTCGCTAAACCACCTTCGGAGCCTGCTGGCGCTGCCGCGGCTCAACCCCGCGGAACCATCTCGGAGCCCTGCTGACGACGTGCGGCTCGAACTTGCGGAACCCCCCAGGCTCGAGGACCGAGAGCTGAGTGTAGGGTACCCCTGTGCCAGGCTGGTACTAAGACTGTCCCGCTACCCTATTCCCCCAGTTACCGAGACATTAAGGATCCCTCGATCCATTTGTACATATTGCTGAAAGAACCTGCTTTGATTGCTGATAAAAACCCTAAGAGCCTATCCTTGTCTGGTGTCCATTTGTAGTGGTGTGATTGCTCGGCTGTACGATTCTAGGTGAGGAACCTCGCCAGGAGGCCTCTCGACGGCGCTCGGCCAACTCCAGAAGGAGAGGTGGGTCTCGAGGTGGTCGGCCAGACAACTTCTGCCTCCCCCTAGAATCGCTTTTCTAACATTGGTGGCAGGCGGTGCGATCCGAGCCGACGCAAATCGTACAGAGAGTGACTCACCCACTACTGACAGAAACACACTACAACCATGACTACCAAGGAAACCAGACCGACCACGGAGTTCCAGAAGGAACGGTTGGAAGACTATAACCACAAAGAATTTAAACAATTCTGCAAGGACCTGGGCATCGCTACCACTGGACTAAGCACCAAGGACGATTTCAAGCCCTAAAAACATGGGTAGAGGCAGGAGCAACGCCACCCCAGAACGAAGACAACACGATCCCAGATGTGCACCCGGAAACCATCACAACCACCGCAGAGGAAAGAAATACCAACGCAAACGCGGGCCTCTCCCACGAAGACGCCCGAGAGCGAGAAAGGAGCCGGCTCCACGAATTGGAGCTCGCCCGACTCCGTCTGGACGGAGAACTACAGCTGGCCGAGAAAAAGATAACACTTGAGCAACTACGGCTGCAAGGGGACCTGGAGGAGAAACAAAGGCAGAGGGACTTAGAGGAGAAGAAGCTCACGTTCGAGCACAAGCGTGGTTTAAAAGAACTTGAGATCAAGGCCAAAAATGGGGAGGCCGGCGCCTCTGGGAACCCGGAGCCCACCTCCTCCTATGGACAGGAAGGTCCACATCCCCAAAGATGTCGTCAGAGAATACTATAAAAACGACGACATCCAACAGTGGTTTAAGGCCTACGAGGTAGCCATGACCTCGCACCGGGTACCGCAAAAAGACTGGGGTGCCGGCTTGTGGGGAAATTTCGTCAACGAAAGGAGAGACGCCCTACTGGAGCTCCCAGACGCCGAGGTGACCTCTTACGAACATATGAAAGCTGCCCTCCTTACTCACTATGGACTCACCCCCGAGATGTACCGTCAGCGATTCCGAGACTGTAAGAAAATCCCTGGTGCTACATGAGTGGAGTATGTGAACTTCTATAGTAGAGCCCTAGAGGAGTGGATCAAAGGCAGCCAAGTCACCACCTACGAGCAGCTGTTCAACCTCATTGTATGGGAGCACCTTTCCAACAACTGTTTTGTCAAACTCAGGCAGCATCTCCTCGACAGCAAGCTGACAGAGCCACGTAAACTCGCCGTAGAGGCCGATCGGTGGGAGAGCACCCGGGTCCCCCGGAACTCGATGGGAGACCACGGCCGAGCTCCCCAGGGGCCCCACCGTCCGCGGGGTGGCAGAGGAGGCCAGAACAGGAACTGAGACTCCCCCGCGGTGCCTCCCCCGACCAACACTTTGCCCTCCCTGGCCAGAAGAGGGCCCCCCCAGCACGGCCGGGGCCCCCCTCGAACGTTATCTGCCACAAATGCCAGCGACCGGGTCACTATGCCAATGACCCCAGCTGCCCAATGAACCAGCGATCCGGCGCCATCGGTCCGCCAAACCGCCAGATCGCCGCCGCCTCCCTGGGAGAGGAAAGGGCGAAGAAGAGAACTATGACCAAGACCAGACCGAGTGGGAGCCCACCGCCATGTCCCTGGTATGTCTGGGCGAAAGGGACATGGTTCCCCGGGCCCCGATACCGGGCAACACTCAAAAGTACCGCCAGTGGGTCACCATTATTGGGCACCGGGCAGAAGCCCTCCGCGACACCGGAGCCAGCGTGACGACCGTCTGCTGCCACTTGGTGACCCCTGACCAGATCCTGCCCAATGTGCTGTGCCCCGCACGGTCGGCGGACAATTCAGAGAGCATGAGCCAGATGGCCCGCATCCCCTTCGAGTGGGGGGGAGTGTCGGGCATGCTGAAAGTGACCGTCCAGGACGATGCCCCCATGGACTGCCTCCTTGGGAACAACCTGGAAAGTTCCCCCTGGGCCGACGTCGAGAGAAGAGAGCATCTGGGGATGCTAGGCCTTCCCGAGTGGGTCTGTGCGACCACCCTATCCATGAGCTCCCGGGCCACCGCCCCGACTGAATCAACCCCAACCGAAGAACCAGAGCGGCCCGCGTCCCCGCCGCCCTCTGTCCCCGAAGACGTCAACCCTGAGCCCGGTCCACTGGGGCCCAACTGTGAAGAAATTGCCACGCTCGGCGACCTCCCGGAACTGGCCCAATGGCGCCAAGAAGGTGGCCCCACCCGAGAACAGTTCCGACAAGAACAGAAAACGTGTCCCTCCCTCGAGGGGACCCGACAGCAAGCCGCCGCTCAAGCCGCCGGAGACCCCTCGGGGTCTCACTGGGTCTATTGGGACAACGATCTCCTCTACAGCAAACAAAAGATTGCCGAACTGGGGGCCAGCCGGGTGCTGGTGGTCCCCCTCGGTTTCAGAGACTTCCTCCTGAACCTGGCACACGATGTGCCCCTCGCCGGGCATCTGGGGCAGGACAAAACATACAGCTGCCTGGTGACCCATTTCTACTGGCCAAAAATGAGGAATGATGTGAACCATCACTGCCGGACTTGCCCAAACTGCCAAGCCAGCGGGAAGAGCGGCGGGAAGCACAAGGCCCCCCTTCATCCATTCCCAGTTGTCAACACCCCCTTCGAGCGGGTGGGGATCGACATTGTGGGGCCCCTGGAACCCCGAACTTCTCAAGGTCACCGTTTTATTCTCGTCCTGGTGGACCATGCCACCCGCTATCCCGAAGCCATCCCTCTCTGGACCGTGACGGCTCCTGTGGAGGGCCGGGCACTGATGGGGATCTTCTCCCGGGTAGGCTTCCCACGAGAGGTTGTCAGTGACCGCCAGACTCATCCTCGACATCCCACGACACAGCCACATCTCCGGACACCTAAGAGACCTGCACTGGCTCCCGGTCAACAAGAGAATCACCTTCTGCCTCCTTACCCACGCACACAAAGCTCTCCACGACCAAGGCCCGAGCTACCTCAACAACCGAATCAACTTCTACGCTCCCAAACGCCACCTCCGATCCGCCAGCCACGCCCTCGCCGCCGTCCCACGCATCCGCAGAGCCACTACAGGAGGAAGGTCCTTCGCCTACCTGGCCGCCAAGACCTGGAACTCCCTCCCGGCCGACCTGCGCCTGACCCAAGACCACCTCTCCTTCAGGAAGAAGCTCAAGACCTGGCTGTTCGAGCAGTAGCGGCACCCCCCCCCCCCCCCCAAAGCGCCTCGAGACCCTACGGGTAGGTAGTGCGCTCTATAAATGTCTTTGATTGATTGATTGATGAACTTTATTTCCCGATACATGAAGTCCCTGTGGCAACAATGCGGGGTCAAGTACAAGTTCACGACCCCCTACCACCCCCAAGGGAACGGACTGGTGGAACGTTTCAATCGAACCCTCAAGGGGATGGTCATGGGCCTGGAAGAGCCCTTACGATGCCAATGGGACTTGTTGCTGCCCTGCCTCCTCTTCGCCTATCGGGAGGTCCCCCGGAAGGCCCTGGTGTTCAGCCCATTCGAACTATTGTACGGGCACCCCGTCCGGGGTCCCCTCAGCCTGGTCAAAGAAGGCTGAGAAGTCTAGGATGCTCCCCCCGACGTATACCGGTACCTCCTAACCCTCTGAAACCAGACTCGGCGGTTCCGGGAACTTGCCAAGGACAACCTCGAGGCAAGCCAAGAAGAGATGAAACGCTGGTATGATCAAAACGCCTCATCCATTGAGTTCGAGCCGGGCCAACAGGTCTGGGTCATGTCCCCGGTCGAACCATGTGCCCTCCAGGACAAGTGGACTGGGCCCTTCAAAGTGGTGGAGCGCAAGAGCCCTGTCACCTACCTGGTGGACATGGAATCCCCCAGAAACCCCCTCCGGGTCCTCCACACCAACAGGCTCAAACCTCACTTTGTAGGAACGGAACTTAGCCTCCTGATGGCTACTGATGGCGGGGCTGAAGACAACTCCAAGCCCCTACCGGACCTCCTGAGCACCTTCGAGAAAGACGGCTTCGCGGAGGGAGTCCCCCTCTCCTCCGCCCTGACTCCCGAACAACGCCAAGACTGCCAAAAGCAGTTGAGTCAATTTGCAGACTTGTTTTCTCTCACCCCCGGAGTCACCCAGTGTTGCGTCCACAATGTCGACACCAGGGACGGCCCGCCTGTGCGACACTGGGCCTACCGAGTTCCCGACCGAGTTCGGACCTGCATTCAATCAGAAGTCTCCAAGATGCTGGCCCTAGGGGTAGTCAATTCCTCTGACAGTCCGTGGGCCAGTCCCGTCTTCCTGGTCCCAAAAGCCGCCGCCCCAGGCGCCTCTCCTGAACTAAGATTTTGCGTAGACTACTGGGGATTGCACGCCGTCACTCGGACCGATGCCCACCCCATTCCCCGGGCTGATTAACTAATCGACCGCCATGGGGCGGCCCGCTACCTGAGCACATTTGACCTAACCTCTGGCTACTGGCAGATCGGACTCACACCGGGCGCCCAAGAGCGCTCCGCTTTCTCAACCCCCGATGGCCACTACCACTTCAGGGTGATGCCCTTTTGGATGAAGAACGCCCCCGCAACGTTCCACAGACTGGTGAATAAGGTGCTGGCAGGGCTAGAAGAGTTCAGCGCCACGTATCTGGACGATATTGCGGTGTACAGCCTCCACTGGGACGAACACCTCCAGCACCTCCGAGAGGTCTTGGCGGCCCTCCGCCGGGCCGGGCCGGGCTGACCATAAAAGCAAGCAACTGCCAGATCGGCCAAGGTTCCGTGACCTATCTGGGACACCAAGTGGGGAGCGGCCAGGTGGCCCCCCTCCAACCCAAGATCGAAGCCATCTTGGCCTGGGAGCCCCCGGTCACCCAGACAGCGGTCAGGGCCTTCCTGGGGCTCACTGGGTATTACCGGCGCTTTGTAAAGAATTATGGAAGCATTGTGGGCCCCCTCACCGAACTCACTTCCAAGAAGCAGCCACAGAAGGTGCACTGGACACCCGAGTGTCAGGCCGCTTTGAGACCCTAAAAGACAGCGATGTGCACCGCCCCTGTGCTCCAAGCCCCCGACTACAGCCGGGAATTCGTAGTCCAAATGGATGCCTCCGAGCACGGTGTCGGGCGGTTCTTTCCCAAATCAACGCCGAAGGAGTTGATCAACCGGTGGCCTTCATCAGCCGACGTTTGCTGGCCCGAGAGCAACGCTGGAGCACCATTGAACGAGAGGCCTTCGCCGTGGTGTGGGCCCTCAAGAAACTCCGACCCTATCTCTTCGGCACCCACTTCCGGGTGCAAACTGACCACCGACCCCTACGGTGGTTGATGCAGATGCGAGGGGAGAATCCGAAGTTGCTGAGTTTGTCCATCTACCCACAAGGGATGGACTTCACTGTGGAGCATCGCCCCGGCAGCGACCACGCCAACGCCGACGGCCTGTCCCGCTTCTTACGCCTCGTGAGGAGAATACCCAAGAAGATGGGTGACTCTCCCTGCCTTCAGCCGGGGGGGACGTGTGTTGGACCCGGCCTCGTGGCGTGGTCCCACTCCTCCCGCATGGCGGGACCTGGACTACATCGACCCCTGTCCTCTGGCCTGAAGCGACCCCCTCCAACCTTCACGAGAGCCGCCACTCCTGGCGACCCCCGGCTCTCCCCCTCCGGAACACGGCAACCCCAACTCGCCCCACTCTGCTGGTCCGACCCCTATCCCGGGCCACCATCTCAGGCCCCAACTCCATCTTGAACCCTCCACGACCGGGCCCCGTGGCCTCGGGCCGACCTCGGCCTCGGACCCAGCGAAGCCCCGACATCGAGGCACCAAGATCCGACCAGGTTGTAAAACGGCCACTTGACGGATCAATGAGGAGAAGAGTTTCGATGGCCCTCCAGCCGTCCCCCGACGCCTGGTTTCGATCGCCCTCCGGCCTCCCTGGGCGCTGGCTCTACCCCCTGCTGGGTGTCTAGACACTCTCATCCCGGCCCCTCTGACCCCCATGCACCAGGGCCTGGACATCAAAGAACTCCAGACCTATATCTGGGGCAGCTCTGGAATGGGTTGTATCCTGGAGTCGAGAGACCCTGAGAAGAACTCGCGACTTTGAACCCTGAAACCATCTTTGGAGTCCTGCTGGCGCTGCCGCGGCCCGACCTCGCTGAAACCCTCTTTGGAGCCCTGCTGGCACTGCCGAGGCCCGACCTCGCTGAATCCCTCTTTGGAGCCCTGCTGGCACTGCCGCGGCCCGACCTCGCTGAAACCATCTTTGGAGCCTGCCGGCGCTGCCGCAGCCCGACCTCGCTAAACCATCTTCGGAGCCCTGCTGGCGCTGCCGCGGCCCGACCTCGCTAAACCATCTTCTGAGCCCTGCTGGCGCTGCCGCGGCCGACCTCGCTAAACCACCTTCAGAGCCTGCTAGCGCTGCCGCGGCTCAACCCCGCGGAACCATCTCGGAGCCCTGCTGACGACGTCGCGGCTCGACCTTGCGGAACCCCCCAGCTCGAGGACCGAGAGCTAAGTGTAGGGTACCCCTGTGCCAGGCTGGTACTAAGACTGTCCTGCTACCCTATTCCCCGAGTTACCGAGACATTAAGGATCCCTTGATCCGTTTGTACATATTGCTGAAAGAACCTGCCTTGATTGCTGATAAAAACCCTAAGAACCTATCCTTGTGTGGTGTCCATTTGTAGTGGTGTGATTGCTCGGCTGTACGATTCTAGGAGAGGAACCTCGCCAGGAGGCATCTCGACGGCGCTCGGCCAACTCCAGAAGGAGAGGTGGGTCTCGGGGTGGTCGGCCAGACATCTTCTGCCTCCCCCTAGGATCACCTTTCTAACAGTCACCTCCTGGCGTTAGCAGAGAGAGAATATCGTTACCTAGAGGAAATTCTGAATTTACAGCATCGCTATATTTTAGTGAGGTTTCGCATGAATTTTATCCCTCTGATGGTGGGCTACCTGGCTGGAAAATTTAAGCCATCTGACTTGACTGTCTGCCCTTGTGACGGTGGCTCTGAACAATCAGAACTTCATATCATCCAGTTTTGTGATTTATACAAAGTGGAAAGAGCAAGATACAATTGACCGATTCTAAGACATATAATTTTAGACAATGTAGAATGGCTCTTAGTTTTCTTAAAAAACTTAGGGGCCCATTAGGATTGCGGGCGGGTTGCCCTTGCCGGGCCGGCGGGGGCGAACTGCCTGCCATCCACACCAGAAAGACCCCGCCATATTAGGATGGCTGTGGGGTCCGCAGTAGATGGAAAGACCGTCCGCCACTTTTTTGCCAGTCGACACATCGACGGGGCGGAAAACGTGTTTGATATGGTGGCAGTGTTTGCAAGACACCGCCATTCATATTAGGATGTTGGCACAGATCGCCGCCAAGGAAAGGCTTGTGGTTTTTGCATGTGGGTGCCCGTTGTGGGCCCCCAGGGTGTTGAGAGGTGGGGGGTGCACATGGGGGGTACCTATGGTACACCCCTGCATTTACAAGCACAAGGTGGCAGGCATCGCGCGTTGCCTGTCACGTTGTACATGCAAATGCACGACATGCATTTCTGACATTGCTGCGGGGGCTGCTGACAGCACTGTCTCCCACAATGTTGAGAATGCGGGATGCGCCCACCTGTGTGGCGGGGGCATCATAATGCGTACGGCCGGCCTGCCGCACCTATGACAGGCGCTCTCTTCAGCCGTTGCAGTGGCGGGCAGACATAATAGAGCCCCTAGTAATCCGTTAATTACCTTTGCAATAGCTAGTTTCCTTTGGGCTTGTACAAGGAAAAGGAAAATTATTCTCGAGTCACTTTATGCATGAATATGATGAGACTGTTCTTGCACGACAGTTGACCTTCACTGACTAGGTATGCTCAGTCTCTAGGAAAGCTTTGAAGAAAAGGAGTGTAAATGTGCATAGAATCTTTTGTAAGAAAACTTGTGTAATATTCCAGTACTTTCATAAGGTGCAAAACAAGTCTCCTTCTGCCCTGGTGCATTGAGGGTATGCCAGCCAAACGAATTAAGAGAACAAATGGTTAAAAACAATGTGACAGCCCAATTTTCATAAACATTGTCAAAAAAGCCATTGGTTTAACATGCAGTTCAGGCAATATGGTCATAAAATTGTACTTAGTCTATCATGCTCAAAATGAATACTGAATATTTCTTCAGTGGTAGCTCCTGACTCATTCCTCCTCCCCTGCAAGTAGATTCATAATCTTATATCATGACTGATTAGGATAATGAACTTATATAGATCTGACACTGTCAGTCAGTGGATGGTAGAACAATTGTGTAGGGTAAACTGATCTCACAGATCTGTAAGGCTAAAGAAATAGTAGAGACTTTGACCTCAATTAGCAGAATTATTGCTAATATCCAGTTTATTTTAATTGTAGATGAACAAATGCGCCCACTTGCATCATGAAATAACATCCATAGAAGTGACAGGCTTGGGTCTTCCGTTCCAGTAGATCTTCATTTGTTGAACCAAAGGGTCATGGCCAAATTGAAAAAGGATACTTCTAGAAGCCCACAGTATACAGGAAAAAAGAGGGCATAAATTAGTCAGTATGTATTTTCTCACAACAAACATCAAGGTGATGGCAGGAATGCTTGAAGTATCTTCCGCCTCTAATGATTACTATGTTTACATTCCAGTTTATTGCTTTTTTATCTACTTTGCCACTTTAGAGAGGCACTTACAATATGTAGATCAGTCTTGCTTCTTATTCATTAGGAAAAATCAATCCCAAACTGTCAATCCAGGTCCCCTCCAGATGGGAACGCAAGGAACGTTAGACTAGTTTCCACCATTAGTGTTACTCCATAGAGCATCATCAGGGCAAATACCAGATTACAAAGCAAGGGAGAGGGATCCTAAAAAAATGGAAGTTAAAAATATAAGAAATGTCATACAGTGAAGCCTAGTGATGTATGTGCCATCTTTAATAGTGACTTAAAACAAACTTACAAACTAGAAACTATTAGGTATTTGTTTGCACACCCACACACATAGTTATAGATGTCATAAATGCATCAGTCAAAGATTTCTGCTTCGAAAACAATTGAACTGAGGAATACATAAAGCGATGGATGGAATGCAGGAATTAATGCCGGTCTCTGGCATATATTTGAGGCTGATGGAGAGAGGTGAAGAAACAACATTTTGTATACCCCTCGTGAAGTCATTTCCTCATAACTGAAACCTTTATTAATTGTGTGGTTTTGTATACTAATTAACGTAGTATAGAATGCACACACAAATACACGTAAGAATATTAATCTGCTTGCATGGAAAACTATAACTGACTAATTTTGTAATGCTGTCATGGTGTTTACTAATGCAAAAGCTTTAACTTAATCAAAAGCGGCATAAATGTGCTTTCTGTTTATGTATTTTGTGGCAAAAACATGAAGACAGGTGAGCATACCATGCATATGTGTTGCTTATTTGCTAGGTAACAACTAACAGGGAATACCTTAGTATGGGGGGAGGTGAACAGAAGGGTTATATTTCAATAATTAACATTTATTTGTGTTTGTTTCTATGATAGTTCACATTCTGGCCCGTGAGGCCTACCTACAAATGGAGGTTTTCGATTACTGTGACAGTGAAAGATACTGCGCATGTGCGGCTAGAGCCGAGACTGAATGTGAGCTGCCTGTGCCTGAGCGAGAGCGGTTCAAGGGCAGCTTGCTCTGAAAGTCCAGTTGACTGCCAATAAATTATGGACATCTGAATTATGAATCGTGGGAAATGAACTTCATATTACCAGTTGAGGACGTGACTAAGCTTGACACTTTTAAAACAATGAACTCTTTTATTTCAGCTGATACTACAGAAATTAAATATTAGAATGATGAGGTGATGCTCATCCACCCTCAAAGTGTCCAATCAGGACTTGAGTTTGTACTGACAGTTACTTTTGTAGATAGATAAAGTTAGTGAAATAGGGTATAAAAAGACGTGACTCTTCTTAAGAAAAAACTCTCTTTTCGATTTCCTCCTGATATGCCGTCGGAATGCTGATTTTCCTGAGATGCAAGACTTTGAATACATTTTCTATTTTCTTTGATTGAGAAATTAGTTTTAGATGAGGTTGTTAGTTAGGGAGCTAGGAGAAAATGAACTTTGGGAACTATCTGTCTTTTGCTAATACTTGTGTCCTAAAACCTAAATAATAATGTCTATTTCTGAATCCTTGAAATAAATGAATATAACTGTTTGAGATAAAACATTTACTCTTTTAAGGTTATTTTTTGAATAAAGAAATAAATAAAGCAAATTAACTGTTAGACATGCTAAACTTTGCTTTTAATAAAAATTAGATAAATGGAGAATTAAGCTGGTCTTGTATTTTCCTTAGCTTAATTTTTACTAGCAGATCCATTTAACCATAATGGTGGTGTGTCTGAATAAAATGTCTCATTAATAAAAAACCATGGTAAAATTTCCTTTAAACTGCAGGTGTATATAGTATAAATATTTAGTTTTGATTTAGACACTCCGCTATGATCCTGCAGCTCTCCTTTGAATCACACCAATCCATGAAGTAGGATGAAAGTGTTTGTGAGTAACTCGCAGTGTCATGGGCCCCACTGATGAGTAATGTATGATTTGGTACTTCAGGGAAAGGTGATATGATTTTAGAAAACATTTCCGGAGAAGCGCTGCATCAGTAATTACACTTGGTAGCAGATCATTGGTTGCTATAGAATTAGCTAGGATTATAAATAAAGTGATTTATAAGGGTTTTAATGTACAGATTTATGACTAACATCTGTTGAGTTTGTATTATGTTATATGTAGTCCTGGAAAGGCTTTCGGATAGTGAGGGAAGCTAGTCACTCTGTCTGCAGGCAGAAGAAGTGTGGCAAGTGAAGTCGCACATCGCATAGTCTGTTTCAAAAGGTAACATCGTTGTATATTACAGTGGTATCGTCGTATATCACAGTGGTGTTGTCGTACATCACAAGCTTAGGGACTTGACGTGTGAAAGGATAAATGCATAGCGAGGACAGTCTATAAAATCTTTGCCTTCAAGTACAGGGATCATTGTGTATCCTAATTTAAAACTTACTGCGGGGAGAGTACTAGAGCTTAACCCGAGCTTGAGAGAAGGGTAAGGTAGAGGAAGTGGTGCTACTTTATCGGCGAGTCTAAAATTCTGTGGTAGAGAAGAGGTAAGCGATGTCTACTGGAAATACAGAATACTTGTACGATTGAAAATTCTATCACTTTGTTTAGTGAAACAGACAAATGGAGTTGTTTACTCTTTAAAATTGCATATCTCCAGCTCTACTTAATGGATTTGTGTTGGTTTGGGCTCAAATAATGTATTACATTGTACTCTATGTTTCTAAATTACTTTGGAATTTTTCTTTTGTTGTGTTTTCACTTTATTACTGTTCGAAGTGCTGCATAAATACGTTACACACTGCTTCTAAGTTAAGCCTGGCTGCTTATGTGCCAAGCTTTCACAGGTTTAAGCACAGATACATTTAGGGTTTGCTTGTATTTTATACTGACAAGAATTGTGGTTGCTGCTTGAGGGCCTTGCAACTCCCATTTGCTAAGTGGCCACTCCACTTGCTGAAATGCTCTTTATAACAATTAAAAACGTATTTTGGTTTACCACACTAAGTGGCATCTGCCATCTTGGATCGATAAACAAAAAAATAAACAAAATGACACCTGTGTCATTCAGTAGTAATGCACTTGATTATTCATGCATATGCGCATGCGTGCCAGTAGAGTTTTGTATGCATAGCTTCATTCCACATGTTTTCTTTTCTTTTTATCATGCCAATGCTGCACACCAATGGAAAAATCATTTTGCTTTTTACTGATGCTGTACAGAATTGCCAAAAAGCACTGGCAAAGCTAATAGACCTATTAGCGTTGTCAATGCTTGTCCATATATTGCTTTCTCTGTGGAGAAATCCCTCTTCCGACAATACTACATATTTTGAAGGTGTTCCTTTCTCTTTCCACCAATGGAAATGCATTTTTTCCTTCTTTTGGCAGGAGTAAATCTCTGATCATCATTGCCAGTGTTGGATATTGGCTAAGAGGAGTTTGATAAGGCCCACAACTCTCGAGATTGTTAGAGTTCCCAAACTTACTAGAGAAATCATATCAGAGAGAACCCACTATCTACCCCATCAGTGGGGTTTACTCCTTTGCATAGTAACCCAATAAGGTGTAACACTGTACACGAGGAAAATTATTTACAAGTACAAGGCCCCCTTTTTAGGTCAAGCTTCAGCGCACATGCACTGTCTGCAAGACCTGCTGTCCTCAATAAAAATGACTTTTTCCTGTCCCTGCCGGCCATAGGTTCACTTCAGTGCTACTCTTCTTGGCTGCCTCCTTACTCATTTGCTCAGCTGCTACCTCACTTCTGTTTAAGACTGCGGATCACCGGCCAAGTACAGTTATATTACGCTCACATTCCTTATCAGTCCTTTGGAGAACTATTTGTTTTAATCGTTGCCTTCCGCCCATTGTGGACTTTTATTGGCACCTTTACCCCATCTGCTTTTTAATTGTTGCTTTCCGCTTGTGTTTCCGATGTTTTTAAATGTCGTGTTAACTTCTATCGGCATAACAACCCCGTCTGAACTCGACCTTTCAGTGTGTACGGCAAACCTAGTGAAACTAGGAGGAGCCTCTTTAAACATGTGCATGACTTTGTAATCAACATTTTATTAAATAAAAAATAAACGCCCCCATTGCACGTTTAATTTTAAATAAGGAACTGACTTAGGGCACCTATCGATATGGCAGGGATCCTACATGCCAACCCTCTAGAATCGGGTAGTTGGTTTAGAGCCTTTGCCTTTATTTCCCACAACTTCTTCGTTCTACCCCTGCTGCACCTGAAGAGGCAACCCAGCGCCAAATGAGCCACACACGAGACAGTCCCAGGCACAAAACAAGCATTTGCAATGCATTAGGTCTCGCATTAGTAAAGTTTGAGCTATTGGCATTGTAAATGAAAATTTTTTAATTTATTTATTTATGAACTTTTATATAGCGCGAACTTGATCCCGAAGGATATCAGAGCGCTTTACAATTTGAGGGAAAGGCAAAAAATACAGTATTTACAATAATTTTTTTTCTAGGTGAGACAGGCAATATGGGAACACTTTCAAAAAACAGGAAAAGCATGCACCACATCAGCAGGGCCTGAAAAAAGTCCACTCACAATACTGAGCACGACCCAATACTGACGAGCCATCTCAGGGACCACCACAGCGAGTCGACAACAGGCGCTCTGCCCACTCAGCAAACTGAATGAGAAACAACAATGCTTCCAAATATTGTCATCCAGCAACATCTGCCCAGCCCTCAGAAACAGAGGCCAGCAGCTCCAGTTTTATTTATGTGTTGATTTTGAAAATAGATCCATTAATAGCCTTGTCATTTAGAATGCCAATAGCTTAAACTTTCGCAAATGTGACATCTATTGCATTTGTAATGCAAAATGCGTTGAGAGTGAGTGAGTGAGTCAGTGAGTGAGAATGAGTGGGAGAGTCAGTCAGTGAGTGGAAGAGTCAGTTAGTGAGTGAGAGAGAGTGGGCGAGTCGGTCATTGAGAGTCTGTTAGTGACAGTGAGTGAGTGAGTGAGAGAGCGGGAGAGTCAGTTAGTGATAGAGTGAGAGTGGGAGAGTCTGTCAGTGAGAGTGAGAGAGTTAGTGTGAGTGAGAGTCAGTGAGTGAGAGAGTCAGTGTGAGAGTGTGAGTGTGAGTTAGTGTGATTGAGAGTGTCAGTGAGAGAGTGAGAGTCTGTGAGAGTGTCAGCGAGAGTGTGAGAGAGTGAGAGTCTCTGAGAGTGTCAGTGATAGTATGATAGTTAGTGAGAGTGAGTCAGCCATTAATGCAAGTTATTTGCAGGTAGGGTGAGTACTCTAAAGTTCAACTTTCATTGTGACAATGGTTAGAATATGCTGCCATTGGGTGTTGTACTTACGTCCACATAATCCTGCATCAAATGGCGTTGGCGTTCTTGGATATTTGTGCTGTGTTAAACGTAATAAAAGCAGTGCTTACAGGGATTTATTTTTAATTTGCAGTTTTGGAGATCATTAAAGCAGTGTTTACAAAGGGTGTGTGCAATCAAGAAAATTGTTTGCAGACTTATTGTATTAACTTTAAGTTGCGTAGGTTCGAACATTAGTGAATAGGAGTGCGCAGTGTGCGCGTACTAAACTACTATTCAAGAAATAGTGCCTTGTTTGAATGCCACCTCTTTTGTAAAGGTCTCTGCTGGGGGGAGATTAAAGAACTACTGTGTGATAAGTTCATAAGCATGTATTAATGATTTCTGTTGCCAGTCACTGCTGCTTATGATGATAGAAACTGTGATAAGGGAAAAGGCTATTTTGGATGCTTCAGAACGGGCCAAGATAAAAAATACGATTGCATCACAGAGTAGATGGGCAGATTTTTGGTTAAGTGAGTAGACCTCCTGCTTTCATGCACGCCTAAGCAGCATATCTACCTCCGGAATCTTCAGATCCGTTTTATGAAAGGAATCCTAGATCATTTGTGTCCATGCCATGTGTATAACTCAGTTTCTAGTGGTTCCAGTCTGTGCTCCTCAAGTTGGTGTATTCCTATACCATTAAGTCGAGCTAATAAAACGGCCCAAGAACCCGTAGCTACTGAAATATTTATAATAAATGTCCACCCTATAGCCTTTTGGAGAAGCGCTGTCACAAGAAGCTGTGAATCACGTTAAGGAGTTGGAGGGTAGAGCAGGTTGCGGGCTGCGTTGCTTTGTCTATTGCAGAGTCAGAGGTATGCGGTCACTAAGCAAGGCACAATCGTGAAAAGGTTCTAAGGGGCGCTCTTTAAGTTAGGGGTTAGAAAAAGAAAGAAATGTAACAGGAATGGTGCAACATTCTCACAGTTGCCTGCAGTCGTCCTTTAGAATGTGCTTCCCGCTCCTCTGTGAGATATGAGCCCTATTGCTTTATTCTGTCTCTAAATTGCTGCAATATATTATCGACTTCAAAAGCTTGTATGTTGCCTTTGATTGCAGAGCTGCATGCACTGAGCCCCAGCAGACTCTACTGAAAAGGAAAGTAAAACGTACGTAGACCAGCAGCAGGCTGGCCTGAGTAAATTTTCATTTTTTTATTGCATTCTATGATCTCTCTTCCCCTCCTCCGCAAGAGGCCTTCACAGTGCTTTACCTCTTCAATCGGAGGGCACGCTCGGCTGCTCTTTCCCTCGAAGATTGCAATAACCTCTGGGTGTGCCTCGGCACCAGCTGCTGCACAGTGCTATGAAGTGTAACACTGCTCACCCCAGAGTCTGGTGCAGAGACAACAGCGGACTATCCAAATAGGGCTCCGAGGGGCCGGCACAGGCTGGGGGGGATGAGGGGAAGCGGGGGCGCAACGTTTGTGAGGGCGCACAGACACGGGAACCGCGCCTCTGTGAGAGAGGGAGGGGTGGGAATTATACATAACGACACTCGAAAAAGTATTAAGTATGCAGTACCCTTTATGTCGACCCTGCAAAGATAAAGGGTTGAGTTACGCAGCAATAAAACTTTTGCCTCCATGTTTTGCCCATCAGCGCACAGACGCCTAGGTTTCGTCGGAGGTCCTTCACCTGTCTCAATATCCTTCAGATCTGTCTCTATAACCTGTTTAAGGGTGGGGAAGTCATCCCGTAACATCCTGAACAGTTACTCCAGAAATACCCTTGTGACGGAGGCTTCATTACACTGCAAACCCCTCATCTCAGAGTCCTAAGATCGCAGCGGGGTTGAAGAGGGTGCCTGAGATGCTTTGACTTTTTCATTGGCGTTTTGTTAAACAAATCTTTCACGTGGCATTGGGTAGTCATGGTGGTGCAGCTGGCAGGCCCCGGCACCAGCAGAGACACGTGATGCAAGGCACCAACCCCAGTATTAGACTGTGATATCAGCACTCATGGACCGAGAGGGTCGAGTCCAGCAGGAGAGCGTGCCAGCAGTGGGGGCCGAGAGCAACACCTGGGATGAAAGAGGGTCCATGCTGTTGTGTCCTGTGGTGGGGGAGTGATCACCCTGTGGGTATTAATCTGGGACCTACACTCAGGGGCATCTAGGTCTGACTAGGCCTAACACGTGGCCCTAGAAATAACTCAGTCGGACACTGGGAATAACTTGGTGGCTCGGTCTGCGCGCATCAGAATGCGTGCGTGCGTGCAAGACCTCTTTTTATTATAGAGAGTCACATGACTGGCACGCCACACACCCAGGGCGTCGGGGGCGTGCCTCCAGGAACATAACATTCCTCCTAAAATAAGGAAAAACCAGAACACAGCAAAAACTCAAACTCAACCGTTTTCAAACAGTCTCATGTAACACTTTTCGGTGGACACCTTCAGCGTCCCTTGATTGCAGCAACATCATATCTACTGTTTTTTTACATAAGCACTCAATAGGAACAGTCTTACGTGAAATAGTCGCGTAGCCGGCAGGAGGGGGTGGGATTATTTCTCAGCCGGTGCTGCGACCCCCTTTGACTCAGCATTTCCGCTCCAGCTCTTGAATCAGGACCTGGTGCCTCTCTGTCGGCCCCCTCCGGATCTGGAGCCTCCTCGAGGGCCTCCGCGTCACCTCGCACTTCTTCACTCGCTGCTCTCAAGTCGCTACTTGGACTGACCTCGTGACTGGGTGTTGACTCAACACAGGATGTGTTAGTTGCAGTTTCAGTTCGGTCAACACTCCGCAGAGTATCTGATTCTGTAGCTGTTGAATGAAAATGTTTGAAATGAGATACATTGCGAGTTACTGTCTCTCGTCCTCGGATCACAGTGAGACGGGTACCTTTTACTCCAATCACTCGCCACGGTCTTTTCTCATAGTTGAGTCTGAACTTGCCACTGGTTGTGCGATTGCGAAGAAGCACCACATCTCCTTGTCTGAATTGGGGCGTTATCGCCCGTCGCTTCTGGCTTATCTTGGCAAAGGTGGCCTTTCTTTTCTTAGCAACAACCTCCTCATTTACGGCCTCAGGCGACCACTGTGGGTGATGAGGAATGGAGTCAGTCACCACTCGTCCTAGGAGAAGATGTGCCGGGGCTACCCCCGTTGTGGAGTGTGGGGTCTGACGGTAGCTTCGGAGAAAAGTGAAAATGGCCATTTCCACTGACTGTCCCTTATCGTGAGCAATGCGGATGACTTTGTTTAGGGTTCTCATAAATCTCTCGGCCTCTCCATTGGCTTGGGGCCACCGGGGTGTTATGCGTCGGTGACGGGTTCCGAGGGATGACAGATAGGTGGCCAGGTCTTGCCCTTGGAATGGGGGCCCATTGTCCGTTCGGAGCTCCCTCATGGCTCCATGAGTGGCAACAATCTTCTCCATCTTCGGGATTACACAGTCTGCGCTTGTGCTTGTCACGATTTCTACTTCCGGGTATTTTGAGTGGTCGTCTATCATCACCAGCGTGTGTCTCCCATCCGGGAGACTGCCAAAGTCCATGCTGACCCGCTCCCAGGGTCCTTGGGGTCGGGGCTCTACAATAATAGGGGCCTCCCGGGGAGGGTCTCCCGTGACCTGGCAGGCGGCACACGACCTCACCATGTTCTCCACCATGTCGTCCATGAGGGGAAACCATACCTTTGTTCGCAGCCGGGCTTTGGTTTTGACCATCCCCTGGTGGCCCACGTGTGCTAGTTGTATTACCTGACCCGTGAGGGCCGTGGGTATTACCAGGCGATGCCCTCGCAGCAGACATCCCGCAGTGTCCTCATTAAGTTCTTCCCTGACGTGGTACAGGCTCTCCATGATCTTTTGAGCCTCAGGGGTGAGCGCCTTCCAGCTCTCCTTGGCTTTATGCCAGTTGGCAGTCCGAAGGATGTCCTTGGCTCACTGTATGCAGGCATCTTGAGCGGTGGCGCTCACAACGTCCTCCAGGGAGATGGGACGTGGGCATGACCTGGCCACTACCCCCTTTACATACGCTTCCGTTTCTTCCGCCTCGTCCATCTCCTCCGGAGTGGCTGGCCTGGGATGGTGGGATAGATAGTCTGCCGGGTTCTTCGCTCCAGGTTGGTACTCAATGTTGCAGTTGTATTCCTGCAGTTGCAATAGCCACTTTTCAATTCGTGGGGGCGGTTTTGATGAAGTCCCTGAGAATAGAGCCACTAGCGGCTTGTGGTCAGTTACCACCGTGAACGGCTTCCCATAGACATACAGGTGAAAGTGTCGACATCCCCAATGGATTGCAATTGCTTCCTTCTCAATCTGGGAGTATCTCTGTTCTGTGTCCGTGAGAGACCTACTGGCGAAGGCAACTGGGGTCCAATCTATTTCATCCCTCGGCCTTTGCATCAGCACGGCCCCCAACCCCGCCGGTCCGGCATCCACTGCTATGAGTGTGGCATTTCGAGGGTCGAAAAACGCCAGCGTGGTGTTACTGGAGAGGGAGGCCTTGATGTCTTGGAATGCCTTCTCTTGCTCCGGTCCCCAGGTCCACGGAGTGGAGTCCTTTGTAAGCTCACGCAGTGGGAGAGTTAGGTTGGCCAGGTCTTTGATGAAACGACCACAGTAGTTCACCATGCCAAGAAAACTCCTGACTTCTATGACCGTCGTGGGTGGTGGCGCATCCTTGATGTCCTTTACTTTGTCGGGGTCCGGGTTGACACCATCAGCCGAGAAAACATATCCGAAAAACCCTATTTTGGTTCGCAGGAATTCGCACTTGTCTCGATGAAGTGTGAGCCCCACGCTTCGGAGCCTGCGAAATACCTGTGTCAGTCGGTGATTGTGTTCTGGGATGGTCCGAGCATGCACCATTATGTCATCGCTGACATTTATCACCCCGGGTATGTCGGCGATCAGCTCCTGAATGACGTTTTGGAACACTTCAGCCGCACTGGAGACCCCAAAACTAAGCCTGGTGTATCTGCGGAGTCCGATGTGTGTGGAGAAGGTGGTAATATTTCTTGACTCTTTGTCTAACACCAGCTGATGGTATCTTGCACGGAGATCTAGCTTTGAGAACCAGCAGGCTCCAGCCATTTCCCCAATCAGGTCATCTATTGTGGGAGTGATGTGGCGCTCCCGTTTGATGGCGGCATTTGGGAGGCGAATATCCACGCAGATCCGGACCGCTCCTGGCTGTTTCGGTTTCCGAGTAACCACAATGGGCGAGACCCAGTGGGTGGGGCCTGAGACCTTCTCGATGATTCCGGCCGCTTCCAGCTTGTGTAGTTCTTCTTCCACTAGCGGCCGAAGATGGAATGCAATGCGACGGTGTCGCAAGGCTACTGGTTGCACTCTGGGGTCCACGTGTAAATGTATTTCACGACCTTTGAAGCATCCAATGCCCTCAAATAGATCTGGAAAGTCCATGAGTAGTTGTAGCACCGACTCTTCGTGGACTCCAAAAGCAAATGTAACCACTCCCAGGTCTTCGGCTGTTCTGCAGCTCAGTAGCATGCCTTGTCCTTCTTCCGACACAAAGATGTTGGCTCTTGTGACTTTGTCCCCATGGCGGACTGCCGCTCGAAACTTTCCTCTGATCCTGAGTGGAATATCTTGTCCATAGGCAAAAACGGTGATTGGGGTGGGGCTGAGGATCGGAGGTGTAGTCATGTTTCTATAGAGTGAAGCACTCATGAGATTTATGGACGCACCTGTGTCCACCACCACCATGATCTCCTGATCCGCCACCTGGATGGAGCATTGAGGCAAAGTCCTGGTGCGCCGTGTGGCGGTGCCGATCATGTGCACCTTGTGCACGGACCGCTCTTCGTCATCATCCATGTCGCTATTGCTTGGATCACCTTCCACCACGGTCTGTACGGCTTGGCGTGGCTTGCGAAACCTCTTCGATCGGCACACCTTCTCAAAATGGTTCATCTTGCCACATCCGGAGCATCGTTTGCCCCGTGCCGGACATTCTGGTGCCGGGTGTCGCGGGCCTCCGCAATATCCGCATGAGTGTCCAGATGCCCCCCCTTGGGTAGGTGTCGTTCTTTTGTGCCACTTGGACGGTGTCCGGACCTGTAGCTTGTTAACCGGTTCCACCTTCACCGTGGCTTGTAGGGCAGCTTCCATGTGTGCCGCCCTGGCTTTGGAGAGCTCTTTCGTGCGGCGGAGGGTGAGGATGTCGGGCAATGGCTTCCCCGATTCTTCCAGAATTCTCTCTCTCAGTTTTGCAGAGGCGCAACCCTGTATGATTTGTCCCCTGATTTCCTCCATTATGTCTTGGAACCCACACGTTAGTGCCAGCTTCTTGAGTCTGGTGTGGTATGCGTCCAGTGACTCTTTCGGCAGTTGTCGTGCTTGTCGGAACACAAAGCGTTCGTAGTCCTGGTTCGCCATGGGCTCAAAGTGTGCGTTGAGGGCATTAATCAGGGTTTGGTGAGTCTTGGGGGTCGCCTCTGTGAGGGTTCGAGCAATGGAGTGAATGTCTTTGCCGCCAAGGTGGAGGACCATGGCGCGTTTTTGTTCCTTGTGGACCTTCGTGGCTTCAAAGAATACTAGGAGCCTGTCCACCCACTCCTTCCATTTCGGAGCGAGAGTGGAGGGCGCACCCTCCACCACAAACGGTTCAATGGGCGGAATGGTAGCCATTGCCCAGGACGCGCTTGATCAGGCTCGTGGCCAGCCGGGGTGGCACTGGAGTTGGTACTCGGACGAAGTCGCTGAGGACTATTTCCTTGTGTGGACGTGTCGGTGTTCGCAAGCAGGTTGACCAGCGGCCGCGGCGTGCACCGCAGCGAGGTCAGGAGAGCGCGTGCGACCGGCGCTCTGGTTTCGGATAGTGGTGGCGCGCCTCGGGACGGGTGGACGCCACGTCCCCTCGAGCTGCCAGGCAACACCGGGCGCCTCCCTGATCGCCGTGCCAGGCGGGCCAAGGTGCGCTTCACGCACGTGCCGTGGGGCCCGGTGCGGCACCGGCCGGGGAGGCCTTGCGCGAGAAGTTCGGCACACGGCCACTCGTTCCACGATGCGCGGCAGGTCAGCACTGGGCAGCGCGGCTCACCTTCGATGTCCCAGGGGTGGAAATCTTCTCTCCAGGCGCACTGTGCGGGGATGTGTGAGATAGCAAGGCACGAGCACCACGAGCCACAGGCAAGGCTTGCAGCCGCCTCACAAGAAAGTGGGCACACACACACCCCGAGCGAGGAGTCGGCAACCACCCTCGTCGCCAATTGTTGTGTCCTGTGGTGGGGGAGTGATCACCCTGTGGGTATTAATCTGGGACCTACACTCAGGGGCATCTAGGTCTGACTAGGCCTAACTCGTGGCCCTAGAAATAACTCAGTCGGACACTGGGAATAACTTGGTGGCTCGGTCTGCGCGCATCAGAATGCGTGCATGCGTGCAAGACCTCTTTTTATTATAGAGAGTCACATGACTGGCATGCCACACGCCCAGGGCGTCGGGGGCGTGCCTCCAGGAACATAACACATGCCTCGTGCTGCGCTGGTGAAAACCTCCGTGCATCAGCGCTGGAATGTCGGATGAGCTTCTTTAACGTTTCAAAAAGAAAGCAGTGACAAAATGGTAACTTTTACGTTTATTCAAAACAGACACAGCCGGCAATGCTGCACGCGTGCCCTTCCATACCAAAGCATGTGCTTTCAATTATCGGGACTCGCACTACTGATTAATTCTGCCCCAGCGCAAGATTCACTCAGGCACTGCACCGGCTTCAATTTATGAGACTTGAACTCCCCCGGGACGGATCACTGCTCAATCCTCTGATCACCTGCATTCAAAGCTTCTTTACGACTGGTAACTACCCAGTGCCAGCGTTTTTCTTCAACTTCAGCACTCCATCAATTGTCAACCCTGTCCTGAAGAGGATCCCAAATCACTGAGGATCGAAACGCCGTCGACAATCGCAGCGCAATTCTCTGGCGCATTACCTCTAGGCTCATAACTGTGTTCTAATTGAAATATTGAAATAATGTGAATTTATTTTTGAGCCTTCACTGAATATTCCTTGTCACTATGCGCCAATCACGCTGTGCACCACGTTCACTTGCGTCGTCACTTTCACTTTATTATCACCTTGTCACCAAGTGCCATTTGGGTTGTCTCATAAATGCTTTCATGTACAGTGCTGCTTTTTAACTGTATCCCCATTTGAAACAAAAACGGTGACTAATAAGCCTTTCACGAATGAATTGAGACTCCTTGTTGTCCTTTGCCTGTAATGCTTGATGCATGCACATTTGAAATTGCCTTATTTATTGATACCTATTGGGACATTGTGCCTTATATATACCGTATACCCAGTCCCAGTTTGGTTTATGGGTTTCACTCATGTTCTTTTTCGCTTCAATTATCGTGCGCACACACGGGCGCGTTAATTTAAAGCACGTGACTTTTAACTTTAATTTTTAAAAAGACAGACACAGCCGCCGATGTTGCATGCGTGCGCGCCACACCAAAGCATGTGCTTTCAATTATCGCGCACACACAAACGGACGCGATAATTTATAGCATATGGCAGAAATGCACGTAACAGACACCAATAGGCATGGGGCGGAGCTATGCACCCGCTTCTGACCTATGGCATGCTGCCTTTCAAACAAACACACACGCAAAGACTAATCGCAGACCGGAAAATAAAAAATACAGGCACAAGCATCAAGGTCCATTTTCAAAACCCAGAGAAAAGGACTCTCGCTGCGCGAACATTGCTGCGCAGTTTAATCCTAGGCGCGAGACCTAAAAAGCAAAAGCGTCTCCCTTGCCACACCGTAAGAGACTACACTGCTGCATTTGCCTTTACCCAGCCACATGTGAGCCACAAACAGGACTGTCCCATGCATTACAAAAAAACAAAAGCTTCTTCCTTATTGCACTGAAAGACACAACACTGCTCCAGATAATATTTCCCAGCTGACTTGAAGATAGGGCAAAAGAGCCAAGTAGGTGCCTTTCCATTAAAAACATAATAGCAGATGCCAAATAGGTTACTCCGGGCCTCGTTATACCGGCCATTAATCACAGCAAGCCCCCTCAAATGCATTCCATGAATTCAGTGCGCTTTCTAAACACAACACGTTCACCCGACGGGGGTATTTTTAAAAGAAACTAACAGGAAGGATTGATGCTTTTTTACCGACATGGAATGCATTTTTGAGAAGCATTTTCAATTCTACTTAAAAAGCAAAAAATAAATCCTTACTGTTAGTTTATTTTCAAAAATAAACTCCTGTCAAGTGAACGCGTTCTGTTCAAATTCAGCTTTAACATTACCAAATGCTTTTTTTGTTCTAGAGCATCCCATCGTCACATTTTTTGATTAAATACATGATCCAGTTTTCGAGACAGTGGGAGAGTGCTTACATGACAATGTATTACTTGCTCACATTCCTGTAGAAACACTTTGTGTTCTCTGCAGATACAATATAGAAGCAGGAAGTTTACCCAACTCCGGAGTGGCCCTCACCTTTTTTCCTCATCATGCATCCAATTAGGGAAATTCTTCAAAAAAATGTAAGCCTAGATGGAAGCTCATGTTTTCACCAGCCCTTTCCTCACACCAAAGATAGAAGTTCTGTTGAAAGAGGCCCCTTCTCTACTGCCTCGCTACATGCATCACAGCAAGTTTGAATGAGGATGGACTGAATTAGTATTCACTGGATAACCAGCCCGCTCGTGGGACTCCTCATTACCATGTGCATCTCTCCACTAACTGAAGCTTATCAAGTCCGGTATTTTTTTCATTTGCTATCTGGTACTTTTACGCACTTTTAACATTTAAAATATTGAACTGCAAGTCCAAAAATGCAAACAAAACCATTCTGAAGGTTGGCTAGTCTTAACAATTTGTAACAGAACGAGACGCCTAGTAAAAAAGTTTATTTGTTTTACTAGATTTGTCTTTTTTTATTACATTTGTAAGTTAGGCCACCTCTGGGGGTTGTCTTTGTTCTACTTCACACTTCCAAGGTAGGTGTCAATATTTTGTCCTGTTTCTAAGTCCATACACGACACTAGAAAGTGGACTTACAAAGCACATCACATAATATAAAATTGGACCTCCAGTAATTTATGTACCACTCAGATACTACAGGAGGCCCCACTTCAGACGTGTGCATTTTTAGGTCTTGCCTGAGCCAGCGCGAATGCGCTGCTCTGCGAGACATTTAGTAAGGGCTTTTAGATTCCAAACACACGCCTTTGCGTGTGCTTTTTTTAAAATCACTTTCTATTGGGCTTTGTGTGCTGTCTTTCTAAGAAAGACAGCATGCAATTGGCCAAAGGCGGGCGCATGTCCCGCCTTCTCTGTTCTATGGCCTAGGGTGCTCGGGAGCGAGCATGAGCTCCAGCTGTTTCCAATTATCGCATTCGCGTTAATTGGAAGCAGATGGGGCGATGGCGGTCAGTGCAGGTCGCGCTGTTTCTATTTCTCTGCCTGCTAGATTGTTAGCGATACAGTCCTTTATTCATGCATACTCTTTTGCAGCGCTATGCCTTTTATCGTGCGCATCACTGCTTTGGAGAGCCATGCCTTTCATCGTGGGCATACGGGCTTTGCAGGCTATACAACAACAGGTGCTGTCCTCCATGCTCAATAATATTCGTTCTTCAACAGAATGATACTGTGCCTGCCCAGTCGGGTCGCCAGCTGCAGGTGCATTAAGCCGCCGATCTACCTTACTAGCATACACGCTCACACGTTAATGATGGGGTGAGAAGTCACTTACCCGATGACGGGCGTTACATTTGCACCCTCACTCCACCTAGGCCGCACCCAAGGACTCTTGGAGCAGGACAGCAGCATGGCTCGCACAGGGCAGCAGCAGTCACCTTTCCCTTTCACCCTTTTCTGCAAGTGGTCACCTACAAGTACGGTCGAAAAATGGGAAAGCTGAAAGTTAAAGTACATGTTCAGCCTGCAAAATAGGCTTGGGGAGCCAGGGGTTTGCAGCTTTATCTACTAGTCAAAGCCTGCTTAGTTCCCTTTGAGTATAATAAATAATAACTGTAGGCCGCTAAATTTTAGGTTGTGGCGTAATGGCCTGGGCTGCCGACTGTGGAGCAGGAGAGCCAGGTTTGAGTGTCGGTGTTAGCTCTGACATTCTATGAATCTGGGCAAATCTTTTAATCTCCCACCATGCCTACCAAAAATGAACTTGTCCTTGTGTAACGTAACTGGTGCGCTCCAATACCTTCAGGTTGACTTCTATAAAACTGCAAAAACAAAATAAATTTACTTCACGATATCTGGGAATACAGACCGGATTAATTTTAAGGTAAACCCAAAGCCATCTGAGGATCATCCAGCTAATTTAGAAACAGGGCGATTACAATTATGAGGCATTGGTAAACCAAATAAGGTAGCAGAAATAACTAAATCACGTGCCAAGAAAACCTAGATTATGCAGCAAAAGGTGGCAAATGAGGTATATTCCTCATTATTCGGAAAGAAAAACTGTAGAAGTGCTAATTCCAGTCCCATGCTCTCCACACCACTGGATTCAAGCTAGCCGGGCTGAAGACGGCTGGAATGCCAGAAACCGGTCCTCGGAAGCTTGTTTCCGGTCCAGGGAAGGCATGGCTTGGCAGTTCGGGCTAGACTGTTCCCATGAGGCACAGGGTCAGACTGATTTGCATATGGCCATGTCTGAACTGGGGTGGTGTGGAGGGCAAAAGAACGATGGATTTAGGCCCAGATCTCTGTACTGGGGTGAATGTATGACATTGTTCTGCATTCTGTCCATCAACTGTGGTTTTTGCATTTGTCGCCCCGAGTGGGATGGGTATGCTCAGACGTGAATCCCATGCTCTCCACACCACTGGATTCAATCAAGCCGGGCTGAAACGGCTGGAATGCCAAAAACTGGTCCTCGGAAGCTTGTTTCCGGTCCAGGGAAGGCATGGCTTGGCAGTTCGGGCTGGACTGTTCCCATGAGGCACAGGGTCAGACTGATTTGCATTTGGCCATGTCTGAACTGGGGTGGTGTGGAGTGCAAAAGAACGATGGATTTAGGCCCAGATCTCTGTACTGGGGTGAATGTATGACATTGTTCTGCATTCTGTCCATCAACTGTGGTTTTTGCAGGGGTATGCTGGCTCCTTGTCTCCTAGAAAAATCGACTGAAAGTGGTAGCGACGTCGATCTAAATTTAAATTCCCACTGCAATTCTCTCTTTATTGAGTAGGCCTTTATATCACCAAATTCTCACCAACACTACCATGCATCCTTGGTGTGATTTAGATACTTTGGCAGCACAGCATCTAAACCAGGCAGGTGCATTTTATCACTTTTAGATGAATTGGTTATCTGCTGCTTATTCGCGCTCCGAGGTCCTTGGGAGCTGACTACGGCAGTGCAGAGCCACCGGAGGTGTCTCCAACCGGGAGGGCCATGGGGCCAATGAACTGCTCCCCTCGTCAGGGCTTGAGCCCCTCCTCTCTCCACCCCAACACACACATATCTGCTGCCGGCCTACGTCTGAATATTTGTTTGCAACAAGCCACAAGCTGAATGTTAGTGTGCTTACTAACCAGCCTTGCCAAGTGACACACACTCAGGGATAAGCTAACACATTGCAGTGCTTCCCCCCGCATTACTGCACTGAAACGCACTGTTATGCCCATTCAGGCTTCTCGTTCAGCTCCTCCTTGATTGTTAGTGGCAGCGCTCTCAGAATGGACGTGTAAGGATTAACACTAGCGCCACTTTGCAAAGTATCAGGCAGCTGCTTGGTGCTGAAGGTTAAGGCTGGGAACAAGGAGAGGTGATGTGATGAGGAAAGTTAGAGAGGAGAAACCTTTCTTCCCAAATCGAGCCAGATGTCTGTGAGCTGAAACTACTGGATTGCCGCTGTGAAAGTGGTGAGAAAGACAAGAGGCCTACAAGTTTAACATCTTCTCTCACTGCCCTGGATTATGTGCAAATGTGCACAAGTATCAGACTGCAGCACATCCTTGTCAGAGGTGCACAGAGCGACTATTTTTCATCTAATCCACGTTTCCCTGGATGAGATCTATTTGTAAACATGCATTAGCATAGCCAATAGGTCTCGCTTTTGGGACCTTATAAGTATTTAGTTATGCAGCACAATATCCTTGGTGCAACAACATCAACTGTTGCATGGCTAAACACTTATGAGGTCCCAAATGCTTGTTATTATTGCTTGCATAGTAGTTATCATTTGTTTCCTATGAGAAATGGTATGTACTTCTGCATATCACAGGTTTTTCTATAACTGTTACTAGGAATACCCTGTATACAATGTATTATACATCCCTTTAACCACCTACTCCCCACTCACTGTAAAATTGTTTTAACTACATATACTGTTTTACTTTCTAATAAATACTTGCAAAGTGTATATTAAATATTCCGCATAGGCATGTATATACATTTTTTAAAATTTTGCTTAAAACTTCTGGGCAAAAAAGTCAGTCTTTGCTAATAAAAATATGGACAGCCACACTGTTTACCCTCATGACATCATTCTGTAGTGAAATCATGTAAACGGCGGCAAGGTGACCTGTTGTACCATCTGGACCTGCCATCTGAGGCACAGGAAAAGCCCCTCAAAAGGGATAGGAGTAAGAGATGCTTTCAGAGCTGGACAAACTGTGAGCCAGTGCTTAATTTGTGTAAAAAAAAAAAGTTCAAGGGCCCTCGTCAGGATGTTAGAGCAGCTTGCACCCTCCTCCCTCATTGTCAGCGAACCTTGGAACCAGCACAGCACCACCTTACTGCCAGCGCAGCACCACCAAAGCAGCAACTCAGCACCAGAGCAGCATCACCTCCTCATCAGTACAGCACCACCATCTCTGCATCAACGCAGCGCAGCACCACCTCAGCACCAGCACTGCATCACTCAACAGCCCCTCAGCACCAGTGTAGCACCACCTAGCATCAGCACAGCACCATATCAGCATCAGTGCACCACCAGCGCAGCACCACCTCATCATAAGCACATCAGGGCAGCACCAGCTGTACAACCCCTCAACATCAGCTGACCAACCCCTCAGCACCAGCGTAGGAAAACCTCTGCCCTAGCACAACACCACCTCAGCATTAGAGTACCATCACCTCACTACCAGTGCACCAGCTCAACGCCAGCGAAGCGCTACCTGATCATCACAACAGCACCACCTGAGCATCAACACAGCACCACCTGTGCATCACCACAACATCCTTGGCATCAGCACAGCATCACCTCCGCATCCATGCAGCACCACTAGTGCACCAGCAACTCAACAGCAACAGAGCACCACATCAGCACCAGAGCAACACCACATCAGAAACAGTCAGCAGCCCCTTAGCATTCCCCAGCACCAGTGTAGCACCACCTAAGCATCAGCACAGCATCATCTCCGCATTAGAGCACCACAAGCGCAGTACCATCTCAGCATTAGCGCATCAGCGCACAGGCACACACACCACACCATGCCAAATAATTAAAGTCAAGGCGAGAAAGCAAAAGACACACAATTGATGGACGTAGTGCAGAACGAATAAAAACATTCAGCCCCAGTCAAGAGATCTGGGTTAAATCCATCATTCTTTTGCTCACCATGCCACCCCAGTTGCGACCTGGCCATATGCAAATCAGTTTTGACCCTGTGCCTTAAGGGAACATTCCAACCCGAACTGCCAAGCCAGGTCCTCCCTGGACCGGAAATAAGCATCCTAGGACCGGTTTCGGGGTTTCGCCCCTCATCAGCCAGAATAGTTTGATTCCAGTGGCAGAGTGAGCTCAGGACCCACGTCTGGGCATACCCGGCACACTTAGGGCGAGAAAGCAAGTTCGGGCTGGACTGTTCCCATTGGGTGCAGGGTCAAGACTGATTTGCATATGGCCGGGTTCAAACTGGAATGACATGGTGAGCAAAAAAATGATGGATTTAGGCCCAGATCTCTGTACTGGGGTGAATGCTTGACATTGTTCTGTATTCTGTCCATCAATTCTTCTTTTTGCATTTGTCACCTCGAGTGGGACGGGTATGACCAGACGTGGGTTCCGTGCTCTCCATGCCACTGGAGTCAAGTTATCCTGGCTGATGGAGGGTGAAACCCTGTATCCGGTCCTAGGATGCTTGTTTCCATTCCAGGAAAGACCTGGCCTGGCAGTTCGGGCTGGACTGTTCCCATTGGGTGCAGGGTCAAGACTGATTTGCATATGGATGGGTTCAAACTGAATGGCATGGTGTGCAAAAGAATGATGGATTTAGGCCCAGATCTTTGTACTTGGTAGAATGTTTGACATTGTTCTGCATTCTATCCATCAATTCTTCTTTTGCATATGACTACAGTTAACATAATTAGACCCAGTGCAGCACAGTTTCATGCCATAAAAATCAACTCAACACGTTTCTATTCCACATCACATAATTCAACAAGAAACCACATAATAAAAAACAACAACACAATTACATAATGCACCACATACATACAATCCTCACAATATAATTTCACAACACAGCGCTATATAAAACTTCTGAATAAATAAATAAATAAATAAATAAATAAACTCCATTACATAACACTCCACAGCACAAAAAAACATACCACATAATTACTCACCATAACACACAATCCCACTCCACATAATTCCAATACACTACATACCACATAATTACTATCCGCATAATTCCACTGCACACCATACCACATAATTCCACTACGAACCATATGCACCCATTCCTCTCCATAACACAGATGTAAAAAAGATTTACAATGTCAATTGCTCTAACTCTCGCAAATCCGAGACCTAATGCCTTTCCAATGATTGTTTAGATACCTTGCACTCTTTCATCAAACCATTTCCGTATGCAAATCAGATTACATGCAACCATTACTTTGTGAATTGGCACTTTTTCATTTAGAGCCTGTACCTGCAATAAGTCAGGGAAGATTCCCCTGATGTTGTCCAGCCACTGCTATACCTGTTCTGTCTGAGAGAAACTTCCATTATTGCTTCCGGGTGGGAATTTGCATTATTGCTTCCTGTACTGTACCCATGCAACCCAAGCTTAACTTTTCAGTAGTTATGAAGCTGGAATTTTTGGTCATTGCTCCTGCCTATGCTATATATATATTCTGTGTCATTGAAGTATATGCGTAGAATATTCCGTTTGTGACTTTACTTTATATTTATACATTCATTTCATAGGAGTTTGCTGTCTCCCTAAAATATTTGCAAAATATGTGCAAAACTCTCAGTGGCAAGGAGGTTAGTATGGTCGCCTGCTACAAGTTCTTGCATACAACAAGGATTGCTATGTTCTGTGGCATTTCTGTCTGTACTCTTTATTTTTTACCTGGAAGAGTTAGCACTTCATTTTTCCTCGTTTTTGTGCTCACTCTGTACAGAGAGCAAACTACACAATGGTGGGCAAGGAAAATGGGGTTCAAGAAGGGCAAGGGGACAATTAAACAATGAGACTTAAAAGCTGTGGCAATTATGATGTGACCGATTTGCTACTAATTCTAAATTAATCCCACAATATAAAAAAAATGCAAATGCTTTCCAGGGTGTGAAAATCAGTATTTCTCTCTATTTGCCAACAGTATTTTAGCTTCTGTCCCACTGTGTGCTTATAGCGCAGACCACACACTTTGTATGTGAGGTTAGCACCTGAGCAAATACTGCAAAACCTGAAATCATCAAGCAGTGCAAACAAATGCAGCTGAACAGTTGTAAAGCAACCCTTGACCCCACCAGGTAGGTCGCTCCCCCTCCGCACAGCTCCACCTCTGTGTCCCTGCCCCAGCTGCAGCTGCTGAGGAAGTTCTAGGCCCTCCACCACCCGCAGGCTACCACCTGCCCCTCATCCCTGGTGGCCAGTGGTAGGCTGTAGGTTTGTTCATCTTCTGCTTTATTGTTTTTTTGTATTGCCTGTATTTCATAGTTGGTCTGGGATTGCTGTTGTTCTGTCTTTTGCCACTGCATGTTCGTGGTCCGTGTCTGTTTTCCTCCCTCTGTTCCTCTCGCTGTCCCCGTGTCTCTCAGCCCGGCTTTTCCTTCTGTACCCCTCGCTGCCCCCGTGTCTCTACCCGGTTTTTCCGTCTGTATCCCTCGCTGCTCCGTGTCTCTCAGCCCGGTTTTCCCTTCTGTTCCCCTTGCTGCCCCCTGCCTCTCTGCCTGTTTTTGCCTTCTGTTTCTCAGCTGCCCCTGTATTCTTGTGCCTTTTTGCCTTCTGTGCCACTCGTTTTGTCCCTGTATTTCTGTGTCCTCTTGCCTTCTGTGACACTCGTTTTTCCTGTATTTCTGTGCCCTTCAACATTGTGAAGGAACTCTCCAACCCCAGCTCCAACACCAACAACATCCCGCCGTCGCAAGCCCTGTGCGACTCCTTAGCCACCTTCTTCCACCGCAAGATAAAAGCCATCCACAACAGCTTCAACACCCAGACAGCCCCAACAGACAAGGACACAACAGACCCTCCGCACCCCATCGACCACGACCCCCTGCTAGCCTGGGCCAACGTGAGCATCAATGACACCATCAAGACCATGAGCACAATCCACTCCGTCAGACCCATTCCCGCACCATGTTTTCAACAAAGCAAGCAGCTCCATTGCACCTCACCTGCACAACGTCCTCAATCTTTCCCTCGAGACCGGGACCTTCCCAGAGAGCTGGAAACACGCTGAGATCAAAGCCCTACTCAAAAAACCTAAGGCAGACCCAAGAGACCTCAAGAACTTCTGGGCCATCTCTCTGCTCCCCTTCCCAGCCAAGGTCATCGGGAAATCGTCAACAGACAACTAACCCGATACCTTGAAGAAAACAGAATCCTGTACCCTTCCCAGTCAGGGTTCCGCAGCAACCACAGCACCGAGACTGCCCTCATCGCAGCCACCGATGACATCAGGACCCTGCTGGACTACGGTGAGACAGCAGCACTCATCCTCCTAGAACTCTCCGCTGCCTTCGACACCTTCCTTCACCGCACTCTACGTGCACGCCTCCACGCAGCAGGGATCCGAGACAAGCCTCTGGAACGGATCACCTCCTTCCTCTCCGGCAGAACCCAGAGCGTCCGCCTCCCCATTCCATAACAAAGCCTCAGAGATCAACTCTGCCGTAAATCAGGGATCCTCCCTCAGCCCGACACTGTTCAACATTTACATGGCCCTGCTTGCACACGTCACCCGACAGCACAACCTCAACATAATCTCCTACGCTGACGACACTCAACTGATCCTCTCCCTCACCAAGGACCCCATCACCGCCAAAGCCAACCTCCACAAAGGAATGAAGGCCGTCAGCGACTGGATGAAGATCACCCATCTGAAGCTGAACTCGGACAAGACGGAGGTCCTCATCCTCGGCTCCAACCCTTCAGCCTTTGATCTCCTGGTGGCCGGCTGCACTGGGGGCAGCCCCAACACCCACCAACCACGCACACAATCTGGTAATCATCCTCGACTCAACGCTCTCAATGACCAAGCAAGTCAACACTGTCTCCTCCTCCTGCTTCAACATCCTCTGCATGCTCCACAAGATCTACAGATGGATCCCGACAGATACAAGAAAGACCTTCACCCAGGCCCTCGTCAGCAGCAGACTCGACTATGGAAACGCCCTCTACGCGGGAGCCCTGACCAAGCTCATCAAACGACTACAACGAATCCAAAACGCCTTGGCACGACTGATCCTCCACATACCATGATACGGCCACATCACCCCCCACTGAGAAACCTGTACTGGCTCCCCGTTAACAAGCGGATATCCTTCAAGCTCCTCATCCACGCACACAAAGCACTCCACAAGACTGGCCCAGCCTACCTCAACAGACGGCTCTCCTTCTACATCCCAAACCGCCAGCTACGCTCGGCAGACCTCTCACTTGCCACTGTCCTGCGCATCCGAAGAACCACCGGCGGGAGAAGGATCAAGGCCAAGACATGGAACACCCTCCCACTGAGCCTACGACAGCCCCAAGACCTGCTGACCTTCAAGAGGATACTCAAGACAACATGTCTTATTCTTTGTTTGACTATTATCATAAGAGTTGTACCATGCCATTTAAGTAAAATGAGGACCGTGTTACAGAGACTTTGCAAATTGTGTCCAAATCCATATTCATCAAAAGATTTTACAGGAGTGGAACCAAATGTGAAACCTCTATAACACACTTCATTGTGTACAAATCATTTTGACGTGTGCTTTTATTTTCACAAATACTTAACATCGTATTAATAGCACTTTAGAAGAACATAGTGCAAAATCAAACTAGTTTTGCATTGTTTTTACAACTAATGCAATACAATTGGAACAAACTCATTTTGGGTCGAAGATAGTTCTATCTTTTACACTTGAAAAGTGGAGACAATCAATCAATCAATCAATCATTTGTAAAGCGCACTACATACCCGCGAGGGCCTCAAGGCGCTGGGGAGGGGGGGGGGGGGGGGGGGGCAGGTCTTATGGAGTCCTAAAATTAGGACTCCTAACTTTAGCACTCCTAAATGCCTTCTGTGAATACCGAAAGTCTTAAAGTTAGGATTTCTCTCAATTTAGGAGTCCTAAAGTTAGGACTCCTAACTTTAGGACTCCTAAATGCCTTCTGTGAATACCGAAAGTCGTAAAGTTAGGATTTTTCTCAGTTTAGGAGTTCTAAATTTTAATAGTCCTAACTTTACTGCTCCTAAACTAAGAAAAATCCGATCATTAAGACTTTTGGTAATCACAGAAGGCATTTAGGAGTCCTAAAGTTAGGACTCCTAACTTCTGTGAATACTGAAATGAGTAAGTGCCTTCTGTGAATACCAAAATGAGTAAGGGCCTTCTGTGAATACCAAAACGGTAGTAAGTTTAGGATTTTGTCTTAAGTTAGTTCTGTGAATTGAGCCCTTCCTTTTTATCTTGATTCCAAATATTGATTTTGTATATTCACTATGTATTTTCAAAATACATTTGTGGTTATTCTTTTTATGTGATGGAATTTTAGCCTGCTAAAGGTCCTTTACAAATATCCTTGTAATGATATATCGATACATTATATATTGGTTTGAACACGGGACACCCTCTAAGCATGGCTTCACCTTGGCTTCACGTTCCAGAAGCCCTCCAATTGCACACTACATTATGTATTTCCACATCTCTCCAGCATTGTTCTTTGTGAAGTTAGCATGCTTAAGAATGCAGATGAATGGAGATTCATAAAGCATTGCAGTGCAAGATTGGGTCTGTGACTCCTGTCAATCCACTTCCACCTTAGACATCTTCAGGCACCCATCATTGTCTGTGGGAACATTACCACCACCTACCCACATAGTGCCCACTGACATCAGTCTCACTCTCAAGGGTGTAACACAGGCCCCCGCAGCCCCCGGGGTGTGGGGGGCCTCGATGCTCCAGGGGCCCAGGGCCCGCCTCACTCTCTGTATGACGTCTTGAAGGTAAACTACAGTGCGCGCCCCACACACCACGGAGTCCGTGGCACGGACGGTGAGCCTCGATGTATAGTAACAACAAGTAAATATAGGGACGACGGGCACGGGCTTATTAACACAGACCCCCGCAGGGGGCCCCTATGCTCCAGCCAGGGCCCCCTTACTCACTCTTAACAGGGGAAGGAAGACACGCTGCCTACACAGTAAGCAAGGCAAGGCAGGCCTGTAAACAGTGCGCTCCTCACACCATGGACGGTGACGTACCTGGGCCTCTATTTTGAACATGAATTATGGTGCCGTGCGTGCGCAGGCCCTGCCAGCCTGCCTGAGCCTTTTTTAATTATTTAAATAGTTGGTGCAAACTGCACAGTACAGCTCTTACTTTTTAATTAAGGTCCGTGGGCGTGGCGGCGTGCAGTTGTTGTCTATGCGTCTGAGCGCTGCGGTCTTAAGGTAGGGGACGGGCCTCGTGACTAATGCCAATTTTGTCATGCGCATTTTAAAAGAGCGTGTTACTTAGTACTGGCACTGCGGTGACTTAGGAGAAGCCAGAAGGGTGCCGCCGCCGTGGTACTAAAAACAGTACTAGCCCCTGCCTGGCCTTGCCCAGTGTCAGTCGCCCTGTCTTCTGTGGCCCGCCCCGGCGCTCGCCTTCAAAGGAAAGCTGCAGGCTAGCCAGCCAGGCTTAAGGTGAGCGACGAGCGTGCGAGACTCGGGTATGTCGTGCGATTAAAACGATGGTACACCTGTTTTAGAGAGAGGCGCAGATTGCAGAAGGGAGATGGCGGGAACGGACCGTTAAGGAAATATTCATTTTAGCACTGGCAGGGGCCGGGCTGGATGTCTGAGATGATGGGGGAGAAGGGGGTGTGTGGGGGGGGGGAATATATAACCAACCGAAGCAGAAAGCGATGGGTGTCAGGATCAGTTATGTGTTCACTGGGGGAAGGAGTGCTGTCCTGATGCACCTGCAGAATGCCGTGTAAACGTTGCCCACAACACTCTAGGACCTATTTTAGAATCGATTCATTTCACTATTTCCAGTTTCCACATAGGGCGAGCGATGCATAGTCTTCCTTGTAGTCTTTCCTTGTCCTAGGCATCTGGGACTTGAGCACCACCTGCCTGCTTCTAGCTCACCAGTTCCACGCATGTGCCTTTTGATAGCTGAGCACTCTGTAACTGAGGGCATGTGCCATCCTGGTTCTACCTGTTTCCTTTGCCAGCTGGGCACTATTTTTCTCTACCTGTTGACAACGCATGCTAGAACAACAGAATGGTAGGTGTGGCACCTTCAGTCAGTCCTCGGTTTTTTTTCATAAATGAGGCCCTTGTTGTTTAGGCCTCATTCCTTTGCGTATGTGGTGCTGCCTGTTGTTGCCTGTGAGTTCATCCGGTATTAATTTAGTGTGCTCTTTGGGGTGATTTACCTTAATTTCAGCTTACCTCGGTCCTGAACTGTAAAAGTGTTATACAAATGCTGTGTTCTGTCCTTCGAGACCAGCCGAGAGGCACGAATGTGAGCGAGACAAATTACCAGTGGCTAAACTCTATTCAAACAGTCAACCCATCTATCACATGTGTGTTTTTCTCAGTCAGACACCCATGAGTCCCATCGCTTGCAGTGTCACAGAGCTCGAGCTGCACCTCGCTGATGTGGCCACACAATGCCTTCTGAGGTGTGGGGCTCCATGTGTTTCTTCCTGCTCGTGTGGCCTAACAGTTCAGGGTGCACTGCAGCCTTCCTATTAGAGTAGGACAGGGCTGATTTTCATAGGGCTGGTCCCTGTCTGCAGTGGCACAGTGGGGAAAACCATCATGCACTGGAGTGTGGTCTAAAATGTTTAACAGTGACTGAGATTAATTCAAGCATGCCACTCCTCACATTTTAACTTTTCTCAGTGGGATGCCCTGCCTATGACATGTATGCTCAGTCAAGGTTGGGCGCATGCACCTAGCTCACAGGACCTCACTAACAATTCCAAAACAGGCCAAAGATGATCTGAGTTTGCTTGTGATCCATTGGAGCACGGTTGTGGTCTGGTCTGCCAGTTTAGGTTGGACTGTTCCTGTTGGATCGAGGCTGATTTGCATATGATTGGACTCTGTATTTAGTGGCAAAGTGAGAATAAAATCATAAACTGAAATATCACTCAAGAGTAATTAGCAGTGACTAAGATTAAGTCACACGTATCACTTTTCTCTTTTTTGTATGTACCAACTTTAGAAATTTCAGGATTTTTATCTCAGGACTTTTAAGACCATAGCGCAATGCAACCACACAGCCATAGCAATGGCAAGTGCCCGTTACACAAATTCTATGCACCACACCATACCTTAATTTTCACCATGCCATACCATGTTGTCAAGCAAGACGTGGGCATTAGGCAGAGATGCAACTTGTTTAGGTCTGCATCTACCCTTCACAATGTCAGTTTGCTAATCTCCTCTGATTGGGCCACGTTAGTACTTGTTGTTTAGTCGCATTTCCTGTGCAGCCTGCTTTTGCTTGTTGATAATTATTCCTGTGTTTCCTCTCCAAGATCTCAAGTGATTGAGCTGTCATTTCTCTGATCTCCACCAGTATCTCCATAAAAATGGAGGAGGAAGCAAATGTATGACGTGTATTTTGATGGCAAGAACACTATAGCTCAACAGTAACAGCATAACAACTGTTTAAGACACAAATAAGTGCCTACTCTTTAATACAGCCCATAAGGCACACATGAAACATGCTCCATGGTCCTATTTAACCCCGACGCTGGTGACGGAGCGGTTCCGTCACCAGCATGCGGCCGCCGCGCGGCCGCCCCACCCCCTTAGCACTGCGGCGGAATAGCCGCCGCAGTGAACGGGTTAATACACCCTCTCTCCAGTGCTAGGTAAATACTATCATAATATTGAATCCACTGCTCAAATGTTTTCAATAGGGGAAGTCAGTCAGAATCCTCTAATTAGTAAACCGTTGTACATTAAATTTTGCCGCATGAGCCCAAATGGTGTTTAACTTACCAGCATAAAATGTTGCAAACCCATTGAACAAAACCCCAAGCGCAAATGAGTTATATCTAATTTTGCTTCTATTGATGCAGCATTCTTCAGCCGTTCCCCTCATGTTACCTTTTTATGTGCAGCGAGACAGAGTGGAGAGAGAAAGTGGAGAGAGAGACAGTGGAGAGAGAGACAGTGGAGAGAGAGACAGTGGAGAGAGAAAGTGGAGAGAGTGGAGAGAGAGAGTGGCGAGAGTGGAGAGAGTGGAGAGATTGGAGAGAGAAAGAGAGTGGAGAGAGAGTAGAGAGAGAGTGGAGAGAGAGAGTGGGGAGAGAGAGAGAGTGAAGAGAGAGTGAGGGAGAGAGAGAGAGGGAGTGGAGAGAGAGATAAGAGAGAAGAGAGAGTAGAGAGAGCTAGAAGAGAGAGTGTAGAGAGAGAGTGGAGAGAGAGAGAGAGAGTGGAGAGGGAGAGAGAGAGAGAGAGTGGAGAGAGAGTAGGGAGAGAGAGTGGCGAGGCAGTGGAGGGAGAGAGTGGAGAGAGAGTAGAGAGAGAGTGGAGAGAGAGAAAGTGGAGAGAGAGAAAGTGGAGAGAGAGAAAGGGGAGAGAGAGACAGTGGATAGAGAGAATCAATGAAGATAGATTGGACAGAGTTGAGAGAGAGAATGGAGAGAGAGAGAGAGACTGGCTGACTGACTGACTGACAGACTGACAGAAAGAGAGAGATAGAGAGACTGACAGACTCACTGACTGAGAGAGACTGACTGACTGAGAGAGACTGAATGACAGGGAGAGAGAGACTGGCTCACAGAGAGAGAGGGAGAGAGAGAGTGGCGAGAAAGAGAGTGGAGAGAGAGAGAGAGTGGAGAGAGAGAGAGTGGAGAGAGAGAGTGGAGAGAGAGAGAGAGTAGAGAGAGAGAGAGCGGAGAGAGAGAGTGGGGAGAGAGTGGAGAGAGAGAGAGAGGGGAGAGAGTGGAGAGAGCGAGAGTAGAGCGAGAGAATGGAGAGAGAGAGAGTGGAGAGAGTGGAGGGAGAGAGAGTGAGTGAGTGTAGAGAGAGTAGAGAGAGAGAGAGAGACAGTGGAGAGAGAGAGAGTGGAGAGAGAGTGGAGAGAGAGACAGTGGAGATAGATTGGACAGAGTTGAGAGGGAGAATAGAGAGATAGAGTGGAGAGAGTGTAGAGACTGACTGACCCAGAGACTGAATACTGACTAACCAAGAGACTGACTGGACGAGAAACTGACTGACAGAGAGAGAGAGACTGACTGACTGAGAGAGGACTGACAGACTGACAGAAAGAGAGAGATAGAGAGATTGACAGACTGACTGACTGACTGACTGACAGACTGACTGACTGAGAGAGACTGACTGACTGAGAGAGACTGGATGGCAGAGAGAGAGAGACTGACTGGCTGAGAGAGAGAGAGAGAGAGAGAGAGAGAGAGAGAGAGAGAGAGAGAGAGAGAGAGAAAGACTGTGATGGCATTGGGGTCACAGTGTGTATGAAGCTATGCAATGCCTCTTCAAATTGCTATTGTCTACTAATAAAAATGTATTATCAAAATTTGCTCTCTGTAGTTACATCTGCTTTTGAAATACTGCATTGTCGCATTGTCTAATGTTTTAAAACGGAAACGAGAAGGAGCAGCGGATGCACTTTTGGCAAAACTGAACAATGAGTAGGCCCGATGTTGTATATAATGACGGGAGTCTGCAACAGGAAACCCACCTAAAATTGGGCAAACTTCCCCGGCGTTCTGATGGCAAGGACCCTGTAATGAATGGACCACCACCTATGATAGCCTGCTGGCAGTCTAAGCCCAACCTTTGACTCCACCATCCAGTGTTACTCATAACGGCTGGATTGGTGAGAGTGGCGTAACAATCGTCCAGCATCCTCTGCAGTATGGCGGGTCGCTGGCCTGAGAGCTCTAGACTGGCACGGAGGATGGGAGGGGGGCCCCCTCCATGTAGTTTCCAGGGGGGCCCCCTCAAGTTTCGTTACGCCACTGACTCTTGATAACACACACCTTGTACAAAGAACCATTTAAGACCCACATATTTGATACACACAAATTTGTTGTGCATGATCACACCTCCAACAATTATGCCCCCCCTCCCAAAATTTGTTGACATACTGTACTACTTACCTGTAAATTAATGGGTTGTGTATCCAAAAATTGAGGACAAAAATATCAACCTACCAAAATATTATGACAAAAATATATTCTACGTCATTGTCAACGAACCTTGACAATATGTGCACTGTCAAAATACATATATGTGAAGTTAAGCAAGCCTATCCATACCGATATTCAATGAAAGAACCAAAAACTAAACCTCTCTTATGTTTAGGAAAACTTATTCTATACAAACCAAAATTAAAATACACAAAAATTACAAATTGTTTAGTTATAGTTATACATTACATTTATAAGTTACACACCATCTTTAAATGTATATAACTTTATTTATTGTTTAGCCACAAACAAAATGACAAAATAATGTATATTTCTAAACTAATAATTATGCCTTTATTTTATACAAAACCTTCAAATTTTTATAAGTCGTGCATCTCCAGTGTAGTCACAACTCGGCAGGCACTATAACATGCACCATCTCCATGCACTGCTTATACCCTTTTATATTATATCAGTTATGCCTTCTAAAAAAATATTATTTACAACAATAATTATGATGTCGCAACTCATATTTTTTGTTGGGACACATTGCATGGCAGAGTGACCTGTAGATTCACTTATGCGTAAAGTTATCTTTGTGAATAGCCTCTTCAAATTCCAACTAAGCAAAAACCGGAAGGAGAAATAAACAAAGGAAAGAAATAACATAGATTTGAATAAGAAACATTTTCTTATTGTAAAATAGTGGCGATACGGAAATAGGTCATCATCGCGTACAGGGTTCAAAGTGCACAAAAGCTGGCCTTGCTCAGAGCCAATGAAGCCTAGAAATGGACTAAGAAGCGCAAGGCTCCATTTGACACCGAAAGGCTGAATTGTATTTGGATGACCTCATGGGGTGGGAAGCCCTATTCCCGAGGGAGTGTGGGATGCGGTTGGCTGAGCTTACTATCTATGACCTCAACCGCTGTCACTCCACTGAGCGTGCGCAAACGTGAATACCGCAGGCTCTCATCTTGGTTACACCTACGTAACTAGCAGTAATAAAGGAAAGAAAATCAAATATTGCAGTTAAGCAATAGGATGCAGACATTGCAATATTCCTGGGTGGTGCTATTGCCAAGAAAACCAATAACATGCCCATTGTAGTTAAAGAATGAGAATGGCTGTTGACTGGTGGAAGGCTGAAATAATGGTTTCATAAAGGATATTTTCATTCAGCAGGTGACAGGTGACATTTGCTATCATGTTTTTCCTCTGCACTTGTGGATATTTCTATGCGGAGCGTTCTGGAAATATGCAATATCATTTAATTGCATTTCTCCTAACTTTTCTCACATTTTCATGTGAGGTTCTCGGTAAAACACATATGCAATGGTGGAAATGTTTTAAGCGTGTCTAGGCATAGTCAGTTATACTGCAATGGTACCCTTCCAGTAAAAAGTCTATACTAGACACCACACACACACCTTTGCAACTTAATGCAACGGTGTGCGTGCGGCACTAGGTAGCCTGCTAACACTGGGAAAGAGCATCAGCTCCATTTCTTAGTAGCCATGGTGCTTTCCTGCTCTGTACATTTGATTTAATGTTTTTAAATTCATATATTTAAATTAATTATTACTTAATTAAAAATATATTTCGAGGATGTTAACGACTGACTTTCTGGGGTGATATTAGCCACAGGCAGGAAGATTTTTTGTTTGTACTCACACATTTGCTCGAAAGTTAAACATCCTGAGACGTGAGCGTCTGGAAACCTATGGACTTCGATCAGGGTAGCCAGAGTAGAAGCTGCTTCCCCTGTTTCCCGTTTGATGACATTGGCATTGCCCTTGCTACCCAAGTCTCAAGAGTCACTTTTGTACTTACTGCAGTTTCTATTTTTGGCCTTCACTAACCCCGCAGCAGAACATAGGTAGAGAGACTGGCATGGGATAAATCAATCAATCAATCAATCATTGACACTTATAAAGCGCGCTACATACCCGTAGGGTCTCAAGGCTTGGGGGGGGGGGGGGGGGCGCCGCTACTGCTCGAACAGCCAGGTCTTCAGCTTCTTCCTGAAGGAGAGGTGGTCTTGGGTCAGGCGCAGGTCGGGAGGGAGGGAGTTCCAGGTCTTGGCGGCCAGGTAGGAGAAGGACCTTCCTCCTGTAGTCGCTCTTCGGATGCGGGGGACGGCGGCGAGGGCGTGGTTGGCTGATCGGAGGTGGCGTTTGGGAGCGTAGAAGTTGACTCGGCTGTTGAGGTAGCTCGGGCCTTGGTCGTGTAGGGCTTTGTGTGCGTGGGTGAGGAGGCGGAAGGTGATTCTTTTGTTGACGGGGAGCCAGTGAAGGTCTCTCAGATGTCCGGAGATGTGACTGGTTCGTGGGATGTCGAGGATGAGTCTGGCTGAGGCGTTCTGGATCCGCTGGAGTCTCTTCTGGAGCTTGGCGGTGGTTCCGGCGTAGAGGGCGTTGCCGTAGTCCAGTCGGCTGGTGACGAGGGCCTGGGTGACGGTCTTCCTGGTCTCGGTGGGGATCCACCAGAAGATCTTCCGTAGCATGCGTAGGATGTTGAAGCAAGCCGAGGAGACGTTGTTGACTTGCCTGGTCATGGAGAGGGAGGAGTCCAGGATGACGCCCAGGTTTCGTGCATGGTCTGTCGGTTTGGGTGCGGTGCCCAGGGCGGGAGGCCACCAGGAGTCGTCCCAGGCGGAGGGTGAGGAGCCCAGGATGAGGACCTCCGTCTTGTCCGAGTTCAGTTTCAGGCGGCTGGTCGTCATCCACTAGGCTACCTCTTTCATCCCTTCGTGCAGGTTGGCTCTGGCGGCGGCGGGGTCGTTGGTCAGGGAGAGGATCAGCTGGGTGTCGTCGGCGTAGGAGATTATGCTGAGGTTGTGTTTGCGTACGATGGCCGCGAGGGGGCTCATGTAGACGTTGAAGAGGGTGGGGCTCAGAGATGATCCTTGGGGGACGCCGCAGATGACTTCGGAGGCCTCTGACTTGTACGGTGGTAGGCGGACTCTCTGTGTTCTTCCGTCGAGGAAGGAGATGATCCATTCCAGCGCCTTGTCCTGGATGCCGATGTTGCTGAGGCGCCGTACTAGGGTGCGGTGGCAGACCGTGTCGAATGCCGCGGAGAGGTCTAGGAGGATGAGGGCCGCTGTTTCTCCATTGTCCATCAGGGCTCGGATGTCATCGGTGGCGGCGATGAGGGCGGTCTCGGTGCTGTGGTTGGCTCGGAAGCCGGACTGTGAGGGGTCGAGGGATCCGTTCGTCTCGAGGAAGGCGGCCATCTGCTTGTTGACGGTCTTCTCGATGACTTTGGCTGGACACGGAGGAGCGAGATGGGGCGGTAATTCTTGAGTTCGGTGGGGTTCGCTGTGGGTTTCTTGAGAAGAGCGCTGAGTTCGGCGTGCTTCCAGCTCTCGGGGAAGGTGGCGGTGTCGAAGGATGTGTTGATGATGTCTCGCAGGTGGGGTGCGATGACAGCGTCGGCCTTGTTGAAGACGTGGTGAGGGCAGGGGTCGGTCGGTGATCCGGAGTGGATGGAGTTCATCGTGCGGATGGTGTCTTCGGTGCTGATCGGGGTCCAGGCGTGGAGGGTGGTGGTGGGGGGTGGTTGTTCGGACATGGTGTGCGTTGGTTGGTTGTTGAAGCTGTTGTGTATGTCCGCGATCTTGTTGTGGAAGTATGAAGCGAGGGAGTTGCAGAGGTCTTGCGATGGGGTGATGTCGTTGTTTCCTGCGCTGGGGTTGGAAAGCTCTTTCACGATGTTGAAGAGTTCCTTGCAGTTGTGTGCGTTGTTGTCCAACCGGTCCTTGAAAGCTGTTTTCTTGGCGGCCCGGATCAGCTGGTGGTGTTTCCGGGTGGCAAGTTTGAAGGAGGTCCTGTTGTCCGGTGTCGGTTCCCTTTTCCAGACTTTCTCGAGGGCTCGGCAGTTCTTCTTGGAGCTCTTGAGTTCGTCGGTGAACCATGGGGCCTTCTTGCTGCCGGGTCTGCTAGGCGGGGTCCTCAGTGGGGCGAGTTCGTCCGCGCAGTTGTTGATCCACTTCGTGAGGTTGTCTGCGGCCTGGCTGGGGTTCGCTGAGCTGGCAGGAGGGTGCTGGCTCAGGGAGGTGGCGAGCTGGTCTGCTGTGATCTTGTTCCAGCTTCTGCGGGCGGCCTGTTTCTGGTGGTGGTGGATCGTCGTTCTCTTGAAGGTGAAGTGGACGCAGCTGTGGTCCGTCCATTGAAGCTCTGTGGCGTGGCTGAAGTTGATGTCTGTGCTGGAAGAGAAGACTGCGTCGAATGTGTGTCCGGCGAGGTGGGTGGGGGTGGACACCAGTTGCTTGAGTCCCAGGTTGGCGAGGTTGTCGAGCAGGGTGCTGGTGTTGCGGTCGTTGTTGTTCTCCAGATGGAAGTTGAGGTCTCCCAGGAGGATGTAGTCGGCGGAGGGGAGGGCATGCGGGCTGACGAAGTCGGCGATGTCCTCGCTGAATTGCGTGCGTGGTCCAGGGGGTCGGTAGATCAGGGTGCCTCTGAGGGTGGTGTTCGGGTTGGTGTGGATCTGGAAATGCAGGTGTTCGGCGCTGGTCAGGGTGTTGTCGGTGCTGGTTGTGAGACGGATGGTGCTCCTGTGGACGATGGCGATGCCTCCTCCCATCTGGTTGGCGTTTCGGTCCCTCCGGACGATCTTGTAGCCCTCTGGGATAGCGATGGCGATGTCGGGAGCTGAAGAGGCGTTCATCCAGGTCTCCGTGAGGAAGGCAACGTCAGGGGCTGTGGCGTCTAGGAGGTTCCAGAGTTCGATGGCGTGTCTGTGGACGGAGCGGGTGTTGAGCAGGATGCACTTGAGGTGGGTGCTGCTGGTGTTCGACTTGGCGGGTGCTGGTGCGAGGCTGGTCCGGATGCAGGAGAACTTGCAGGCGTGGCAGCTGAAAGGTCCGTGGGTACGTCGTGGAGTGGCTTGATGGCATTCTGGGAGTCGGCCGGTGTTGAGAGCGGTGAGGGCGGCGGCGGAGTACGTCAGGCGGGTTGGTCGGGGTCCTCGTGGGCCAGAGGTCCTGGCACTGGGCGCGCTCCAGGCGCGGATGGGCGCAGACGGGCTTACCTTTGGCGCGCCTTCAGCGCACAAACGGCGCACCCGCTGCGCGTGACCGCTGCGCGTTCGCACGGTCGCCATTTAAGGCGAAGTGCGCGGGTGGGCGGAGCAGCTGGGAGGCGGGAGCGGGGAGGGTTACAGAAGAGAAAAAAGGGGCGGGGACAAGCGGCGGTGGCGGGAAAGGAGGGCGGAGGGCGGCGAGGTAGGCGGACAACAAGGAAGGAAAGTCAAAGCACGGGTCAAATGCAATTAGGCAACACAGGTACAATTATTCGACAAAACAAGGAAAATAAAGAAGTTAAACACAGCAGGCACAAATAATTGACAAAACACGGCTAAAACACGGCAAAAACAATCCCCGTAGCGGTGGCAGCCGGCAACCGGCAAAACGAGGCAGCAGCGAGGCAGAGGGCAGGCAGGGGCACACGCAGCAGCTGGTGGCCGTGCGGCGCGGGGGTGTCCCACAAGTGGGTCACACTCACCTGCGTCGCACGGTCGCCATTTAAGGCCAAGTGCGCGGGTGGGCGGAGCAGCTGGGAGGCGGGAGCGGGGAGGGTTACAGAAGAGAAAAAAGGGGCGGGGACAAGCGGCGGTGGCGGGAAAGGAGGGCGGAGGGCGGCGAGGTAGGCGGACAACAAGGAAGGAAAGTCAAAACACGGGTCAAATGCAATTAGGCAACACAGGTACAATTATTCGACAAAACAAGGAAAATAAAGAAGTTAAACACAGCAGGCACAAATAATTGACAAAACACGGCTAAAACACGGCAAAAACAATCCCCGTAGCGGTGGCAGCCGGCAACCGGCAAAACGAGGCAGCAGCGAGGCAGAGGGCAGGCAGGGGCACACGCAGCAGCTGGTGGCCGTGCGGCGCGGGGGTGTCCCACAAGTGGGTCACACTCACTGCGTCGCACGGTCGCCATTTAAGGCCAAGTGCGCGGGTGGGCGGAGCAGCTGGGAGGCGGGAGCGGGGAGGGTTACAGAAGAGAAAAAAGGGGCGGGGACAAGCGGCGGTGGCGGGAAAGGAGGGCGGAGGGCGGCGAGGTAGGCGGACAACAAGGAAGGAAAGTCAAAACACGGGTCAAATGCAATTAGGCAACACAGGTACAATTATTCGACAAAACAAGGAAAATAAAGAAGTTAAACACAGCAGGCACAAATAATTGACAAAACACGGCTAAAACACGGCAAAAACAATCCCCGTAGCGGTGGCAGCCGGCAACCGGCAAAACGAGGCAGCAGAGAGGCAGAGGGCAGGCAGGGGCACACGCAGCAGCTGGTGGCCGTGCGGCGCGGGGGTGTCCCACAAGTGGGTCACACTCACCTGCGTCGCACGGTCGCCATTTAAGGCCAAGTGCGCGGGTGGGCGGAGCAGCTGGGAGGCGGGAGCGGGGAGGGTTACAGAAGAGAAAAAAGGGGCGGGGACAAGCGGCGGTGGCGGGAAAGGAGGGCGGAGGGCGGCGAGGTAGGCGGACAACAAGGAAGGAAAGTCAAAACACGGGTCAAATGCAATTAGGCAACACAGGTACAATTATTCGACAAAACAAGGAAAATAAAGAAGTTAAACACAGCAGGCACAAATAATTGACAAAACACGGCTAAAACACGGCAAAAATAATCCCCGTAGCGGTGGCAGCCGGCAACCGGCAAAACGAGGCAGCAGCGAGGCAGAGGGCAGGCAGGGGCACACGCAGCAGCTGGTGGCCGTGCGGCGCGGGGGTGTCTATCCTCTCTACTAACCACGCCTGGCACTCCATATTGCAGAGGCAAGATAAGGTACTGTTGTATGCCCCTAATATGCCGATACATTGGGCACTGTGGCTTCCTACATTGACGGAACCGGGTGTGCACAGGGCCCTAAGTGACCTGGGTGCACGCACGTTGGGAGATCTCTTTGAGCAAGGTAAAGTAAAGACATGGGACCAGCTGACGCGAGGGCGTGATCGTCCCTCATTGCTTCACCGCTTCCATTATCACAGAGTGCGTAGTGCCCTTCTAGACCACCTAGGCCCCGACATGGACGAACCCCCTGTGATACCGGAGCTAGTGTATGTCATTGACACAGAGTCACCGAAGAAGCTCACTTCTAAGCTTTATAGAATAGGACATGACCATAAGGCACAGCAGTACACGAGGGCGCGATTGGCCTGGCAGACCGATTTAGACGCCCACATTGACGATGGAATGTGGACATACTGCTGTGCGGCCTCCAGGCGGATCTCGTTGAATGGGAGACACCGCCTGATCCACTTTAAATTTTTACAACGGGTGTATTACACACCGGAACGGCTGCACAGGTATGGTCTCCGCGACTCACCCCGCTGTGAGAGATGCCGCGCCCCAGTGGCGGACTTCCTACATGTAGCCTGGCTGTGCCCGGGGTTCGGAGGTTTTGGACCAACATATTCGCTGAAATGAGCAGAATTGCGGAACTAGACTTAGAAATAGACCCGGCCCTCGCCCTACTGGGCTACGCGAGGAACGTGCCAGTACCGGTGCGGAAACTGGTCAGTATGGGCATGCTACTCGCCAAGCGGGTCGTTGCATTATGCTGGATGAGGGGCCCACTGCCGACACTGAAGCGATGGGCCAGCGACATGCTGTACTGTAACACGCAAGCGGAGGCATATAGCGAATTACTGCCTCCCCGGAGTCGCCCCAAGAACTTCTGGGGGCTATATCAAACCTATCTAACATCCAGGGTTGACGAGGATGACTCAGCATCGGGGGAGGGAGAGGAACAGGGTGGTGATGCGCGCTTGGACCCTGCCTGAATCCAGCAGGGACACCTTTAAATAGACAGCGCAACCAGGCACTGTAGGAGTTACGCCACCCCCAGCACTGCAAGAGCACGGGAGCAGCCTAGTGCACTTTAGGATGTAAATAGCAGCACATGCCAGGTCACGCCATCAGATTACACGCTAATTCACATGGAGCACACAGACTAGGGACCAGTTATGGGGTGGTGGGGTTTGGGGAGTGGGGAACATGTTGGGAGAAAATGTTAAAATTATATAGATATGTCAATATAAGCACAGTGCATGTTACATTATCGATAGTATCGGCCTACCGGAGACTTACCGACTCTGCCTGTCTACCAGATTGTTTGGATGTTGAGGCTTATTTTATGTGGTTTCTATTTGACACGCTCCTGCCTCATTGATAAGACGAAGCGGCCTAATGCCGGCCCGAGACGGGATGTAGGCGAATGGCTACGTATGCATTGTAATGTGCTATTTTCTGATAAATAAATAAAAAAAAAAAAAAAAGTCAACCGGGTGATGTCATCAGTTGTCACAGGTTGGTTGAAAGATGTTTCTTCCGATATCCCTGACATTTTTTTGAGTCAACATCTATTTTCAAATCGCTTATCATTCAAGGGAGTTTGATAACTGGGCCCTTTGTCAAGGCAACCCTTTGTCAAGGCAACCCTTTTGAGCAGGACATAAAGTGCACAGATGGAGAGTTCTGACTTCTCGGAGGATGGTAAAAAGCCTTACTCGCTCTGCTCCTCTGCTCCTCTGCCAATCTTTCAAGCAAACCTATCTTTCAAATTGTGGCCTATATTGCTTCCTCTATTTTCCTCCTCTGCCCTTTGAATGGTTCGGTGGCCCTTTTCTCATATTTTCTGTCACTGTGAAGTGTTTTTGCAGGGAAAATACCTTGCTTTTGCTAATATATTGATTAATTGTAGAACAGCAAGTATGAGGTGTTGCATCATTGGAGACATACAGCATATGGTGTTTGCATTGTCATATTGGCTGTAGAGCAAAATATTCCACGTTAAGTATGTCTGAACTCTGCATCCGTGCTAATCTGTACCATACACAGCAAGTCACATCCTTAACAACGCAAAACAGAGACCTGTTGCCCTTGGTTACCGAATTTTGCATCTTCATCTCCTTTTGTGGAGGAAGGAAAAGCAATCAAGCGTCTAATAAAGTGAAGAAAGAAACCCTCCTAAAAACATCAAAGAGTTTCTGACAGGCCTTCCCATGAATCACCTACCTGCAAACAATCTGCAGGTCATCAGCACTAGCTCATATCTGGGTGCTGCTGTTTTTCAGTATATCTCACTCGTTCCTCTCCATTTCCCTGAAAATAATGTCAACTTACTTATCTTGCCAAGATCTGCTTCTTTTGAGTTACATCTGTTAGCCAGAAACAGGACACAAATCAGCATTCTATCAAGATGAGAGCCTTTAGTGATTGGAAAAACTAGATCATCAAACTGAAAGAGAAAAAACGAATGTGACATACACCCTCTCCTTTTAAGAAATCCGACTTAATAAAGGCTGACAGTGATCCTTACGTAGTTGTAGACACAATGGCCACCCTCACAGACGCATCACTCAAAAAGTCATAATACGTTGCCTGTGGCCAACACCGGCTGCTTTGAATGATGTGCACATCTGAACTTTGGGACGACCAGCCCATCTGACGTCATCTGCCTCTAAACTAAAAGCATAAGGAAGAGAGTACAAGATAATGTAGCCTTGTCCATGTACTTTTAGGTCCTGCTCGATGTCCAAGCTCAGAAATTAAATAAAAGAGAATACATAACTGCAGCAAGTAAATTGTCCCTTCGTTATTTAAAAAAAAAACTCATCAGTCTTGCCATTACTCTTTATTTTATCCTTTCAAAAAAATGAAAAGATACATGGATACTTAATGATATGTTAATCTCCAGGTGACTCCCTTTTGTCCAACTCGATTCAGGCTCTGAAACTATGGGGATTATTTACAAAGCCCTTGCACTCCCGGTACGACTCTATTTCCCATATGAAAAGTGACGCTTGTGAATGAGCCCTATATGCCTCTGTCTGCAAAGCCTTAACTACTGTTTCCAGCTCTTATCTACTTCTTATCGCAGCCAGACTGCGTCTTCCTGTATCCTTTACATAACAACAGTGGTCCAATTGGAGAGACCAGCAAAAAGGACAAAGCTAAATAAATTAACTTCTCCTACTTTAATTTATACAAAAACGCCCTCCTCTCAGAAGGGGGTGAAATATTACCCTATCAATAAGGGAGAGAGTATAAACCACTATCAACTCTTGTCACACACAAAGAAGTCAATGCATGAATTTGTTCACATGAAAATTGACAGCATAAATAAATTATTTACATGTGGTCGCTCCAAACAGAAAGGAGATAAAAAAGGGGCTCAATAAGAGTATCCGTGTGAGGAATTTCAACAGAGAAGGAATTAGGAAATAGATCTTTTACATATATTATAATAATTACAGAGAAGTCTGTCTGTTACATTTGTTATGCAGCATAAATGTAATCTCATTGATAAAGGGTACTTGTTTCAGGCATAACTGCCCCTTTTGTTGTCCAAATATCCAATCCAGGCTGTGTAAAGTGTTGACGTTTTGACCCGACGAAAGGGAGAAGGGCCAATCTAATCCTCACCAGCGGGTCTTCATCAGGACTGGGTGACTGAATAGAAGGGGAGCAACCTGGAGATATCAAGCATCCAAGAAGTGATCCACAGAATTAGTCATGTACATGAAAAAGGCCAGCAGGCTCCTCATGTGTAGTGGCCTTGAATAAATTGCATGTTCCTGGCGATTAGCCCAATGAGGCTGTGCAATTGCAGGGTAGATGAATGACTCTTCATGCAAAAATTCCCTGAGCTCTCCGTCTACTGACAAGTATTATTCTGACTGAATAGAACCAGTGCTTAATTTGAGATGGTGCTTTCTGGTGTTCAGCACCTGCACCTAATCCTCGGGACAGGTGCTTATAGCACCGATTAAGGACACACCTATTTGGAAAGAACATGATTTTCCGAAGACTCAGAGGATGTTGAGCCACACTGAGACTTGAACTGGGTTCCCCAGCTCCAAAACTGGCAGCTCTACCAATCAGGCCAAATCCTCTTCAGGTTAATAAGTGCCGGGGCTCTAGTCAGGAGGCAGTTTGCACTAACACATTTCTCCTGTTAGCGCTGCCTCCTGAGTAGAGCTCTGGCACTTTTTATTTTACAAATTAACCACTGAATAGAACACAGCTCTTCCTATATCCTGGTTGTCAGCTACTTTCTGTCTATAAGGGCTGTATTACCAGCCGCGGCCGGTAGTGGGAGTACCGGCCGGGCGGTGACGTGGGGAGGAGGAGGGGCAGGGTGGGGGGTAGTAATGTATGGATTACGGAGTGTAACAGGTAAGTAAACATATAAATAAATAAAACGAATTTCGTTGCGCGCACTGCATCACAAAATGAGCAAGATGCTTGTGGCATCGAAACGCGTAGATCATCTGCTTTTCATGCTTAAAAGATCGAAATAAATCAAATTGTGGAATCCAAAAGGTGTGCGCCCGAATTCTTCTCTAATCAGGAAGGAAGTGTGGAATATTTAACGGCGTGGTTCTGCCGTAGGGTACGCACCCGCAACGAGCGCTCAATGATTGGGGAACTGTGAACCGGCGTGTGGATATATATATATATATATATATATATATATATATATATATATATATATTCCAGAAACACTCCTCCATTTTACCGGGGGCCTCCGGTCCTGCAGGGCGGACTCCAGTCAGGAATGGAGATCCTGAAGGGAAGCGGTTCTGCCACACAAACAAAAGGAGTCCAACAGCGTCTTGGGAGGCAGCAGACTTTATTCGTCTATACCGAGTGCAACAAAGCTCAATGTCCTTACGCGTTTCGGCGTTCCATGACGCCTTGATCACAGGTGAGCTGTTTTTAAAAATCCCAGTGGTCACGTGCCCGAAGCAGGGATGCTACCTCAGGTTCCATAATGCACCATTCCATTACTCTCAACGTGCATGAAAATTCCATCTGTGCTTGATAGCGTTAATTTACTTCTTTCTGCACTGTGTTTATTATTGGTGCTGAAAGTTGCTCCACGGTATTGTAATTCGCGCTGACCTCTGCGTTGTTACCCGAGAGAAGGGTAGTTTCTCTCATCTCCCTTTCTCGCCAATGCTGCCGAGTAGCTGCGGTTAGTCCATTTCGCTGGCAGACAGTGACGAGCGGTCCATGCCCCCTCAGTTAATATTCCAGAAACACTCCTCCATTTTACCGGGGGCCTCCGGTCCTGCAGGGCGGACTCCAGTCAGGAATGGAGATCCTGAAGGGAAGCGGTTCTGCCACACAAACAAAAGGAGTCCAACAGCGTCTTGGGAGGCAGCAGACTTTATTCGTCTATACCGAGTGCAACAAAGCTCAATGTCCTTACGCGTTTCAGCGTTCCATGACGCCTTGATCACAGGTGAGCTGTTTTTAAAAATCCCAGTGGTCACGTGCCTGAAGCAGGGATGCTACCTCAGGTTCCATAATGCACCATTCCATTACTCTCAACGTGCATGAAAATTCCATCTGTGCTTGATAGCGTTAATTTACTTCTTTCTGCACTGTGTTTATTATTGGTGCTGAAAGTTGCTCCACGGTATTGTAATTCGCGCTGACCTCTGCGTTGTTACCCGAGAGAAGGGTAGTTTCTCTCATCTCCCTTTCTCGCCAATGCTGCCGAGTAGCTGCGTTTAGTCCATTTCGCTGGCAGACAGTGACGAGCGGTCCATGCCCCCTCAGTTAATATTCCAGAAACACTCCTCCATTTTACCGGGGGCCTCCGGTCCTGCAGGGCGGACTCCAGTCAGGAATGGAGATCCTGAAGGGAAGCGGTTCTGCCACACAAACAAAAGGAGTCCAACAGCGTCTTGGGAGGCAGCAGACTTTATTCGTCTATACCGAGTGCAACAAAGCTCAATGTCCTTACGCGTTTCGGCGTTCCATGACGCCTTGATCACAGGTGAGCTGTTTTTAAAAATCCCAGTGGTCACGTGCCTGAAGCAGGGATGCTACCTCAGGTTCCATAATGCACCATTCCATTACTCTAAACGTGCATGAAAATTCCATCTGTGCTTGATAGCGTTAATTTACTTCTTTCTGCACTGTGTTTATTATTGGTGCTGAAAGTTGCTCCACGGTATTGTAATTCGCGCTGACCTCTGCGTTGTTACCCGAGAGAAGGGTAGTTTCTCTCATCTCCCTTTCTCGCCAATGCTGCCGAGTAGCTGCGGTTAGTCCATTTCGCTGGCAGACAGTGACGAGCGGTCCATGCCTCCTCAGTTAATATTCCAGAAACACTCCTCCATTTTACCGGGGGCCTCCGGTCCTGCAGGGCGGACTCCAGTCAGGAATGGAGATCCTGAAGGGAAGCGGTTCTGCCACACAAACAAAAGGAGTCCAACAGCGTCTTGGGAGGCAGCAGACTTTATTCGTCTATACCGAGTGCAACAAAGCTCAATGTCCTTACGCGTTTCGGCGTTCCATGACACCTTGATCACAGGTGAGCTGTTTTTAAAAATCCCAGTGGTCACGTGCCTGAAGCAGGGATGCTACCTCAGGTTCCATAATGCACCATTCCATTACTCTCAACGTGCATGAAAATTCCATCTGTGCTTGATAGCGTTAATTTACTTCTTTCTGCACTGTGTTTATTATTGGTGCTGAAAGTTGCTCCACGGTATTGTAATTCGCGCTGACCTCTGCGTTGTTACCCGAGAGAAGGGTAGTTTCTCTCATCTCCTTTTCTCGCCAATGCTGCCGAGTAGCTGCGGTTAGTCCATTTCGCTGGCAGGCAGTGACGAGCGGTCCATGCCCCCTCAGTTAATATTCCAGAAACACTCCTCCATTTTACCGGGGGCCTCCGGTCCTGCAGGGCGGACTCCAGTCAGGAATGGAGATCCTGAAGGGAAGCGGTTCTGCCACACAAACAAAAGGAGTCCAACAGCGTCTTGGGAGGCAGCAGACTTTATTCGTCTATACCGAGTGCAACAAAGCTCAATGTCCTTACGCGTTTCGGCGTTCCATGACGCTTTGATCACAGGTGAGCTGTTTTTAAAAATCCCAGTGGTCACGTGCCTGAAGCAGGGATGCTACCTCAGGTTCCATAATGCACCATTCCATTACTCTCAACGTGCATGAAAATTCCATCTGTGCTTATATATATATATTCACTTAAAAAAAACATAGGTTTCAGGCCTTATATAGTTAGGAATTAGCATTTAAAAAAACATTGAAATTGCTCCTATATAGTTAGTTGTACTAACTATATTTTGCGCACCCGCAATCCACTGCTGATGATGTCACATATTACATCATTCATGACATGGTCAGTGACATTACTGATGACATCACTGATGACATCTCAAATGACATCACGGATGACATCTCATTTGACATCACTGATGACATCACTGATGACATCATCCAGTGACTGTGTGTTTCTGTAAAGTTTAAATATGTTTTACATATTGAAGAATGAGTGGATGTATAAGTGTCTGGATGAAGGATTTAGTAGGTGCGTGACTGACTGTATGAGTGAGTGATTAAATGTGTCTTACTAAATGCATGGGTTAGTGACTAAGCTGTCTGAATGTGTGCATCAGTATGTCTGTTGTTGTGTAAGCTGCTGCATGTGTTGATCAGTAGCTAGCTATATGAGTGGCTATATGGGTTATTGATTGGTTTCCCAAGTATTTGAATGGGAGACGGAGTGTGTGTGTGGGTGGCTGGGAGGTGTGTGACTCTGTGCATAGATGTGTGAGCAGTTGATTCACTAGGTGTATGAGTTCAAGAGTGCATGTTGAAACAGCTATATGGGCAGTTGACTGTGTGCATGGGTGTGTTGGTGAGTGAATCGATATCTCAGTGCTACTTGTCTAAGTAAGTACATATGTAAAACACAGTGCATGTGAGAGTTGGCATATATAAATGCCTATACATGAGAGCCAGTGAATGTGAGAGTGGCTGTATGGATCATTGTGTACTTGTATCAGTGATTGTATAATTGAGTAAGTATGTGTTAGTATATGTTTGAATAAGTAAGGTATTGTGTGTATAACTGTATAGCTGAGGAAATGGAAGTGTGATTAATTCTTTGCATGACTGACTAGGTGTGTGAGTAACTCCATGGATGAGTGGCAGTGTGTGAGTGTCTGTATAGGTGTATGAGTGCATATGATAGTGTTGTATTGATGAGTGACTGTATGTATGAGTGATTCTATGGGTTAATGAGTGAATGTGTGTGTAGACCTAGGAATCAGTGAGTGCGTATGTAGTAACTGGTATTGGTGTGTCAATGGTTTCAAGAATGGTAGTCTGTATTTAATAGTGGGTGTACCAAAGGTTATATTAGAGTGTGAGGAGGTGCATTGTATTATCACATGAATGATATCATCAGTGATGTGATCAGTGAAGTCAAATGAGATGTCATCAGTGATGTCATCAGTGATGTCATTTGAGATGTCATCAGTGATGTCACTGACCATGTCATGAATGATGTAATATGTGACATCATCAGCAGTGGATTGCGGGTGCGCGAAATATAGTTAGTACAACTAACTATATAGGAGCAATTTCAATGGTTTTTTAAATGCTAATTCCTAACTATATAAGGCCTGAAACCTATGGGTTTTTAAGTGAATTTGCAAGGTTTTAAAATGCTATTCCTAACTATATAAGGCCTGAGCCTATGGTTTTTTAAGTGAATTTGCAAGGTATTTTAAATGCTAATTCCTAACTATATAAGGCCTGAAACCTATGGTTTTTAAGTGAATTTGCAAGGTTTTTTAAATGCTAATTCCTAACTATATAAGGCTTGAAACCTATGGTTTTTTCAGTGAATTTGCAAGGTTTTTTAAATGCTAATTCCTAACTATATCAGGCGTGAAACCTATATTTTTTTTCAATATATTTCAAAGGTTTTGTAAATGCTAATTCTATTAGCGGATAACGTTTATATATGTTATTATCCTTCTGGGACCACCTGAGCAGCCATCTTGTTTCTCAGGAGAAGTGAGGTACAAGAGAGCACAAAACAAGAGTGGAAAACGTGAAAAGAGGGCAGGGTTGAGACCCCCTGACCCCCTAGCCCTTCTCAGGGGGTCCCAGAAGGACCACCAAGTGCAAAAAAAAATGTATTTTGTTTTAAAATCGCGGGGTACGTGCACGGTACGCGTACCGTACGCATACAGTGCGCGTACCCCACAATTTATTTTTTTTGCCTTTGGGGGTCCTTTTGGGACCCCCTTAGAAGGGCTAGAGGGTTGGGGGGTCTCTACCCTGCCCCCTTTTCGTGTTTTCCACTCTTGTTTTGGGCTTTCTTGTGCCTCAGTTCTCCTGAAAAACAAGATAGTGGCCAACACTTCCTGGTTTGGACAGTTTGGAATGTTGACAGTCGACTGCCAGCCAATCAGAAACTCGCTTGCGCACGTAAGGGTACGCGCACGTACGCGTACGGTACGCATACCGTACGCGTACGGTGCGCGTACGGTGAGCGCATATAGATATATAATTTGCTCAAATTCAATTTTCTCAACAACTACTGTAGGGATTTTCACCAAATATAGAAAAGGCACTACTGCATACCTGTCCCTACAATTTTGCCAAGTTTGGTGTAATTCCGTTCAGCCGTTCGGGCTGTAGCCGTGTCTGAATTTCCCATAGAAAATGCCATTTGAAAAATTTCAAATTCAATTTTCTCAAGAACTACTGGAGGGATTTTCACCAAACGTAGCAAAGGCACATCTGCATACCAGGCCCTACCATTTTGCCAAGTTTGGTGTAATTCCATTCAGCCGTTCGGGCTGTAGCCGTGTCTAAAGGTCCCTATGGAAATTAACATGGGGAAAACACGTTTTGGGACCCCCCTTTCGGCCCCCGCTTGACAAATCCCCCTGAAACTTTCAGGGAAGGAGCGGAGCGGAGCTGGCCAAAATTATGGAAAATTGCACACAGATTCCTCAATCGGCGCCAAAGTTATTCTCAATAGAATGTTGAGCGCATATAGATATATAATTTGCTCAAATTCAATTTCTCAACAACTATTGGAGGGATTTTCACCAAACGTACAAAAGGCACTGCTGCATACCAGTCTCTACCATTTTGCCAAATCTGGTGTAATTCCGTTCAGCCGTTCGAGCTGTAGCCTTGTCAGAATGTCCCTAGGGAAATTAACATGGGGAAAACACGTTTTGGGACCCCCCTTTTTTCTCGACCCCGCTTGACGAATCCCCCCGAAACTTTCAGGGAAGGAGCGGAGCGCAGCGAGGCAAATTTAAGGAAAATTACAGGCACATCCCTCAATTGGTGCCAAAGTTATTCCCAATAGAATGTTCGGAATTTCCTATGGTAACTAGGTCCTAACTATATATACCTACTGGCTATCCCCAGTAGGTAATATATATATAAACACCAAAAATACTTCCTGCAAGGAAATTACCACACTCCAAGGAGATCATTTGTTCAACCAGGTTTTATTGCAATCATGCAATAGTCACCACTAACCACCACCAACGCGTTTCAACCTGTAATAGGTCTTGCTCACGATATGTGAGTCAGTTTTCTATGTCCTTAATTATACTATTTTCTCATTTCAACCAGTTAGTAGGCATTATGTGAGTTGTAGTTGTTATTCCATGTACTGTTTGTTTTGGCAATCACTGCATATGTCTGCAGTTATTTCTTCACATATCAGTTTGGACGTTGGGGACTTTTTAAGAATCTTGTCAAGCAGAGGTTGGCAGAAAGGATTTTACCTAGCTACTATTGATGTAGTATCATTATATACCTCCATTGACCATGAGATGGGATTGAAAGTAATTGGATATTTCCTCAAACAACAGAACATCCAACAACTCAAACACACACAGATGCTCTTGGAGATGATAGAACATTGCCGTCGAAATAACATCTTCATCTTCAACAATCAAATTTGCTCCCAAACACGCGGGACCACAATAGGAGTTTCATTCTCTCCAAGCTATACCAACTTCACCATGGGTTGGTGGGAAAAACCTATAGCTTGGAGAGATGAAATTGAAGTGTACACTGCCAAAAAAGAACTATGGTTGTGCTTCATAGACAACTTATTTCTAATCTGGAGTGGCTGCCAGAAGGAATTTGTGGAATATATAAGCATCTTAAACAACAATGAAGTGGGCTTGCAATTCACCTATATTATCAGTAATGAGGAGATCCAATTCTTGGATGTCACAGTTTACATAGAGAACAATGAAATAAATTCCAAGATCTACAGAAAACCGACATCACCCAACAGTATATTATATGGAAGCAGCTTCCATCCTCCACAACTAAAAAGGAGTATCCCATACAGGCAATTCCTGAGGATGAGATGTAAATGCTCGGATGACACAGAGATGAAGAGGACATTTCAGGAAACAGAATATTGATTCCTGCAACAAGGGTACCAACACAAAGACATCAAACTGGGCCAAGATAGAGCAAGAGCTTTGACAAGAGCCAACACCCTTGAAAGAAAAGAAACAAGAGGACACAACAATGCAGGTTGTACTTACATACAGTAAGGAAACTACCACATTTTAAACATCTTCAACAAATACTGGAGCATCCTCAAGTAGGATCTAGATATTGGAGACAAATTCAGCAACAAACCCAGCATTTCATATCATAAAGCGCCATCTTTAAGAGACAAACTAGTCAAAAGTCATATGACAATGAACAAAAAGTGAAATTGGTTGATGGAACAACAAACAGGTTTCGTACATTGCATCAAATGCAAGGCATGCAAGTTTGGTATGAACATGAAGGAGGTAAAGGACTTCATGGGCAAAACCTTTAACGTCACAAAAAGAATCACATGTGAATCCACATATGTGGTTTATGTTATTGAATGCTATTGTGGGCTTCGCTATATAGGCACAACCATCTGCCCCTTAAAGAAAAGAATTCTGGAACACTTACAAGCTATACAGAATGGAGACATCAATTATACGATTGTAAAACATTTGAATACCCACACAGACAAAACGAGACAAGACATCAAATATTTTGGATTAAAAACTGTTCCCAATCATGAAAGAGGAGGCAATAGAATCCTGAAATTACGAAGATTAGAGTCGAGAATGATCATCAGGTTCAAGACCAAGACTCCATTTGGCCTGAATGGAGATGAAGAACTGTACAGTCATCTGTAAGTAATCACTGACAAAGAATCTTTACTTTAATTACGGACATGGTCTACAGTTAGCACCTAGTGAACACAAGATAGAGCAATGTGAGGATTAGAAAAAGCAAGAAAGATCACTGAATAAAGAGGAGCAATCCAATAAGGAGAGCAAACCAATAAGGATGGCCTAAAGAAACATCATCAATAGTATTACAATAGAGCACCTAGCTACAATAATGGCAGAAAATGGAATGTATAAACATTGAAATTTACACTGGGCATTAAATGGTTTCCAAATTTGGAACATGCACTCAGCAGCAATATGGGCCAGATATACAAATGAACAGCTCCATAATAGTCGCGAAAAAATAGATCATGCGCAAAGTGTGCTTGTGACTTTGATTATCAATAAAGCACTAAATTGAACACTTTTTTCGTCCACTCTGAGGAAATGAACACTTTGCTAAAAACTTGGCACCACCGAACATTTTCTGAGTTTCACCACCACCATCCTTTTCAATGTTGGTAAGCTCACCATCAAAAGGTTGGCCGTGGGGAAGCAAAGGGGTTGCCCCTGTACTCTGGGATGCATGTATGGGGGACATGGTGTGCCCCTCTGTGTGCACGCATGCCCATTTCCTACACGGCATGGACTGAACAGTCCATGCCGTGCAGGAACTTGATTTGGCTTTCCCATTGCTGTGCCTTTTTCAAAGGCACCGCCTTGGCAAACGCCAAAGAACCACCCGCCAGACCAGGAAAAAACTAATCTGGCAGGCGGCTGTCAACTTTGGCGGTGCAGTCGATGCCAGTGGCCTGACAAAAACAAGAAGCTACAGTATCATAATGTGTTCTGGCACCTTACCAGTGCAGGCAGCGACATCTGGCTTGCACTGTGCTCTGCCCTGGTAGCACTGATAAATCATATGGCCAGGATTGGCATTACTGTAGAAACACAAGTATGGAATGAAACTATTGCCCTATAATCATCAAACAACTTCTTGAATAAAATTGATTAGAATGGAGCAAATCGTTTAAAACTTTGTTTACGTTTGTTGAACTTTTAACATTTTTCAAATAAATGTTCGTAAGGCTGTAGCAGATTCACAAGGGGGGGTCATTTCCCTTCAGTTTAACGTATGCTTTATCAGTGCTACCAGAGCAGAGCACAGTGCAAGCCAGCCGAGAAGCAGCCAAGGGCAAGAGACTTGCCTCCTAGAAATCAGTTACGTGATCAGCTCCGTAATCGAGCACCCCCGGAACGATTAACTTCCAGAAGGAAAGAACACGCCGCCTTGCCTCCCGGCCAACCCATGGATTAAAGAAAAGAGTACTCACCGGACTTCGAGCAGATTAAGCCTGATTCAGGTTGACGATGAGGAGCATCGCCGCATCTGATTCTGGCTGCATCCATAGTTGTACGGCACCTCCGACCGTCATCCATGACCCCAGGACATCCATTCCCGGACCCGCAGGAGCACACAAATGCCGAACTGAACCAGAGGCAGAAGCATCGATACAATCGCTACAGATCCCGGAGATCATGGTAAAACGGACCGCGACCGACTCCTCTCGCCTGTCCTCAAAATGGCGCCCATAGCAGGACATCACGCATAAAAAGACTGACAACAACGTGCGCTGAAGGCATCTCCAATTAAGCACAGGGGATTCTCGCCGCAACCCAAGCTCCATAACTGCCTCCTGCCCCAGTCCTCCCTTGATGGCCCCTACTTTTAAAACCGGAAAGCAGAATTCCTCCCTCGCCACGCCTGACCCCAAAATGGCGGCCCGCAAGGGCAGCTTGTAGTGATACTACTTTCCTCACAGACGCTTAGGTCAGAAATAAGACGAGAGCTGTGATCAAAAAACCAGGCAATTATCCAAACCAGATAAAAACGGATAAATCTGGATAAAAACGGTGGACCGCGAATGACTCCATCCTGCCTGTCCAAAATCGTGCCCAAAGCAGGACATAACGCTTGAAACTCCTAGTGACAATCTGCGCTGAAGGCATCCCTAAGTAAGCACAAGGGACTCTCGCCTCAACACAAGCTCCGTAACTGCCTCCTGCCCCAGACCTCTCCTGAAGGCCCCTACTTTTAAAACCGGAACGCCACAGAATACCTCCCTCGCCACGCCTGACCTCAAAATGGCGGTCCACCAGGTCAGCCTGCAGTGAAACTCCTTTCCTCACAGACGATCCGGTTCAGAAGCAAGACAAGAGATGTGATCACTAACCAGGCAACCAATGAAACCGCCAGAGTGCCAAGAGTTGTGCATCTGTGCTTTGTGCTCTCACTCACCGTGCCACGTCGAGTGAAAAATAAACCACGCCCAACTTCTAAAGGGAGGCCAGCCAGGACAACCTGCAGTAAAACTCCCCCTCCACAAACACATCGGAAACATCCTCAAGGAGGCATAGGGGATCTTCACCTCAATTACGAAACTGCAGCCTACCCCAAACCTCACGGAGTTGCAAATTCTTAAAAAAACGGAGTGCCGCAGACAACCTCCCCACCCCACCTGACACTAAATTGACGGACCGTCTGGACAGTTTGAAGTGAAACTCCTGCCCCACTATCACACGGGGGGCTGAAACAGGCGCAAGGGAACGGCACCTGGAATTGCCAACATATCCCAACCGCTCCTTTCTCTTGACCTTAAAAAGGCCGGACCAACCAGGACTGCACCCTGGGTGCACAGGTCCCAGCTGTGGGCGAATCCCGAAAAAAGTCACAGGTAAGCCGCCTCCTGTCACTAGGCCTACCTCCGACCCCTAAACCATTTTCTAGGTGTTTCCCAATCAAATTGGAATGTCTTAACTCCCAAACACTACCCACCTTATTGTCCGGAGAGACCGTAGCTCCTATCCACTAGCGCCCCACCCACCTCCTCTACCCATCCACCCTCGCTGCCCCCAGCCACCTCTGCCACCCCATCCACCTACAGTAATGAGCTGACTCAAGCTACCCCACTCCCTTTCGCCCACGACCCCCCCATGATCGGTGCCCCAAATTCCTCCATCCCCTCACACATAGAGCGATCTACCACTGTTATCTCCATGCCAACTCCCAATCACCCATGTCCCCCAAGATCGCATCCTGTCTACATATAACCCCACTCATATAAAACGATCTCTCGGTTTAACACCCAGCCCAAAGTCACTCCAGCCACGTCCACCGGGCTACCAGATTTACCTAGCTCCACAAGGATCACTCACTCGGACACCCCAGACACAATGACTTCCACCACGACAACCAACTCTAACCCCCTCTCGTCTCCCCTCATAAAACGACATGGACCAAACTCCTTCTCTATCCCCCGCCCTCCAGACTCACACCTAATGCAAAAAAATCCCTCCAACACAAACTGATCAGGCAATTCCCCGAATCCCTCTTTGCGGATGTCTATCACTGTTCCTCGAAAGGTCAAATAAAAATGGACCTCATCTTCCACACAGTTAGACCAGGCTATTGGATCTCAACCCTGAGAGAAAAACGTCAAATCACCAAATCTACTAAGACGACCCATAGCTGCAAGCTCTCATTCTACTCCCCTAATCACCTGCCCCACTACGGGATCACATCGGTGACCATATAGTCCAACGGCACAGTCTTGATCCAAGCCAATAATGCCAATCTTGAGGCTTTTGATCTCCAATTCCCCTCTCTACACACTAACTCTGTCGCGCTTGATGCCCATCAGGGCCACCAGCCCGCAACACTGAACACCCTCCCGACATCACCCCCTGGGAACACAGTCACTCCTGTGAAACCCTTAACCCTCCCCAATGCCCCTGAAACCAAAGAAACGGCCCCTCCAACCGCCCCAGCACATCCTCCAGAACTACCCCTGATACTGAACACCCCCCAAGCAGCACTAGGTGAAGGCAAGACTAGCCATAAGTTCCCCAAGCACTGATCTCCACTGCCTCTCAAGAATAACCGACTACCACAACCTATCCACCCTCTCCCGCCTCCACAGTACACAACCCAATCAGACACCACAACCCAATCAGACAACCTAATTAACACCAAAAGACAACACAACTCTATCATCTCTTCTCCCCGCCAAAGATACACCACCCTGAAGCAACACCCCCCCACTCAAAAAGAGACACATTGCCGCCTCACCCGCATCGAAAACCAAATCGACTTTATAATACAAGGCATGAATCTTATCCTTACCAACCTCTCAACACTACACAACCCCCCCTAAGCACCCACTCCACCACCTTTTCCACCACCCCCACACACCTTAGACCAACAATACCATCGCCCCCGAGCAACCCACCCTGCCCCTCCCCTCCCAGGCACGGAGACCAAATAGAGCGGCGAAAGCCATGGCCTCATCTTACACAACCCCTCCCACCCACCTCCCACAATCCACTATCCAGTAATCACCGGTTTCAGAAGTCACCACTCCCTCCTAAAACCCGCCAGACCTCCAGCCTCCCTCATCACCATCCCTATCGAACCAAGAATAAAAGAGTCCCCCGTATCAACTGCATGCTCATAAATTGCAGATCTGCCACAAAACATTCTACAGAGCTGGCAGAATCCATCCTCAACCATAACATAGACGTAGCCTTCATCAGCGAAACCTGGCTAAACGACTCCTCTCCGCCTATCCTAGACATGCTCGTTCCTCCGGGCTTCGCCATCATCAATAAAGATAGGAAGGACCAAAAAAAGGCGGAGGCGTGGCAATCATCCACAACAACAGCCTATCAGTGGTTGAAACCGATACCTTTAAATACAACTCCTTTGAATACCTCTCTGCCAACATCAAAACCGCCAACAACAATCTATTGCAGTGCCACCTACTATACCATCCCCCTGGTAAAACCGCCACGTTCACAGAACAACTGTTAGACCTGATCGCCCATTGCTCGCTCCTAGAGACCAACAACCTCATCCTAGGCGATCTCAACCTTCACTGGAACGATGAGTACAGTGCTACAATACAATCCCTAAATGAGCTACTACTTTCCAACAACCTTACCCAACACTGCTCTAAAGAGACCCACAACAAGGGGGCAATCCTGGACGCCATCATCCCCCAACATGATGCAATCACTATAGACCACATCCTTCCGGTAGATTGGTCAGATCACCACCTAATCCTATTCCACCTCGCCCAACCAATCCTGTGCCATCCACCCATCACTGGCCCCCCTACATGGTATAGGAACCTATCACATATCAACACAGTTGAACTAGAAGAAAGAATAGCCTCCACCCTGCCAATCTGCTTGGACGGCCTCTCTACTACTGAACTCACCTCACAATACAACACAACCACGTCCGCCATCCTAGACCAATTAGCACCCCTGAAACAGAAAAAACCTAGGAACATCCCTTCCAGAACCTGGTTTAACAAGGACATCAATGAGGAAAGAAGACATCTTAGAGCCACAGAACGTCATTGGAGAAAGAACCCCTCCTTCAGCCGCTGTGAGGAACTCGGAGCAGCACGAAGAAGGTACAAAAAGCACATCAATAGCAAAAAAACAAACTTCATCTGTACTGCGCTGGACAAGGCAAAAAACAGACCAAGAGAACTCTTTGACATCATCAAAAAACAAACTTCCAAGCCATCTACTATCCATGTCCAACCCTCCAAAACCCTTTGTAATAACTTCGCCAACTTCTTTAACGAAAAAATCTCCAAGATCCAACTCTCCCTCAACATCAACCTTCACCCTCCTGGCAATAACGACCTCACAGCCACCGAAACCACCGTTAGAGGTCATCCCACAATCACCTGGTCCTTCGACCACATCCACGAAGCCGAGATCCTCAATCTAATCTCCTCCTCCAAACCCTCATCGCACAACCTTGATCCCATTTCCTCAAAAATGGCCAAAGATCTGAAACTCGCACTTGCTCCACTCTGGTGTGAAATCATAAACAGCACACTAAAAACTGGCATCATACCAGACTGCCTCAAAGTCGGCCAAGTTTCACCTCTTCTGAAGAAACCAGGCTTAGACACCAACGACCTGAATAACTTCAGACCAGTCTCCAGTCTTCCCTTTCTAGTCAAAATCCTAGAAAAATGTGTGCTCCGCCAACTAAACAACCAGATCGAAAACATTAATCTACTATAGACCATCACCAATCAGGCTTTAGAAAAGGCTATAGCCCGAAACTGCAATCCTCAACATAGTAGATGACATCCGCAACTCCCTTGATTCAGATTGTGGTTGCCTACTCATCCTCCTAGACCTGTCAGCAGCCTTTGAAACAGTAGACCACAGGCTGCTCATCAAGGCCCTCAAAGAACGAGTAGGTGCGGATGATGTGGTCCTTCAATGTTTCTCCTCCTTCTTTTAGAATTGCTTCCAAAGAGTTAAAATCAAATCCTTCACATCCGACCCTCTCCCAGTGACAAGAGGTGTCCCCCAAGGATCCGTTCTCTCCCCTCAACTGTTCAACGTATATATGGTACCCCTCACCACCATATTGAAAAAAGCTAACATCCATTTCCATCTCTATGCAGATGACACCCAGATCTACCTGGAAACCTCCTCCTTTAATGACATTCTAAAGCACAACAACACTCTCAGAGAAGTCCAAGACTGGTTAGCAATGAGCCACCTCAAACTCAATCAAGGAAAAACCGAGATCCTCCTCATCTCTAACAAGGAGGATAACCCGCAAATCATTGAATGGGTGAAAGCAATCGATGCCCTCAATGGGAATCTCACCCTGACTAACTCGGTAAAATCACTTGGAATCACCCTTGACCACAAACTATCAATGATGAACCACATCAAGAACTCCACTAAGAGCGCCTTCCTCAATCTGAAGCTCCTCAATAAAATCAAACCGCACATTCCGCAGAGAGATCTCAAATAAGCCACCCAATCATTGGTGCTGTCTAGACCGGACTATGGGAACGCAACCCTCTCCGGAACAGCTCTCTCCCACCTAGCGCCACTCAAAACTACCCTCAATGCAGCTGCCAGAATGGTATCCGGTGCAAAGAAATTCAACCACATATCTCCCGCACTCAGAGATCTAAAATGGCTCCCAGTGGAAATGCGCGCTAGCTTCAGAACTGCCTGTCTTACACACAAAGCCCTTCACACTGGGAAACCAGAATACCTAGCCGCTAAGCTCATATGGCCGGGATGCCCGTCACCCCCTCCCAACACAATCCCCAATGATGGGAGACAGACGTCGTTCTGAACTTTTGGAAGGCGGGAGGGAGTTACCCTCCCGGCCGTATTTATTAAAATATGAAACAAAATTAAAACATTAAATAAAAGTTTCATATCATGTACAATTTTCATTTATTACATTTCGATGCAGACATGTTCATTGGCTAACCTTAACAAATCTCTAATACAAAGGTTTTCCTAGCCGAGTCTAACATCCTGCCAATGCATACTTCCTAAATTAAAATTGTACATCCCTAGCGTTACGGGCCAACGGCAAGGTCGCAACCGGTGTCAGATCCCTACTACCAAACTCTCGCCCTCACGGTGGGAGTGGCGAATGCGCAGAGGACTGTACCCTCTGTGCCAACTCCAATTTCCCTTGTCTTGTTGGGGGCCCCCATCTAAACTCGATGCCATCTTAAAGGTCGTCCGAGGACCCGTGTGAGGTGTCTGTAAGAAGGCAGCGTGGACTCCCCCCCCCACCCCACACTGTCTATCACATCCGCCGTCGCGGATATCCGGGCCCCGGGAAATTCGTTGGAGGGGCATATAACCGCCTCCTCCCCTGGAAGGGGTCTATGGCCGTCTTTCCCTAGGCGACCCATACTTAGTGGGTGCCGCCTCCTCCCCGTGGGAGGGGCCAATGGCCGCCTCCCCCCAGGCGCTCCCATCCATAGTGGGTGGCGCCCCCCTCTAGGGACCTTGAAATTACTGCTCACCGATCATGACCTTACCGCCCGACCAAAAAAATTATAAATACGACATTGATTACCTAAAAAGAGAAAAACCATCATCTTATCTACTTGCATGTTTGTCTATGCCACAAGAAAACAGTAACTTCAGACAGAAATCACATCATTAAAGTAGACCTTCATACATCGCAACACCTGAGGAAGAAGATGTTTATCAAAAGGAAAAATACTTTATTGCAGTAAAACATTGCCATAAGGGGCTGGTGGGTGGGTCAAAATTGCTCCTTGTTCCGTCGAGGGCTCACGTGCAACGGGTGGGTGCAGCTTCCAAACACAGGAACAAGAGGAGGCTTCTTCGGATTCCCGCTCTCTTTATTCTTCTCCGGGAGGGCGTGTACCCTCCGCTGGTACGCCTACTGGGCGTGGCCATCGGTGTAGGTGTCTAGGACAACCCCTCTTGGGCGGGAAAAGGCGCGCCCCGACTACGCCGCTTTGGGCATACCAGCCGTGACACGCCCTCCGCCCAAAATGGTTTCCCAGGAGGATCTGGGCCCCCAACCATACGTTCGGGGGGACCGAGTGGGCGCCCCTTTCCATATGGCCGTGATGCCCGTCAACCCCTCCCAACACAATCCCCAATGATGGGAGACAGACGTCGTTCTGAACTTTTGGAAGGCGGGAGGGAGTTACCCTCCCGGCCGTATTTATTAAAATATGAAACAAAATTAAAACATTAAATAAAAGTTTCATATCATGTACAATTTTCATTTATTACATTTCGATGCAGACATGTTCATTGGCTAACCTTAACAAATCTCTAATACAAAGGTTTTCCTAGCCGAGTCTAACATCCTGCCAATGCATACTTTCTAAATTAAAATTGTACATTCCTAGCGTTACGGGCCAACGGCAAGGTCGCAACCGGTGTCAGATCCCTACTACCAAACTCTCGCCCTCACGGTGTGAGTGGCGCATGCGCAGAGGACTGTACCCTCTGTGCCAACTCCAATTTCCCTTGTCTTGTTGGGGGCCCCCATCTAAACTCGACGCCATCTTAAAGGTCGTCCGAGGACCCGTGTGAGGTGTCTGTAAGAAGGCAGCGTGGACTCCCCCTCCCACCCCACACTGTCTATCACATCCGCCGTCGCGGATATCCAGGCCCCGGGAAATTCGTAGGAGGGGCATATAACCGCCTCCTCCCCTGGAAGGGGTCTATGGCCGTATTCCCCTAGGCGACCCATACTTAGTGGGTGCCGCCTCCTCCCCATGGGAGGGGCCAATGGCCGCCTCCCCCGAGGCGCTCCCATCCATAGTGGGTGGCGCCCCCCTCTGAGGACCTTGAAATTACTGCTCACCGATCATGACCTTACCGCCACAGGCCGGATAGTTGACCGGCTATCCGGCCCCCCCACAAACTCCTCCTAAAGGTCATGCTTTCTTAAACCCCTTAACCATGCTATGAAGTCTCCTATGAGTAAGACATTCCCCTCCCGGGACAAGTGAACCCCATCCTCGACATACATGTGATCGCCCCGAATACACCCATGCGGAATACTGTGCAACTGCGCTGAGCGAAACAACCTACCAATTTTGTTGTTGACCTTCTTAACTGATTGGTTCAGTGCTGGCACCGAAAGGCCCCCCCGCCATACTTTCCTGGGAATCATGTGGGACCATGCAATTGTGCACCCGGGATCCTTTTCGCCAGCCAGCTAACGGTAGACAAAACTCGCTCGAGTAGTACTCGTTTACCGAGTGTCACCATGTCGTTGCCCCCCAGGTGTACTATGATCACAGATGGCGGTGACCTCTGCCGCCCTAAGAGTCCCTCGATAAAAGATTCGAACTGGTCAATAAAGAGCCCGCCCCTTCCATGGAAGGTCACTCTGTACCCGTATTCCCCAGCTGCGTGAGTCATGTCACCTGCTTTGAATACGTCCCCAGCCCGCCTCACGTATGAGTGGCCCATGACCCATACCACTTTCTCCTCAGCTGGTGATCTCTGACCGCTGGTCCCCAGGAGCCGGGTCGACTGCAAATTCCGCCCCGCATAATATGCTCGCGAAACTGTAAATCAAACAGAAGACAAGAAGCGTGAGTGCATATACTTGACTTCACAACATGTGCAACCGCACATACCTTTTAAAACAATTCGAGGACCATCGTCCCAACAGTTTCACCTCTTCGGCACTCCGACCCCTGGCTGTAGCCTCAGTAGCAGCCCCTATCCTGAAGGAGTGGGTCCCAAAATCGCCCAGGTCTAAGCCCGCCGCTGCGATTGCCAATGTCAGCACCCTCTGAAACTGAAACCTCGTCAGTGGGGTGGCATCAATGTGTCTCAGCAAACTCCCACCCCATGTATCCGCCCTCAGCGCCAGATATTCCTCAATGCACTTTACCGGGCACATGGGAGACCCTTGTATGCGCTGGACCACAAAACTGTCTCCCATAGCTGTCTGGTCAGTCTTGGATTTAGCTATTGTAACTACCATTGAATCACCCCTAATCAGGACGTGATTCCTACACAGGCCTCCCTCAACATCGTTCTTATTCTTTGCTACCAGTTCACTCACCCGCATAGCCCCATGGAATGCTAATGCAAATGCGGCCCGGAACAGAACTGCCTCGAATTGGGAGGAACATGTCGTGGGTAGTATCGCCATGAGCAGGGACAACCTCTCTAACCCAATTGGGCGCCTCTCGTCCACTCTACGACCCTCAAGGCGCTGCCAGCCCCGAAGAGCTTTCTTTACCAAAAAGGAAGATGTCGGGTCCCTGACACCATGCACTTGCGCCATGAATGAAATGGCCGCCCGGTGCCTGTTGGCCGTTGCTACTGATCGGCCTTCCCTATGTAATGCTACCAGAAACTTCAGGAAGCAATCCTCCTGACCCCATGTCTGATCCCCTGCCGGACCCAAAAATGCACAATAGGAACGAAACGCTCCTTCGTACGCTTTCCTTGTCCTGGGGGCTAAGCTTGCTGCCACGAGGTCTTGTAATCTGGGGCACCGAGTAGCCAGAGTACTTCGGGGAATGGTGCCGCCGCTAGGTCCGCAGTCGGTAGATAACCCCTGAACGCCTGCATATGTGAATGAGAGAGTGCATCAGCAGCATGATTCAGTACCCCCAGAACATGCTTTGCCCTGAATTGTACATTTAGTCTCATGCAAATTAGTACAATTTTTTTCAGCAATCTCAATATCCACCTGCAGCGTGCTGCCTGATTATTTATACATTCAACAACAGTCATATTGTCTGACCAAAATACCACTGAGCGATTTCTGAACTCGTCCGGCCATGCCCTCAGAGCCACTAATATAGGGAATAGCTTGAGGAAACCAATGTTCCCTGTGAGACCGCTGGTGTGCCACCATGTCGGCCATGTTTGCGCCGACCATCGATTGCCGAAAATGGTGCCAAACCCCACGCTCCCCGCCGAGTCAGTCCACAAACCTAGCTCGTCTGACGACGCTGGCGGCTTCATCCACACCACTCGACCGTTGAAGTCCGCCAGGAATGCTAACCAAATACGCATGTCCTGGCGAACCTCTGCCGACAGTCTCGTGCGGTGGTGTCCTTCTTTGAGACCGACCATAGCCTGTGCAATAGAGCGTGAAAAGGGGCGGGCCATTGGTATCACCCTGAGGTCAAAGTTAAGCTGACCCACTGAATGTTGTAACTGATGCAAGGTCACTTTGTCCTTACTAAGGCACAGTTCCAGGGAAGCCCTAAATTTTGCTACCTTTTCCACCGGCAAACGGAAACATCCCTCCACAGAATCGAGCTCAATTCCCAGAAACTCGAGTGAAGTAGATGGTCCCACCGTCTTACCTGGTGCCAATGGCACCCCGAATTCCCCCATAAGGATACAAAAGTCCTGTAGAGCCTGCGCACATGTTGTGTCGCCGGCTGCCCCCAAAAACAGAAAATCATCTAAGTAATGCATAACATGGCTATGCCCAGTGGCCTCAGTGAATGCCCACTCCAAAAAACAGCTGAATTTCTCGAAATAGGCTCAAGATATGGAGCAACCCATTGGCATGCATCTATCCATGTAGTAACATCCCTGAAACACAAAGCCTAACAGACAGTGGTCCTGTGGGTGTACCGGGAGCAACCGGAACGCCGACTCGATATCTGATTTCGCCATCAGCGCTCCGGGCCCCAGGCAATTCAACATGGTGACGGCATCATCGAAGGATGCGTACCGCACCGAACAAACTCCTGGGTCAATCGCTTCGTTCACCGAGAGACCCTTCGGTGCCGATAAGTTATGGATCATCCTAAACTCCCCCGGGTCTTTCTTGGGGACTACTCCCAACGGGGAACAGACAAAATTTGCCACTGGAGGGTGCTGGTATGGGCCCGCCACCCGGCCTAGTAAAACTTCTTTACCAATTTTTCTCTCTACCACCGCCGGATTCTGCCGGGCCGATAATTGGTTTCTACAAAGTGATTCCCCACGAAAATCCCCCGCCGGAATGCGGAAACCGTATAAGAATCCGTTCCTCAGCACACCAGCGGAGACATGATCAGGGTATTTGTTTAGCCAGGGGGTTATTGCCATGATATCAACGGGGGTAGGTAATGGTACACAGTGACCCTCCCCAGTCTTGTTTGGACCCCCCCTTGCCTCCCGACCCGCCATTTTTGGATCTGCACGAAATTTCCGGGTGCGAGGAATTCCCACAACCCGCACATGCATGCCTGAACTTACATGCCCCTTGCGGTCTGGAGCAGTTGCCTCTATTAAAGCTCCAACAGACCCCCCGCTTTCCCCCATTCCCCCAGGGCCTTGTTTGGTGATCGCCACCGGAGCCGGCTCGAAAGGGCACCACGGGCTGTTGGCGGGAAACCCCCGACCCGTTCCCGCCAGACGAGGACGCTTTTGTCGCGCCCGGCAGGAGCTGCTTCTGCCAAGAAATCGAGTCGAGACAATCCCACGTCAGAGATGAATCGTACTCCTTGGCCTTACGGAACTTCATGTCGTAACCCATCCATTCATTACCCTCATACGTTTCGTAAAAATCCATTATTCGCGCCTGACAGCAAGATAATTCTGACAAAACTTCAGGCTTACGTTCCCCAATAAGGGCAGTAAACATCGCAAAGGCCTTGGCCCAATTCGTTATTGTCTCATCTACTCTGAAACCGGCCATCTTGGCTCGCCATACACTCGGTTGCCACAAATCCTTCTGCGTTTTAGCATACTCCATCTCTTGATGGTCAGTTAACAAAGAGAACATATTTACATACTTGCCAGCCCAAATTAACTCTTTCCCAATGGGATATGTTGAACCACTTTCTCCCGCCTCGATGGCAATGAGCCCTCCCCCACCATTGGCAATGCCTGCTTACCCGGCAAGGTTGACGTTCCTGACGTTTTTTCCACGCCGGCCACCGGTCCTTCCGAGGTTACCTGTGGGGGGAGAAGAGGGAGATTCGCCTTTGCGGCATCTCGCGACTGCCGCAACTGCTGTATTAGTAACCTGGCCTCTTCGGCCGTGTCTCCAGGTGCCGTAGCACCCCCTGTTTTCTTGCCGAGCCATGCAGCCAACTGGGCGGCCAATTCAGGCGGCATGTCCTCCTCACTAGTGGGCGTAATCACAACCGGTATCGGTTGACCCGAGTCTGGGAGTATAGGGGCCTCGACCGGGACGGGGCTCGCCGGGGGCACCTCGGGGACGGGGACCTCCCCCCCTGGGGCTTTATTCCTGACCCGCTTCCCCCTACCCTCCGGGGCAACACCCGGCAATGCTGGGCCTATCACCTTTTTTGGTTTACCCGGATTGTTCATCGCAGCCATCTGCTTCTTCATGGTTGCCATATCGCGTCCAACGGTTCGTTCCATCTTCGTCATTCTACCAACCAACATCCGGAGCATTTGTTCAGTCTCGGACTTCTTTCCTGCCTTTTTGCCCGGCATTCCTTTCAAGTAGTCACTCGCAGACGATCAGAAACGGTCCCCGGTCATTGTAGCCTCGAATTCGCTGAAAGAGAAACACAAGAATTATAAAATTCTCAAAATTGCTCCTTGTTCCGTCGAGGGCTCACGTGCAACGGGTGGGTGCAGCTTCCAAGCACAGGAACAAGAGGATGCTTCTTCGGATTCCCGCTCTCTTTATTCTTCTCCGGGAGGGCGTGTACCCTCCGCCAGTACGCCTACTGGGCGTGGCCATCGGTGTAGGTGTCTAGGACAACCCCTCTTGGGCGGGAAAAGGCGCGCCCCGACTACGCCGCTTTGGGCATACCAGCCGTGACACGCCCCCCGCCCAAAATGGTTTCCCGGGAGGATCTGGGCCCCCAACCATACGTTCGGGGGGACCGAGTAGTCGCCCCTTTCCAAGAAAGCTGGTCAGTCCAGAAATCTCAGAAGTTCAAACTCCCTCCTACTCATCCCCCTGAAAATGCTTAAACAAAAAACTGCAGCCCGCTCTTTTGCAGGCAACGCTCCTAAAATCTGGAACTCCATTCCTGTGGACATCAGAACTACCCCCTCCTTTCCAGAATTCAAGCGCAGACTAAAAATCCTCTACCTCAACCGTGCATTCCCGAACTCAATTACGTAACTAACACGCCAGTCCTGGCTCAAAGAATTCCAATATTAACTTTGACCTTGCATCGAGAATACTATGAATTGAAAATGTCTCCGGATTGCTCCACCTCAACAGCACACCCTGAATATTTGACCGCGCTACCTCAAAGTCGCACCTTAACCGCTTCATAATTTTTAATCTCTGAACATGTATGACTCTATTTTGCTTTTATTGTTATATACTGTATTCTCTCCATCCTCTGTAAAGCGCTCCGATACCCTCCGGTCTGGCCAGCGCTATAGAAAACTTCTAAAATAAAAAATAAAAAAATAAAAAAGAAAGCATGCCAAATCATCGCCATTGATCAACAGTTTAATCAAAAGATTGAAAAAGGAATATAACTCAGTGTGCATCCCACCATTCAGTGTATTTGTAATGAACTGTCCTAAACAGCAGATTGCACCCGGCATGGACACAACAAAAAGGGAAGAATCAAATATGAAGTTTAATGGGGAATCGTATGGATTGTGAAACCGCATCAAATCATGGCGTTTAAAAATTACAACGGTTAAAAAACCTTGGACATTCTGCATTAACACTATATTGGTTAATTGTTATGTGTAACACTGGTGACTAGCACATTTGGTAACTGTTATTTAGATTTTAACATTACTGGGTTGGGGGCGTGGCTTGGCCGGCTGCAAGATGGATGCACCTTAAGTGGGCTCTGCCAGCCAAGCTTCTTAACCCCTTCGATGCTCATGACGAGTCATGAAGCACGGTTGAGCTGTGCTCATGACGAGCTGAGCTCGTCATGAACAATGGTAAATCTGGGAATGCAGCACTGGGGGGGGAAACCTCTAGCAGCCAAGGTGTTAATCCGGAATAATCTGCCAGGCATCTGCATACCTCCCACACCTAAATGCGATTTCCTGGCTCTGTGTGGCAAGGGGAATCACCTGATCCAACTTCTGCCTCTCTACCTGGCTCCTCGCTGTGCTGCTCGTGGTCGGCGCTGGGCAAACGAGTCTGCTCTCGGGAGGGCGCTTCCATTCCCTCCGGAGCTGTGTGGGTCCTGGGCACCCCACGAAGACGGCGGAAGATCCTATGCCCCTGAGCTGCGGGGACCTGTGAGTGGCGCCGTCCCGGGGGTTTGCGCTGGCGGGGTTGGGGGATGTTTTGCTGCACAGCCTGGCCTGGGGCCTAGTTGCCGCCGTACATTCTACCCTTCCCTCGGCAGTGTGAGTCGGCGATTTTTGGTGCCCGGCCCCCTGCGACGGGAGCGGCAGACCCCCGCGTTTCCCCACTGGTGCTGCCGCCATCTGATGCGTGTCCACCACTAGCTCCTCAATCGCCCCACTGGGGTGGTGCTGTGTGTGCTGGCTGCCTCTGCTACTGAACCCCCAGACGTCCTGGCCGCACCTGCTTCACACTGCTGCCGGCCCTGGTCCTCTGCTGCTTTCTCTGCGGACTGTTCCTGGAGGCGTGGTGGTCTCGCCTCTGCATTCTCCTGGTGGGGTCCCCTCACACATCGACCTACGCCGGCCCGGCCCGGCCTGCTTCAGCGATCCTGGGCCTGGGATCCTCAGACCTCTGTGGATGCACCTGGCCTACTTAGGCCTACTTAGTGGACCCTGCCGCTCATATTGTTGGGGCCTGGCGCTTCACCGTTCCTGGTGCTGTGAGCGGCCCGGTATGAAAATAATTACCTCTCCTCCCCTCGCCCTGCTCGGCACCCCCCTGTGACATAAGGACACACGAGGCCTAGGGGGGCGCTATCCAGTGTCCTCACCTCGCCTGCGCTCTAGCCAGGTCTGGATGCTGGTGCGCTGCAACCTCGCCATATTGGAGGCTTCATAACGCTGCTGGTTCTCCACCCACCTTGTGCTCCACTCTTGCCTTGCTCTGGTGCCTGTCCCATCAGGGGGAACTCCCCCTTTCCACTTGGCTCCTTTATTTGTTTTGCCTCTTACCTGCGGGCTTGCAGCCTTGGCGGGGCTGGTCTCTGCTGGCGCCCCGCCGACATCGTTCTGCTGCCTGCTCTTCGGGCGTGGCACTAATGGCTTGTGCTCCAGCCTACCTTCCTACATCGACTGCTGGAGGCTGCTGATTGAAGGCCATTGTCCTCACATCCCACTCTCCACCTCTGGCTGCTGGCTGCTGGCTAACCCCGACGCTGCCCGGGGGTGCAGCCCCTCTCCTGCTGTGGCTGCACAGCGTGGGGGCTCTGTTTGTGAATTTCAACATGCCCTGTGTCACCGGCTGCTGTTGGACAGCGAGCCCCTGCCTTCGCTATCTTTTCTTTGCCCCGTGCAGACCCAGGCCTATCAGCTGAGCCCTTCATTATGGGGAAATCAGACTCAAAACAGCCCAAGATAGCATTTGAGCTCAGAAGATCTTCCCGTCAGGACGGTGCTGGCTCTGATGGCGCCGACTCTGCTGCTACAATGGACCCCCCACTCCAACCAGGATGATGACCTCATGGTAATTATGCTGGACATCAAATCGACCGTGACCGGAATTGCGACTCAGCTGGACCAACTCTCGGCTCGCCTTGACTCGGTGAAGGCCCGCGTGGACCCCCACGATAATCGCTTGCTCCAGGTAAGGTCCAGGGTGTCGGACGCTGAGGACGCTGCTACCCAAGACCGGCAGAAGTTACTCCAGATGGACAAGATTCTGGCTGCAATTCGGGAGAAGAATGAGGATTTGGAGGCCCGCTCCCGCCGGAGCAATCTTTGCATAACGGGCCTTCCGGAGTCCACCAACATCTCCAAAATGGAGGACTTCATTGAGCAACTGATCAAAGAACTTTATGGGGATGTTCTATCCCCAGGTTTCATTGTGGAGTGTGCCCATCGCTCCCTCATCCTGCGTCCCGGTCCTGGACTGCCTTCCCACCCCATGGTAGCTAAAATCTTGAATTACCGGGATCGGGATGCCATCCTTCGAGCTGCAAGTGACAGGGCCACCATCAATCACCAGGGAAATACACTCTCCTTTTACCCGGACTATACTCTCACTGTCCAGGCGGCCCGAGGGAGTTCCTTCCGACCAAGCGTATCCTCCAGAAACATGATGTCTCGTATTCCTTGGCCTACCCGGCGATGCTGAGAGTCCATCGGGGCACCAAGACACTTATTTTTCTAGACCCTAGGGAGGCCCTGACATTTGCCAAGAAACTTGAAAAAGAATCCCGTTCCTCCCCTTCCAAGTCTCCACTTGATTGTGCTGATCATCTGAGTGACAACGATTGAATGTGCGGACATTGTTTTTCTCTCTAATATTTTGTTTTGTCTGATGCCGAATACTACCCAAGCTTGGCCACCCTGCTGTTTTGCAGGGGTGGTTGCCTAGCGCTGCCATGCCCTCACGGGTGAGTCCCAATGTTACTGCTGTTCTTTCCCCTTCTAGTTGTGGGTCCCTGGGATGGGGTGGGTGGACTTCTCAGCCTAAATGGGGGGTTGGAGTGGGTGCGAGGTTGGTGGGTTTACTATTGGGGAGCGGCTGTACTTCGCCGCTGTTTGTTTGTTACTGCTCTAACATGCTATGACTGTGAATTTGCACTGTGCTCACTGTTTATTCTTGCCTCAAGTTAAATGTTATCCATGATTCATGACTGTACTGTTCCTTTGGCTCCATCTCCTGCATCCCTGCTGTTTCTGTGGGATCCGGATGCATGGGGCATCATCTCCACATTCCAACGAGCCCCATATTTAAGCATCCTCTCCGCCACTGGTGGGCTAGCACGACCCTCCAATGAGGTCCTTCCAGCTGCCATCTCGAACGCATCGAGGCCTCCTTCCCGCGATGATCCCTACCTGCGCTGCCTCATGTCACACTTGTGGCCTCCTCCTCAAGTCTGACACCGTCTGTTGGACTTGGAATATCCGTGGCCTAAATGACCACCACAAGGCACGGTTGATTCACTCACACCTGCAAAGGTGCCAGGTTGACATATGCTTTTTACAGGAGACGCATCTGATGCCCTGTTCCCTCTCCCGAATTCAGGCACATTACTCGGGTGAAATACACTCTCCTACCTACTCTTCCTATGCTAGGGGGGTTTCTGTTTTAATACGCAGGTGTCTTCCATGTGGCACACTGCCCAAACACACATCGCTCCTGAGGGCAGGTATGTAATTCTCCATGGTTCACTATTGGCCCAGCCCATGACACTCACCGCGGTCTACGATCCTAACTCTGATGACCCGGACTTCTTCCATCATGTATGGCACCTTATTTCCTCCTGTGGCCCTACTGCAGTTGTCTGGGGTGGGGATTTTAATGTCACCTTATCGGCTGCGCTTGATAAGTCTGGGTCCCATGTGTCTCACCCACGCCCACCTCGGCCCTCACCTCCATCCTAATTGATAACTCTCTTTACGACCTCTGGCGCCACCTCCGACCCGATGCCCGCGAGGGCACTTGTATGACCAGTGCGAGGGGCTGCTGATTGCGCACTTCTGACTGCTGACCTCCCCTGATGTCCTGCTCTGGCTCCCTGATGCAACACATATGGCGCGTACCTTCTCCAACCATGCGCCGGTCCAGATCCGCCTTCATCTTCCCCTCTCCCTGCAGCGTGCTTTCTCCTGGCGTCTCCCACCAAACGCCCTTCGGGACATAGTGTTTTGCACAGACATCCAAACTGCTATCATTCATTATTTCGAAATTAACAAGGGCTCTGTCGAATCGTCTTCCGTACTATGGGAAGGTTTTAAGACAGTAATTCGGGATGAATGTATCTCCAAACAAGCCGGCGTTCTCCGCTCCATCGGATCTACTCTGGCTAAGCTCGAGAAAGAGATAAAAGAGCTGAATTCCGCCCAGGCTGCGCACCCCAGCCCTGATACTTTAGCACTAATTCGTCAAAAACACATGGAGTTTTCTGAGGAGGCGGATCGCGAACACTCATTTTTAGGCCTCATGAGCCTGGCGCGCTGCTTTGGGGAGGGTGATCGTCCGGGTCGCACTCTGGCCAACCTTCTTCGCCCACCACACGCTGCTTCCTACGTTATGGCCCTAAGTGACAGAACTATCGCCCTGGACGAGTTTAAATCCCGTTTTTTAGATTTCTGCTCACAGCTATATACTCCAGGTACCTCCCCAACACGCGAGACCTTTGATCAATACTTCGATTCCATCTCGTTGGTCTGGCTCGAGGACTACCATCAGTAATTTTTAGATATACCATTCACCAGGGAGGAAATACTTGCGGCCATCAGCGGTCTACATGGGGACAAGGCTCCGGGCCTTGATGGCCTACCGGCCTCGTTCTACAAAATGTATGCAGATCTACTAGGCGGCAATGTATAATGACATTTTTTGACAACGGCCTCTTCCTACAGTCTCTCCGTGAGGCTTTAATTACTCTGCTCCTCAAACCCGACAAGCCAGCTGACCATCGCGATTCCTACCGCCCCCTCTCTTTAATAAACATTGATAACAAAATCTTTGCCAAACTGATCGCCTCCCGCCTTTTGCTCCTCATGCCCCTCATTGCTCTCCCGGACCAATCTGGATTAATTCCCGGCAGAGCAACCTCGCATACCCTCCGCACAATCTTTTCAGTTCTACACCAAATCAATCCCAACCTCCCCGCTGTGGCCACTCTGTTGGACGCCACAAAGGCGTTTGATACGCTTGAGTGGTCCTTTCTGTTTTACCTTTTACCCCGTATGGGCTTCAGCAAAATATTTATACGGAAGATTATGCTCCTTTACACCACCCCATCGGCTCGCTTATGCTTTAAAGGTCAGATTACCGACCCCATCAGTATCAATTGCGGCACCCGGCAAGGCTGTCCACTGTCGCCTATGCTTTTGCCATCACAATGGAACCCCTGGCTGCTAGACTCCGGCAGCACCACACTCATAGGGGAAAAGGCTTTTCGGCACGCTCCCTTCTCGTCTCCATGTATGCAGACGACGTAATGTTGTACGTCTGACAACCCCAGGACAACCTTAGCCCCCTAGTCAGGGAAAACATACGCTTTGGCGGCCTTTCCGGAATACAAGTAAATTGGAGTAAGTCTGTGTTATATCCCTTGGCTGATGCCACTACTCTGTTTGCACCTGATTTCCCACCCAGTGGCTATCTGGGGACCTCTGGTGACTCACCTCTCATTCCCGTTCCTCTCCCAGTGGCGCCGCCTCTCCCGCGCTCTCCGCCGGCTCCTCGCCCACGGCAGCTGCCGGTTGTGTCCAGTGACCGTCTTCACATCTCCCGGATTAGGCCCAGTCCTGTGTCTCTCATCTTTAACAATGGTGTGGTGCTGGAGTCCCCCCTGTGCAGAGGCCCACCCCCGAATTCTTGATGCCTGTGTAATATGCCTTAAATCTCATTTCTCTTGTAAGGAACAGCTGATTTGTCTATATATGATTGACTTGGCTTCTAATGTGCCGATTTGTGTTTATCTGTTGCACAGTGTACTGCACCTGACTTGTAATGTCTCAATAAAGGTTTTGGAAAAATAAAAAAAATAAAAAAAACATTACTGGGTTGAAGGCAGATATGTCGCATTGATTTTTTAGTTTTTTGTGTTGGTCGATTTCTTTATTGAAACACTGGGCAGTAGCAAAGTTAGCTTCAGCAATCATGTGGGTTGTTTAACTAGGTTGGTGTTGGTATTTGTTGCACCTGTGGGGGTATAGAAGTACTTCTAAGAAGAGTGAGCTTTGGACACATCCTGGGAGGGAGCTGGTACAGTGCAGTGACGCTGCCAGTTGCGGCACCGAACATCGGAAATTGCATATACATATGGATAACAGGGTGAGTGGGTGCAATACTCTTTTTGGTTCAAATAAAAGGGGCAGCATTTGTAGGAGTTCTGGCATTGATCATATCAGGGAGAAACATTTGGGCATCAGATAGCACTCATGTGGATGTACAGTAATGGGAAATTAGAGTAATTGATTTTGGTTTTAGAGCATAGCAAACACATTCCATTGCGAGGGGATAAAAGAGGATTTTTAAATTTTTAAATGTTGATGTGCATGTGTGTATTAAGGACTATGTCTGGTAACTGATGAGCTTTTTTGATTGATTTATGTTTTAGACCCCTGACAAAAGGCACAATAGCCCTAAATGCATTGGGTTTTTAACCACACTGTTTCCATCGAACAACTTCTGGAATAAAATTGATTACAATGGAGCAAATCATTTAAAACTTGGTTTACGTTTATTGTTTTGAAATGTTTTAAATGAATGTTCATAAGGCTGTAGCGGCTTGACAAGGAGGATGATTTCCCTCCAGTTTAACCTCCTCACATGTTCCCCACCCCCCACACTTGATGGGAGCAGAGGCAGAGGCACTGTGTTGCTGTCCGTTCAGGAAATGCCACACAAATTATCTTTACAGCGTGCTCACCTTCACTACAGCTAGAAAGGAAAAGCAATCTCTTCAGCCGCCGGGGCGTGGCTTACGCGCGGGACAAGATGGCGGCTCAGAGCTAAACTCTGTCACTTCACAGAACTCCTGAAGAAGTTTTTGACTGCTCTACGGCCCTGCGTTGCCTCCAACCGGCTGGATAAGCCCTCTTTACATGGCGGTTTACATTTAACGAGGAGGGTTGTCTATTGGCGCTTCATTTCTTCCTGTGTCAGCTGATGTAAATATTTCTATGCCTAGTCCGTTCCTTTGCAACCTGCTTCTATTCAAGGAACACATGTGAATTAAACAAATAGCCTTGTATGTATGTATGACCCCTCTTACAAGCTTCTCTGACACAACGCTTAATGTGAAGGAACATGTGATATTTATCATTCCTTTGCTCAGCATATGTTTATTGGTGCAGCCCTTTCTCAAAGATAATGCTGTTATCTTTTCAATCTAGTGACTTTACTTCCATTACTCTGGTTTCTGCTGAGGCTGACTAATATTGATTTTTGAACCTGAGGAAAAGTAAATGGTCACTCTTTCATTGTGAGCTTACTATGTACCAGAAATTCTGTCTTCTGTGTTCTGCTTCGTCATACAGCAATATTGATCTTGAATCATCTTCATAAAACGCTGAACATCCATTTAATGGGACGGATGTCTTCTTTTAAAAATCATCCCTATCGACAAGAACATTTAGTCAAGATGGGTAGTGACTATCTTTCTCTTACAAAATCATCTTCCTCTGGCACTAAACCAAAAAAGAGCCAAAAATGACCCTCCTTCTACGGTCCAGTCATCTTCTCATCCTGTCCTAGATTCAATTTTAAATGAACTTTGTGTGTTAAAACCTTTCATGAAGGCCACTGTTAGAACCGGCTGTCTCTAGTTGGCAGAGGTATACACTTCTGACAAATAGGGACACACCTTTTCTAGTCAGGGCAAGGGGATCACACCCTTCGATAACCCCTGCTCACCCCCTTGGTAGCTTGGCAGAGCAGACAGGCTTATCTCAGAGGCTGTGTGTTAAGCAATTATGACCACATACAGTAATAAGTTGAATACACTACAAATGGACACGACACAGTAGTATTATAAAAATAAGGATTTTTATATAAGGCTTAGCACAAGACCAAATAACGACAAAACTGTACACAATCGGAATAAATGCGTTGGGAAGGAAAAAGGATAGTTCAAAGGTAGTTTCTTCTTTAGCACAAAGTCTTTAGTATCAAGCAAATCTTCTTCTTGGCAACACAGTCTTAGCAACAAGGTAACCCACATGGGGGCTACACGACGTCGAGGCAAAGGTTAATCCAAAGGTTCGGCGTCGACCGCGAGGAGCGCTACGTCGAGCCTGGAGTCACACGGACCCCCAACAACACAGTACCTTTAGGAAAATGAAGCACACGATGATCAGCGGCGTCGAGCAATCCGGCGTCGCGTCCTCGGTGTCGATCAGGCCTCAGCAGGCGTCGTCGATGATGCGGTTGCACAGAGTGAGCAGCGCTCACGGCGTCGAAGGGCACACAGTTGATGCGATCAGCAGCGGTGCAGACACGAGGTCCTCTAGAGCTAGAGCCGTACTCCCACTCACTGGCGTTGCTGCTGGCAGCGGTCGGGCCCGGCGGCCGGTCGTCGAGGAAGCGGGACACTGGGGCCGTTACCCACTACGTCGAGCTGGATTCGGCGACGTCCGTCGGCGTCAAGATTGCTGACTCTTACAGATGTGCTGGATTCACAGGTTCCAGCAAATAGCACTTTAAGCAGATGAAGTCCTTTAGCCCTGTGACTTCAGCAGGAGACTGGCACTCTTCCAGTCCTTGGAGATTTTCTTTAGCAAGCGTGAGAGTACACACACAGTTCCTCTCTCCTGGTTCCTTGGCAAAAATAAAGAAGCACTGCAGGATTCCCCCAACAACAGCACACTGGCAGAAGGGGTAGGCAAGTCCTCAGATCAGCAGGCCTCTTGTCCTTGGTTACAGGGTTCCTTGTCAGAAGTGATCTAAATTCTTGGTTCAGGGGTCCTTCTCTTATACCCCTTTTCGTCTTTGATCCCTTTGTCCATGCCGGGGACTTTCCCAACATCCTGGGTCTGTGGTGGGTGGAGCCAGGCAGAAGCACCTGGCCTATTCACTGAGCAGGGCTGGGTCCTCAGACGCCCAGCAGGAGGTGGAGCCAGCATTGACACTGGCCGGAGCGAGCTATCGGCCTCCTGGCAGGAGGTGGGGCTAGGATCGTCCATGGCAGGCACAGAGCCATCAGCCGCTTGGCAGGAGGTGGAGCCAGCATTGTATCAGGCAAGGCAGGCTATCAACAACTACTCTCCCCCTACTCTCAACGTAAATGTCCCACTCATCCCACACTGACTCATCCAGTCCTGCGGAGCCACCCAGCTCCTGTCACACCTGCGCAAGACCAGCAGAAACCAGATATGGTTAGACAAGAAAATAGACACTTTCTAAAAGTGCTATTTTCGAACCTAGAGTCCAACAACCAACGGATGCGTAATTAAACCCCGAGTTCAGGGATACCAAACTCGACATTGCACCATGCTCCCCGAGCTAGCTAGGATCATAGCATTAATAATCCCGGCGGCCCATTCTAACTAATGGAGAGCAGGCTACCTCGCAATAGTGAAGAACGAAGATGGTGGTAATTCACTATTAGGACATGCCAACTTGGTCAGGCGTGTCCTACCTTATACTTACAATGCACCCTGCCCGCGGGCCTACCATAGGGGTAACTAACATGAAGTCAAGGGAAGGTTTGAGGGGCTGGCAAGTAGGTATACTTGCGCAGCCTGCGTGACAGCACTAGGCTGCAAGTGGGTCTCGCAATGACCGACCCGTAGACATTCTTTTACGAGGCCGCTCCTGTGGGTGGCACAACACGTGCTGCAAGCCCACGAGCGGCATTTGTATTTACACTCCCCGGCACTCCTGGTGCACTAGACTAGGGACTGACAGTAAACCAAATAAGCCAAACATGGATACAATAGATACATCAATTTAACATCGGGAGCACTTGCGCTGTGGCACTGATCAGCAGTGACACGGCGCCCAAAGCATATACCAGCAAAACATCGAAAAACAGTGGAGGCAAACAGAAAAAATGGAGGAGAGACTCAAGCCAATGATGTCAGGTCTAACACTTGTCACCTCCAGCTGAAATGTGGGGAGAACTACCCTTGACCTAGGGAGTCCTCATCACTAAGGCGGAAAAATCTGGACAGACCATCAGCATTGGCGTGATCTGTACGAGGGCGGTGTTCCACCGTAAAGTCCATCCCCTGTAGAGAAATGGACTACCTCAACAGTTTCGGATTCTCACCCCTCATCTGCATCAACCATCTGAGGGGCCTGTGGTCTGTCTGAACCCGGAAGTGAGTCCCAAACAGGTAGGGTCTTAGCTTCTTCAGCGCCCAGACCACAGCAAATGCTTCTCTCTCTATCGCACTCCACCTCGTTTCCCTCGGAAGTAACCTCCTACTGATGAAGGCTACAGGCAAGTCTCGGCCCTCTTCATTCACCTGAGCTAGAACAGCCCCCACGCCATGCTCTGAAGCGTCCGTCTGGACAATAAATTCTTTTGAAAAGTCGGGTGCCTGGAGTATAGGTGCTGTGCACATTGCAGATTTCAGGGTGTCGAAGGCCGTTTGACAGGCATCAGTCCAGATCACGTTTCGTGGCTGCTTCCTGGAAGTCAGCGAAGTCAAGGGGTGCACAATGTTACCGTAATCCTTGACAAACCTCCTGTAATAACCCGTGAGTCCTAAGAAGGCTCTCACCTGAGTTTGGGTTTTGGGCGGTGCCCAAGCCAGGATGGTATCAATCTTGGGTTGCAGGGGGGCAACCTTGCTGCTCCCTACTTGGTGCCCCAAGTACACCACCGAACCCTGCCCAATCTGGCACTTACTGGCTTTGATTGTGAGGCCTGCTCCACGCAGGGCCAACAACACTTCCTGGAGGTGTCGCAAGTGTTCCTCCCATCTGGCGCTGAACACTGCGATGTCGTCCAGGTAGGCGGCACTGAAATCCTCCAGTCCAGCCAAGACCTGGTTGACCAACCTCTGGAAGGTGGCAGGGGCATTCTTCATCCCAAAGGGCATCACCCGGAACTGGTATAGCCCATCTGGTGTGGAGAATGCCGACCTCTCTTTGGCCCCATCAGTCAAGGCGATCTGCCAATACCCAGACGTTAGATCAAACGTACTGAGGTACCGGGCAGCCCCCAACCGATCGATGAGCTCATCAGCTCTGGGGATGGGGTGCGCATCAGTCTTCGTGACCGAATTGAGTCCTCGGTAATCCACGCAGAACCGGAGTTCAGGTGAAGCACCAGGCGCTGCAGCCTTCGGGACCAAGACCACTGGGCTGGCCCAAGGACTGCTAGAGGACTCAATCACCCCTAACGCAAACATCTTGGAGACCTCCTCCTTAATGTAAGCTCAGACCTTGTCAGTCACCCTGTAAGCCTTGTGCTTCACAAGAGGGCTGTCTCCGGTGTCAACATCATGGACACACCAATGCGTGACACCCGGAACCAAGGAAAACAGATCCGGGAATTGTCCCAACAGTTGGCGACAATCCTGTTTCTGCTCAAGGGTCAGTGTGTCAGAGAGGACCACACCATCCACTGACCCGTCTTGCTCTTTAGCACACAGGAGGTCAGGAAGAGGCTCACTCTCCTCCTCCATTCCATCATCCGTAGCTAGGAGCATGCCCACTTCGGACCTTTCTAAGTGGGGCTTCAAACGGTTGACGTGCAGGACCTGCAAGGGGTTCCTGGGAGATTTCAAGTCCACCAAGTAGGTGACATCGCTCTTCTTCTCCACAACCTTAAACGGTCCAGTCCACCTGTCCTTGAGCGCACAAGGTTCCACAGGGGACATGACCCACACTTCCTGACCAGGCTGAAGCTCTACCAGAGTGGCATTCCAGTCGTATCAACGCTTCATCTCCTCTTGGCTGGCCTCCAGATTTGCCTGAGCAAGTTCTCTGAAGCACCGAGTCTGGTTCCGAAAGGCCAGCATGTAGCTGTATACATCCTGGGGAGGTTTCCTGGGAGATTGCTCCCAGCCTTCCTTGACCAGACTCAAAGGCCCTCTTACCGGGTGACCGTATAAGAGCTCAAAGGGGCTGAACCCTAGAGACTTCTGCGGCACCTCACGGTAAGCAAACAACAGGCATGGTAAGAGGACGTCCCATTTCCGCCTCATCGGTTCTTCAAGACCCATAATCATGCCTTTAAGGGTCCGGTTGAATCTCTCAACCAGCCCATTTCCTTGAGGGTGGTAAGGAGTGGTGAACTTGTAGGTTACCCCACACTCCTTCCACAGAGACTTCATATAGTTCGAAATGAAGTTGGTGCCTCGGTCCGACACCACCTCTCTGGGGAACCCCATCCGGGAGAAAACACCCATCAGTGCCCGTCCCACCACGGGGGCCGTCACTGTTCTGAGAGGGATGGCTTCCGGGTACCTTGTGGCATGGTCCACCAAGACCAGGATGAACCTGTTGCCCAGGGCTGTCTTGGGGTCCAGGGGCCCAACAATGTCAATACCCACCCGGTCAAAGGGGGTACTGACCACTGGAAAAGGTTGGAGGGGAGCCTTCTGCTTCCTTCTGCTTTTCCCACTTGCTTGGCAAGTGCGACAAGTCTTGCAATGGATGTCTACATCCCTACGCATCTGAGGCCAATAAAAATGGGTGACAAGCCTGTCATAGGTCTTGTCCTGCCCCAGATGTCCAGCTAACGGAACGTCATGAGCCAAACCCTGTAGGAAGGCTCTGAAGCACTGGGGTACCACCAGCACACGGGCTGACCCAGGCTCAGCAGCCTTAGGCTTGCTATACAGGAGGTCGTTCTCCCAGTACACAAAATGGGACCCTGACTGATCACCTGAGGATTGGGCTGAGGCCTGCTGCCTCATGCCCACAAGAGAAGGGCACACTTTCTGTTCCTCACAGAATTCCTCCCTGGAGGGACCACCATCCTGCTGCCAATGGGTCAGCTCGGGCAGATCTCCCAGTTTGGCAATTTGTTCCCCTGTGGGCTCCAGGGCATCCCCCTCAGGGTCTACCTCCTCCTGGACCACGGGAACTACGGGGGCCGGTTTCCCGCGCCTCCTGCATCTTCTCTTCACAGCTGGGTGCTGGGCCTACTTTCAGGCTCCGGGACCCCATCAACACCCTTACTCGCTGTCATGGATCGAGTGGTTGCACACACCCACTCTGGCACGCCCAACATCTTCAAGTGCGTCTCCCTCTCCACCTTAGCCCAAGGGGAGTCTTCTAGATCATTGCCCAGGAGACAATCGACAGGCATGGCGGGCCTCTCAGCAACCTGAAGAGTACCTGAAACTCCCCCCCATTCAAAGGAAACCTGAGCTACCTCACACTCTTTCTGGGAGTTGTCGGCAGCTATCACAGGGTAGAAAGCGTGGGGAACCACCTGCTCTTTGGACACCAAGTGACACTTGACAGCTGTCACACTCGCTCCGGTGTCTCTGAGAGCTTCTACTCTATGGCCATTAATGGTCACCCACTGCCTATATTTACTAGTGTTGCTAGGCATAGGGGGTGGAGGGAGCATTTGCATGTCTCCTAGCGAGACCAGGGACATTTCTGTGGGACCCCTCCCACCATGGACAACCATCTCCTCCCCTCCCAGGGCTACACTCGCCAACTGACGGGGGGTGCACTCGGCGGTGCATTCGATTTCTTCATGGGACACTGGGGGTCGTAATACCGGTGTCCCACCTGCCCACAAGTGTAGCAGGTTCGGGGGCCCCTATGAACAGGTTTACCCGTCGGGGCCCCTGGCTTCTTCTCAGGGGGAGGCTGGGAACCTTTCCCTTGGTTCCCTTGGGGATTACTTTGGGGCCCTTTCTGAGACTCCTTCTGTTTACCCTTGTCCCCCCCACTCTTCTGCTGGGGACCCTGCCCACCTTTGGCTGAGTCTCCCACTGGACCCTTGTGGACCCTGGGACTGACCTCAGCGGTCCGCCTCCTCAGCAAGTTTTCTAGGGTTAGATATCTTGCTATCAATAAGGTGCTGGCGCAGCTCTGGAAAACAGTTATTAGACAAATGCTCCCACGCAAACAAATCATAAAGAGCTTCATAACTTTCCACTTTGCTGCCCTTCACCCAACCATCCATGGTTCTGCAAAAATAAGACACATATTCAACCCACGTCGTACCAGGCAACTTCTTACATTCTCTAAAAGCTTGTCTGTACTTCTCGGGGGTTAGGCCATACCGCAACATTAAAGCATCTTTCATATGAGCATACAACATCCTATCCTCAACAGGCATGTCTAACAGGGTATCTCTCCCCTCATTCACAAAGCGACCCCACAACCCCGCTCCCCAATCCTTCTCAGGGACCCGGTGGGCCAAGAATGCTAACTCATATGCTTTAAACCATTGACCAATATCTTCATTCCTATTATAATCTTTTATCACATCTTTCGGGAAATAAAACCTACTTTCTGCAGGCCCAGATGGGATGCTGCCACCAGAGGGATTCAACTCTAACTTCTTAGCTTGGATCTCCAATTCCCTCAACTTGGTATCACGCTCCAAAGCTAACTTCTCTCGTTAAAACTCTAACCTTTTGGTCTCCAAATCAGCTTCTCTTCTACCTCTTGCATTCTCTAACTCCAACTGCCCATTTATCTTTAGCCTTGCCATTTCCATGTTGTATGCCCGCTCCTTCGCCCTTTCTTCTCGTTCTTCAGGGGAAAGACCTTTGGAGGAAACACTGCTACCGGGAGAGGACTCAGGCCCATTCGCTGGCACCTCCTCATCCCCTTCCACTGGCGGTACCACCACCGGATCAGTGGGATCTCTGGATTCCAACCAAGCCTCCAGAGCTTTGAGATATTCCTCCTTCAACGAGAGGCCTTTGGTAGGAACTTTAAACTGCTTGCGAGAGGCTTTCAGTTTCTTCAAGACGTAGTCGTTTATCTTCGCTCTGTCGAATTCCTCCACAACAACAACAACAGGGGTAGTGACTCCGGTGTCACTCATGGTCAAAACTGGCAGTGTTCAAAAAATCAAGCTTCAGAAAAGCGGAGAACCAAAAATAGGATCCTTCCCAATTAGATTGTGACTGCGTTATGGTCTGCTTTCACTATGTAGCGCACACTAATCACTGTACATGGGTCATAAATGCAAGGTCCAAATCCTCACCGCTGCATCCAATGTTAGAACCGGCTGTCTCTAGTTGGCAGAGGTATACACTTCTCACAAATAGGGACACACCTTTTCTAGTCAGGGCAAGGGGATCACACCCTTCGATAACCCCTGCTCACCCCCTTGGTAGCTTGGCAGAGCAGACAGGCTTATCTCAGAGGCTGTGTGTTAAGCAATTATGACCACATACAGTAATAAGGTGAATACACTACAAATGGACACGACACAGTAGTATTATAAAAATAAGGATTTTTATATAAGGCTTAGCACAAGACCAAATGATGACAAAACTGTACACAATCGGAATAAATAAGTTGGGAAGGAAAAAGGATAGTTCAAAGGTAGTTTCTTCTTTAGCACAAAGTCTTTAGTATCAAGCAAATCTTCTTCTTGGCAACACAGTCTTAGCAACAAGGTAACCCACACGGGGGCTACACGACGTCGAGGCAAAGGTTAATCCAAAGGTTCGGCGTCGACCGCGAGGAGCGCTACGTCGAGCCTGGAGTCACACGGACCCCCAACAACACAGTACCTTTAAGAAAATGAAGCACACGATGATCAGCGGCGTCGAGCAATCCGGCGTCGCGTCCTCGGTGTCGATCAGGCCTCAGCAGGCGTCGTTGATGATGCGGTTGCACAGAGTGAGCAGCGCTCACGGCGTCGAAGGGCACACAGTTGATGCGATCAGCAGCGGTGCAGACACGAGGTCCTCTGGAGCTAGAGCCGTACTCCCACTCACTGGCGTTGCTGCTGGCGGCGGTCGGGCCCGGCGGCCGGTCGTCGAGGAAGCGGGACACTGGGGCCGTTACCCACTACGTCGAGCTGGATTCGGCGACGTCCGTCGGCGTCGAGATTGCTGACTCTTACAGAGGTGCTGGATTCACAGGTTCCAGCAAATAGCACTTTAAGCAGATGAAGTCCTTTAGCCCTGTGACTTCAGCAGGAGACTGGCACTCTTCCAGTCCTTGGAGATTTTCTTTAGCAAGCGTGAGAGTACACACACAGTTCCTCTCTCCTGGTTCCTTGGCAAAAATAAAGAAGCACTGCAGGATTCCCCCAACAACAGCACACTGGCAGAATGGGTAGGCAAGTCCTCAGATCAGCAGACCTCTTGTCCTTGGTTACAGGGTTCCTTGTCAGAAGTGATCTAAATTCTTGGTTCAGGGGTCCTTCTCTTATACCCCTTTTCGTCTTTGATCCCTATGTCCATGCCGGGGACTTTCCCAACATCCTGGGTCTGTGGTGGGTGGAGCCAGGCAGAAGCACCTGGCCTATTCACTGAGCAGGGCTGGGTCCTCAGACGCCCAGCAGGAGGTGGAGCCAGCATTGACACTGGCCGGAGCAGAGCTATCAGCCTCCTGGCAGGAGGTGGGGCTAGGATCATCCATGGCAGGCACAGAGCCATCAGCCGCTTAGCAGGAGGTGGAGCCAGCATTGTATCAGGCAAGGCAGGCTATCAACAACTACTCTCCCCCTACTCTCAACGTAAATGTCCCACTCATCCCACACTGACTCATCCAGTCCTGCGGAGCCACCCAGCTCCTGTCACACACACGCAAGACCATCAGAAACCAGATATGGTTAGACAAGAAAATAGACACTTTCTAAAAGTGCTATTTTCGAACCTAGAGTCCAACAACCATCCACACCAACGGATGCGTAATTAAACCCCGAGTTCAGGGATACCAAACTCGACATTGCACCATGCTCCCCGAGCTAGCTAGGATCATAGCATTAATAATCCCGGCGGCCCATTCTAACTAATGGAGAGCAGGCTACCTCGCAATAGTGAAGAACGAAGATGGCGGTAATTCACTATTAGGACATGCCAACTTGGTCAGGCGTGTCCTACCTTATACTTACAATGCACCCTGCCCGCGGGCCTACCATAGGGGTGACTAACATGAAGTCAAGGGAAGGTTTGAGGGGCTGGCAAGTAGGTATACTTGCGCAGCCTGCGTGACAGCACTAGGCTGCACGTGGGTCTCGCAATGACCGACCCGTAGACATTCTTTTACGAGGCCGCTCCTGTGGGTGGCACAACACGTGCTGCAAGCCCACGAGCGGCATTTGTATTTACACGCCCCGGCACTCCTGGTGCACTAGACTAGGGACTGACAGTAAACCAAATAAGCCAAACATGGATACAATAGATACATCAATTTAACATCGGGAGCACTTGCGCTGTGGCACTGATCAGCGGTGACACGGCGCCCAAAGCATATACCAGCAAAACATCGAAAAACAGTGGAGGCAAACAGAAAAAATGGAGGAGAGACTCAAGCCAATGATGTCAGGTCTAACAGCCACCAATGAAAAACTGCAAATAATTGAGGGCTGTTGGATCAATATGGAAGGAAAAATGTCTGAAATGGAACAAAGTATAAGTAATCTTTAGGATGTGTCTACTAAAATTCCTCTAATGAAGCAAGAAATTCATAAGCTCAAACTCCATGCTGACGATTTAGAAAATCATAACAGAAGGAACAATCTTCTGCTGTATGGAGTACTTGCAAATATTGAGGGTCCGGATCTACTCTCTTTCCTGAAGAAATTTTTCAACCTCCAATCTTCAACTCCTCTCAATATCCAACGAGCACATCTTCTTGGTCGTCTTCAACCTCACTCCAACAAACCACACAGCATTATTATGCTCTTTCTTAAATTCACTGACCTGATGCATGTATTAAAAGTCACCAGAGAAAAGTGCTATTTTGTTTGGTCCAGTAAAAATATCTTCAACTCACAAGACCTTTCTAATGCTACCAATGTTAGACGCAAGGAATTTCCAGCTCTTCGTCTACAATTGAGGTCAATGAACATCCGTTAAGGCATTTTACATCCTCCTCTTTGTAAAATTACCCACGAAGGTGTATCTTGTTCATTTGAAGACCCTCTCAAACTAAACCAGTTCTTGCATTCTATTACTAGAGTTCCCATGGACACAAATGCTCCATCTTCTTAATAATGCTCAATGTTCCTTAAATTACTATATTGTTAATGTTTTGCTATTCATTATTATCATTGTTATGGTCTTTGCTAAAATTTATACTTTTATGATGACTTATGCAGTCTAGTTATCTTAATGTATATTATCTTATCTTTTCTATATTCTGTACTATTTTATTCTCTATATTGTTCTCATCTTCTTCAGCTCCATCTTTCTTCGCTGTTGATCTTGTCATTGAGTGCTGACAAGCACGATTCTTGCTTCTTGCTTCTTTCTCTTTACACTACAGATCTGGCTTTCTGGCCTTGATCTGTCCTTGTTCTTCCCTTGTTCTTCTATTCTCTTTTTCTTTCCTTTTCTCCTGTGTCCTCTTTTTCACTTCCCCTTCTTCATCTTTGTCTTTTTTTTCCACTTTATATCTATATATATTTCACTGTTTATTTGATTTGTTTCTGTATGTTTTTAATAATTCCTTCATGTTGCCTGTCCTTTATGACTAATGTCTTCTATCTTCATTATTATTTCTTGCAGTTCATCATCATTATAATTATCCCCCAGTCTTTTAAGCATTGATATGTTTAATGTTGTGTTGTGGAATGTTCGTGGTTTGGGTCACCCCGTTAAGCATCAAAAGGTACTTTCTCATTTATCAAAACTTGATTGTCAGATTGCTTTTTTGCCGCAAACCCATTTTAATGATGTTGAATCTCTCAAACGTAAGCGCCCATGGGTGGGTCAGGTTGTTTTTCCCCGGCTGTTAAAGGTGGTGTTGCCATCCTCTGCCATAAATCTTTGAAAGTGCAAGTTGTATCAACTGAAAATGAATTGAGTGGATAATGAGTAATACTTCATGCCATAATTCATAATAGACTCTCACCTATTTTAACATCTATGGGCCGGTTAAGCCTTAGCCGGATTTTTGGTATAATTGTCGCTGACAGGAAATCTGATTGTAAATTCAAACCAGATATATCTCACAAAATGTTCCAATCAGCTATAGCCTCTCGCCCACTCTATGATGCTTGGAGGACTAGTAATCCTGATATCTATGAGTTTACATTCTATTCTAATGTTCACCACACTATGTCTCGCATTGAATATGTTTTCATTTCAAAACCTTTTCTTCCCTTGCTCCAATCTTCTGAGATTGGTTCAATTTTTATTTCTGATCACACCCCTATTTCAATTTCGCTTGAATTGTCCCTTGTCACCTCCAAACAGACTAGATGGAGATTTAATAACTCCCTTCTATACGACCAGACTCATATTTTAAATGCTACTTCCTTTATACATCAATTTTTTCAATTTAACAATCAAGTGATTTCTCTGGGATTACTTCAAGGCCTTGTTCAGAGCTTTTACCTTCGCATATACAGTTAAAAAGAAAAAACTATTGAACTCTTGGTACCTCTCTTTCCTCCACCACAATAAAACCCTTAAATATGCTTATTATACTTCCAAATCCCCTGTTCACCTACAAGACTTCATCAAGGCTAAATCCAACCTAAACACATTAGCTACAATTGATGCTTGTAACAATTTACTTCAAATAAAATCTAAATACCATGGGGTACAAAACAAAGGGGGTAAAATGTTGGCTAAGTATTTAAAAGTCAAATCAGAAAGGAAAACCACTGGCCCCATCTGTAATACTGTTACTACCACCCTAAAACACTCAGACTCAGGCATTGTTGATGCATTTCAGTCTCATTACCATTCTTTATATATGGAGGACACACACCCTGATAATATAGACAATCAGTCATTCTTTGATGGACTTCCCTCTCCATGCCCCATTCCAGAAGTCATGGCCCTCCTGGAAAAAGATATAACCCTTCAGGAGATTTTTGATGCAATTAAATCCTTAAAAAGAGCTAAAACCCCTGTTACTGACGGCTTCCATATTTAACTTAAAATGATGATTGTACCACTTATTTTATTCCTACTTTCTATGTTGCCCTTTAAAATTCCTAATTACTACTATTACTTTAATCAAATTAATTTTGTATTACATTTCTATGGAACAACAAACCTGCACATATTGCTTTAACTAAACTTTTCAAATCCAAAAATGAAGGTGGTAAAAGTTTTCCTAATTTCAAAATGTATCATACTGCTTTCTTACTCAGATGTATGCACTTGACAGGTAATATCATGATGTTCCGATACCTACCTGGATTAGTTTCGAGCACTCTTTATTACATGACTTTTCTTTTTATGACATTTGTTTCATGTCCAATTGTACCTTTATATCCAAACATCCCATTTTAAAATTACTCCCAACACTTGCTACATACACTATTTACGGATGGCTTTGATTTCTTTCAATCCTTCCTTGCTTCTTTAATTTGGTACGATAAATGTATTAAGTTCTACCATAAATCCTTCTACTTCAAATCCTGGAAAGGAAAGAATATTATATTTGTCACTAACTTGTATCCAATAATTCTCTTGTACCTTTTATTATACTACAATATTGTTATGATCTACTCTCTTCTTGTTTGTCTCAATACTCTCAATTATCACAGTACTCCAATCATTCATTTTAACCAAAAACATTACAACCAGTATCACCTCATTTACTCCATTAACCCCTTTACAGAACATCTCCTCTGACTCAAACCCTAAAGCTTCCTTTATATACAAACTTCTATGCACTTCTTTCTCTGTGAGACCTAAGTCCCCAAATGAATTAGCTTGGGAACTAGATCTCTCTATCACCCTTTCATCTAAAAATTAGTATGCGTTATGGCAAAAAGTATTTTCCACCTCTAAAGCTGCCAGCATTACTCAATCTCAATTCTTTTTATACAATAGAGCTGTGAGAACACCAGTATTTTTCCATAAAATCAATCCTTCCTCCTCACCTCTTTACTGGTCATGCCTTTCCTCTAATGGTACATTGCCTTATTTGTTATACTATTGTCCTAATGTCCAAAAATTTGGGAAACGTATATGTGCCAAGTGTTCCTAGATTGTTAATGTTTGTACCCCCTTATCAATTCAAAATATTTTTCTTGGTTCCTTAACAGTTGATTGTCATGAAACAATGTTGAAATTGAAATTGCTTGACCTTTTTATTGCTCTTGCATTTAAAGTTATTCTCACTTGCTGGAAAGATAATTCAAAAATGTGTATACTAACTTGGTGAATCTTATTTGTGATGAACATATAACATCTATTGCTTCATCTTCTTCTGTATCTCAAAAAATCAAATCTGATTTACTTTGGCTAACTTTTACTACTTTTCTATCTACACACTGATTTCATAGTTGATAGTCTCTTCTCTCTTCTTCCTTTCCTTTCCCTTACTCCTGTTTCTTCCTCTTTCCTCTTCCATTCTTACTTTAAAATTGTTTAGGTAATTATAATCTAGATGGTACCCTTCTTTTATTCTTTCAACCTATTATATAAGACTGTATTTTATGGTTCCTCTTCTACCCACCGAGCATTTTTTTTATTCTCATTGTATTATTCAACATATTATTCTCTTGATTGTGTCATTTATAACTTGGTACCTATTTATTTTTTATTCAATAAAAATGATTACATAAAAAATCTCTTCAGCTGCCTCTCACTGACTTTGGCAACAGATGTTCCTTCTGTTACACCGTTCCCCGCCTTGTTTTATCATGGCTTTGTCTGATACAATTGAAAGTCTTTGGGACATTTGATTGTATGGTCCACACATCGAATTTTCAATGCGTTTTAACATTAGCACAGATAGAATCCAGGAGTCATGTGCTTCAGCCACTGTAGGAAAAAGACGGACCGTGGAAAATGGTCGGTCAGTATGATATGTGAACAAAAATGTTTCTGGATTGTTGGAAGAAGAGTACTTTGTACCACTAAGTGTAAAATTTGCAGCAGACTCAGATGAAGACTTAATCAGTCTGGCATTGAGTAACACGTGTGTCTACACTAAGGAGTCCAATGCTCTTGAATACACATAACCTGCAATTCTAGTGTTAGGCTCACATTCTCACTTGTACATATACATACTCTATATTCATAGGCTATGAGTCTGCACTAATGTCTGTGCTGCTTCAGCACATTTGGCTTACACCATGGCTATATACATTTTTCGTACAGAGAATTACTAAGGTGATCGTAACGCTATAATCTCAAGGTGCCTACTTTCTGCATCCTGTCCAGTGTTTATTGCAAAATTGATGAGGCAAAAAGTCACTTTGATTATTCTCTAAAACATGTAATATTTTCAAACATAAATTCTTTTTAGCATAATGCTTTGGTTGATTGACTTTATTGCGCTTCTTGGCACTATGTTTTTGTGCATGCGGGACCTATTTTGCTCTTCCAATGAGAGATGACAAGGAGCAATGGTTTACTACAAACAACATAACAGTGAAGTCCATTTGGGGCTTCACAAGAATCCATTTTTAAATGGTTGTTGTTAGTTAAAGGTTTTAATAAACAAATTAAGTCAAACCAATGTATTCATTTAGTAAGTATTAAATATTGTCATCATTTTTACAGATTCAGATAATCCATTAGTCAATATTTCGAAACAAGATCAAATACCACAATAGTAAGAATTATAAATAACATAGAGAAAATGCAACAAGTGCATTTCATAAAGAAAAGTCTCTAATCTAAATCAATAGGGTTTTTGATACTAACAACTATTATCTTCAGTAAGCAATTAAAGTGCCAGTTTCAGAATTCCAAATGAACCCAAAGGGCTCTGATGAAAGAATCAAAATGCACAGGCATTAGGCCTTAACACTCAAGCATTAAAATTTAGCAAAAGCTAGAAAGTATTCTCTACTAAAAGACAGCACACATCCCAAAGGTCTGCTCCTAACTTCTTCAGCAAGCTCTCCATACCTAGGGCCATTTGTATCAACACATTTCCCCATAGACACAGAATGGGCTAAACCTGTGATACATCTGGCCCCTAGTCTCTGAGTGAGAAAGGGTTCTCTCCCAGTGGCAAAGCAAGGGGGGAAGGGGGCAGTCCGCCCCGGTGGCATGAGTTTTTCCGGCTCCCCCGCTCTTACATGTGTTTGCCCAGGGGCAGCAAATGCAGACTCCATTGCCAGCACCCCACCCATGCTCTTTAGCACCGGCGGCAGAGTGCCTAGCTACGCCACTGTTCTCCCCTGACTAATCTAAGGAAAACACCCTTATATAATTCCACCAAAACATCATTGCCAACAAATCTTGCTTTTCCCCTTTATGACCAACCAATCAGTTTCCAGCAAACTCTGGGAGCAAGTAAACTTTCTCACGTCTTCTTAATACACTAAAGTTTGTCCTTGAGTTGTTACATTTGAACCAATCTTTTTAATCAGACTGTTCTTCCCACAAATCATGTTGCCTACCCTCTCCTCCCCTCCCAGTGATAACTTCACTATCAGTTGTTTAATACATAAGAAATGCCTGTTCACTATCTAACAGAAGGCTTCTAGAAAATTACAGCATATGCAGTTGCAGAGAAAAATAAATCATATGCAAGACAACAGTTTAATGTGAAAACAGGCCTCTTAACCCTATTGTGTAATGTCAAAATTTAATTTGGCATCAGTAGTCAACCTAACTTAAGACAAAACAATATGTAAAATCAATGTTGCTCTTTTAATATCTAAGTGTAATTACCTACTACAAATCCATATTTATTATGTATGTTTGATTCAGCATAGACATTTCCACTTTTCAGTTAAATGCATTTAAATAGCAAAATAAGGAATTTCACTCTACTAATTGTAAACAGAATGAAAACGCATTTGGCCACAAAATTGTGTATACAGATATCATCACGCTCTGCTCCAATGTTTATCATGTGAATAAGCAAAGAAAAAACTAATGGAAAGCTTCCTAATGCATCAGAGGAGGCCATAATAAACATCCGACAATTGTTGGCATTCCTCAATTGATGATCACACTCCCAGCTGATCATGTTGTCAAAGTTTATGGTATTTCTCATCAGAGCAGACTAATGTTGTGTTCATGGCTCTTCTCACATGTCTAAGTGCTCTTTAACTATAGGCTAGTATTGGACACCATAGATCAGTACCCTGCAGTGTGTTTTGATCTGCAGCCAATGTACATCAGTAGTGTAGTTACACAGTGTGGTGATGCAAGTTCAACACAGTGACCTTACATAATGCATATATATGTCTGTGTTCAGAAGCTTCATTAGTTTTCATCATTTTTTTCTTTAGACGGTCCACGCTTTGCTATAAGGTTCCAACTCACTGAAGGAAAGTACATTGATGTTAATGTTTGTTTTTGAGAGCAGGTGTTACCTGGAGGAGGTGTTGGTAAAGCCAACAGATCTGGCCTTAATGTGCTGAACCATGCTCACACAGGCCTGTATAAATGTGAAAAACTATTAGTGCACCTTCTCCTCCATTGCTATTACTACCACTACCACTATCACAACTGCCTCTAACAACATCACCCCTTCTACCACTACTTCTAGCAATCAACACTGTCATCACAAGTATGATTACTACAGCCATAACATAACATAACATGTATAATTGTAAAGCATATGCTCACCATTTTGGTCTCTTGGCGCTGAATAGCAGATGTTTATTTTTACTTAATTCAGTGGTACTCAATTTATCAACTTCAGAAGGATAAAACACTGATTGGACCCACCAGGATTGTAACCTGTGATTATAAAATTAAACACAGATATCTGAAGTTGATGCAATAATGAAATGAGCCGTATCTGGCATTATCACTAATACCACCAGCATCAACACTACTACCACCTTCTCTACCACCATCTCCATTACCTCCACCATCACTACTATTCTATTCTATTTGCAGGTTTTTATTCAGTCCACGGCTGCCTGAAACGGGCTTCTCAGCGCTAAAAAGCCCTTGCTTGAGTAAAAAGTGCTTAGGCATACAAATAGGTTTTAAGACCCTTTCTAAAGCTTGGAAGCTTGCTGTTTAGTCTGAGGCTGGTTGGTGAGGAGTTCGGTTGTGTGGTATCCTGCTTGTCAGGTTGACCTATGATGTCATGGACTGTCAGGGTTATGAGGATTCCCTGGATGGCGGTTGAGTCAGACAATCCAGGGCTGAGTATCTATATACATCTGTTCCTGGTGGGGTCATTGATGTACCCATGCAACTTGCAATAAACAATCTCTTAATCTACTGTGGGTGTCTAAGTACTTGTACATGCTAAATTGCTTTACAACAATAGAAATGAGATTTAAAGGACCCAGCAATGTGTAAATCTCCCCTGTTTTACATGGACGTTGAGGGTAAATGAAAATAATGTATTCATTACTCAAAAAGGGGGGGTGATTTTTACTTCTGACCCCCGCCAGTTCCTTTCCACTGCTGTAAGTCCCCTATAGAGCCTACTGTACTTTACCATAGCTTTTGCTTTGCACAAGTTACACAGTAACATGCTTGTTTTTGTGCCACACTGTTATATTCTAAATATGATGCACATGTTTCATTATTCTGCTTTTCTGATGGGATTCAGTCTATAGAGCGCGGAAGTCCAAACAACATTGTGGCCAGTTTTGCTCTGTAGTCGGACCCTAACACCTAGACAAAATAGAGAGATCCAGCTGTTGTTTTTCGAACAGTAAATAACAACAAAGTTCCAATGCTAATGCACAACTCTTCTCTTTCACAAGGTATATCAAAAAAGAAACAATATCACCATCAACCACTTTTTCCGTTGGATTTAATCAATGATTTTTACAAAATGTACATCAATAAATAACCATCACCAAAGTCTATTGAATTTACAAATTTAGAAAAACAATCATCTTACCTTTACCCACAGATTCTCCCAAAAGGCATTCTTTCACACATACAGCCTATTTGTGTGCCCTCTCAAAACACATTCACTTAGACACTTCTCAATCCTCTCACTCATACCCTTAGACTGGAGACATCCCTGGTGTTTGGGATTAATCCTCCACAGTCTTTAGGAAGTACCTAATTCTGTTGGCTTTTCAAGCTTGAAATTTTAAAAGGACTACACCCATTGTTTGTGTTACACTTTGTTTTTCGCTGCTAATCTTTGGCGGCACATTTTGTTGTTATTCCTGTAAATTGCAGACCTGCTGTCCATGCACATGTGATACAACATAGACTTACTAATATGGGTGTTGAGTTTATCTTTGTAGTGGAAGCGAATTCCCCTTACCACTTTGAAGTCTTTTATTCTTAAGTCGATTTTCCACCTGTGGATGGGAATGGTAACACAGTCTATACATACAGCACTTCTCCAGACCTAAATGTATATAGACCTTATGCGCTTATGGAAATACCTCTGTCCCATTGGGAACACCATATTTGGTTCCTTGGCACCCTCCCACATGTAGATACACCTGACTGCATTGGGCCCCTCAGTGATGATGGGGTGACCTGGGCAGCTTTAGCTGGATATAACCCATATCCTTATAAAAAACAATCAAAATAATTAGCAAAAACAAGCATTGTACTATGCTCTAGTTATTTATATAGACGCTTAACTAAATTAATTTGCGCACCTTGATGGCACAGCCAGGAAAAATTGTCCAGCCAGAGCAAGCACCATATTTTGACTATATGCTTACCTCACAAGATGGTTCCTGCTATAGGAGACTGCGTCACCTGGGGTTCAGTGTTTACAGCTGTCTATGTGATCAGTTATGGTGCTCCCTCAATGTCAGTCTTGCCAGCCATATTAAAACAAATATAGAGCATTCGTTGCCCTGGATTTGGGGATGAAACAAATGGGGAATTTTGTCATAGTATCTTCAATAAGTCAGTCAAACATTGAAGGTGAAGGAGCATCTCTGGCTATATACCAACGACTCATAGTGGTTGCACAAGTTGACTGAGAATGTGAGCTGCCTAATAATATTGCTGATGTTTATGCATCCTCAGTAGTCAATAATTTGGGAACCAGACCTACTAAACTACCACTTTGCAAGTCTAGTTCAGACAAAGAAGCCAAATAGACCCGTAAGTTGATTAACAAACCATGGGATAAATATAAACAACCTCTGAAAGGTAAACCTTGTGGAGGTCCTCCACCCATGGAGTCCTCTGAGAGGTGCTATGATTTTTGTGATCACTCTAAACTCAAGACTCCAGACGGGTATCACGTTCCTGATAGATGTTTTCCTTGTTCCTTTCAGGAATCATCTGGCAAGCAGTAGAACAGGAGCACTCGTCTGACATGAAGAGAAAGAAGGAGGAAAGACCTCCTCAGTATGAAGCCCATTTTTAGAAAAAGAAAGTAGCAGATATAACCGTTAAATGTGCAGCAGACACTGAGAACCCTCCTTCTGAGCAAGCGTTGGGCAGTAACTCTCCTCGATAGTGTGGCAGAAGTCACCCAGGTGCACTGGAATCTCCAGGATTTTCTGATGGCGAGAGCAACTGATATTTTTATTACAGCTGAGATCCCAGATAGGCGCGTAGCCCCTCCGGATACATTTTATGATCTAGATATCCGATTTGAGGGTGACATACAGCATAGCATTAAAGCAATATTCTGGAAAATGTAACCTTGTCTTATGACCCCTGTTTGTAATTCTTCCTGCTTTTTCAGCGCTTGTTCCTGATCAAGTTCAGCTAGCTTATGCAGCGGACATGGGTCTTTGCACTGGCTCCTTCATTATATTGCAACCATGTCGGCTGGGATAGGGATTCTCCTTATTATATTATACCTATAACGTCAAGCCCACAAGTGCAACCACAATACCTTATAAAATGGGATGCTAAAGCACGTGTTAGAGACATACTCACCCAACTGGAGTATCAGGGAGTAATTGAACGCTGTGTCTCTCAAATGAATATTCCCTTTTCTCCCGTCCTAAAGCCAGATCATTCATATCATATAGCCTTAGACTATTGACATTTAAATAGTCATGCACGCCCTTTTGCTGTACAGAATACACACAGTTCGGCACTCATAAACAATGCAGTTCGTAAAAAACACAAAACAACCTTGGATATTTCCAATGGCTTTTTCAGTCAGTAAAGTCTTCTCCGCAGTTGGATTTCAATGTCAAGTCAAGTCAAGTCAAATGGATTTATATAGCGCGCTACATACCTAGAGGGTCTCAAGGCGCTTGAGGAAGGGTGGGGGGATTACTTGTCAAATATCCAAGTTTTAAGTTGCTTTCTGAATGCTAGATGGTTCTGAGTGAGACGAAGGTGAGTGGGGAGTGAGTTCCAGGTTTTAGCAGCCAGGTAGGAGAAGGATCTACCTCCCATGGTGGTTTTATTGATGCGAGGTAAGAATAGTTTGGGACACACATTGCTTCAATTCTTTATGCTCTAGACCCTAATGCATTATCCTATGTAGATGATATCTACATTACTTACGATGAATTAAACCCACATTCAGTCAGAGTAGATTTATTAATATTGTGATTTTCTGAACTTGGCGATAAGTTCAACTTCAACCAATCTAATATAGCTTTTCTGTATGTCCTTTAATAAGATATGAACTTACACATGAGGGGAAGAATCGTGAACCTCATTTTTTTGAGAAATGTGCACAATTGTAACCTCCAAATACATTGAAAAAATGCAGCCCCTGTTAGGATTCCTCAATATTGGTGGAACATAAATAACAAACAACTCATCAAACAACTTTACGAATTAATACAGCCTACCTTTTCCACTTCAAGTTGGGCATCAGAACACACAGACACACTCAGATTCTTACAATCTGACTAGCTTGCCAAACGTTGCTTTCTTTCATATATGTGTGAATACCACAGCCCTAGTTTTCCGGGTTCTTCCAGGTGCAATTGGATTTACCTAAATCCCTTTTAATGAAGGTGAAACAGTGCTTATAGCATATAAATCACATTTATATTCTAGTGCAAAATGCATTTTGCTTCCATTGAAAAAATACTAACTGAAGTGCAAATTCTCTCCTAAAACAAATATCACTTGCACAAGGGAAACGCATCATTGTCGTTACTCTCGTGCCCACGTTAGAGGCTGTCATAAAAGCTAGTATTCCAAAGGCTAAAGCCCTCCATCGTAGATGGATCCAATGGGCTACATCCTTAACAGCTGTGGATGTAGATTCTGTCTTTACAGACTAATGAATTCCTCCAGTATAAGCGTGTCTACCCCATGCCCACTTGTGTCCTACCGCTAGAACAGTATAAATACATTGTTTACACTGATGATTCAGGCCAACTTACAATAGGTTCTCAACAGTAATATTCAACGGCATGCACCACTGTAGTTGGAGGCATGTTGGATGGCCGCTTCCAACCACAAAAAACACGCAAAAAACACGCACACAGTCCCTGGCCAGTCCCTGAACTTAAAGCTTTGCTTCTTGCACTGGAACATATGGATCCTGAATTCTCCACTCTTATTGTGTGTGATTTGTATTATTGTGTAGAATTCTTTAATGATAAATTACATTATTGGAACACAATGGATTCAAAGACTCTAAATGCAATACAATCAATCATAAAATGCTTTGGGCGAAAGTGGCAGACCTCACAGATAGGTTGTCTAGAGAATTTCCTTCTAAATATTTCCTTCACTTGATTGAACTCAATATTACCTTTGTAACTAAACCAGGGGTTGGCATTTGTATGATCCAACCAAGATCGCAGATGAGCTTTATTGATAGCTGTGCATGAAGGTGTTGCTTCTGCACATGCTGGTGTGGTGGCCACTATTTCACTGCAACAGCAATGTTACTGCTGACACGATTTATGCCAGCAGGCCAAGAAATATATCCTGTGTTGTTACATTTGTCAACAAATTTAGGCTTCCACCATTGCTCGTCCAATGCAGACTCACCTGTTAATTTCTAATAAGCATTTTGGCAGTTTTTACCAGGACCATTGTGGTCCACTGATTTCAGATACTGCATTTACATTTATTTTAGTTGCAGTTAATGCAATCTCCAGGTTCCTCTTGGTTTGGCCACAGCACTCGGATGACGCTTGAACTGTTAATAAAGGAATGCAAGTCTTTAGCAGGACAAATACATGTGGTACACTCCATTCAGACCAGGGCTTGGCCTTTGCTTCTAAGGCTTATTGGTATTCTATGGCTACCCTGGGTGTACAGTTGCATTATTCTTCTCCATACCAGCCTAGGGCAGTTCTGTTGTGTAAATGATGACCCATGACTTAAAGCAGTCCTTAACAGCTAGAATATTGTGCACAGGGCATAGTTGGATTCATCACCTATATGTTTATGTTTATGTTTTTGAAATTTTTATTGCGCGCAAATACCCGAGGGTGTCTCGGCGCAGATCGGACTCCTGAGATGAAACTACCTTAAAATCATTGATCAAATAACCAAGGGGCATATTATCAAGCCTGTGCGCTAAAATTATCGCCGCTTTATCGGCCGAAAACGGCCGATAAAGCGGCGATAATGGGCTTGATAATATGCTCTATGGAATTCCAATCGAAGCACATGTTAGATGTGAAGACATCTAACATGGGCTTCGATTGGAATTCCACAGAGCATATTATCAAGCCCATTATCGCCGCTTTATCGGCCGTTTTCGGCCGATAAAGCGGCGATAATTTTAGCGCACAGGCTTGATAATATGCCCCCATGTTTTCAGGAGTTTTCGGAAGATAGTGAGGGTTGGGCTGGTTTTAATGGGCAGAGGAAGGGAATTCCACAGCTTGGGGGTGGCTACCAAGAACCGCCTGTCTCCCCAGCTGGCGGTTCTGGTACGCGGGACAGCAGGAAGATAGGTGCTAGCAGAGCGAAGGTATCTTTGTGGGGTATAAATTCGAAAAGCATCTTTGAGGAATCTTGGTCTGGAGTCATGAATAGCTTTGTAAGCAATGCAAAGAGCTTTGAATTTTATACGATTCTTAACTCTTAACCAATGCAAATGGCGTATGGCCATGGAGGTTGAGCGGCGACTGGGGATATCAAGCAGCATTCTGGCCGCTGCATTTTGCACAGACTGCAATTTAGATAGAATCTGTTCCTGTGTGCCAAGGAAAAGGGCATTGCCATAGTCCAATTTTGAGAAGACAAGGGTGGTAATCAAAGTTTTCCCAGCTCCTGACGGGAGGTATGGCAGCAGTTTTCTGATTTTTCTTAGCATGAAGAAAGATGAAGAGACCACTTTGTTCACATGATGTTTAAACACCAGCTTATCGTCGAACACAACGCCGAGATTTCTGACCTTGGCAACCGGGGTCGGGGTGGACCCATTTCACTGGGCCACCAGCTGGAAAACCATTCTGGTGCAAGGTTGCCGAAGGTCATAACATCGGTCTTGTCCGAGTTTAGCTTCCAGCAATTACTGGACATCCATGAACTGATGGTCCTCATTCCTTCCTGAAATCTTGCAGCCACAGCTGGTCCATCTTTGTGTGTCGCCAACACCAATTGGGTATCATCCACATAGGTGGTTAAGCGGAGACCCTGAGCTTTAATGACTCTCGCCAAGTCTGCCACATATATGTTAAAGAATGTGGGGCTTAGTGCAGAGCCCTGCGGCACCCCACACAGGAGGGTAAATGTTGGCGAGTAGAAGGAGCCTAGTTTTACTGCCTGGGTACGATTAGCCAAAAAGGAGGCAATGAGGTCCCTGGCACGGTGGGTCACTCCCAGGGAAGTGACACGGTCGATCAGAATGGAATGATCGACCGTGTCAAAGGCGGCAGAGAGATCTAGAAGAACCAGGAGCGCTGCTCCGCCCTGGTCCAGTATGGTCCTGATCTCATCTGAGGCCTTTATCAATGCCGTCTCAGTCCCATGGCCCTTCCTGAAACCAAACTGGGTGTCATCTAGCAGCTGATGGCAATCGATGAAACTCGCCAGCTGCTTATTCATGATGGCTTCGAATATTTTGGCCGGGACAGGGAGGCAAGCAATCGGTCTGTAGTTGACTGAATCAGAGGGGTCCAGGGAAGGCTTCTTTAGCAAGGGCTTGATGATCGCAGTTTTCCAGATTTCAGGGTATATACCTGTTTGGAAGATGGAATTACACAGGTCTGTGAGAGGGGAAGTAATAACTTCTTTTAAGGCGCTCAGGATAGAAGGGGGACATGGATCTAAAGGAGACCCAGATTTAATAGAGTTGATTAGCATGCTAATCTGATCTGTCGTAGTCAAATGGAAATTGGAAAAGGAGGGAGTGAGAGGGAGGGGCTGAGAAAGAGGTTCAGCATGATCGGAACTAGTTGCAGGGGAAAAAGATGAGTAGATGTTCGTGACCTTGGTTAGGAAAATGTTTGCCAGAGTATTACAAAGGTCTTGAGATGGTTCATTTATAGGGCCTGTTGGGGGATTGGAAAGAGATTCAACGACTTGAAAAAGCCTTCCAGACAAATTCTGAGCAGACTCAATCTGATCACAAAAGAAAGCGCTCTTGTGCTTAACTATGGCCTTCTTGTATAATGCAAGCGCATCTTTATAAGTTTGTTTATTGCGTTGCTGTAATGTTTGCGCCATCGCCTTTCCAAATTCCTACACTATTGGCGTTGTAGCCGAAGATCCTCAGTAAACCATTGGGCGGATGGCTTAGTTCGATTGGGGTTGAAGGATTTAGCTGGGGCTTCTTTATTGATGGTGTCCAGAATCCAGTCCTGACATCTATTGGACAACAGGATAGGATTTAGAGATGGCTCATAAGAGAAATCCTCCAGAGTTTTGGCCAAGAGTGGAAGGTCTACGTTTTTCCAGGCTCTCATAGTAATGGGGGTGCGAGAAGACTGTTGTGGGGGGTTAGGATTATGGGCCACAATGGTAAAGATAATTGCCGAGTGGTCTGACCATACTACCGGAAGAACAGTGGTCAGTGCGATATTAGGGTTGTTGGTGAAGAGGCCATCGAGTATGTGTCCTGCCTGATGAGTGGGAGTTGCAACCAGAGCGTAGATCGGTGATCAGCTGGGCCGTGTCTTTATCCCCTAGGACTTCCAGATGGAAATTGAAGTCCCCCAACACGGTGTAGTCCAGATAGCTCAACGAGAGTTCCGTATATGGGGTTCAGAGGGCAATAAATATCCTCCCCAAAAGGTCTCGGACCCCATACAAAGTCCTATTTGGCACCAACATGTACATTCAAGACCTTGACGGTGATAGCATGAAAATCTCACGGTAATCTCTCTTTGGAAAATTAAGAAAATGTCTCACCATTACCTTTAATTACCATTGCCCTTGTTTCCGCTTCTATCTATTCTCAAGGTAACGAATCTTTGCTACTGTATTATAACCAAAAGAACTCCTTCATAAACATGGGCAAATAATCAACTGCAAATAAACATTTTAGCCAATAATAAGAGTTGTGAGTATATTTATAGGGATTTATTTTCTAATTAAAGTTTAAGATTCTCTGACCATTCATTAGTCAGGTATCAATAAGGTTACAGAATTGACAATAAAACAATAAAGTTAGTACAGAGCATATTATAATTTCCATACAGAGTATGCCATAATGGAAGGAATCGATATTCTAAGAAAATCAGGCACAAATGATGTCAGTCAGAACTCATGAAGAATTCAAATTAAAGTAAGAGTGAGATTAGCATTAAGCTAATTCAATAATTAATAATTGCAGAATCTTCCGTAAAGAGAAATAAAGCATAGAGCAAATAAGCCTTGGCAAAGCCAGTTAGTCAAAGTATAAAGCATGAGGATTTAAAGAAAAGTTAGAATGGAACAAAGCCTAACTGAGGTGTGTCTTTGCCTGCATCCGTTCTGGTCTCCATCAAAGTGTGTCCTCTCTTTCTCTGCTCTGCTCCCTTCAGTTCCACATCGATGTCTGAAACTGCTCTGCAGCCTCCTGTCTCTAAATCTGTCTGAGTCTGTCTCTCGCAAAGGTCTCTGAAACTCCTAAACTAGGAACGCGTTTATGTAAAAAATATTGTTACAAAACAGATGGCATTATTTTTGTTCTCCCTTTCATGTAGAAATGGACATTCATTTGCTTATCTCGAAGGCCAACTGGAGCTTTCAGAGCAAGAGCTGTTTTTGTGTTTCTACATTTTAAAATGCTGTGTTAATTCAGTACAACTATATTCTACTACTGCACACATTTAAAATTTTTGCAAATTAAAATCACATGAGGACAAAATCTAAACTAGCCACATTAAATCAAACTATGAATTAATTGTGCGATTGTTTATATGATTTATTAAATAGAAAGTGTCTAACTAAAGTCTGTGAATATCAATGCCTCATGTTTTCATTTACCAGCACCAAATGTCTGTGTGTCACTTTATAAAAGCAGTTGTTTGTCTGAATCTCAAGGCAGGTTTGACATTAGTAATGCTTAATTCTGTAGGAAATTGTTATGCTGTTTCAACGATTCAGAGATTGTGGTGGCAGTTACGCCCTTTGACGGAGATAATCATTGCGCTGTCTTACAGAATCTACAAGACTTCTATGACACCATTTTTAACGAGCAGTTGAAAGTGTCTGTCTCTGCAAGCATCAAAGAGAAACCAGCACCTTCTGGTTGGATTCCAGAAATTGGTGATTTTGAGCGAGAGAAGATAGCGGAGAAAAAGGGGCTTGGACCCTTCATACCGAGCAGCAGTGCCAGTCCTTGGCATTCAAGGTACGAGAACTGTTATTTTGCCACCTCTACCTGGTTCTAAAGACAATCGATTTGTCTCTAATTATCATGTCAAACTACACCATGTGGCCGATCCTCAATAGTAGGCTATTAGGAGTCCTTGGTAGTTCCTACTCTACTCTTTTTACCGTACAGGAAACTCCTCTGCAACTAGTGATTAACATTGAAGCTGTTTCTCACCAGCGGGTGGTTGATGGGCAGAGAAGGCACTACAGTTGATTCTTGCATCTGCATCCAGCAATGTGACTGAAGTGAGTACTGCCATTACTACTGAGTCTTCTACAGCAGATGTCGTGTATACAGATCCCCCTGCATTTACCTCTTCTGCATCCTTCTTGTCTGGTTGGTAATGGATTCTGAGTATTATATAGATTCAGAGGATTTTTCTTCTGACAGTTCTTCTGTTTTTGACATGCCTCTGTTACAGATCTGTGTTTTTATTTCATGGTAGAAACTCACTCACTTAGTTCCACCTTGGATTTATGTATGGATTACAGTTTACTCCGTTATTCGATATTTTGATTCTTGACTGTTTTTTTCATATTGATTAATGGCCATTATCTACCAAAGCGCTCTGCTGCAGAACTGGTTGATGGATAATAGCCCCACATTCATCTTCACATAAACTAAAAAGAGGCTTGTCCCTCGTTGAAGATTTCATGTGTTCTAGTGACTAATGGATTTGTTTGGGATGATGTTCTTTTCGATACATTCGGTCCTACGGAGATTCTGCAGATACCATACTTGTTTAGGGTTTCCATGGATGATGCAATAGTACCTGGATTACATTCAGATGATTGGGATGTCGAAACTGTAAACTCCATGGTCTCAGAGCTGGAATATTATACTGTTTTTGAGTCAGAGGATTTGTACATGAATTCTGTGAATTATGGAGAAATGTTCTGTTGTCATAAATTCGGACACCATTATCTGCATCACACTACTGTCCAGTACTACATTTTTAATTACACTTAATGAGCACACTTCCCCACTTCCCTGAAAGGGACACCATTACCAAATTTTTCAGGATATGATACATCAGACCTGACATCATATTACTCTAAGTTAATACCTACTTCTCCAAAGAAAGCTTACACAAAGCAAACTTATATATTCTGCTTTTCTTGTCTCGCAATTTGAGGTCAAGGGCTGTGAATATCAGAAAGACACAATTGACATGAAATTCACTTGGGGATACCAAACCTTGTCAAGTTTAGGGGCTGGAAACATTGTTTCGGGCATGTTTAATTCCAAGACAAATGATCTTCAATGATACAATCCAGCAGACTACATGTTTGGGACTGGCTAAAACTAAATATATGAATGCCTCTAATATTCCCTCTATTGCCCACTTTGAAAATTGGCAATTACACTGAAGAACAAATTAATAGTATGTTGCAGAACAGTACATTTTATTCCACACTTCCAAATCCTCATGGGTGGGTATTGTGGCCAGGAGACACAAATGTTTGTCATACTCATTTTCTAAATTCCACACCTGGGTTTAAGGCAAGCAGACCCGACCCATGTTAATCAAGCTCCCAACATTCAGGAATTGTTACCACTTATTTGGTGGGGAAATTGTCAACAATGGTTGGAACCTTCCACACTGACTGCAGTTAAACAGCATCTTTCTCTTCTGTCTCAAGATATGGATATGTCTGATTTTTTTATTAGACCCAGTTAGAAATGGAGGTCTATAGTTGGCAGTGGTATGCACCCTGTCCAAGTAGGGACCTTTCCTTCTAGTCGGGGTAAGGGAGTTACACACCCAAAATAACCCCTGCTCACCTCTTTGGTAGCTTGGCACAAGCATTCAGTCCTATCATAGAGGGAATATGTAAAGCATTTGTACAAAACACATACAGTAACATAGTGAAAATACTACAAATGGACACCATCACAGATTAAAAATAATAAACACTCTATATCTAAACCAAACAATACCAACAAGACAAAAATCCAACATACAGAACTCAAGATATCATTTTTTTTAAAGGTTTAAGCAATTTTATCCATAGAATTTGGATGCAGTGATTTTTGCAAAAAGTATTTTTAATGTGTCAAAATTCAAGACGAAAAACATCCACAAAGGAGAAAAGCGTCCAGCCACGGTCCATTCAGATAACATCGGTGGGGCCGGTGAGGGGGGATTTCAAGGGACGATGCAAAATTTATTTAGTTCTCCCTCTGCATCATGCCTCGAAATACCCCATCACCCGGCCCCGCCTCCCCCACCGCTGTTATCTTCACATACTCCAGCTGGAATCACCGGAAAATACAGCGATGCCTCAATTCTTGGGTGGAAAGAGTATAGATGCATCAGTTCTGCTGCACTCAGGAGAAGTGCTGCGTTGATTCCTAACTGCAAGGAGTACAGGTGCGTTGGAATCTGAAAGTTGGTCCTTTTTGTGAGGCAATGCACTGGAAACTTGGCACACTGGTGCGATGCATGGAAAACACAGACATGCTGTGGTCAATGCTCCCAGTTGCAGCAGTATGTGAAGTAGTGTGGCTCACTGGTTAGAGGCGGCAGACCCGAGAGCAGAGGACGGCCCGGGACCAGGGTTCGATTCCCGGCGCGGCAGGTTTCTGGACCAGGGTCAGCGGACTCGATAATTCTCTCGCCTCGGTGCCCACTCTGATCAGCGATCACACTCGGCAACTCTGGGCATTAGCTTGCCTCATCTTCACTAACGGCCCCACCAGACCGCCGGGGATGCCTGGTCTCACCCTGGAGATACCCATTAAGGGACCATCTCTCAGGGAAGCCAGGAAGGGTTTCGCAGCGGTCGAAGCGCCTTGGGACCCTACGGGTAAGTAGTGCGCTATATAAATGCCAATACATACATTTACATTTGCTGTGTTGGTTCTTCATTGGCTGTGTGGTGATGCAATGGTTTTTCAGCTGCACAGCTGGACCTGCGTCCGAATTGGAGCAAGTGTCTCGGGACTAGGTCTGCGGTGAACTTGGAGCCACAAGAACCTGCTTGGCGTCAAATCTACCATCCACGAACAGGTCCTGTGTCGATTCTTCTGCCGGTAACAATCCAGCACAAACTGCCCAGCCAGATCTTCCCTAGACCGGAAACAAGCATCCTGGGACCGGTTTCAGGGTAACACCCCTCATCAGCCAGGCTATCTTGAAAACAGTGGCAAAGTTAGCAAGGGACTCATGTCTGAGCATACCCTGCCAACTTAGGGTGAACAAAGTAAACACAAAGAGATGATGGATGGAGCGCTGAAACTTTTCAGGCACTCACCCCCAGTCACAGATCTGGGTGAATCCATAATCGTTCTTTAGCTCACTTCACCACCCCAGTTCAGATTTAGCTATATGCAAATCAGTCTTGACCCTGTCCTCATGGGAACAGTCCAGCACAAGCCAGGTCCTCCCAGGATTGGAAACAAGCACCCTGGGACCGGTTTCGGGGCATCGCCCCATATCCACCAAGCTAGCTTGAATCCAGTGGCACAGTGAACACGAGACAAATGTCTGGGAATACCCTTCCTACTTAGGATGACAAATGCAAAAGGAACAATTGGTGGACGGAATGCTGAACCATGCAGACATTCACACCTGCAGTCACAAAGCTCTGGGTTTAATACTTTGTTATTTGCTCACCACACAACCCCAGTTTGAACTCAGCCATATGCAAATCAGTCTTGACCCCGTTCCTTATGGGAACAGCCCAGCCCGAACTGCCAAGCCAGGTCCTCCCTGTATTTGAAACAAGCACCCTGGGACCGGTTTCAGGGCATCACCCTCATCCACCAAGCTAGCGTGAATACAGTGAGCATGGGACCAATGTCTGGGCATATCCATCCCACTTAGGATGACAAATGCAAAAGGAACAATTGATGGACAGAATGCTGAACAATGCAAAGATTCACACTCAGTCACAAAGATCTGGTTTTCATCCATCGTTCTTTTGCTCACAACCTCTATTTGGACCCAGCCATATGCAATCATTCTTGACCCTGTTCCTCATGGGAACATTCCAGCCGAACTGCCAAGCCACGTCCTCCCAGAACTAGAAACAAGCATTCTGGGACTGGTTTCGGGGCATCACCCCTCATCAGCCAAGCTAGTTGGAATCCAGTGGTGCAGTGACCACAGGACCCATGTTTGGGCATACCCTCCCACTTAGAGCATTAAATACAAAAGGAATAATTGATGGTTGGAATGCTGAGCAATGCAAACATTCACCCCCAGTCACAAAGATCTGGGTTTAATCCATCGTTCTTTTGATCACTACGCCACCCCAATTTGGAGCCATCCATATGCAAATCAGTATTGACCCTGTTCTTCATGGGAACAATCCAGCCCGAACTGACAAGCCAGGTCCTCACTGGACTGGAAACAAGCATGCTGAGACTGGTATCAGGGCATCACCCTCCATCAGCCAGACTAGCTTGAATGCTGTAGTGCAGTTAGCACGGGACTCATGTCTGGCCATACCCTTCCCACTTGGGGTGGCAAATGCAAAAGGAACAATTGATGGACGGAATGCTGAACAATGCAAGCATTTAACACTAGCCACACAGATCTGGGTTGAATCCATCATTCTTTTGCTCACTACATTACCCCAGTTGGACCCAGCCATATGAAAATCAGTCTTGACACTGTTCCTCTTGGGAACAGTCGAGACCGAACTACCAAGCCAGGTCCTCCTTGGACTGCAAACAGGCATCCTGGGACCGGTTTTGGGGCATCACCCCTCAACAGCCAGACTATCTTGAACCCAGTGATGCAGTGAGCACAGGACCGACTTCTGGGCATTCCATTCCCACTTAGGGCAACACAAGCAAAAGGAGCAATTGATGGACGGAATGCTGAACAATGCAGCCATTCACCTGGAGTCACATACCTCTCGGTTTAATACAATGTTCTTTTGCTTACCAAGTGACCCCAGTTTGGAGATATCCATATGCAAATCAGTCTTGACCCTGTTCCTTATGGGAACAGTCCAGTCCAAACTGCCAAGCCTGGTCCTCCCGGGATTGGAAACAAGCACCCTGGGACCAGTTTCAGGACATCACCCCATATTCACCAAGCTAGCTTGAATCCAGTGGCACAGTGAGCCCAGGACAAACGTCTGGGCATACCCTTCCTACTTAGGATGACAAATGCAAACGGAACAATTGATGGACGGAATGCTGAACAATGCAGACATTCACACCCGGAGTCACAAAGCTCTGGGTTGAAACATTGTTATTTGCTCACCACACAACCCCAGTTTGAACCCAGCCATATGCAAATCAGTCTTGACCTTGTTCCATATGGGAACAGTCCAGCCCGAACTGCCAAGTCGGGTCCTCCCTGGATTGAAAACAAGCACCCTGGGACCCGTTTCAGGGTATCACCCCCTCATCAGCCTGGCTAGCTTGAATCCAGTAGCGCAGTGAGCACAAGACCCACGTCTGGGCATAGACTTCCCACTTAGGGTGACAAATGCAAAAGGAACAATTGATGGACACAAAACTGAACAATGCAAACATTCACCCCCGTCACAAAGATCTGAATTTAATCCATCGTCCTTTTGCTCACCACACCACCCCAGTTTGGACCCAGCCATATGCAAATCAGTCATGAATGATTATGAGCACCTCCACACCTTCAAAACACTTTGCACACCCTCCGACATTGCAGACTTCTCGAAAAATATAACACTTCCCCAACTCACACAGAAACAAAAACAATTTCTAGATGCAGACATACACCCACACGAAATAAGCCAGGTATTGTGCTCACTAAATTCGGGCAAGACGATGGAACCCAATGGCCTACCCATTGAATTTTGCAAACGCTTGGCCTCCAAGATGGAACCCAAGATTTTAAAAATGTTGAATGAGGCGTGAGTGGTAGGACAGCTCTCAGAGGACCTACGATTGGCAACAATAGAGATAATACATAAAGCCGGGAAGCCCCCTGGCCAATGTAGTACCTACTAGTCTATTTTATTTCTCAATGTAGAGATAAAACGTCTTGCCAAACTTTTGGTGAACCGGCTTTGCCAGGTGATAACCAGCCTGGTCCACCCGGACCAATCCGGCTTCATGCAGAACATGGGGACATGGCTGAATCTTCGTAGACTCTTTGTGGTCATGGCGGGTTCTAAGGATACGACTATGTCCACAATGGTACTATCAATGGATGACTCTATGGCCTTTGACACATTAAAATTGACATACATGTTTGGGTTACTGGAGGGGCTGGGTTTTGCCCCCAGTTTCTGGATGTGTATACTCTTAAATGACTCAATATCCCATGTCATGGTTAACGGCATGGTGTCCCGTAATTTTACTCTTTAGAGGGGAGCAAGACGGAATGCCCACTTTCTGCATTGATCTTGGCCCTCGCCCCTGGCGGCGTGGGTCTGACAAGATCCACTAATTCAGGGTGTGCACTGGGGGGACTATGGGAAGAGTGTATATCTTTATACGTTGATGACATCGGTTTATGTCACGAATCCCCTCCATGATGATCACTAGGCTCACCCAAGTGCTGTGAATCTGTGGCCCACACTCTGGGTATATCATTAATTGGGAAAAATCACTTATGCTCTTGATCACAGGCCCAGCGCCCACTCTGCCCTGAGACATACACTTAGCCATGTCCCAGGGTTGTTATAAATAACTAGGAATCCATGCCACTCTGGACCCCCAGATTCATTACTGTTCCATCCTAGTTACTATCCTGGAATGTTTTGTACCGGTTGGCCAACACTGCAGGTCTCTGTTGCTCTCCCGACTGGGTAGAGTGGCGAAGTTTATGATAATGATGTTGCCCCAAATGCTTTATGTGCTACAAACTACCCCATATCACATATCTGAGGAATTCTTTTGAAAGACGGAGTCCCTTCTCTGTCTGCTTTTATGGAACACGGGCTCACTGCACCTAGCCCTCCCCAAACTGATGATTGGGGTGTATAATGGAGGGATCAGGCCTGTCAGACATTTGAAACTATTACTAGGCTATACAACTGGTAGTGTACAATGACTGGGCGTTTGCACCCTGGGACGACCCCACCTTTACACAAGAGAGATTTTTGATGGGAGACTCGAGTTACCCTAGAGATTCACAGTGGCCCAGATGTGGAGGCCGGCAATGGCATTTCTGGGTTGGAGGGGAAGCCCACTGAAATAACCCCACTGTGGTACAGCAACCTCCTTATGGAAGTGGGGAGACTACAGGACTACAAGAAGTGGAACGTGATAGACATATCCACTGTGGGTGACATGTGGAAGGGAGACAACATGCCTAATTTGGCAAATCTCTAAGCCCAATACGATTTGGCACCCACGGAATCGTTTAGATACCTACAACTCAAACATGAACTCACAACACACATCCCCAGACGCACCCTGGTCCCAGAGTCCTCACCGTTGGAGGTCAGAGTTCTATCTGAAGCCCTATCTCTCTCATATATAAGAAACTAGCTTACTCGTCGCTCGTTGCTGCGATCTCAGAAAAAAAGGGATTTTGAGGAAATTTGTTGTGATAACATTCAAGTTACATTGTGTCATTTTTATTGAAACTTATTCATTTTAATATGGAAAACATTTTAAAGTGTTGTTTTAATTCTGTTTATTTATTCAAGTGTTTGTGGATACACGGTATTTTTTGTTTTTCCGTCTGGTGCGTACACAAATAAATCAGAAGGTTTTCTGACGTGTGAGCTGGCCACATACAGTTATCCGATTGAGAAGCACGGATTCTCCAAATCTAGTCCACACACTTGCAGCGATTGTCCTTGTGCTTTGTTGGTGGTTATTGTAAAAGCGAATTGCACCGTAAACTGTAAAGGTTCAGTATTGGAAAGATTATGAGGGCCCTGGGGGGCCAGGGGGACGATATTTAACACATTTTTCTTTGTTTTTTTTGTTTGCCAGAAACCTTTGCGGGAGTGTACTCAACAACTTTTAACACATTTATTTTTTATTATTATTTTTTTTTTTTGCCAGAAACTTTTGTGGGAGTGTACTCAACAACTTCCCAAAGTTTCATGGGTATCGGATGAATGGTGTAGTAATGCATAAAGGACTAACAGACATACTTTCGTTTTTATATATATAGACTAATTAACAATGCATCTGACATCCTGGCTATCATAAGAGCTAAGTGGGAGGGGGACGTCTGGGAGTGTGGGTACGTGGAGTGAGAAGAAGCATTCCGATTGATCCAATTGCACATTGTGCATCATTCATACTACTCCCGCACTGCTGTCTAGGCAATGGGCTGATACCCTACAGACTACTGCCTTTGGGGTTGCGGTGAGAGGGGCACATTATTTCACATCCTGTGGTCCTGCCCTGACATACGATCCAACTGGTAGGCACTACCTGCTGAGATATGGGAAGTATGGTTATCTTTGGGGTTTGCAGTCTACATTGCTTGGAACTGGTGCTTGCTTGTGCTTTTGAATTCATAAATGACTGATGGTTGGTATAGTGACATACCAGGATAGAGACTAATTGATATTTAATCTATTTTTCATTTTCTGAGAATCAATTCCCACACATTAACGTGTTTATCTTTTTTTATACTATATGCCCAGTTTTGTGGTGGAATTACGTGGGCAAACCCCTAGATTGTGGTACTGTCCTATAGAGTAATGGATGATGAACCCAGTGAAAGTCCCTATGTCCATGAGGAGAATCTTCTTTGATACTGTGATAACTAGTTTTTGTACTGTGCTCAATGTATCAAATTCTGAAGTCGAAGTGTTATGCAAGTATTAAGCATCAGGCCCTATCCCAATGATGACACATGCCAATGATGCAGGTGGTCTAGTCTGCTGTTTATCTATACAATTCAATAAAAAGATTTTATTTTAAAACTGTGGACTCTTGTTGGATAAAGAGGCTCCGTTCTGGCCCGCTCACACACAGAGCTACTGACACAACCACACAGACACTCAGACACCCAGTCGGTCACCCATTCAGCCACTCTCACATCCACTCATAGACCCACACAGCCATTCACACACCCATACAGTTTCACACTCACCCACAAAACCACTGATGGGGATGTGGAGTGGGAAGAAGCATTCCGATTGATCCAATTGCACATTGTGCACCGTTTCTACTATTCCCACGCTGCAGTCTGGGCAATGGGCTGATGCACTACAGACTACTCCCTTTGGGGTTGCGCTGAGAGGGGCACAATATTTCATATCCTGTGGTCCTGCCCTGCCATACAATCCTACTGGTAGGACCTACAGAAAAGTAATGGGGAGTTCATGGGGGTACCAATCCTGGACTCAGCAAAACCATGTATTTAGCACATTTGGGGTATGTTCCACTTCTGAGATATGGGAAAATATGGTAATCTTTTGGGTTTGCAGTCTACACTGCTTGGAATTGGTGCTTGCTTGTGCTTTTGAATTCATAAAAGACTGATGGTTGGTATAGTGACATACCAGGATAGAGATTAATTTATATTTTCTCTAATTAAGATTGTCTATGTATCAATTCCCACACACTAGATGCCCAGTTTGTGGTGGGATTACATAGGTAAACCCCTAGATTGTGATACTATCCTATAGAGAAATGGATGAGGAGTCCAGTGAAAGTCCCTATGTCCATGAGGAGAATTTTCTTTGATATTGTGATAACTATTTTTTGTACGGTGCTCAATGTATCAAATTCTGAAGTCGAAGTGTTTTGTATTTATTAAGCATCGGGCCGTGTCCCAATGATGACACAGGCAATGATGTAGGTGGTCTAGGCTGCTGTTCATCTATACAATTCAATAAAAAGATGTTATTTTAAAAATGGGATCTTGTTGGTTAAAGACGCTCCGTTCTGGCCCACTCACTCACATAGCTACTGACACACCCACACCGACACTCAGACACCCACTCACACACTCATTCACACACCCATACAGTTTCTCACAGACCCACAAAACCACTGATAGCGATGTGGAGTGGGATGAAGCATTCAGATTGATCTAATTGCACATTGTGCACCGTTCATATTACTCCCGCACTGCTGTCTGGGAAAAGGGCTGATGCCGTACAGACTACTGCCTTTGGGGTTGCGGTGAGAGGGGCACATTATTTCACATCCTGTGTTCCTGCCCTGCCATAAGATCCTACTGGTAGGCACTATAGAGACGTAATGGGGAGTTCACAAGGGTACCATTCCTGGACTCAGCAAAAACATGTATTTTGCACATTTGGGGGATTAGCCACTGCTGAGATATTGGAAAATATGGTTATCCTTGGGGTTTGCAGTGGCCAAATGCAAAAGTTGCATGCTTAGAGGGCAGCAAAGGCTCCAACTGTGGTACAAGACATGAATTAGTGTATGTCAAATGAAAAAACAATCTATTTGAGCAGGAGATGTCCACTCAAATGGGAAAAAATATGGTCGGATTGGTGCTCCTATAGAGAAATGGGCTAATGAGCTCCTGTGGACATGCACTCGGGACAGGACATTTTCTGGACTCTTTCTCAACTAACAGGGGTTGGCCATATAGGACCTGTCAATTTGGCAGACATGCCATGTCCTCACAGAGAGATAGACCTGGTAGGCTCCTCGTACTTCTGCCAATTGTGTAGCTGTTTGAGCACATACCAACGTTGCGCGCCTACATTTATTGGGTGAATTTACTTGTTATGGCAACAAGAGTTTTCCTGCAGAGTGACTTCTGTCTTTTTCTCTTCTCACGTTGTCTTGAAGAGGCCTGAATGGAGCGGCCGAAACACTTAGACTATGTTCTGGATTGGAGAAGTTCGGCACAATAAAATAAAGGAAATACATCAATAAGGATACTTATTATGATTGATTAAGGGGCTTACTTTTCCCCCTCTGTGTAGTCCTGTATGGGACTATCTCCTTCATGGAGTGCTTTCCTTAATGATTTGTTTGCAGCCAAGTTGGCAAACTATATGTTGGAAGAGAAATTGAGTACTGTTTCATGTGATCAGATGTGATCTGATGTGTTTTATTGATACTTTGTTTCCAATTTCTTGTAGTACATGTGTTATAATAGTTTTGCGAATGTTTTTCGTCTTTGAATGTTTCTTTGACTTTGTCTGTTTGCGATATAACACAGTCTACACTGCTTGGAATTGGTGCTTGATTGTGCTTTTGAATTCATATAAGACTGATGGTTGGTATAGTAACATACCAGGATAGAGATTAATTGATATTTTCTCTAATTTTCATTTTCTGTGTATCAATGCTCAAACATTCACGTGTTTAGTTTTTTTATACTATATGCCCAGTTTGTGGTGGGATTACGTGGGCAAACTCCTATATTGTGATACTATACTATAGAGAAATGGATGAAGAGTCCAGTGAAAGTCCCTATGTCCATGAGGAGAATTCTCTCTGATATTGTGATAACTAGTTTTTGTACGGTGCTTAATGTATCAAATTCTGAAGTTGAAATGTTATGTATGTATTAAGCATCGTGCTGTGCCCCAATGATGACACATGACAATGATGCATGTGATCTAGGTTGCGGTTTATCTATACAATTCAACTAAAAGATTTTATTTTAAAACTGTGGAGTCTTGTTGGATAAAGAGGCTCCATTCTGGGCCACTCACTCACATAGCTACTGACACACCCACACTGACACTCAGACACACACTCGCATAACCATTCAGCCATCCTCACATACACTCACATACCCACACAGCCACTCACACACTCATTCACACAGCCATACAGCTTCTCACACACCCATACAGTTTCTCACACCCACAAAACCACTCCCACACCCACTCATAGACCCATTTGCACACTCATGCACCCACTCTGAAAGGTTACAGATTAAAGTTACAAGATACAATTTTAAAAACCTGAGAAATTCAATGAAAAAATCAAAGGTTGCAGGGACATTATAGTTAGGAAATAGAATTAAACAAAACCTTAGAAATTCACTGAAAAAGCTAAAGGTTACAGGGGCGTTATAGTTAGGCTCCGATTTCACTCTTACAAAACCATTGAAAATCATCATCATCATCATCATCATCATCATCATCATCAAAGCTTCATTTCAATATGAAATATCATAAAAGCATATTGCGATTCTTTTTAAAAGTATACAAGAGATAAATCAGTAGTTATAGTACCATCAGCTAACATTAACTTATGCCTCTGCAATGCACTACCTATGACCTCATATAATACATCACTCATGATATGGTCAGTAACATCATTGATGACATCAATGACATCTCAAATGATATCACTGATGACATCATCCAGTGAGTCTGTTTTGTAAACGTTTCTGAGACTTAAAGATAAATACTAATCTACTGCATAAGTTACATTACTATTCTTTTCTGTATTACTTATGAGTGATACTATTCCTAACATATATCATCCGAGTGTCTGCTTGACTGTGAGAATGTTAGAAATTAAATGACTGCCATTACAGTAAACTGTGAGAAGTTAGAGGTGTTGTGGAAATGTTATGTAAGGGAGCAGCAGAAAGGGATGCTGTCCCCTTAGATTTATAGAGGAGGTGTCTAATGGATAACTAATGTGAAGATAATAAATGTGTATTGTTTTTAACTAATTTTTGAGATCTCGCTGGACTCTCGCGGGATGATGAACAGTGAAAAGGAGTAGATGAGTTCTCAATACACTCTATTAGTAGGAATGCACATTGTAGTCCTTGTTTTTTAGGGAAACTGAGTAAGAGATAAATACTGTGATGATTAGAAGGTTTAATCTTTTATGGCTGGAGACCCTAGTTAAATGTCATAGTTAGACACCTTGCCCAGTCCTCCGATAGTCATATACTCAGCCTCCATATTGATTCACAGTTCTGCTGCTCCCTAATTGATCGCTTCGCCTGTGATATTGTTAAGCCATTTTCACATGCCCAAGAGAGCAGTATGGCCAGCCACTAACATGCACCTTCATTAAGGGTACATCCTCAGCACTGTAATGGACCTTTAACTCATTAGAGTCGACCCCAGCTGATACCGTCAGTCGTAGCCCAGTTAACTATTTAAGTCCGAGCCGAGTGTCTGAATCTCCCTTAAACTGGTGTTTGCCCACATCCATCATGCTCTTCTTATACAGATGAGAAGCTGACAGGTGGGATTTCCACCCACTCGTAGTTTTGGCAGCAACTTTGTTTCCAGGGTGGGTAGTATGGGGGCTGTATCTGTTAGCTGTTCTTTATCTTGTCCGTATGTTCATTGTAAATGCATGCATGGTAAAGGCACATGTGTGGGCCAGGTGAGGCACCCAGTTAGGCCAGCTGAACAATGTACCTTAAATCCTGGTTGGAGCGATCCTGCATCGAGACTGCATCAGGCAGCAGCTGTTCCTGAGGAAGCAGCTAGGTTGTGATTCAGAGTCCTGTATCATCGTCAAGGAGGCTTGCAATGTGAAGTCTTGGGTCTAGGATGTGTCGTAGAGTGGTGGTTCTGAGGAATCTGCAGGCTGTGTTGGGAGGTTCTGTATCAGGGATGCATCATGCAACATGGGTTCAGATGAAGCTGTGAGGATATGCATTGCACTGAATCGATTCTACTTGAAAAATGACTGCTGGGCTGGCAGAGCTCCTTCAGGCCCACATCCAAGGGTCCAGGGCTGGGGTGCTACCACTGAGACGGTAGGAGTCACAACAGAGAGAGTCCAGGTGCTGGATTCAAAATGGGTGGAGACTTTTCTGTCCCTGAGGCTCTGATCCTGAGACCAGCCAACTAGCCCTTGGAGACACTCTGGTGATCCTGAGTTCAAGATGCAGGATTTCACTCAGGTAGCAGGGCAGCAGAGCAAAAAGGCAACAGATTAGCAGCCCTTCTTTTAGAGCAGCACAACATCCATTCTGAGTCTTCCACAGGTCCAGGGGTGTATTGAAGAGTTAGGTCTGAGTGTCCAATATTTATACCTGGTGCCCACTTTGAAGTAGGAGTAGGTTCTGGAGGTTTCCACCCCCAGAGGTGCATTGAATTTCCTGCCTTGGTCTCAGCTTGTCCGGGTTACAAAATAATAATGTCAAACTCTTTGTGAGTGTACTCAGGCAGAGCCTTTGGGAGGTTCAAGTGTGGTAGGTGACAGCTTGTCCACCTTGTCAAGTCAGAGATGGCCCACCCTGCCAACACATATTACCCTTTGTCTCACTCTCTGGAAGCAATACACAAAGACCAATGGCCAGCTACACCTAGCCGTGTGTTCCAGGTTACAGGCTGCAAGCAGCAAATGAGTAGGGCAGGAAAAGCCAACTTTCTATAAGTGGCATTTTCTAAAATGTGACTTAGAATCTGTTTTTACTATTAAAGGGGGTTTTAAACTACAATCCTTTAGACACCAAACTCAATATTCCCACTTGCTTCCAATTTAAAGTTAGCATTTATTAAATGTAGGAAGGTAAACCATTGGTATCCTATGGGAGAGCTAGCTCTTGTAGGACATGTAAAAGTAAAAAAACATGCCCAACTTTTTAAATACACTACACCCTGTACTATGGGCTGTGTATCACCTGCCCTATGGGTTATTTAGAAAAGAAGGTTAGACCTAAACAAAAAAAAGTTTATTTTGCCAGGTTGAAATGGCATTATAAACTGCCCAATCAATCAATCAGTCCATTTGTAGAGCGCACTACTCACCTGTGAGGGTATCAAGGCGCTTGGGGTGGGGGTGGGAGACGGGAGTGCTGCTACTGCTCAAACAGCCAGGTCTTGAGGAGTCTCCTGAAGGTCAACAGGTCCTGGGTCTGTCGTAGGCGGAGGGCGAGGGTGTTCCAAGTCTTGGCGGCGAGGTGGGAGAAAGATCTGCCACTGCCGGTCGTTCGTCGGATACGGTGGCAAGGGAGAGGTCGGCGGAGCGCAGCTGGCGGTACAGGGTGTAGAAGGTGAGTCATTCATTGAGGTCCGGTGGTCCGGCGTTGTGGAGTGCTTTGTGAGCGTGGGTGAGGAGCTTAAATGTGCCCGTAGGTGTAGCCAATGTTACCATGTTTAAAGGAGAGAGCACATGTGCTTTAGCACAGGTTAGCAGTGGTAAAGTGTTTTGAGTCTTAAAGTCAATGAAAATAAAGCCAGCAAGAAGATGAAAGACTAAAAGTTGGGGAAAAGCCACGGCAAGGATGTGGGGTCCAACAATTATATTTCCAGTAGACAATTGCGTTTGTGAGAAAGTAAAAAGGGGCGTATTTTAGGAAGGTTAAACCACACTAAAAATAAATAAATCTATCTATCTATCTATCTATCTATCTATCTATCTATCTATCTATCTATCTATCTATCTATCTATCTATCTGTCTGTCTGTCTGTCTGTCTATCCATCTATCTATGCTTATGCAGTATACAGAAACTGCTAAAAGAAGAGAGAAATGAAAGAAAGCAAATCATAAAATCATTTACTAAATTAAGGGGAAAGAGAAAATCAATTTACTAAATTTCAAATACACGTTGAGCTGGAAACAGATCATACAAAGTGATGGCACCAGTAATCAGAGATTTGGAAAGAGAATCGACACATCTGCGCAATGACTGGGTGGCCAGAGTGCACTAAAAAATAAAAAGCCGTGTTGCCACATATCTATCAAAATTGTCAAAAGTTATTCAACCATGGCTGCAACTCCGCCGTGGCTGCACGTGAGGCGTAATTGCAGCAGACCCTCAAATAACAATTTATGGCCCTCTCTAAAGTAAGGCTTTTTTTGGGTTCTCTTGTGAAGAAGGATCAGTGTGAAAGGACGGAAGGTAAAAGAAATCCCGAATAAAATTGACTTTTAGCAAAAGAAGGAAATTAATTGGCATAATTTGCAAAGAATTCCCATTGGAGTTGCACTAATTCTTAGCAGCTGTGGCGTGTTTGCCTAGTTACATGCAGCAGACACTATTTATATGGGAGCTTATAACATGTTGTGGATACAAAGAACAACCTAATTAGTGTAATGAACTTCCCAACCTGTGTAAATATTACAGTAAGGAGTGCGCCCATGTAGGTCGGAAGGAAGTCGGTGTTTTGCGAGCAGTAGGGATTTGCTGGGAGATTTCACAGAGCCAGCACAGGTCTCCTGGGTGCTTCATGGCGGATGAAACCGCTGAAATGCCAGCCGGATGGGCAGTTACACTGCCATTATCCGAAAAAAACGTTTTTGTACGTTTTTTTGCTATGACAAACTTTTTTTCCAGTCCCTCGGTGTACAGGTGAGAGACGGATTGCAAGCATTTTATTTAAATGTGTTTATTTTGGTGGGTTTTCATAAGTACTTGCGTCACTATGCAGTTTCTTAGTTTAACACAAAGGTCTGAACTGCGAACCATAATCCTATACGCGAGTTAGAAGAGGTGGACCGTCGTTCTTTTCCAAATTTTCAATAAATCAGTTTGAAGAGCAGGTTCGACATCTGTCAGGCGCAGAGCAGCAAGACTAGAACATGGAGGGACTTTCTTCCTGAGTTTCAGGACATTTTGAATTTGAAGTGAAAGTGAAAGCAGCAGTCCTTGACCCTCGTGGTCCAGTTCACCGCTCTCCTGCTACCATCCATTCCATTCCTGGCTTCCTGACGAAGGTCCCGCGTTGGGGATTACAGTGTTTAGTTGTTTTTGCCTGTCATAGTTTCTGTGTATGCCATTGGCGCTGTTCTGTTTTTTTTGTGCTAATTTCAGCACATTTTTTTCACTATTATTAAAGCAGCTACTTAAAAGTATCTTTCCACGTCGCTGATGTGATTATCCTGCCTTTATTGCTGCTCCCGCCCTCCCTCCCCACTGCGGCACCTCCCACCTTTCAGGACTATTTATGGAGGCCGTGCTCAGCGGGCACACCGCTGGTGCACCAAAAGCAAGCCTTTCTTCATCCATCCACGCCTAGACCGCGCCCAGCACCAGGACCCCTAGCCCTCCTACCACCCACAACCACCCTGCCGAAGAGCTCCGGGCCGTGGACCCCAGACACCCCAACAATTTCTGCTGTTCTGCCACCCCACAATCAACCAAGGGACCTTTGGCCTGCCACCACTGCTGCTTCTCCAGCAACACAGGACAACTGGCTCGCACTGGCCACCGCATCTCTCCTGCACAGAAGACCATGAGTCACCCGGAACAGCTCCATTGCTCAACTACCACTCCCTTTGCAAACATGCCATAGAAACCTCAGACACCACTGCCTCTCTCTCACCCGACATTGCCTTCATCATGAAACATGGCTTAACCCCGCCTCGAACCCCAACATTGCCACATTAACATCCTTGTCTACAGACACCTAGGACCCTGACCGGCCTTCTGCGACGCCATGTCCAACTTTATTGGTCCCCTAGCCATCAAGTCCCACCGCTATGTCTTACTCTGCGACCTCAATTTGCATGTCAGCGACCCCAATGACGCCAATTCCACCTCCCTCCTTGAGAACTTGAACACCATCGGCCCCACTCAAATTGCCACCAAACCAACCCACAAAGCCGGACACACACTCAACACCATCTTCACCTTCAGTGACAGAATCAATTTTACCCATGTCAAAGAATTTCACCAGGACCGACCAAGCCATTGTACGCTTCACAATCTCCGATGCTCAACACACCATTGTCCAGCATCATAGCTCCTCCCACTGCAGCTGGGGGAAGGAAATGAGATCCAGTGGGAACAAGCCCTCAGCCACACCCAAACAGAAACCTCAGCAGACCTGGAACAGGTCGTCCAGAATTTCTCCACCTGGATTACAAAATGCACTGACAGAGTCGCCCGCTGAGATCAGCAAAAATTATTAAAGCCTAAAAACAAGCCAGCTGGTACACCCCAGAGCTCAGAACAACCAAGCGCAACTGCTTCTAACTCGGGAACCTTTGGAGCCCCACAGGGAAATCCACTGACAGAGCCGCTCACAACGCTGCCCTCAACTACTACTGCCTTCGCATCAAAGAAGCCAAGAAAGCAGCCAACACAACCCACAATGACACTGTGGCCAACCACCCAAAGGAACTCTTCAAAATAATCAAGTAATTATCTAACCCAGGAGCCATGAAAATATTGTCTAAACCTCCCAATATCTCTGAGACCCCCTCTCAGGCTACTTGAAATGCTAGATCACCAACATCTACAATAATTTCGACCCCCAACCCACCGCTCTCAACCTCAAAAACCCCAACCACCCGGTTCACACCAGCCAAATGATCACCAACTGGTCTCCGCTCACCACTAAGACCACCACTGCCATCATGTCTTCAATACACTCCAGTGCACCAACTGACCCCTGCTCCCCCAGTCTATTCAAACTCAGAACCAACCCCATCAGCACTGAACTCACCTGCATTATCAACACCTCCATCTCCCGGTTAAATGGAACACATAGAGGTCAGACCCCTCCTGAAGAAACCCTCTGCGACCCCATCGATCTAAAAAATTATCACCCAGCCAATTTTCTTTAGAAAGCCCTCAACCTACAGCTCACAGACTACCTGGAACAACACCACCTTCTCAACACTTCTCAATCAGGATTCTGTGCAAACCTCAGCTCTGAGACCATGCTGATTGCTGCCACAGATGACATAAGAACTCTCCTGGACTGCAGAGACACTGTGGCCCTGTTCCTTCTTGACCTCTCCGCAGCATTTGACACCATCTTCCACCGGGAAACAACACTTACAACGCAGCTTTTACAACGCACTACCTTTACAACGAAACTTTTACACCGCAACATCCATTACAACGCATGCCATTACAACGCAACCATTACAACGCATGTCATTACAACGCATACCACTACAACGCATGTCATTACAACGCAGTCATTACAACACATACCATTACAACGCATACCTACACTATCCAACACTTACCCTACTGTTGCACCCGCTTGAGTTAGAATAGTAATTTTTACCCCTACACTATCCAATACTTACCCTACTGTTGCACCCCCTGGAGTTAGAATAGTAATTTTTACCCCTACACTATCCAACACTTACCCTACTGTTGCACCCCCCTGGAGTTAGAATAGTAATTTTTACCCCTACACTATCCACATGCAATGTAATGGTATGCGTTGTAAATGTAGTATGCGTTGTAGTGGAATGCGTTGTAAAGGTAGTTTTAAAGAATTCGTTGTAATGGCATGCGTTGTAATGGAATGCGTTGTAAGGGATGTTGCGGTGTAAAAAATGCGTTGTAAAGGTATGCGTTGTAAAAGTATGCGTTGTAACGACATACATCCTCTTCCACCTCACCCTCAGACTCTACAACATCCGCATACAGCAAAACGCCCTCAAGTGGTTTGCTTCTTTCCTCACAGGATGCACACAGAGCATTCAACTGCCTCCCTTTACCTCTGAACCCAAGGACATCAAACCCGCCGTACCCCAAAGATCATCCCTCAACCCTACCCCGTTCAACACCTACATGACTCCTCTCGAAGATGTCATCAGATCTCATGGCCTCAACATAATCTCCTAAGCAGACATGTCTCAACGTATCCTCATTCACTGAGGACCCCTCCAACTCCAAAACCAACTTCTGCAACACCATGACCAATGTAGCCAACTGGATGAGAGACAAGTGCCTCAAACTCAACTCATTATTATTAAGAAAAAAGGGGTGACCATGTGTCCCTCAGAACCTGGGTAATTAATGTTTAATTAGAGAGTGGTTCTGTCGGGTAGAAACACAAATTATTTCAAGTTGCTATTAATGCAATAAAACAACATCCTCTGGAAACACACAAACACAATAACAAAACGCAAAAACCTGAGAGCAATTAGTTGTACTGTGTATTTTTATCTGAATTAAATTCATTCAAATTGATGTTTCATACAGGACGTATAGTGACTGTCAAGATGAATTAAAAGTGGAAAAAAGTGACAACGGTGAATAGTGATCACGTGGTGATGAAATATATACAGTGAGAAGTCAATCTAATACATTAAATATATACAAATATATACAAGTATTTTTCTGGTGGCCATGTAATGATTAGTCCCTAGAGATTCCTATTATTTATTTTCGCTGTGTAGAATCCTAGAGGTACTAGGCCTTTCAAGAATGTCGACGTTTCAAACCTATTGTGCCTGTGTATGTGGTCGCGGCGGGTTTTTCTCAAGACACTCTGTGGCCGACCGATGAGATTGAACCCCTTCGGTCTAGGAACTTATCTCCTACCACACTCGGATTTGAGGCCTTGCGCCCTCCCCTTTTCAGGCGACTCACCCCGACCTGGAATTTAGACTGTCGTGCTTCGCACTCCACACTTCCGTCTTGAGAAAGACCCGCCGCGACCACATACAAAGGCGCAATTGGATGGATTAAGTGGCAAATGAAGTAAATTCATAATTAAGAGGGAAATGCTGCAGTCACAGAATTGCAACATTATGGTGGAACTTGGCTTAATCACATGTGAATCATCCATTGAGCAATGTGAACTTGACATTCTGCAATTATTAAGGGGGTGATTAAAGTTTAGTGGACTGGATACACTGTCACAAATATGACTAAATACACACTTTGCCAAAATGGTGGTGTGTCTGCCCTATTTAGGGTCATTGGCGCAGTTAATTGAAGATGACTTCAGACGGCCCAACAAAGTAGAAGTAAAGCCATCACTCACACTCCCCCCACTCTATTTCAAGACAGTCTTATGGTTTCTTTTTCTGTCCTTCACCCGCAGGAAAAAATAGTAGTGATGAACAGAAAAATAAATAATGACCTTCCACACCCTGGGTGAAAACTCCATTTTGGGAGTCTGTTTTTGAAAAACAAGAATTTTCAATGATGGGGGGATAGCAAAATTGACAATGGCTGTTCACCTAACTTTTTGTACCTTGAAGGAATGTGCCAAGATGGTGGTTTCTTTCAGAGTACATATATGTACCATGGGCCAGCAACCATCTCTAAATAGGACTGGCTACCATATGTCATGGTGGTGGATGATAAATCCACCGCCACCCTGATGGATGGTATTCCATCCTCCAAGGGCTAAATCAGGCCCTAAGTTTCCACCAGATCGCATTTGGAGTATCATGTGGACATAGATCTTATTGGCATAAATTTAGAGAACTTTATTAGGTTGGTGTTGATCGTTTAGGGCCATTTGAACAGTTAGGTGTTGAACGCAAATGGTGTCAGGGCCATTTGCTAGTGGCCATGCATGTGATGAGCACTGCTATGGACAGGAAGGTGAACAGTTTTGTCTGGTGTGTGCACATTGTTAGAGAAGATGGGACTGATTGCATTTTTTTGGCATTAACCCCCTCAAGGATCTCTGAGCTTAACGCCTTCGCCCCAAATAGCCTAGCAATGGCCATCGTAATTTCATTTAGGGTTCATTTAGGAATAGCCTATGGTAATTTTTCAGCCATACTAGTGCTATTTGCTCTAGGTATTGTTTAATTCATCAACTGTAGAAGTGAGTCTGGTAGAATATAAATGCCTGTAGCATTGTACAAATTCCCCAGCAGTCCTCTCACTAGCCGTTATGCTATTTCCATCCTTCCTGTCAAGCTCCAATTCATATCTTTTGTCTCTCTCATATTTAAGTTGCCAAGCTAACATCCTGCCCGGGTGTTCTTCCTCTTCGTAATGCCTGGATTGAGCATATTTCCCACAAGAATGTGACCTCACCAATGGCTTGTTCATGAAATCTCTACAGGAGCCTATTTATTTTTCATTTGTAAATCCTTTACTCAATCTCTGATGCTCATTCCTCCAGTTCCCTGATCTCACTCTCTGTTTATTCCAATTGAGCACAGGTGGCTCTAAATCATGAGCAAGTTTAGAAATAGCTAACCCTCTTATGTTGGCTTTGAAAGCTGCCATATCGTGGTATACTTGGATACAGAACCCTGATAGTGGTATAGAATGAAACGAATAGTCCCTATTGCCTCCTTGGTAATGCCTTGAAACATCTACCAGCACAAGCCTCTCCATCATGCCACTCAGCATTTTCATCGCCCACCTCTACTTTTAGATGTGTCCAAATTGTGGTTTAAAACCAGATTAGGATCCCCAATACTCCCACAGGATCAGCCCAGATTTGATTAGCCTTCGTGCATGAAATACCTTATAGAAAACTTCAGGCTCGTCCACTGCATGAAATACCTTATGGAAAATTTCAAACTCGTCCACAATCGGGGTGTATGTGTTAATCAAGGCTACATTTTCACTGTGGACAGTTCCTGCTAACAGAACGTACCTACCTTCTGAGTCCTCAATTTTTACATTAGTCAGAAATCAAGAGAATTTCTCATAAAAATAACATACACCTCTGGACTGTGTTGTGGGACAAAAATAATCTATATTGTCTCTAAAGACTCTCAAAGCCTACTGTAGTTTGGAGATCTAAATGTGTTTCCCGAAGCATAACAAAGTCAACCTTATGTCTATTCAGGTACGTTAGTACCTACCTCACTTTCTGAGGATTATCCAGACCTCTAAAATGTAAGATATTATTGCTAACTTCCGAGTAGTGTGGGCTAATGGCCTTTTTTTGTTAAATAGTCTCTCTTTAATTTGTGTACACAATAATGATCATCTGTTATGATAAATGTACATGTGTGTAACATATGAAAGCAACTAAGCAAAGGGGTTACCTCTGACTAGACCTATATTATTTTATCACAGAAATGTATCAGAAATATTATAGAGAAGGATGCTGTAAGGAAGAGGAAGGCCTGTAATTTCTTCAAAACATTATTTTATTATTTTTCTTTTCTGTTTTTGTTTTCTTTTTAATGGTTCATACATAGACATAAATTATTTTGTGACACGCAAACAAAATCTTAAATAACAAGCTGTCTGAATAAGATATAAATTTCATAAAGTGCAATTGAAGCAAAACACCCCTAACAATTCATCTAATCCTATTGTCATTCACTCAGTCATGCATACCTCTACATTCACTACCATTCTAAAAAGACAAATATAAACATAATGACAAAACCTTACATAGAACTAACACAAAAGATGTACTAAATAGACCTCTATAGATATAAGGAAGAGAGGTCCTACTGCTTGGTCATTTACTGATCTATACATTGTTATCCAAATACATGTCCAAGTCTTTGATGTGTACGGCCTACGTACGTTTCGGTGACAGTTGATAAATAAATCACCTTCTTCAGGGCCAGATCATAAAAAGAACAATTAGGACAAAACATAAATACATCAAGTAAAAAAACGGGGAGTTCTTCAATTTCTATTCGTATTATTGGCACAAGTCCGTGGTCTTCTACTTTATGGACTTTATAGAAAGTTCCGTTTATCACAGGTGCGTTTACATCTGATAAATGGTATCATTTGATTTTATCTAAAATGCCAGGAGTTAAAGGAGAGCCAAATCGTGCGCGGTTCTTGTGACAGAGTATTTTGCAGTCGAAATTCTTCTATTGTTTCTGCACAAGAGACTGGTCGTACCATTTATAAACGGAACTTTCTATAAAGTCCATAAAGTAGAAGACCACGGACTTGCGCCAATAATACGAATAGAAATTGAAGAACTCCCCGTTTTTTACTTGATGAATTTATGTTTTGTCCTAATTGTTCTTTTTATGATCTGGCCCTGAAGAAGGTGATTTAATTATCAACTGTCACCGAAACGTACGTAGGCCGTGCACATCAAAGACTTGGACATGTATCACAATTTGGATAACAATGTATAGATCAGTAAATGACCAAGCAGTAGGACCTCTCTTCCTTATATCTATAGAGGTCTATTTAGTACATCTTTTGTGTTACTTCTATGTAAGGTTTTGTCATTATGTTTATATTTGTCTTTTTAGAATGGTAGCGAATGTAGAGGTATGCATGATTGAGTGAATGACAATAGGATTAGATGAATTGTTAGGGGTGTTTGCTTCAATTGCACTTTATGAAATTTATATCTTATTCAGACAACTTGTTATTTAAGATTTTGTTTGCGTGTGACAAAATAATTTATGTCTATGTATGAACCATTAAATAGAAAACAAAAACAGAAAAGAAAAATAATAAAATAATGTTTTGAAGAAATTACAGGCCTTCCTCTTCCTTACAGCATCCTTCTCTATAATATTTCTGATAAATTTCTGTGATAAAATAATATAGGTCTAGTCAGAGGTAACCCCTTTGCTTAGTTTATTTCTTCTCCCCCCTCTGGACATGAAATTATACTGGGAGAACTCTTCCTCTTGTTTTTTACATATGAAAGCAGCAACTTTATTCATAACCTCCCCTCTCCCTCCAACCACATTGATCTCCCCAACCATCAGTGTCAAAGTTCCCATTTCTAAACATACCGAACCATGTAGGCGGGATAATGCTGATGCACTCCAAATGTGGCACGATATGCCCTCCAGTGTCCGCTCTCAATAATAATATTTATTGTATGTATAGTTCATACAGCACCATTGTCCATTTCCGACAGCTGCGTCCGGGTCTTTTGTGGCTTGCGTCAGTTCTGCATCTATCAGGATTTAAATAGTTATGTTATCTGCAACAGTGTAGTTACCAATAAACCACAATATTCTACTGCTTACCAGTTTGTGTCATCTAAAGGCGCATCTGTTGTTTCATGGCATAGAACATAGTATAGTCAATCTCTTCTTTGCTCAGTCTTTGCTCAAGATTCAGCTGTTCCTTAAGAGGTGGCAACTTACTGAATGTTGTTGCAGAATCCATGAACACCTTTACATTGCCAGCAACCTCTAACTTTAGCTTGGTGGAGTATAGCATAGCACGTTTTATGATTTTGGACCGCAACATATGTTTTATTTTGATGAATTTGTGTCTAGCCTCCAAGACCACAGCAGTGAAATAAGGGTACATGGACAAAGTCAGACTGTTATTGCAGTGTGTCTTTTGCACTAGTTTAAGAACTGTGTCCTGGTCCTAATTGAGGAGCCATGCAGTAGTCTGCTGTGGGTTAGCTTTCAGTGGCGGCTTGGGCCCAATATGCGATGAGCTCTCTCGATCAGAAATGTATCCGACAAGCTGGTGCATCAAAACATTTCAGTCAAGAGAGTTTCTACAAATATTTGTTTACTCAGTTTTTCCCAAAATCCTAATGTTGTTGCACCTTGATCTCCCTTCATAATGTTCATTTTTTGTTGCTAAAGCTGAGAACATTTTCTCAATTTTCTGCTCTTTCTCCATGGCTGTCCTAGAATTGTCTTCCCAATATAATGTACAAGGATCGGCTCCATCCAGACAAATATTATGATGATCTATGCACTCTGTGATGTGATCTAATTGCAATATTAGAGCATCAATTTATTGTCACTTGATTTGTGCTCCAGGAGTATAACTCTTCTGTCTTTGCCAGGGTGTGATGGTCCCTGATCTGCATTATCCTCTATTGACTTAGCATTGGCCATTTCATAGTCTGGGGTTTTATGCTGGTTGAACAGAAGTTTGCTTTGTTTCCTGTCACTTTTTTTATGATCTTGAACCTGCAGCTGTCCCCACCTGCACTGCAGATACCTAAGTGGCTCTCAACACCTTCCTCACCACAGCAGAGGTTGTGATGATTATGTGTATAGTTTAGAACTTCAGGCAAGTCAATCCAGTCTACACACCAAATGATCTGGTGATGTAGCCTAGTCAGAGCAAACCCAGGGTATTTAACCAATCAGGTGCTCACAGTTGTTACTAGCAGTCTCAGGGTACCCAATAGTCCAGCTGCATGCATTGAAACCTTCACTCTTTGCGGGGCAGATAGATATAAAAAATATTACAATCATTTATAGCAGGTCTTGGGTTATCCCTCTCTATGAACTTCTCTCTGCTGGCTGTATATGATCCACACTTTAGATGCGATCTAAATAAGAACCACACCCATCCATCATGGTGGGCTGCCGCCGTACATACATATAAAATCTGTTATGTCACTTCCCCGGTCATTCTGGTTGATGCCGGCAATGTTCTGACCAAGAGATAATGACCTGCTGTCTACAATACGCATCAGCCCACATGGCTCGACACTTCCCACTGGGATGTGGCGCCTCCTTAGTACACAGTATTCTGGTCCTTTAAGCCCTCACCGCCACTCCTCTGGCCTAAACTGACATCCAGCAATTGGATTAGGGTGGCACAACTCAGAAGGGAGAGCATAAGGGTGTGCCCATTCGACTAGGAGGACAAACTGTGAAGGCTGCCTGAGCCTTGCTAGCCTCCACTGTAGTTGGAGGACTCCAAGGCTATTCTCCTCCAGCAGACTTTTGGTGTAATGCTGCCTGCTGCTGGTAAAACCACTTTTAAGGTCTGGTACTTACCTAGGTCCCCTACTCCAACTACAGACTCGGGGTATGGATGGCACCACCCTGAAACCACACCAAATTTATACTTTTGTATTAGGGGTGTAACCCCACCAGCCGTATTTATTAAAATAACAAACAATTTTTTAAAAACATTATATACAGAATTTTATGTAGAAAGTACAGATACATTGATAGACAGATGTTGTTACGGGGCTAACCTTAACACAGTCTAATACACAAGACACTCCTACCGTAAATCTAACAATGCATACATTTACTTTCTGCGTGTCCCATCTAGAGCCAACGGCAAAGTCAAGGAATGGCAGCTCCCCCGATCCCAGTGTACTACCAAAACTAATCCCGGAGTAAGGTTGCGTGGGGGTACAGCTTATCGGATGGATACTTTCCCCCGGGCCCCCCCAATTCCCTGTGCCTTAAACTCCTTTACGGGGGCTGCAGACTTCTGCATAATGGTGCCTTCATGCTCATGCGCTTGCGGGGGTGGCCCCAGCACCACTCGGAAGGATGACTCCCCCCGCCCAAGCACCAAGACAGCCTACTTACCAGGAGTCACAACCCCTGGAGTTGCATGGTGCTGACCGCTAAGGACCGAAAACTATACTTACCAATCCTGACCTTACCGCCTGACTAGAGACACCACTAAATAGTAAATACGACAATATTAGCTGAAAATTAAAAACTTCATACTTTATTTATACGTTCATACAGAATTAATTACATTCAATATTTTATTACCTGAAAACAAAATGGTCTAGGGAAACAAAAAACAATTATCCATACTACCCAAAACAAAACCTACCAACAAAATCTGCCTTACGGGGATGGTGGGTGAGAAAAAAAAATGATTACGGGCCGGCAGCCGGCCCGGTGAGTGGTCCTGTGGGGAGCAAGAACAAGAGACTGTTCTGCTCCCTACTTCGCACTTATAAGGAGGTGGCACCTAGGCAGACCAGCCCAGACCGGTCTACCTGGTCGCTGGCTGTACGTCTTGGGCCGGAAGCACCGAAGTGCTACCGGTTCAAGACAACGCCTCCCACCATTAGTTGGCATGCGGGAGGATTGCCACGTCATTGCTGACATGGCTTCTCCCCATCACCTGCACAGGGACCAGTGCGACCACCATAATGGCCCTAGCCCTCGCCTTCTCAATATGGTCTGGTACTTACCTGGGTCCCCTACTCCAACTACGGACTCTGGGGTATGGATATCACCACCCTCCCCCAGGCTAACAGTATTTGAAAACAAACCAACTTTATATTTTTGGATTATGGTTGTGTAACCCCCCCGGCCGTATTTATTAAAATTAACAAACAATTTTTTTAAAACATTATATACAGAAATGTACGCAGAAAGTACAGCTACATTGATAGACAGATGTTGTTACGGGACTAACCTTAACACAGTTGAATACACAAGACACTCCTACCGTAAATCTAACAATGCATACATTTACTTTCTGAGTTCCCCATCTAGAGCCTACTGCAAAGTCAATGACTGGCAGCTCCCCCGATCCCAGTGTACTATCAATACTACTCCCGGAGTAAGGTGGTACAGCTTATCGGACTGATGCTTTCCACCGGACCCCCCTACATCCTGTGCCCTAAAGTCTTTTACGGGGGCTGCAGACTTCTGCATATTGGCACCATGATGCGCATGCGTGTGTGGGGGTGGCCCCAGGCCCACTGAGAAGGATGACTCCCCTGGCCCCCGCACCCCGACAGCCTACTTACCAGCTGTCACTACCCCTGGAGTTACATGGTTCGACTGCTATGGACCAAAGACTATGCTTAACAATCATGACTTTACCGCCACAGGCCAGCGTAGTTGCCCGACTTCCTGGCCTCCCCCTAACTCACTAGGAAGGTCATGTACTGCGCTTCATACTCTCCACCTAAGCTAGGATGTCCTCCATGAAAGCCTGATTCCCTCTATGAGAAAGGTGCACCCCGTCCTGCAGAAAAACTGTTCCCCTTTGATGTATCTGCGTCCTATTGACCTCAATTTTGGGGTCCTGAACAACTTATCAGATTTGTTGTTGATCGGTTTACTACGTGATTCAACGCTCTAACTGACTCGCCCCCCCTCTACTGGAACCTAGGGATCATGTGAGACCATGTGAATATCGATTGGGACACTGCTTCGCTAGCCACCCTACTTCTGTGAGCAGTTCTTCTAGTAGTACCCTCCTACCTAATCAGGCCAAATCATTACCCCCTATGTGCAGGATCCAGGACGTGGGTGATCCCTTACATGCTTTCAAAGTGTGGTTCACCAGCTCTCTGAATTGACTGGATTCAAGCAAGCCTGGCTGAAGATGGCTGTAATGCCAGAAACCGGTCCTAGGAAGTTTGTTTCCGGTCAAGGGAAGGCATGGCTTGGCAGTTTGGGCTGGACTGTTCCCATGAGGCACAGGGTCAGACTGATTTGCATATGGTCATGTCTGAACTGGGGTGGCAGAGTGGGCTAAAGAACGGTGATGGATTAAACCCAGATCTGTTGACTGGGTGTGAGTGTTTGATTGGTTCAGATGCTCCGTCCATCACCACCCCCTTTTGTACCGCTCTCTCCTGAGTCACAGCATGAAGAAACTCCAAATAACGAGGAAAAGAAAGCGAAGGTAAATGCATTGCCACGTTGGCATACATAAACATGCACGTAGCACTAATCTGATAGTGGACTACACCTCCTCCTTGAATCACAGGACGAATGGACAAACGCAATTTGCACGTGAATGGACTGTCGCCCCTTGCTAGAGCATGTGCAGCCGCACATATCTCTTGTAACAGTTAGAGGACAACCTACCAATCGTCTTGAGATGCTCATCCCCCAGTCCTCTTGCTGCTGCTTCTGTGGCTGCCCCTATCTTAAAAGAGTGGGTCCCACAATTGGCAGTGTCTAACCTGGCATTCTCCAATGACAGAAACATGACCCTCTTGAACTGGAATACCGTGAGTGGTGACCCGTCCCCATGTATCAGGAGAGGTCCCCTTGTGTCATGTGCACGTTGGGGGCATAAAAGTCTCCAGCCTGTAGACAGAGCAACATGCAGTGTTCCCTGCCCTTTGTAGTACTATGTTCTCCCCCCTCTCTTGATCAGTTTTTGACTTCAGGATGGATATCAGCACTGAATCCTTCCTGATGTTCACGTGTCCCATCTGTAGGACCCCTAGCCAATCTTCCTTGTTTGATGAGACTAGCTCGCCTTCCCTAAAAGTGCTGTAGAATGCAAGGCAGAATGCCGCTTGGAACAGGACCTCCTCGCCTGGGGAAACACAAACCTGTGGTAGTGCCTGCACTAGCTTCCCTAGTGTTTCTAATCGTACTGGTTTCCTAACATCTGGCTGCACTACCTGGAGGCGTTGCCATCCTTTCAGTGCCTGTCGTACCACGAAATTCCTCGTGGGATCCCCCTTGCCACCAATCTTTGCAAAGAATGATATTGCTGTGATATGCCTCCTTGCCCCTGCTACTGGGCGCCCTTGTTCCCTCATGAAGGCAATATATGCTATCACTGAATCTTGGTCATGCCACCTGTGCTCCCACTGCTCCCTCAAGAAAAGACAAAAAGACCTGAACGGCTCTTCGTAAGCACTCCTGGTTCTGGGCGCTAGGCTCGCTGCCATGAGGTTCGATATTCAGGGGCACCAAGCTGCCAAAGCTGTGCTGGGAAAGGTGTTGGGTGCACCGCTGCCTCTGGGATGTGCGTCCTGAATGCCTGAATATTAAAACGAGACAACGCATCAGCCTCATAGTTCAGAATACCTAGCACGTGTTTAGCTCTAAACAGGACATTCAACCTCATGCATTGTAAAACAATCTCCTTCATCAAACTCAGCATCATGCCGCATTTAGCAGTTTGGTTATTTATCCATTCCACTACCGCCATATTGTCAGACCAGAATATTACAGACTGCTTCTTCAGCGCATACAGACAGTGCCACCAGGATTGGAAAAAGTTCCATGCAGCTTATGTTATACGTGAGCCCAGAGTCCCTCCACCAGTCAGGCCATCGCTAAGCCACTCAGTCATACCCCAGAAAGGCCCCGAAACCTTTGCTGCTCGCTGCGTCGGTCATTAGGCCCAGTTCTGGGCTGGACATGGGTGGGCTGGGCCACACCACTCTGCCATTAGAGTCACGCAGGAATGCTTTTCAAATGAGCATGTCCTGCCTGACTTCGCCGGACAGCCTGGTGTGGTGATGCTTTTCTTTGAGGCCTGACATGGTGTGTGCGATGGTGCGGGAGAATGGGCGAGCCATTGGGATAATGCGCAATGCAAAATTCAATAGCCCTATCAGCTGCTATAGCTGGTGCAGAGTCACCTTCTCTTTGTTGAGTCAGGGTTGCAGCGCAACCCCGAAGTCTTTGACCTTGCCTGCTGGCAATCTAGACACCCCTTGCACAGAATCTAGTTCAATCCCCATGAATTCTATTGTGGTTCTCGGACCCACTGTCTTACTGGGTGCCAAAGGCACCCCAAAATCCCGCATCAGGGTACAAAATTTTTTCAAAGCTGCCCTGAATTCCCCTGAGTCCGGTGCCCCTAAAAAAAGGAAGTCATCCAAGTAGTGGAGCACCCATTGATGCCCCAAGTCTCTCCTGAATGCCCACTCTAAAAAGGAGCTGAATTGTTCAAAATAGGCGCAAGACACTGAGCAACCCATTGGCATACATTTGTCCACGTAGTACTTCCCCTGAAATTGGAAACCTAGCAAGTGAAAATCTGAGGGGTGAACCGGCAGCAATCTGAAAGTGGACTCAATGTTGGATTTTGCCAGCAGCGTCCCCTGAACTAGTGAACTGAGCATGTCAACTGACTATTCAAAAGATGCATGTTTCACACTACACAGTGTGTCTGCAATGGCATCGTTCACAAAACTGCCCCTAGGCGCTGAAAGGTTATGGATCAGTCTGAATTTGCCTGTCGTTTTCTTAGGTGCAACCCCTAGGGGTGAACATACAAAATCCTGCATTGGGATGTCCTCAAAAGGTTCTGCCACCCTGCCAAGGCTTAATTCCTTCTGGATTTTTGCTTTTGCTATGCCCATATTGGACCTAACTGACAGCTGATTCCTGCAATGTGTCACCCAGTTGTAACCCTGGGCTGGTATCCTGAAACCTTCAACAAATCCTTCCTAATCGTCCTGGCTGCCTCAGGGCAATTGTACATCTCTAACCAAGGTATCATGGTGCTAACGTTAACTGGTGATCTAGCCTTTCCTAAAAGTTTCTCGATATTCTTGTTTCTTGCCCCCTTTTCTCTGGATTTCTTGTGACACTTGGACTCGGGGTGGGATGCATTACCACAGTAACCACGGGAATGTTTAAACCTACATGTACCTGGTGCCCTACTGCAGGATCTTTTGTTAAAATCAAAACAGACGCTCTTTTTTTCGGTGCTCCCTGATTTGCCCATGACCTCCCCCCCGTATTACCGGCGGGCCTACTTTAAAGGGCTAAAACCGCCCGTTGTCAGGTACCTGTCCCCGCACATTATCTGTTGGGCCCTGCATCAGATGTCTCAAATGGATAAACATTTCAGTCTGGTTCCATCTTAGAGTTGGGTCCTGAGCTTTTACCCTCCTAAACTCTTTTTCATATTCCTTCCACCGATCCTCTCCTTTTGTCGCGTGTGTGACAGTGATCCTATTCTGGTAACATGGCATTTCAGACCCCACCTCTGGGAAACGCTCCAACTTGACAGCCATGTAAATAGTGAAGCCCTGTATCCAATTGGCCAAGCTCTTCTCTACTCTGTATTTCAGGATAATGTTTGACCATTCTTTTGATGTGTCCATTCCTTGTTTTTTCTGGCCTCTTCCCTCTCTGCTCGTCTATAAAGAGGGAAAACATGCTGACATATTCCCCCTTCCAGATTGTTTCCTTAATCTCTTTAGACAGATGCCGCCCCAAACGTACCCCTTCAGGAGCGCATCTCCCCTAAGACTGGTGGAGTTAATGTCACACGCGTACCTGCTGTTGCTGCCGCATCAGCCGTCTTGTGCGCTTCAAGGTCCTTCGTGTTGCTGTTTGTTACCGGGACACTGCTGGCACCTCCTTTGGCTTCCCTTTTCCTAACTCAGCCATCAATTTCTTTCCCCTTTCAATTGCATCGCCCCCCCCCCCCCCTCCCGGAGGTCGCCCGCGCAGCATGGGACCAGTTCCCCACCGTCTCCAGCCATGGGAGTACTGCCGCCAGACTGGCTGCTATGTCAGGCTGAACTGGTGTGACTTCCGCTGCCTCTCCCCCTGGGGGGGCACAGGGACAACAGCTTGGCCCCCTGTGAGCCCTAAGGGCCCTACCTCTTGGGGGGCACAGGGAGAATAGATTGGCCTTCTGATGGCCCCACGGGCACTGTGTCGTTTGGACTTGCGTTGGTGCAGGCGGCACCTGTGGTGTATCTCTCGGAGCCATCCCTGGTCTCCCCCCCCCAGCCCCATTACCACTAGGCCTGTGCCTGTTCTGTTTTGGTGGGGGCGGGGAATAGGTTCTTGGCGGTACGATAGGCCGCCTGGGCCTCCCCTCTGGTGCCTCCGGACCCTCCACCTTATTTTTCAACCTGTTAAGGGTCTGCCCCATTGCCTGGACTTGCTGCATTAAAGTCTCCAGCATAACACCTGTGCGTGACCGCTTCTCATTCCGCCGCACCTTAGGGGCCATGGCGAATGTGGACTAATGTTTATGTGACCTGCCCGGCAACAAGCTGCAATTCGCATGGACCGTGGATAGATGACTGTGTCACCTCTAATCTCCAAGGAGTAGCAGCCAAAGCCACCCATGCAACCTGAACCACGACCTACTGGCTAACCCAGTAGGCTCAGGTGAGCCGCCCGCTCAAACCCTCTGTGACTCTCAGAAGCGATGAGATGCTGGCTAGCCGGTCCTGCCCACGCAGGTCTTTCCAGTGACCACCAGCGACCCTTCTGAGCCAGGAACGGTCTTGTTCTCCCAGAAAAGCGTGCTGTGACTGTGAAAACAAACAATACTGATTTCGCCGCGCAAGGCCCTACCTGTTTGCTGTTGCACTTGAAACCAGACCCCACACGCTGTGAAAGCCCAACTTTACACAGCTGGCTAAATGGCATCAAAAACGCAAGAAGGCGCTATAAATCTAGCTGAGTCAAGTTTAAAAGGCTACTCGCAATACACCTTTCTCATTTAATGCCCATAAAACACTGTGCTGGTACTGCTAGGGTTCTTGTGCATGATGAACAGGTGTACCTGAGCAAGTAACAACCCACTAGTGCACTTATGCAGTGAACCCACAGGCCAAAAAACAGCACCCACCATACACTTTCTACAGTTACTGCCCTAAAACACTGTGCAGGTACTGCTTGCGTGCTCATTAACAAAATGCCTCTGAGTGAGTAACCAATAGCTGGCACATTATGCACTTAACATGTATGCCAAATAAAACAGTCCCTGAGCTCGTCTTTCAGAACAAACTCAACTTGTTTACAAAAACAAACTCAAGCAAAATGCACCTTTTCAATACCCGTGCCGCTGGTAGCGTATTGCGGGCAGCCCTATATTCAAATGCAGAGTTAAGCCCGAGTATACACATGAACTCAGGGTCTTTAAAACAGTATGCTCCGCCCTCTGTGCTAAGCAGGCTGCTTCAATCGGTACATGCTGAATCGAACCCGGGAACTAGGTTTCTAAGCACCACAACAAACAAACTGAGCGATAGCTCAATAGACTGGGAGCGCCGCACTCCCGCAAACACCCAACCCTGCTTACCGCTGCAGCGGTGCCGCACACCGCACATCGCAAAACTCCTCTCGGTCCCGTCGCTGAATCTGACCGTGCCGACTGCCGCCCTCTCCCTACACAACGATGCTGGCGCCTCTCTGCTCCACTCCCCGGTCGTAGAACCTGCAGGGGAACAAGGGAGACTCCTTCGAAGCGTGGCAGTGCTTCCTCCTGTCCCGATGCACCAGTCCGCCTCCCAACGCTCGATCTCACGCTCTCGGCTCCACTCCCTGGTCGTGGAACCTGCAGAGGCGACAAAAATAAGGGAGACTCCTTCGAAGCGTGGCAGTGCTTCCACCTGTCCCGATGCACCAGTCCGCCTCACAAAAATGCTTGCTCTCTCCTCCTCTCGCCGCCTGTCCAGCAGGATCCGTCGACAAAGGAAAAACCTGAAAAAGAAAAAAAAAAATTATTACGGGCCTGCAGCCGGCCTGGTGGGTGTTCCTGTGGGGAGCAAGAACAAGAGACTGTTCTGCTCCCCACTTCGCCCTTATAAGGAGGTGGCGCCCAGGCAGACCAGCCCAGACCGGTCTACCTGGTCACAGGCTGCCCCTTTTGGGCCGGAAGCACCGAAGTGCTTCCGGTTCAAGACACCGCCTCCCACCATTGGTTGGCATGCGGGGGGTTCACTGCATCATTGTTGATGTGGCTCCCCCCCCCTTCACCTAGACGGGGACTAGTGTGACCACCATAATGGCGTTGCGAGCTATTCTAGCCCTCGCTTTCTCGAATCTCTACTGCCCTTCCAATCCAGAGGCCCCTTCACCTACCTCAACGCCTACCGCAGACAACTATTATGACTTCAACACTGCATTTCAGAGCAAAATGTTGAGCGTGGAAGTGAAGCCCAACGTTATATGGCCATCTTGACTGTGGTGTTACCAAACTCCCATGCTTAAACCATTTCATATCCATACTAATATAATAAAGAGAGAGCCCAAACCTTTGAGGCGGGTAATCTCAGGAACCACAGCACCAATCACAACACCCAATACAGCGTTGAACAGGGCAGTTGCAGCAGAAGGACATAGGCAATGCAGACGCCCACCATATACATTTAAAAGGTAAAGGAACTGTGCCAGCAAAGTAGTCCCTTGTGGGCTTGTCTGCGTTGTGCTGTGGGCGTGTGCTGGGGGCGTTTCAAACGCTGGGGGCGTGTGGTACGTTCCGCCCTTCATGCCATGTCTCATATCGTGTGCTAATCCCACCCTCCTCCCTTTAAATACCCCTGCACCCTATAATCATAACCCATCCTTACTCCTTAAAATACCCCAACACCCTTAAAGACTAGCCCATCTTAACCCTATAAATATAATCTGTACCCCAAAACCCAAACCTAGCCCTGAACCCCTGTACCTCAAAACCCAAACCTCCCCCCGAACCCTAAAAATACCCCTGTACCCCAAAACCCAAACCTAGCCCTGAACCCTAAAAATACCACTGTACCCCAAAACCCAAACCTACCCCTGAACCCTAAAATACCCCTGTACCCCAAAACCCAAGCCTGGCCCTGAACCCTTAAAATACCCCTGTACCCCAAAACCCAAATCTACCCCTGAACCCTTAAAATACCCCTGTACCCCAAAACCCAAACCAACCCCTGAACCCTAAAAATAACCCTGTACCCCAAACCCAAACCTATCCCTGAACCCTAAAATACCCCTGTACCCCAAAACCCAAACCTAGCCCTGAACCCTAAAAATACCCCTTTACCCCAAAACCCAAACCTAGCCCTGAATCATTAAAATACCCCTGTACCCCAAAACCCAAACCTACCCCTGAACCTTAAAAATACCCCTATACCCCAAAACCCAAACCTAGCCCTGAACCCTAAAAATACCCCTGTACCCCAAAACCCATACCTATCCCTAAACCCTAAAACACCCCTCTACCCCATAACCCAAAACTATATCTGAACCCTTAAAATACCCAAACACCCCAAAACATATACCGCAGTACCCCAAAACATATACCCCTATACCCATACTTATCTTATCCAAACATTAAAAAAAAACATGCTTTTACCATTCATGCAATGTATGCGTGGTAAAAGCATATAAAATGTAATGCCATGCGTTATAATGGCATTGCGGAGTCATGGTACTTTCGTAATGAAAGTATGCGGAGTGACGGTATGCGGAAAGAAAGTTGCGGAATAATGGGTGTTTACCCTCCCCGGTAAGTACATTGGTGGCACAGCGGCCCACATCTCCAGCAACATACTCATATTTTTTCACCACCCATTTGAAAAATGCACAGGTCTCTCTCATTGATGGCCAGCACCGACATACACTTTTAGACACACCTCCCGCCACAAGTTCTAGAATTGCGAACTTTAGAGCTGGGGTGCTATGTTCCAATCTCGGCATCAGCTCAACATCCTGTGATTCCAGGCAAATCGGTTTGTCTCCCCGTGCCTACCACAAATGAATGTGTTCTTCTGTAATGTAAATGGTGCTCATGCCATGTTGTCGAGTTTGTGCTATATAATATTCCAAGGAAAAAAAGTAGGGAAACTCGAGTTCACACACTACTGAACGCGCACTCTTAAGTGCATCAGCAGTGCACTGTGAAACGGAGCGTTTCACAGGCCTGTCACAGATAAGAAATGCTATCAATACGAAATCCTACAAAACAATATACTACTGGCCGGCAGCAATTCATACCCGGACAACGTCGGGACGGGCTGCTAGTATTTAATAATGTTATAAGTAATGTAGTAATCTAAATCTTGCTTCATAAAATTATACTTAAATGGATTATTAACCTATTACTTTCAATATACATACATATTTTTAAAATATTTAAATTGAATAACTTAATTCTTACCTTTATGAATTCATAATTAATTTGTAATTTATTTAGCTCAATATGAGAACGTAAACAGTTAAGAATATATTTGTTATAGAAAATTCTATTCAATAACATGTTCTTAACCTTTTTATGAATTTTAATGGGCTCTATCATTTCAAAAGCACTGTTTAAGAATCAGTTAGGATTCCGTATGCGGGGAGCTACACACCCTTTTCCACAGTGGACGTGGTCGGTTTACTTGCGTCCTAAAGGTACAGTGAATTTGGGCCGTGGTAGAACTTACTAACTAATCAAATAATCAAACTTACAAAAACGTCCAGTGTAAAAAAAAAAGAAACCTAAACTGCACTCGGCAAACCCGCTTCAAACTGAAGCCACAAAAGGTCAACTTTGCCGATTCCGAGATTTGGCTGGGCCACCGGCCAGGCTCTCGGACTCTTTGAATTGAGCACATACACATGTAACTTAGTCCCCAAAGAAGACGCCCCTTTGTTTGGCCCATTGGTCTCAAGGAAAGTAGAGAAATCTCAAAAACAGGAAATCCATCACTGGGGATGCCCAACCCAACCAGCACCGGAGGACAATGCATCGAGCTTTGGCCTTCAGAAGGGCAGTCTCTCAGCTAATGCTGGTCCACACCTGCACACCTGATTCCTCAAAGGTTCACATTTAGCTGCAACATTGGCTGGATGAACACAACTTTTGGATTTAATCTCCTGAAATTGATTGGACCTGGAGCATTTCTTTGGTCAGGAAGGAGGTAAAATACTCCACTGACCATTAACTCTCTTCAAAACGGACTGTTTGCGCTTTCTGGTTAGCCTCCTGTAAGGCATAGGCCACCCTTTTTGACAATTGATCACTTTTCGATTGGCTAACAGAGGACACTTTAGCACATTAATCCAAAGAGAATAGTGACATTTCACTCATACCATTTTGAACCCCTGTAAATGTTTCTATATATAAGTGACTTTTTCGCATTTATTTGTTTAAATTAAACTCAGTTTGGAACTTTAGGTTCTTTTTATATGAAATAGTATTTTTATATAGTTGTTTTTTGCATACGCACCTCATGCTTCATCCTTGAGGTTTGGATTGATGCTCAGTTCAAGACTCCAGAGGGAAAGCAAGAGTTCTGTTAGTGAAATGTTTTTGAACTGGTCGGTACTCTTTCAACAGTGTGTAATCTCAGCCATAGGTTTAGTACACTGGAGGAGGCTACATTATGCATTAATCTTTTTAATGCAGCTCACAGCCGCTTACATCACAAAGGTTAAGAATAGAACTAAATGACATAACAGTGTCCATAAAAGGCGTGTGCCAAGATAAATCAGCCTCTTTTAAATGCGGCTCACAACAGATAAGTAACCTCTTACAATCCTTACTAACTTTATACCAGTTTGCCAGCTATGACTGTACTTTTATTCTGACATGATGTCTAACTTTATTATTGAACTTTTTAGTGTCATTATTAGCTAATGAAAATGTCTATTTCCACGTTTTTTACTTGCTTTGTTGTGTGACTTGTTCCCAACTTTCCCCTCGATCGCTGCCTCTCCCCACGATCTCCCCCCTTCATCCCCTCGACTTCCAATCTATGGTTGTCGCGTGTCCTCCCAAAATCGACCGTTTTTCCTGCCCCGCGTCTTCCTGCGCAAACCCCTCTCTTTTCCTTCCTCATCCATATGATTATTTATTATTTATTACCGGCGCTGATACACTCGCGCCCCTTAAACGCGAACAAACGTAAGCTTTAATAGTATTTATCTATTTACCGGCGCTGATACACTCGCGCCCCTCAAACGCGTACAAACGCGATCTCTAAATCCCTTCAACGCGACTCTGAGGAATGAACCCTAGCAACGGCGGCGCGACGCGATACGCCTCCTAAGTGCCATTCCTCCGTCGCTATGCATCAGCTGCTCGAGCGCTTCGGTTATTTTACCGACTGCCCTACGATCAGCTGTTCCTCCACTGAAAGTCCTTCTGTAGCATTTCTACGCGTCAATACTCCAATTCGAGCGCATCAGCTGCCTTCTTAGGCTTAAATTCCCTATCTTTTAATCTGCATTAATAGTTACTGGCTCATTTTACTGGCTCATTTAAAAAAAAAAAAACAATATATCTTTTAATACTTTCAAATTACCACTATTTAATTTAGCTTAAGCTTCCTGCCCTTGATATATAAGCATACAAAAAAAGGAAATATTAAGGGAGCTAATTCCAAACCCTGTAATCCTACTTACCTGTCATGTCCGATCTAGAATCAGATGACGCCATGGCAAGCTCCCCCAACCATAACTCTGATAATTTCAAATCCTTCCTTCAAAAGGAGATGAGGACCTGTATGTTAAATACATTCCGTGAACTTATGTCCGATAAAAGGTCCCTCTTACCTGATGATGACACTTCAGACCTGGAAGCTGATCACTCCAAATCTACCCAAAAAATTAAACACTCTATGAATACCGATGGAGGTCGCGCTACCTCATCCGAGATGGGAGGTCCTAGCACCTCTAAAGGCATGGGAGGTCCAAGCACCTCAAAAGGCATGGGAGGTCCAAGCACCTCAAAAGGCATGGGAGGTCCAAGCACCTCAAAAAGCATGGGAGGCCCAAGCGCCCCAAAAGGTAACGTTGCCCGTAGCGGCATGAACTTAACAAGCGCCAACTCTAGTTCAGAGGAAGACGAATTCTTCCTGGATCCTGAGGACGAATTCGTCCTAGACCTTGACGAGCAAAATACCGATGAATGGGATTTTAACCCTCCCTCAGAGGCGAACTCCTCCCCCTCGTCAAAGGACGCGATCCTTGATCCTCTCGGTACCGAAATGTTCTCCCCAGAAAACATCTCCCACCCTAACAGCAAAAGGTGGTACCCCCACGACCACGTAGCTAAGTTTGTCACTAAATGGCTGAGAAACTCTCTTCAAAGAGAATCTCGCAACACCATGAGATCTGAGTGCCCCCGTCCATTCATTGAAGGGAAAGTCTGCTAGACTCCCAATCTAGACCCTGACTTAATCAAGTTCCTATTCAAACTAGGCAAGGACCCAAGAAAAGGTCTAGAAAGAGCCCTTAAAACATGTCAAGACTACCTTCTTGACCTTCTGGGTCCCCTTACCAGAATCCTAGACCTCGCTGAGGAATCACATATCTCCAACACACCCCTAGACATTAACCTGATTAAAGGTTGGAGCCAGAGAGCCATTGTACTACTGGGTAATGCCAACTCCTCCCTCAATATTGAAAGGAGAAAATCTGTCCTCATCAGAATCAACCCCAAACTCGGGGACCTTGCAGAAAAAGAGCCAACAACTAAACCTAATGGCCTCCTCTTTGGACAAGATATGATCAAAACCCTTGGCAAGTACGTGGCGACCTTTACAGCCTTAGACAAAGCGCAAAACAACATGAAGCATGTTTTTGGCCAGGCCGGTGGAAGAGGCCGTCTTCCGGCCGTGGTAATTTCCGGCCTTTCACCTACGGAAGAGGAAGAGGTTCATCCGGTAGAGGTAGAGGCTTCTACCCCTCCAACTCCAGACAGTACTTCCCACAAAGAGGAAGAGGCTCACGCGGAAGAGGCTTTCCCGCTCGTGGTGCTCCCAACAACACCACCTCAAGTAAGTGCACCCCTTTCTTCTTCCCCTCCAAAAGTCGGCGGCAGACTAAAACATTTCCTTCATGTTTGGGAATCCCTGACCCAAGATCCATGGGTTCTAGAAACAGTTCAGGGCTTCAAAATAGACTTCACAGAGATTCCTTTCCAATCTACCACTCCCAATCCTATGACTCTTTCTCCGGAGCATCTAGAAATTGTCAAAGAAGAGGTTTCCTCTATGTTAAAGAAGGGCGCAATAATAGAGGTCCCTTGGTCTCAAAAAAATTTCGTGAGTACCCTTTTCCTAGTCAAAAAGAAAGACAAGGGTTGGCGCCCAGTAATAAACCTTCGAGAGGTAAACAAGTACCTCGTCTACCGTCATTTCAAGATGGAGGGCATCCATCTGCTCAGAGACCTTCTTCTCCATGGAGATTGGCTAGTCAAATTGGACTTAAAAGACGCCTATTTTACCATTCCCATGGCAATAGAACATCAGTCCCTTCTCCAATTCATCTGGGACAATCGCCTTTTTCAATTTCAGGCCCTCCCTTTCGGTCTTTCTTCCGCCCCTTGGTGTTTCACCAAAATCATGAGAACGATAGTCTCCATCCTAAGAACCAGGGGTATTCGTCTCATCATTTATCTAGACGACATACTAATAATGTCCCAATCTCACTCTCAAATTCTAGAAGACTTGCAAACCTCTATGAACCTCATAGAAAGTCTTGGATTCATTATAAACAGGGAAAAATCAATCGTTTTACCCTCCAAATCTCTCGAGTTCCTCGGCTTCACCGTGGAAACTTCGACCTGTCTTCTCTTACTCCTCAAGAAGAAGATTGCCAAAATTCGGAAAGAAATCAGATTTGTTCTCAAACATCACTCCTTATCCCTGAGAGAACTAGCCAGACTCCTTGGTCTACTCTCTTCCTCGATACAAGCTATCTTCCCTGGCCCCCTCAACTACAGTGCTCTTCAGAGAGTAAAAGCCAAAGCTCTCAGATCTGGACTTTGGTATGGAGACCAAGTCTCTCTAGACGAAGAAGCCAAACTGGAACTCTCCTGGTGGCTGGACAATTTGGACGCCTGGAATGGAAGAGCTATATTTGGTTCATCTCCAGACTTCGTTCTAGAGTCAGACGCCAGCCTTCACGGTTGGGGTGCTCGTCTTCTCGACCAGGACACTGGTGGTATATGGACCCCTTCGGAATCTTCCCACCACATAAATTTCTTAGAAATGACAGCCGGGCTCTATGCTCTGATGAGCTTCAGACAATCTCTCCAAGGCAGATCCGTCCTCCTGAAGATGGACAACGTCTCCGCAGTCTCGTATATCAACCGTCTTGGCGGTACGAAATCTGCCGACCTTTCGGACCTAGCCAAGAAACTCTGGATGTTTTGTCTGGAACACAAGATTTCCCTGAGGGCCGAATACCTCCCCGGAAAATCCAACCTCTCCGCAGACTGGAACTCGAGGTTCCTAGTAGACTTCAGCGATTGGAAACTCAATCCAACCATTTTCAATTCCCTGTCCGACCTTTGGGGCCCCTTCGATGTGGACCTTTTCGCGAGTCGCTTGTCCTCCCAACTTCCACAGTATTTCAGTTGGATGCCAGACCCGGCTGCTCTCGCTGTCAATGCTTTTCTCCAACCTTGGGCCCCTCTCAGACCCTACGCCTTTCCCCCCTTTGCCATGATTCAGAGGGTTCTTCAGAAAGTGAGACAAGAACAGTGCTCCCTGGTCCTGATAACTCCTTTCTGGCCGTCTCAAGCATGGTTCCCCACAGCCTTGGAACTCTCTTACGACATTCCTCTCCTAATCCCGGCCTCTCAAGGTCTCCTCCTAAACGCAAACGGAGAAGATCACCACCTGGTTCTTTCAGGGAGCCTGAACCTTCTTGCTTGGAAAGTGTCAGGCAATCTAACCAATTGTCTGGACTTTCGTCATCTGCTCTTACACTCCTCGGAGAATCTTGGGCACCTGGAACACACTACAGATATAATAACATCTGGAAAAAATGGTCTAGTTGGTGCTTGGAAAGGGACTTGGATCCCGTGGAAGCTCCTATCGTTAATATAGTCAATTTCCTTGCGGAACTTTTCGACAGTGGCCTCTCTTAAAGATCCATTAACTGTTATAGGTCTGCCATTTCCGCAGGTCACTCTATTGTCAACGGTAAAACGGTAGGTAAAAACCCTATTGTTTGTAGGGTCCTTAAAAGTATCAGACTTAAAAGACCCCCCAGACCTAAATATCAATCTGTTTGGGATGTTAAATTGTTACTTGACCTTTTTTGCTCCTGGCCTGATAATTCCCTTCTTAACAGAAAATGTCTTTCAATTAAACTTGCCTCTCTTCTTTGTTTAATCTCCTGTCGCAGAGTTTCAGATGTTAAAGCTCTGGACATCTCCAATAGATGTTATGACATGTTCGGTGTTAAATTTGAAATATTTAGGAGAACTAAGACCATGTCTGACTTTATCTTCTATCCACGTTTTGATTTTTGTAAAAAGCTCTGTGTGGTTGATTGCATGAAGGAATACGATTCCAAGATGTCTAATCTTCGACCCCTGATGCAAATCAACTCCTCGTTTCCTACGTTAAACCCTTTAAACCCATCTCATCCTCCTCTATCGCAAGGTGGGTTAAATTGGCTATGAATTTCGCTGGTATTGACCTTTCAAAATTTCAAGCTCATTCACTAAGAAGTGCAATGGCCAGCAAATCATACTGGTCAGGTGGTAAGTTGGATACTATCCTTAAAGCTGCTGATTGGTCTAATGCTTCTACCTTCGCTCATCATTATTGTAAACCAATTGAACATGTTTCTGATGTTGTGATTCAAGGCTACCAACATGCATAATGTAGCCTCCTGTCTTGTAATGAAATTGCGATTCTCCTATTAACATGACCAGAGAATCTGGATTTCATTAAAGACACGGAGGATAAGATTATCCCTCCCGTCCCTCCATTGAGGGATATTGAGGATTAATTTGGTTTAAAATGTTTTGAATGTTTCATACATTTCACATTGCTTTTCTTTGCTTCTAAGGTTTCCTTGTGCCTTTCTTGACTTGCCTTATTTTCTTTCAGACAATTCGAATTGATGACCCGCATGGATTTTACAAGTTTCAAGTATACTCCCTTCAAGTTTCAAGATCTGTTCTTCGTTCAAAGCATTCTAAAAGAGGCTGATTTATCTTGGCACACGCCTTTTATGGACACTGTTATGTCATTTAGTTCTATTCTTAACCTTTGTGATGTAAGCGGCTGTGAGCTGCATTAAAAAGATTAATGCATAATGTTAGCCTCCGTGTCTTTAATGAAATCCAGATTCTCTGGTCATGTTAATAGGAGAATCGCAATTGACAAGCAGTGTGCAGACCCACTCTGAGCCCTACTTACAAAGGTATTTTTGGCAGTAAACATATATTTACAGCCGAATATACCTCATTTGTATTTGTGGTCATTCACAAATTCCAGCCTGACCTTTTCCCACCCTGGTCATGGTCAGAAAATGACCCTAGCTAAGGGGTGGAGTAATTCGCCTTCTAGGATCGGAAGGAGAATGAATCACCCCCACATTTAGCGGGGTGCAGGAGATTGACTTTCTCTCCTGTAAAAAAAAAAAAGTATGCCCGCCAGGGAAAAAATACAAAAATGTGCGTTTGCACAGCAAGTTCCATTGCACTGTGCATGAGGTAGATTACCGCACAGGAGAAATAGGAGCACGTGGGAGAGTTCACACGATATTCCCATTTGCACGCCAGGAAACCTGCACCCGGCAAAGCTTCCCAGGAGGACTTCTGGATATGTTTATAAATGGAAAAAAAATTAAAAGCATGTTCAGGTCGAGATGTAACTTTCCGCAAATGCTTTTACACTTTTTTTCCGTGCATGGGGCCCTCTGTGTTGGTTAGTAAGTTACTGCTTGAGCAATCAACCTGTGCCAAACATTTTGGCATTGCTACATGAGGGTACACATATAAAAAATACATTTTCTGCACTTTCTTCCTCTCTCCCCCATATCTTATGGGTATTTAGACTTGTAAGTAATACGTTTGGTTTTTGACACATGCTGAAATGCTCCCCACACACTCTGCCAGGCTTGGAATGTCTGGATACGTAGCTAGACACCGTTTCTTTTGGGGCTACTTATGAACTGTGGTTACATTTTAAACCAACACTACATATTACACTGTGCAATGCTGTCATTAAATTTAAAATGGTCAGTAAAACAATATTCCCCACTTTACCGGTTAATAATTGAATTTCAGAATATGTTGGGATGAATACCCTTGTCCTTTCTTGTGATGGTTTTCCTGATTATTTTGTATTTGCTGAAACAACATTTCATTAGGACATTTTACAGATATTGCCTTCATAAACAATATTTTCTTTTCTGGAAATGTTAACTGTACCAGTATTTGTAAAGCGTGAACAATTAACCTTAAGGGTGTCAAGGCGCTGGGGGCCGTCGGGAAGATTAAGGGAGCTATTGCCCAGAGTCACATTATAATTGTATTGTATTGTAATTGCATTTATATAGCGCTTACTACCCCTGACGAGGCGCCAAAGTGCTTTTTCGGCGGGTAGCACGCTACTCCGGGACCCATAGAGGATTAGTGTTGAATTAGTATAGTGAAACATGCAAGTACATTTCAAGTGGTGGATAGGTTAGTCAGTTATTTGGATTTGGAATGATAGAAGAGGAAGAGGGAAACAGAGAGAGGAGGGAGAGTGGAACAGAGAGAGAGGGAGACAGAGAGAGAGTGAGAGAGTCGGAGTGAGTGAGACAGAGGGAGAGAGGGAGTGAGACAGTCAGAGTGAGTGAGACAGAGGGAGTGAGACAGTCAGAGTGAGTGAGACAGAGGGAGACAGAGAGTCAGAGGGAGAGAGAGGTAGAGAGAGGGAAGGAGAGGGAGGGAGACAGTGAGAGAGAGAGAGAGAGAGACAGAGAAAGAACAAGAGAGAGAGAGAAAGAGAGAGAGATGTGTGTATGCCAGGTCCGGTGGCTCAGTGGACGAAGGCGTCCGCTGCAGGGGTCTGTGTTCAACCTCATGTGCACAGTTTTTTTTGTTGCTCTAGCCCCGCCCCCTCCCCCACTGACCCCACGCCCACCGGTGCGGCCCTCTGACACAAACCAAACTGTAAATTTGGCCCCCGAGAGAAAGTTTGTGAGTACCCATGTTTTAGGGGATTGGTACGGTAAAAGAGGTGTCAGATGATGCAAGGAGGGGTAGAGCAGGAGAAAGTCTAGAAAGGGTTATTTTGACGATCATAGTAGTGGTATGGGGTTTGGGATAAATGAGAGAGTGGATGTAGAGGATATATTGATAGATGTATAGGATGAGAGATAGGGTAGTGCATTGGAAGTAGTAGTATAAAGATGTTTGAGATGAGTCAGAAGGTTGGTCTAGAAGATATATTGAGCGAAGTATAGGCTGAGAAATAGGGTAGTGCATTGGAAATGCTAAATTAGAAGAAAGTGATAAATATATAGATCCATAAGTACATTGAAAGTATATAGATACATAAAGGAAGTAAGTATATTTAGATTAAATATATTGATAGAGGCACAGGATGAGAAATAGGGTAGTGCATTGGATATGCTTTTTCAGGAAAAAAAATAACAGACACACAGATCCAAGTACATGGGAGGTACATAGATGCACAATGGAAGTATGTACATGTAGACCAAAGACGATTTTATTTATTTATTAATATTATTCGTATTATGGTTTTTTTCTTTTCTTGGTGCTTATGTGGGGAAGAGCCAAATCTTGAGTAGTTTTCTGAAGATAAGGTGGTTGTCGGTGGATCTTATGTTGGGGGGGTCAAGAGTTCCATAGTTTGGCTGCTTGAACAGAGAAGGATGTGCCACCCATGGTTTTTTTCTTGGATGATGTGATTTTGAGGCGAGATGCTCCTTTAGATCAGATGTTCCTTTGTTGAATATGTTTGGTGATTTTATTCCTGATGAAAAGTGGTCCTATTCCATGTATTGCTTTGTGGGTAATACAAAGCAGCTTGAACGTGGATCTTCTGGCAACCGGTAACAATGCAGGGCTTTCAAGGCAGGGGAGATGTGGTCTCGTGGTTTGATATGTAAGAGTAGTCTAGCAGCCGAGTTCTGAATCCGTTGTAGTCTTTTCATGGTCGTTAAAGGTGATCCGTGGTATAGGCTATTGGCGTAATTGAGTTTGGATTGAACAAGTGAGATGGTAGCTTCAACCTTGTGTCCCAAATTCGTCGCAGCGTTCTTATAGTAGCAAAGCTTGATCTTGCTAGTTTATCCACTTGGGCATTCATCGACAGCTTGGAGTCCTTGGTCATTCCGAAGTTTCTTACGTCCTTTGATACTTTAGGCAGTGATCCCAGTTCATCAGGCCATGTGGCATGCGGGTTGTAATTTTTCCAATCGCCACGCGTGAGTATTTCAGTTTTTGATGCATTCAATTTGAGATCATCCACTGATCCACGGTTCTGAAGCCGCTCAAAATTGGTGACTTTCCAATGTCTTTGGGGCATTCCTGTTGAAGTATTTGTCATCTGCATAGTTGTAGTACGTGAGGTGAAATGTATTGATCAGTACTGGTCACGACTTCATGTAGATATTGAAAAGCATGGGCGAGATGATAGAACCTTGAGGGACCCCTGCTTTTGTGGAGTACGGTTTGGACGAGAAAGGTGGGGTATGAATGACATTAGTTCTGTTTCGAAGGTAGGACGCGATCCAGTATAGAGCAGTTCCCTCTATGCCGGCTTCATAAAGTCTTTGTTTCATGGTGTCATGGTCGACCGTGTCTAAGGCAGCTGAGAGGTCCAAGAGGAGTAGTGCAGCAACCCTGTTGCGGTCAACTGTATTCTTTAGGTCATCCCAGATGGCAAGGAGGGCAGATTCAGTGCCTCTTCCCGGACGGAATCCTGTTTGGAAATCTTAAAGTATGAAGAACGCTGCTCTTTCTATCAGTTTGCCCAGGAAAGGTCCATTTGTAATGGGTCTGTGGTTATAGGGGTTCAGCGGGTCCAAGTTTGTTTTCTTCAGTAAAGGGCGTATGTATGGCTTTTTCAGTTCTTCTGGAAATATTCCAGTAGTTATGGAATCGTTGATGATTCTTCTTACTGGAATGGCAGCAGAGGTTGTTAAAAGAATTGTCTTGAAAGTTTGTGGCGGACAGGGGTCAGAAGGGCTGCCGGCAGGCCTGCTTGCTTTGACCAGGTCCATAAATTCGTCATGTGAGATGTGTTGGAAGGAACGGAGAGGCTTGATTAGAGCATTCTTGGATAGTTGTTTTGTACAAGGGTTAGTGCTGGTGCTTTGTTTCTGTTTTAAGTACGAGTCCAACGTGTCTGCTTTGTCCATGTAATGATTTGCCAGTTTGTCTGTGAAATCTTGAATAACAGGACGAGTTCCTTCTAGGCAATTTGGTTTTCTAAATTTATTGAGTATTTTATAGAATTCTGTATGAATAGTACCTTTTCTTAGCTTTTTTGATAGCCGAATTATATAATCTGTTAATTTTCTGTAGGTGAAGTTTGTCTAGTTTGGCGTTTGTTTTGAGCCAGGTACGTTGCAGCTTTCTAATTTGTTGTTTTATGTCTTTTATTTCTATGTTTCTCCAAGGCGCTTTTTTTCTTTTGTTCTGTTGTGTGGTTTTGAGTCAAAAGCTTCCTGTAGCCACTCATATAGATTCTGAACAGAATTTATGGTTTCCAGATTTATACTGGATGTTCGTTGTGTTTCCAAGTCAACCATGAGTCCCTGCGCTTTGGAGTCAGCCTCCCTGGCCGCAGCGCCACACCTCTTCCACCTTCTAAAGCCTAGCTGACTGCTCAACATGTTCAATACTACAGTATTTCGTCAATTCATTACGCCTTGAATACAATTTAAGGTTTCATGTCTTTTTACAAAGATTAACCAATTTCTTGGTTGTTTCCTGTCTCCCACATGGTGCCACAAAATGCCTTCTCTCTCTCAGTCATTTTAGGGCTGCTCTGCTATTTTCCAGGTCGCCTTATTCACAAAATAGTAATCTTATGTAGTTTGAGGAAAAATAGAGGCAAAAAGGGGACCTGTGGGTAGCAAGAACTTTCTCACTGCCATGCGAGTTCTCAAGCGCGGCCTTCGGTAGTCTCTTATCTCAGTTTAAAGCGACATTCCGCCACCCTCATCTTTCTTTTTTATGCTGCAGGAAGACCCAGGAAGGGACTTTTGGCAGCATGCAAATAAAATAATAATGCTGAGAAGCGGCTGTGAAGTTTCTTTGCTATGGCTCCGGGGTACAGCCGCTTTTAGGAACATCTTGAAAACATATGCCCTGCACCTCAGTGTTACCTCCATGTTGAGCAGTACATCCAGCTGCAGGGAATGTGTTTTGTCGAATATGTAAATACACCTTACACAAAGTTGGGGAACTTTGTACTTCTTTGCCAATAATTAAATTCCCACAATCCACAGGTGTATAGTGTGCCTGATACATCCATAATCCTAAATGGAGTTTGTAAAGGAGTAGTCATGCTTCAGCTCTCCTCTTTGTACATCATGCACTAGTGGCCCTGGCATGGGAATGACCACTTTCTCACTGCATACATGGCACCTTTTTGCCCCTATTTTCTATTTTTTGAAATGTCACCAGTCCTAAAATATGCTTAAGCTGCCTCCAGATTGAGATAGCTTTTTCTCCATCTGTCCCTTCACTAGCAAGCAGGTATAATCTAGGGGTAGGCAATATATTCGGCTCCTTCGGTGGAGCTGGTGGTGTATTGGCCACTCCGCGTTATGCTTGTAACATGGAGTTCTGGAAAATTTCTGCCAACCGCTGTGTGGTGGAGTTTTTTCTCACGTGCGGCTCACTAATGATACGTTGTCAAGCATGAGCGAAATTTAACGTCATCTAGCTTAATTTCTAGTCACTAGATTTCTCCAACACCACGCTCGCGGACGTTCATTACCATTAGCAGTCAGAATGCTGGCGCTTGAGTAGAAAATCTACTTGAGCGGCAGTACTCTGCATGGTGCAGTTTACACTGATTTTGCAGCGCAGAGTGAGCTCCCGGGGCTAAATCACAGTGCAAGCAGAGTGATGTTCTTATTTCCGCCTGTTTGCAGGTTTCAGTGGAATCTATTGGAGTTTTTGTAACTCCCCAGTATTTTGCAGAGTGAAACTCTGCAAGTTTTGCCCAGACCTTATAGTCGTCAACCACCGAATGCCTTCACGCCAACTTTATTTATTTTTTATTATTTACGAAGCTTAAAGAGCGCGCGGCTACCTCCAGCGGGGGTGTCCCAGCGCTAAGACTACAGGTTTATCACAAGAGAGGATGCCTAGTTCATGTCCATCCGAAAAGAAAACCATGGGCTGCAGGGGAGCTCATTAATTAGCGTTTAGTAAACAGCCAGGTTTTTAGTTTGCGTCGGAAGACTTGCTCAGACTCGATAAACCTAAGGTCTAGAGGTAGGCTGTTCCAGAGCTTGGCGGCTATAACGGTGAAAGTTCTGCCGCCACTTCGAGTGAGCCTGAATCTGGGGACGTTCAGCAAGCGAAGGCTGTTAGATCTCAGATGTCTTACTGAGGATGATATCTTGAGCCTTTTGCTCAGATAGGCTGGGCCAGTTCCATTAATTGCCCGGAAGGCAAGGATCAAAACTTTGAAATCAATGCGACGGGCTATGGGAAGCCAATGTAGCTCATCTCGGTACGCTCTGACCGAGTTGCTGGCGGGGATATTTCCAATAAGCCTTGCTGCCGCGTTCTGAGTGATTTGTAGTCGGTCTATAAGATATTGGGGGGCGCCAGCATATAGGCTATTGGCATAATCAAGATGTGCCGTAATAAGTGCCTGGACCACTGTTTTGCGGGAAGTCTGGGGGAGGTAGGGAAAAATCTTCCTGATCATACGCAACTTATTAAAACAGGCCGCCGTAACTTTATTGACCTGGGTTTTACCGGACAAGGTGTTGTCAAATATGAAGCCAAGGTTGCGGGCAGACGGCACTGGTATGGGTGGAGGATTGAGGACAGTAGGCCACCATAAGGTTGCAGGGGGAGTCGATTTCTGGCTAAAAAAGAGAACCTCAGTTTTGTCAGTGTTTAGGGCAAGATGATTGGCAGCCATCCATGCGCAAATGTTGCAAGGCAGTTTCGGAAGTTGGAGAAGAGGGAGTCAGAATGGTCTCTGAATGAAAAAACAAGCTGAGTATCATCAGCATAAGAGACCACCCTGACCCCCCCATGACTCAACTACCTTGGCAAGCGGGGCCAGATAAGCATTAAACAATAGAGGGCTCAAGGCGGAGCCCTGAGGCACACCGCATATGAGGGGTTTATCCTCAGATTCAAATGGGTGCAGCAGTACCCTTTGGGACAGTCTGGACAGAAAGGATTTGATCCATGCCAGGACTGTGCCACCAATCCCCAACTGTTGTAGACGGGCTGTAAGTATGTCGTGGGATACAGTGTCAAATGCAGCGGATAGGTCGAGGAGGACCAGTATGGCCTCCTCGCCCCTATCCACTGATTCCCTGATAATCTCGGATATTTCCAGCAGCGCAGTCTCGGTACTGTAGCCGGTTCTAAAACCGGACTGAGAGTCGTGCAGCAGCTTATTTGTTTCTAGATACTGAGCCAGTTGTTTCTGGACCACTTTCTCCAGTACCTTGGCAGGTTTAGGCAGAAGCGAAATGGGTCGATAGTTGCAAAATTGTGAGGGGTCAGCATCGGGTTTCTTCAGGATGGGAAGTAGCCTAGCATATTTCCAAACTGAGGGAAATTGACCACGGGTCAAGGAGGAATTCCAGATGGAGAGGAGGGGATTAATTAAAACAGGGGCAAGATTGCCCATTACTTTGGCAGGGACTGGGTCTAAAGGCGAGCCAGACTTGACTTTATAGAGCAATGACAGGGCTGAGTCATGGGTAAGTTCGCTGAAGGAATTAAAAGAGCAATGTGAGGGATGTAGAACATCAGATGGTGGGTTTGGAGAGACGGAGTCAAAGGAGGAAGAAAGTTTGATGAGTTTTTCCTGAAAAAAGTCAGAAAGTCCGTTGCACAGGTCTTGAGTGGGAACGCATTGGGTTTTCATGGCAGGAGGATTCATAAAATCCTTCACAATGGTGAAGAGAGTTTTGGAGGAATTCTGCGCCTTTTGGATGAGATTTGAAAAATCAGCTCTCATCGAGGTACGTTTAAGTTTTTGGTATTTATTTAGGGCAGATTTATAGGCCAGTTTGGCCATAGGGTCATAGTCCTGGCGCCATTTGCGTTCCATCTGTTTGCACTTACTCTTTTCCTCCCGTAGCATGGGGAAAAACCAAGGGGCAGAGGGGCGAGATCTGGCAAACATCAGGGGAGCAAGAGGGGCAATGGAATCCAGAGCAGAGGTAAGGGCAGAATTATATCTTACCGTTTCCTTGTCAAGATCTTCCGCCTGATTAAATTGATACTGAAAACGGGAATCAATGGACTCACAGGTGACTTTGGTCCATTTGCGACCAATATCTCTGTTGAGGGAAGAGGGAGGGGGAAGTGGTGGAATAGTGATAACAAAGGGAAGAAGGAAATGGTCTGACCAGGTAAGGGGGAGGGGAGGAAGGGCAGAAATACCAGGATGATTAGTGAAAATAAGATCAAGTGTGTGGCCTGCTTTGTGAGTGGGGCCTTTGACTAATTGGGACAAGGTAAGTCCTTGTAGGGTTTCCAGAAGAGAGGATGCTTGAGCACAAGACGGATTATCAATATGGAGATTGAAGTCTCCCAGCACTGTAAAGTGGGAGTGTTTAAGTGAAAAGTCCGCAATTGAATGCATCAGGGCATTGAGAGAAGAGGCAGTGGCAGAGGGCGGATTGTATACCAGGATACTGGCAAAGATAGTGCAAGCGGAGTTTTTGATGCATGGCTTCTATGAGGCCAGGGTTAGCAATTTTTGTAATGTTCAGTATAAGGTGGGATTTCGCAATTACCGCGAGACCCCCACCAGATTTGAAATTATCTCGGTTAATGCCTAATAGTCGGTAGCCAGGGGGAATGGCCAAGTTAATGTCCGGCTTGGACGAGTCTTTAATCCAGGTTTCTGTGAGGAATAATAGGTCCCATTTGTGAGTGTCTAGCGACAGCCAAATATCAGACGCGTGTGCAGGAAGAGATCTGCAATTAATTAAGGCTGCGTTTAGGGTAACCGGGGGCGGGCGGTGAGCAACATTCATAAACTGAAGAGACGGTTTGATAAAAGCAGGAATGGCGATGTTACAACGTGAGCAAGAATATGGAATAGTTTCCAGGCTTTGGGGGTTACAACACTTTGCTGGGCTGCTGGGTTGCAAACGCCTTGACGTAAGTATAAGAGTTGATCAGAGGACCAGGAGATTGTTGGGGTGCGAGAGGCAGGGGGACTGGCGCTGGGCATGGGCCCGGCGCGAACGGGCGCAGACGGGCTTGCCTTAGGCGCGCCATCGGCGCGCCATCGGCGCGGCCGCTGCGCGGGCGGGATGACCCCTTCCTTTTATCCATGTCTGACTGGTGGGAGGAGGGTGGGAGGCGTCCAGGAGCTGGAGCGCTACCCTGCCTCCCTCCAAGATGGCGGTTCCGCATTTTCCCGGCCGGCGAGAGCGCTGTGCTCGGCTGCGCCGGGGGAGAGAGAGCAAGGTCGGGACCCCTGTGACGAAGGAATCTCGTCAGGTCAGGCAAAGAGGTCTGTTTCCGATTTTAAAAATGCATCAGTTAAAATATTTACAATTTTAAAAGAGCCAGTCGTAATTGCGTCTGTACGCTAGTATTAAATCACCATGCATACAGAAATTAGCTTCACACTCACACTGATTTACTTTCCGCTTCAAATGAACAAAGAGAGAAGGAGATGCCCCCGGCTTCCGCCTCAGGGGTGAAAACAAGTAATCTGCAGTATGTTTGGGTGCCAATCCTTAAGTAGTGAGGGAGGGCGGGAGGCGTCCAGGAGCTGGAGCGCTACCCTGCCTCCCCCCAAGATGGCGGTTCCGCGTTTTCCTGGCCGGCGAGAGCGCTGTGCTCGGCTGCGCCGGGGGAGAGAGAGCAAGGTCGGGACCCCTGTGACGAAGGAATCTCGTCAGGTCAGGCAAAGAGGTCTGTTTCCGATTTTAAAAATGCATCAGTTAGAATATTTACAATTTTAAAAGAGCCAGTCATAATTGCGTCTGTACGCTAGTATTAAATCACCATGCATACAGAAATTAGCTTCACACTCACACTGATTTACTTTCCGCTTCAAATGAACAAAGAGAGAAGGAGATGCCCCAGGCTTCCGCCTCAGGGGTGAAAACAAGTAATCTGCAGTATGTTTGGGTGCCAATCCTTAAGTAGTGAGGGAGGGCGGGAGGCGTCCAGGAGCTGGAGCGCTACCCTGCCTCCCCCCAAGATGGCGGTTCCGCGTTTTCCCGGCCGGCGAGAGCGCTGTGCTCGGCTGCGTCGGGGGAGAGAGAGCAAGGTGGGGACCCCTGTGACGAAGGAATCTCGTCAGGTCAGGCAAAGAGGTCTGTTTCCGATTTTAAAAATGCATCAGGTAAAATATTTACAATTTCAAAAGAGCCAGTCGTAATTGCGTCTGTACGCTAGTATTAAATCACCATGCATACAGAAATTAGCTTCACACTCACACTGATTTACTTTCCGCTTCAAATGAACAAAGAGAGAAGGAGATGCCCCCGGCTTCCGCCTCAGGGGTGAAAACAAGTAAACAAGTAAACTTCCAGCATCCACCACAATCAACCTAAAGGTTCAATCCAGTGTAGAGAAAAAACTATTTGCCCAGTCCTGCATCGCTAACAATCAACAATAGGCATTCTAGAATGTTGTTTTGTTTGATGACGTCTGCTTGGGTTTATTCTCAGATCTGTTGTGACATCATTTACTTGACGGTCCCTTTAAAAATTCAACTACCAGCATGGCCACCAAAGTATTGTCATGTATTGCAGACCCTGTCTACACACTCTCCCTCAAGTGTCAACTAACTTCAGTGTTATTTTGTGCCTGCTGTATAATTCATCTTTAAGTTCTACCTCTGTAGTACAAAGTTGTTCCAGATGATGACGAGTAAATTGATATAAATGGTATGAGTCTAACATTAGAACCATCACGGCTGACACAAATATAGCAGGCACATTTGTATTGTTTCCAGAATCCTCTAGATACAATTGTCAATCCAGAGCTTTCCCACACCTTTTTGTGAGCCAAAGCACCCCAGAACTATATTCTGCATTCAATGGATGGAAACCTACAGGCATGATGCCAAATGTGTTGGTGAGAAATGTTACAAGTGTCATGTTCTATTCATGTATATCTGTACGTTATGTGTTTTTGCCATAGCAACGCATCAGTGTGTCTGAGTCTTGGCTTTCTATGAATTATATCTCTGTGCTGGATCTTTTGGGTATGAACTGTTCAAATCAAGAAACACATGTCTATGGGAAACAGATCCGAAGCACAACTTGGCAGGACATTTCTTCTCTGCTTGAATTCCCATTGGATGGGCTTCCAGAAATTGCTAACGTTCAGCATTACCCGATAGGTGCTACTTCAATTAAGTATTAATATTCATTTTATTCTGATTTACTCATGTTCCGTACACAGGTTGACGGTTTATCTTATTGTTGAAAGAACATCGTAAGCGGGTGAAAGAGGCATGTCTGTATGGGTCTGTATTTCAGGGGTTTCCGGTGGGAGTGGGTGGTCCATATTTCGTGTAGGATATTATTCCATATAATGAAAGGAAAATTATCTCTTAAATGAAAGACAGATAAACTCATGCCAAAATCTTCTGATGGACATAGTCAATCAAAAAGTCAGAGGTGGGGGGGCGTGGCCAAGATGGCGGGGTGAGCGGACGCTTCCTCCCGTAGCTCCTCCGGCCCGGCTCAGCTCGAGCCCCGATTCCTGCGCCTCTCTCCCCCCGCGGCTGCACTGCGGGCGAGAGAACTGTGCCGGAGTTCCTGGGGCACATTTTGGTGCCACTTTGACTTCTGGAGCCCCGGGGGAAGTTCCCGAAAGTTTATTCGGAGATCGCTCCGAGGATTAGAGCCCGGGCCGCCCCGAGGAGAGGAGCCTGGAGGCGGAGCGTAGTGCGGCGCTGTCCGCGCACCTTGGCTGGCCCGAGTGCTGAAAAGCGAAACGCCGGAGATCTCGAAGGAGCGGACTAGACGGACTCCGCGGAGCGAGGTGGCTTCCTGGCGGTGCCCTGGTGGCAAGCACCATTGCTGGGCGACGGACTTTAGCTCTGTACCGGCGACCCCCCCACTGCCCGGGGTCTCGAGGGGCGACGCCTTGCGAACTCCGCGCCCGAAGGCGCTGGATGGCGGAGTTCGAGCAGTGCCCGAGCCGGGCAATCGACTGGTGATGGGGGGAGGCACCGGGTTTGCACTTTCCGGACCCGTTATCATTTGAGAGTTGCCCACGGACTTGCTGGCCCGGGCTGCCTTCTTGGGTCCCACCCTCCCGCCATCTTGTCTTTGTGTGGCTGAGCCCGGTGGCCCCTGCCGCGCCCTTCGCACACGGGAGCCTCGACTCGTTCTGGCGCCGGCTCATCTACTGCCCTCCCTGGGAACACGAGACGGGAGGCCTACTCTTCGGACATTGCTGCCTGCCCTGCTGGCCCGAGGGCCGTCTTGCCCGTGCCCGGACCGCCATTTTGTCGCCTGTGACGCACCACCCTTGTCCTCGGCGAAGGCCTCACATCTGGTGCCCGCGAGCGATGGCGCTCGCCTACAGCAACTAACCCTGGGCTTTGCCGGGCCCCAAGATGACTGGAAGACGTGGCGCGGCACGGGGTGATCGCACCTTGCCGGAAATGCTCGGCAGGTCCCAGCAACTACGCGACAGGACGCAGCTGTCTCCGGGGGCCTCCCGGGCATCAACGGAAGCAACTGCGGGCGAGCCGCCGGTCACGCGGTCCTTCATGGAGGACTTATTCACCTCCCTCAAGGAGGAATTTCAGACTCTTAAGACCGAAGTGGCTGGAGAGGTCCGGGAGGTGCGCAGGGAAGTCGAGGGCCTGGGCGAACGGGTCGAGACTGTGGAGACGGCGGCTCAACGCCGCGATGAGGAGATAACCCATCTCCAACAGGACGTCCTCCGCCTCCGGGAGCAATGTGTCGAGCTCCAGGCCCACTTGGAGGACCTCGAGAACAGGTCCAGGAGGAACAACATCCGGGTCCGGGGTGTTCCATCCGCCGATGAAGGTGCGGACCTAGTGGCTTATCTGCAGGACCTGTTCCGTGACATCTTGGAGGAGGGAGCGGATTTCCCCATCCGCATTGACAGAGCACACAGGGTGGGCCGCCAGCGCCAGTCATCGGCACCCCCGCCTGATATCCTGGCATTCTTGCCGGATTTCCCTCTAAAGGAGCGCATCATGACTGAGGCCCGTAGGAAGCAACCATTGACCTTCCGCGAAAGACCTGTGGCGCTCTATCAGGACCTGTCTACCATCACACTGCAAAAGCGCAGGTCTTTCCGCATCGCTACGGACTTTCTGCGAGAGCACGAGACAGCCTACTCCTGGGGTCACCCCTTCCGCCTTATCTTTCGTTGGAATGGGGTACTGCACCAGCTGCGCTCCTTACAAGACGTCTGCGGGGTGCTGGGCCTTACTGCTACGGAGGAGGACGGGACCACTCCCGCATGGAGGCGCCCCGAGCGGCGGGGCCGACGGAGGTCGAGAAGGCGCCCATCGTCAGCGCCAGTGAGTCGTCCGGACTCGCCCACCATCAGAGCTGACATGGCGGAGGCCCTGAGGACTGCGGCCAGGAACTTGCCTGAATCTACTGGTGTGGCCTTGACGGCCTAAATTTTCTCCGGGGGGAGAGGTTCTTAGCTTTCACGATGCTGGGCTGGGGGTCGGGGGGCGGGGGGGTGGTGTGTGGCTGGACGTCCACTTGACTGTTTTCTGCAGACTCGCCCATTTGGGCTAGACTGAGACTATGGGGTGTTGTTTTTTGTTTTTTGTTCTGGCCGGTTGCCATCAATGGGTTTTGGGGGGGTTTCATTGTTGGTTTGTTGTGGGGGGGGTCCCGTCCGAAGCTGTCCGAACGAGTACGATGCCGCCTCTGGCCTTCCCTGCGCCCCTACCCCGCGCGCCCCCTCCGCTGATCCCCCGCCTGCTGCATAGCGCGCTGTTTCCCTGGAGGCGATGCCACCCCTGAAAGTAGTGACCCTTAATGTCAAGGGTCTGAATAACCCCGTAAAGCGTAGGGCGATCCTTTCCCTATTGGAGGGGTCGCAGGCGGACATTTGCCTCCTGCAGGAGACCCATTTACTCTCCAGAGATTGCCATAGGTTGCGCTCTGCCAAGTTTCCCACGCAACTTTTTTCCTCTGCTGCGACTAAGACCGCTGGGGTGGCCATTCTTCTAGCCAGCTCCTTTAGGGGGGAGGTGCTGTATAAACATGCCGAGCAGAAGGGGAGACTCTTAGTGTATCGCATGCGCTTAGGAGGTGTTACCTTTACGGTTGGTTCGGTCTACAGCCCAAACGATCACCAGGATCGTTTCCTGGACTCGGTATTGGTGGACGTTACTGCCTCGCCCGATCGCCATGTCATCCTGGGGGGAGACCTGAATATGGTCTTCGACTCCACTCTAGATAGGTCTGCCCAGCGTTTTCCGCAGACAGGGGAGCTTTCTAGAGCGGTGCGGGACCAGATTGCAGAGATGGACCTGCATGACCTCTGGCGCACCATGCATCCCACCGATAGGGACTACTCCTACTTTTCCCACGCACACCGCACTTATTCGCGGTTGGATTATCTTTTGGTGAGCGGCCCACTTCGCTCGGCCACCATGGCGGCGGACATCGGGGTCTTGTCTCTGTCCGATCATGCGCCGGTCTCCGGAGTTTTTGCGTGGCCGGCGCCCCCCCCCTCGAGAGGGATGTGGCGGCTTCGGGACACGCTTCTCCATAAGAAATCGGTGGTGAAGCGAGTGGAGGAGGTCATCCAGGACTACCTGACCCACAATAACAACTCTGACACGTCCCTGGCTACACAGTGGGCGGCTTTGAAAACAGTCGTCAGGGGAGAGTTTATCTCCATTTCCTCGGCGGAAAATAAGGAACGCCAGCGCAAGAGGGAAGAACTGACGGCGCAGGTTAGGGAGCTTGAGCAGGTCCACCGCCGGACGGGGGCACCTCGGGTTTGGAAGCAACTGAAGGCGGCACGAAAACTCCTCTCTGCGTTGGATCTAGATCGGGCGGAGTACGCAGCGCTGCGCCTGAAACATGCCTTTTACACCGGCGGAGACAGGTGCGGTAAACTTCTGGCCCATAGGCTTAGGGTTGTGCAGCAACGCAATGTGGTGAAGGAGCTGGTGGGAGTGGATGGGATCCCGGTTTCTGGTGACGCGGAGGTGGCCGATACCTTTCGATCCTTCTACGAGGCACTGTACGCTTCAGACTCTTCCCCACCGGGAGAGGCTGAGGCCTATCTGGAATCTGTGGCCCTCCCGGCCTTGGACCCCTCCCAGGCGGACCACCTAGAGAGGGACATTCACGTGGAGGAGGTCATCTCCGCGATCGCACGGCTGAAGCATGGCAAAGCCCCGGGCCCGGATTGCTACACGGCCTTGTTTTACAAGACCTTCTGTCCCGCTGTTGCTCCTCTCCTGGCTCGCTTGTTCAACTCCTTCTCCGAACCGGGCGCCATCCCACCGGACCTCCTCTCGGCGACTGTGTCGGTTATCCCCAAGCCGGGGAAGGACCGGACCTTGTGCGGCTCGTACCGGCCCATTTTGCTCCTAAATGTGGACCTCAAGCTTTACACCGGAATCTTGGCGGCCAGACTGGGTCTACACTTACCAGGTTTGGTGGAGGCTGATCAAGCCGGTTTTGTACCCGGTAGGCAGACGGTCGACAACACGAAGAGAGTGACGCACGTCCTGGAAAAGGCCTCACGCGTCCCGGGGGAGCGGATGCTGCTATCGGTCGACGCGGAGAAGGCCTTTGATAGGGTTCATTGGCCATACCTCGAGCTGGTCCTTGGGAAACTGGGAATCGGCGAGAAGTTCCGCACTATGGTCTTTAACTGCTATAGGAGACCGTCGGCGTCAGTGCGTGTCAATGGTCACAGCTCCAGCAGCTTCACCATTGAGCGCGGCACGAGACAGGGTTGCCCTCTCTCGCCGCTCCTCTTTGCCCTTTACATGGAGCCGTTTGCGCAGAGGATCCGCGACAACCCGGACGCCATTGGGGTGAAGATGGGGCAATACACACACACTGTCAGCTTATACGCGGACGATGTCTTGTTGACCCTAGATGACCCCAGGCGGTCGCTCCCTGCCTGCATCCAGGAGCTGAACGCTTTTGCCCGCGTTGCGGGCTTTAAAATGAACATGACCAAGTCGGCTGCACTGGATGTGTCGCTCTCTGCCGACACCAGACGGGACCTTCAAAGTCTCTTCCCTTTGCAGTGGTCCTCCTCCACGGTGCCTTACTTGGGCATTTTGCTTGCTCCCACCCTGCCTGCCATGGTCGCAGCTAACTATTCCTCTCTAGGCAAGAAGATGAAGGAGGAACTCGGCCGATGGAACAAGGGCCTACTTTCGTGGCTGGGCCGTATTGCGGCGGTGAAGATGACGATACTGCCCCAGATCCTGTACCTTTTCCGCGCTCTACCTCTTCAGCCCCCCGTGGGCTGGATACGGCAGGCGCAGGCAGACATCTCCCGCTTTGTGTGGCAAGGCCGTAAGCCTCGGATGAAGCGGGTCCTCTCCATGCTTGCCCCGGAGGCGGGAGGTCTCGGGGTCCCGGACCTCCGGAAGTACTTTCAGGCGGCGCAGCTCCGGTACCTGGTGGAGTGGAGCCGGTGGGAATCGGACAAACACTGGCTCTTTCAAGACCAGGCAGTTGCGGGCCGTACCCTCCAGGAGGTCCCGTTCCTACGGCGCGTTCACCGCCCGCCTAATCTCTACACCTCCTTTATCACCCGGGTCCCGCTAAGAGTGTGGGACGCGGTGTGTGAGCTTCGGGAGCTCACCACTTTTCCGTCACCGTTCACTCCCATTGCTGGCAACCCGGACTTCACTCCGGGTCTGGAGCCGGGGGCCTTTTCCCACTGGGTGAGTGCGGGATGTAGAGCGCTTTTCCAGATCTACGGGCCGGAGGGCGTGCTCCCCTTCCAGCAGCTCCGACAGGAGTTTGGCCTGACGGAGGGGGACAGACTGCGCTACATGCAAGTCCGCCACTGGGCTCTTCAACCCTCAGTGCGTGACGTCGCCGCCCGTACGATTACGCCCTATGAGCGATGGTTGGTGACCCGGGCCTCGGACGCCAAACTCATCACTGATTTGTATAAATTTCTCCAACCCCCGCCGTTTCACTACCATAACCCGGGGAGAGAGCGCTGGCACAGGGAACTGGGCAGGACCCTGAGCCACAAGGAATGGGACAAGATTGCGTATCGGGCGAGGCACTCTGCGTACCACACTGGGCTGACGGAAACCTTCACTAAAGTGTCCACCTATTGGTACTACACCCCGGAGCGGCTCTACGAGATGCGCAAACTAGGCGATAAGGGTTGTTGGCGCGGCTGCGGACAGGAGGGCACCCTCACGCACATTCTCTGGGAGTGCCCGGTGCTGTCAGCCTACTGGAAGGAAGTCTTAGATGAGGTGGATAGGCATTTTGAGATTGAGCTCCCGCGCTTCCCCGCGTATGTCTTGCTTGGCCTCCCCAATGACTTGATGTATTCGCTGAAATCCCGCAGGGGCAGGCAGATTGCGATTGCGCTAGGCTCAGCCGTTCAGAACATACTTGTCCTTTGGCGCACCCCCACTGCCCCCTCCATCACTGGATGGTTGCATAGGCTCTGGCAGGTACTGGGTATGGAGAAGATATCGCTGACGGTGGCTGGGAATGTTGACCAGTTTGAGGAGCTCTGGCATCCCTTTTTGGCACTGCTGTCCACGGAATTTCGCGAGCTAACGTGCCCACGGTACTTGCGCCTCCTTAGGCTGACACCGCCGGCGCCAGCGGCGGAGTGATTGAGCGGATTGGGGACCGGGGGCTGGGGGCGGGAAGTGGGGTTATATGCTTCTAATGCTGCTTTTCGGACGGGGATGTTGGGGTGTTGTCTTCTTTTCTTTCCTCCTTGCTTTTCTTTCTTCTCCTTTTCTGGGGTCGAGGGGCTGGTGGTATGGTATGCTTCTCCTTTGCTGTGTCGCAGAGCGCTATTCTGGCTTGGCCTTGCCTAGGGAGTGGGGGCCTACGGGGGGTTGTTTACAGTGACTTACTGCCTTATGTTTTTTGCCTTGTTGCCCTCTGGGGCACCCTGCCTCCCTCTTCTTCTTCTGACTCGCTGCAACGATTTGCCTTTTGTATTGTATGCTTGCCTGACCTCCTGCTCCCCTCCCCGTGTTTTTTTATGCCTTAATAAAATACTTTAAACCTAAAAAGTCAGAGGTCACTTTTAAAAAGCATCAGTGTCTATGTACTGAGAAATGGGAGACGGCTTTCTGTCTCTTTAGTGTATAACATCTTCTTCAATGAGATATGGCCTTCCGACGTTGTAGTAGCGAACCTCATTTGAATGTAACTTAAATCTAATACTCCAATGTGCTTCTCTGTCTGATAGATTGTTAGAGCATGTGTTTTGCATTTGTTTGCATCTCATGCTTGAAAGTAGCACTTGATGGGTTATTATTGATTTTGCTTAGATTCAGTTACATTTTCTTGGCTTGTGGGCTTTGCACTGCATATGCTCAGTGGAAATATGGAAGAAATGCTGCTGAATAATATATTATACATATCAATTGAAGCTTTGCTTGTACATTTGCCTCCCCAGGAGTCTTTCAATGTACACTTAGAGGTGGGAGGCAGGGCTTTCATTGGATTTTGGTGCTACAGGGCATGCCCTCTACTCCAACTGGGTGGTAGTACTTTGCCTCCCAGGGCTTGGAGGTCCACATTTCACTGCCCACTTTGAAGTGGGTGGTGGTGCTTTCATTGGACATTGGCGCTTCAAAGCGTGCTCTCTGCTCCCACTGCGCGGCTCACCTTCCTTGAAAGTTTGCCTCCCCAGGGCTTGGAGGTCCACATTGCATTGCACTCTTTGATGTGGGAGATGGAGCTTTCATTGGAAGTTGGCGCTACAAGCGCAGTCCCTACTTCCACTGCACGGATGCCTTCCTTGAACCTTTGCCATCCCAGGACTCGGAGGTGCATATTGCAATGTGCAATTTTAGACGGGGGTCTTCGTTGGGTGTTGGCGCTACAAAGCTTGCTCTCTGCTCTGGAGAAGACCAGGCCCAGATGTGCCCATCTGTGCCCATCAGAGCACCTAAGAAACAGGACTGGGCATCCCCATTCATTTTTTTTGTCTTGTTACCTGATAGCCTACATAAGTTGTTTACTAGTGACCATAGGCAACCAAAAAGCATTCACAAGAGTTACGGGGAAGGAATGTTTCTTCTTCCTCAATTGCTAATTTGAAATGTGTGATGGGCGTAATGACTAAGATATAAGCAGTGTTGAAGAGAGGATGGTTGTCACCGAGCATATGGTATCTGATCAGCTTTGACTCCTCCAATTAGTATTAGTTTTAGAGCTGATCCCATAAGTGCAAAGTGTGCTGATAATTCCACGACACACCTGAATAATCTCTGTGTATTCCAAAATTCTCAGTTAATAAACTTTGCATCGCCCACTGCTACTGTAAAATCTTCCATGTAAAAAACAAAAAAAGGAAAGAAACGGCCTGACCTAAAAAACACACACCCAAACATGCGTCAAATATTTCACAAAGAAGGGGGGAGGTGCTAGACAGCCCGACCGCAAGATGGTCACTATTGTGTGAGACTCTGAGGGTCGAAGTCTTTTATCCAGCTTAAGCTGAGGCATCAGGGACTGCCCAGGTGTGCCCGTGTGGCGCTGACTGTGCTATTGCTGGGGCACCCAAAAGTTCGAGCCTAGGAGCTTCTGTGCAGCCGGTTGCCTCTGGAAAATCCCTTGAGCCTGTTCCAGCTCTACCTCGTGGGAGAGGCCTCTGCGCCTCGGAGGTGGATGGACCGTATAGCTGCTACTGGAGGAGGCGCATCGAGTGAGATCATTGTTGCCGCATGATGCTGCCGCTCATTGGAGGTGGCGCTCCTGTCCAGGTTGGCTGGATGCCACAGGACAGCAGAGCTGCTCTCACCCCAGCTTGTGTGGGGACATGTGGCTACTGTGTGAGCTGATGCGAGCAGTGGACCTTTGGAGGAAAGTGCCCAGAGCAGTGGTGGTGAGCGAACATCTATCCACTGGTGCACATATGACAGGTAAGGTGTTTGATACATGGCGGCACTGATCTCTGGGTGAGAGAACACCTGCCATTAGCGCTGGCCCTAGGGAGAGATCTAGGATTGCCTGCTAGCCTGGGGGTTAGCTGGAAGTGGTGGGCCCCATTGGAGGCTGATTGCAGTGCCTAGATGATTGCTACTGTTTTGGGGGCCCCTGGGGCTTTGCAAACCATGCCGCATTAGCAACATCTTAAGAGGGAATGAGGCTTCCTACGCCCCTGCCTGGGATCTGGAAGCAGCACCGATATCACTGAGGCATGGGAATGCAGCTGTTGGGGTCTCATGTGCTACACTGAGGCTGCTTGATTTGGACTAAGGGGAAAGTATATTTCTGGCTCCCTGCTGACCCAGTGTGCTTGCTTGCTGCGATCCCTCAATCCGGGGGCCCGACACTTTGACACCCGCATGATCACTTCCCCGGGGGTGGAGGGGGTAGTGAGTACTGCAGGATATATGTGAACCTGTGACTGGGAGACTGAGGCCTGTACAGTAGATAGGGGCCTGCTTTTGGCCCCTGGTACCTGCAGTATGTTATCTGCGGATTGCTGCAGTGCTAGGCAATCACCTGTGACTCTCCCCTGCATGCCAAGCTGGATATAGGCCTTATTGTGCTCCGTCTTCCCTCACAGTTGTCTTCTCAGGGCAAGGCAGGGCCTAATCTCGTCTCATCTGGGACACTACTCACTCGGCCCTGAATCAACTGTCTATTCCTGCTTATTTTGATCAGCAGTCCCGCAGGACAATTTGCTCCTCATTCTCAAGGTGCTCAGCTCGTCATGAGGTATACCTCTAGGGTGCCCATGACGAGCTGAGCTCGTCATGACCACACCCATTAACATTATGGCCCAGCACAGCAGAGGGATATCTCAAGCATCCAAGGTGTTAATGATGCGGCCCGCTTGTGCCTCTCCATTTGTTCCAGGCCGGTAGTGAGGTGGGGCCCTAAAGGTGCTGTTGACCTTATAGCGGCCTACTGCGTATTCCCTGGTTGTCTTCTGACGCATGCCACTTTCTATTGGTGGCAACATAGGGAAAGGAGATGCCAAGCAGGTCAAACTCTCATTCGAACATCGCAGGGAGACGAGAGCAGCAGAATTGGCTCCTGACGGTCTGCATGGAGATGGTGACAGCTCCTCTCACGCACCAGACATTCGTACCGTGTTTAGGGAGCCTAACCACAGCCTTAAAACAATTGATAGCCAAATCGATTGCTGGCTGACAGATTAGATTGTCTGAAAGACAAGGTTGACACGCATGATGAATGATTCGATTAACCGGAGCGTAATAACTTGGAAGTTGAGGCCAATCACGATTCCGCCTGAGAGAAATTGCTTCACATGGAAAAAGTTTTGCAGATAATCTGCAGCAATAATAAAGACCTGGAGGCTTGCTCAAGGAGAAATAATCTGCACATAATTGGCATGCCGGAGTCAACGGAGATGATTCGTATGGTGGTCTGTGTCGAGACAATGCTCCGCACGCTATTTGGTAGCTCACTCTCAGCCATGATCATCATAGAGCGGGCGCACAGGTCACTTGGACAGAGACCCCCCGGCACGCCGGACCGACTGATAATTGCTATGCTGCTAAACAGCAAAGATCAGGACAAAGTCCTGCTCCTCGCGAGGGGTCAGAGGAATCTCTACTATCAGGGTAACGAAATATCTATCTTTCCGGACTTCGTGGTCGCTGTGCAGGCTACCAGGAGGGACTTTTTGCCAATCAAACACTCCTTGACTGAGGCTAAATACTCTCTCATCTACCCCGCTAAGCACCAAATTCAATATCAAGGCAGGTCTCACTATTTTACAGACCCAAAGGCTACCACCAAATTTGTCAAACCAAGTCATTGCCGCATCTGTCCACTGTGACGGGACTCAGAAATGGGTCATCTCAGTGACAATGATTAAGTGACCACACAATCCTTGCTTAACCTTTTTGGGACTGCTGAGAGATGTCATGGAGGGTAGCTCCTGTATTATCCAAATAAATTACACTGCATTTTCGCTGGGATCCTAGTGGCAACGGTCCTCCTGACGGAAGTTGGGGGGCTGCCCGGGTGTGACCAGGCCACTTGGCTACTGCACCTCTGACCACCCGACTAGCTTTGACTGGGATTAAGTTGGACTTCTGGTTTTCCCCTGCAAGATAATTCCCTGGTTGATTTACTATTGGATGTTTACCTTTGTGTTATCTCATTGGTGTGAAAGTACCCTTTAGCATGATTGGGAGGTCAAAGTGGGAGGTGGGAGGTAAGCTGGGATGTTGAGAAAGGTTGCAGCTCTGAGGCTGCTTAAAGTTCACCTGTCTTTTCCTTCCTTAATTCCTCAGCACTACACAATTCATCCTCTAGCTGGATGTCTCTTACGTGCGCAGCAGGTGTGCATGTCTTTCTGTCTTGCAAAGCAGCAGACAAAATGCATGGCCTGGAATATATGTGACCCTATTGACAGGAGCAAGTTAAGTCATGTGCTAGCTTACCTTCAACAACATCAGATAGATAATTGCATGCTGCAAGAGGTGCACCTCACTGAGAGCACTGGGACACACCTTGGATTGGAGAATTACATATTGCATATTACTCAAACTACGCTCACGGAGTAGCCATCCTAATTTGCAAAATGTTACCTTATACAGAGTAAATATGTACTACTCTAGGAAACACTGCATGGGCACCCGGTCAGACTAATATTCGTGTATGGCCCCAATGTAGGTGGCCCCTGCTTCTTCACAGAGATATGGAGAATGGTAAGCACCATGGAACCGAGGACAATTCTATGGGGAGCGGACTTAAATGTGGTCCTGGACCCCCAAGCTGAGTGCTCTAGTGAGTTTAGACACCCTCACCCAAATGCAGCAGACCACCTTACTGACCTGTGGAGGGTATGGAACACTGCTAATGCGGAAGGCACATATATAGCTGCTTCGCATAACAGTTGATCATGCATAGATTACTGGCTGGCAACACGTGACTTAGATACATGGACCTCAAAGGTCAAGCACCCCCAACAGACTCTGTCTGATCATTCTCCGGTGCTACTGGAGATGCTTTTGCCAAACTGTGCTGCGTGCCTTTTTGCCTGGAATCTCCCATCCGGCGCTTTAAGGGATCGGTGTTGTGGGAGGACGTTAGATCCCCGTATCAGACTATTTTAAGCAAAATGAAGGGTCAGTGTCATCACAATCCACACTATGGGCTGTCTTTAAGGCTGTTATACAGGGGGTCTGCATTACGAAGCAGATAGGGTTGCTGCAAGCGCTGCACAGCGAATTGGTGTGTCTTGAAGGTGAGATTTTCGCTCTAGAGTTATAATTCTTTGAGATTCGTATCTCATCTCTCCTGGCGGATATTAGAGGCAAGTTGGGGGAATGCTAGGAGGCAGCCCAGAGGGAGGCTTACTAACTGTGAAAAGAGGATTCTGCTCTGCGTTATGGGGCGGGGTACAGGGCTGGTAAGACCATATTCGATCTGCTGCGTAAGCCTTGGGCCAGTGATTGTATAGTTGAGGTAGAAGACGACCAGCAATGTGAATGTGTGGGAACAAAGGCTGTGCAGAGGGAAATTACTTCCTTTTTCTCCAAACTTTATGCAACTGCGCAAGATGTGCCACCTCCGGACATCATTCCCTACTTTGGTTTGGTGGAGCTGTTGTGGCGAAATGTGGGCTACTGGTGGTACTTGGATTAGCTGATTACTGTAGAGGAGATTGTTCAGGTCATTAGCTCACTGGCAAGTGACAAGGCGTCTGGGCTGGATGACGTCACTGCTGCCTTTCACAAGAAGTATACAGAAATTCTTTCTCAGCATCCCCTCGCATTATATGTGGAATCCCTTGCAGCTGGTGCTCTCCCCTTCCTTGCATGAAGCACTGATCATTACAATACTGAAGCCTGACAAGGATGCCCACTGGTGTGAATCATATCACCCTCTATCCATGATGAACATGAATAATAAAGTCCTTGCAAAACTAATTGCCACGCACCTACTCTCGCTTCTGCCACTTATCACGTGATTGGGCCAGTCAGGCTTTGGGCCCGGAAGGTCGGCAGTACCTAATTGGCATACCGTTTTTGTTCTGGTACAGACTATGGATCTTGATCTCCGCTGCAGCTGCAATGTTTTTGGACGCAACCAAAGTATTTGATTCTTTAGAATGGCTTTAGTTGTTTGCGTTGATCTCATACCTTGGACTGAGCCCCAGATTTTTTAGATGAATTGGTCTCCTGTATGCACAACCTGTTGCCTGCCTATGCTTCAATGGCATAACTTCTTCTCCCTTCCCGGTGCCGAAGGACACCCAAAATAAGTGTCCACTATCCCCTATATTGTTCACCATTGCTATGGACCCCAGGCAGTTTGGCTCAGATAACACGACTCCCACAGAGGCTTGGTGTTTACATATCGCTGCCTTTTGGTTCTATGTACTCTGACAATGTCACTCTGTTTGTCTAAAAACCCACAGGATAACTGTGACCCATTAATACAGGAATTCACCAGATTCGGTGGCCTATCTGGTATCAATATTACCTGGTCCAAGTTGCTTCTGTTTCCTTTGATAGACGTCACTGAGGAATTTCTCTTGGAGTATCCACTCTACTGAATTAGGGAATCTGTGTACATTTTGTGTATTTGGCTAAGCAGAAATGTTGACATCCTATGGTGAGCCAACTATGGGAGCTTAATGGCGTAGCTGGAAGAGTGCGTAGAGGGCTGGGTGAGGCTTCCATTGTCTCTGACTGGGCGGCTTGCCATCACTAAGATGCTGGTCCTCCCTAAAACTCCTCTATTTGTTCCTTAATCTGCATCTCCCACTATCTTTCCGCAAACAGCTCTGGTCACATCTTATGATGCTTGAGTGGGTGGGTAGACATCCTTGCATAGTGTGGAAGCTATTCTTCAAGCAAGGGGAATTGGGAGCCCCAAATATGGACCTATAATATTTTTGTGCCCAGGCAAAGTTTGTGCATTACTGGCTATTCTCCACACAATTTATGGCATAAAAGGCGTCAAAATATGACCAGGTCACACCGCAACCACTACAAATGGCACTGTATATGACCCCTAGATGACTGCGGGTACACGTAGACACCATAGCATTTACGATCTGGATATGGAATGAGCTTAAGCGGCACGTCAGGTTGGACTCTCTTTTTGCTCAATCGGTGCCTTTAATAGGTCATCCATCCCTCCCGAAAACACTTGGCGCTGGTACCCACACCTAACTTTGCTCTTTGAAGCTGACATCTATTGGAGCAATATACCTGCAAGATTCTTTTGGTTTTAAAAAAAGTATGTTGTTATTGAATCTTTTCTTTTTCCATAATTCCTTATTAGACACCAAGGAACAACCATCACCTGAGCACAGGGGTAAAAGAAATAACCAAATAAATAAATAAATAATAACATGAAAATAAATAGCAACATAATATCTAGGAGTAGTAAAGCACAGTGGACCGCAGGCTAATCCCAGGCTAAAATCTGGGTGGACCAGACTAGGGATGCAGCCATCCCTGCCAGCCAACCAGGAATAGGATCCCAGATCCGACCCGACCTTTTCCTCAAAGGATTATTATTAATTAGAACCATCTCCATCCTACTTGTATATAGGATTTCCCGCCACCAGATCCAAGGGTCGGGTGGATCCCTAGCGAGCCAGGACTTCTTCAGGGCGAATGATTATCAGAATTACGTCATGGATTATGTGTTCCAGAGCTTTATCAGTGAGAACCACAGTCTTCAGAAAATTAAATAGAGAGGATCCTTATTTTAAGATGGATAAGTCAATTTTTCTGCGAATGCTGTATTGGAAGTAGAAACGAGATTTGGATGCCAAAATTCACATCCATTGACAGTGATATCAATATTCACCTTGGACGATCTTCATGTCTCCGTTCTTCCCGGTCGCAGCCTCGAAAGGGTAGTTCGTACTACCCTTTCGAGGCTGCGACCGGGAAGAACGGAGAAATGAAGATCATTTACATTCGCAGAGAAATTGACTTATCCATCTTAAAATAAGGATCCTCTCTATTTAATTTTCTGAAGACTGGTTCTCACTGATAAAGCTCTGGAACACATAATCCATGACATAATTCTGATAATCATTCGCCCTGAAGAAGTCCTTCGGACGAAACTCGTTGGCTACTTGTGTGTGAAGATTTGGAATAAAAACAAGAAAGAAAATTCCATGGCTTATTGATATCATTAATATTGTTACTATATACTGTATGGTGTGCTGAACTATTGTGTTGAATTGTATACAGTGCCTTGGGCATTGACTTTGGAGGCCTAGGGGTATGTGGCCTCAGGTTTCTGGCACCCACAAACACAACTAGACCAAGACATAGTGAATAGAGTGCAGTCAAGCGTCTTACCCTGTACCCCTGTCTTAGTATTTCTAGATATCTATCTAACAGACGATGACCTGGAGACACACTTGAAAAGAGTGAACACCATAATACTTGGGTTCGCATCTGAAGGGTACACAAATTTAACTTTAAAAAGTCACGAATTGCCCACCTAACTGTCCTATTTTTAGGATATGAGTTATCAAGTGAAGGCAAAAGCCTAGCAGACAACTTCTTAGAGAAGTGTGCAGTACTCCAAGCTCCAAAAACGCTGAAAATCTTACAATCAATTCTAGGTTTCCTGAACTTCGGAAGAACTTACATTCTAAATTATGCAGAGAGGGTTAAACCGCTCTACGAACTAATGAAACCTGATTTCAAAGCAATTATTTGGACTCAGAAACATACAGAAATTTTACGATCATTACAAACAGACATGTTAAGTAAAACAAAACTGTAAACACGCGCGAACGAACGCAACCTTGTAATCCGAGTCATCCCAGGAAGATGCGGATTTACATACCTAGCCTCTAATGGGGGGAGAAACGGTACCAATAGCTTACAAATCACACTTGTACACACAAGCTGAAATTAAGTTCAGTTCCACTGAAAAGATTCTAACTGCGGTACAACTGCTGTAGCAAAAGAAAGAGCCCTGGTACAAGGTAAACGCATAATAATCGTTACACCAATACCTGCCCTAGAAGCAGTAACAAGAGCAAGCATTCAGAATGCTAAAGCCTTACATCCGAGAAGGATACAATGGGTTAATTCTCTTGCTGCATCAGACGTAGTGTACGAATTTGATCCTAACTTAAAAACGCAAGAATTTCTCCAATACTAATACGAATGTCCTCTGCAAACTGAAATTCTGCCTCTGGAACAGTACACCTGTGTAATCTACACAGACAGATTTGCACAACACTACGTTGTGGATAAAAAAGCATATAGTGCTGCTTGCCCAATTGTAAAAGGTCGCTGGCACATAGGTAAATTCAGACCGTTAATCACAAAACTGAATCGCTCAGAAACTGTACAGCTCAGCGAGCTGAACTACATGCTTTTACGATGGCGCTTGAAAATGCAGATCGCGAATTCCCCACACTAATAGTGTGCGATTCGCATTCCTGCGTCAAATCTTACAATAATTCCATGCAGACCTGGATTGAGAACGGTTACAAAGATGAGACAGGTGGCACAATAAAACGTAAAAAACTATGGGAACAGGTAGTTCTTTTACAGAAAGATCTACAAAAGACTCACGTGATACATACGCAGAGTCTACAACGTGATGGCGTTCACGTTGCAGGGAATTCATTGGCTAATAAAGCCACAGCGGCAGCTGGTCAACCGGCTTCCGTAGCTACAAAAAAGCGTTCTAAAAAACAAATAGATGGTGAAACGCTACTTGCAGTAAAAGCCTCTATGGAAGGCAACTATGTGGCGTTACCTCTGAATTATCCACTCGGAAATGCATACATAACTGATGCGAACTCCGTTCCTTTTGCTCAAATCCCTGGAGTGGGTGATAGAGTAATTCCAAACACAAACCGGAGAGTCTTCTTGATTCAAGAAGCACACATGGGAATGGGTCTGAGGCACCAAGAGATCCTGAAATTTCTAATAGAATTGCAATCAAGATACTGGTGGCCGGGAATGAGCGTGCAAGTTTATAACTGTGCAATGGATTGTCAGGACTGCAATAGAGATCGCAGTTATGAACCGGACCAGATATCTGATTCTAGCACAGTAAGACCAGCCCAGACACCACTATTAGACAGCATTAGACTATCTACACGCAGGCGTCCGATCGGACAAATGCAATCCCATAAATATTAAGACGAGATTCATTTGGATGTGGCCCCAGAGCTCAGCTGACGCCAGAACTGTTATAAAAGATATGCAAGTCTTTAGCGGCACATACGCAATTGGCATGCTACATTCTGACCAGGGTCCTGCGTTTAGCTCTCGCCCTTACAAGGAGGCCATGACCAGCTTGGGCATTCCATTGCGGTACTCTAGTCATTCCATCCTGAGTGAAATTCGGTAGTGGAAAGAAAAAACTGTGACATAAAGCAATCTATAACAGCGAGGGTATTAGGTTCGGGTGATGGGTGGGTCAAACATCTAATAAGTGTACAACGTAGTCTTAATAATCTGCCAAGAAATGTTTTGGGTGGAATCACTCCGTATGAACTTTTGTTTGGTACAAGAATGATAATCGAAGATCTCGATTGTCAGACTTCAGTGGTGGAACAAAAAGCTTTTGATATCAAAGATCGTTTGGCTGTTTTACAGGACTTGAATGAAACGAGAAGAAGTCTAAGTAACACAAAGCTAAAGCCAACGGCCACTGAAGAAAAACCACCTGTCCCAGCAAGACCTGTCTGGATTCCAAAGATTGGGGATCTGGTCAGAGAAAATATTGCGGTAAAGAAGGAATTTGGGCCTTCTTACAGAAAAGCAGTACCTGTCTTAGCTATCAGCGGAACAAGATCAGTCGTACTACCGCCCCTTGCTGGTAAAAAGGAGAACAGAGTTGTATCAATCGACCTGATAAAACCACAATCATGTGGCCAATAATAAGTAGTAGGCCCAGTGGACTCCCAAGAAGTAGCAGAAGACCAAACCTTGCTACATTCCAAGAGGCTCAAACTGAGAAACTAATCACATTTGATAAATCTGCAGTGAATAAAAAAGGACTATGCAACAAAGCCATGGAACTTGTGCCTCTTTAAACCCAAATTGCAACAGTTCGTCAAGAAACACCTGTCTGCAATGATGTAGCCTCGGACTATACCAATATGAAAAAGGAAGAAGCAACTACAAAGATTAATAAAAATCCTGATGCCATTCAAACAATTGACAGAACTGCATCTAACTACTTCATCAATTTTGATGACTTTTCTGATGATCCAAGTGAACATGAAGACAAGCCAGCAAACAAAACTTTCAAAGACAAAATTACAGAACTCTTTCATCAACTTGGGGAAACATATCTGATTTCGCCGTGGATTGAATTGTGGATTATGTTAGGTGTACTTTTCCTCCTGCTCTGGCTCATTTTAATTCTAAGCTTGGGAAGAATGATTGATGGAAAATACAGTACAATGGACACAGCAAGTCAGAACATCAACTTGGTTCTAAAACCTCTCAGATCATCTCACATTGAAAAAAGAGAACTATCATCAGTGAACATCACAGCCATTCCTATACCTGGTGGTGTAGCGTGGGACACTACTGTTTATGACATCTATGGTCCGGTTGAACTCTTGAAATATCCACATCAATTCAAGATTTCTTTAAGTGACTTTGTATCACCTAGTACTTTCTCTGATGATTGGGAATTTGAAAATATTAACAATATGATGTCAGATTTAGAAATGTCAGCTAAATATACAGAACATGATTATTTACAAGGTTCATCAAATTATGAAGAAATGTATTGCTATAATCATTATGGGCATCACTATTTGCATAAATCAGCAAATCCTAGAAATGTTTTTATGTACAATCAATGGGAACATTGTCCAACTCCACCAAAAGGCAGCTCAAAAACATTTTATGAAAAATTCCAATACTTTTCAGGGTTTAATATCACTGATCCAGAAACGTTTTATTTTAAAATTATGAATAAGACAGGAATGTAAAACATGTTGACAAATACTAAACTGATCTATTCTGAAATATTTTAAGAAAAATTGTCTACGTTTCGTTTTGAATTTTGGAAAAACAACATTGAGACAAAAACTGTCTGGGGTACAAAATACTGGCAGGTACAAGGTTTAGAATCATTATTCAGAGCCTGCATGATCCCAGAACAAATAATGTTCCTGAATGACACCATTCAACAAACAAACTGTTTTGGCCTAGCCAGGATAAAAGACTTAAACAAACCGTCTATACCGAAACCCATACCTGATAGTAATAGCACTACAGAAGTAGAGATAGACGTATCCCATTTTTTTAAAACATAACAGAACACTTCCTAATTGGAAAAAATGGTTGATCTGGCCCACATACACTAATAACTGTCAAGATAGATTCCTGAACAAAATACAGGGGTACGAACAGAATAGGCCAGACCCAAGATATTCCCAGAGACAACATCCAGGGATAATACCAACCTATAGTGTAGGAAAACTATGCTTCGAATGGCTACCGAAATCCAAACTACCTGAAATTAAGCTGACTTGCGAGATTTTTTACTGGGACCTCGCAAACAGCGTCAAAAACGTTTCATATACGCCGGTATATACGCAGCTTACAATGAAGCTTGGAAAGTAACACAAATTGAAACTCGAGAAAAAATATGAGAAATTGATCGTATTAATTTGGAAAAATCACTGTCTGTAGTGGACAATGGGTTAACGACTCTGTCCTCCAGAATTTATTCACTGGACAGCATTGTATCATCTGCTATTGATATAATAGAATAGGATATGCTAATGTTACAACATGGCCAGTCCCAATTACGTTCTATTGTACAGTTAGGCTGGACGTTACAAAATCTGCATTCAGGCTACGTGCCATGGCGTCTGATAAATACAACGTCATTATTTTCTATATTTAACCTTACTGATAAACAAATCGCTTTGGCACAAAGAGGGGCAGACTATACGGTGCTGAGCATTGAAAAACTAGAAAGATTACCACTGACAGTCTCCGAAAGATCTGTCATTGAATGGATAATACATGGCACCATTACAATTCCGATAACAACTTTTCAGTTTCAATATTGCCAAAAGTATATACCAGCAGGCCTGTATGAAAGGTTGGGTAAAGGGTACATCAAGTCAACCTGGAATTTACCTTACACACATAGATGTTGGAGTGGGGGCAAGAAAGAGGTATTCCTTAGTGGTAACAACTGTAAAAAATCACTAAGCGGTTCACTTCTGTGTCAAGGAATTAACTTACACGGAGCCTGCGAAGGTTCATCAAATAACCTTTCATGCCTCCTGCACGGCACCCCTGCTACACAGAGAGAGCCTTTTTTCAGACAGCTTTCCAACGGCAGCTACGTTCTAATAAGTGACCACAGCTGTTGTGGCATGGTGCCAGGAACGGCCTATCTCGTGAGCGTTACTTCCAGGGTCATTTGTTGTATGCAAGTATTGTATCCAAACAACAATCTAGACATGGAGGCGGCTATATGGCCTTCTTTGAATATCTCTTCTATTCGAATTGATACTTTAAGCAGAATGAAGTCTATTCTTTTACAAACAACTGTGCCTTTAACCTCGTCTAGAAAAACGTATGATCTGCAAGTTGCAAGGACAGCAGCAGAGATATATACATTATTATCGACAAATTGCCCCGTACATTTCGTAAAAATGTTAAGCCAAATCTTAAACATGTCTGATACCAGTGGCATCACACATGTATTTAAGACAATTTTTTCGGGACTATTAGCACCCTTTGAAGCAGTCCTGAGCATCGTCCAGAATTTCGTGCACTCTGTGTTCGGCGGCCTGCCTCTCATCTTGGGACTCGTAGCAGGAATCTTATTATTGTTCCTTCTGCTCCGATATGGCAAGTCAAATCACAGACAAAACTCAGGCTACAATGGAAGACACGATCCTAGCAATGCAGTACCAAGAGCGGATTACTAAAGTCCTCGGCTTAGCTCGGCTAAGAGATCTGAATACTACCTGGTTTCTTTCATTCAGACCAATCTGGCAAGATTGCATCTTACCTGTTCTACCATGCCTGCTATGCAGAGAAGAATGCGTGTTAGACGTCTGTCTCACACTTGCATCAGCAGTACCTATGGATATCGATACTTTGCTTGGTTCGGTAACGGCTCATGCAACGTGTTGTCCCCAGCGGCTACCCATTCTGATGACGGCATTCGTTGAGACCTCACCATTATGATTAGGTGGCGGTGAGGTACGAGATGAAAGCGGCACACAGGTACAACCTTCTGTGAACATTGCTGATCCAGATAACGCTGACGGTAATGCATCTCACATATGCACTATTTCCACTTTTTCGGAAATGGTCCAACTTTCACCTACTGTTGTAGACTAATTTTTTGCCAGCCTATCTGAATTGATGTTCTCTCCTAACAACGAGAATAACTTTTGAAAACACGAGCACACAGCGTTCCCTGAACTCTGAATTTGGCCTTCAATTTTGGTAAACAACCTAAAAAACTTTAGAACTATTTTTTTTTCTCCCAAGAGAGCGAAATTGATTTTTTCCAGTTCCCAAAATATTTACCTTTTTGGCACATGATACTCTGCTTAAAGTAGAACTATTCTTAGAGAACAAGATTTCTATTTTTAGAAGCTCTAGAGACAATATTTATACTTAGTCTCTAGCACATGTACAGTCTTGTATAACTATGTGATGAAATGGTCTCGACCTTCTCTTCTGTATTAAGGCCATTTCATAAATGTAAATTTCGTGATTCATTCAGTCAACATTTTAAATGTACAATATATGCATTATCTGAATGATACCACTGCTTGAAAACGTACAGTTTAATACTCATGTTTCGTGTATATACCATTTCAAATGCATTTTATGTATTTTGGGGTGGGATGGAAAACACATGCTTAGATATGCTTAAACATTGCTTAATATTTAGTAATGATGGACATTATACGTGGAGTGGGTGTTGTAGATGATTCTAGGACTCTAGTAAATATTCCCGATTTCATGCCCTTATATGGTTATATCAAATCATACCCTTATATAGGCTTGAGAATCATACCCATATTAAGACATAGCCAATGCAGTCCAAATACGGCAAGGCTACTCCCATAGACGCCTAGAAAGCACAAAGAGTTCTTAAACAAACCAAGCCTCCAGCAGCCTGGAAATTCCCCCTGCTGCTATATTGATTTGTCCTAGAACTCCTGGAGTCCTTAAAGAACTGCGAGTTCTTAGTGACGTCTTATGTCCAACCTTATGTCAAACTCGGCACCTTCCAGGTATAAATATACCAGCATCTGCCTTAAGGAACACACAGTGGTTTGGAGCAGATCGGCTATCTACTTGCCCGACGCCCTGCTGATGCGAGTGCCGAAGGAAGCCGACCCTCCCTGCTGACGCACTGAGAGAGACGCTGTCTTTTCTCCTGCCGAGAAATCCTGCTCCAGTGTTTCCCTGTCACCCTTGCGGGTTACTGGGAGATCGAGTCCTGAGAAAGAGATACACGACCTCCTTCTTTCTATAACCAAGGTACGGAGCTGATTAGACCCATAGAGAATTATTGATTCAGATTCTTGGCAAAAACTATAACTCATCTACTCCTTCCCTATACTAAGCTTAGGTTAGGTACACCGGGGTAGGCGTATCTTAGAAACACCAGTTGAGTATGTTTAGTCATTATTATATCGTTGTATGTATTTTATCCATTTTAAGTATCATGGCTTAGAAACCATACAAATTCTTTTACAGTATTATTTCATAATACTCATTTTACTGTACGCACTTTACTTTATGACAAGTATTGCAATTGTGGCAATTCATTTCTCTTGCATGAGAAAATAGACTTCTCAATAAATAACCACTTTTATTGAAAACGCCCGTCTCTCTATTTTTCTGCAGTCCTGGTGAAACTAAGCATGCACGATTGACTGAGTGAAATAGCTATCTATTGTTTCCGCGACTCTGGAGATATACTCCTTATTCTGGGGGAGCAAAGTTGTCATGTTTATGTGGTTGTCAGAAACTAATCCCTTCTTGTCTATTCAGGAAAGTTAACACCTTCTTGTTTACTCAAGAAAGTTTCTAGTGACCTCTGAGCTAGCTGGCCCACACAATTAAGTCTAACATATTGGATAGAGACCTAGTCGACCTCAGTCCTACGTCTACACTATCGTTTATGTTATTCCAATGCGCACAGCCTATTGGGAATATAGGAACTACACTACACAAGGTCTAGGGCAATCATCCCAACATCAACCTAAGTTGTGTAAAAAAAGACAAAAGAAATTAAAATTTGAGGATAGGAAGCAAAACCCCCCATCTTCCTTGGACTGCTGTAAAAACTGAATCTTACATCGAGGTTTAATGGTTGGCCCAGATAAACTGCTGCCATAGTGTCTCCACTCTGGTGAATAAGGACACTGAAGGAAAAAAATGGAACGCAGCGAAAAGATAAAGATACTGCATGAGGATAGTCATCTTTGTAAGATTACAGTGGCCTATAATTCCCAAATGCAAATGATTCTAATTCCACTAAAGACAGACCAACACAAACTGCTGAAACAACTTCCTGTAGTTATTTTCCCTTACAAAATATCTGGCATACTAATTGCCAGAGTGACCCCAAGGTATACCAGATTTAGAACCCACCACTGATACTGAGCTGGTGAGGCCAGATTGGAAATAATCTGAGTCTTATCAGAGTTCAGTTTATAGCCAGCACCCTCCCAAAATGATTTGGTTGCAGCTACCACTTCCCTGAATGCCCCAATTGGAGCAAATGTCAAAATTGTGATATCATCCGCATACACGAATTATCAACTCATTCGGATGTAGCCCCAAAGATGATATACTCTAATATCATTTGAGGGATTGAATGAACGGCTCGATACAGAATCCAAACTTCATGGATATTGGGCTGCCCTGCCGGGTACCACGAAGAATAGAGATGGAATCAGAAAAAAGACCAGCGCTGCATACCCTAGCTTTGAGGCCCTGGTACAGATGCCGAACCATGGAAATAAAGATGGAATCTAGACCAGCGGACTCCATTACTTCCAGAAGAAAGAGCTAGGTTACTCGATCAAAGGCCTTCTCTTTGTCCAAACAAATCATATCAAATGGGCTCTCTACCACCAAGGCCACATCCAAAGCTGTGATTGCTGTGATGTTGTGTCACAGCACCGGATAAACCATGTTCATTTGGGTTCACCAATTGCAAAATAATTCTCCTTGATTGGCCTTGTGAGTTTAAGTGTGAATTTGGACAAAAAGCAAAAAAGATCAATCAGGTAGAATTTCAACTCGAATTTGTCTCAGATTATTTATCTGGGAGTTGTAGTGTAACACAAAATTACTGTATGGCACTGAACAAACACAGCTCCTAATCCTTACTGCTGATCACCATTGTGAGAAACTGTGTTGCTGGTTGAGAGGGGTGAAACCCTACTCAAGCACCAACGAAAATCCTGGTCAGGGTTTGGCACAAGCAGGTTCCACATTAACCTGTGCCCAATCCTCTTGTTGGTTGCACAGAGCAGCCAGGCTTAACTTTGACGCAATGTGTTAAGTGTTTAGTATTTATGTAGCTTGTCAAACGGTAAAAAAGTAGAAGCACAACACAAGAAAAATCTTGATTTAGAACCATAGAATACATTCTAATAAAACAACAAAAGTCCAAACATTAGAACTGCAGATACACAGGTTTAAAGATCCCACTAAATATAATGTCAACAGCACAATGCACCAACTGGGAACATCTGGTCTCGCCGGACTGGGATAAAGTCACAAGTTCAGGCCGACTGCAATGGAACGCAGGCTGAATATGGGGACTCAGTTAGGCCCACTGAACAAGGAGTACCTTAAATCCTGGTTGTGGAGTGTTGCAAGGTCCCTTGCTGAAGATGCATTGTGAAGCCGAGGCAATGTGGCAGTTTCAAAGAGCTGTGGAGCTGCAATGTGAGGACTCTGTCGAAAAAGGCTTATGATGCGAAGTCTGGCATAAAGGAGGAGTTGTGCAATTGAGGTGATGAGTTGGTTCCGAAGAGCTGTGAGACTACGATGTTAGATCCTGCGTCGTCGCCCAGGCTGCCATCAATGACAGATTTGCAATGTGAGGGCTTCACACATAGCAGCGGTTCCGCTGCGGGCTGCAAGGTCGATGTGGAGTCCTTGTGCTGGGAGGATCTTTGCAGCAGGAACGATGCGTTGGTTCTGCTTTGGGTTGCTCATTGCAGCAGAGGGGATGTGTTGGTAGTGCAGGATCCACAGATGGGTTGGCAGAACATCGTCAAGCCCACTTCCAAGGGTCTAGGACTGGGGTGGCATTACTTGGCAGGGTAGGCCGAATAGAACAAATTACAACGCACGCATTTACATAGCGTGCCATTACAACACATTTTTTACAACACAAAATCCATTACAACGCATGCCATTACAACCCAAAATCCATTACAACGCAAATTACTATTCTAACCCCGCGGGGCGTTACTTTGGGGAAGGAGTTGTAATGACATGCATTGTAATGACATGCGTTGTATTGGATTTTGTGCTGTAAAAAGTGTGTTGTAATGGCAAACGTTGTAACATGTGCATTGTAAATGATGTCTCCCGGGTGGGACTCATGGATGGCGGAGGCCAGGTGCTGTATTATAGAAAGTGCCCAGGGCGCAGTGGGCATGTGCGCCCACTTTGTGTGCCCGTGGGTCACTTTAATATTACATAAGGGGCCCCAGTCACTTGTGCGGCCCTTTCAGTAATACAGGTAGTGCTGGTGCACATGTAGCACCAGCGCTATCTCAAGAGAACATTCCCTCATTTGAATGGGGGCATAGCCCCATGCACATGAGGGAATCACTTTGCGTCTGCACTCTAGCCTTATTATGGACGTGGATGCAAAGGCAAGGAAGCTCTAAAGAGCTCATATCGAGAGCAAAACTCATGCCAGAGGTTGCTTTTGTTCACTCCAGGTTGACTTAGTTGATATTTTATCATTCTAAAGCTGCAAACTGTGCTTGGAGTGGTAAAAGGATTTTGCCATTTTTCAGGTCAGTGTGGATGGCCTAGCTAACCCTGTGCTTAAAGACTTTGCTGAGAAAGGCAAGCAGATGTATCACTTTCTATCTCTGTTTGTGCTCTAATCCTGTGCCTAAAACCTTTGCTACAGAACCAGACATTTGAGGAGAGCAGATTCAGACTGTTGCTGGTGTTGCAGGGTGATCTGTACTAGAGCTTCTCTCCACCTAAATTTGGGAACTACCCAGAGTTCCTTGATTCTTTTTGCATATTATAAATAAGTATATATTGGAAATATATATATAAATATACACATTTATATATATTAACATATCCTCCAGTTCGGTTCGAAATCTCCGGGGTTTGCAGCGCTCGTGTCGGTGCGTTATCCTGCAGCTGAACCCACGCCGCTTCACATTCACCAACTTTCCCCCAGCAAGGGGAAAAAATGGGTCGCACACCCAATCACAGTTTCAAATCCGCTCTATTTTTCAATTACAGGAGCTGTCAGCGCGTTTGATCTACGTGTTTCAGTGTCTCTCCACCTTGCTCACGATCGTGAGCAAGGTGGAGAGACACCGAATATATTAATATATATCTATTTATGTATGTGTACATTTTTATATTTTTATATACATTTTTCATGGTGACATCGTTTAATTGTTTTACCAATAGTTCCTATAAGGTTTTTTTTTATTTCCCTACCTCCATTATTTTCTATGGAAGTGCTGCAGTATCTTTGTGCAGTATCTTTGTGTGGGTGTGTGTGGGGCTTGACCTACTACAAGGCTGGTCTGCAGTACATTTTCACCTTTTTTTACACCAACTGACCGCTGGTAACTTTGTGTAGTTTGTGTTTAGTAACTGTCTTACTCTTTTGTGGGTGTATATTATCATGTTACTCCCTAAACCACTCCTCAAATTTCCCCAAACCTCTCCCATTTTGTAGTTTCCCATTTTCCAGCAACTCCACCTTGTCTGTTCCAAATTTTCTAACACAACATATGTTGAAAGCACTGCATTTGCACTTCTCTCGTCTGGAACTTCTTGAAAATAACTTATCCCAGGAATAGCAACGGAGAAAGATCCAAAGCAATTTAAATCACCAATTCTGCATCGTAGCTTTTTCATTTGTTTCACAAAACCTTTCATACAGAAGGGTAGTTTTATTTTGCATGCCACAATTGGTTGTGGAAGAATAAAAGAGGCCACAAGCCATAAATTCGTGCCAGGTTGGTTTTCAGTAGCTTTCTGTTTATTTTATACATAACAGCAACTACTAGAAATGGGGACTTTTCCCCAGAATTCTTTATGGGGCTCCAGAGTGATGTGTAGAGGCATAATATAGAACTATAATCAAACAAGCAGCCAAGCATCGAGAAGGGCTTTGCAAGATATTCTGTACGCTAATTTAGTAATCAAGTTTCAAGTTTCAAGTTTAAGTAATCCTAAATCCTCAGATCAGATTCACAAAAGAACTCATGTGAGAAGCTGTGACTTACTCTTGTAATACTACTGGTTTACTCCTGACTTGTAGGAGTAAGGCAGAATTACTTCTGCCTTGTTCTTGCGTTACTCCTGGGGCTTAGTGCAGATCAAGAGTGCTGCAAGTTTTAGGGCCTGATTTAGATTTTGGCAGACGGATATTCAGTCACAAATCTGACGGATATCCACACGCCTTATTTACAAGTGCATTAGGATATAATGCACTTGTAATAAAGTTGATGCAATATCACATCCACTAAAGAAGGTCACAGCAAAGTGTTTGAGAATTGGGGTCAAGTGTGTCACTCTACAACACTCTGCAGACTTAGTGATATTTCTTTCTTGTAAAAAATTGAAAAGCAGTGTCAGAAAAGCCAGAGGTAAACTCCTCAAAGACACATTTCCTCCCTTTTTCACATACATGACCTACCCTTCATCCATTCCTAATGGGCATCTTCAAACCCAAGTTCAAACACCAAAATTATGAAGCTAGCCACCTATATCGAAGCATCCAATCTGCATGCAGAACCAAAGTTGGCATGTTTACGTTTATGTTTATGGGATTTGTAAAGCGCGTGACTACCCTTGGGCATCTCAGCGCTGCGGTACAAGAAGAGCAGGAGGGAGAGACTAGCCTTGTGGAAAGAGCCAGGTCTTGATTTTTTTCCTGAACTGGGTTTCATTTTGGATGGATCGGATGTCAGGATCCAAGCTGTTCCAGAGTTTGGGTACAAGATGGGAAAAGGATCTGCCCCCCCATCTAGCTCTTTTAGCAGTGGTATTCTTCATGAGGAATTTTGAGCTAGATCTCAGGTGTCGTTGGGGAATGTAGTGGGTAACCAGTTTATGAACAAGTGCAGGGCCTCTCCCTTGCATAGCAATATGAGCCAGGTTGAGTGCTTTAAACTTATTTCTTGCCTGAACAGGAACCCAATGAAGTTCCTTCAGTCTGGGTGTAATAGACTGGCGTCTGGGTATATTTAGTAGTAACCGAGCTGCTGCGTTTTGAATGACCTGCAGACGGTTAACTACATATTTCGGAGATCCCAGAAAGAGGGAGTTGCCGTAGTCCAGCCTTGAGACCACTAAGGCCTGGACCACCGTTTTTTAACCATCTTCGAGGAGTAGGGGCATGATCTTTCTGAGCATGCTTAGAGTCCCGAAGCAGGTACCGGAGAGTTTTTTTGCCTGGGTCTCCATTGTGAGATTTTTGTCTTACCACATGCCCAGATGTTTTATAACTGGTTTGGGTGCCGGGGGTGGTCCCCAACTAACGGGCCATGGGATGTCGACGTGGGGATTCAGGCTTTTGCCTAGAATCATCAGCTCAGTTTTATCCCTGTTAAGTTTAAGTTTGCAGTCAAGCATCCATGATCCGATTCTCTCAAGGCACGGGGTAAGTTGTCGGAGGTCGGAATTCAGGGCGTCTGATATTGAAAAGACTAGTTGCGTATCATCCGCGCAGGACACAACGAAGATACCAAAATCTTGAATGATGCGTGCGAGATAAATATTAAAAAGGGTGGGGCTCAGGGAAGATCCCTGAGGTACTCCCCAGGGGGCCGGGAAGGGATCGGACTTGAACCCGCCTCCCACACATTGGAAGGATCTGTCACTTAGGAATGAAGCAAGCCATTCTTTTGGTGTACCTTTTATGCCCACTTCTTCCATTCTTTGAGTTAGCACTGCGTGGTCGACCATATCAAATGCGGCGCTGAGGTCTAAAAGCACCACAGCTGCCATTTTTCCTTGATCTAAGATGGATTTAAGTTGTTCAGTAACCACCAGCAGTGTGGACTCAGTGCTATGCTTGGGTCGAAACCCCATTTGAGTTTGGTGAATTATGTCATTATTTTCAAGGAAGGTGGAAATTACGGAGTTAGCGTGTTTCTCTGCCATTTTGACCACTATTGGCAGAAGGGATATTGGTCGAAATTGGAGAGTTCAGCTTGGTCCAAATGTGGCTTTTTTAGCAGAGGTTTGATGATGGCAGGTTTCCATTCTTTTGGAACAATGCCCTGCTCAAACGAGAGATTGATAAGGTTCCTCAGTTGTGTGGCAATAGCTTTCCCACCGTGGGCAAGAATATTGGGGGGTGCAGGGTCTGAGGGAGAGCCTGATTTTTTTTTTTTATTAATGCTGTTCTCTCCTCTAATTCCAGGGGGGGGATGGTCATCAAGACTGTTCTGACCGGGATAGCAGGGCTTTGAGATTCAGGTGATATGGAACGGGTGTTTACCAAAGGTTCTGGGGATTTGGCCTGGAGGGAGTTATAGATAATTTCAATTTTATTTTTGAAAAAGGTTGCCAATCCATTGCACCTTTTTTTGGAGTGTTCTGGACTGTTGGGCTCTAGAGCTGGGCTAGTAAGGGATTTTACAATTTTAAATAGTTCCCTAGGAGAGTTGGAGGATTTGGCAATTCTATCTTCATAGAAAATGGCCTGTGCTTTCCGAACGGTATTTTGGTAGCGCCGGATGGCCGTTCTATATGAGGTTTTTAATTCGGGGTCATACGACTTCCTCCACTCTCTCTCCAGTCTTTTACAGTTCGTTTTTTTTTCTCCTGCACTAGCATGGGGGAGAACCATGAGGATTGGTTAGTATCTTTATGTAGTAAAGGGCCTGGCTTCCTGAAATTTCTATTAATGGAGCTGCTTATCCAGGTGTGCCAGTTGTTATGTGCCTCGTGTAGATCTTTAGTTTCCGGGGGTGTAGAGGACTCCAGGTCACAGATCCAGGCCTCTGATACAATTTTTGGCCATTTCCGTCCTATAACCGTGTTGGTTTTATTAGGGACGGTACTGGGGATCTGGAGCTCAAATGGGATGAAAGCATGATCTGTCCACGGCATCCAGATTGGTTCTAATACTTTCAGTCTATGGTCGTTAGAGAAAATGGGATCTAAAGTGTGTCCTTTCTCATGTGTGCCGGAGGAAACTAGCTGTATGAGTTGTAGGGCTTCCATATCAATTAGGCATCTCTTGGCGCAAGGGTCATCAGGGTCATCCAGATGGAGATTAAAGTCAACAAGCACTGTAGTGGCATTTTTCTCCATAAGCATGCTTGCAAACAAGTCTGGGGCTAAGCCTAGGAACCCAGTCGAGGGTTCTGGGGGCCAGTAAATTAACCCCCCAGCAAAGGAGTTGATTGCGGAGAAGTATAATCTGAATTCACTGGCTTCGGCGTTGTTGATATGCAGAGGGGCTATTATGCACTCTCGTTGAGCCTGGTGTATAATAGCTAGGCCTCCTCCTATTGCTCCTTACCTGTCAAGATGGGAAATTTTGTAGCCTGGGGTAAGTGCTTTTGCGATATCAGGGGCTGAGCTGTCTCTAAGCCAGCTTTCGGTGATGAAGAGGGCCTCTAATTGCTCTTCTTCGAGCAGTAAATTAATTTCTAACGCATGCTTGGGTAGGGATCTACAATTAATGAGTCCCATCTTGGCAGTTTCCCATTTGGCCTCTGTGTGGAGCCTGTGGTTATTCTTCGCGTGTCCTGAGAATTTACATACCGGAAAATGCAAGGGTCGCTCTAAGTTTAACCGGTGATGGCATTGCGGGAGTATCGTGTCTTTTATTTTTAAAAGTTCTGCTCTCATGTAAGTGGGGGCTCTTCTCGGGGATATGGGGTTGTGAGCAGGGATCCTAGCCCCTGGTCCCGTAAGGTCGCGGACGGGAGCAGACGGGCTTTCCTTTGGCACTCCTTCGGCGCTCCTTCGGCGCGCCACCGGCGCGCCCGCTGCGCGTCCTATAGGACATGGAAATAAATGTAGGGAAGTCCAAAGTGCTTCCGCCCCTTCCCCGCCCCTGTTGTGTCAGCTGGGAGAGTTTGGCCCCGCCCTCCACTCAAACGGCTCCTGCCGCGGTGGACCAGGGCTGAGGGCAAAGTCCCAAGAAACAGAAACTGTGCAAAAACGCAGGTAGGGGGATAGAGGGGGAATTAAAATGACGCTTTTTAAAAGTTGCAGACGGTAATTTAAAAAGGAGTAGGGGGTGTGCTCTGGCAGCGTTCAGCTCGGGCGGCAGAATGACTCGGTTGCCTCACCTCGCTCATCAGCTGAGAAGTTATCTCCGATATTAATTTCAGAAACCATGTAAATCATAAACCCACCGGTTTTCCAAGTCTTAATCCATGTACCTCTGAAGCATGGTTTTAACATGCCTTCCATATTATCTTTTTGCAGGCCATAGAGTTCTAGCCAAATACTCTCATGTTACAAACCTACTATACTCCAACAAAATCCTTGAAAGCAAAGGAACCAAACAGCCTTTGGTCTATGTACTGTTAAATGTCACAGGCCTCTTCCTGACCACCAGTCAGGGTTCAAGCCCACTTGAGGAATAGAAGACTGCAGTTGACCATTTCAGATAAAATTTCATAATCTCCCTTAAAGAAAACTTAAAAATGACATGTATTTATATATTTGTAGAGGCTGTCTAACACCAGAGGGCATCATGGTGCTAGGACATGCAGGAGGGGAAGCAACAGAGGGGCAAAAAGCCACAGAATCTTTGAGAGAGACCAAAATGATCATAAAAGGTGAGCTTAAGTCCTTTTCTAAACATAATGTGACAAGAAATTTGGCAATGCTCGATAGGCCTAAAATATTTAAGGAATGCCCAACTATGCCGGAAAGATGGTAATGTGGGGGAGGGTTTCAGCAAGTGGGGCTTAGTACATTGATCAAGAGATCGGGTCGGCAAATAATAGCACAGTGAGTAGATTAGGAGCGGTCTTGCAAAAGGCTTGATGAACCAGAACCACTACCAGATCATTAAATTAAATTATACTCTTTACAAGCAGCCAGCGCAAATCAATATGTGACTCTTATACCTATGAAGCTGGTCACCAAATGGACACCCATGTTTTGTATTTTTAATTTTGTAATTAGAGACACCCAGATAAAGGGTGTTGCCATAACCAAGGTGCAGTAGGGTGATAACATTGAGCAGTTGTGCCTGTTAGGTCTGGAAGTGAAAAGGAAGTATCTTCCTTAGCATCTTTAGAAGCATAAAAAAGCACCAACAAATTTTCAGAGTTTGAAACTTCAGCGATAGAGCATGGTCAAACCAAAAACACAGTTTTTTACTTCCTTGGTTGGGGTAGGATGTGTGCCAAGTAAACTCTACCAAATGTGTTGATTCCCAAGGGGAAACATCGTTTACGTTGAATGCGCTACAACGCATTCCATTACAATGTGGTTGTTACAACACGAAAAATTACATCGCAAGTCATTTCACCGATTTGCTGTAGGAGGCGCGCTGGTGTTTGATTTAAAATCCAACACCTTCCCTGCTGTTGCACAAACTGGAGTAGGAATAGTAAATTATACTATACCTAAGTCCAGCGCGCCCCTTACAGCAAGTCGTTGTAACGGTTCGCGTTGTGTGGAATGCGTTGTAGCACATTTGCTGTAAAGAGATATCTTTGTTCCAAGCTAAAGAGAAACCCCCAAGAAGAAGACATTCCATTTTATTCCCATTAAGCTTGACAAAATTGTCTACCATCCAGTCTTGGACTGCAGCTCTGAACACGTATTATAATGATAGCATTATGGAATATTAGCAAGATTTAGATGTCATCCATGTATAGCACCAGTTGGATCAGAATCAGTTTTTTGAGTGGGTGTAGATATTTAAATGGTTGGATGGGAGGACAGATCCTTGTGTCACTCATGCAGTTTACTTACCACCATAAGGACCAAAATGAAGGGAAGTGAGACAAAATGGGTTCTGTTTAAGAAGAAGCATATCAATCAGTATAGTGCTAACACCGAAAAGCCCATTCAGGTGATGCTCTGTCAAGAGGTCCAGCATCAGGAGGTCGATAGGAGTGCCTCAACCCAAGTGGAGTGAAGGAAGTCAAGAGAAATCAATAAGACGGTCACTGTTCTGTGGTCTTTCCTGAAGCCGAATTGAGACAGATCTAGCAGTTCACAATTTTCTAACCGCTTAATCAGCCATGTGGCTAAAATTGTTCTATGACCTAAGGAAGGGCGGGGGAGAGTGATTGATGTGTAGTTTTTTTTCCAGCTAGAATTCAGCACAACTTTTTAGGACTGGAAAGGCAGTGTCTTTCTTATAGAGCTGAGCAAAATATAAAAGTAAGAGCTGATTGCTGACCAGAAAAATGAGGTCACAGATTTTAAATCTGTGTGAAGTATGGGTCATATGGTGAGACTGATATTATGAAGTGATGATAGAACCTTAGGCATGAATGTAACATGAAGCTGCCTCAGTGAGATGTTATGTTATGTGATGTTATGTTATTTTTATTTGTACAGCAAAGGGGCATCCTGGCGCTTTGAGAAAGTAAACACAACACAGCATTAAAAGCGGGCAGAAAGGAGAAGAGACACAACAGATGAGCTAAACAAAACGTCTTGATAGCCCGTCTAAACTGAAGGAGCTCATTGATGGCCCGGATTTGTGGAGGAAGAGAATTCCACCAGCTCGCTGCCAGGACTCAAAAGGAGCGGCCACCAATTCTGCTCAACTTAAAACGCGGGACCACTGCTAAGTTCTGGCCTAGTGATCTAAGAGTGCGAGAGGGGACATAGGGGATCAGCAGTTTCTCCAAGATTTGTGGGGAAGTCCCCTTGAGGATTTTAAATGCAAGGCAGAGAACCTTGAATCTAATCCTCTGCTGCACAGGGAGCCAGTGGAGAGAGCGCAGGGCATTGGACACCGAGCACCACCTAAGCAGACCTGTCACCAGTAGGGCCGCAGCATTTTGAACCCGCTGGAGCCGCAGAAATTCTGACTGGTTAACCCCGCCAGTAGGGAGCTGGCATAGTCCAGCCTGGACAGCACTGATGCTTGGACTACCAGCTGTCTTGTGGGTGCATCAAAGAATTTGAGGATGGGTCGAAGTCCTCTGATGATGCCATAGCAAGAAGCCGCCACCTTCTTGGTATGACAGATGAAACTCAGAGAAGGATCAAGCCACACCCCCAGGTTTTTTATCTCTGCCGCTGGGAGGGGAGTCGCACCCAACTCCGAAGGCCACCATTTGTCACCCCACAAAGCCACCTGTTTACCAACCACCATAATCTCCGTCTTCTTGGTGTTTAACTGGAGACAGTTGGAATTCATCAAGTTAGCCACTTCCCGCAGACCATCACAGAACCTGGGAGCCTCCAGGTCTGAGTCCCCACTCAGTGTGACCGCCAGCTGCGTGTCATCTGCGTTAGAGACCTTGGTCAGGCCCCACCGCTTGACGGCCGCAGCCAACGGTCTCACATACAGATTGAAAAGGGTGGGACTCAGTGATGACCCCTGTGGGACTCCCTGGTCTAACGGGTAGGATGACGATATACCGGGCGGGATCGCCACCTGGAATGACCTATCCGTAAGGAAGGATCGAAACCAGTGCAAGGCAGAGCCAGAAACGCCCACCTCCTCAAGGCGCCGAATCAGAATCCCGTGCAAGACCGTGTCGAAGGCGGCACTGAGATCTAAAACAATAGTGCCGCCGTCCGACCGGAATCCAGCACGGAACGCAGATGCTCGACCATCGAGAGAAGGGCCGTCTCCTTGCTGTGACCCGCCTGGAACCCGTTCTGGGTAGGGTCGAGAATGTTAAGCCTACCAAGAAAGTCTGTAAGAGTGGCATTCACATGGGCCTCCGCTATTTTCGTGGCCCAAGGGAGAAGGGAGATAGGGCGTTAGCTTTCAGGTTTAAGGGGGTCAAGGGTCGCCTTCTTCAGAATTGGCATGACTACTGCCTGCTTCCATCTGACGGGAACCACTCCAGAAGAGAGGGACAGGTTGATCAAGGACAGCACCGGGGTACGGCAAACCGGCGCCAGGGTCTTGAGTTGGGCCGGTTTCAGCGGGTCTGCCGGAGATCCAGACTTGATTTTGGCGCTGAGAGAGTCAAACACCTCCAGAGATAAGGGGGGTAAGATAGAAAGACATTCCCCCTCACCTAAGGTGCGACCAACCTGCTCTAGCATCAGGGAACCCGTTGGATAAGTGCGATAGATGGCTTGCACTTTTTCATGGAAGAAAGAGGCCAAACCCTCACAATGTGAGTCCGAGCATATTTCCACTGCAGTTGCTCTCTTCGCCATCAGGTCCTTTAATCCTTAAAAAATAAGTTTTGATGGATTGGCAGAATTCTGAAACTGTTGAGCATAAAAGGAAGCGCGAGTTTGACACACTGCCCTGTGGTAGATCTTGACCTTGGCCAGATAACATATCTTCAGATCTGGGTCGTACGACTTCCTCCATAATCTTTCGGCCTGTCTACAGGCCCTTTTAAGAGATGTCAAGGAAGTGTCATACCAAGGACTCGGCTCCTTCCGATGACACTTGGACCAACACATAGGAATCAGAGAATCAAGGGCACCAGATATCCACTCACAGAAGGAGTCGTATCCACAATCGACCTCGGTGAGCGGACCTAAAGGAACCTCCTCGAGCAGATGGTAAAAATCCTCCAGTCTTAATAAGATGGAATGAGAATGTATTAAACTGTAATCCGGTTCCTAGCTAAAAGGATATGAATGTTTGATTTCTTCATAGATTGACTTGAGCTTGTGATCACATAGTCCTTGGTGATATGGGTTGTCTGAGGAGCAAAGCCTTCAAATTGTATAGGAAGGCGGTCAACCAAGTCACAGGAGAGATGGCACAATTAATAATTGACTTAATCTTGAATAAAAGGATATCTAACGTGTGGCCTGCCTTAGGATAGGGCCAAAAATGAAATACAGGTCAATCCTGAAGACATCTTAGTGAAAGCAGCGTCAAACGTGGATTCAACATGTATTTTGAAATTACCCATCATGGTCGGTTTAGAGGAAGATACTGCAAGGTAGCCTGCAAGTTTCAGGGAAAGGTCAAACCAGTTTTAGAATTGGAGTGGGGGGAGGTTATATCAGAATGAATGGCCAAGAGATTTTGGGTGTAAAAGACATTTGGAGGTAATAATTTCAAGAGGCAAACTAGCAATATTTATTGGCACATAAAATGCGAATAGGACAGCGATAAAGCAGTAGCTTGTTTTGTTCCATCTCCCAAGCAGTACCTCTCAGATAGTGTGCCATTCACCCTGACAGTCCAAGTCAAGTTTTTATATACTAAGGCAACCCAGGTCAAGAAAATGGAACTTTAAGGTTCAGGACAAAGAAATCCACTAATTGAGGACCAAACACCTTTTTCAGCGTTGAGGGATCATAAGGCATTTGGATCGTCCAGGGGTACTGAGGAAAATTCTAACTGTTGCTGGCACGTAAGTAATTTAAAATCAGTTCACCCCTTTTAACGTACAACAATGGTCTCAAACTCCATGCTTTGAACTTCTCCAGGTCGACTAAATCCATTTTAGAACGCAGCATAAATCTTCTCAAAAGTCAACACTGCTTCTTACATTGTCAATAATGAGAGTTTAAGTAAGTTTTAAAAGTTGTATTTATCTCTTTAAGTTTAGTGGTTTAAGTTTTATTCTCTTTATTTTAAAATCAAATTAGTTAAATCAGTTTACCGAAATGTAAAGAAAAATAAGGTTTAGCCGCAAACACACAATTATCACAGCATGTTCAATAAAGGAATTTTACCTAAATTCCTAATTTATTCTAATAGATCTTAACCTATCAGAACCCATAATGAGTCCTTTTGGAAAAGAGCAAGAATATTAAGGAGCATTTAGAAATGGCAATTAATGTTTAGTGAACTTCTCATGAAGAGTACTTCTGGAAAACACGATCAAGTCTTCTCCCTCACAGGAATTAGTCACAACAGTTGCTTTATACATAAAGACATTTCAGACCCCTTGGAAGGTTGTGCCCTAGGAGGCAAGATGGCGGTTTGTCAGTAACCGCTGTGCACACACAGCACCTGAGCTCCTGATCAGAAGGCGGAAGGGCAGAAGGGCGGCCGCGCATGCGCATTAGTATCCAAGGCGGCTGCGCCGGAGGCGCGATGACAAGAGGCAGCCCCGGGGACGCAGCGGACAAGGTAAGTGGTTTTATATAATTCATTTGTAAGCTAATTTAAGCATTTAGTGAGGGCGGGAGGGAGGCGGGTGGTGCGTAGTGGGGCTACGCGAAGTGCATGGGTGGGCGTCGTTTTTTGCCCACTTCGCGTAGCTTCGCGAAGCCCCACTACGCCCACCCTATTGAAAGACTCTCTGCCGGAACTTTCAAATTGGTATTGGGATGCAGAAATCCAGTGAGTACACTGTATGCCTTTCAAGCTCCCAGCAAAACCTGGGACATATCCTGAGCTATTTTGGTGTAATTTGGCAATTTTCTGATCCGACGGTCAATTTAAAAAAAAGCCAGACCTGAATCTAAGCGTTGTAGTAAAGGGGTCTCCTATTTTGTCCGCCCCGACTTTTGCCACACCATAGTCGAAAGAAGGTGGAGGCTTTGCATGTTAATTTAGCCGTTTCAAGAGAAAAAAGTCATTTATGGAGGCCAAACATAGTTTTTTCTCTCAGAGATCAAAGCTAAGGAATACTTGGACGAATTAAAATGAGCTAGCTAGACATTATTATATGCTCTTAGCATTTAAAGTGTCTCACACTTGCTGGAGGAGGGTTCACCAATGGGGTCTGCACAATATTTTCCTTTTTTAAATGATTAAAGGTCGGTGTCTTCTTCAAGCCATTAACAAGAGATTTACTGCTTAAATCTCTGTTGCTGTGTTGCATATTCAGCAACCCAGACTCTTATGGAGTCTTTATGCCTCATTCTGGGCTCGCATCGGGAGGGGGGAGTAGGACGGGGCATGCGGGGGGATGGGTGGGGGGAGAAGCATCAAAAAAGAGGGAAAAACAAATCCAGGCACAAAACAGGAGTCATCAATAGTATAACTATATCCACACTAACTCTAGGAAGTACATTAACAAAATGTTTTACATATCAGGGAAAAAATCAAATATCTCATACCCTCACAACAAATACGTTAGAATCGACTACATACTTACAACAAGGGATCTCTCTAGTCAAGCTACAATCATTAAATATCCCAAAACAATTTCGGACTATAATGCCTTAACCCTTACATTTAACCTAACTGCCTTTAGTAGACCATTTAGGAGCTGTACCTTTGGCAGGAAGTTGTTGGTTAATAAGGAATACATCAAAAACATTTCCAACTGGGCTCAAGAATTCTTTGATATAAATCGCTTTAGTGCCCCAAAATGTGTGGTCTGGGTTTGTTTTAAAGCAGCCCTTAGGAGTGAAATGGTTAGCTATGTAGCTAGAACTAAAAAGCAACGTAATAGTGAGTATAACCAAAAGATATTTGAACTAGCCAGGGCGGAGGAAGAGCGCACTACACAAATAGCTCAAGGGGAGGATGAGAAACACACTATGTATTGTATGTTAGTATTAAAAACAGACTTAAACTCTGGGCTGACCCGGAAAGCCGCAGAAACCTTTAAAGCGCATCAGAGGAATGTATATGAAAATGGGGAAAGAGTAGGCAAGTAGCTAGCACTACTTACTCGTCAGAAAACTTCCTTTAATGGAATCTCAGCTATACAATCAGGAGGACATACGTACACACAAACAGCCGACATAATCAATGCATTCCAACAATACTATCAGAAGCTCGACCATAATGATAGCATAGCCAATAGGGTCGAGTCTGACATATTCCTAAGCGATTTTTTAAACGATCCAGATATGAGCAGGTGCTTAGATGCCACAACTCGAGAGGACCCCGAGAAAGAAATCACCCTCACAGAAGTGCGTATAGCTCTCTTCGCTCTCGCCTCAGAGAAGGCCGCTGTCCCTGATAAAATCCCCCTTGAGTTATATAAAGCTCTGAGCAAATGTCTATGTCCTCCTCTTCTCGCTCTATTCCTCGGTATACAATGGGGTGGGAAGCCCCGGAGTCCTGGAAGGAAACAAGTATAATCATCTTTCCAAAGAAAGGAAAAGCCCCAGACCAGCTGTCATCATACCGCCCAATTTCCCTAATTAACTCTGACTCAAAATTGTACGGCAAAATTATGGCTAATCGGCTTGAGAGGGTGGTTGAACATCTGGTCTCCCCGTGGCAGCATGGGTTCTCTGGGCAATATTGGCGTATAACAACTTCGGCCCCAATCTCATTAAATCTATAATGGCGATGTATCAAGATCCTAAAGCTAAACTGCTGATAATGGGCTCCGAATCAAGCACAATCCAAATCTCAAGGGGTACAAGGCAAGGTTGCCCTTGCTCCTAGATATTATTTGCACTCTACATAAACCCACTGATTCTAAAACTTCTTGAAAACTAAACAATTAAACCTGTGGTAACGGGCCAATATGAAACCAAAATATTGACCTACGCTGATGACATTGCTGTTTTAACTTCTAACCCAGCTGAGGTTATTTCTGAAATAGAGGCTGTCACACAAACTTATGGGCGCTACTCAGGATATTCCCTTGATAGGGATAAAACAATTATACTCTGTACTGATAACATCGAACTTACTGATCCCAGAAAATCTGAAAAATCTACATATTTAGGTGTATGCATAAGCCCTGATGTTAAATCTATCCCCAAACTCAATAACAAACCATTAATTGATACTATAAGAAAGTACTTAGAACGAGTTAATAGCCTGCACCTGTCAATTATTGGCAGAGGAAACTTTTAAAAAATGAATATTCTCCCTAGGGCATTATACATATTTCGCGTAATTCCGCTGATCTGTGAAGACAACATTCATTCTAAAGTCTCTAGAATCTTTAATGTCTAAATTTGTGTGGCAGCACGGTAAAATGAGGAGATCTCTAAAACGTCTTTCCTTGCCACAGCACAGAGGTGGATTAGCAATCCCTAACATGCTGTTGTACTTCTGGGCTACTTTTCTTCAACAAATGGCTCCACTCCTTAGCACCACCCCGTCTACTGGTAATACTGGAGATACAGCAGCCCCCTCTATCTATGAGCTATCAATAGGTACTAAAGCTAAAGGTCTGTTTTTAAGGCAACTAGAACCAAGCTATTTAAAAAAAACAAATTTAAGGTCATCTCTAATGCTTGGAAAATCTGGTCAAGAACTGCTAAATACATGAAGATCTCGAAGATAAACCGACACACCCCCTATGGTGCTCTACAGTGCTTCCCATACTAGCCAACAATGATATTGCCAAGAAATGGGAAAACATAGGAATTATCACAGTTGGCGATTTCCTGGGTGAGGATATATGTATCACCTTCGCAGACCTAAAGAGGAAATTCTATCTATCTAACTGTGATTGCTTTAAGTTTATTCAGGTTTATACTATTCTAAAGCTTAAAGCACCCAACATTAATCTAGAAAGAAGTCAAATTATAGAAACCATTACTAAAAATGCCATTAAAATTGGCCCAATATGTGGGCTTCTCCTAGAGAAGCTGCAGGATGGCATGGAGCAAACAGAAGCAGCTTGGGCTGGCAAACTATCCAACCCAATGCAGATATCGATATGAGCCTATCCTTATCATCACGTCTACTCATATCGTCTAGTGTAAAGGCCCAGATGTACAAAACGATTTACAACCTATATTTTACTCCTGCAAAACTACATGCATGGGGATAAAGGATAAACAACGTATGCCCAAGATGTGCAGTAGGTCCAGCTATGCTCATACACATGTTTTGTGAATGTAGTAAGTTAACATCGATCAAAACAATGATGCTGGACTTCTGGGAGGAGGTTTTTGGACATAAAGTAGGTGATTCCCCCACCCTCACATGCTTGGGTATGATAGCACACTCAAATTCAGTTTTGAGGAAGAAGCACTGTCATTCATTGGCACCGCTGTATATAGAATAATACTCACAGCTCGTTGGAAAGACTCAGACCCGCCGAGCTTCCAAATGTGGCTGGCTCGATTTCTGGGGATCTTCAACCAAGAAAGTGCTATTTATGCCACTAGGGGGAGACAAGCTAAAAGGCAGATTTGGTCACCAATATCAATTTGGAATACAGGGGTTAGGCATCTCGTACCATAACTTGGACCTACCCTCTTACCTATGTATTTATTTATAGCTATATCTGCTATGTATAAAAGCTTGATGCAAAATGTAACTTATTCACTTAGTATGAGTTTATGAATTCCTAATATCCTTGTTTTTTTCTGTATATATGTACTTCATTTGCTTCTGTACAATTATGTATTCTCCTTCTTTGCTGTATGTGAATGACTTCTGTTATACCTTGATTTGATAATAAATATAATTAAAAATATATATATAATCCAGAAACCACCAGCAGGGGCTTAAAATGTAAAGGTAAGAGATAGTCACGAAGCAATTTGCCTGGACTAGGCTGATCAGCATAAAGCTGTCAGTGCGTTTCTAAGGAATGGGCGGTGGAAAGCGTCTGCTAGACCCTGACCAAATTCTAACTAGGAACACGTATATTAAAAATGTATGTAATCATCCTGTCTGGTGTCAGGCATCATCGTCCAATAGTAAAGGGATTGTCCGATGGTCTGTTACATCCTTCTTCATTCCCATGGTAAGATACAAAAGTAGCTAACATTATTTTCAAGTTACATACTAAGTTGCAAATGCTTATGTTCACTGGATTCACATTGTGTTCCCATGAGAACCCTGTAGCTCATTTTGTCAGCTATTCAGAACTTCACTGTGTGACAAAGAACTAGTCTAAAGCAGAAATATTTCAGTTGTAGCTTCTACAAATCTACATCACAAGGTTAATTTTCAATGCCTGCACTTATTGTTTAATATCTATTAACTAATTATCATTAAGAACAAGCAACAGCTAAGGTCTATCCAAAGATGATGAAAACATAGCCTAGGAAGGAAAGAAATCATTTGTCGACGTCAGCACATTCTATAAAATCATTTGTGGATGTCAGCACATTCTATAAAAATGACATTTTCTAAAGCTACAGTGAATTATTTATTTAACATTGCAATATGCCACATTCTGCTTAAACACGCTGGGCCTGATTCACATACCTAACTTAAGACAAAATCCTAAACTTACTACTTTTGGTATTCACAGAAGTTAGGATTTTGTCTTAAGACAGACTTAAGACAGACTTAAAACAAAATCCTAACTTAAGTCTGTCTTAAGTCTGTCTTAAGACAAACTTAAGACAAAATCCTAACTTCTGTGATTACCAAAAGTAGTACGTTTAGGATTTTGTCTTAAGCTAGTTCTGTGAATCGGGCCCGTAAAGAGGCAGAAATAAATGCAATGCAGAGGAAGAATGAATGAGGCCTAGCTTAACTTGACAATGGAAATGGATGCTTACTACAAATAAAATCAGGCTAAACATATCATAAATTAATTTTCACGTTCAGTGAAAGGCACATTTTAATTTTTCTGTTTTTTTTTTACATAGTCTGTGTTAATGTTTTACAAGCTTAACACGCTATTTTAAGCAAAATGTTCTGGCTTTGTCACTGTTATGAAGTAAACTTAGCCTGATTTACCTACGGGATGTAAAACTCAAAAGATCTGCAAGTACTAGAGGATGGTGTATGAGCAATAGTCTGTTCATCAGCAAGACATCTGTATCAGCAAGACATCTGAGATCTAACAGTCTCCGTCTATTGGTGGTACCCAGATTTAGGCTCGCCAGGAGTGGCGGAAGAACATTTGGAGTGACTGCGGCTAAGTACTGGAACAGCCTTCCTCTGGACCTTAGGTTCATTGAGTCAGAGCAAGTCTTCCGACGCAAATTAAAAACCTGGCTGTTCACCAAACTCTGATTAAACGAGCCTGTGGCCCTCTGTAGCTTCAGGTCAGGAGACACATAAACCTGGTAGTCCCCCTCCCGTGATTAACTTGTACTCTCAGCACCGGGACAAGCCTTCATCTTCACATGGAGGAGATACATGTCTGTAGGACTGGCATTGAAATGTGGGTATTAAATGTTTATGTATCTACACAATAATTGTGAAGCACCGGTCCAGTGACATAGGATCCAAAACATTCGCCCTATTAAAATTTCACATCAATAGGGCACTAGAATTACTGTCAAGATGTTTGCAGAGATCCACGTGGAGGACCAGGGACCTTGCCCTATGGCAGCTGATCAATAAATGTTACAATTTCCAAGACTGTCCAACAGTCATCCAGTTTACCATGTTACTGCATGTTACTGCTAGTTACAATGAATATATTCAAGTTTTCTAAAAAATATTGAAATTAAGCGGCCTGCAAATGACAACCTTTCAGGATTTTCAATCATCTTTTAATTTGATTGTCTTCTTCGCACTAGAGAATACATTGACTCACCTGGAAACGTCTTCTCTCTTGCTTAACTATGCAAGAGATTTCCTGCCTTATTGCCTTTTTTTGGGAAATCGTTTTCCCAATTGCTATATGATTAGTCTTAGCAGCCTATCTGATCTTATCTTCATGTTCAACCTTAAATTACTGCAACATCTGGGCTGGTAACGCTACGTGCTCCATAGCAAGGAATTTCCCCTCTGAGTTCATGAGGGTTTGAAATAGTTTTCCTTCCTTGCATGAGATGTGCAAAGTGCTTGAGAAGAGATTGACCCATAAGTTTAAAAGCATCTATTCTTAACACCTCACTCCTGTCCGTATATCTTTCCCCAGTAACCAGGAGTAATGGAGAATGGTCTGAAGCACCTCAAAACAGACATTCAATAGACATTATTGAAGCTAAGCAGTGAGCAGGGACACAACAAAATCTGTTCTGCGTGGGGCGCTATGTTAACCAGAGTGGAAGGATTATTTCTTATCTTCACCATGTTAAAGTCTCCAGAGGTCTCTAAAAACAACTGGAGGAGTATATGTAGAAAGGTACATAGAGAGCATCACTTAACGAGAGCCCCTCACCCTACCTATCACTCAGTAGATCCATTACATCTCCATCCATTACCGATAGACCCCAGTGATTCCTAGCACCAGTGTACAAATTTTGGCAACAATCTCTCACTGAAGATATGAGGCATCAATAAATCAAGCTGTCATCTTCTACCTAGTTTGTTTACCCCCAGATCAGCTGAATTCATTCACAATTTGTGCCTGCTTTCCTATTACTAGAGGTGAAAATCACCTCTAGGAATCACCTCTGTGGAAGCTGGATCTCGGCTGGGCACCTAATCTCAAATGAGTGCAGGACACCAAGGTATTCACAATTAAGGCTTCAAGAAACCATTTTTTAATTGCCAGTGATTACAAATCCTCCAGAGTAATTCGATTTTCAGTCTGCAGGCGATGGACTTCCCATGTTGAAAGCCCCAGGCTTCTTTAAGTATATAATGTAATTGGGGTTTCATGGCCCCTCAGTGTCTTGCAGTAGCAGGACACATTTTTGGGAGAAAAAGCAGCTGGCAACTTCTCAAGGTCCTGCATTACTAATGCAGTTCTGATCCAGATCAGCATTAAGCGAGAACCCCTCTGCAGCTATAGTGCAAGAGCGGGTTGGATGCCATGTCTGGCGAACAATCCAAGGGATCAACACACTCCCTCAATGACCATTGGATAAAGTTGGGGTTTAGATGTTGGTGGTGGGAAGGTAATCCTAATTTTTTCTGGTCCTTAGGCAAGGCCATGGTAGAGGTTGGACGACACAGTATAACCTAGCTCTTGGGAAGGTTGGTTAGAATCAAAGATACTAAGGCAATCCGAAAATTACCCTTCCCCAGTCCTTGGGCAAGGGAAGAGTCAGCCACCATGACTCCCTGGTATTGTACTCTTGAATCGCTGTGGAGAAGGGAAGTCTATTCGGGGAAGAGGAGGTTGGGTCAGTTTTGACCCTCACCAGCACTTGATGGTGTTTGGGAGGCAGTAAAGACCAGCACAACCCACTATGGTCCTTTGCCAGGTATGGGGCGGTATAGATGGTCAACAACATTGGTCTGCAGTAGGCACATTATACCTCTAAAATATGATAGGATGATGCAAACTTGTGTCGATAAATTTCACATAGTTCTGTTCAACAACTAAATAAAGTCCATAAGCTTTCTTACCGGTAATATGTCATTAGACTAGTAGGGTCCTGTGCAAGAGACGCTGTTACCCCATGAGCTATCATAAATATCTCTTTCTGACATATAAAGAAAGCCAGACACCTGTGCTGTTACATTTTTGCTCGTTCTCAGTTTAGTTGGGGTCACAGTAGCTAAACCGAACATTGGTATCATTGACAACACCCCTCACAAGTCTACCATTCGAATCACTGCACTGTATTTCTCGTCACCCCCACCCCTTTCGAGTCTGATTTTTTGTGAAGTCCCGGGGTACTCTTGACTATTTTTTACAATTGAGCACTAGGATTGCATCCAAAACACATTTGAATTGAAATTTACCTGAACTATGCCTACCTTGTCGATAAGTTGTGTAAGGTATATGCCATTTAGTGAGAGCGTGGTTGTGTATGACCAAATCAACCAGGACTTGCCCGATTTTATTTCTGTATATGTATTATTTTGTGATGCTGATCACTTGTGGTCCTAGTGCACTGAATGGCCCTTCAATAACACTGTGATTTTTCTTCTGAGCAGTGCTGTTCTACTTCTTTTTCCTCTTTAAGTGCGATTCAATCTATATTCAACATTAGTGATATCATTAGCGATTTCATGGATTTTTTTCTTTGGTAAGCTTTATTTAAAATAATGTTTAGATTAAACACCTTGTATGTTGGTCGTGGGAGTGAAGGACCTTTTGCTTGTATAAGAAGTTAAAAAAAATATTTTGCTACTATACCTCCTAAAGAAGATTATATGAAAGAGCGACGGACACTTCATAACATATAAGTTAAGATAAGGGATTGGGCGGGTTCATTGGAGTGTATGGAAAGTAGTGTGATAATGTATTAAAGATTCAGAAAAGGAACTGTGGGACATATTATCAAGGGATTTATCTCTGCTTTTTTGGCTTTAAAAGCCAAGAAAGCGGAGATAAAATTATCTCCCTATCAGCAACAGGGTGCTAACACGCAAATTCGCATGTTAGCACCCTTTTTCTCTACGCTTACCCTTGCATTTCTAATGAGATGCAAAGGGGGGGTTCCAGAGAAAAATAATAGGAGAAATGTTGTTAAGCGACATTTCTCCTATTATCAAGGATATCGCTAACCCTGTTAGTGATAAAAAAAAGCAGTGCTAACCGCGGTTGGCGCTGCTTGTTTTACACCTGGTATTTTCCTGACTTAGCCATGATATTCTATGGAAGTGGATATCATGGCTAAGTTTGTGAGCCCCTATCATCAAGCTAACGCCAAACTTCGAGAGATTATCGTTGGTTTTCCAGCGACAATCTCTCATTATGCAGTTATCGCGAGGATTTTGATCACTTCTGAGATAAGCGCTGCTAATAGCACGCTATCTCAGTGATAAGAATCCACGCTACCCAGTGATAATTATCCTAGTGCTAAGTGCGCTTAGCGATAATTATCGCTGGGGCTTGATAATATGGCCCTGTGTTTGTTTACAACCAGGACTGGGCATAGCGGGCACCAGGTAAATCCCAGGGCGGCCACCAGGGTGGGGGCCAGTTTTACACCCCTGGGGGGCCGTTTTTGTTACCGGCGGCCGGTTCTGCATTATCGACCCCCAGCAACAAGATCAGCACAATAAATAAAATAGCACCCCCATAACACTCCCCTCCCTCCCCCTGGGTCCGGCCTAGCTCTTTGCCATGGCCGGTTTCGGTTCCCAGTCCGGCCCTGTCTGGATATACAATCATTTCTGTCCAAAGGCAACCAGTTAATTGAATTCTGGGATTTCAAAGATGGTTCTCCATCGAGGCCACTGCAGGCAGCTACCTTAAGGGAACAGGACATGGGGGTATCAGACTGGAATTAATGACCAAAAAATTAGCCTCAGGCAGAAGTATGAAAAAACTTCTCTCTCACATAGCTTGTGCTGCACAAAAGGACTGATTAAAAATTTGTGTGGCCCATCCTTCAGGGCGAAGGGACCCCAGTCTCCCACCTTTTTGCAAACACGAATAGTGTCTGTCAGGCTGAGCAAAGGCCAGTCTGACAGACACTCTTCATGTTTTGGTCAGGCAGCCAAGTGCCATACGTACACTAAATGTCCAGGCACCAGGCAGCCCGAGTTGAACTTGCCGGGCTGAGGATTTCATAGCCAGGTGGGAATGATCTCCTTAGCCTGGCAAAGTGCTTAGAGGTCCTCCCTTCACAGCGAGGGGTCACATCACTGACTCGTACTTGGATGCTTCAGTTTTAAGCCCTGAGGTGCTCAGAGCTGACTGTCCATCAGTGATTCTTGTCACAGAGTGGAATGGGGTTAGCAACTCTCCCAGACCCCATCCTACTCTGTTACGAGTTATCTCATGTATAGGTACTAAAGACAGTTGGAGTAATGGACATATATTCCATACTCCATTTGTTGCTCTGCACCTCTCTTCTCTATTAGAGTGTATGGTAAGTGAACAGATGAATAACATTACATGGCTGCCTCCACGAAAAATAGGCTTATGGAAAGTATTAGTTATGGCTCAGATTGGAGTGCGTTTGGGAATAGTGCTGTCCTACCTTGCTGCCAGAGATATGTTCTGAGATCAGAAGCAGCATCTGTTGTCATTGCTGTTATACAAATGGGAGCTGTGCAAGCCAGAGGTCTGCATTATTAGATTTACTCTGATACACAAAACAGTCCTGGTTTCTAGCTAAGGAAGTAGCACAGCCAGATCTTTCATCGCTCTGCGATTACAAACAAGGGAGGACAGACCAATACATCAATTGGGTTTATGCTGGTTTGGCCAGACTGATCCCATCCTGCTCCTCGTATAGTTTTGAAGACATGTTTAACGCTGCTGCGCATCCCTGCCAATCACCTTGTAAAGAAATGCTGGCCTCTCACATGGTGTGTATGTGCTAGTACAAGCGTGTGAGTTTGCATACACGTGCGTGTACATATGTTAATATATGCGTGTTTGTTTGAGGCCATGTTTACATGCAGCTGTTGTTACTACATTATGCAAGGACACCGAAGGACAGGGACCCCTGATTCCAGACGCAACAGGAAAGGAGAATCCTAAGACTGTAGACTAAAGACACAGACTGGGGGGATCTGGATCTGTTTCTGTGTGGTTGAACCTGATTCTTGAGGATGAAGGTCTGAAGCAGGTAGGGTGACCGCCTGGTATATACACAAACTCTGGTCAGGAAAGGATAAAGTCAGAACAAAGGGTCAAATTTCAGGACAAAAGGTCCATTTTACGGACACACCTGAGGAGAATGCCATGCACCACAAGTTTTTTTAGTGCATTTCTTATATGGCACTATTTCTTCACTGTGCTCTTTATGTGGCCGCCTCTAGGTATGCTACAGGCAGGTTGTGCATTATGTCCTTGTTCAATTTCAATTTGAAGCCATTAAGCACAGCGTCAAGGCATTACAGCTAGCCAAACCTGCTCAATCTTCCTTAGAGAGAAAGTAACAGAAAACTTTTGATTAGGTTTCCAAACATTTTAAAACCCTTTATAGTTCGGAAACATCAAGGTAAATGACTTTTTCACCCTCTGATGGTGAAGGCACATTGAACAAAAATGTCTGGATCACTTCACCCTCCATTAGCTGTCAAACCTAAAAAAAATGAGGGATAGAAAAAGAACGCATAAAATATTTTGAAAAATCTCAGGAATACTGTATGACCCTCAAGCCAGGGATGTGTTAAACAGCAATGCACCGCCATGTGCCGCACAGATCACCCTTCCCCATTATGTAGCATGCCCCCACCAGTGCCATAATGCATTACCACACATAGCACAGTGCACCACCACCATCAGAACAGTGCATCATCACCAACTGTATGGTATTTATTTGTGCTCTGGTGGAGACACTTAGGGCTAGACCAGGCCATAGTTAGTGTTACATCAAAGGGACTTCCCCAGGCATGTAGCCTGACTTGCATGTGCTACACACACAGGCAGGGGACCAGGATTCTGGAGAGGACTGACCAAAAAGAGGATGTCAGAAAATGGCAATATTGTTCAAATGTAATAAAAGTACAAAACTGGCAATCCTGACAGTAAGCCAGGTCCTGATGCCATGCATGAAAATGAAGCATATATAGAGAGGTGGAGCAGAGAAAACAAATGCGATATAAAACAGTTCTTCTCTTCGGAAGGGTAGTTAGAGCTGTGACAGGCAGGCTAGTGGTGGGCCCGTATAAGGCTTGCTAACAGACGATGAACTAAACAAACTGCAAGTTTCTAAGCTTAGTTGTGATATCAGGCAAAAAGTACAAGTTTGGACATTTTTCTCCATGATATTCCACAGTGCTCTGTGGTGTTCTGCAGGTGTGATATACTATGTGGAATGGGGGTCAGCAGTAGGAATTATGGTGTGGAGTGACAAGTGAGTCATGCTCATTTAGAATAGAACATTGCACCTGGGAACTTAGGGCTATTTTTAGCAAGCAGGGCCAGCTCCGCCTTTTATACTCTCTAACACAGCAAAAATATTGGGGCTGAGTTTTCTAATAATGTCTTAAAGCCGTTAGGTCCAAGCCAGCAAAATAAAAGTGATGGCAATTCATTCTTTTCCATTTTGGTGGCCACCAAGATACTTTGTTGGGACGAGTATGTTCCTTGCATGGTACACATGGGTGTTCCTCTATCGAGAGTGCCCAACTACATGTATATCAGATATCCTGTCTTTTTATTTTGGCCCTGGCATCAGCTAATCTAACCATGTGGGTAGACGCCTAGGTCGGTCACTGACCAATGAGAGTTCAGGAGAGTTCATGTGCCAGATCACTGCACCTGATCCAGATTCATGCTACTCCTGATTACTCTAGATGGTGTAACCCAGATCCAGGGAGACCACCATGGGAGGGGAGGACAGAAAGGGAGTGCGGCAGATCTAACACCTTAAAGAGACAGCACCCTGGATCACGCATGTAGTGCATTGTGTAGTACTTAGTTGCACTGTGTGATTAAAGTGCTTTTATTCCTGAAAAGATGAGCACTCAGCTGGACATCAACTGTTTTGTGTCTATTCATAAATTGTGGCGTGCTTCTGCTGAGGTCCTCTCTGAAAATCCTGTGACTGCTCGCCATCGCTTCTTTGAGAGTCAAGTGCCTGAGGGTTGTACTTGCCATGTTTGCAGAGCCACAGTACAATGGGCTGTGGCACATCAGTGGCAAGTGGCAAATGGCCTCAAGCCCCTTAGCAGAGGCCCAGTAGTTCCTGCCAGGTGGCCCTGCGAACGGGGCCTGACAACAGGGTTGTTTGGCAAGATGTATTTTAATTCTGCAATGACAGCACTGCTGTATATTTCATGGACAGGCGCTCAACAAAAGGCAGTCACAAATGTACCTTCTGGGCTGATGCAGGGGCGTCATAGCCTGTGCCACTTGCCATAACCAAGGCAGTGTAGAGAATGCATTCACCAGGGGCTGCGAGAAAGCACAGACGCCTGAAAGGGTCAGATGTAGCATAACAGCCTATAACACTAGGGGTTTTGTACAATAATTGCATGTGTAGAAACAAGGCAGAGAACAGATAGTGTGGGTGACAGTTTCACATCTCATGTCTGGATCTGAGGCACCCACAATGTTCTGCAGTCTCACAACAACAGGAAGGCCCCACTGCAGAATTAGAGTATGCTTCAGGGACGCTACACTTATTTCAGAACTGGCAGCCTTGACCACCGGGCAAAGGAGAACTAAACAGCAGGATGAAGCTGAGATCAGATGGGAGATTCACTGATGCAAAGGGGTGTAGCTAAGAGCTGGACAAATAATGAAGAGAAGCACAGGGTGGGACATTTCCTAAAATCAGACAAGATGGGTCCTCCATGACTCTCAGAAAGTATTGTGTACATTGACAGTGGTCTCAACAGGAGGCCAAAAACAGATGAAGAAATGTCAAGTGTTTCAAGAAGAAGCACCTACCCTGGCAATCTCTGCTGATGCAATGGTCCATTGTTCGTGCTTGTGAAGGGTGGGCAGGGGTCTCAGCCACAGGAATTTTTTACTTGGGCAGTGGCTTACTGTGTCCATGTCTTAAAATAGCTCTACAGTTGAGTAAATTGCACAACGAATACAATTTAAGAAAATGATAACTACTTTAAAATGTAGAAAACGGTTGTGTTTCAGATTATTGCATTAGATCACAACATTATATTGACATTTATTTTTAACTGAAAGTTTCTAAACATTAACTTTGAAACATGTAATAAATAGGCCTCCTAAAAACGCCACGAGTGAACAAAATCAAGCTATTTTCTGGTGGCCATTGCGGGATGGCCAATTTTATTGCTATGGCTGGTGAAACATTACAAGCTAATAAAGCATATACAAGAACGTTTTTGAACAGGTTCCAACTTGAATTGAATTACTTGAATGAGCTCTCAAATGCCACTAGGGAGTAAATTAGACATATGAAGAAATTTGATTTAACTTAGAGCACACAATGTATTCAGACAGGGAAGCTGGGATTTGAACCCAGTTTCCTGGTTACATATAGTGCGATCAAGCCACTGACTAGATTAATTTATTTTTGCAATCTGGTTTACACCAAAAGATTTTGTACAATTCTGTCAGATGAATTGTATATTGTATTAAAGAAATCCAAATTACTTGTTATGCTGTCAGAATGTCTAAAAAAGGTACAGCGAAGGCAGGACCCTTTATGCTAATATCAAAGGCTTTCTCAGATTTTACATAGCTATTCGTCAAAGTGCATTAAAAAAGTATAGGTACTGTGATACTGAGTGCAATTGAGGTGGGGTTAGTAAGCAAAGATGCATAGTCAAAGGCGTGGGTAAACAGAACAAAATATTTTGTAATTATTTTGCTGGTCTTTCACCAACAAGTAATTACATATAAAACAGCACACACCTTCAATGATAAATAAATGTAAATTAACTTAATCAGTGGGAAATGAACTACTTTATGTTGTGAAACCTCTATTGTTTAATATAATCCCTGCAGATGTCTGTGTGTGCAACCAGAGTGCCACAGAATTGAATTCTGGTTGGTGCAGTGATGCATAGTGACTAGTGTTACTAGACTCTAGTCTATGACAGAAAGCACTGTGAATGTGTAAGTCATTATTTCAAACTTGCAGTACACACAGTTCAAGATAGGCTACCTCAAAATGTGCTACACAATTAGGTTTCAGATTTTAAAAAAGTACTTCCAAAGTAAAGATTTTAGTAACACTCAGACTTGTAGTTAAAAGCAGGCACTCCACAGCTCAGCTGGTAAAACTCTTAAAACACCTCTCAAATGGAATAAATCTTTGTCGTTCTGAACCTTCACGTGACTCCATCAATTAACACCAATACTGCTTCCAAGCTGCTTTTACATTTGTAAATTTACCTTTGCACAGATTTACATATTTACATTACTTTCAGGCAGCAGTCACCCTGAAAAGATGGTTTGTTTCTTATTTTACTGCCTGCCCCCTCCCTCGGATTTGCAGCACAAGAGACTCCCTCTCTCTTAACCCCTTAACTGCTGCCCCCCGTTCACCCCCCCAGTGCTGAACCCTTTTTGGGTATTTGGGATAATAGGGTTCCATAACCTTTCTTTCCACATAGGATATCCACACCAAATTGGCATCCTTTTTTCCCAACATCGCCAGGATTTTAAAGGTACCCAGTGTTTGTGGATTTCCCTGGAGGGTACCGAGAAAATTGGCATAATATAGCAAAATGTAGAGTTTTTGTGGAAAAATAGGAAAACAGTCCTTCCACAGTGGAACTCCCATTGATCTTGGCTTGATCCATTACAGTTGTGGGCACTATGCCTAGCCACACAACTGGGGCAGTGTTTTTAATTGAGAAAATGGGATAATGGTGGATGGTACGAATTTTAAGGATTCCTCCTGATTTTGGAAGTGTCCATCACAGAAATGTGAGGAAAATGCGTGATATCCGGCAAAGTTTAAGGTTTTAAGGGCATTGTGGATAAGAAAACCTTGTGGGATTCAGATAAGGCACACCACCCTGGAATCTCCTGGTTGTCTAGTTTTCAAAAATAGCTGCAGTTTATATGTTTACATGGCTCAAGCCACAGCACGGCCACATTACCACATCTGTCCCTATTATTTGTCTCTCAAAGGAGCATTTTAGAGCCTTTTTTGTGGTGGTCTCTTGAACCACCCACACAAATGTGGTATTGTTCTTATTGGGAGTATTGGGAGACATGTGGGAATTCAGGGTGGTAGGAAATGTGTGGCTTCCCACAGATTCAAGAATTTTGCATCAGAAAATGTGAGGAAAATGTGTTTTTTTCCTCATAGTTTGAGGTGTGCAATGGATTCTGGGTAAATTAAATCTGGTGAGAGCCACACAGGTTATCCCACCCTGGATTTTCCAAGGTGCCTAATCTGCAAAAACTTGCAGGTTCTCCAGGTTTCCCCAGGTGCAGGCTGAACTAGGACCCAAAAAAAAGGCCAGTTTTCAATAGAAAAATGTTGGCCTGATTCATAAAGGGCCTCCACACTTGTGGCGAAGGCCCCGCAGTCATGGGGGAGTCTCTGAACTTGGGGCTGATTCTCTGCATTGGGATTTCTCACTGCGGAGATTGTTGCCCGAGTCTCTCACCTCCCTTCACAGTCTCTCCGCTTCTCTTCCGGAATCAGAGTCTGGATGAAGCAGGAAGCACACAGGCTCCCCTAAGCCAATCACAACTCTGCAATGTAGCGTTGTGATTGGTCTGAGTGTCGTGGTTCCATAATCAGATGGGGACAGAAAGCCTGTGCATGTTCTTCACCCAGTTGCATGTTCCCACGCAACACCTAAGGTTTTTTGACACTGCCCCTGATTTACAAGGAATCGTAAATTTGAGGCAGTGCCAAAAAGTCATGCCTTTTCAGGGGAGGTGATAAAGTGCAGCAGTGAGGAGCAGTACTTTTACTTCTCCTTGTTTTTTTCTCTTTCTATGTGTTCTGCATTCTGTGGCACACATAGAAAGAGCAAAACACCATTATTATTTTTGCACAATGCAAGCACCCTTGCACCATGATGCAAGGAAGCCTGTGTTAGTGAACAGCAGCTGTTTGGGCGATGGTGAAGGGGAAAGTATAGGGGTATTCTTGTACAAAATGGATCATCCCTGCATCTTTTCAATAGTGCAGCTCGGTGCAGCAAAACTGCTTGTAACGCAACTCCATTTTATTGTAAATATGCTCCTCTGTCTTTGTTCAGCACCATATCTGCCTGCACTCTACACAAGTCTACATTGTGACTAGCTCTTCACTGCACAGGTTGTGCTTGTGAAGGGACATCCCCTACCAGGCCCATGTTCCTCTGAGTCACTGGAAGATTAGTCATCATCGGAAGAAACTCCGACTGAGAAATCACTCCCTGATCCTGCTCCATGACCCTTTCCCTCTGATGCAGTCGCAGTATCAGACTCTGACTCAGAGCTCTCCTCCACTCTCCTCCATTATTCGAGTTAGAGCCTCAGAAGCAGAAATGCCATCTCTGTTTTCTAACTAAAACTTTCTGACCTAGGTTGAATACAGAGGTACTTGTAGAAATGATCTCTGTGTATGGGGGGAAAAGGTGTACTATGAAGTGAAAGAATGTAATGCTGTGGGAGTGTCGTACAGTGTGATCAGAAGAACAGTCTCAACCTTTCACTTATCTGACACAAAGAACTTCTCCAAAGAACCACCGATGCCAAAAACTTCTCCAACAAAGCTAATAGAAAAAGATAAGAAAATTATTAGTTTATGCTGCAACACACACAATAAGACAAAAGCACATTATGCTACAGTTGTCCCCGATGCCTTCAGAAAATTCTTTGCAAGGCCTGCTCCTTATGAAAGAACAGAGCGCGGGAGACTTATAATGAAGTTAGACATTTGCACTATGTGCTCCCCTGCTTCGACCCACCACAGCTCACATCAGGAACTGATGAGTTCTTGTCTCATTTACATTTTAATTTCCCCCATATATCATTGCGAAAATGGGTGAGCACAGCCATGTGTCAATTATTGTGCTGTTCATATGATAAGTCTACTCAATGTGGCTGAATCCACTTCAGCTGCTGCTCAGTTATTCACCCATACACATTTTGCTTCCACCACCAAAGCATAGGCCAATGCTTCAGCCCACCCTCCATGTCCACCTAAAATCTAGGGGTTGTTCTAAAATGAATGACTGAATACTTGATCACTGGCTGAAGTGGGCTCAACACTGCCTCGTGATCTAAGCTCTGCTGAGTGTAAATAAAATGTGAATATCACATTAATCAGTGGCTGAACTGCTGCTTTGGTAGGGGGCACCGAAAAACACTAAGGCAACATTGCAAAAGAAATGGCCACCAAAAACACTGGGCATATATATGTATAAAAGGCAGCCATATTTTCACTTCGTTGGCAGGTTGAATGGTCACACCTAGGGGCCCAATCAGCCCATAATGTAAGGGAAAAAAACCAAATTTAATATAATGATCTCTGCAGGATCCACCCATGAGTGGGAGAAGGACCGAAAAGTTCAGTTAAATTTAAAAAAAAACAATCGATGGCAAATTTACCCTTCTCTAGGGGCCCACTTGAGCACTACCTATATGGTCTTCTCTCAGAGAAGAGAAAACATAAATATACAGAGAAGGGTCAGCCATGCCCAGGGGGCCAACCCCATATAGAAAGTATGACTTCCCAGGTTGTCAGTGGGATCTCTGCTAGCGAATTTCAGTACAGTTGCGATCCACAAGCAGGGATTTGTTTTACCAAGGCATCACTGGAAGGGGGAAAGTCTCCCTTCCCCAACAATGGCTTCATGCTTCTTGTGCTGCCTAGGAAAGCTGCAAAGGCCCCAGGCAGCACAAAACCAAAAACAAATATGGGCACTAAATGTTCCCTTCCCTTGGGGGTGGGGGTGATCACGTCCCTGCTCTGGGACCAATTATCCCCAGTCAGGGAAAGCAAAACAAATACATGATATAAGCCTCTTGCATTGGCCGGGGGCCTACCCCCACACATCTAAAATAATATCCCTGGTGTCTAGTGGTCACTGCTCCTTGGATCACAGTACATTTGTGATCTACAAGCAGGGATCATTTTGAAAAATTCAGTAATGGAAAGGGAAGACTCTCCCTGTTGCAGCAAAGCCTCTCTCAAATTTTATATAGTCTGCCTGCAGGAGCAAAAACCCACTGGACGAACAGGGAGCGTCCTTAACTGCTCCTCTTTGCACTGCCTGGTGGGATCAGTGTCGTCATTGCGCCATGCAGCGCACTGATGTCACTGATGGGTGGGGGGGATGGGTGGGAGCTAATGCGGAATTGATTCCACGTCTGCCCCTATAGAAGCAACCATATGGTATATCCCCGGACAAAGAACCAAAGCTTCACCGGCGTTCCCCCTGTGGGCTGACCCATTGACTTCCTTCACACAGTGATGGTAGTATGAAGGACAACAAATAGACCATCCTGCGCATTAAAGGGGTTAATCTGATAGATCTTAACTGTCACATTTAACCTTTCTCTTTTAGTCGCTTCCATTTATACATCCAAAACAGGCAACTGAGTGGTTGAGAAAGAGGGTGGGGCACTTGACGACTCCTCCACAGTTCCTCTGCGGGGAACTTGCTTGTGGCAACTATAGGGGTTATTGGCCCCCAACGATCCTCAGCAGCTGAGGGGACTTCATCCCCCAACCAGTAGTGTACCATGAAGTCCCTCTGCAGAGTAGTTAAGAAAGAGGGTGTGTCCTACAGCAACGTCTCAGCAATCCCGCTGTGGGGAACTTACTTGTGCAGCAATAGGGTTCATTGGCCCCCAACCACCCTCAGCAGCCTAGGGGGCTTCATCACCCAACCGATAGTGAGCTAGGTGGCCCATTTGCAGAGTGGTTGAAAAGGAGGCGGGTCCTCCGGCGATGTTTTATCAATCCCTCAGTGAGTGACTTACTTGTGGCAACAATAGGGGTTCTTGGCCCCCAACTACCCTCAGCAGCCAAGGGGACTTCATCCTCCAATTAGTAGCGCACCAGGAGGCCGCTTTGCAGAGTGTTTGAGAAAGGGCAAGGCCTCCTGTGATGTCTCAGCAATTCCTCTGAGGGGGACTTACTTGTGGCAACAATAGGGGTTCTTAGTCCCCAACAACCCTCAGCAGCCAAGGGAACTTCATCCCCCAACCAGTAGTGAACCAAAAGGCCCCTTTGCAGAGTGGTTGAGAAAGGGGGCGGGTTCTCCGGAGACATCTCAGCAATCCCACTGTGAAGGACTTACTTTTGGCAACAAAAGTGGTTCTTGGCCCCCAACGGCCGTCAGCTGGCAAGGGGCCCAACCGTTAGTGCCACAGGTGGTCCTGTAGTGGGGCTGAGCCTTGCATTCACTCAGTGCTAAGTTAGCATGAGCTTTTTAGAAGTTTAAACGCCATTTTACCTTTTTGCTGTCTTTGGCACATGGCACACACTATATTAATTGTTTAGAGTTAGGCTAAGTGTTTTGCTTCACATGAGAATAACTTTTATTTCTACATTGCTAGTGATGAAGCGGACTTTAGAGATAAGTTTAGATTTGGTTTGCTGATTGAAACTCCCATAATTTTTAATTCATTAACGAGTGTTGCATGTTTTCGTATTAATTCAGCCTAGAATAATGTGCACCATCACTTCGTGGGATTAATAATATGTGCTCTTGTCGAATTTGTCACTACGTTATAAATAACATATTAACTTTGTCTTTTGTCTTGCCAAACATTAACTGCAGCTGTTTCAAATAATAGTATGTGCATTCTTTTAAATGTGTTTGTTTATGTCATGTCTTTTATGTGACAGTGTTTTGTTTGTCTTTTGTGCATTATGCTAGGTAACATAGACTAATGGGTTAACATTAGTGAAGGTGGTGGGTAACAGAATAATTATCATTACTCGAATTAATTGATGTCTTGTGTTTCCTTGCATACTAGAGTCTTGCTAAAAGAGGCCTGTGGCCTATTTCTAAAATGGATGTCCGAAGTCCTGTCGAGTTGGGCCTTGCACAGCAGAGTATGAAAGGAAACATTTTCTTCATAATTCTTTGAAAAATACACGCGGAAGCAGAGCTGTGCTGAGCGTTGAGATAATCATTGTAAAACTTTCAATGCCAAGGACAGGACATTGCGGCGGAAAAGCTTGGGCAGAGGAAGCAACGTGTTGTTTCATTTAATGTTGCAAGCCTCGGAAGAGCTTGTGACACACGTAGTCAAAGGACAATGCCGCTCTTAAGGAACATGGTTTTTGCAATGTGAAAGGCGAATGACTTCATGGACTGACATTTCTCGACCAATCATGCTTCGAGTTGGTCATCTTTTTTGTATTCTTTTAGTTAGTCTTAGATAGAGAAAAGGTATAAAAATTGCCCCCTTGGAAAGAGCTCTGCTGGCTCGTCCCTGTACTCAGGAGATGCTGTCGGACTTTTGACTCACGTAAGAACTTTCGAGCTTACATTTTCCCTTTAGGTTTCTTTAGTTAAGTTAGGGAAATAGGGTTTAGGGAATGAGTTCTTAAATGATTAAGCATTTTCTCATTTTGATTTAAACTGACAGACTAATGTGCCTTTCTAATTAAATAATGCTGCTTATTAAAATGCAAATAAAAGAAATAAATTCTTAAAATACTCTTTGCTTGATAATAAAGTTAATAAAATAGATTTTGAAATGACAAGCTGGTCTTGTTTGTTTCGTTTAAGTTACCATTAGTTAATCCATTGCCTATGATTTTGACTTAATTAAATGTTTATAAAAGTGTTTTGATTAATTAGGTCATATGATTCAGTTGGTCAATTCATGTCTCAGTCATTTATGGGCCTAGTGATAGACTTATGAATAATGGTGAGTATCGTGGTGTAGATTTGTTCATATGAGACTGAATTTCCTTTGGCCCGCTGGATCAAATCTCTGGTAGCAGAGGATGGTTACTATGGTAACTGACATGTTACATAGTAATTACATAGGATACATGTTTAACACATGTTAAGTTTTGTCTAATTGTTATATGTTGTCAAAAGGTTTTTTCCAGCAGTGAGAAAAAGTAGTGTGACAGGTGAAGTTACACAGTTCATTTGTTCTGTTTTCAAATTAGTGGTACTGAAATATCACTAAGTGTTGTGGACGTACAACACAAGTTTAGGGATTTTTAGGTATGATAGGTTGTATGTATACTGAGGTTTGCCTATAAAATTGTAGCTCTGAGTATAGGGACTAAGAGCCCGTTTTAAAACTCGTTGCGGAAAGAGTAGTAGGATTTTTCCGAGCTTGTGTGAAGGGTAAGGTGGCGTCATCTATTCTTACTGGCGTTTGTAGATTTCTATTGGTTGGTTAGAGTCCTGCCAAAGATTTCATGTATACATGAATAGGTTTTCCCGTATGAATGCGTAAAACTGTTTTGTGAAAATAGCGTTGTCTATTTCACGAGAGTGAAATCTTGAATGTCTGATAAAACTATCACTTTGTTTAGCGAAACGGACAAATGGTTTGTTTTTCCGTAGTTATTAACTGAAATCCTTTGAAAAGGATTGTTTTAAAATGGCGCTGTGAAAATATTTCGTAAAGGAGGGGTGAGTTTACGGAGTGACACTGACACGCGCAGTTTCGCTGCAGCGGCAGTATACGTCACAGGGTTCGCGCTGCGATTGGTTAACATACGTCACAGCAAGCGCACTGGTTGGTTCACGTGACCAAAACGACCTTTAGCTGATTGGTCCTTTCTGAAAATAGGATTTTCATTGGTTGAGCAAGGTAGTGACGTGGCTTAACCTGATTGGCTTGTTGGTGAGTTTCGCGCACAGATTGGCTAGAGTAGCGGAACAACAAGGAAATACGATCTTTTCTAATTAAACAGAATAGTTTTAAAAATGAGTTATTATTGGAATAAAGAAGAAAAGAAGCCTTCATGGTTTCAGAAAATTAAAAATTTGTTCAATCCTGACAAGAAAATTGAAGCGTGTGGTGGAAAATTACTTCACAAGTACAAAACACCCGCAGCATATATGGAAGGAGAATATGGTTATCATAGGGTCCTCTGGTTTGAAAATTGGATGCAATATACCAAAAATGGTGGTGTTTTAGCCTGGCCAGAAGATGGATCGTTTAATGTTAAAGTTTTAAGAAACTTAAGAGATAAAATGATGACTCTTTCACCAAAGCCCAGACCCACCAATTTGAAGCTTTAGTTGAATGGGAAATTGAAATGATGGAGCTTGAACGAGAAAATTGGGGAACACCAAGAGGCATTAATAGGGAAACCCACCAAGATAGAGTGTGTCGTTGGAGAAAGGGGGACATGCATGATGGTTTGTACCCAGTTATAGAAATGGTTGTTGAAACATCAGGTCAAAAGAATTCCCAGAAAAAAGGTCATCTTGATGAAGAATTAGATGATTCAGTTTTAGAAGAAATTTTTATTAATCCACCACCTTATCAGCCAAATTGTTCACAGTCTACCCCAAGAAGTCTTTCAGGAATTTCTCCTAGTGCACCTCCTAGAGAGATTGATGATAATTCACCCAGATTTTTAAGATTACCTGAAAGGGCAAGGTCAATAAGTAAATCAAATACTCCAAGAGAAAGCAGAAATTATCCTGAGGTTTCAGATTCGAGAAATAATTTCCCGAAAAATGACAAAAAGGCAGAGCTACCTGAAAATATACCAAACATTTCAGAATATTTAAAAGCTAAGGGAGAATTATTTCAGCAGTTAACAAAAGGCATGGAAGCAGTAACAGTTCCAGTTACAATTGGTCCTGTTGTACCAGTTTATGAGCAAAGTGAAAATAGACATTCAGTCTTAACAAATCCATTAAATGCAGAAATTCAAAAGGTGGCTGAAAATTTTTATTCTGAATTAACAGAAATTCACCGAGAAAAAACAATGTCAAATTTAACTTTAAATCAAAACTTGTCAAATGGTGCCACACCATCAGCTGCAGATTCTGATTCTGGTTCTTTAGAAAAGACCACAAATAAAACAGATCCCTCAACAAGTTCCTGAGTCTAAACAACTTGATGTTGCAAAATTAAAAGCAGATTTAGAAGAATTAATTATTGGCACAATTGGTACTGACTGTTTGAAGCAATATCAGGATGATGAACTGTTGTTTAATTGGCAGAGCATTCAGTGGAAAACTAAAAATAAATATGAACAATTTGAAGAAGTGGCTGCTGAATTAGAAATAGATTTGAGCCGTCAGAAACAATTGCAAAAAAATTACAGAGTGGATTTTTCTGAGAAGGATATTGAGAATCACAGGCAGAATAACCCATGTAAAAGAATTAATTGTGTTTCTAAAATGATTAGGTGAATTAAGTAAATGGAGAGGTAAATGGACAAAGAAAAGAGAAGAAGAAAAGAGAGAAGAGGAGAAGTTTTTGGTAAATTTCCTATGAGGGAAATAGCTGGTGGAGGTTATGTTCATGTTCCATGGACAAGACAAGACATTCTGCTCTTTACAAATGATTTCCCTCGGCTGAGAGAAAAGCCAGTAGAATGGTATAGTCAGGTTTACAGATTTATTAAGGTTCTGTGGATTGATCTTGATGGTTTCTTTGACATTGTTGTCCCATCGGATATTTGGACAGAATGTAAAATTTCTGTTAGTTGGCCCAAAGAGGAACCACCTTGACATAGAATAACAGGTGCTCCTTCAGACGATGTCATGGATTTCTATGACAAAGTAATTGTCTGGTTGAAAAATAAGATTCCTGCAAAAGAAGTAGATTGGGTTAAAATAGACAGGACAAACCAAGAACCAAAAGAATCAGTTCATTCCTTTTATGAAAGATTACTCCTGGTATTTAAACAATACAGTGGCTATGAAAAATGAAGTGAAAGTGACATGAGCCACTTCATTTATAGATTTGTTTATGGCCTAAAACCTGAAATTGGAGAAATGATTAGAAACGGAATTGTCGGCTGGCAATCACTTTCAGTTGATGATAACCTGAGGAAGGCAAAATACTGCAGTGATGAGTTAGATGCAAAACAGAGGAAACTCAAGGAGAAAGCAATGTGGGCACAAGTGAAGGTAGCTGAACAGCAGATAGCAACCTTAGAAAATAACAATTTTCAGCAGAATCCAGCAAAGTTCAAGGGGAATTTTGTGAATAAGCCTAAATTTAATATAAACATTGAAGAGCTAAAACAAAAGCTACCTTGTTTTAATTGCGGCGAAATTGGACACTGAAAGCGTGAGTGTAAAAATCCACCCAGAAATTTTAAAAACTCATCATTAAATCCACAGATGCAGAGTGAGATAAATCAGCAGCAACAGCTACAGCGACAGTTAAATGAAATAAGTCAGCAGCAACAGCTACAGCGACAGTTAGTGAATCAGCAGAGCCAATTGAATCAGCAGAGCCAAATTCCACAGCCACCCTTGCCAAATTGCATGAATACACAGAGATACAGTCCGGAGACGGGTTTCTGCGGAGCTGAACAGGTAAAAAGATCACAAAAAGTAAATGTGTCAAATGTCTCTCAACAATTTTGGCTGAAAGAAAATGAGAGCAGTGACTCAGAGGATTACTCATGACGGTGCCTGAGAGAGGAAGAAGAGTGTGTGCTTGGAGCCACTCTTGAGGTAGATCAGGCAGGTCCATTTGTAAACGGTAAAGTGAATGACAAAGATATCACTTTTCTTGTGGACACTGGTGCTACCCGTTCTACTGTTAGATCAGTGGAAATTGAAAATCTTCCTCTCTCGGGTGAAACCATCCAGGTAGTTGGTGTAGCTAATCAGCAAATAAAAACAGATTTGACAAAACCAGTTGATGTAGAAATTGGAAATTACAAAGACAAACACAGATTTGTTGTCTGTAACAGCAGTCCTGTTAACTTATTAGGACGTGATTTGTTATGCAAGATGAGCTGCAAAATATATTGCTCACCGGATCGTATTGAGCTTCAGATTTTAGAAGAAGATGGTCTGTATAAATTGACAATGTTAATGGTTGACGAAGAAAATAAAATGTTCCCTGCTTTTGATAAAAACAATTTACCTGAGGAATTGAAAGAGGCAGTTAATCCAAACATTTGGAATTTAACTGGTGATTAAATGGGCTTAATGAAACATGTGGGCCCAGTAAAAATTACTGTAAAACAGGGAATAGATTTTCCAAACATTCCCCAGTACGAAATGAAACCTGAAACAATTGAGGGCGTCATTCCTGTGATTGAAAAATGTATTAAACAAGGTGTTTTGAGAGAAATTGAAAGCAGCCCATGTAATTCACCGATTATGGGAATCAAAAAGCCAAACGGAACTGACAGGATAGTTCAGGACCTGAGAAAGGTTAATAAAATAGTTGTTCCTTGCTGTCCAGTTGTACCAAACCCAGCGGTAATTCTATATCAGATTCCGCATGATGCAGAATGGTATACGGTCATTGACCTATGTAATGCTTTCTTTACAGTTCCACTGCATCCAGACAGCCAACAAATGTTTGCGTTCCGATTCCAGGATCGCATATTAGCATGGTGTCGTATTCCTCAAGGGTATACTGAGAGTCCATTTATCTTTACATAGATGACCTCCTTATTGCAGGAAAAACAAGAGAAGATTGTGTAACAGACAACATTACACTTTTGAATCGATTGGCAGATGAGGGACATAAAGTGTCACCTGTGAAATTACAGTTTTGCAAACAAGAGGTTAAATACCTTGGTCACAGAATTGCAAAAGGAATCAGACAAGTGACAATTGAGAGAATAAAAATGATTCGAGCAATACAACCACCAACAACACAAAGACAGATCAGGATGTTTCTAGGAACGGTTGGTTATTGTCGCCAATGGATTTGTGGGTTTTCGGTAATTGCGAAACCACTGCAAAGGTTGACAAAGGCAGACATAAAAGACCCGATTGTTTTGACAAAAACAGAATTGGAGGCTTTTGAAAAGCTGAAGAAAAGTCTCTGTGAAGCACCAGCATTGGGGATGCCTGATTATGACAAAGAATTTGAGCTGTACTGCAGTGAAAGGGAAGGTTGTGCATTATCAATTCTCATTCAGAAACATGGAAAGATGAGAAAACCAATAGCATACTTCTCAGCTGTTCTTGATCCTGCTGCAAAAGCATTGCCAGGTTGCTTAAAAGCAGTGGCTGCAACAAGTGTAAGCCTTGAGCAAAGTGAAGGAATCATAATGGGGTTTCCAGTAAAAGTGTATGTACCTCATTCAGTTGAAACACTTCTTACCAGAAGTAAAACACAGCACCTGTCGAGTAACAGATTGACCAAATATGAAAAGGTTATTCTGGGATCAGATAATGTATCCATTGCGAGATGTGTTAATCTCAATCCTGCTACACTTTTGCCATATAGTGTGGTTTCTGAAATTGACAATGAAGTTGATGACATTGATCATGAGTGTTTGGATGTTTTGGAATGCTGCACTAAACCCAGAAAGGACATCAAAGATGTGCCTTTACCAGGGTCAGACATTGTTTACTTTGTTGATGGCTCCTGTTTAAGAACAGATGAAGGCATTCTGAGAGCAGCATATTCAGTTTGTACGGTTTCAGAAATAATTGAGGGTTCAACTCTTAAAGGAATTAGTTCAGCACAAGTGGCAGAATTAGTTGGTTTAATTCGTGCTTGTGAAAAAGCAGAAGGGAAAAAAGTTACCATAGTGACTGATAGTCAGTATGGATATGGCGTAGTTCATGACTATTTATTTATTTATTTATTTATATTCTTATATCGCGCCTGAATCAGCCCCGAAGGGGTATCTCCGCGCGTAGCTTCTGTGGGGGGTAAGAAACATACTAGGGCATGACAGTGTAGGAGCTAGATGGAATTAGTCTTGGGTGAAAAGGTATGTTTTTAATTTCTTTCTGAAAGAGAGGAGATTAGGGATTTGTCTCAGCTGAGGAGGCAGAGAGTTCCATAGCATGGGACCTTTGAGTGAGGCCAGCTCTGGTCTCAAAGGGGTTATTTGACCTCTGCGGGAACTCCGATCAGGAATGCAAAATTGATCAAAAGACTGATTGATGTAATTCAGTTACCAGAATAGATTGCTGTCGTCAAATGTGGAGCACACAAAAAGGGAGAAGATTATATAACTAAAGGAAATGCCTTTGCTGATGAAACTGCATGTTACTGTGCGAAAAACAATCTTTCACTTAATCGGGAAAAAGATAATGATCATGTCATGAACTCTCTCATGCTAATATCTGTAGTAGAAACATGGCAGGGAGTAAAAGACTCACAAGATGAGGCAAATGATGAGGAGAAAAACACATGGCTCAAAGAAGGTTGCAGACAGCGAGAGGAAGATGAAATTTGGGTTTACAAAGATGGCAGACCTGTTATGCCCAATTGCATGATTGCTGACATGGCACGGATGTACCATGGTCCAGGTCATTTAGGAAGAGACACAATGATTCGACTGTTCAAGGAAACTTGGTATTATTCAAAATTAAGGATTATTGCAGAGTCACTTTGCCAGCGTTGTTTGATCTGCCAACAAATCAATCCAAACAGAAAAACAGTTGTAAGCATTGGAACCATAGGACGGGAGGGTGGTCCTTTTACCAGATTGCAAATGGATTTCATTGACATGCCACCACATAACAAGTTGAGATATGTCCTTGTTACTGTCTGTCTGTTTTCAAGATGGGTGGAAGCGTTCCCAACACGTCACAATGACTCAGTTACTGTGGCAAAACTGCTTTTGAGGGAGATCATACCTAGATACGGATTTCCAGTGACTATTGAAAGTGATCGTGGCACACACTTTGAAAACAGACTGCTTAAATTAATTTGTGAAGCTTTCGGCATAAAGCAAAAGTTGCACTGTGCTTACAGACCAGAAGCATCAGGTGTTGTAGAGCAGATTAATGGCACAATTAAAAACAGAATTTCAAAAATGTGCTTAGCCACAGGAGTAAAGTGGACAGATGCACTTCCACTTGTTTTGATGTCTTTGAGGAGCACACCAGATAAAAGAACAGGTCTTAGCCCCATGATATACTCATGGGAAGAGTAATGAGAGAGGCTTTTGTTCCAGTTGGAAAATTGTTGACAATAAATGATAGTGTTAGATTACTGTAAGCAGCTGTCTGACGTGGTAACTACTGTATTCCATCAGGTGGGGAACAGATGTGATTTCAAAAGAAAAGGAGCAGGCTCATGATCTATTGCCAGGAGATTGGGTCAGAACAAAGGTTCATCAGAGGAGGAACTGCTTAGTACCCAGGTGGCAAAAAGCAAGACAGGTGATATTAGTCACAACAAATGCTGTTAAATGTAAGGGTCTGAAGAGGTGGGTGCATGCAAGTCACACCATTCGCGTACCACCTCCTGATAATCCTGATGAAGATAGTGACGACACTACAACTGATTCAGACTCAGAAGAAGAACCTGAAGATCCAGATTCTGAAGATCGACAGGAAAGTCGACATCTGGAAGATTCTGATGCGGATCAAGCATCAAATGAAAAAGATCTAGAAATTGTCGTTGTTGATTCAGAAAATGATGAAGATGTTCTAGAAAAAAGAACTGAAAAAGAAACTGTGTCAAAAGAGATTCAAGATCAGGAGAGTATTGAAAAGCAGATTGGAAGCTCTGAAAGCAGGAACGGAAATTCTGGAACTGGGAAGTTAGAAGTAATTACAGAAGAAGAGGACGAATTGCCAAGTACCAGCTACAGAGATGTTGTTCCTAACGGAGTAAAGCTGCTGAGTAAAGAAGTTCCTATATACAGTATTGAAATCTCTGAAACTGACTCAGATGAAAGTGATGAAGAGTCTGAAATACGAAAATTCTGAAAAAGGGCTTGGAAAGCTGAATGCAATGAAATCGAGCCTAAGAAGAAACTCTTGAGAAAAGGTGATGTCTGGCCAAAAGAAGACTTGAAGTTCAAGTTGGTGAAAAAATCAAAAGAACAGATTAACGAGATATCGAGTAAAAAGAGTGAATCAGACAAAAAAGAACAAGTTGGAAAGAAAATTGAAGTAATTAGCAGAAAGAGCAAAAGGCCATTGAAGCGAAATCAGAAATACAAGTCTCCAGAGTGGGCATATATAATTATCCCACCAGTAGTTGAGGTTAGTAGTAGCAGTCAGGAATATTTGGAAGAAAATAGTGACAATGATTAGGTTTAGCTTTCTTTGAGTTGAGGTTTATTTTTGGCATAAGGCTGAAGAAATTGTGTTAGGTGACACAAGGTCGAAGAAATTGTGTTAGCTGGAAACACTTTTTATGGACGAAAGGTCGAAGAAAAGCTGTTAGAGGGTTACTAAAAAAAAATAAAAAGGGAGGGTATTATTTTAATTAAATACTAATTTAAAGTTTTTGTTTTAAGTACAAAAAAAAATGCCTAATACTGACAATTCAAGGTGTGCTATCCTCAGGAGATGTTGTAAAATGTCTTCCATTTGTGTGATTCTAATCATTCTAGTTTGGTTAATCTTAGCAGTCATCTTTCCTCTTGGCATAGACAAAGAGGAGTATAAGGTGAACAGGACGAGCAAAGCTGAATCTAAACAAGCTGCTCATGATGTTGCAGGCAAAACTAACAGGATTATTGAGCACAAACCAGAGATTCACTAGGATAGATCTGTTGGTGATTTTTCTACTAATTCCTTTTCAAGACTCTTGTCAGAGTATGTTAGAGTCATGGATGTCAAAGATTGTTATGTGTGCGCTAAGCTTCCTACTTCGGTTTCTGAAGGGGTCAAGTATAATATGCTTCCTCTTACTTATGGAATAACATGCAGTGTTATATCTAGCCTGTTCTATCAGACAGGTCGTCTGGAGTACTATTACTCAGACTTTGATGAGATATTCACTAACTTGAAGGTTGTACATAGTCTTAACATAGTCAGGCCTGCCAAACAGATGAGGGAATTCTTTTTGGTAACTAATGAACTCACTTATGAGTATGCTTACAAAAATAATCTAACCTGCAAAATGAGAGATGAAGAAAGATCTTTTCTCAATTTGGTTGAGGAGAGGAGGGCGATTTACAAAAGGAATGAGATGCTGAAACAGACTAAATCCAAGTTTTGGCAGCTCGAAGACGAGAAGCTTAATGGTGAAAATAGATTTGCTGCTATTCACATAGATGATCCAGTTAGCGGAAAATTCTGCATTAGAAGAGATAACACGCTTTACGACAATTATTTTGTTGGTGCAAGCCAGTGTGAGGACACTTATTGGATCGTAGGGGGGTTGGGGATTTAAAGGTGGTAAGGACCCAATTTTCCCAGGAATTTATTTTGTCTGTGGGAACAAAGCATATTTCAGTCTCCCTGACCACTGGTATGGTACATGGTACCTTGGTCTAGTTTTTCCTAAAATTTCCATGTGGACAGAAATGGGGAAGGTTCATTTGAAATTGGAAAACACCTGAATAGGTACAAAAGAGAAAGCTTCTCTGAGATCATGGGAGATATATTTGGTGCAATAATTCCTATGGTGGGAATAACTCTGAATGCAATCAAAATCAGAAAGGTTTCCACAATTGTTGACAGATTATCCACTGATACTGCAAGTGGTTTTCAATTGGTCAATACTGAGCTCATTGCCACCAAAGGATGGTTATGCAGAATAGGCTTGCATTAGACATTCTCCTAGCAAAAGAGGGAGGAGTCTGTGGGATTTTGCATGTCCAGCACTGCTGCACGTATATCCCAGATAAAAGTCAGAACATAGAATTACTGATAAAGAATATCACTGAATTTCACTCAGAAAGAGAACCCATGGAAAGTGACAGTTTTTCTGAACGTTCGGCTAAAAGATTTGGGGCAATCAGGGAATGGTTTGCTGAAATTGGCAGTTCAATCATTGGCAAAGTGCTTTATCCTGTAATAATCATTGTTATAGTGACACTATTGTTACAAATCAGTTGCATGATTCACAAGAGAAAGAAGCATGTGAGGGAAAAGAAGAGGATATACAAACTCAGAAAAGCTCAGGAGAAGGAGTTAGAAATGGATGAATTTCGCAGGGCTCAACATGAGAGCTCCAGACAGACTGATGAAACAGGAGTTTAGATTTACTAACACAGAGAGAGATCATTATATGACATTTCTTAAAAGTAAAATTTTTGAGTAAATATTTGGGTTTTGTTTGGTGATTTAAAAATCACCAGATGAGGGAGTTGATGAAGCGGACTTTAGAGATAAGTTTAGATTTGGTTTGCTGATTTAAACTCCCATAATTTTTAATTCATTAACGAGTGTTGCATGTTTTCGTATTAATTCAACCTAGAATAATGTGCACCATCACGAACACGTGGGATTAATAATATGTGCTCTTGTCGCATTTGTCACTGTGTGAAAGTTAAAGAAATTGATGTACATAGACAGTATTCATTCCCCTTCTTCTCCCACTCCTCTCCCTGTGGGCACCATGGATACTGTAAATTATTGACCGTATCACCCTGCCAGTAAGAGCCCGTACCCCTATGCATATGTACAGCCATTCTGGGCACCATGGCCTTTTTACCCATTGGAATCCCCGGCTTCCCTCCTGCGCGTATCTTGCACCCCCTCTCTCATGTATAGACCATGAAACCCTTTCCCTTTGCGCGATCCTGATGTGAAAGGCAACCCTCCTGCTTGACCCAGGCATTCCCCATTTCCCTCTCGAAGAAGCATCCTTCGCCTCAGCTGACATAGCCCCCCAGCTGTATCTGACTGCCCCTGTTCTCTCATGTACAGGTCATAGGATCTCTCTCTCTCTCTCTGTGCGACTCTGACCCTGCGCGCACCCTGACCCCCTCCCTCTCCTCACATGGGCAAGTCATAAACCTTCTTCTTCTGCAAGACCCTGTCCTTGAGAGTCACGGCCGCGCCTGACCAACACCTCCTTCCCTTCCATGAATGCCCCTCTGTTGACAAGCCTTCTCTCCGCACTCGATTGTCCACGCAGGCATGAATACCACTCCTTTGATGACCCCTTCCCCCGAGTCCGGCTGACCACACATGTCCGAGGCCATCGCCTAAGCCAGGAGATACCATTTACTGCCCTTATTGTATGCCTAGCCACCCCAACCCCTGGGCCATGATCAGGCGTACACATCCTACGAAACACTCAGTTGCGTGATTGCCCTCCCCTCTTATCAGCAGGTCAAGGGTCCCCATTGTGAACGTATGTGGAGTAGGATCACCACGAGGATTATAGGGATGTCTTTCTTTGGCGTCATACTGTCCTGATTGTACCATCAAATGTTTTGTAAGGTATAAAAGCAAGAGTCTCAGCTCACTTGTTAGAGCACCTCCCGAAAGACACTGTGTTTCGTGTCCGAAATGACTGGCTCTCCTCATGAGAATTAAACTCTGTTCTTGATTCCTGCTTCCAGCGCCCGTCTCTTTATTTGGTAATTATTCAACATGGAAACTAAGAGGCGGTTTGCGCCAGCGGCCTGGGCATCGATAGGATTACGGGCTCATTTTCCACAATTGGCGTCCCAACGCGGGGTCCATCAGTGACATAAGGTTCGGTAAGAGAGATCCAGACGAAGAAGTGAACATCTAAATGATCGGGGTATGCCTGCCTTGAGAGGGCCCTCGCCCGGCTGCCGATCGACAGAACTTCACCAATTCTGAACGGACCTCTCTTGAGTGACCTATTGTCCTACTGGAATCCCATAGGAATGCTACATGGAGTTAGAGAACGATCGGGCGCTGGAGGAGGGAGTCGAAGAACTGTCCGTATGGTCCGGTCCGGGTAAGATTAAGTAGGGTGTTTTTACGCCTGATTGGTAGGGTGGCTCTATCCACCTGATTGATTGATTGTTTGTATTGAAAGTCGGTATTTGTATACTGATATTGTTGGTATTGGTTCATTTAGCTTTGAAGGCTACTTGACATATTGGTTCTCTTTTGAGAACGAGACATTCTCTGTTTGCAAACAACGGCGAATAGGAACGTCGTCCCTCTTTGCAGATAGAGAAGGGTAGGTAATGCAGACTTTTGTCCCCGGTGTAATCGGTCATGCCTACTTTTCTCCCCACTGATTGTTTTGAAGTCGATTAATAATCGATTGTTGCTTGAAGTCGATTAGTGATTGATTGTTGTTTGAAGTCGATTAATAATCGATTGTTGCTCTTTGAGATCTTCCCTGTCCACAAACAGAGACGAATAGGAATATTCTGTTCCCTTTATGGATAGCGAAGGGCAGGTAATGCAGACATTTGTCCCCGTTGTAATCCGTCATGCCTGTTTTTCTCCCCATTGATTGGTTGGTTGCCTGGACATTGTTGTCCCAGGAATTGTTTCGTTTGAGGTATTTTCTATTTGCAAACAACGTGAAATAGAAATATTCTGTCTAGTCTTTGCAAGTAGAAAAGGGTAGGTTATGCCCCTTTGTGAATTCGTCAGTCCTACCCACTCCCCACTGGTTGGTTATTGGGGGGTAGCTCGCATGGTCCGCCCAGGAGACTACCCTTATGGAGGACATATGCTCCCCGCTCATGGGCCATTTAGTAGAAATAGACCGACTGGTCCGTCCAGGAGGCTACCCTAGTAAATGGAAGTACATCGCTCGGTCCGTCCAGGATGATACCCTAATGAAGGAATATATGTTCCCCTTTTTGATCGATAATCTCGTTCCACCCCGGACCATTTATTGGAGGGAACTCGTCTGGTCCGTCCAGAAGTACCCCCTAGTGAAAAGGACACATAAAAATATAAAGTGATCACCGTTCCCTACTAACAGAAAGCTTTAGCTCGAAACACGCTAAGGAAGAGAAAGAAAAATAAAAAGAAATCAGGCTAAGTCAGTAACCCCCTGATGAGCTTTTGACTTCACTAAAAATAAGAAACATTAGAAATAGTTCGTAGTAAGAAATATAAAATGGCGAAAAGGTTTGATAGCAGAAAGCAGCCACGAGGTAGCTAGGCTTCACTGCCTATTCCTGCTCCCAACATGTCTGCCTCATTTCCCACCACACCCAAATAACGGTCACATGAAATAGAAAGCAAATCAATAGGTACCTACCCCCATTCCGGAAGCTCCCGAAGTGCAACGGGTCCGCGGTTACGCCCATCCGGAAGGCGAGGCCTCGAGGCACGAGGGGCTCGCCTGGCCACGGTCAGGAGGAGATGATGTTGGGCAGGCGGTCCAAAGAATGGCAGAGACCTCTCCTTCTCTCCTCTCCTGCTGCCCTACAGGCCACGGGGGGGGCTGTCTTGCCTCAGCCACCGACTACCCCCCCCCTTCTGTCTCTCGCCTGGTCCGACCCACGAAGAAGGCCGAAGCCGGGGGCGAGAACGGCGGCAAATCAAGTAGTCCCGCCACGTGTCAAATTCCTGGATAGTTACAGGTAGTGCCGCCACATGCCATCGCCTGCATAGCTACAGGTAGTCCCGCCACATTTCAAATTCCTGGAGAGTTGGAGGTAGTCCCGCCACATGTCAAAAAAGGGGGGGGGCTGTCTTGCCTCAGCCGCCGACCACCCCCCCCCATCTTCAATGGCTGGCACGGCCAATATCGAAGCGACGGAGCCGAGGAACGGCGCGGGGTCGCTGGAAGGGGGAGGCGGCGCGAACGAGCCTCCCCCACCTCCCTCCAGGTGGAGGCTTCCAGCGACACCCCAACACTCTTTGCTTAATGAGGGTCAACATCAAAAAGCGGTCTTCTGCCCAGGACGGGCACACGCTCCATATCGTCTCTCCTCGACCTTGAAGATTCTATAAGAGCCGGGGGGGCCCCTGACCCCCCTGCATGGGTGCCCCCGCCCCCTTCGCTGGGAACCACGACATCGGAGCAACTCCTGCCGGCACCAGCCTCGGATTGGAAATGGCTAAAATGCAGCCACGGCACGGACTTGTTCAGTTCCGGAGGAACACCAGAATGACCCGGTAGGAAAATTGTTGCCGCCCTCCCCACTCGTTGACTAATGGTCCATATTTGTTAGACTGTTAACCACATAACACAAAACTTTTTGAACTGCCAACGGAAAGTTCAGGGCCAACCATGCGAGACTAGAGACACTCTGACTGTGCTGGAACTTGCCTGACCCCACCCAAAATGGCGCCGACACAAAATGAGACGTTTTTAATGAACTTTGTTGCACCCTGATTGCGCAAGCTTTTTGCCCCGAGATATATATAACGTTTTGGATAATGAAAGTAGATATGAAGGATATTGAGTATGTGCTTGGACAATGAATTGACTTAGGGTGGGTACTGATTATGAGTTGGAAAATGAATTGGTGTAATTTAGGTAATGAATGAACATTGGATAATGTATCTATGAATTTATTAAAGATGAATTACTGACATGCATCATGTTTGCTCTGTAGGGGAGTTTAATACGATTTTATTGCACTGCCGCACTTTATGCAATGAACTACCACCAGCTTTGTTCTTCCTATGTACAGTTCCAATCTGCTCCGTGGCTAGTCCACTGGGTTGTAGGCCTGTATTTATACGTCAACACTTTTTATTAAAAGTATTTTGAAAACGAAAGCATAGTTGTAGCGGTTGCATTAATGAGTTTTGAATGTATTACTACTGTGAGCAACGAGAAAGTATGATGAAGGCTAAAGGTTAAAAAGGACCCGATATTTAGCAGCCACACTATGTGTCACAGGCAGCCGGAAAAGTGCTTTAGAAGCCCTAAAAACAACACCACAGAAATGCCACCTGACCGCCACCCTTGTATCCGATCAAAAGGGGTTACGACCAAGTAACTCATGTAGATACGCAGATCGTCAATGATTATCTGTCTGACATTACTGGTCCCTCTGGGCTTAAACGCCGTGATGGTAAAGAAATGCACTACGTGGAGATAGGTCGAGTATGTGGTAGGTAAAAATATTTCCGGATTACTGCATGCTGATGAGGTTTGAATATTGCCCCCCCACCCCTTCTTTCTCCTCCCTTCTGCAGGTCACGTCGGAACCTTGGCTGATGTATGGAAGGACGATGACCGAACCGCCAATGAGAAGGGGAAGAAGGGAATATGAGCATGGTCCTTATGACAAATAAAAGTTTTTAAAAGACGTAGACTTAAACATGACTGTTCCTCCTTAGAACATAGCAACTGGGAGGATGGACTGACGTAGAAACTGGACAGGTACTGAATGACGAAAAATTGACTAGAAACGACGCGTTAAATAATGTAACTGGACGTTTTAACTAGGTAGGGAAAGGACAAAGAAAATTGTACGGGTAAGGGTTGCCACGGCACCACCCGCCTAGGAAGTTAGAAATGTTGCCGATGTTCAAAATGCACTGCCCCCTTTCTCACACTCTTACAGATATAGCCAAGCTGTCCGACTGTTTTCCCGATCAATACTTGCCGTTGCCTCAGCCTGGAGAACTTCCCACCAAAGGAGGGAACAGAAAAATGGTTTAAGATCCAACCATGGGTAACTAGCGCGACCAGGTTAATTTCTGACCAACCAACCGAGGTGTGAGTATTGGTAATTGGGAACGCTCGCAGGCGTGACAAGCGAGAAGGGAAAAGGGGGAAGGGTAGAAAGAGCTAAGCACGTAGATAAATAGGATAGTAAAGGTACGTAGGATATATATAAAAACAGATCTTGTAGACTAACAATTGTTTCCTGTCTTGTCGTGAATGTCTTGTATATGTGTAATACATGTGCCGTCTTCCCTGTCTGAGTTTGTGTGTGTGTAACGTACGAATTTATGTCTTCCCTCTGTCTGTATTTGCATGTTACCTGACCTTTGCTGTTCTGTGTTGTGAGCGCACTAAATGACCTATTTTCGTACACGTCTCTCTCTCTCTCTCTCTCTCTCTCTCTCTCTCACCACCCCCTTATCTCTCTCTCTCTCTCTCTCTCTCTCTTTACATGTCATACGTGTACCGAATGGCTCGTTTAGATTGCGGACGACTCTCACTCTCTATGAGAGTCTCCCTATTTTCTCTCCCTCTTTTTGGTAAAATTGTGCCCCACCGGCACCAGTCTGATTTGATACTTATTGAACGCAGTGGTGTTCAGCGAAATTGACCAAAATAAAAATGATTGTACCTCGCCATATTACTACCTCTCCTTTCTACAAAAATAAATGAACTTGAATTGGCTGAAGAGGAAAGGACAGGTAAGACGACTAAAGTCCCCCAAATCTGGCCACTTATAGGGGAACTGTATGTCAATGGCACCTTATGTCTGTTCTTCAGAGACGAACGCCAACGTCTGGATTGACACCCAATGCCCAGATTGCTCCACCCCTTTGCACCCAAGCGCAAGCGCCCGAAGCATCCCCGCCCCATTTTGATAGAACCCAGTTGCTGTCCCGGATATAAACATAATGACCATGAGTAGCTGTTGACCCTTGAGGAAATCTTGTTTTACCCGACTGTCGATGATGACACCCCCCCGCCCTGTGTGAAAAGGTTAGCCAGTCCTGAAGGGAAATGCTCCGCAAATGTTGAATATGATGTAATGCACAGTTGATGGAAAATATTATTTTGTCCTCACTTGAATTCTAAATGGGACGATGAATAAACCTGCCATAAACTCAGTAGGAATGCTGACACATGCACTGCTTGGTAATAGACCTCTGACTGTGACCGATGAGCATAAACTCTCAAATGCGTAGAATTGAGGGAGGAATTCATATGCGTAGATGTCTTCTTCTGCCATTTCTCTAAAACGTTGTCTTGTACCTATTCAAAGATTCACGATCACCGAAGGAGATGGGTCAGATGTGACGTACAGCCTGACTGCAGATCTTGGGACACGTATGACATCGACCAGAGGTGGAGCTGCAGAGCAACAAGACACGGGACGAGACCGCAATTTCAACGTGGCAAATGAAAAATGACGGGCCGCCTTGAAGCCCTCCGACTGCTAACCCACGTGTGCCTGGAGTCTCCGTCCACCTTCTTTGGGCCCGATTGATGGGCCTGCCTGCTTGTTATCCTTTGCTCCCTTGGTCCCTTTTGTGTGTCCCAGGAACTCTGACCCAACTCCCCACTCTCTCTCTCTCTCCTATCGACTATTTGAACCACATTCACCCTCTTTCCCACGTAACTTTTTTGCCAAAGGAAAGAACTACAATTATATGGGAATAGGGTGTTGCCACAGAACTATAGGTGCCGAGCATAAGGCGCCGCCAAACGGATTGTTTAGGGAACAGGACTGTGGTCTAACAGCAGAGGACTGACCGCACCCTGCAACGCGTAAGGATAGAACAGAGCTGGACCTATAGCTCCACCGCCGGTGCTCAACAGCGCCAACGAAAGTATCCGGATTAGAGCCTACCAGTGATGGCTCGCTGATAAAAAGACACTGTGACGAAGAAATATTGTGTATTGAACTGAATTCCGCTCTCAACTACCTGGTCAAAACTGTTCATTGGTCACATTATTAAGTTAGAAAGATTTATGCTATGTAGTGCGTTTAATTGTCAGGAACACAACGAAAATGTAATTCCCTATGTACTGCATTCTGCCCATCACCTTAACTGTCTATGATTGTACGCCACATGTTAGTGTCAACAAAATGCTAATTCATCAACGATGCCTGTCTACCTGTAAACCCGTCAGTTGCAATGAATGACTGCTGTTATGTAAAAAGGGGCGACTGTGAAAGTTAAAGAAATTGATGTACATAGACAGCATTCATTCCCCTTCTTCTCCCACTCCTCTCCCTGTGGGCACCATGGATACTGTAAATTATTGACCGTATCACCCTGCCAGTAAGAGCCCGTACCCCTATGCATATGTACAGCCATTCTGGGCACCATGGCCTTTTTACCCATTGGAATCCCCGGCTTCCCTCCTGCGCGTATCTTGCACCCCCTCTCTCATGTATAGACCATGAAACCCTTTCCCTTTGCGCGATCCTGATGTGAAAGGCAACCCTCCTGCTTGACCCAGGCATTCCCCATTTCCCTCTCGAAGAAGCATCCTTCGCCTCAGCTGACATAGCCCCCCAGCTGTATCTGACTGCCCCTGTTCTCTCATGTACAGGTCATAGGATCTCTCTCTCTCTCTCTGTGCGACTCTGACCCTGCGCGCACCCTGACCCCCTCCCTCTCCTCACATGGGCAAGTCATAAACCTTCTTCTTCTGCAAGACCCTGTCCTTGAGAGTCATGGCCGCGCCTGACCAACACCTCCTTCCCTTCCATGAATGCCCCTCTGTTGACAAGCCTTCTCTCCGCACTCGATTGTCCACGCAGGCATGAATACCACTCCTTTGATGACCCCTTCCCCCGAGTCCGGCTGACCACACATGTCCGAGGCCATCGCCTAAGCCAGGAGATACCATTTACTGCCCTTATTGTATGCCTAGCCACCCCACCCCCTGGGCCATGATCAGGCGTACACATCCTACGAAACACTCAGCTGCGTGAATGCCCTCCCCTCTCATCAGCAGGTCAAGGGTCCCCATTGTGAACGTATGTGGAGTAGGATCACCACGAGGATTATAGGGATGTCTTTCTTTGGCGTCATACTGTCCTGATTGTACCATCAAATGTTTTGTAAGGTATAAAAGCAAGAGTCTCAGCTCACTTGTTAGAGCACCTCCCGAAAGACACTGTGTTTCGTGTCCGAAATGACTGGCTCTCCTCATGAGAATTAAACTCTGTTCTTGATTCCTGCTTCCAGCGCCCGTCTCTTTATTTGGTAATTATTCAACATGGAAACTAAGAGGCGGTTTGCGCCAGCGGCCTGGGCATCGATAGGATTACGGGCTCATTTTCCACAACTGCGTTTTAAATAATATATTAACTTTGTCTTTTGTCTTGTCAAACATTAACTGTGGCTGTTTCAAATAATAGTATGTGCATTCTTTTGAATGTGCTTTTGTTTATGTCATGTCTTTTATGTGACAGTGTTTTGTTTGTCTTTTGTGCATTATGCTAGGTAACATAGACTAATGGGTTAACATTAGTGAAGGGGGTGGGTAACAGAATAATTATCATTACTCGAATTAATTGATGTCTTGTGTTTCCTTGCATACTAGAGTCTTGCTAAAAGAGGCCTGTGGCCTATTTCTAAAATGGATGTCCGAAGTCCTGTCGAGTTGGGCCTTGCACAGCAGAGTATGAAAGAAAACATTTTCTTCATAATTCTTTGAAAAACACACGCGGAAGCGGAGCTGTGCTGAGCATTGAGATAATCATTGTAAAACTTTCAATGCCAAGGACAGGACATTGCGGCGGAAATGCTTGGGCAGAGGAAGCAACGTGTTGTTTCATTTAATGTTGCAAGCCTAGGAAGAGCTTGTGACACACGTAGTCAAAAGACAATGCCGCTCTTAAGGAACATGGTTTTTGCAATGTGAAAGGCGAATGACTTCATGGACTGACATTTCCCGACCAATCATGCTTCGAGTTGGTCATCTTTTTTGTATTCTTTTAGTTAGTCTTAGATAGAGAAAAGGTATAAAAAGTGCCCCCTTGGAAAGAGCTCTGCTGGCTCGTTCCTGTGCTCGGGAGATGCTGTCGGACTTTTGACTCACGTAAGAACTTTCGAGCTTACATTTTCCCTTTAGGTTTCTTTAGTTAAGTTAGGGAAATAGGGTTTAGGGAATGAGTTCTTTAATGATCAAGCATTTTCTCATGTTGATTTTGATTTAAACTGACAGACTAATGTGCCTTTCTAATTAAATAATGCTGCTTATTAAAATGCAAATAAAAGAAATAAATTCTTAAAATGCTCTTTGCTTGATAATAAAGTTAATAAAATAGATTTTGAAATGACAAGCTGGTCTTGTTTGTTTCGTTTGAGTTACCATTAGTTAATCCATTGCCTATGATTTTGACTTAATTAAATGTTTATAAAAGTGTTTTGATTAATTAGGTCATATGATTCAGTTGGTCAATTCATGTCTCAGTCATTTATGGGCCTAGTGATAGACTATGAATAATGGTGAGTATCGTGGTGTAGAGTTGTTCATATGAGACTGAATTTCCTTTGGCCCGCTGGATCACTAGACTTGCTTTGTAAGTTAGTCAGTACAGTGAGTGCCGAGGCCTTCAAGGTTATTTCAACACTGTGGTTGTTGTTTGAACTGATCAGCGCACGTTCTAGACATAACACATATGTAGCTGCGGCCACTTTAGATACTAGCGCCTTTAATAATCCACTGTGTAGGCATGATTAAACATTCTTGGAGAACATTCGTATGCTAAGAGCTTGTGCGGAACCCAATGTGATTCACTCCTGCTAATCTCTGAGGTATGGGGTCACCTATGCAAGCCTAAGCGACCTTCTTTAGTTATAAAATAACCTACTAGCAAGGGACGGTGAAATATAGGTATATATTTAACCTGTTTCCATTAAGCATTATAACATGCTTTCTCCCTTTGTATTTTATGGAATAGTAACTATGCTGACAATCTTATTTCTTATTATACGTCTGCCTGTAGTAGCTAAGATGCTGCACCTGAGATCACGGCGTTGAAATAAACAGTTCAACTTGCTCGTGTCTCACTTTACTCCCTGTTCTGGACTGATATGAGAGTATAACGAAAGAGTGCTCATGTTTCCCACCTTACCTGAGGTAAACTAAGTTGCATGTTCTGGGTTGTCTAATCATTGGTTTCTTTGCTATAGGAGTAAGAGCTAATGTGACACTGATTGCTAGTCTGGTAGGGGATTTTGGTTACTAAGGTCAGTTTTTGGCACACCCTAATTTACTGAGGTCCTGAGTCTCTGTGCACATTCTGTGTCTGAGCAGAATCCCTGCAAAAGTCCTTCTTTAGAGTGGTATAGAAAGGGGCGGGCCTCTGTTGACGTCTCAGCAATCCCACTGTGGGGGACTTACTTGTGGTAACAATAGAGGTTCTTGGCCCCCAACGACCTTCAGCAGCCAAAAAGACTTCCTTACCCAACCAGTAGTGCTCCAGAAGACCCCTTTGAAGAGTGTTTGAGAAAAGGTTTGGAGCCTCCGGCAATGTCCCAGCAATCCCGCTCCGGGGGGAGTCACTTGTGGCAACAATAGGAGTTCTTGACCCCCAACAACCCTCAGAAGTCAATGGGACTTCATCCCCGACCAGTAGCGCACTAGGAGGCCCCCTTGCAGAATGGTTGAGTAAGAGGGTGGGACCTCAGATGACGTCTCCAGAGTCCCGCTACAGGGGACTTACTTATGGCAACAATAGGGGTTTGTGGCCCCCAACAACCCTCATTAGCTACAGGACCTCATCCCCAAACCGGTAGTGCCCCAGGAGGCCCCTTTGTAGAGGGGTTGAGAAAGGGGGCAGGGTTTCCAATGAGGTCTCACCAGTCCCACTGTGAGGGACTTACTTGTGACAATAGGGGTTCGTGACCTCCAATGACCCTCATCAACCAAGGGGAGTTCATCCCAAACCAGTAGTGTACCAGGAGGCCTCTTTGAGAGTGGTTGAAAAAGGGGGCGGGGCCTCCTACGGTGTCTCAGCAATCCTTCTGTGGAGGACTTACTTGTGGCAACAATAGGGGTTCTTGGCCCTAACTACCCTCAGCAGTCAAGGGGACTTTAACCCCCAACCAGTAGTGCGCCAGGAGCCCTCTTTGCAAAGTGGGTGAGAATGGAGGTAGAGCCTCCGATGGCATCTCAGCAATCCTGCTGTAGGGGACTTTCTTGTGGCAACAATAGAGTATCTTAGCCCTTAATGACCCTCAGCAACCAAGGGGACTTCATCCCCCAATTAGTTGTGCGCCAGGAGGCCCCTTCGCTGAGTGGTTGATAAAGGGGGCGATGCCTCTGACGACGGCTCAGCAGTCCTGCTGCTGGAGACTTTCTTGTGAAAACAATAGGGGTTCTTGGCTCCCAACGACTCTCATCAGCCAGGTTGACTTGATCCACCAACCATTAGTGTACCAGGAGGCCCCTTTGCAGAGTAGTTGAGAAATGTGGCAGGGCCTACAATGAGGTTTCAGCAATCCCGTTCTGAGTGCTTACTTGGGAGAGGTGGAGGTGGAGGGAGAGGTGTGGTGCTGCGGCCAGGGCGACTGACTCCGGAATCTGGGGATCACGGTTCGATCCCCGGGGCCGGCGGCAGATTAGCCCAGCAGCATGTGACTCTGGGCAATAGCTTGCTTAATCTTTCCGACGGTCCCCAGCGCCTAGAGACCCTTACAGGTGATTGTTCGCCCTTTACAAATGTGGATTAATATTATTATTATTATTACTTGTGGCAATAATAGGGGATCTTGGCCCCCAACGACCCTCAGCACCCAAGGACATTTCATACCCCAACCAGTACTGCCCCAGGAGTCCCCTTTGCAGAGTGATTGAGAAAGGGGACGGGCCTCTGATGACGTCTCAGCAATCTTGCTGTGGGGGACTTACTTTTGGCAAAAATAAGGGTCCTTGGCCCAAATGACTCTGAGCAGCAGAGGGGACTTCCTTCCTCAATAAGTCGTGCGCCTGGAAGTCTCTTTGCAGAGTGTTTGAGAAAGGTGGCAGGGCCTACGACGATGTCTCAGAAATCATGCTGTGGGGCACCTACTTGTGGCAACAATGAGGGTTCTTGCCCCTAACAACTCTCAGAAGCCAAGTGGGCTTCATCCCCCACCCAGTAGTGTGCCATGTTGCCCAAAAAAGAGGAATTATCAATTTTGGCCACTATTACTGTCAGGGTGGCCATTGTTTCCTCTCTGGTAACAGAGCTGGGTTCTAGTCAGTCTATCCCATCAAGCTCTTAGGGAGAAAAACCTGTTCTGATGTATCAATACAAACCCAGGATTATGTTGGTCGAGTGGGCCATGAGGGAAACTCATAATTTTTGCTCTATAAAAATAACCCAAAGGGAGTGAGCAAATTCTGGTGCCATTACAGTCTCTATCCTCTTGTGACCTCGGTATGTTTTTTTTCACAGGGTAGTTTACAAAAATGTACCACAATACAGTCCCCATCAATGTCCTTGCTTGAACAACCTATCCATCCAACCCCCGCAATAGTATAATTTTCTTCATCCCTATTGGGTTGAAATGTTCATGCTCAGAAGCCAATCACCAGTTTTATTGTGTAGCTCCTCCCATGATTCCATGTGGCTGCACCTGAGAGGAGGAACTACCCTCCAACACTAAGACATAGGGGCAGGTTCTGGGGGGCAGATTCATTGTTTGTTTATCTGAAATATGGCAAACTTCAGTTAGATCTTGATTAAATACTCTGTCCCCAGATGGTCCAAGATGCGGTAAGTCTATATTGCCAGATCCAGGTTTTACATACTACTTGCGAGGATCCTGGGTTATTTCAGAGGACTTTACAGGTTCAGTGACATTCTCTGTCCCTTTATTACAATTTCTATTCTAAGATGGCACAGAATTTAACACATAGGGTATCGAAGTTGAAATAGTCAACGGTTAGAGAGTCTGACATCTGAGTTGACTGTGATCGGTTCTGTAGTTGAAGTCAAAAGGAGAGTTTTACCTGATGCTGGGCATTAAGTTTACTTGTTGCCATTGTGGACTTTCCTACAAGCTTTTTCTCTTGAAAACAGGCCCCAGGAATGGAAAAGTGTAATAAAGACTTTGGGGCTCTGGGTCAGAGCCCTCATTGCCATTCACAGTGCCATGGATGGTATCTGAAATATGCATTTGTGCTGGGGTCCCAGAATCAGGAGATCGCTGACATTGGTTGGGGAACAATCACCAGGTTCAATTAACTTGAGACAATACTCTAATGATATGCTCAATGGGCATGATCTCCTTTGCAATTATCGCGATAGCTCTTTGGCCCAGAAGCTGCCCAACCACTTTATGTTTGCCCATGTTTAATGAAAGGAATGCTCTATGGGTTGTTTCTCCTCCAAGGGCCAAGCAGAAAAGGGCCAAAAAGAGTGGTCCCAGCCCAGACTTGTACAGCCACAGAGGGTTCTACCCTTGGCCTTTGTAGCACATCGCCTCCTTGCTCATTGAGCCCCGCCTGGCCACTCTACTTGTTGGGGGGCATAGTTCCTTCCCAAATCGGCAACAAAGTTCACAGTAATGCAGGCAGGGAACCACTCAGAATCAGTCTGCTCTGCGCGTCTTTGGCTAAGACCAGCCCGACCTCTCAGGCCTTGCAGCCCCAGCTCAGCTGGCCACCATCAACAACTAGCTGACTCAAGCGGGCGACGAATTCGCTCCCCTGAGACGAATTGCGGTCAAGCGGGCTCACGCAGCCAACCGATGGTTCACCTCAGATCTCAAGGGGAAGAAGTTGGACGCACGGAGAGCCGAGCGAGCATGGAGAAGAGCGTACTGTCCTGTGCTAAAAACCACCTACCTATCTGCTCTTCAGATTTACAAAAAAGGCATCCTTGATGCCAAAACTGAGTTTTATTCTAACAGGATGCTGGCAGCGGAGTCCCAGTCAAAAGAAATCTTTGCCACTGTGCATGAACTGGCCTCATCTGCCAGAGCTACGGCCATGATTCCTCCCTCTCAATCTCTCTGCAACTCGCTCAATGAGTTCTTCATTGAGAAGGTCGCAAAGATTAAAACCAACATCCCTCCCCCATCATCTACATTCACTAATCCCCCCCCCCTTCCACTGTCTCCAAACTAACCAATATTCCCCTTTTGACCAAGGACACACTCCTCCCACTGCTCCAACGGGTGAAGTCGGGCTCCCCCTTGGACTTTGGCCCCGCTCACATCCTTAGAGAAATCTTTCTAGCTTGTCCTACCCCACCCCTCACACTCCTTAATGATTCACTTAGTAATGGTGTTGTTCCTAGTCTCTATAAATCTGCGGTTGTCATCCCAATCCTAAAAAAGGCCAGCGCCGATCCCTCATCCCCTTCTAACTATCGCCCCATTTCTCTTCTGCCTTATTTGGGAAAGGTTTTAGAAACCCATGTCACTAGCACCCTGAGCACCCACGTGGAGACTAATCACTGCCTCTCCCCTTGTCAGGCGGGCTTTCGGCCCCTCCACTCTACGGAGAAGGTGGTGATCTCAGTGATGGATGGGCTACGTGAAGGCATCGACACCAACCTCTCGCAAGCCCTCATCCTCTTAGATCTGTCCGCCGCTTTTGACATGGTGGACCACTCCATCCTCCCCACCCGTGTCAGGGCGGCGGGCATAGAGGGCCTAGCCTTCTCATGGCTCGAGTCCTTCCTGAGCGAGAGGGCTCAGGCGGTCCACCTCGCCGGCTTCACTGCTGCCTCCCGAAAGGTGGAATGTGGTGTTCCCCGGGGCTCCTCACTTTCCCCTCTTTTGTTTAATTTATACATCTACCCGCTCATTTTTATGTTGCAGCAGCTCGAGGTCACAGTGTTCAATTACGCCGATGACCTCCAGCTAATTTTCAACCTCTCCCATTCCACCTCATCCGCCCAGAATGTTCAAACAGTTATGCTGTTCATTCAGGACTGGATGAACTGCAACCACCTCAAACTCAACCCGGACAAGACAGAGTTGGTCTTGACCGGAGGTGGTTGCAGTCCCTGGTCTCCCTCCTATTGGCCCCCATCACTTGGTGTTCCCCCACTCCCGGTCCCCAAAGTTAAAACTCTTGGGATTCTTCTCAATTCACAACTTTCTGTTCACTCCCAAGTCAGTTCAGTGGTGTCCTCCTGTTTCTTTTCCCTTAGGACAATCAGGAAGATCTCCCGCTTCTTTTCCCTCCCGGCTTTAAAAGTCATTGTGATGGCAATGGCGCTCTCGCGCCTTGATTATGGTAACATAATCTACAATGGCGCGCCGGCCTACGCCATCCATCGCCTGCAACTAGTGCAGAATCAGGCTGCTCGCCTGATCTATGGCCTGCCTAAATTTCACCGTGCTACCCCTTTGCTACAGGCATTACACTGGTTGCCTGTGAGAGAGCGAGCTTTATTCAAACTTGGCTGCCTCACCTATCAGGCCAGGATGGGCACCACTCCTGAGTTTATATGCTCAGCCATCAAGCCCTACCTGCTGGGTAGAGAACTCCGTTCCTCCCATATGGCACTCCTGGTCACCCCCCGTTTCAAAAGAAGAAAGCTGGTGGTGCAAAATTTGCGGTCCTTGCCCCAGCTTTCTGGAACTCTCTCCCTGTGCGTCTCCGCACTTTACCTTCCTATATAGAGTTCCGAAAAAACCTCAAAACCTTTCTTTTCTCCCGAGCTTTCGCTGCCTAGTCTCCTCTTGCTGCTGTTGCTGGTCGTAACCTGAAAAGCGCCATGAAACCGCTCGGTAAAAGTGCGCTCAATAAATGTTTTTAAATTAGAATTAGAAATTAGAGACTCCTTCAGCGCTTTTGTAGCATGTCGCCTCCTTGCTCAGCAAGCCCCGTCTGACTTCTCTGTAAGCCTGGGTGTGAAATTACGCTCCACACGTGGAGTTTGCAGAGTTTTTCAACCACGTGCAACATTAAGTTGGCAAGCGCGAGTGAGGAACATCTTACTCCAGACCACCTCTCTGCGAGATTTCTCAATGCGGGCGGTCGCGGATGGCCGCTACCGCTCGCCTTGTGGAACCTTCTGTCCGCATTGAGGAAGCTGCCACTCAACTAGAACATCTATGTGAGCAGCAGAAAGAAGCAGCTCCCGCTTGTGCTATGCATGGGGTTGTTTATACTGATTTTCCAGCTTGGGACAAAAACTTGGCACTAAAATTCTGCATGAACGAGGCAACCTAATGCACTCTGTCACTTGTGGAACTCCGCATAGTGCGGCAGTGTGTGGGGTTTTGAGTAGCGGGACTCCGTGAACTCTGCCCAGGTCTATTTCTCTGCTTTCTAGGGGATATACTCCCAACCAGACTGGCACCAAACTTTACAGTAATGCGAGCAGGGAATAGCTTAGAATCAGCCCGTGCTGCAGGAGTCCTTCGGCGCTGTTCTAGCTCATCGCCTCCTTGCTCAGTATGCCTAAGGTGGGTGAATCTGCCAGAATCCATTAGGATGAGCTAATTCCCCAGTTACCTGTGGGTTGAATTCATCAGGGGACCTTCTTGGTGTAGAGCTGGGCACCATCCTTCTCAGAAGGCAAACAGGATTCAGCTGGGCTTGAATTCCAGCATTGGGGCTACCTTGATGGTATAATTGAGATGCTCCTCTGCCTTTTCAACAAAGTGATGTCATTTATATAATAAACTACACTCATGTTACCATGCTGAAGCCCCAGTCGTGCTGCCATTATTGATTCTATCCATGCAAGGATTTCAGTGAGCAGAACATAACAAATATCAACATTTTGCACAGTGAACTTAGCCCTCGTATGGAATATTCACAGCTCTGATGATATGCCTATGAAGAAATGTAGATGTAAGCAAAGTCATTTCAGAGAATATCATCCCATACAGGTATGCAAGCAAAGGTTTGCCAAGTGTCAACATTCAAGAAAAGATGTCAACTTAAAATTGTGTAAAATGGTGGTGTTCCTACTCAGGGCCCAAATGGCCACATAACAAACTTACCCTTGGAGTAATTTCAGTCTGGGATGAAATGTGCAGGTCTAGTCTTCCTTTTCAGTCTGGAATGAAGGGTGCAGATCCAGTCTTTCTTTTCAGCCAGCAGGGCAGCCTTCAAGTCGAAGTGCAGTCTTCAGGTAGCAGGGCAGCCCTTCTTCTACAGTATCCACAGGTTCCCATTTTTTGAGCTGGTGCCCACTTTTAAGTGAAAATTTTCCTCCTACAGAAGTGTCTGGAATTTTCTGCCTCCCTGCCCTCGTCACAGTCTATCTGCAGGCCCAGTCAGTTGGCTAGTGTGAATTCCTATGTGTGTAACCCGAAGCAGTGCAAGTGTGATAGGTGACAGCTCCGCCCCTCTCATCTTGCTAGGATGCCCCCCCTGTCAACACATGGACCTCTATTGTGTGGCTGTCTCGGATGAATACACAAAGGCCAAATGCCAAATACACCTAGTCATGTAACCCACGAAACAGGGTGCAGGCACTAAATGGTAAGGACAAGAAGATGACAACTTTGCCCCCTGCCGAGAGGCCAGGAACCTTGGCGTGTGGCTGGATAAGGACCTCACCTTTGGCCCACAGGTCGGCCGGGTGGCGGGGATATGCTTCAGTGTTCTGAGAGCCCTCAGGAAAGTGCTAGATCTGCTTCCCATTTCTGCTCGAAAGACGCTGGTGCATGCCCTGGTCACCTCCCGACTTGATTATGGGAACCTGCTCTATTTGGGGGCCACAGGCAGGGTTATGGGCCGCCTGCAGGTTCTTCAAAATGCGGCAGCGCGGCTGGTTCTCAGACTCCCTGGGAGGTCTTCCGCCAAACCAGCTCTACGGGCCCTCCATTGGCTCCCCATTGAGAGGAGAGTGGAGTTTAAGGCCCTTGCCACATGCCACCGCATCCTGAGCGGCAAAGCACCTCTTCCGCTCCAGAGCCTTGTTTCCCACTATGAGCCTGCACGCAGTCTTCGGTCCTCTCAGACCGGGCTGTTAAAAGTTCCAAGAATATTCAAAGCTCGTATGGGAGGCAGATCCTTCAAATACCTTGCTCCCAAGTGCTGGAACAATCTTCCGCTGGAACTGCGACTCGAACCTTCCGAAGTCCAGTTCAGAAAAAAACTTAAAACGCTCCTTTTCAGCAGATAGCTTTTGTGGGAGGAGGGGGGACAGCCACTTCACTTGTCATAGCGCGGGGACACGCCAGTGGCGTAACCAGGCGCTTAATAAATGTCCAATAAATTTTTTTTTAAAAAGTGACATTTTCAGAATTGTGTCTTAAATTCTGACTTTACCATTAAAAAAGAGGGGTTTCAATTACAATTCCTCAGACACCAAACATGCCATTGCCACCTGCTCCCAAACAAACGTTATCACTTGTTAAATGTAATTGAGGAGGTAGTCTTTGCAATAGTGAAAAAGGAATTTGAGGGATTTTCACTAGCAGGACATGTAAAACTTAAAATGCACCCTGCACTGTGGGCTGTTTAGGGCCTACCCTTGGAATGGCTTTTATGTATTAAAAAAGAATGTTTAGTTCTGTCTAAAGGGTCATGTTGGCATGCTTAAATGTCAAAATGGCAGTTTAAAACTGCACGCACAGGATGCAATGGCAGGCCTGAGACAGGATTTAAAGGGCTACTTAAGTCACTGGCACAATAAGTGCTGCAGGCCACGAGTAGCGTTTAATATAGCAGCCATGGGTTTATGGTGTACCACTTTACAAGAGACCTACAAACAAACTAAATATGCCAATTGGGTGTAAGCCAACTTTACCATGTTTAAAGGAATGAGCACAAGCACTTCTGCACTGGTTAGCATTTGTAAAGTGTGCATAGTCATACAGCCACCAAAAACGAATTCAGAAATCAGGAGTAGCGAAGGCAAAAATTTGGGGGCAAACCACGCCAAGCATGTCAGGTTTAACACTATTGTTAGAAAATTATGTTTTCTTGTAATCAAGTCCACAGGCATGCTCCTGTTCAGTAGGTGTTGCGGGCAAAATCCTCAAGTTTCTATTCAATTGGGTAGAATAGATTTGATGTCCTGATGGGAGGTAGCTGTTATTGTGGTAGCTGTTATTTTAGTGGCATGTCTCGTAATTGTTGCACCCTTTAAACTCTGGTTTCCAGGAGGCACTCCTTGAAAGACCTTTGTGGATTAGGACTGGAGTGTCTGGGTGGCACGTTTATTGAGGTAATTGTGCAAGTGGTGGTTGTTGCTTATGTTTCATATTTTTATCTGGACGTTCATTTGTATTCCTTACTCTGGGACAACAATCTATAGGTAGTGTTTTTTGATTGTTGTGTAGGTGGGATGAGTAGTTCAGATTTATGCTTCTATGTATAATGTAGCTTTCTTGCTTGCAGTCCTCTGCTGTGTTTGTCTTTCAGAGGTTTGGTATGGTGTTTTTTTTTCGTGACACTGCAGTGCACTCTTAGCAAACCATTGTACAATTTCAATACAGCCGGCTACAGAACGATCGATGCTGTATTGAATTAATGGGTAAGATTGTTTAGCAATACGTGTGGCTTCAAAATGCAAATATGAAATTCACTCTTGAGATTCTGTGTAGATTTTTGGAAGCAATGTTATTTGAAAGGAATAAAATAGCCTTATCCTATGAATAGCATAAATTTGACGGATGTTATGGCTTTTATCCGAAATAATTCTGCTCTGAACTTTGATAATGTCCAGGAGGAATAGGGGAGTTTAATGAATTTGGATTATCTTTGGTGACTACAAAATCAAAATTTCAGTGATCTCTGTCAGTCGAACAATAGTATGCCACTTTCGTCTTTAGTTCGACAAGTGTATAATGTTTATCTCTTCAACTCGGTTGAGACTTTGTCCCAATGTCAAGTCACTTGGACTGTGTATATTGTGTAATGAACCAGCTAATATTTTCACAAAAACGTGATTTTTCCAGAGAGACCATTGGTTTCTTTGGTGTTCTCCAGTTGGGTCTATTTCAATTTTGCTGAAGTCTTTTTGATTAATGATAGTGCACAAGAGCAGCTGCCTGCGGAGTTGTTCAGCCATGTCCTTGTCTAAAGAAACATTGAGACGTTTGTCTTGTTCTGTGCGATTTAGCGAGTGTGTGTGGATAAGTTGTATTGTACTTCAGAGGAGGGTAGAAGGCTAAAAAAAAGATACTGGTAAATGGTATGTGTGCATAGCTGCAGAGAGTACACTCGTCTTTCCCCGTTGTTTTGGAAAGTATCTGTCCAACATATGCAGTAGCTTTTGATTTTAATTGTGAGAAATTGGGTTGTTGGTTGAGGGATGTGTGAGCCCTTCTCAAACAAAAGCCACAATCCTTGTCAGGGTAAACCACAAAAGTCACTTAATTAATCTGTGCTTAACCATCTACTAGCTTGGCACAAAAGCATTCAGGCTTAACTTAGAAGCACTTAAACAGTAATAAAGTGAAAAAAAACGACGCAAGAAAAATACACACTAATCTAGAAAAACAGAGTAAAATGTAGTACATTATTTGATACCTAAACAACAAAAATTCAATCAGTAGAACCGGAGATATGAATTTTTAAAGCTAAAAGTGAAAAATAGCACCAAAAAGCACAATGCGTCAACTGTGGTATCTGGTCATGTCGGACCGGTACAAAGTCACAACAAGTTCAGGCTGACAGCAATGGAGCATGGGCTGGATACGCTGACCAGGTTAGTCCCACTGATGGGAGGCATTGCATTGCTCTGCATTGTTCCAATAAGGAGCTGGAAGGTGCTGTAGCAGGAATTCCGTTCTCCTACAGAACTGAGCATAGAGACCTGGAACCTCGGTGAATTAGGATGGCCCAAAACTCACCTCAGTACCCAAAATCCCCTTACCGAGCTAGCTACAGTGTCTCATTGGTCATAACAAACTCCCAATGCATAGACAGACCAGAACATGAACTTAGATTACCTCAGGTATCGTGGAACACATGAACACTCTTTCGTTATATAATCATTGCAAACCAGAACATGGAGTAAATGAGGACACGTGCATGTTTGAAATATTTATTTACTAATGCATGGTTCTCAAACGCAGTATCTTGTACAATACTAGCAAACATATTATAAGCAACAAAGTTATCAGCATCGTTATTAGTCCATAAAAGGCGAATGGTGACAGCATACTAAGATGCTGAAATGAATAGGAATTAACAACCCCTAATTCACACCCTCCCTATTTAGCATAGTATTTTATATCTATGAAGGTCTCATTTGGGTTTTAGCAGGGCGGGCCCATACCTCAAAATCTCAGTGGCAGAGGATCACATCATCTACCATCAGCTCTCTGCATGCGAAGCACCATCAAGTGTGTTACGTGTGTATTCAGCACAGCAATATAAAACCCGCCTAGAGCCAGCTTTTGGCAGCAGCATGTGTGTTATGTCTATGGAAGTGCGAAGATCAGACCTCACAACAACATCGTGTTGAGTTATCCTTGCAGCCTTCAGCACTCACTGTGCAGACAGTGTACCGAGCAAAACTGATATCAGAGCAATAACATATTATTTCTCAAGTAAATCATGAAGCTCTTCAGGGTTGAAAGCTAAAACAACAATTATGTGTTGTGTGCAAAATGAGGCAGAAAGGTAAAATGGCGTTTAAACATTTAATAAGCTCATGCTAACTTAACACAGTATATAGAAAAGAATTAGCTATATGACACCCCCCCCAATGATCCGAGCACGGACAAAATCAAGGCAAGGTAAGACCAGAACAGGGGCATAACATGAAAGCAAAGTTCAATAATAATGAGCTAAGCTAATTTGAAAAGGTATACATGATGGCCTATAGTGGCCAAAGTAAATGGTCCAAACTCTTTAACACAAGGGCCCTAAAGTTAAAGTCAATAGGCCCGGGGCGTATAAAAAGAAGTGATTGTAAGAAAAAGGCACCCTCAAAAATACAAACGGGCACATGCCTAAAAAACAAAAAGTCTACGAGGCATCTCAGGGTAGGACTGTATACGCAAAACATGCAGCAACAGCCTCCAACATGAAATCACTGTCATCATCTGAAAACAGTTCAGCCATCCAATTAAGCAGCGGAAAAGAACATACGTGCTCCTCCAGCACTGGATCCTCTAGCATCATCAGAGGACAACTCGTGGGTTTTCAAGAATGCTCTCTGCCAGGAACTCATGTGCTGCTGCGAGTATGTCCCAATGCCTCATTAGTCCAAGCATCGCTGCCAAGGCCATAATCCTTTCGCCAGAACAAACCAACTCGTGAGCAACTACGGGGCTCATCAGATGATTAAAATCGACGTCAGGAGACACCGTCAAGTAGAGACACAAATCAAGGGCCCATTCGAAATCGCAGCTCAGGCAATGAAACACAGGCTGGACACATGTGAAATAGGAAAATCGAAACGATAATCCAAATGCCGTGCTTAAAGCGGCAGGGTGCCATAGTAATCAAGCATCCGGTTGCGAAACAGCAGTAGGAGGGGCCCTGCGGCTTCCAGCGCAGGACGGGCATCCATGTTTAATAAAATTAAATATCACCAAAACGCCTGCAGCTAATGCCAGCAAAACCGGGAAGCCACCAAACAGACTTGAAAATATAGAATGGAAAAAGCTAGGGATGACTCCAAATATCTTTTCGAATGAAGTCACGAGACCACTGCTAACTAATTTAAAAAAGTGAGCCAGGCCAGAAGTGGAGGAGGCATTAAAGATTTGATGAACCAGCTCGCTGAAATGTAACGGTAAATCAGTATTCTAAAGGGCCTGCACCTCCGTGCGCGTGTTAGCTATGTGAAGGACGAATGTTTCTCGGGCCGAACTCAGGGCCACTTCTTTTTGAGACAAAAGGGCTCTTATTCTACTCATACCATTGAACTCTGCTTTCAAGGTTGAGATGCGCGGCCAGATGGATACAGCTGAAATCCCATGCGTAGGGGGATACAGAACGTTTTTGCAACAGACGACACGTTCTGATACAGTTACCACATAAGCGACACCTTTAATTAAACCGCAACACTCCTCGTTATTCAACAGCAAATAACTACCATTCGCCAGTAATGTGAATGTGGGAACTATTGCAGGAACTGGAGTCCCTTTTAAAAAACAGGCTAAATTAGGCCGGTCCTGATTACAAGAACCATGTAACTAGATGTGCCTGCATATCAATGAATGGTCAGGGGACTCTGTGCATTCTTCTCCAATAAGACACACTTCTTTCTCGTCTTTCAAGCATCTATAAGTGAATGGAAGAGACCACGCCTCATGGAGGAATGAGTTCCCTAATGGTTCATATCTCCCTATAGCTATGTAACGCATACAATTAGTAAACTTGTACAAGGCAAATGGTAATGTGATTAATCTGTGGATAAGCCACGTTGCAGCAGTAGCTTCAGCTACATAGAACGGTAAAGATTCCAACCTCTCAATGTGTAACATGGAAAATAAAGCATCACGCATTGAAAGCATGCGTTGTTTGTCAGTTAAATTAAAAGGGGCAAAAAGAGAGGAAACGTTCATGTAACTCCAAGGCACTCGACCAGCCTTAAGCGTCTGCAGGGTCCATGCAAATTGCATAATAGAACGCAATTGATTTTGACCATGGTACAAAACAGACACTTCATCATGTACAATGTCAACAACAGAAGATACAATATTATTCAACGTATAAATGCGGGAAGAAAGCATGTTAATACTGTTATCGACAACTGCAAGCACCTTTTCTAAATTAGCTTGATCTATTGCCCTTAGGCGCTTAGCAGCCTCAAACTGTGAAGTTTTCCAGATTTCATTGTAAATTGCATAAATCCATCTTTTAGATCTATCATTAGCCGGGTCCTTTATGAAATCATTTAAATCCACATCATCAGTCAGCTTGGGTAGATGTAATTTAACAGCAGCTAATGTAGAATGTTGTAGCCAATTCTGACATAATTTGCCAACTGAGTAAGTGGTGACAGTATGGTCAGTATCATAACGTGGATCACAAGTGTAAAACCTTCAGTTAAACCCAAAAAGCAACGTTGGCAAGAATCAGAGCTTCTGTGCCACATCAGCCAACCATTCGGATCCAAACTGGATACATTGAAGGATGAATTGTGCATTAACGTTTGCAATTCTCAAGTGGAAAACTGTGTGAAATTATTCCAACCGGAATACTCTTCTAAATCAGGAATAGAAGGGGTATTTAATTTTTTTTAAGTAGCCAATCCAAAGCATGTTCTCTGGAAAATGCTAATATTTAAAAACAACATATTATTTGGGATGAGAAATGCACGGTGCAAAGCCTCAGTGCCTTGTACCTGCCAACTTTTAGAACCCCAAACCGATTTAAGGTCAATGGTTTCCTTCCATAGCTCGGAGCCCTCTGCAGCTAATTTGTCTAGAAAGGACTTCGAATACAACAATTTAGTATTGGTAAGTCTAACTTTGGACATGGGCTTTTGTGTCATCTTAAAATAAAAGGACTCAGGACTTGATTGATTAAAATCTGTAAAATAAGTGTACTTTTTCAAAAATGTACTGGAGCTGCCTTGTAATGGTGCTGGGCAATGTTCCCACTGTGTGTAATTTACAGTACCCCTTCTGGAACTTGTTTTTATGCAGGAAATGGTTACCAAAATATTGAAAACAAAATAAATCACCATAATTAGCAGATTCTAAATACAAATCTTCAGCATCAAAGGCAGCATAATATTTTAAATCAGAAAATAATGATTCCACGGCCTGAACATCCCAATCATCAGAACGTATGTTTTGTTTCACCACATCCCCCATGTTCACTCTGAGTACATTAGGGACATTAACCACTTCAGATGGGCCATGGATTTGAAATTTAACTGCATCCCACACAATCCCATCAAGAACCGGCCAAGCAGTGATGTTTACAAAATTCAAGTCTCTCTTCAGTCTGTGTGCACAATGGGACGAGGAAAGGGGGGCCAAAGTTCCATTAAGATGCTGAATGCATGTTCTCTCCTCGACATAGTGTACATCGATCTGACGGAAAAAATAAAACACAAAACCAATTGACATAAAAAGATATACTGAAAAAAGCACCAGCCAAACATACGTCCATGGAGGGATCAAAAAATGTTTTTTAAATAATGTGGCATATGTTGCTAGACGTGAGGGTTTTTTCGAATTCACTGCAACAGAGTCAAATGAGAATCAGGATTCTGTGGTCAAACATGTCTGTAAATCAGGCGTCGACAAATCAGCAGGATAGGCATAGTCAATGTCATCAATGTTAATAATGTGATAATTATTTAATAATGGATTGGAAATGGCAGGCATCTCGAGGGCCACTTCTGGCACAGTATTAGAAGTAGAGGCCAACACAGAATTTCTCACAATCGAAGGACAGGAGACCGCCGGTGTCATACTATGAAGAATCGGCCACCCTGTGTATCTTGACATTGTCAATTGAGATAAACCTGTGTTCCTTACGACCTGGAAGTGGTGGTAAAATGACTGTTCTTGTGCCCTTCACTCCACGAACGGAAACAGGCGCTCGATAGGAAGGACCAAATTCTTTCTTGTTATCGATCTTCTCTCGAACCAGTTCTCCAACTTTGGGTAGCCAGCCAACTACCGGGATCTGCAACGCATCATCCGATGTGGAGGGCAAATGTACCTTTGCAAGACTGTCTCTGGTCTTTTGTAGATCCTGTAAAACATTGCAATGTTCATCTACTTCAAAGGCCGTGGCTTGAGCCACGCAGTCTAGACCGTCGAGGTCAGGGACATACATCTTGATACCAAAGAGCATTTCGTACGGGGTCCGCCCACCCAGAGACCTTCTAGGGAGATTGTTTAGAGCACGCTGCATGCCATTAAGGTGGGCCAATCAGTTTCTGCCAGTGCCTATAACTCGAGCCGTCAAAGATTGCTTTAAGTCACGGTTCATTCGCTCTACTACACTATTACCCTCAGGTCTGTATGGAGACGAAAACTTGACTTGGACCCCCAACGAAATCATAGCATCCTTATACGCCTTAGAGGCGAAAGCCGGACCTTGATCCGAATGGAAGGTACCACAGGCAAAAATCCCTACAAAGACACGCAAATCTCTTATGACAGTCCGTGAATCAGCGCTGCGATGGGGCCATACCCACACAAAGCGTGTGCATGAATCAACTGCTACTAAGATGTATTTATACGCAGTATCAGAAGAAAAGGGACCGCAGTGATCTAAATAAACGCAACCCAGTGGTTTATTAGATATGAGAAGATTCATGCCTCCATTGCGTCCATTGGACATGTTACTCTTTCCACTGTTGTCCCAGTGAGTGAAAAGATCATCACTTCCACTCTGTCAAATTTTTCTAATATCACCTTGGCTGAAGTGGAGGGACTTATTACAACTATAAAGAGTGGAAGTCCTATGGACCAGCTTCCACCGAGAGTGATGGTATCAGTGAGGAGCATACTGGCACCAGAAATACAAAGTTTGGTCAACCTCTCCTTGGACACAGGCCGTGTCCCACTGGAGTGGAAGAGAGCCCAAGTGCGACCCATTCGTAAGAACACCGCCACCGCATGGGCTGACATGACCAATCTGAGACCCATTTCCCTTTTACCATTCATAGGAAAGCTCATAGAAAAGCACGTCAATAAGCATTTGTCTAATCACCTGGAACATACTGGTGCCCTAGATCCATCTCAGTCGGGCTTTAGACCAAAATACAGCACGGAAACAGCATTGCTGTCGATTACCGATGATCTACGCATGCTCCAGGACAAAGGAACATCAGCTGTCCTGGTGCTGCTAGATTTATCGGCAGCTTTTGATACCATCTCTCATGAGATTTTGGTCGAGCGTCTGACTGGGAGTGGACTAGGGGGCATGGCACTGGCTTGGCTAAAGAGTTTTCTTTCGGATCGGACCCAATGTGTCACCATGGGCGATTTCCGATCCGAGGAGACCAGGATTACTAAGGGGGTGCCACAGGGCTCCTGTTTGAGCCCTACATTATTCAACATCTATGTGGCCCGCCTGGCTAATATCCTGAGAACCTTTGGTTTTTGCCCAGTGTCATACGCTGACGATACCCAGCTGCTCTTTCCCTTTGATCATCTTACTCCAGAGGTATTACATTCTTTCTCTGAGGGGATAAGAGCAGTTTCCCAGTGGATGTCTTTGAATATGTTGCAGTGCAATGTTTCAAAGACAGAGGTTATGCTTTTCGGTGAGGCTAAGATCTGCTGGGCTCCTGACTGGTGGCCTTTAGATCTAGGCCCAGTCCCCGAGCCTAAGCAGACAGTCATGAACCTAGGGGTCCGTCTGGAACAAGAACTTAGCTTGAAGCAGCATGTCACCAACATTGTTGGATCTAGTTTCCGGACCATCGGATTGCTGCGTAGAGTTTTTCCATTGCTTCCAGACACCATTAGAAAGACCCTGGTCCAGGCGTTGGTTATCAGTCGCCTTGACTATTGTAATGGTCTCCTGTTGTCCGCTAATGAGGAGGACCTGGATAGGTTACAGGTTGTGCAGAACACCGCAGCCAGACTGGTTCTAAATGCTCCCCCGAGAACACCTTCAAAACCTCTTCTTGCCAGGCTTCATTGGCTTTCCATCCGTCAGAGAGTTGTTTTTAAGATCTGTTGTACGGTCCACAAAGGACTTCATGGTTTGGGTCCCTCCTATCTGGCAGACAAGTTTGTGCCGTACGTTCCTTCTCGTGCTCTACGGTCCAGTGACCAAATGCTTCTCACGATTCCTAGGATCAAGCAGGTGAGGCAAGGGGGTAAGGCCCTGTCTGTGAAGGGACCAAGGATATGGAATGGTCTCCCTCTCCAGCTTAGGCAGCTTGAAAATCATCTGGCCTTCAGAAAAAAGCTGAAGACGTTTTTGTTCCAGGTCTAACCACACAGTTTAGGAACTAGATTGGAGCCTTGGAATTCGATCTCCTGCAGGTTCAGCAGTCAAATAGCGCGGAGATACTCCCTTGGGAGTCTATTCAAGCGCTCTACAAACCCGCAAAATAAATAAATAAACTTTGTCTGAGGTGGACGCGCAGCAGTCGAAGGCTTGATCTGCTGGCAAATGTCACATTGAAGGACATAATCTTGCGTCTGTTTGTACAGTCCCCACCACCAGAACCTCTGTTGTAGCTGAGTTACAGTGGCTGAGACGCCCGCATGCACAGACGCCACACCTTCATGCGCCGCTGTAATCAAAGTAGCTCTGTGATCCGAGTTGGGAATCAAACGTTCGCCAACATAAGGAATTTTCACATAAGGAACCTTGTCGGGACTTAAGTGGTATGTGTACTTCGAAGGGAACCCCGAAGGATATTTACCTCCCTTCTCAGTGGCAGCAACTGCCACCAAGATGTCATCATCAATTTTACTTTTGGACCGTGTAACTGCTGCAACTAAATATTTTGATACTGCTGATTTCGCTGCCTCATCAGCAATCGAGTTACCGACAGCGTGGACTCCTTCACGCTGATGGCCGAGAGTATGAATCACAAACACAAGTGGCAACCGCTCTTTAAGCTCAGCCACTCGGACCCAGATCATTTTATGTTTTATTGTGCTACCCTTGGAATCACGAAAGTCATTCTGAATCCAAAAGAACAAGTTCTCATTGTAAGACTGGACACAGTAGTAAGAATCACTTACGATTAGAGTTGTCACACTAGGATCTGCGCACTCCAATGCAAGCATCAGAGCACGAAGCTCTGCTAATTGTGCAGTGCAGTCCCCTAGTGTCTGCGTGTGCACGACACTGGACTTTAACTCATCGTTCACCATGGCACCGACCACAATGGCGCATGCGGAAACGTAGGCATGTTTAGAGCCATGCGCAACCTGCGCCGAACCATCAGTGTAAATGATGCAATGGAAATCCTCCAGGGGTCGCATTGCTAAAGGAGCTGGATGAACAAATTCATACTGTAAGTACTCCTGCGACCGTAATGAGGTGTCAAAAATAAATGTGACATCCTGGGATGTCAAGGACGCAGCCCATTGAATCCACCGAGGGTGCAAAGCTTTAGAATTTGGTACACTGGCTTTTGTGACTGCCTCCAAGGCAGGACACGGGGTAACAACTAACATGCGCTTTCCCTGTGACAGGGCACGTTCCTTAAGAATTGCCATCTGCACTGCCGTCAAAACTTTCTCCACAGTGGAAAAGCGCAATTCAGCCGAAGTGTACAAGTGTGACTTGTAAGCAATAGGTACTGTGTCTCCTTCATTAAAAGTCAGGTACGTGAAACCCACCGTCCCAGGGATAATTCTTATCACCAGGTTGGTCTGGTTATCATGAGTCAGTAAGAATTTAGAAGCGAGCAGATCAGCTTGCAAAGACTGCAGAATAGCTGAATGCTCAGGCAGCCAGCATGATTTAGAAAAAGATGGTTGTATCAAAGCATACAAAGGCTTGATACGCTGGGCATATTCCGGAATGTATGTTCTCCCGAAATTCAAGAAGCCCAGTAAAGATTGTAATTTTTTCAGTGTTGTCGGAGCATGCAATTGTGCGCATTTCTCCAGGAAGTGAGGAGCCAATCCCTTTCCCTCATTGTTGAGCTCGTAGCCCAGAAACAACACTGTGTACTCTGCAATGTGCGATTTTGCAAAGTTGAATTTGTAACCTAAGTTGGCAAAGGTACAAATAATCCCGTTGACCCGACACAGATGCTCCCAAAGTTCGTCGTCTGTGAGATATATGTAATCCACATACGAGCAATGCGGGCAGTGAAAATCCCAGGACTATTCTTATAGCCCATAGGCAAACGCCGAAATTGTTTCGGACACCGCCGCAAGTAAAGGAGGTCCATTGGGAACTTAGAGCATCCAATCGATGGGCATAAAAACCGTTGGAATGTCAGGCGTGGTTTTAAACCGCTTACGCACAAGGCTATTCACTAGAGCAGAGCTGTGGGTATTCTGTACTGCACAGTTACGGCAATGCGAGTTTAAATGCCGGTAATCCAATACCAAACGATATGAACCGTCTGGCTTGTTTACAGTAAAAAGAGGGTTATTCATTGGTGACACACATGTTTCAATTACACCTTGATATTCTAATTGTTCAAGGATAGCCGCGACGGAAGCCTTTGCTTCACGCCGTATGGGATATTGAGGTTGAGGTTGTGGCTGAGACCGTAAAGGAATCTCGTGGCATGGGGACAATTTATCCCAACCACATTGATTGCGGTACACAGCCGGTGCTAGAGCCAGAGCCCACTCTTCTGCAAAATGCAGCGCATCCTCTTTCGAGACTGTGTTCGCGAAACTGGGGAGGATTACCTCCTCCCCTCGCGGAGCTGCGAGCACAAAAGGTGGGTGCCAGTCAGCCTCCGCAAGCAAAATGTCATATGTAGACGAAAGATTTTCCCAAAATACCCCTTTTATGGTTCGCTGTATGTCGCCCTCGATTAACAGGACAATGTCAAAAAGTCTGTCAGGGAGAGCAACTCTTGTATCAACTGTTTCAATCACAACATAAGTATCAGTCGCTGTCACCTTCAGTAGTGGACGGAGGGCCTCTCTCACTATTGCAATCTCCACCGCGCTGTCCAGCAAGGTCAGAGCCCACGTCAGATTCCGAAGCCGCGTTCTCACTATCTGTGGCATATCGATGCGCTGTTAAGGCTGCAACTTTCTTCTTGGCAAACTGCGGTCTCTTAGGCGTAGAGCCTTCCTGCTTTTCAGCACCGTTCCTCGGGCGGGGCTGGTCACGTCCTTGCTGGCCACCCCGACCCCTGCTGCCCCCTCCAGCACCGGTAGTTGTGGCCGATTAGTCCTGAAAGGAACAAGGAGAGCGTTGGTCAGAAGCCTGAAATCGATCAGGAGTTTTAATCGTCGCGCGATCGCGCAAGTTATAAACACGTTCCGACTGCGCAGGTAACGGAGACGCAGGACGGGAAGCCTGTGTTTGTTGTTGTTGCTGCTGCTTTCCCTGCTTCTGTTTTTTAGGCCAATTTTGTTTTTTGGACTTGGGCTGAACTTCCGTTTCCGAAGTTTGTCCCTGGGGCTGCTTTTTCTTCTTAACAGAAAAAGGCTTAAGACCCTTACTATTGCGACCCACGGTTTTAAAAGCCGCCACAATAATTTTTGCTAACTGTCGGGGTTTCTCGGCATCGGGAAGCACCGCCAACGCGTTAGCTACCTGAAAGTGAACTGCATCCCCCTTGACATTAGCAAGGATCAGATCGCAAACCACATCAAAGGTGCCACACAGGCGCATGCCCAATTCTACCGCAGACTCCGGTCCGTGATCATCTTGAACACGTTTAAGGACCGTAGACAGCACGGACATAGACGGGGTGCCTTAGCACCTAGCATAGACCGCTGAAAATGTCTTACCCCAGGTCACACAGTCAACAAGCTCAGGGGTCAAATCCTTCGCCAAACTTAGCGTAAGAATCTGGTGTTTTTCACCAGGAGTCGTGTTAGGAAATACAGCTTCCAGCTGGTCAAATTTCTCGGCAAGCCAGAAAGGAAAATCATCCTTATCCTGGGGCTTCTTGCCCATTACAGCATTGACCATGACGGGACTGAGTTTCAAACCACCCTATCCGGCTGGAAGCACCGCACCCCCCGGAGCTCCACCCGGAAGATTACGGCCCATGTAATGCACTAATGCTCTAATCACGGCAATTGCAACTACATGCAGTCATCGAAGTTCAGCCACGTTACAATTGCCGTGTAGAGGATGAGGAGTAAATCCAGCCAAAACAGGCCAACTAGCGCCTGGAATGGACAAAGGACCTAGCCTCGGAGCGTTCAAAGAATGGGGTAGGGCGCCACAAAACCAAACTCGATGCTGCCAAACGTCAATAGGAACTTCCTGTGCTCTGTACGGAGTATACTCATTAGGTACAGCCGTGGGAGGGTATGTGTGGAACACACCAGAATTCGCGTCCACCTCCGGAAATGTCACCCACGAATAAAAGAGTTCGTAAGGGTAAGCAGCATCCGCACTCACCACCATTATCACAGCCAAGCCTTCCAAAGGCACATTGTACATCCGCAAATGATCTCGCACCGCAATGTGACTATGCTGCGGAATGTCCACGGCAGCCATTACAGCATAGGAAATATGAAAAACAAGGTAAACTTTGTAGCACAACTGGGTAGTAATTCAAGGAAACCTTTTTAGTAAGAATAAAGCTTGAAAAGACCTATTTCAAAATAGGTAGGTTTTCCGACACCACTGTTTTCCGGAAACGGCAGTGAAGGGGTTAAGGAATGAATGAAATACTACACGAGTGTCATGATGTAAGGCCAACAACGTATGGGCGCCATGTAGCGGGAATTCCGTTCTCCTACAGAACTGTGCATAGAGACCTGGAACCTCAGTGAATTAGGATGGCCCAAAACTCACCTCAGTACCCAAAATCCCCTTACCGAGCTAGCTACAGTGTCTCATTGGTCATAACAAACTCCCAATGCTTAGACAGACCAGAACATGAACTTAGATTACCTCAGGTATCGTGGATCACATGCACACTCTATCGTTATATAATCATTGCAAACCAGAACATGGAGAAAATGAGGACACGTGCATGTTTGAAATATTTATTTACTAATGCATGATTCTCAAACGCAGTATCTTGTACAATACTAGCAAACATATTATGAGCAACAAAGTTATCAGCATAGTTATTAGTCCATAAAAGGTGAATGGTGACAGCATACTAAGATGCTGAAATGAATAGGAATTAACAACCCCTAATTCACACCCTCCCTATTTAGCATAGTATTTTATATATATGAAGGTCTCATTTGGGTTTTAGCAGGGCGGGCCCATACCTCAAAATCTCAGTGGCAGAGGATCACATCATCTTCCACCAGCTCTCTGCATGCGAAGCACCATCAAGTGTGTTACGTGTGTGTTCAGCACAACAATATAAAACCTGCCTAGAGCCAGCTTTTGGCAGCAGCATATGTGTTAATAAGCTCATGCTAACTTAACACAGTATATAAAAAAGAATTAGCTATATGACAGTGCTGTCTTGCAAGGTTCTGCATCGAGTTGCATCACGCTGTGTTGGTTCCTATGAGGAGCTGCATCGGTTTTGATGGAGACCACAACAGGGTGGTGCAGCACCTTTAGGCCTGCGTCCTAGGGGCCAGGACTGGTGGGGCACAGCTTGGCATGTAGGACTCACAGTAGGCAGAGTCCAGGTGCAGGGTACAATTGTGTTAGAGCTTGTTATGTGTAGCTCAGAACAGAAGGCCTGTCAAGTGCCCCTTGGATTCACTCTAGTGGCCCTGGATTCAAGGAGAAGGTCTAGTCCTTCCTCAGTCAGCAGGGCAGCAAGGCAGTCCTTCAATCAGCAAGGCATCAAGGTATGCCTTTCTGGAAGCAGGGCAACAGGCAGCCCTTCTGAATCTTCTACAGGCAAAAGAGTGTACTCGAGTGGGTCTGAGGGTCCCATTTTAATACCTGGTGCTTGCTTTGAAATTGGAAATGTGTTAGGGGTTTACCCCCCCTCCCCCCACAGAGGTGTTTGGAAATTCCTGCCTCCCTGTCCTGGTACCAGTTTGTCTACAGTCACAATACACTAGTGTGAAGTTATTTGTGTGTGAGTTGAGGCAGTGTCTTGAAATGCAAATAGGGTTGTGCAGATCTTTACCCCCACACTCCATCCAACCAGGCACTCTATTGTATGGCTGTGTTGGAGGAATATGCAAAGGCCAACTGCCAACTACATCTTGTCATGTGACGGAACTGAATGGTTAGGACAACAAAATGCCAGCTTTCTAAAAATTGAATATTTAGAATTGTGACTTAATATCGGACTTTGCCATTAAAGAGGGTTTTAAATTACTATTCCTCAGATACCTAAGATGAAATTTCTAACTCATCCCGAACAAATGTTATCACTTATTAAATGTAAAAGAGAGGTAGTACTCACAGAAGTGAATAAATGAATTCGGGAATTTTTCACTACCAGGACATGTAACACTTAAAACTAGATGTCCAGTAAATACAATCCACCCTGCCCTAAGGGCTATTAAGGACATACTCTTGGGGTGACACATGTATTATAAAGGGTGTTTTAGGCTTGGCCAGAGGTTTATTTATACTAAGTCAAGTTGGCAGTCTAAAACTAAATACAGTATACAATGGCAGACCTGAGACATGTCTAGAAAGGCTACTTAAGTGGTGGGGACAATAAATGTTGTAGGCCCACTAGTAGCAATCAATTCACACGCCACGTATACAAGTAGTACCACTTTACTAGGGACCTATGTATAAATTAAATGTGTTAATTGGCTATAAGCCAATTTTACCATGTTTAGAGGAGAGAGCACAAGTACTTTAGCATTGGTCATCAGTGGTAAGCTGCACTGCCTGAAGGCCAAAACAAACAAATTCAGCATAACAGGAGGGGGGAAAAATGTTTGGAGAAAACCAGACCAAGGCTGTCAGGTCTAACAGTTGTTCAATATAGCAAAGATCATTTTTACTGCACAAGGAGAATCTCAAACATTAAGAGCAAGGTGAACAAAAATCATGGCCACAAAACATGGTTGTAATTTGTGACCAGGCATTTTTAAACCAATATCTAATTTTGTCAACTGACCTTTGTATTAATAGCTCATTTTGCAAAATACCAAATTGGACGGGGTCGCATAATGACCTGCGTAATGAATAGTCATTAGGCAAGTTGCAAACTGCAACTCCCACTGATTGTCTGCAAAGATAGTAATGGTAATAGCAAAGCACCAAGAATATTTTGGTATTTCAAAATGTACACATTTTTTTAAAGCAACCCAATTTCATGAACCCCTTTGCACCTAGTCTCCCCATCCAGACCCCCCCCCCCCCACACACTAAGCCTTTTTTTGGGCTGCTTGGTTGAATTCATGCCTAGGCCCACATAACGTTTTATTTACACATCAGATATCCAAGTCAAATTTGCATCCTTTTTTCTAATATCCTGGGGATCTTAAAGGTACCCCGGATTTGTGGATTTTCATGGAGGGGACCGAGAAATTAGACAAAATACAGCTAAATGTTTTTTTACTTTGTTTTTAAATGGAAACAAAGTGCTGCAATGGTATCAACAAAGAGTTTGCCGTGATAAAATCATCATCTTCCCAGCTTTCAGGAACAGGCGGACTTTTCTCAGAAAACCACATTTTCTCCACAGTTCTGGCATTTTACTGGGACAAAGCCTATTTTTCCTATTTTTGTGCTTTCAACCTCCTTCTGGATAGTGGTAGAAATGGATCTGAAACTAAGGGTGGATACTGGAAAGCTATATATTTCTGAAAAGAAGACAGAATTCTAAATTCTGCAATGGGTCATTTGTGTAGAACTTTCAAGGTGTTTCTATAGAAAGTAACAGTTAAAATAAAAATATATTGAAATTGAGTTAGAAAAAACAGCCATTTGTGCCTACATTTTCTCATGTAAAATCTTTTAACTATGGTGGATTTTTAAAAGCATTATACCGTCAGGTCCGTTGGACCCTTGTAGTTGCAGAGATATATAGGGCTTGTGGGTTTACAAAGAACGCAAGGTGCCCAGAGCCAATAACTGAGTTCCACCTTGAAATGGTTTTTCATTGTGCACCAGGTATACAGCAATTCATTTGGTAAAATATAAAGAGTGAAAAATAGGTATCAAGGAAACCTTTGTATTTGTGAAATGAGGACAAGATATGGAGTTCTAAAGCTGTGGTTATTTGAACATCTCTGAATTTGTGGGTGCCCATACTAGCATGAGAATTAGAGGGCATGTTTCAAAATGACTTCTTTTATACACACAGTCTTGCATTTGGAAGGCACAAATGCAGAGAAAGACAATTGGTGATAACACATGTTCTCCCGATAAAAATGGTACCTCATTTTTGTGGGTAGGCCTAGTGCTAGCGACAGGAAACGGCCCAAAGTGCAACATGGACACATCAAATTATTCCACTGAAAACTGCCGATTATTTTGCAATGTGCTTATCTGTGGATTTTGGGCCCAAGCTCAGCCAGCAACTAGGGAAACCTATACATTTTTAAAAACTAGACAGCCAGGGAAATCCAAGATAGGGTGACTTGTGTGGCTCTCACCAGATTCTGTTACCCAGAATTCCTTGTAAGACCCAAATCTGTTTAAACCATATATTACTCACATTCCTGTGATCGCAGGTTCTGGAATCTGAGGGGACCCACAAACTTCCTTCCACCCAGCATTCCCCTAAGTCTCCCAATTAAAATGGTACCTCACTTGTGTGGGTAGGCCCAGTACATGCAACAGGAAATGGCCCACAACGCAATATAGACACATCACATTTTTCCACTGAAAACTGCCCCTTTTCATGCAATGTGCCAAGCTGTGGATTTTAGACCTTAGCTCAGCCAGCATCTAGGACAACCTAGTAAATCTGTAGAGTTCTGAAAACTAAACACCTGGGGAATTCCAGGATGGGATGACTTGCATGTCTCTCTCAACATTCTTTTATCCAGAATCCCTTGCAAACCTCACAATTTGTCTGAAAATGACACATTTTCCCCACATTTCTGTGACCGAAAGTTCTGGAATCTGTAGGGAGCCACAAACTTCCACCCACCCAAAATTCCCCCAAGTCTCCAGATAAAAATGGTACCTCATTTGTGTGAGTAGCCCTAATTCCCGCCACAAGAAATGGCCCAAAACGCAATGTGGCGATGTCACATTTTTCCACTGAAAACGAACCCCTATTTTTTGCAATATGTCAAGCTGTGGATTTTGGGCCCTAGTTGAGCCAGCATCTAGGTAAGAATAGAAAACCTGTTCATTTGTAAAACTAGACACCTAGGGAAATCCAGGATGGGCTGACATGCATGGCTCTCTACACGTTTCTTTACCCAGAATCCCTTGCAAATGGAAATGGAAAGCCAATTCCTTATACCAAACATTAACATTACAAACAGCAGTGTAAGGTTCCAACCTCTGATCTACTCCACCTACTTATCCCATGTGCTTTTTGTAGTCTAACATGCACACAGGTTTGCGCATTTCAGCAACCTGACCCTAAACAGTCATAGGTGAAGCATTTTCATCATGGATGGCAGTCCCCATGTAGACATCTCTCCTGTCAGAAAATTTCACAGCTAGAGGTTTTTTACAAACATGCTCTTTTGGGTAATACTTACAGTTAGAGCGGATTGTGCCACAAGTAACAGTGTCCACATTGAATAATACCCAGAACAATTGCTCACCAGTGTAGACGTTGTCTACGTATAAATGTTATGTTAAGTTATGTTACTGGCATTTATTGTGCGCACAGCTGCTCCAGCGAAGGAGCGTCCCGGCGCCTGGTGACCTTTGTTTAAAAAATGTCCACTACCAAGTTCCCACAATATTTTCTCACAAACTCTGAAAGTGGACGGACAACCAGGGAGTGATCAAAACTGGAATCCCTACCGGTGTGCATCCTGAAATTATAGACATATCCAGTGCTGCTCTCAGACAGCAAATACATCTTAATTCCAAAACATGCCCTCTTGCTAGGAATGTACTGCCTAAAAACTAAACTGCCCTTGAACAGGACCAAAGACTCATCTACAGCCATTTCTCTCCCTGGAACATAGATCTCTGACAATTTATCTACAAAGAGATCAAGGACAGGCGGAATCTTGAAAAGACAGTCACCTTAATAGTGATCTCGTGACAATGCTGAAGCATTATCGACAAAATGCAGCATCCAAAGAAGAAGCAAATACTGATCACGACTCATGTTTGCAGGAAATATAGCTGTTTCCATCAAGGGACTAGTAGACCAATATGAAGACAGCAACGGCATCCTTATCGAGCCCATCAAAAAAGTTAAACCCAAGAGCTTCTTTAATTCATCCAAAATGGTGGTAGTCCAACGGGTGGCTCTAGAATGAGGCTTAAGTTTTGTGTTCCTCAAATAGTGTTCAGCATACAAATTAGTCTAGTCATCAATCTCATCCACAAATACATCGTCCATAAAAACTGAAAGAAAGTGATACTTCCACCTCTGCCTCAGATGCAAAGTCAGTCTCATAATCATGATCAGAGGAAGAATTGAAAAGCATATCAACAACCTGCAGAGTGGTATTACTGCGGCTAACCATAATCCCTACTAAGAAAAGTAGCTTGACAAATAAGTCAACAATTCCCAACAGTGTGTAAAATAAGTAATAGACAAAGTGTGCCATTATCAAACGGAAAGTAAAACTACTAGTAATCTGAAAAGAAAAGTCAATCAATACAAACCACACAAAGACCTACACATTGAAAAACAATACCATTCACTTGACAGACAGCCAGACTAACCAGCACCTACTCTGCAAGCACCAACAATATGTCCCAAGAAAAGAACAAAGAAAAATTGCACATAAAACAACACAATACACATCGTGCACAAATCCAAGGAGCATTTCACACACAATAAAACAGAAGCTTAATATGCTGCTATTATTATAGCATTTACAAAAATAATATTCATGTAGTAAATGATATTCATTTAGAGTGAACAGTACAAAAGCATATTCTTTCCAAACACATGCAACTACACAAATTGCAAATCTACCAGTGCTCAAACTGCAAGCAGGAGTTTCAGAACAGGAAATAAAAACATTTTCACTAGAATAAAAAGGAGAAATAAAACATTAAAACCACAAATGATAACAAGAAATAAAACTGTTAACATTATAAAACCCTATGTTTGCCCATCACCACCCAAATGCCAGCCACACACATTGCCATCCAGAAGCCAGTCGACACTCAAAGTTGACAAATCTCCAGTTCAAACACACCATCAGCCAAACGTCAGTGCACACACACCACCAGCTCAGTGCTAGTCCACACACACTGCCACCCACATTTACCACCATCTACACACACCACCAGCAAAACACCAGTCCACGCATACCACCAGCCGAATGCCACTTCACTCACACTGCCAGCAAGGCACCAGCCCACCTACACCACCAGCCAATTGCGAGTCCAAGCACACCACCAGCCAGGCACAAGTTCACACACACACACACACCACCAGCCAATTGCCAGTCCACTCACACTGTTAGCCAAGTGCCAGTCTACACACACCACCAGTAAACACATACCACCAGCCCAGCACTATCCCAAACATATCAAGTACACAGAACCCATCAGTGGAACTCAAGTTCACATACACACAGAATCTTTCTCTGGGGAAACATAATTTACTACAAAGGCATTACCACGCGTAACGTTTACTACGGTTCACTTACCACGCAAACGTCTTTTCAACGCGGGTGCATTCCACGACCGTCTTTACCACGCAACGCAAGTTTCATTCCTTCAAGTCTTTATTCCTTCGTCCTGCATGTTCATCATTAAGTAAAAGGACAAAATAAAAAAAGGGGGCTTTGGGGGCTGGGGGGTCTCCCCCCCAAAAGTAACAAGCGGATTGTAAAAAATAAAGAGGGAAACGTAGAAAAAAACGATATTCAGTGCCTCTGTCGATCAAGGAAAAAGCCTCCCCAACGACGTGGCATGTACGTCATTATAGAAGTCCTAGCTCTATTTTTCAAGACGTGTTTTGACGCTCGTTTCCGTGAAGGGCTGCTGGTGAAAGGCGTGGAGAGGTGAGATAAGAATCCAATGTTTATACTTAAAAAAATAAAAATTACGCGAATTGTAAATTAAAAGAAAGTTAAAATGTAAGGTAATCTGTTGTATTTGTTTGTTATAAACATCGATCTTTTGTTTTTTTTGAACAATATCCTCTGAGCACACCCACAGTTCAATAGTTCCAACGTATATATGGCAAGCAACTCCAATCCTCAGGAGTCGGATCAAATAAATATAGTCTCCAAGGTCAATGCAAAGAAGAGTCCACTTTCTGTATATGAAGTCCTTGTAATTTATTTCAAAGTTGATTACACCTGCCAACACGTGTTTCGTCGTGCATAAATTATACCTCGACTTCTTCAGGGCTCTGTATCTTTCCGTAATCTCTCTTTCTTATATGCTCCTCATAACGTAAATCAAATCAATCAATCTTCAAAATTCTCCTCACAATTCATCCAGCAATATGCCAACAGTGTCTATCTCAACACGTGTTTCGTCGTGCATAAATTATACCTCGACTTCTTCAGGGCTCTGTATCTTTCCGTAATCTCTCTTTCTTATATGTGTGTTCTAATATGTTGTCGTTTAGACTTCACTTATCCACTGTATTCTAAACAATAGAGATAGCACATGTCACTCCCCAATTTACGGTCCATGTACCATAAATAAATTATTAAACCATCCTGTGAGTAAAAGCATCTGACTCAGTGCATACTCCTAAACCAAATAAAAAGTCTAAATAAAGTTATTCTACAAAGTCGTTTTGTACACAAGGTTCCCCTTATCTTCCACACTGCTAATATACAGTTCACCTCTAATGCAAGCAAGAGAAATCCATTACTGTCAAGACAGCGAATTATAAAACGCTATTCTTATATCTACTCCTGCAATTAATAATATAAGAATACATGTACTCACCAACGGTAAGTATAAAATATAATATGCACAGGGTTGTCTTCTTCTCTTGGTCAATATACGTCTATCTGTATCAAGATAATGACTATAGTAAGATAGCCCGTATAAGAACTATAGTAACTTCAGGTCGATAAAATTCTACCAACACTCACCAATCGCCGGTTTCTTCAAATATCTCGACTACCTGGAATATATATGAGAGGAAACGGCTTTAATGTCTCATACCGTTCCAAAATTTAGTGTCTCAATAAGACACCAGCCAACTTTGCTAGGAATTTACCTGTGTTCTGCTGATTAGCAACTATCCTAAATCGTCCGACCACGTCCAAGCATTGGCGTCTAGCGTGGGCGCCATCTTAAAGTGTCCTTAAATATACTGTTTAACGCGCGCCATCTTGTAATATGTTCATATTATTCCTACAAATCTATACACGCTGTTGCCCATGTAAACGGGCAAAATAAATGCCTATACTCAAATATCAAGCAACTTCGTATAATTTGAATATAAGGTGTATAAGCACGTTAACCGAACTAAGGTTCAAAATATCGGCGTCAAGCATGGGCGCCATCTTGGAATGGGCTAAAATGCGTTTGTGTATAAGCGCCATCTTTCAATATGTTCGTACCGTTTCTGAGAGTAAACACACGTTACTCTACATGTATATATGGGTTAAACTCATATCACTAATCCAATAACAGGCATCCTAGTGTAAATAATGCATATGATATCCAAGCACGTTGGCATCAATTAAATTCCATGAAATTAAGTATCATATCTATTCAATTGTCCGATTTCGATCGGGTTTCCAGAATAATTCCTAATTCCACATTAGACCCTGTGCTCAACCATAAATCCTGGGATAATGTACTAATCTATTAATGCATACCTAAGTAAACAGATCACAAAATAAAACCAAAATATATATCCATATTGTGCCATAGGGATAGGTGAGTAGAGTTCATGAAGGGTAAATGTTAGTCAGTTAGCCAAACGAAAGGCAACCGAGGGTGCACAATCATCTTAACTATTCAATCTCTTGCCATCATCAAACATATAATATTTAGAAGGGAAGCAAAATCAAATCCTAGGGACTGAGTGTCCCTGTACAGTCTAGTACCAGAAATCTGCTAGATGTCAACAACAGTCATTGATATATTTACAGTCAAAAAATACAGAAATGAACATCATATAGATCAAAGATCAGCTCAATTCTTACTCATTGCCCAAGAAGTACTGATACTCATTATCAATGTTAAGCCCATGTTGGACCGATTTCAGTTTCATTATCCACAGTACTTCCCTACGTCTGAGTTTCAGAGTTCTGTTACCTCCCCTGGGATCCTGAGGTACGTGCTCTATTGCATGATAACAAAATTGGTGACCTCCCTGATTATCAATGTTCTGAACAAAATGAGCAGCTATTGGGTATCTGGTGTCCCCACTCTTCCAAGCCCTAATATGCTCCATCATTCTGTCTCTTAGTCTTCTTATCGTGCTGCCCACGTAAATCTGTCCACATGAACAGGCTATGATATACACAACAAAGGAGGTTTCACAGTTCATGAAAGTGTCTATTTCATACATTACTGAATTATTGTAGCTGAAACTCACAATCTTTTTACAAGCCCATCTACAGCAATTACAACGCCCACATTTGTAGAATCCCTTAGTCAAACTTCTGGGCCAGATTTCTCTATTTCTGATTGGATAGCTTGAGCTCAAGTCACTCGCCAAAGTTCTCCCTTTCCTGAAGGTCACAGCCGGTCTCTGTCCAATGTGTTCTGATAAATCCTTGTCAGCTGACAGCAAGTGCCAGTGTCGATTTAAAATAGAATACAATTTATTAGACTCTGTATTGTAATTGGTCACTAAACGTACCTCACGTTCTTTTTTCTCTGTAACCTCCTTATCTTTTAGTGTATGAGATCGTTCAAGTTTATGGACACGTATTTTCGCCTTCTCAATAACTGCCCGTTGGTAACCCCTAGCATGAAATCTGGAAGACATATCCTGTACTGTATCCTTAAATTCATCGTCCTCCGAACAGTTCCTCCTAGCTCGGACCATCTCTCCATACGGGATGGATTTTATCTGAGAATTGGGGTGGCAACTCTTAGCATGTAATAGTGAGTTACAACTAGTTTCCTTCCTGTACATCTTGGAACACAACTTGTTTCCCTTTGTATATAGCTCAACATCGAGAAAATAAATCTTCTCCTTATCATATTGGGTTGTGAACCTCAGGTTAACATCATTACTGTTAAGGTATTCAAAAAAACACAGAAGGTCCTCCAAACTGCCGGTCCAGATCATGAGACAGTCGTCTATGAAACGACCCCAATATTGAATATATTCAATCCACCTGACCCCACGACGACCCCAGATCCACTCCGCCTCGAACCATCCCATGAACAGGTTGGCAAAAGACGGAGCAAATCTGGAGCCCATCGCGGTCCCAAGGCGCTGTCTATACCAATTACGGTTAAACACAAATACATTGTTACTGAGTACTATCTGTGTCATGTCTAGTATCATCTTTGTGTGCTCAAAGTACTCAGCTGGTCTCCTGTTGAAAAAGGTCTCTACTGCATGAATTCCCAATGTGTGGTCTATATTTGAATATAATGAGACCACATCTAGTGTTACAAGAAACATATCACTTTGCCAGGTCACATCTGACATCATATTCAAGACATGCTTAGTGTCCCGAATATAGGAGGGTAAGTTCTCGACAAACGGTCTCATGAATATGTCAATATACTCAGATATCTTTTCAGTCGGACCCCCAATACCAGAGATAATTGGCCGTCCGGGTGGGTTCTCCCTATTCTTATGTACCTTAGGTAAGGTGTATAAACACGGAGCTTTTGGTACTGAAATTGTCAAATAGTTATACTCATCCAAATCCAATAGAGACATATCATACCAATTTCTGAGTCTCTCATTGATCAATATCATTAGGGATGGCAGTGGATTGTTAGGTAAGGACTCATAATATTTATGATCCTCTAACTGTAACATGATTTCTGCATTATATTTGGTGGTATCCATTACAACCACGTTGCCACCCTTATCAGCCATTCGAATTGTGATGTCATTATTGGATTTGAGGAGTCTAAGTGCTTTCCTTTCTCCCTGTGTGAGGTTGTCTGATTTTTTGTAGAAGCCACCCTTTGACCGTTTATCAATGAGTTTATCAATTTCAAATTCCACAGACTTATGGAAAGCATCTATAGTATTGCCTGTGCCCAATTGAGGAGTTTTTTTTGGTTTGTTCTGCAGTTTGGACAATTTTTTTTCAGCCTATCGGTATCATTATGTACGTTTCTAAGGTATGTAAGGGTCGTAACATAATTTTTGCAGAGTATAATCCAGCATTATCAAATGCTGCGTGGTAAAGACACACGCAAAGTAAAATTTGCGTGGTAATGCCATGCGTGGTACTTGTTAGCGTTGTATAATCATATAACCCTTTCTCTGGTGTCTAGAGGTTTTTGCCTAAAAAATGCCTGTTCTGCTCCGAAGGGGGTCAGAAACTGCCAAGAAACATACCCCCAAAAAATCTCAAGCCAAAGGGGCCACTAGCTGGCATATAAATAAATAAAACCCTGGTCACTATTGGCTCCCCAACATATATCTAAAAACATTCCTGGTGTCTAGTGGCTTACTGCCCCCTTGAGAACAGATTTGCCTAAAAATATGACCGATCTGCCCCAGATAGGGCAGAAAATGGCCAAAACATTTCCTAATTAAAGGGGTTGACACTTACCCGAGGGGGCAGTCCCTGACATACAAGAAACAAAAATCCCTGGTTTTTAGTGCCCCCCCCACCCCGATGGCAGATCGTCCTAAAAATAGGCTATCTGCCATCTGGGGGAGGGCAGAATTTATTTTAAAAAATCCCCCCATGGGGAGTGACCCTTCCCAAGGGGTTGCTCCCTGTAATCATTACAATAAAAACAATCCTTGCTTCTAATAGGTTTCCACCTCCTCTCCTCACCTTCCCCCCCGGAGGGCTGATCATCCTAAAAAATGGACAAAAGAACCCCTGGGGAGGGGGGTGAAACACGGACCAAACATGCCTAAGGAGTTGCTCCCCTCAAATGCAGAAAAAACAAAGCCTGGTAGTCTTATGGGTGGATTCCTGCTCTACCGTTCACAGTCCTACCCATGATCGTGCAGCAGGAATCCACTTTATACAGACTCATGCTCTGTATTTCTGTAAGAACCCCCACCTCCCCTGGAAAGGACTTACCAAAGAAAGTCCCATCCCTAGATGCTCTGGAAGCAAATGGCTTCCAGCGCGTCCACGGCTGCACTTGATGAAGTTGGCGTGCTATGAGTGTGCAAAAGTCATCAGATTGCCATGGGGGGAAGGTTAGGGGTGTCAGCGGAAGTGATCACGCTGCTATCCCTGGAGAGGGGTGGTCAAAAAGGGTGGCCCACGAGGAAAGTGCAAGCACATTCCCCGTGGGTAGATTCTAGGACGGAATGGTTCTGTCCTCAGGAGACAAGCACTGTGGCGGGGGACGGAAATGGTCCGTCCATAGCACCGAACGGGTTAAAGTAAATCATTCAGTCAATCAGGTGGCTTGTATTGAGCGACTACTCACCCGTAAGGGTCTCAAGGCTCTGTGGGGTGGGGAGACTGCTGGTACATCTAAGGCACATTGGCAGGAAAAACGTCAGTGAGAACTGTCTACTCTCCCTGAGGTTGCCACCTGAATTTGCAAATTGGAAGTACTCAAAGAAGAACCTTACGTTTTGCAATGATTTACCGGCCCAACTTTAGAGTCTGTAACTTATCAATCATTTGCTTCCTCACTTACGGTTGCAAACCATTGCTACATAGGATACAAATTTGGAAATTTGAAGGAGTGTCTTAAACATGCCAATTCCAAATTGCAAATTGACATCAAATTCTAAACCTATTTAACTCTCTTATTCAGCCACACAGAGGGTCTACAACTGTTAAAAACAATAGTACATCTTCCCTTAAGAGATGTACATAGACCAGTATAGCATGTGATGCACAGATGAGACCCACACGAAAGAAAGGGAAATGCAATGCTGTCAGAGTTGGGACATGTAATTGCGAGACTGATCGACCGCACAATGCGCGGTTGCACTGTTACATATTGACAGTGCACATGTTTACAGTTTGAGATACAGAGAAATGATGGAAATTGCTCATTTTGGACAAAATATTGATCACGCTCTGGAGCCAGAATCCGAATCCAGGTATTCTGATTAAGAGTGTTCTTATGCAAGTTGACGGTTACTCTGGGGGTAGGGTATGATATGGAATGCATTTCATATAAAAAGAGGTGCAAAAGGTTGGCAGATTATTGTATGACCCACAGTTTGATTAATCTACAGGGTATAACATTAGCATTAAACGATACTTGTAGAACATATTGCATGGCAGGAGTATTAAAAAAAGGTGAGATGGATAAGAGAGATGGAAAACGCCTTAGTCTACAAACAATGAGTTTTTGGATACAGAGCTCTGAGCTGGCAGCTCAATTTCCTTAATAGTCATCGCTCTAAACTTTTCTTTGGCAACACATCAATTATACCACTATCAGACGAGTTACACCCAGGTTAAAATTCAAGTAAACAGTCTGCATGATTGTTCCATTATCACAGTGGCACCATGCCAGAACTCTCACCAGAAGGCACCACAAAGACTCCCACACATGCAGAGGCTCATTCTGTGAGGGGGGCTTAAGGAGGGAGGATGAGGAGTGAAGGGTACTTAAAACTCAATATTTTGTAATATTAATCATTTGTAAGACCTTTAAAACAGAGAGGAGTGTGTGCATAAGTGTTCTGTCTGCATGTATATGCGAATTTCTCAAGTGAACTCCAAAAAACACCTCACCATACCTGACTTGAGGCACCTCTACCCAACTATTTACTACAAAATGCATTCATTAGAGGGCTTTAACACTGCAGCCCCCACCCGCCCCCTCGAAGCTGCGCCCCTGCCTTTGAGGCATACACGTGACTCCTGCAGTAGCTATTTAAGTACAAGTCATGGGAACAATATTTGCCGATATTCCATATTGAGTGGTATGAAGCTTTGCTGGAAACCATATGGCATCAATCCTTATTGTTTTATTTCTTAATGACTAGTGCCCCACGAGAGCATTAGTCTGCTTCATACAAGGGCACAGACCCTATCTGAACAAAATATGAGGCAGAGATTTCCAGCATTTCTCAAGTCCATATAACTTTTGGGGCCAGATGTACTAACATGAGGAATACCAATTTCCTAGTTGCGATTATCTCTGAATTGCAATTAGGAAATCAGTTTCCTTATGTACAAAGCTTTTTGGCCCTCAAATACAAAGATTCCTTTTAAGGAATCATCAATTATGGGCTATCTGATATAAAAACAAAAAAACGTTTTAGTAAATATTTACAAAGTGGAAGAGTGTATTGAAACAGTGTTTTCGTCACAAAACATTAAAACATAGCTAGAAAAGTCGGTATCTGGAAGAGACGGCCTTAACGTGCCCCTTCCAAATAACACATTTGTATCTATTCTCAAACCCAAATTACAATTTGGTAAGATTCTGTAACATCTTAATAAATCATACATTGGGTTTGGTGAATAAAAATGCCATTTGCAGTTGGAAAGGCTTTGTTTTTCTGATTCAGATCCCTACCGACCTTAAAATGGCTTTGTACTTGAGAAGCCTATTTCTGAATAGCAATTCCTAGTAGGCCGCAAATTAACCTACCTAATAAATATTATTGAGGTAGTTCGCAATGTGTGACCCATTAGGAATCGTCACCATCACAGGAATGGTTGCCTGCTTGGGTCAGCAGACCACCATGTCTGTGATTCCTTTTGAATAAACCAACCTTTTTTCCTTTCTAAATGCAGCCCGTTTTCCTTAAAGAAAACCAGAATGCATTTCAAAAAAGAAAATGAAATGTTTAAGTTTATTTTTTTAAGAACAGGCAGCAGCCCCTTGGATCACTGCCTGCTGGTAAGAAATATGTTTTTCAACATTCCCAAGGGAAAGGGTAAGGGGACACGAGGGGACCCATTTTCAATTGGGTTACCAGTATTTGTATGCTGGTGATTAATATTACTGTCCTGCACCCGGAATTTGGTGGCAAAACAGTGCTACAAACCATGCTGATTTGGTATTTGAAGGGACGCCCCTTCCAAATACCAAACCTGTATTTATTTGCAAATCCAAATTGTGAGTATTTAACAAGTATCTGAATCACAATTTGTTTTTTGTACATTTGTAAAAACATTTTTGCGGTTGCAAAAGTGGGGCAGTCTGCGACCGCAAAAGTGCTTTATAGGTTTGGCCCTATGTTAATGTGCTGGGGGACTTAGCTGAAACATTGAGACGTTTGAAAAGGATGCTAAATTGACAATAAGAGGGTAAGATATATTGTGGTCATTGATCACAAAAAGCCACAACGATGAACTGTGTGTGAATATGCAGTTTCTGATTTGTCGAATTATTAAAATGGAAGGCACCCTTTTTACACAGTATATTGTTATCTCTACAGCATTCGCGGCCATCGATGATTGGTAACTGGGTGACATACTGACAGACCGTCAGAACGCATTTTAATTAATTGTGTAAGATTAAAAAATAATTATGAACACATAATTATAATAACAATGTTGACCTTTCCTAGTTATGAGTCAGTTGCTTCCAGCTTCAAAGAACTGCTTCTATAGTCTCTTTCGAGTACTGCTGGGCGCTCATCACCACCTCACGCTGACGTAACTTGAGCAGACGCCCATGTCAGGCAGCTACTAGTGTGACAGGCAGGTCCCGCACACCAACAAGAGGCGTCGTGACGCGCAAGCCTGAGGCAGGGTCGTCGTTTGCGTATGCTTAAATAGCCTCGCTGAGCATGAATGACATATCGAGCCTGACTTAATCAGACTCCTAATGAAAAGACTACCCCACTTCCGGCCTTTTGAGTGTAATTTATGAAGATGGGAATCACACTTTCGCATCTAAAAATACCTTATCTGTGATGTTCCTCTCGTCTTCAACATTTGCATATTTATTTCCAAAGGGCAGCGATCCGTGGGGGCTATAGTGCGGCCATTTTACAAAATAGCAATGTTGTCCATGAAAATTCCTAAGGCTGGCAGTAGAACCTGCTTTGATCTTCATTGTATGAATTAAAACACGATTGCTGTTAGAAACTTGTGTACATTAGCGATGTATACTGTATACATTTGAATATTGCGTTCTGTCATGGATTAGCCATATTTAATTTGTCATTACACCCTTTCAGATTCCGACTGGCATGTGAGAACATTTTGTTTGAGATGTGAACACGTTCTATGATGTCAATTTTCAGATTAAGAGTCTCAACGTAGACTGAGTTGCATAATGAGACAGGGTGAAGTTTCTCTCCAGTTATCAATCAATCAATCAATCAATCAAGCATTTATATAGTGCACTACTCACCCGGAGGGTCTCAAGGCGCTTGGGGAGGGGGGGTCCGCTACTGCTCGAACAGCCAGGTCTTGAGTTGCTTCCTGAAGGCGAGGTGGTCTTGGGTCAGGCGGAGGTGGGTCGGGAGGGAGTTCCAAGTCTTGGCGGCCAGGTAGGAGAAGGACCTTCCTCCTATGTTGACTCTTCGGATGCGGGGGACGGCGGCGAGGGCATGGCTGGTCGATCGAAGCTGACGTGTGGGAGTGTAGAAGCTGAGGCGGCTGTTGAGGTATCTTGGGCCTTGGTTGTGTAGGGCTTCGTGTGCGTGGGTGAGGAGACGGAAGGTGATTCTCTTGTTGACCAGGAGGCAGTGCAGGTCTCTCAGGTGTCCGGAGATGTGGCTGTGTCGGGGGATGTCGAGGATGAGTCTTGCTGAGGTGTTCTGGATCCGCTGGAGTCTCTTCATGAGTTTGGCAGTGGTTCCGGCGTAGAGGGAGCTGCCGTAGTCCAGTTGTCTGGTGACGAGGGCCTGGGTAACCGTCTTTCTGGTCTCGGTGGGGATCCACCGGAAGATCTTACGTAGCATGCGCAGGATGTTGAAGCACGACGAGGAGACTGCGTTGCCTTGTCTGGTCATGGAGAGGGAGGAGTCCAGGATGAAGCCCAGGTTGCGTGCGTGATCTGTCGGTTTGGGTGCGCTGCCCAGGGCAGGGGGCCACCAGGAGTCGTCCCAGGCAGAGGGCGAGGAGCCCAGGATGAGGACCTCCGTCTTGCCCGAGTTCAGCTTCAGGCGGCTGTTCATCATCCACTCGGCTACGTCTGTCATCCCTTCGTGTAGGTTGGCTCTGGCGGTGGCGGGGTCGTTGGTGAGGGAGAGGATCAGCTGGGTGTCGTTGGCGTAAGAGATGATGTTGAGGTTGTGTTGGCGTGCGATGGCCGCAAGGGGGCTCATGTAGACATTGAAAAGGGTGGGGCTGAGCGAGGAGCCTTGAGGAACGCCGCAGATGACTTCGGTGGCTTCTGATCTGAACGGGGGGAGGCGGACTCTCTGAGTTCTTCCGGCGAGGAAGGAGATGATCCATTCTAGAGCCTTCTCCTGGATTCCGACGTTGCAGAGGCGCTGCACTAGGGTGCGGTGGCAGACAGTGTCGAATGCCGCGGAGAGGTCCAAGAGGATGAGGGCCGCTGTTTCCCCGTTGTCGAGCAGGGTTCGGATGTCATCAGTGGCTGCGATGAGGGCGGTCTCGGTGCTGTGGTTGGCCCGGAAGCCAGACTGCGAGCGGTCAAGGGATCCGTTCGTCTCGAGGAAGGCGGCCAGCTGCTTGTTGACGGTCTTCTCGATGACTTTGGCTGGAAACGGAAGGAGCGAGATGGGGCGGTAGTTTTTGAGTTCGGTGGGGTCCGCTGATGGTTTCTTCAGTAGAGCGCTGAGTTCGGCGTGCTTCCAGCTCTCCGGGAAGGTGACGGTGTCGAAGGAGGTGTTGATGATGTCCCGTAGGTGGGGTGCGATGACAGAGTCGGCCTTGTTGAAGACGTGGTGCGGGCAGGGGTCGGTTGGAGAACCGGAGTGGATGGAGTTCATCGTGCGACGGGTTTCTTCGGTGTTGATCGGGGTCCATGCGCGGAGGGTGGTGGCGGGGGGTGCAGGTGCGGTCGTGGGGTGCGTTGGCTGTGTGATGAAGCTGTTGTGTTACATGTCACCATTTGCATTTGAGTTGTTGGTCATAGAATAATCCCCACAATTCATGTTTTAGGTGAATATTATTCCAATCTTACATTTAACTGAACTTCATCATTTATAGACTCAGCCCCCTATTCAATGTTTCCTTTGCTGGAACATCATTTAGTTAGGTGCTAGCCTCCTCACCCCATCTACCTCACAGCAAGTCAGGAAGAAGATGCTTGGTCAATTTACAAAAGGATAATCAGTAAGTGTTTTATTCTTATAATTTTCTTCCCTGTGTCCTGTCATGGCAGCCATGGCTTTGGTTCCTGAGAATATCTGTAACTCCCAGAGTATGTTACATATGAGGAGAGAGTCTTATAAAATTCCATTATGAGCATTTTTGTACACAACCATAAACCTTGCCACTTCCATATCCTTAGCGTGGGTTAGGCTCCTGCACAACTTTCACCTTCTGGTGTTCACCGTAAATACTGGACTCCCTCTGTGAGTTCAAATGAGACTTTCTTGATATTATTGAAACAAATTCCTTGATCCATGTTGGATCCGCTATCTCATCGACACATCATCTGATTGACCCTGGGTAGATCCCTTGGAACTATGACTCCTAGGGTTAGCCTCCTCTAGCAATCAGCAGCCATGCAGGGCATCAGATGGGCACTTTCTGCTCTGGTGATTCTTCCGTTATGCTGCATTTCCCTAACCTGGGTGAGACCGTTATCCTCTAGCATGGACCACAATTTACAAGCTTGTTTTAAGGCTTAGGCCACTTTGGCATGTTCTCTATGTCCCAGCCATTGTTCCCCTCTATGCCCACTGGATAGCGTCTCGACTGTCCTCACGACCAACTGTGCCCCGTGCAGATAACCGCGGCGCGGCGATTGTGCCCTGATTTCGACAGACGACCACAAGGGAAAATTAATGATTTAATTTTCCCTCATTGTCGTCTGTCGAATCCCCCCACCCCACCACCCCATTGCTCTTACATGCACGGACCGTGGCTGCCCACAACATCACATTTCCTACAGGTGTTCATGCCTGAGAAGCTCAACTGTATCAAAATCCTTTTTTTAGGAAGGACAGCGAAGATCGCGGCCAATTACAGAAAATTTGTTCTGTCTTTCTGGTTTCTTAACATAATCCTTCGGTACTGTTTATTTTTGTTTGCTGGACAGTGTAGAGCAAAATGCTATAAAACTTACGAATAAGGTGGGGTGGTACACAGTTTTTCATGACAGCAGTAGTAGAATATATCTTCGTCATTTCTCTTGTAGAGCCCAAAAGTACGTTTTGTAAATAGTTTGAGTTAGGCATATTTACAACATAAACTAGTCAGGGCAATATACTTTGTTTTTATTATCTACTATTTATATGCTTCCTACTTCAACTTTTCCTGTCATTATTAAATTGCCAACACTCCCTGCTACCTATTTAATGAGACTCTTGGTACTTCCACATATTATCATGGCTTCATTAATGTAATCCTCGCAAGGAGAGACAGCAACGACCTGCAGTATCAAACAGTGTCCTTGGTCTGCTGCTGCCTGCATGAGGAACCTGCTGCGTTTGTAAAGGATACCTGTGCTGCTGGCACCAGTGTTCTGCGTCTGCAAGGAAAGCATGCAGTGCTACTGAACATTTATTTATTTATGCATTTTGTAGAGTGCACAACTACCCAAGGGTGTCTCGGCGCTAGGGACTGATGGCAAGATAGGTAGTTACACTGGATTATTGATTATAAAGCCAAGTCTTTATCTGTTTCCTAAAGGTGAGCAATGTAGGGCTAGTCTTGATGTGGAGGGGGAGATTGTTCCAGAGTTTGGTAGTGGCACAGAGAAAAGATCTGTAGCCCCAGGACACTTTCTTTGTGTCAGGAACAATCAGGAGATTGGCAGTGGAGGATCGTAATTGTCTGGGAGGATTGTAGGGGTGAAGGGATTGTTTAAGGAAATCAGGTCTAGTGGAATGAATGACTTTATATGCAAGGCAAAGTGCCTTGAACTTAGTTCTGTTTCTGACCGGAAACCAATGGAGTTTACGTACTACTTTGGAGATGGGTCCAAATTTGGGAGTGCCTGTCAGAAGCCTGGCTGCTGCATTCTGTATCAGCTGAAATTTGTTGAGAACTCTTTTTTGTGCATTGACAAATAAACTATTGCAATAATCCACTTTGGACATGATGAGAGTGCTAATCAAGGTTTTTGCGGCTGAGGATGGGAGGTATGGGAGAAGTTTCTTTATGATTTTAATGGTGTGGAAGGCTGAAGAGACTACAGAATTGGCATGATGCATAAATGACAGTTTAGTGTCGAAAATGACCCCGAGGTTTTTAGCTTTTGGGACTGGGGCAGGGGGAGTCCCTAGGGGGTTGATCCTTGTCCCGAGAGTTTGGATACCACTTGGAAGAGCTGTTTGGGAGAGTTCTTTGCTGATTCAATTTGATTGCAGAAGAAATTACTTTTGGCTGTAATCAGAAGGTGTTTGTAATCTCCAAGGGATTGTTTTGGAGAGAGCTTTATGGGAAGGATCATAGTGTAGGCGCCAGCGACGTTCTAGATGTCGGCATTTTTGTTTTGCGCACCTAAGTGTCTCAGTGAACCAAGGTGCAGAAACAGCGCTTCGGTTACTAGACCTGCATTTAATGAGTATCGTCTTATTAACCGCATTGCTAATCCTCTGAGTGTATAGATTAGCTGCTGCATCAGGGTTACTAGGGGGAAAGTCAGGCTGAGATGTGAGTAAGGAAGATTGAAATTCAATGGGGTCAATGTTACTCCAGGCTTTGAACTGCCTGGGGAGAAGGGGTTTTATGTGAGGGGAAGGATTGTTGTTATGTTGAATGTCAAAGAGGACTGCATAATGGTCAGTCCAAGGTAACGGTAAAGTGTTCCCTAGGACAAGACATGCTGCAGATGTTGTGCATGAGTGTGATGCACTCTATCGGCTTTGTGTGAGGGAAAATCCCGCTCTTTTTCTGCCTTTTTGCTGTCTGGGTGAAGCTTGTACTGCTTCTGCAGGCACACTCTTGTTCAATGGAAGAAACTTGCAATTCTGCTGCTTTTGTAGTCTATTTTGTGTGTGATGAGAAACTCCAGGCACATCCAGTCATTAATAACAGGGTATCCCCGCCCCCTCCCTTTTGCACGCATGATGAGTGTCTGTCAGGCTGAGCAAAGGTCCTCATGTTCAGGCCAGGCAGCCAGGCACTTTAGATGCCCTAATGTGCAGGCACCTGGTAGCCTGAGTCAAGCTGAGTTGACCGTGAAAACATCAAGCACAGTTTGTCTTCTACTCTCAATGCCACACTTTGAAATGTTTTAAGAAAAGAGCATTGAATACTACTTGATGCCAATGCTACAGAATGCTGTACATGTATTACTTCTCTAATCACCACAGACAAATGTATAGCTCTACACTTGTCCTTTGGACTGACAGAAAAAGTGGAAGGCACATCAAATAAGCAATGGCTGACAACTGACAAGTACTCACACACACCAGTGAATAACTGAGTCAGGCTGACCTATAGCCAACTCTCCTTGTATGTATATGTGTTGCTAATATGAGCTCTGGTCGATGCTATAGTTCTCTGAAGCCAGAACTACTGCTCATCCCATCCTTTGCTAAGACTCTGAATTGTTTTCTTTCTCTTCTCCATGTGTCTCCAGCACTCAGATTTCTGTTTGGTTTAATCAGAGAACTGACATCCTCTATTGTTCTGACCGGGCTTAGCTCATACAGCTAAGCATTATGAAATTTTCCCTGAGCCTGTATATTCTTGACGCTTTCCTTCCCCCTTCCTCATGTGATGTGACTCCTCATCCCCTTGATGCTTTTTTATTTGTTCTTTTCTTACAAAGCCATGAGCTTGCCAAACTCAAATAGAAACCTAACGCTCAGTTTAGCGTTTGCCAAGGACATATTTAAGAGTAGCAAAATATGGATTTGAATATCTGATTTATAGACATAATGAAATCACTGAGGTTATGAAGTTTGGAAATTACTTCTCATCGTCATTTATATAATTATTGTGGACACACCATAGGTATGACTACCATTATTTGCATTAGCACTGTGACCATATGCGTATGAAATTAAGTGGCTGTCGTGCTTTTGTTGTTTAAATCAACAACAACAAAATATTGGTTATGAGACTCACATTCTGACATATATTTGCTAACTGTGGTAGTAGATCATATTCCTTCTTTTATGTTTACCTTAGCTTGTACATATTGTTAGGTCATCTAGAATATGTTTATGTCACGTTAATCCTTTGTCTTGCAAAAGGATTACTAGAGTTCCTAAGAAATTTGATGATTATATTTTGGATTCTTAATCTATTTCATTTTATTGTTTTTGTGAAAAGATACATGTGGTAATAGCTCATATTCCTTCTTTTATGTTTACCTTAGCTTGTACATATTGTTAGGTCATTTAGAATATGTTTATGTCACTTTTAGATTTGTGTGATGTAATGTTAGAATCATTGGGTCTTGGTTACTGGTGGGGATTTTACGGTTGGATTTAGAAGAGTTTGGATGCTTGCATATCTGTTCCTGTGGGTTTATGTACTAAATAAACTATTCCAAACTACAACTACGACTACAGCCCGTCTTTATACTAACCCTCACAATTCCGTATGTTTTTTCTTCCTCTAGATATTTTAAATACGTTTGAAAACTTGCATGGGCAAATTGTATGGCCTTGGTACGTATAATTAACCAGCTCCCTCTATAACAGTTTCACATGCTTTGCAATTCATGCATTTACACGTACCTTTAATCAGTAGTTTGCCATCGATCGTCTTCTGAACAAATGGCAGTCCTTCAGAAAATCTAGACCCAGTAATGAAGTCCATAATGTTTTTATTTCTTAGGTGAGCGAATAGTGGTTTACATATCTTTTCATTCTCTTCTAAATTACTGTTAAGAATATGCCAATATGCCAATTAGAATTGACAATCTGACGAACTTTATTGTTCATTGTCGCGTGCCTGGTGACACATACTAGTTGGTTGGTAGTGGTCAGTGATTTAGGTTGTAAAAGACAGTCACGATCATAGAACTGTGCTCATTTAAAGGACTCCCGGACTAGTCTGTGTGGATACCCACGAGCAAGAAACTTGATTTTCAAAGTACCTGCATGGATATCAAAATCATGGATGTTAGAACAATTCTTTCGAAGACGAAGGAATTGACTAAAAGGTATACTTTCTTTCTGGGCACGCAGGTGGTAACAATCAAAGTGTAGTAACGTGTTGAGTGCCGTGGGTTTAACGAATAGGTCAACTTCAAGAGCTCCTTCATTATGTCATATAACAATATCAAGAAAATCAACTTGATTTCTATTGATGTGTGACGTGAAGTGACGATTATTATCACACATATTGAGCCATTGAAGAAATTCAGACAGTTTGTCTTCTGTATCAGTCCAGATAAAGAAAATATCGTCGATGTAGTGTGACCAGTTAGAACAGATTCAAAAAAAGGTGCTACTTCATTATGGATATGTATCATCTCGAAGTAAGCCATATAGATGTTAGCCACTGATGGAGCTACAGAAGCTCCCATACTTACGCCCTTTGTTTGTTTGTACAAATTATTGCCAAACTCAAAGGTGTTCTCAGTTCAGACAATTTCCAAGTGTTATAAGTAGATTTCAAGGATGACCATAGGTAGCCATGAAGTATTACCATGTAAAGGTTTATTAGTTGCTCCAGTAGATAACAGTTGTAAGTCTTGTTAAGTTCATCAGGTGTTCAAAAGGGAATAAATAAGATATAATAGAAGTCCCACCAGGAGCTAGATGGTTGTTGCTCAGCCTACACTCTCCAACTGTCATTCCTCACATATCAACAAGCACACTCACATTCCAATCACACTGTCATCAGTCATTCCAACATTCCACGCAGACATCACATTCATACTGGCTGAGCAACTAAGAAGAGGATGCAGCATAAGCAAGAGAATGAAAGTGCAAGAAACATTGTGCATAATACATCTGAAAAGTACAGAAGAAAAATTAGATGTGAAAAATACAAAGGAAGAATTAAAGTAAGAATTAGCACAGATTAGAGCTCAGGATGCAAGACAGCATTTCCCCCTTCCTAGGGAAAACAATAGAATAGGTGCATAACTAAATATTCAAGCATCCTGTACTAGTGATGAATAAAGGAAAGAATCAAAATCAAGAAAGAATAGGAAAAGAGTAAAGGTGCAAGTCATAAGTGTAGCTGGAGGCTGAGTGAAATAAATACAAAAAGTACCACACCCAACCATGTCTCTACACATCGCACCATGGAGGTATGGTGTGGATCTCAGAGAGTGGAGGACACAATAGAAAGAGAAAAATTATCCAAACACTCAAATTATGCCACACACCTCAAACACAATATGAATAGTTGTGTAATATATATAACTGTATCCACAAAAGTATACAAAGCCCAAAGTACAACTAAGGCACAAAACAACAAAAAATGCAGCGTCCAAGGCGCAATGCCAACCAAGAAGTGGGTAAACCCCCCACAACGCACTTCAGACGAGTGAGTGCCAAGGCGAAGTGCAGGACATAGAAAGATGAGGACACCCCTAAAACCCAGAAAGTGTAAATTCCACACAACTGTCATTGTCCAACTTACCTCAATAAAATAATATAGCACACAGGGTTTCTTTCCAAGCGTCGCCAAAATGTTATAAGTAGATTTCAAGGATGACCAGAGGTAGCCATGAAGTATTACCATGTAAAGGTTTATTAGTTGCTCCAGTAGATAACAGTTGTAAGTCTTGTTAAGTTCATCAGATGTTCAAAAGGGAATAAATAAGACATAATAGAAGTCCCACCAGGCGCTAGATGGTTGTTGGTCAGCCTACACTCTCCAACTGTCATTCCTCACATATCAACAAGCACACTCACATTCCAATCACACTGTCATCAGGCATTCCAACATTCCACGCAGACATCACATTCATACTGGCTGAGCAACTAAGAAGAGGATGCACTAGGGAGAATCAAGTCACAACACCAAGCATTGAAAAAGAAATGTTTTAGGGCATATCACATTATATTTATCAATAAACCAGGAGGTGGCTGCTAGGGCTTTATCTTGAGGGATAATACTATATAAAGCCTTGATGTCTAACGTCACTAGTATGTTAGTTGCCTGGTTAATAGAAAGATGTTCTACTTTGTTAATGATGGCAGTAGTATCCATAACATACAAAGGTATTTTAGGTTTCTATGGTCTTAAAAGTTTATCTGAATATTTGGAAAGGGGTTCTGAAATGGAACCAATTGTGGACACTATCAGACGATAAGGTGGATCTAGTACGTCCTTATGATTCTTAGGAATACCATATATACATGGCATCTTTGGTTCCAGTTGATTCAGATAAGAACATTCTTTGATGCAAATGGAGCCATTGTCTAGTGCAGATTTAGTTAAATGTTGGAAATCAAACTTCACTTTGGGTGTAGTATCTCAATGAATAAGAGAATAGAAATTAGTATCATTGAGAAGAGACTTCATTTTTTGTTCATAAGTAGAAGTATCAATGACCACTATGCCACCTTCCTTTGTCACAACATTTAATAGTCAATGCTTTTTCATTGGATAGTTTGGGAAGAGATTGAAATTGTTCAAAAACCATGACCTCTGGTCCAAGTTGGTCTAGAGTTGGCGTGAATTCAGAGTGATTGGACATCCCCAAAAGATTGGTGATGTTATTACCAGAATCTTCTTTGTTGGTAAAGAATTTTTTAAGCCTAACCTTACGAAAGAATGTAATCATGTCTAGATAGAGCTCAAAAACGTTGGTAGTATTATGGGGTACAAACGATAACCTTTTAGATAGCAGGTTAGTGCTGGCATTATCTAGAGGGCTGGAGGATAAATTAAGGATGGGAATTATGTTCCTCTCCTCCAGTACTGACCGTTGTGAGTTTCTAGCATCTGATGATTGCTCTGCCTATGGTATGCATTCGGGTAAATGCACAGAGTTTGATTCTGAAATCGCACTCCGGGTTTATCCCTGCGGGCACCACGCTGCCCTAAAAAAGGCTGTGGGGCATTATGATTAGGGTTAAAGGTTCTATGTGGTCCTGGTTGCTCATACTGATAGGTGGTATGTATTCTCTCCCTCAGAATCTGAGGTATCTGAAAATGTATGTACTCAGGAGTTAGGATAATTATTCTGTTTATAGAAATTCTCCGCTAAGTAAGGATGCGTTTTTTCTTTTGTATTATATCTAATGTCCTTCTGTAGTTTATCTAGTTTACGTTTAAGCAGATAATCCTTAAAGGACGAGAGTTCCTTTTCAGCCTGTTCTATTTTCTGTTTCGCTTCTTCAAGGGCATTATTATTTCTTATTTTTTCTTCTAATTCCATAGTGCAGCCTGCCATAGGGCTGTAAGGCCAGCTGTAGAGGTGTCTTACCTATACTGCATGCAGAGTCTGCAGGCATGAAGTTATGATGGGTTGTGGTGCCCACCTAATCGCGCACTGTTCACTTGGTGCTCCGCACCTTATAATTTTAGGTTTTATACATACTGTGAATCAACTCTTTTTCATGTGTCAACAATTTAACATTTAATCATATTTTTCATTGTCAACATTTCATATTTTTAAGGTAAAGGTGCCAGCAAGGGATTTGTTTACTGATCCAAGAGTTGACAGTGTAGGAAGGTCTATATTAATCAGACTTATCCACTGAGCAGAACAGCAACGGTTACATGTATTTTTAATCTGTTTCAAAAACTCTAATTGAAGCTACCACACTAGCCCCATATAGGTCCAACAACTAAAAAAGATTCAAAGCAGTTCTAGTAATTTAAACAAAAACACAGTGATTTTTGTAATTATGATCAATAAATGAAATATTGAAAACAAGAAGGTAAGGCAACACGGAAAGGTTTGTTATTCAAAGAAAATTATTATTTGTATTCTTTTCAATGCAGATTTGTCAAATTATCAAGGGTATACAGTCAATGATGATTGCATATATATCTTAAGTACATGGAGATGACGAAACAATCCATTGATACATAAGAAAGACAATCCAGTCTTAACAGAATATATAAAATTGACCTCTTTTAAAAAGAAATAAATAGAAAGTCAAGTGTAGAAGGTAGACTTGGACTGGTGTGTCGACGTTTCGGTCTCAGTGGTGAAATCCAAAGACCATCATCAGGACAATGGAATTAATGCAATAAAGATGACCCCTATAAGAGAAGTTTATAAAATTAACAAATAATCCTGACGCGTGTTGCTAACATGTACGAACATATTTACATGTGTTTAATTTATTTACATTTACAAGAATCAATCAAATGAAGTTTAACAAACTGGTCAGTGTGGTGACAAGAGTGTTAACTAACAAAGTTGTTTAAGGAAAAATAAGACAGAAACACATACTTACAGTAAATTTATGGACAAGCTATGTATTGTCAGTGCTGAGGTATAAAATCAAATTTCAAGCCTGAAGGGGATTAACAAAAAAATCGAATAAGCTAACAGTTCGAGCAATGTTTGAGGTGTCCCTAAAGACATATCCGTAACTTATTTCATAGCTTTTTACCTTAAGGGAACGATAGGTCTCCCCAATAGATGTGTCCATATATTCAGGCCAGAAAAGATATTAGGTCCTTATGGTGAAGAATCCTTGTGAACTCAATCTCAGGATCCAAGTAGGCTGAAAAGTGTATGCAATTTACACATTTGAATGCGGATCTCAAACGTTTGTATCAGCTTTAACATGAAATTGATGGTGTAGACAACAAAATGTGTCTATAGTTGACTCAGTAATGGTAGTGAACCAAAAACGGAAGTCTAAGCATACTTAGCATGTGCTTTGGTCCAAGTTAACATAGAGAGTCCAAATAGTTGTAACATAACGTTGCCATGTGGTATATTTGCACAGGCTGCATAGTGCTTAAAACAGTCTTTCGGGCGATATAATTAAAGCCAAGTTTACATAAAAAGCCCAATGGTGGCAACATAACGGTGCCATATGGTGTATTTGTACTAGCTACATAGTGCTTAAGACAGTCATATGGGCAAAACAAAATGACCCAAGTTTAGACGCTTAATGTTGTTTTAGGCAAAAATGGGCTGGTATCATAATGTGTTTAGGCACAGATTAACTCCATGTTCGCATAAGCATATAGGTCTACGGGCATCGCAGAACATAGTATGTGCTCCATGTACTTAAAATCAACAAAAGATTTAAATTGCATCGCTACGGCTGAGCAAAAGGTAATGGAAACTAAACGCAGTAATTCGGCATTTATAAAGCGAAGACGGCGTCTACTGACCGCCGATATGGAGTATGAACTTACTTCAAACAAATTGCGTAAAGCACATAGCGTCTCCTCTGCGTAGGGTCAAAGGTGATCAGAGGATAGACCCAACCGCGGCAATATATAGTAATGTGACGGGATTTAACTCAGTCACGTGACGCGAGACAGCCAAGTGGCTATTATGTAGTGAACGCGGCCGCCATTTTGTAGTGGTGATACCGACGCGTTACAGAGATACATAAACATAGTTTATGCAATGGATCGTGTATATTGATAAGGTACATGGTTGGTCACTAGTAGTTTAAATGTACTATTTCAGCTATTGTTCAGGGAAGTAACAAAATTCTAATACTGAGACTTGTGCCAAGAAATTATATCAATGCAGTGTTATTGTGTAACTGTCGCATTGCAGGTGCGCGCACATTCTGAAAAGAAACATCGTTTAAATTAAACCATGGCCTCGAGACGTGCATTCGATATAAGTAACAGATCTACAGACAGTATTTAAATGTATGTCATCTTGTGGTTTACAGAACACAGTGCATATAACCCTGTATGAACATACATACATATGATGAGACATTTGTTGAAGATGACTATACAAATCTGTCACCAAACGGATGTGCTCACAATCTTTAAGGAGTCATAATCAGCCTTGTCTTAACATATCAGGTTATGCAAGCTAGTGTATGCCATTCAGTAGAAGAATTGAGTCCATTTTTCACACTGTTTGCAGACTCAATCCATTGATTTTCTTTAATAGTTAGAAGTCTATCTACATTTCTTTGTCTGATAGTAGGTTTAGCTACTTCTATGACCCACCAATTGATCTCTTTTTCACTGTGTTTGAGTTGAACAAAATGCTCAACTAAAGGTGCATTCTCTGTTTTACACCTTTAGTTGAGCATTTTGTTCAACTCAAACACAGTGAAAAAGAGATCAATTGGTGGGTCATAGAAGTAGTTAAACCTACTATCAGACTTCTACCGATGTTCTGTAAACCACAAGACGACATACATTTAAATACTGTCTGTAGATCTGTTACTTATATCGAATGCACATCTCGAGGCCATGGTTTAATTTAAACGATGTTTCTTTTCAGAATGTGTGCGCACCGGCAATGCGACAGTTACACAATAACACTGCATTGATATAATTTCTTGGCACAAGTCTCAGTATTAGAATTTTGTTACTTCCCTGAACAATAGCTGAAATAGTACGTTTAAACTACTAGTGACCAACCATGTACCTTATCAATATACACGATCCATTGCATAAACTATGTTTATGTATCTCTGTAACGCGTCGGTATCACCACTACAAAATGGCGGCCGCGTTCACTACATAATAGCCACTTGGCTGTCTCGCGTCACGTGACTGAGTTAAATCCTGTCACATTACTATATATTGCCGCGGTTGGGTCTATCCTCTGATCACCTTTGACCCTACGCAGAGGAGACGCTACGTGCTTTACGCAATTTGTTTGAAGTAAGTTCATACTCCATATCGGCGGTCAGAAGACGCCGTCTTCGCTTTATAAATGCCGAATTACTGCGTTTAGTTTCCATCACCTTTTGCTCAGCCGTAGCGATGCAATTTAAATCTTTTGTTGATTTTAAGTACATGGAGCACATACTATGTTCTGCGATGCCCGTAGACCTATATGCTTATGCGAACATGGAGTTAATCTGTGCCTAAACACCTTATGATACCAGCCCATTTTTGCCTAAAACAACATTAAGCGTCTAAACTTGGGTCATTTTGTTTTGCTCATATGACTGTCTTAAGCACTATGTAGCTAGTACAAATACACCATATGGCACCGTTAGGTTGCCACCATTGGGCTTTTTATGTAAACTTGGCTTTAATTATATCGCCCAGAAGACTGTTTTAAGCACTATGCAGCCTGTGCAAATATACCACATGGCAACATTATGTTACAACTATTTGGACTCTCTATGTTAACTTGGACCAAAGCACATGCTAAGTACGCTTAGACTTCCGTTTTTGGTTCACTACCATTACTGAGTCAACTATAGACACATTTTGTTGTCTACACCATCAATTTCATGTTAAAGCTGATAAAACAGATACAAACGTTTGAGATCCGCATTTAAATGTGTAAATTTCATACACTTTTCAGCCTACTTGGATCCTGAGATTGAGTTCACAAGGATTCTTCACCATAAGGACCTAATATCTTTTCTGGCCTGAATATATGGACACATCTATAGGGGAGACCTATCGTTCCCTTAAGGTAAAAAGCTATGAAATAAGTTACGGATATGTCTTTAGGGACACCTCAAACATTGCTCGAACTGTTAGCTTATTCGATTTTTTTGTCAATCCCCTTCAGGCTTGAAATTTGATTTTATACCTCAGCACTGACAATACATAGCTTGTCCATAAATTTACTGTAAGTATGTGTTTCTGTCTTATTTTTCCTTAAACAACTTTGTTAGTTAACACTCTTGTCACCACACTGACCAGTTTGTTAAACTTCATTTGATTGATTCTTGTAAATGTAAATAAATTAAACACATGTAAATATGTTCATACATGTTAGCAACACGCATCAGGATTTTTTGTTAATTTTATAAACTTCTCTTATAGGGGTCATCTTTATTGCATTAATTCCATTGTCCTGATGATGGTCTCTGGATTTCACCACTGAGACCGAAACGTCGACACACCAGTCCATGTCTACCTTCTACACTTGACTTTCTATTTATTTCTTTTTAAAAGAGGTCAATTTTATATATTCTGTTAAGACTGGATTGTCTTTCTTATGTATCAATGGATTGTTTCGTCATCTCCATGTACTTAAGATATACATGCAATCATCATTGACTGTATACCCTTGATAATTTGACAAATCTGCATTGAAAAGAATACAAATAATAATTTTCTTTGAATAACAAACCTTTCCGTGTTGCCTTGCCTTCTTGTTTTCAATATTTCATTTATTGATCATAATTACAAAAATCACTGTGTTTTTGTTTAAATTACTAGAACTGCTTTGAATCTTTTTTAGTTGTTGGACCTATATGGGGCTAGTGTGGTAGCTTCAATTAGAGTTTTTGAAACAGATTAAAAATACATGTAACAGTTGCTGTTCTGCTCAGTGGATAAGTCTGATTAATATAGACCTTCCTACACTGTCAACTCTTGGATCAGTAAACAAATCCCATGCTGGCACCTTTACCTTAAACATTTGACTGCCCAAGCCCGCAAGGGTATATTGGGTTACCCACCCCTACTATCAGTTACATAGCGCAGACCAGTTCTGCTGTGGGCCACGTCTAAGTGGTTAAACAGGTTACCACCTGTCAACTTTGTTCCTTGATGTCTGAGATAGAAACCCTCTTGTATACAGAGGAATATGTCCAAAAAATAGCAGCTGGACCGTCTCTCTTGGGTAACAAAAATACAGCTACACAGTTACCTTATGAAACCGATCTTATCCAACTTGAAAGATTGAAAAAGAAGCTGGTGAGAACAGAGCTACATGCTAAATTTCTCACAGATTGCCTCAACAATAACATTATTCCAAAGGGGCTTCAGATTAAAAACATTCCGATCATCTTTATAGATGATAACGAATTTAAAGTTAATTTCAGTTTCGCTGCAAATAAGTGCTTAAAGACCTGGATGGTCTTAAGCATCGAGACTGCTTCCAAACAAATCATCCTTCTATTAAAGGAAATCGAAACCATAGAGAATAAGATCAACTCTGATAGTAACATCCCGAATGCCAAGTTACTTTTAGACAAAGTGGCTCAAACCATCAAAGAATTCGAAACCTTTAATGCACAAAGGAAAACCGACAAACTTCAAAAAGACATACGTAGATATAATAAAGATAAGACATACCCTTATCTCCAAAAAGATTTTTACGAACCTCAGAACAATCACAGAGGTTCTCAACATTTTCAGCAGAAACGAGTCACTTTTTCAGACACAGGATCTGAGACAGATTCAGAACAGGGAGGCCAGTCTAGATCCAACTTTGACCAACAACCCTCCACCTCCAGACAATCTGTTTTTTTAGGACAGGACAGGAGGAGATCAGGACGACCCCTGAGCAACAGGGGCGGAAGAAGGGGATGGTTTCGGAATCAGTACACCCCAGGCCAACGCCGAACACGAAATCAATATTACGAATGGTAGATAGTAACAACTCTATCCCTATATTCAACATTTCCAAACATACATTGACAGAACCAGAGATAGAAGTCCTTTCAGCTGGTCTGTCTTTTGTACCTACAAATAGGAATAACCTTTTTCAAACTAAATTAGAGCTATATAAGTTCTTCAGAACTGTTAGACTTAAAAATTACTTCGCCGATAAAACATCAATAGGAGAAAGAAACTTTACAGGTCTACATCCACCGTCATCTTTCTTTCCTCTTAACAACATGGTGGCTAAAGAAATTATGACTTTTGTACAAGTAGTTCTGATAGAAACAGAAAATCTTTTCAAACAGATGCCTTTTGCTAGAAACAACCTAAGCAAAAATGAACTGACAGCTCTGAAAACTTTAGAATCATTACCGGATACCCTGATTAAGCCAGCAGACAAAGGGGGAGGCATTGTCCTTTGGGATAAAGCCGCTTACAGAACTGAAGTCCTGAAACAACTTTCAGTTACCGATAACTGCAAACGACTCTCTGGTAATCCGACTTTAAGACTCCAGAAAGAAATCTCATGTTTAAGCCAACATGGCTTAAAAGGAGGTTGGCTCTGTGAAAAAGAAGCGATGTTTCTAGTCAACAAAGCACCGACAGTTCCGGCGTTGTACATTCTTCCCAAGGTGCACAAAAATACCACTGAACCACCAGGGAGACCCATAGTGTCGGGTTGTAACTCGATACTTAAACCCCTTGCCGAATATGCAGATCACTTCATACGACCCTTTGCCATAGGATCTGATACTTATATTAAGGACACGACATCTGTCATTAATAAATTAGAAAACCTTTCATTTAACCCTGATGAAGAATACTTGGTAACCATGGACATAGAAAGCCTTTATACCAACATTCCCCAATCTGAGGTACTGGCTATTCTAGAAGACTTACTGGACAGTCGCATTAGACCACATGAGGTACCAACTAACTTCATATTGGAATGTATCAGAATTCCCCTATGTGAAAATTTCTTTCTGTATGAGAAAACTTACTACCAGCAACTCAAAGGGGTGGCCATGGGGGCAATTTTTGCTCCAGACATCGCTAATATCTATGTCGCTGATTTTGAGAAGAGATTTATTTATCACCCTTTAAATCCCTACCTGGCCAACATATCCTGCTGGCTTAGGTATATAGACGATGTCTTTATGATCTGGAGAGGTAGCAAAGACCTTCTATTTAGTTTCCACACCTGGTTGAACAAAAGAAATTCCAATCTATCATTCACTCTTGAAAGTAACAATCTCCAGATGAACTTTCTAGACATCACAATCAAAGTGAGTGAAGATAACATGCTATACACCACACTTTACACCAAGCCCACGTCCAGAAATACTCTCCTCAAATACAATAGCCATCATCCTAAGGCTTTATGGGATGGCTTACCCTTTGGGCAATTTCTTCGCCTAAGAAGAAACTGCTCCAAGAAAACAGATTATTTTAATGAGGCAAAGACTCTGAAGAACAAATTACTGGCTAGGGGTTATCCAAACAAACTCCTTAAACAATCATTGAAGAGAGCGTGGTACAACAACCGGGATCTGCTACTTACCAATCATACAAGCAATGAAAGCAATCCCCTAGTCTGTGTCACCACTTTTGGTACTCTTAGCAACCAACTCAAGAAGATCATACTTAAACACTGGTCGCTACTATCAGAGTTACCAGAACTCAAAGATAAACCCTTATTTTCATTCAAACGTGGCCGCAACCTACGGGACAGATTGGTGCATGCGTACGAAAATGACAATCATAATCATGTCGAAAATATGAGACAATTGGCCCCTCTAACAGGTCATTATAAATGCAACAAATGCACTGCCTGTGAAACTACTGAGAACATCAAATCATTTATTCTAAATGGTAGAACAATACAAATAAAAAACTTCTCCAATTGTCGTACACAGAACGTGGTCTATTGTATTCAGTGCCCTTGCGGCTTGACATACATAGGTACAACCACACAAATGATCAAACAAAGAATCTTGCAACACCAATCTAGAATTAGGTGTAAAACAGAGAATGCACCTTTATTTGAGCATTTTGTTCAACTCAAACACAGTGAAAAAGAGATCAATTGGTGGGTCATAGAAGTAGTTAAACCTACTATCAGACAAAGAAATGTAGATAGACTTCTAACTATTAAAGAAAATCAATGGATTGAGTCTGCAAACAGTGTGAAAAATGGACTCAATTCTTCTACTGAATGGCATACACTAGCTTGCATAACCTGATATGTTAAGACAAGGCTGATTATGACTCCTTAAAGATTGTGAGCACATCCGTTTGGTGACAGATTTGTATAGTCATCTTCAACAAATGTCTCATCATATGTATGTATGTTCATACAGGGTTATATGCACTGTGTTCTGTAAACCACAAGACGACATACATTTAAATACTGTCTGTAGATCTGTTACTTATATCGAATGCACGTCTGGAGGCCATGGTTTAATTTAAACGATGTTTCTTTTCAGAATGTGCGCGCACCTGCAATGCGACAGTTACACAATAACACTGCATTGATATAATTTCTTGGCACAAGTCTCAGTATTAGAATTTTGTTACTTCCCTGAACAATAGCTGAAATAGTACATTTAAACTACTAGTGACCAACCATGTACCTTATCAATATACACGATCCATTGCATAAACTATGTTTATGTATCTCTGTAACGCGTCGGTATCACCACTACAAAATGGCGGCCGCGTTCACTACATAATAGCCACTTGGCTGTCTCGCGTCACGTGAGTGAGTTAAATCCCGTCACATTACTATATATTGCCGCGGTTGGATCTATCCTCTGATCACCTTTGACCCTACGCAGAGGAGACGCTACGTGCTTCACGCAATTTGTTTGAAGTAAGTTCATACTCCATATCGGCGGTCAGAAGACGCCATCTTCGCTTTATAAATGCCGAATTACTGCGTTTAGTTTCCATCACCTTTTGCTCAGCCGTAGCGATGCAATTTAAATCTTTTGTTGATTTTAAGTACAGGGAGCACATACTATGTTCTGCGATGCCGGTAGACCTATATGCTTATGCGAACATGGAGTTAATCTGTGCCTAAACACCTTATGATACCAGCCCATTTTTGCCTAAAACAACATTAAGCGTCCAAACTTGGGTCATTTTGTTTTGCCCATATGACTATCTTAAGCACTATGTAGCTAGTACAAATACACCATATGGCACCGTTATGTTGCCACCATTGGGCTTTTTAATGTAAACTTGGCTTTAATTATATCGCCCAGAAGACTGTTTTAAGCACTATGCAGCCTGTGCAAATATACCACATGGCAACGTTACGTTACAACTATTTGGACTCTCTATGTTAACTTGGACCAAAGCACATGCTAAGTACGCTTAGACTTCCGTTTTTGGTTCACTACCATTACCGAGTCAACTACAGACACATTTTGTTGTCTACACCATCAATTTCATGTTAAAGCTGATAAAACAGATACAAACGTTTGAGATCCGCATTTAAATGTGTAAATTTCATACACTTTTCAGCCTACTTGGATCCTGAGATTGAGTTCACAAGGATTCTTCACCATAAGGACCTAATATCTTTTCTGGCCTGAATATATGGACACATCTATAGGGGAGACCTATTGTTCCCTTAAGGTAAAAAGCTATGAAATAAGTTACGGATATGTCTTTAGGGACACCTCAAACATTGCTCGAACTGTTAGCTTATTCGATTTTTTTGTTAATCCCCTTCAGGCTTGAAATTTGATTTTATACCTCAGCACTGACAATACATAGCTTGTCCATAAATTTACTGTAAGTATGTGTTTCTGTCTTATTTTTCCTTAAACAACTTTGTTAGTTAACACTCTTGTCACCACACTGACCAGTTTGTTAAACTTTATTTGATTGATTCTTGTAAATGTAAATAAATTAAACACATGTAAATATGTTCATACATGTTAGCAACATGCGTCAGGATTATTTGTTAATTTTAAAAACTTCTCTTATAGGGGTCATCTTTATTGCATTAATTCCATTGTCCTGATGATGGTCTCTGGATTTCACCACTGAGACCGAAACGTCGACACACCAGTTCAAGTCTACCTTCTACACTTGACTTTCTATTTATTTCTTTTTAAAAGAGGTCAATTTTATATATTCTGTTAAGACTGGATTGTCTTTCTTATGTATCAATGGATTGTTTCGTCATCTCCATGTACTTAAGATATACATGCAATCATCATTGACTGTATACCCTTGATAATTTGACAAATCTGCATTGAAAAGAATACAAATAATAATTTTCTTTGAATAACAAACCTTTCCGTGTTGCCTTACCTTCTTGTTTTCAATATTTCATTTATTGATCATAATTACAAAAATCACTGTGTTTTTGTTTAAATTACTAGAACTGCTTTGAATCTTTTTTAGTTGTTGGACCTATATGGGGCTAGTGTGGTAGCTTCAATTAGAGTTTTTGAAACAGATTAAAAATACATGTAACAGTTGCTGTTCTGCTCAGTGGATAAGTCTGATTAATATAGACCTTCCTACACTGTCAACTCTTGGATCAGTAAACAAATCCCTTGCTGGCACCTTTACCGTAAACATTTGACTGCTCAAGCCCGCAAGGGTATATTGAGTTACCCACCCCTACTATCAGCAACATTTCATATTGTTATTCATTATATTCATGACATCATATATTCAAAATCAATCTTTGATTTATAAACATTTGAATTCCACTTGGTTTCAACATAGTTCAAAATAACATTTCAGCAATTTTCACGATGAAGCCCAATGCATTTCGGCACCATAGTGGCGCCTTCATCAGGGGCAGTTCTGAAAAAGTAAAAATACATGGTGTAAGTGTCTGATCTTACAATTTGAATGGGGGTTCTCTGTTGTATCTAGTGTGTAGGTTCACATACCTGAGTGTTTCTGTTATGTGCGCGATTAGGTGGGCACCACAACCCATCATAACTTCATACTTACCACGAGGAGTGACTATCCTTAATAATCGCGGCACCATTTGATTACAATTTAAATAAGGTTTAAAACGGAGTGCTCCTCACGAACCCAATTTACGAGTCTGCAGGCATGGCACACAGGAGGCCATGTTTTGTCTTCACTTTTCTCTTAACCATGGCAAGCAGCCTGTAATTGTAGTTTGCATGTTGGTGCAGAGGGCTCCCTTAGGGTGGCACAATACATGCTGCAGCCTTGCGAGACCCTATTTGGTACTCCATGCCCCAGGTACCGGGGGTACCATTTACTAGGGACTTACAGGGGGTGCTTTGGGTATTGCCAATTGGGGAACAATTGTACAGTTTAGAGAAAGAGATCTGGCACTGGGGACCTGGTTAGCAGGAACTCAGAGTATTTTCTGTTAAAATTGCATCAGCTACCATACAAAAGTGGGGATTACCATGTCAAAAAGGGACACTTTACTACACACAACCATTGCATGTATGCCCTAGAACAGGGCACTTGCTTTTGCGTTGGAATGGAAATCCACATCAATAGCTTGATTTTGTCACTTTGTCGATCGTGACTTATGCATCTCCCGGCTGGGATGTTGCCTGCTCCTCACAGCTAGTACTGTCCCACTGTTTCTGGAATCCACCTCCACTGCCGTCGCTTGTCATTCTGCTCTTTCCTCCACTCTCGCAGCCTGGAGCATCCTTTAGAGGCTGAGTATTTCCCTACGCGTGCGCCCCCTAATTGAATCTGAGAGGCAGCCACCAATAATCTTGGGGTGCATGACTTCTTCCTCATTGAAGTCACAAAACTTGCAATGTTTAATAAGGGTTTCCTCTCTCTTCACAAACTCATCCATTGTTTCACCGGCCTGTTGTCTGATGTTAGGTGTCAGATCAAACTTCGTGGCCAGAGCGTCCGTGACTTTTTTGTATGATGCTGCATCCTCCTCCAGTAGCTTCTTTAGGATTTCTTTCACTCGCTCGCCTGCGAGGTTCTTGTACTTAATGATTTTTTTAATCATACTCCTCTTCAAGGGCATCAATGAAATCCTCAAATGTCTCAATCTAGACGGCCTAACGTGCTTCAATGTTCTGTTTCTTCCCTAAGTCGAAGGGGGGCAGGGGCTTCAGGAATGCAGCTGCATTATATTTGGCCCCTCCATCCTGCACCATTTGTTCAGTTGCAAGCGTGGGGACTCTGGATGTTCATTCCATCTGTCGACTTGTGGTGGTGGGCGCAATGTGAGGTGCACGTTCAGGCTTCATCTCACAGCAGGCGTATGTGTCAGGTGACATGGCACCCACTTCAGGGCTATATTTAGCAACACCCATGGGGCTGTTGAAAACATTACTGAGCGAGCCCACCCCCAGGGCAAAAGAAAACAGCCACACAGCAGGTACGACAGATGCACAGTAACACAGACCACAGGATGCAGGAGCGCCGGCTCTCCCCTTGTCGCAGGCTATAGAGTCGAAGAAGACTCTCAGGAAAATACAAAATGAGGCAGACACTGTATTGTAAGCTTCAGAAATTTCTACTTGTTTTTCCTTCCTCTGCCCCGGATATCCTCCCTGCTCCCTGCATCACATCACTTACATTTGCTCCTCCTTGCCCCGCCCCTTACATATGGCTATTCATTCCCAGTCTCTGACAATGTAGTCGCCTCTCTCGGGTCCTAGTGCTTGACCTTACAATAGGGTTGGAGCATTTTCAGAGAAGATGCAGTGTTAGGTGGGTTGTTTTGCACTGTTTTTGTTTATCATTAACAAAAAAAAACAAAATTAGTCTTTGTCTCCGAAAAACAAAAAAGATATACTCTTCGAGATGGGCAGGCAGACTTCTCCATGAGCGTGGGGGCTATGCATGCATTCTTTCTTCTTCTATCACTGTGCCTTTCATGATGATCGCAGACAGGAAACACAGATAGCGTTGGAATTCCAATGCTGTATATCCAGCAGCCCTGTGGTCAATTCAATGGCTGCCTATTATGGACCAGAAGTGAAAAAAAGAATAACTGTAACACATGTTTAATGCTGTTTTGAATCGAAATGCTTTATTAAAAATTACAAAAGAAAACATCACAAGGCTTTTCTTAATATCAATGATTGTATTCAAACATGGTTAGTATTTCTATTGACAAGATGATCACTTTTACCTATAGTTATTGGTCTTATAAAGTGATAGTCCTTTAATAAAGCCAATAAGCTTCCATTATATTGATGTGGTGACACTCTTGACAGAGCCAAGTAGCTGGTTTTATTTAAATTCACATTGATGTATAGTGCGATGCTCCCCTGGTAAAGGTGGAAGGTACATTGATTTTGGGGACCATTACCCACTAGAGGCTAATGTAAATTCAGAATGTCAACAAGGTTAATTCTATCTGCCAAGATGTATATATATGTAAATGAATGTGTAGTATTTAGTAGTGTGTGTGTGTGTGCATGGGTGTGTGTGTGTGTGTGTGTGCGTGTGATGAGTATGTACTTTCCATATAAAAAACTCTGACTGAACAATCTTTTATTGAGTGTTGTTATTGCATGCCAGTGTATGGACACCACCTCCCCTCAGTAGGCCTTGGACTGCTCGGCTTCACTACCCCGAGAGAGTGAACTGCTACAATGGTGTACTTGGTTCCCAGGTGGAGACAATTGTGGACCTATTACTTGTGCAGGACTCACATCCTGCACAGCTAATAACCTGATTTCTTACAGGGCCACTCATGAAACCCTAAATTCCCTGAACCACTAGATCACAACAAATCATAGGGGGTCTAATTCAGGTCACATCAGCACAAGAGCAAAATAGTATTTTAACAGATAGGCAAGCAGGATATTATTTTATTCAAAACTCAGAGATAAGAGAGTGATGTTTAGTAAAAATGGATGCATATTAATTTATACTGTGATGGAAAAAACAGATAAATTACAACTAAATTGCAAAGAGAAATAATCCATTGTGAAAGACGGAAGGTACTTATCTACTTCTACAATTTGAATTTGCACAAGCACAAATAAGATTTACAATAGGGACGTTTTTAGTAACCCAGACTCTTGCGATATAATGTCATACAGCTGCAATGTGCTCATGTCCTACAGCAGATCATGTGGCCTGGATCTGAGTCAGATCCCATTCTATGGCTGGGTAACTAGCTTCACCGCAGAACACTTGATACTCCGCCTGCAGTGTCAGATGAACCCTGGCCTGTGGTGAAGTTTGCTTGAATGCATAAGAGGGTAAGCAGTGTATGAAACATTGCAAATCATTTCTAAGCGGTAGAAATGTGACTGGACAAGAAGAATAAAATATTTATAACCAGGAAACACACATATAACTCCGTTTCCGTTATATCTTAAATGACCAGCAGCTCATGAACAGTAAAGCATGCAAGAGAAATAAACAACTGAGAATGAATGAATGAAATGAATAAATGAATGAAATGAAATGAATAAATGAAAAGAACATTTACAGGGTTTCTCAGATAGTGATAAACAGATGGTGGCAGTCAAATCATTGGGGACTTTACCTCTAGAGTCCTCATTATGAACAATTCAGTCGTCAGGTACATCGCTACCATGGGGATAGTAATTCCCAGGTGTGTGTTTTTTTTCCCAACTTCAAGTTTACGCACCAGAAATGAGGAATAACCATGGGAATTTGGAATTCCCCAACAAATCTTTCCTGTACTACAGGGCACTTTTTGCCTTTCGCATGTCACAGAGTTTCACATGATGAGATGTCAATGGGGAAATAGTATATATCGAAACACTTGTAAAACTCAAAATCTTGATTCAGCTAGTGTCTCCTGATAAAAAGCTGCATCAGGATTATCTTTGATCATGTAACGGGTCACTTAGTATCCGAAAGTAGTTAAGGAAAGGACATTTTCTTAGTGTATTTAATGATTGGACTGGAGTGAAAATGTCTACCCTACAGGCTCCTTTCTCTGGCAGGCATTTGTGGTAGGAGGCTTTGGAAATTGACAAAAACGAAAAGTTGACTGGGGTTATCTTATCAAGATGTTGACATTCCTTCAGTAATTCTGTTTGGTCCAGGAATAACTCACACGGAGTGATGCGTGTCTGGATCTTAAATGAAAAATTAAGACACACGCCAACCTAAGTGTCAAGCTTCATCATAGGGTTGTCTACATCTGTCCAATAGTCTTTTAGGGGGGCTTAATGGTCTCATCAAAAGTATCAAAAGCACTTTGGTGATTTGTTGTACGCTCACTTGAATGCAGTGGACAATCGCCACTGGCTACAGGTAATAAGTACACAGCCCCATTTCCCCCTACATCCCAGCGCCCTAGTGGTGTGTTTAAAGCGCTGCTGTTTCTCAAGGTGTCTCTGGTTAGCAGGGCTCAGTTGAGGAGCTCCCAGGATACAAAGGAGGTGCACATGGTAAACCAACAGCCAAGGAGCCACGCCCTGACCTAGACACTGCTCAGCTACGCAGAGGGGGGTAGGGTATGATGAATGCAAATATGGGCAGAGACAGGGTATTGGGTTCCCTATGACCCTTAGACGACGGCTAAGTCAAAATGATTTGCACTTTTCCATAGTGAGCCAGGGTTCAAGAATCAATTCTAAGAAAAGTAAAAATGTTAATTGTGTTACTGTTCCTTGGAGCTGGAGAATGTGTCTAGGCAGAAGTTGATCGGCTTGTGCAGGGAAGTGAATGGGCTTAAACTCCTTTAATTGGATGGAGTCAAAGAACACTGGTAACAGAGCAGGTCCCAAGGAGAAGTGTGGAGAAGTGTGGCTCAATGGTTAGAGCGGCAGACCCTGATGCAGAGGTCTATCCTGGGACCAGGGTTCAATTCCCGCCTCGGCGGGTCTTGGGCTCAATTTCAACGGACCTGATAATTCTCGCCTCAGTGCCTCTTCTAATCATGGGTAACACTCTGCAACTCTGGGCAATACCTTGCTTAATCTCCACAACGGCCCCAACAACGCTAGGGTGCCTGGCTTCACCATGGCGGTGCCCAGGAGTGGGCACTTCACAGGGAAAAGCCAGGAAGGGTTCCACAGCAGTATGCGTACAAGCGCCTGAGATACCCCTTCGGGGGTTGATTCGGTGCGCTATACAAATACTGCTACATCTACATTTACAAGGTGTTCCAAGGTGGGGGTGCTTCATTACAAGCTGGTACATAAAGTTTTACCTTCCTCATTCAAAACATAAGTACCACAGTCCAAACGTTATTCTGGTCAGTTAGTCCTACTAGATATTGGAAAACTTTAGTTCAGATTTTTTATAATCAAGTTAGAGGTGGGCCACCTGTTTTTGTTACCTATTTTTGATTTCATTACATGAGATTTACAAATGTGAGGTTCCCAACAACAAGATGGACAAGCCATAACAATATGGGCACATTTAAGTGTGAGATCCTTGTACCTGAATGTCATTAACATATCTAATGCAGCAATTAGCAACATACAAAGGGCATGTCAGGCTTAGAAACATCCTCACCTTGAACAACAGTAACTGCAGTCCCACCCCTCACCTCTGCCACCTACCAAAGAACAGTGCTCAGTAAGAAACTATTTAGCACTCGCTTACTAACAAAAGTAAAGGAATTGCTAAACGTAACCCTACACCCTCCTCGCGTCATTGTCTTCTTATTAGGAATGTACGCAACACATCCACTGTCTTGGAAACTTTCCTTGACCCATCCTGTACCATGTCACAACCAGAGGCATCCAAAAGGGATCTCACTTTCCTTTTTTGGTTAAACCTAGCGCAGCGAGGCATGGTGTAGCTGGTATAGGTACTGCAAGTCCTCCCATCTTTTCTAAGGGCTGTTGTTAGTGCCCGTCTTTAATATCCTCTTTTATTTTGTGGATATGCTAAATTAGTCCCGCATTTTGGCGGTTTGGACCCTCCCAGGCGATTGCCCCTGTTGTTTGTGGTTTTACATTTTTCAAAATATTTGTTTGTTCCCACAAACTATTTTTATTTTCATTTCCCTCTGCTTGTGTATTAGCACAGCATTCGCTTCACGGACGCCACGTCATGTTTAGACAGCATTTGTTGCATTTATATTATGCCCGCTTTATCATTCCCTTAGTCGCTGCCGCTTTGTTTTTGTTATTTCCTACTATTAAGAGCACCCCCCTATTAGATAACTTGTGGTATAAGGCTATGACAGCAGCTGCAACGCAGGTCCTAACACAAAAGCAGATCTGGGTTTCTTAGTATATGGTGGAGAACTGACACCAGGACCTCGCATTGTGATCCCCCCTCCCACCACCAGCAGCTCCCACCCATTGCCTGCCTCTCTTTACTTGGGCAGAGGCATGTGCATGTCTGTTAACCCTTTCTCCCTCTGTGGATGCTTACAACAGTAGGCAGTCATATGCAGCCTGATGCTGCTTTAAATTTGCCCTGCACTTATCTTACTGACTTGCTACTGTTTGCAGGCCCCCAGACTTTTGATAGACTAACAAAAAGTAACAATATATATATATGGTCACCGTGAGTCTACAACAAAGTATTAGACTCGCCCCCGCGAGTGCTTTTCTTTATGCTTATGAAATTTGCGTGAGGAATGGAGCTGCAATAGATGCGGGGGCACAACCCGCGGAGAGCACCCCCACGTGAGTTCACGGACAAGGTGAAACCCAGAGCAGTGTGATATATATAGATATATATATATATATATATATATATATATATATATATATATATATATATATATATATATATATATATATATATATATATATATACATATATATATATATATATATTTATGTATATATATATATATATATATATTATATATATATATATATATATATAATATGTATATATATATATATATGTGTGTGTGTGTGTGTGTGTGTGTGTGTGAGTATATATATATATATATATATATATCACAGCTCCGTTGCACCAAAATGGCCGGGTCACTCACAGACGGGTGCCTCTCGTGGTGGCGCTCCACGTCACAAATTACTGCTCCGATTGTCTCTCGTTTCACAAGAAAGAAAATCCGGCACTCACAGGGGAAGTGTTCAGGTTAGTTTAATCTCAAACACTCAGCAGACAAACGCGTTTCGGTTTTCCTTCGTCAGTGTCTACCATTGACACGGAAGGAAGCAAGTTTAAAAGCATTTCGTCACATTTTGGCATGTATATAGAAAGAGGACTGACGTTAAGCCCCGTGAGAGAGTTATTTACATAGTATATTACTGTTTTCTTTACATTTCTCAAAACACTTTAAAAGGCAATATGGATGAAATACAGTTTACGATTTCACACATTAATTTCAGACGAGTTAAATACACAATTCCTTAAATTATTTACATTATGTACACATTTTTTTAAGTTGCCCTTTTCTGTGTTGTGGGTGTTATTAAGCCGTGGATCGGCATTGCTCACGGGGTGTGGTACTAATAACTGGACATTACTTTCAGAGTCTATGCTTTTCCCAAATGAGATGCTAGTTCTTCGTTCCTATTCAATCCCAAAGGGGCCTTTGTCTGGAGGTCTATTATGTAACAGGATTCTAGCCTTCTTAATCTCCGTAATCTATCTCCGCCCCTTGGATCTACTGGTATGTGGTCCAAAGCAAAATATTGCAAAAGTTCTCTGTTGCTATTGTGTTTTAGGGCAAAGTGTTTCGCTACAGGATAGTTGAAGTCCTTATTCATGATTGCACGTTGGTGCTCCAGTATGCGTAACTTGACATTCTTTACTGTGCTGCCTATGTATTTGAGTCCGCATGGGCACGATAGGCAGTACACGACATGGGTGGTATTGCATGTAAGAAATTTAGATATTCTCCCTTTCTGTCCTGACCCTGGTATTTCAAATGTTGTTTTCTTTTTGCGTTTTTCGCATGCTTTGCATTTTCCGCAAGGGAAAAATCCTGGCATATCCTTGATTCTTCCTGTCGTTGTTGTTTTATCAGGCAAATGACTATGTACAATTTTATCCTTGATGGATCTTCCTTTCTTAAAAGTAATTAAAGGAAAAGCTGGAATTTCTTTTCCTATAATTTGATCCGTCTTCAGCATATGCCAGCTTCTCTTCAGTATATTTCTCAGATGATTTGAGTCCTCTGAGAAAGTGGTAATCAATCTGAATTTTCCCTCATTTTTTTCAATCTGTTTAGTTTTTTTAATCTTTTCTTTTAGTAGTTGGTCTCGGGGAATTCTCTCTACTCTTTTCAAGGTATTTTCTAAGAGTGTTTTGTTGTATCCCCTCGCTTGAAACCTACTAATGCTGTCTCTTGCGGTCCTTGCAAAGTCTGAATCTCTAGACCAATTCCTCTTAATTCTTAGAAGTTCTCCGTAGGGGATACTTCTGATTAGGGTCGGGGGGTGACTGCTTTCGGCATGTAAAACCGAATTACCGGCCGTTACTTTCCTAAACAGTTCTGTTTCAATTTTAGTACCCGTCAAGTTCACTTTCAAATCCAGATAATTTACTGTTGATGCATTGATATCAGCTGTAAAATTCAGATTCAATTCATTTGTATTCAAATATGCCACAAACTCTTCTGCCGAGATTACTGACCCCTCCCAAACAAGGAAGAGGTCATCGATGTACCTGTACCAGACTTTTAGATTTCCTGCCCATTTTTCAAAGTCCGGGCTCCGGGTAACCTGCTCCTCCCACCAGCCCACGAATAAATTCGCGAAGCTGGGGGCGAAGCAGGTTCCCATCGCCGGCCCGGTGACTTGCCTGTACAATTGTCCTTGAAATAGAAAAATATTATTAAAAAGACAATATTATATGAATTCTAGTAACATTTTACTATGTTTTGTGAATTTCATGGGTCTTTTGTCAAGGAAGTACTTGATGGCTAATAGTCCCTGATGGTGATCTATGCTCGTATAGAGGCTGGTAATGTCCATTGTTATTAGTATGTAGGATGGATTACATTTCACATTTTCTATTTTATTTACAAAGTCTTTGGTATCCCTGATGTAGGACTGCAATAGTAAAACACTTTGAAAAAGAAAATGATCGATATAGATGGACATATTTTCAGATACACTTCCTATGGAAGACACTATCGGTCTTCCAGGCGGATTTCTGCTATCCTTATGTATTTTAGGTAACTGGTAGAAGGTGGGCACAGTTGGGTTGTTATTTTTTAGAAAGAAATACTCCTCAGTATCCAGCATGTCATTGCTGTGCCATTTATTTACAAGTGTTTGAAACTTTGCAATACTTTCATTGTATGTCTTTCTGGTTGTTTTTTCGTATGATGTTCTATCCTCCAATTGTCTGTATGCTTCTTGGCAATACTGTTCTCTTGACATCACCACGATATTGCCACCTTTATCTGATGGCTTGCAGATAATGTCTTGATCATTGTCTAAGGCTTTTAAGATTTCTCTTTGTTCCTTTGTCATGTTTGGTATTATCTTCTTCATTTTCTTTTGTTGTTTTCTGAATTTCACCAAGTCTTTTGTCACAGCCTCTGAGAAGGCGTCGATTGCATCGTAAGGCATTATCGGTACGAACAGTGAGGGAGGTTTAAAGTGTGTCGTTGGTGCTTCTTGTTCGACACCTATCCTTCTGTTTTTTTGCGTGATAGATTCTATTTCTCTTTCACCAGCATTTTCCTCTGTTCTTAATTCCTCCAAAATCTCCCAAGTTGTAATGTCGTCCGTTGTAAGGATGTCAGTTTATCGTGTTTTCAATTGTCTATTTTCTTTCATTGTTGGTTTTAATTTGAAATATTTATGTAGTTTCATTTTCCGCACAAAGGTAAAAAGGTCAATCCTGGTTTGTGTGAATTCAAGTCTTTCATTGGGGCAAAATTATAGGCCTAGTTTCAGAGTTTTCACTTCTAGCGGTGAGAGAGTTCTGTTGGTCAGGTTTACGATTGTTAAGTTATCCTGACTTTCTACCATTTTGCTCCTCGTTTGCTCCTCGTGATCCTGGGAGTGGTATTGTTCTGACTTCTGCCTCTGCCTCTGCCTCTGCCCCTTCCAGCCCCCTCTTCGGGTTCTTCGGTTACTTCTGGGGGTTTGCTTTTTCCCCCTCTGAGCCAAGTTGCCCGGACTAGATCGTATTCCATGTGAAAAGGGGTTTTCTCATGCGATGTACTTGCCATTTCATCTCCGGATTGCTCGTTTTCGGTTACTTCCGATTCAGATGTTTCTACTCTTGGCAAGGCTGTACGGGAGTTTCTCTTTTTGTTCATCTCTCTACGGGGAGCATCAAATTTTTTTGCAAATGTTAAAATTCTCCCTAGAGAATAGTCTCTTTCATCCCTCTCGAATTTTTCTTGTTTCCTTTGGCGGATTTTCAGTTCATATTTCTCTAGTCGTTTTCTCATTTCAGATCTTAATTCATCCTTTCTTGGTGTGTTTGTATCTTTATTTATTTCATCCTCCAATGACTTAATCTCATTGATCGCCTTCTCTCTGTCGCTCCATGCGAACTGTATCAACAGTTTCAACATACCATGACTGGATAGGGCTGTGTGCTCTGCCCATAATTCCAACAGTCGAGGGTCTGGACTTTCGTATGCCGGGACAGTGTATATTCTAAGCCCTCTCGGCACTCTGTCAACATCCACGTAATTTTGTAGGGAGGTGGCTTCCCACCATTTTCTGATCTCCCTTTCACGCAGTCTCTCGAGTTTGGTAAAGAGATTGCTCAGCGAATCTTTGCCATCACTGTTTCTTTTCTCATTTGGTTTTGCACCCTCTGTCTCTTTCTGGCGTTTTTGAAACATGCCGATTGCTGCTTCCTGCCGAGCCTTGTCACCAAACATTTCATCCTCCATAGTTTGTTCTTAAGTAATGGCTTGTATCTACACTCCCCCTTCGTCTTGCCTCTCACACTTGCGTCCAGCACACCTACACGCACTCGAGCTTACCCGGTAGTGAAGCCTCACTGTCTCGGGTTGCTCCTCTCGGCGTGGTCTTTGGTATTGCTTCGTTTGGTGAGCGCGGTGCCCCGTTTTGTATTCCACAGCTCCGTTGCACCAAAATGGCCGGGTCACTCACAGACGGGTGCCTCTCGTGGTGGTGCTCCACGTCACAAATTACTGCTCCGATTGTCTCTCGTTTCACAAGAAAGAAAATCCGGCACTCACAGGGGAAGTGTTCAGGTTAGTTTCATCTCAAACACTCAGCAGACAAACGCGTTTCGGTTATCCTTCGTCAGTGTCTACCCTTGACACGGAAGGAAGCAAGTTTAAAAGCATTTCGTCACATTTTGGCATGTATATAGAAAGAGGACTGACGTTAAGCCCCGTGAGAGAGTTATTACATAGTATATTACTGTTTTCTTTACATTTCTCAAAACACTTTAAAAGGCAATATGGATGAAATACAGTTTACGATTTCACACATTAATTTCAGACGAGTTAAATAGACAATTCCTGAAATTATTTACATTATGTACACATTTTTTTAACACAGAAAAGGGCAACTTAAAAATGTGTACATAATGTAAATAATTTCATCCATATTGCCTTTTAAAGTGTTTTGAGAAATGTAAAGAAAACAGTAATATACTATGTAAATAACTCTCTCACGGGGCTTAACGTCAGTCCTCTTTCTATATACATGCCAAAATGTGACGAAATGCTTTTAAACTTGCTTCCTTCCGTGTCAATGGTAGACACTGACGAAGGAAAACCGAAACGCGTTTGTCTGCTGAGTGTTTGAGATTAAACTAACCTGAACACTTCCCCTGTGAGTGCCGGATTTTCTTTCTTGTGAAACGAGAGACAATCGGAGCAGTAATTTGTGACGTGGAGCGCCACCATGAGAGGCACCCGTCTGTGAGTGACCCGGCCATTTTGGTGCAACGGAGCTGTGGAATACAAAACGGGGCACCGCGCTCACCAAACGGAGCAATACCGAAGACCACGCCGAGAGGAGCAACCCGAGACAGTGAGGCTTCACTACCGGGTAAGCTCGAGTGCGTGTAGGTGTGCTGGACGCAAGTGTGAGAGGCAAGATGAAGGGGGAGTGTAGATACAAGCCATTACTTAAGACCAAACTATGGAGGATGAAATGTTTGGTGACAAGGCTCGGCAGGAAGCAGTAATCGACATGTTTCAAAAACGCCAGAAAGAGACAGAGGGTGCAAAACCAAATGAGAAAAGAAATAGTGATGGCAAAGATTCGCTGAGCAATCTCTTTACCAAACTCGAGAGACTGCGTGAAAGGGAGATCAGAAAATGGTGGGAAGCCACCTCCCTACATAATTACGTGGATGTTGTCAGAGTGCCGAGAGGGCTTAGAATATACACTGTCCCGGCATACGAAAATCCAGACACTCGACTGTTGGAATTATGGGCAGAGCACACAGCCCTATCCAGTCAAGGTATGTTGAAACTGTTGATACAGTTCGCGTGGAGCGAGAGAGAGAAGGCGATCAATGAGATTAAATCATTGGAGGATGAAATAAATAAAGATACAAACACACCAAGAAAGGATGAACTAAGATCTGAAATGAGAAAACGACTAGAGAAATATGAACTGAAAATCCGCCAAAGGAAACAAGAAAAATTCGAGAGGGATGAAAGAGACTATTCTCTAGGGAGAATTTTAACATTTGCAAAAAAATTCGATGCTTCCCCGTAGAGAGATGAACAAAAAGAGAGCCTCCCGTACAGCCTTGCCAAGAGTAGAAACATCTGAATCGGAAGTAACCGAAAACGAGCAATCCGGAGATGAAATGGCAAGTACATCGCATGAGAAAACCCCTTTGCACATGGAATACGATCTAGTCCGGGCAACTTGGCTCAGAGGGGGAAAAAGCAAACCCCCAGAAGTAACCGAAGAACCCGAAGAGGGGCCTGGAAGGGGCAGAGGCAGAGGCAGAGGCAGAGGCAGAGGTCAGAACAATACCACTCCCAGGATCACGAGGAGCAAACGAGGAGCGAAATGGTAGAAAGTCAGGATAACTTAACAATCGTAAACCTGACAAACAGAACTCTCTCACCGCTAGAAGAGAAAACTCTTAAACTAGGCCTATCATTTTGCCCCATGAAAGACTTGAATTCACACAAACCAGGATTGACCTTTTTACCTTTCTGCGGAAAATGAAACTACATAAATATTTCAAATTAAAACCAACAATGAAAGAAAATAGACAATTGAAAACACGATAAACTGACATCCTTACAACGGACGACATTACAACTTGGGAGATTTTGGAGGAATTAAGAACAGAGGAAAATGCTGGTGAAAGAGAAATAGAATCTATCACGCAAAAAACCAGAAGGATAGGTGTCGAACAAGAAGCACCAACGACACACTTTAAACCTCCCTCACTGTTCATACCGATAATGCCTTACGATGTAATCGACGCCTTCTCAGAGGCTGTGACAAAAGACTTGGTGAAATTCAGAACACGAAAAAAGAAAATGAAGAAGATAATACCAAACATGACAAAGGAACAAAGAGAAATCTTAAAAGCCTTAGACAATGATCAAGACATTATCTGCAAGCCATCAGATAAAGGTGGCAATATCGTGGTGATGTCAAGAGAACAGTATTGTCAAGAAGCATACAGACAATTGGAGGATAGAACATCATACGAAAAAACAACCAGAAAGACATACGATGAAAGTATTGCAAAGTTTCAAACACTTGTAAATGAATGGCACAGCAATGACATGCTGGATACTGAGGAGTATTTCTTTCTGAAAAATAACAACCCAACCGTGCCCACCTTCTACCAGTTACCTAAAATACATAAGGATAGCAGAAATCCGCCTGGAAGACCGATAGTGTCTTCCATAGGAAGTGTATCTGAAAATATGTCCATCTATATCGATCATTTTCTTTTTCAAAGTGTTTTACTATTGCAGTCCTACATCAGGGATACCAAAGACTTTGTAAATAAAATAGAAAATGTGAAATGTAATCCATCCTACATACTAATAACAATGGACATTACCAGCCTCTATACGAGCATAGATCACCATCAGGGACTATTAGCCATCAAGTACTTCCTTGACAAAAGACCCATGAAATTCACAAAACATAGTAAAATGTTACTAGAATTCATAGAATATTGTCTTTTTAATAATATTTTTCTATTTCAAGGACAATTGTACAGGCAAGTCACCGGGACGGCGATGGGAACCTGCTTCGCACCCAGCTACGCGAATTTATTCGTGGGCTGGTGGGAGGAGCAGGTGACCCGGAGCCCGGACTTTGAAAAATGGGCAGGAAATCTAAAAGTCTGGTACAGGTACATCGATGACCTCTTCCTTGTTTGGGAGGGGTCAGTAATCTCGGCAGAAGAGTTTGTGGCATATTTGAATACAAATGAATTGAATCTGAATTTTACAGCTGATATCAATGCATCAACAGTAAATTATCTGGATTTGAAAGTGAACTTGACGGGTACTAAAATTGAAACAGAACTGTTTAGGAAAGTAACAGCCGGTAATTCGGTTTTACGTGCCGAAAGCAGTCACCCCCGACCCTAATCAGAAGTATCCCCTACGGAGAACTTCTAAGAATTAAGAGGAATTGCTCTAGAGATTCAGACTTTGCAAGGGCCGCAAGAGACAGCATTAGTAGGTTTCAAGCGAGGGGATACAGCAAAACACTCTTAGAAAATACCTTGAAAAGAGTAGAGAGAATTCCCCGAGACCAACTACTAAAAGAAAAGATTAAAAAAACTAAACAGATTGAAAAAAATGAGGGAAAATTCAGATTGATTACCACTTTCTCAGAGGACTCAAATCATCTGAGAAATATACTGAAGAGAAGCTGGCATATCCTGAAGACGGATCAAACTATAGGAAAAGAAATTCCAGCTTTTCCTTTAATTACTTTTAAGAAAGGAAGATCCATCAAGGATAAAATTGTACATAGTCATTTGCCTGATAAAACAACAACGACAGGAAGAATCAAGGATATGCCAGGATTTTTCCCTTGCGGAAAATGCAAAGCATGCGAAAAAAGCAAAAAGAAAACAACATTTGAAATACCAGGGTCAGGACAGAAAGGGAGAATATCTAAATTTCTTACATGCAATACCACCCATGTCGTGTACTGCCTATCGTGCCCTTGCGGACTCAAATACATAGGGAGCACAGTAAAGAATGTCAAGTTACGCATACTGGAGCACCAACGTGCAATCATGAATAAGGACTTCAACTATCCTGTTGCGAAACACTTTGCCCTAAAACACAATAGCAACAGAGAACTTTTGCAATATTTTGCTTTGGACCACATACCAGTAGATCCAAGGGGCGGAGATAGATTACGGAGATTAAGAAGGCTAGAATCCCGTTACATAATAGACCTCCAGACAGAGGCCCCTTTGGGATTGAATAGGAACGAAGAACTAGCATCTCATTTGGGAAAAGCATAGACTCTGAAAGTAATGTCCAGTTATTAGTACCACACCCCGTGAGCAATGCCGATCCATGGCTTAATAACACCCACAACACAGAAAAGGGCAACTTAAAAAAATGTGTACATAATGTAAGTAATTTCAGGAATTGTGTATTTAACTCATCGGAAATAATGTGTGAAATTGTAAACTGTATTTCATCCATATTGCCTTTTAAAGTGTTTTGAGATATGTAAAGAAAACAGTAATATACTATGTAAATAACTCTCACACGGGGCTTAACGTCAGTCCTCTTTCTATATACATGCCAAAATGTGACGAAATGCTTTTAAACTTGCTTCCTTCCGTGTCAATGGTAGACACTGACGAAGGAAAACCGAAACGCGTTTGTCTGCTGAGTGTTTGAGATTAAACTAACCTGAACACTTCCCCTGTGAGTGCCGGATTTTCTTTCTTGTGAAACGAGAGACAATCGGAGCAGTAATATATATATATATATATATATATATATATATATAAATATATATATATATATATATATATATATATATATATATATACACATACGCTCTCTCCTCCGACCCGTCCGGGTAGAAGAAGCCCTCACAGGGGTGTTTGATTTTCATCAGAATTTTAATTCATCTCACCAGCAGTAACATGACTCGTTTTGGCTACTGCCTTAATCTTATGTTACATTGTTTCACGCCAAAGACGTCATTTTTAAACAAGTCACCAAAAAGTCACATGATGCGCAAAAGCCAAAAATCAAAGAGGGGCACTTAAACTTTATCCTGGGCGCCATCTTTTAACATGTCTCATACAATGGTACAAATATTTAACAGAAACTGGCATATTATAAAAACAGATCCTAGAATGAAAATATGCTACCCCCCAGACCTTCTGTAACCTATAGACGGTGCCAATCTCTCAGTGACCACCTGACCAACAGTCATTTTGAGGACTCCCCAAAAACTTTAATCAAAAAACCTGTATGTGGCTTCTATCCTTGCATGCGCTGCAAGGCGTGCAAGTATAGTAAAAAACGGACAAAGTATGAAGGAAGACCCAATGATCCACACCCCATAAGAATGATCACAAAATTACTGAACTGCAATTCAGAATACGTGATCTATTGTTTGGAATGCCCGTGCTCCAAGAGATACATCGGTAGTACAATCAATCCGGCAAAAAAACGTATCCTGGAGCACATGCATGCCATAACCATTAGGGACAAAAGTTACCCTGTGGCACGCCACTTTGAAACCCACCACAATAGGGACCTATTGTCATTCTTCCTTATTGACCAGCTGGATAGGAAGGAACGTGGGGGCGACAGAGTTAGATCTTTGAGGGCATTGGAATCCAGATACATCATTGACCTCCAAAGTATGCAACGAGAGGATTAAACAATGATGAGGAATTATGGGTGCATCTGGAATAAGTCTAACAGAAGTGGTGAAATGAGTATTAGTTTTGGTCAATAAAAATAACCTGCATCACGAGAGATTTTCAGGAATGGGGGCAAATGAAAAAAGAAGGGGGATAATGTGGAGATGTCTATTCTCCGACTACCATTACTTTATATCATTCTCCAACAAAAATGTCTACTATGAACTATCTAGCTGTACAGAAAGACATGCCCATACAGGGCGTAATTGCAAAGCAGGGAAGTGTGTAAAAAATAATCATGCCCATATAGGGCAAGACTACACAATCGCATATCTACACGTGAATAATTGGGGACATAAGATATAAGATTCAAGTGAACATTGATGATTGCAATGCTCAATGTTCTACTACCAAGAACATTGCTATAATATAAAAACATGAAATAATGTGCATGAAAATTTCATTCTTCTATCAGTGTTATTGAATTCTGAATAGAGAGGATGGTTTTTGAGAGTAAGCACATACTATTAGTAAGGTGGAAGGACAGGATTATCCTTACGAATGTATTGTTCTTCTTTCACTGTCCCCTTTCAAATGAAATGTTTTATATGCGATGATATGAAATGTTGAAATATTATTTTGGATATTTCCATGCTGTTTTTAAATTGCACGAGAACTTTATATAGGCCATTTTCCCTACCATGTAGAGCTCTCATTAATATTGTTTTTAAAGAAATGATGCATATTATAAGATGGCCGCCGATCTGGCATGATTCAGTCCTCTTTCTATGATGAGGAGGAGGTGGGGATATAATGGCGTTTTTCACTGTAATCTGGTTGACACTGACGAAGCCCAAGTGGTGAAACGCGTTTGTCGAGGGGGCAGGGGGTCTGCCAATAAAATTTTCATCTGGATAAGAGACTTTTTGAGTGCCGTCTATTTTCGTGAAATATAGTGAATTGTGGCGACCATATTTATATGTATATCCATATATTTATTTCCGTTGCTGACAAGTACAAGGTAAAGACGAAAACTAAAATTTGCGCACTGACTCTGTGAAGTCACAGAGACGAAGGTTAAATGCAGAGTTCCAAGCATGCTTCCACCATTTCCCACGCAAACTCTTAGACACTCTGATTCTGTAGCACGAAAGGGGCCACAAAACTGACCTTGATTTATGAATTCCGGAGGCTTAACTAGAAGGACACAAAAAGTTTATCCTGTGATACTCTGAATTTTATTTACTAATAGATAACAAATCTGATTTCCATTGGCGAACTTGCATAAGTTATCACTTCTGATTTTCTTGCTCTCATATTCCAGGTATCTGTTTACCGCTTTGTTTAGTGGGTAGGGTTTGGTGAGAACCGGAAGCCAGTCAAGTTACATACTGTTTTATGGTTGAAGTGCCAATAAAAAATATTATGTATTGCTGGTTGTTGTGAGTTTAGTAAGATGGTGTGATGTGGCTGGAATGATGAATTATTTGAGATGATATCCTGTTGCTTTGTGAGGCACGATGTCATGTGCATGTTGTTGTACTATCTGATGTTATATGATGTGGTGTAATGTTATGTGGGGCAGTATGGTATGATGTGGAGTTTGGTATGATGAAATGTGATTTGGGGTAGTTTTGTATGGTGCGTTATTGTGTTATGCTGTATGGTATTAGGTGGTGTATGCAGTAGAATAGTGTGATGTGGTGTGTCTTGTTAAGCAGGATGATGTGATTTTGGATAGTGGCATTTCGTTCTATGATGATAGAGAATGTGGTTTTGTGTGGTGTGTCTTAGATGCTTTGATGTCTTATGCTCGGGTATAGAATGAGGCGATTTTAAGTGTTGCAGTGTTGTGTGCTTTTGAATGGTGTCTTATGCATTTAAAGGTATTGCATGTCTAAGGTGTAAGTTTGCTGGGAAATATGATATGCTGTGGTGCGGTCTGTTGCTGTATGGATTATGTATTGCAATGTACAATGATTTGATGGAGTAGTATATGAGATAATTGGCATGATCTATTGCATGAAGTATTCTGTATGTACTGGTGTTCAATTCTGAGACTGGTGTGGTGATAGAGCGATAGTTTGCCGTTTTGGATGTTGTAGTATGGCCTGGTGTAGAATTGTATGTTGTATGGGAGACGTTATATGATGAGGTTTTTTAATGTGTGACATGGTGTGTTGCATAGTCTGGTGTGGTGTGATACAGTATTGTATGGTGTTGTATGGTATAATGTGGTACAGTACCTGTAATTTGACTTGCTACTTTTTGGTTCAGTAGCAGAACTCTCTCCCTGCAGCGCCACACAATTAAGTACCATGCAATTCCACACAAATGCACACAGAATAATTCCACTACACAACACTTTTCAACACCTCATAGTTCCACACCACACAATTCAACTCCACATCACTCCAACACATTCAACTTCAAAATTTCCACTCTGCTCCATGCCACATAATTCCACTTCACTTAATACCACTCCATGTAACATACTTTCATAACACTCCACACAACACAATTCAACTCCACTAAACATAATTACACTTCAAACTACATAATTACACTTCAAAACACATAATCACACTCAACAAAATTAAACTCCACAACATGCCCCATATTTACACTCCACATAGTGCCACACCATGCCACACAATCCCACACCACACAATTCAATGCCACACAATTCAATACCACACAATATAATTCCACTCCACTCATTATCACACTTCACATAAATCTACTCCATGCCGCATAGCAACGCTCCACATAAATACACTTCACACCATGTCACATAATTCCACTCAACATAATTCCTCAGTGCCACACAAGTCCATGCAACACAATTCAACTCCACACAATTCCATTCCACTGAACAAAATTCTACTCCACAGTACATAATTCCACTACACACCACATACAATCAATTCACACCACAAAATTCCACATCATGCCATATAATTCATCATCACACCACATACTTCCATGCAATACATGCCACTCCATGACACACAACACCACTGTACATAAGACCACTAAACTTAATACCACATAATTGCTATCCACATAATTCCATTGCACAACCATGCACTGAACCAACATTTTGTATATTGGTTCACTTCAGGTCTTTCAGTACAGTTTCTTTACCATAACTTTTCTAAAAATCCAAACCGCAAGCACACACTTGCCTCCATTTCTTTGGCGGTCTTGTGCGTACACAAACGCAGCCTCTTTATGCGTCTATAATTTTCACTCCCCTTCATTCTCTTTCTCACATACTCTTTCTGCTACTCTATCTAGATTCCATTCACCACTTCATACACAAACTACCTATTTCTTTAAATTTTACAATCTATCTATTTTATACAACACTCACCCCTATCTATTCACCCTACCACATAATAATCATACAACACAAATATACTACACGCCACACAATTCCACCCCACCCAATTTCACAATTTACAATTCCAATTCAAATCACATAATTCCACAGCAGCCATCATACATCCACTCCAAACAAAAAACATAAGTAAAAAACAATATAATTTACAAAACCAATAGCTCAAACTCTCCCAAATGTGAGACCTATTGCATTGCAAATGCTTGTTCAGTTAATGCTCTCTGCCAAACTACAAAGGCAAACTTCAGAAGACACCCACTCCAGCATTTGCAGAATCTATTTTCCGATGTCTACATTATTTACTCTGTATACATTCTCACAGTGCTATGATCATGGGGTTACTGTTGTCTTTGAGCACAGCCTAAACCTCTGGATAGTTCCCTATATATGCCATTCCTTTACATTTCCAGTCCTTGAGCTCATGTGATGTTCCAGTGATAGCCTTTCAGGGGGTAGAATATTTGCCTGATTCTAGCAATGATCAAAAGTACCTACGGTAACACTATCTCATGTGGAAATAATGCCATTTCTGGTGCCTCTCTTTTAATTCAAGTGACCCTCTGCTTACTTTCTGTCCCATGCATGACTGCCCTCTCTGACCACAGCTTACTCTAAGTCACATGCATGTTAGCCTGCCCTTAATCCCTATGATTGCATTTCTTCAAATTGCCCACACTTGATTTCAAAGTTCACAGCCCACCCTTTGAAAAGACAAAAACCTGCACCCTAACAGTAATTGACCTCCTGTTGCTTATCTAGTAGTACTGCCAACCATGTGCATGAATTGACATACCCCTCTCCCACTAAAGGTTATGCCCAACTCCTATTAATGTAATCTACCACCTGGAAACTGGAGTCAAAGCATAGAATAATTAAAAAATATAATCTAACCTTGAGTTCTCGACCAGCATGCTGCGGCCATAGAGTTCTTTAAGTGCCTAGTCAAGGGTTGTAAGTGCTATAAAGATACAATTACAGTACAATATATAACTCTGCTGGCCCACCTTAATACTGAGGGCCTGATTATGACTTTAGCAGTGCGGGGCATAGTGTGCCCCGCCACCGCATCGCCAAAGCAGTGGTCGGGCCGCCTGCTCGATTAGGAGTTTCCTCCTGTCTTGCGGGCTTCTTTTTTGGAGTTCCACAGTGGTGTCTCTAAAACTGGCCACGGCAATAAGAATGCCAAAAACAGTTCATGCACGACATGGACTAAAAACTGCATGCCGTTCAGGAACTGGGATGCATGCACATGGGTGGAAAATGTTGTGCACCCCTGCATGCCCCCAAGGGTGCAGAGGCACAAGTGAGTCCCTGTAGGGCTCCATTTGTTTCTGCTCTGCAAGGGTTTTAATGGAGGAAGAACCGCCATGGAATCCATGGTGGAGAGGAAGCTCCTAATATGCTTGGTGAGACCAATGCAGTCCCGCTGAGAAAATTGATGCCTACTGACTGTCACAACACCACCAGGGAATGGCGGTTCCCTGGCGGCTGCAGTGGGGCAATGCCTGTTCGACCGCCCTAATAGTAATAGTGCGGTCTGGAAAACCGCTGCGCACCACCGAGTCTGGCAGTCCATGGACTGGCAGTCTCGTAATCGACCCCTAAATGTTTGGAAAGTCAATTGTAGTCATCATGCTGCATATTAATTCCCCAATACAGCTTGACTTTCTCACACTCACATACGTCAAATTTGCTATGGTTCATGTCCATTGCCCAGTAGTTACCATTCCACAGCACTAAACTGTCCATCATCAACTGAACAGTTGTGGAATAACTGAAGAGATATGCTACATGCTGCTGTCCAAAGGATGGCTTTAGTTTAGTCACTCATTGCATGTCTCAAGAAGCTGCACACTACGACCTCTTGTTTACAGCTCACAATGACAATCAGATATGGGATGATACTAACAAAGTTTATCCTAGCAGTTCACTCCACCATTTCTCCCTCCAACCTATGCCAGCTAATTGACCATAACCCTTAACCAAAACATCTCAGAATGCACAACCCAGTGAAGTAACCAGCTAAATAGAATATAATCAATAGGAAAGCCATAAAGGGACCTGCAGGGCTGCTAAAAGTTTCCAGCGTACTGAAAACTATAAATTTCACGCTTCTCTCTCTCTCTCTTCTATCTTGCTATTCTTCATTAATTACACTGCTAAACACTGTATCCTGCACCATTCTAACCAAACCTCAGTGATCACCGTTCAGGACATGAAAACACTTCCCACATAGGATTAAAACAAAGGCATGCCACTTCCAATCACATGCACCACATAATGCAGTGTGTTACCCTTGTAGGCAAGCACCTCACTGCCTCACATAGGGGTAGGAAGCACTATGTAAATGTTGCAATACAATACAATACAAAACTGTTGGACCTAGCCCTTTCTATAGAGTCATCCCCAAAAGTTTTGTCTTCCTCTTCCTACTTTTTCCTGAGTTTGTTTTTTGGGCTTTAAGACTCTATGCACTTTATCGCTGCTAACCAGTGATAAAGTGCTTGTACTCTCTACTCTAAAAATGGTTCAATTGGCTTATACCCAATTGACATATTTAATTTACTTATTAGTGCCTAGTAATGTAGCACTTCCTGTGTCGAGGTCTGTAAATTAAATGCACTAGTGGGTTTGCAGCACTATATGTGCCACCAAGTTTAATCATGTCTCAGGCCCTCCATTTTAATACATATAATTGTCTCCAAGGGTGGGCCCTGAACAAGTTAGAGGCCAGGGTGCAATGAATTTAAAATGTAGAACATCTACTTTTAAGTTTTGCATGTCCTGGTAGTGAAAAACTCATAACTTCGTTTTTCACTAATGCAAGTCCTATCTCTCTCAAAGCATAATCTTGGAATTGCATTATTACATTTTATAAGTGTAATTTCCAGATGGGAAGAGATAACCCTTTCCAAATGGGAAATGATAACCAATTCATGCTTCATGTCTCTGGGATCTTAATTTAAAATCCTAACTAGTGATAAAGTTGGATTTTAAAATACAATTCTGAAAATTCCACTTTTAGTAAGTTTAGCTAATTGGTACAGCATGTGTCTGGGTACATGACTGGGAGATGGTGACAGATGGGCTTTGTGTATTCCTACTAGACAGCAACACACTTTGGGAGCCTAGGTATGACTGGATGGGTGATCGCTTACAGGATTGGAGGCAGGAGCTTAAATAGACTATGTCCTGCCTCCACAAAAAAGCTGTATACCTTGTGTAGTTAGTCTGAAGCCAGGGCAGGAAATGCATGACATCAGTGCACTTCAAAGGGATGTCTTAAGAAGCTTCTCCCCACTTCAAAGGCACAACTATAGAAAAAGAATATTAGGCACCACCACTTTAGTACACTTCTGGACCTGTGGATAATCTGCCAGGGAGAAGGACTGCTGAGCTGGTACAAGGACTGCTGAACTGCTGAACTGCTGATCTAAATGAACTGTTGCCCTGCTGTGCTGACCTGCTGCCCTCTTAACTGGGGAAGATGAACTGTACCTGCAACTTCTGCTTAAACTCAGAATCCCAGAGTGACTGAAAGGGGCAGTCTGCTGTCTTCATGATCTGAGCCCCAAGGGCATGGCTCAGCAGCTCCTGCGCAGGCCACCTTCAGCTAGTGCCTGACCCCCAAGTGGTGCCCCTCAGGTGGGCTCTTATATGAAGCTTTTGAGCTGTTCGTGAATGGGACTGTTTGCACCACAATTAGGTCACTTGCACCAAAATTCAGCATGAGTCAACCCCAGTCCGTCTCTTTGCAAAACAGAATCGCCAGCCTGTGGGGGACCGCCAACGTGAAGCTCCAGCTTGTCCATCCGCAATGCCCGGCCTGCTCTCCGTGCCATGATGACTGCCACCTGCGCTGCCCCCCTTGATCCCGGCAACCCACTCTAATACGAATGGGACTCTTGGCACAAAACTTGAGAAGGTAAAACTTCAGCGTGACTAATCTGGGACTGTATCTGACTTATACTTCAGCGCTATCGACCTGAACATTTTACTTTGACTCTGTCCAGCATGGCCAGATGGCTGCGTTGGCGCTTTGCACTTTTAGGGACTATCTTACAGTTTATTCTTTAAAAATGTACAACTGCTGTTCATGTGATTGGATTTTTGAAATTTTTCTCCTGGCGACCTGCTCCAATGCTAACGGGACTCTTAGCACAAAACTTGAGAAGGTCAAAATTCTGCAGAGCTGATCTGGGACCGCTCTGACCCATACTCACTTGCGGTTGGCCTGAAACTTTGACTTTGATCCAGTCCAGCACGATCAGATAGCAGCGGTTGGTGCTTTATACCTTTAGGCACTATTTTACAGTTTATTCTTTAAAAATGTACAACTCTGGTTCAACTCATTGGATGTTTGTGTTTTATGCACTTGTTTTATTTATTATATTTTGCTCTAATTTTCTAACTTAGTGTGGGATATTTTTGTGTGGTGATTTTACTCTTTTACTGTTTGAAGTGTTATACAAATACTTTCCACATTGCCTCAAAGTTAATCCTAACAGCTTTGTGTCAAGCTACAAGCTACCAGGGGGTGAGTGTAGGTTAATTTGAGGTGTGCTTGTACCTTACCCTCACTAGGATTGTGGTTGTTGCATGACCAGGGCTCATACCCCAGTCAACCAGCAAACCAATTTCTAACCAAAACAATGCAATACCATATGTAGCTGGCAGCAGAAAAAACAAGTTACATTTTTAGTTTTCTAAAAAAGTGTTATCTGACAACAGTAACTACCTGCAATCCAGAATCAAAATATTTTAGGTAATTTGGTAAAGTGCAGTCCTAATTCAGAGGACCAGCAGAGCACTTAACTGAGAACATTTATATTGAGATTTTAGCATTTCAAATATTAGGTGCTGTACGTAGAACATTATAGTATGTGGGATTCAGGTGAAACCTGATTATTGAAACTAGGAAGTAATGGAAGGAGAGGGGGTGAAATTTCTTTACATGTTAAGCTATGTGCCCAGATCACATGATTTTTTGGTTACGAGCCCTAGTGGAGAATGGAAGCCGGCTGTTCTGGGGCCCAAAGCAGCAATTTAGTCATGAGATCACATATTTACCTGCATTATATAAATTAATTTTTTGTGCATTAATTTGCATACCACCAAATGGACCAGGTTTGTATATGGCCCATTGAAAGTTCCATTAGATGTGCTAGGGTTTAAACAGAATTATCTTGCTTGTTAAAAAAATGTTTTAACGTGTCTGTTATTTTGTCTGCAATTTTAAACGTTGGGGTCAAAAAGGTATATAATTTGCCACTCATGTTCTAGGAGGTAGGACAGCATACCCTTAATTGTCCCATTCCCGCATTTTTTAATTATCGCATGAAATTTCTTACAAGGACATCAATATTGTAGAACACATTTTACTGCTGAGTTATGGCCTCCGGGCCAGAAGGAAGGTTTACTTGCTAATCCCACCACAGATTACCTTTACATGAGGCCATAGCTGGTGTTATATGTGCGCCAGCGCTATCTGAATTACAGAAGGGCCCCCCCAAGTGTCTGTGGCTCGTTCTGTAATACCAAAATGCCACGGAGGTCCGCAAAGCAGGCGCAAACCCTTTTGCGCACCTGAGCCACTTCTGTAATATGGTCCTAGACCTTCTAAACTAAACCTATCTGCGAAGCATGACTTGAGTTGTCGCACACTGAAGCACAGAGAACTGTTCAAAAATACATAAAATAAGAAAATGCTCAAGAAATTCAACTTCAAATGAACCTGATCTTATTGCATATTTTCTTTCCAATTCTTTGGTTTTGCTTAATTTCGCTCTCCAGGCTTGGAAAGAAAGGTATCCTATTGGTTCACCAGCACTGTAAAATTAGGGATCTTGCTACTAATGCTGCACTCTTCTTGTGTAGTGCTTAGCATTCTATCGGGAGAGCAAGCCAGAACTGCAATGGATAAGTCAATGGAGACGGAAGGATCTAAGGTGAATCTGAGATAATTTTCAATTCCTTCCCAGAGGCTGCTGATTTTCGGACATTCCCAAACAATATGTGACCAGGTGCCCCCGTTCTCTATGGTGCAGCAGAAACACCTGTCCTCGATTTGGGGATATATATTATTTAGGAAAGAAGGGGTCCTATAGATTAGCCCTTTTGAGTAAAATTGCATACGATTAAAATTTGCGCCTCTTAATGTTGATGCATTAAGTTTGTTACCTCTGCATACGGTTGATTTTGAGACCACCATCTTTCACAGATTTTTTCATATGGGGGAGAGACTTATTTTCTTCAAAGATTTTAACTCATGCACTAACCGTCCGTTGTGTTGGAGAATCGAAGGCTTTTTCTGATACCTGGTCTAGAAGATACGCTTCTTATATCGAATTTTTCCAAAGAAGTTTGAGAAACATTGGAGCTCTCTGGGGGTCTAGTTTAGAGCTAAACCTGGTCCTTAAGTGTCAACTTCCCAATCTACCGTTACCTTATTGCACTCAGGCACTTTACACGTCCTTTAACTTACCCTATATGAGTGCCCCATTTCTTTTCTGCAACAGGGAAAGATCTTTGGAGTATGTTTATTCCTAATGTTTAGCACTTGCCACTTGGCACTTTATCCATTTGTGATCTGTAATGCTGTATATGACTGCCCCGTTTCTTTTCTGCAACAGGGTTTTGCAAATGATTGTTGGGGTATTTTACTCCAAACGTTTAGCACTTTTGCACTTTGCACTTTATCCATTTGTGATTTGTAATGTTGTATTTTTTCTCTGTATTATGTGTACTTGTAAAGCAGTTCGAGTATTCTGATTATTTTGCATTATGCACTTTACTTGATAATTCTGTATCTCTGTAAATTGCTTGAACTCTCAATTAAAAAAAATTCAACTTTAAGCAATTGTTCTCTATTGATGGCCCTTTGCTCAATTGCTGGTATTTAGTATTTGTTAATTAATTATTTAATTAATTAATTTTGTGTTTCGGATTGTGTGGCTTACAACTTGAAAGATTAGCCTGATCCGGGTGGCTGCTACTTGGTTCATCTCTAGTCCTCAAAAACATACCAGCTTTCGCTGATGGTACAGTCATTCTCTGTTCTTCTCCACATGCAGGTCAGACTATGTCTACGTGTGCATCGCATTCCGGTGGCATGAGGTCCATCCTTCCTGACCATATCTTAATAGGGTTCAGGTTATGCATAGTTCAAACTAAGCCTGAGTGTACAAAAAGAGAATGTGCATTCGCCTGCGCAAGGTATCTGAGAAATTATCTCATGCGCCTCACCCTGCCTTCTTATCCATCCTTAGGCAGTGCTCGTTTTCATCATGGCAAACATGTTCTGTCTTTGGTATAGCTGTGTTACATTACTTGTGTTGTGTTAGGTTGGCAACGTGTTGTTCTATCGTGTGGTTAAAGATCAGCACTTGTAGTTTTTTGACTGGTCAGTGTTTCTTTTCCGAGTTGGGAGGAAAAATACAACTTAGTTTGGTCAACACTGAGGGTGGTGGCATACATATCTTTCGAGCATGCACTTTGTCGATGCTCTGCCTCCATTTTAGAGGCACCATGCGAGCCATGCACGAGAAGGCAAGAATGGGCCAGGCCCTTCAATGCAATGTATGTTTGGATGACGTTAATGGGTTAATATTCTTCTGCAGCGTTCTCTGACCTTGGAGGGTCAAATTGTTTAGCTCAACAACGTCTATGTGCACACCAGTGGACATGGATGAATCTCAGGAAGCTGTAAATAGAATTGACTATAATCGACATGAGAAACATTTTGAAACATTTGATGTTCAACCTACCTTAATTCTAAAGAAGCACACGTTTTATTAGGCAGAAGGGGTGAGTGTGAAGAGTCACTTGTGGTGTATTTGATCTCCCTGGTTAATTAGAGGCCATTTGTTGTCAGGTGCTGTAACACAGGCAGGGAGAGGCTGCATGCTCGCAAAAAATATCCGTTGGTCGAGTTGAAGTTAGCTAAAAGCTTTCAAAAATCCAAAGAATTAGCAAGAGCATTTATTTAATATTAGGCGGGTATTGTGTGTGTATGTGTGTTTTCGTGTTGGCGTGTCTGTGTCCTCTTTCAGATTTTTACCATTCTTAAAAATTAATTCTAACTGTTGTGCAAAAGGTGTAACATTAGTTCATATTTGCCAAAGTGGTTAAGGAAGCCCACGGCCAATGATATGGTGCAAAAAAAGGAGTAGCAAAAGAGTTGAGAGAAAGCAGTTTTAATGGTTCAGTGTGATGGTGGAGCGGTATGTGCAAATATCCATGTGCGACTATAGATGGAGTGAGAATACATTTGATGGTCTTCCTATAGGTCTTTCCTATTGTTGTAGCATGCAAGAGAAATGCGAGCTGTCTTTGCACATTCATTTTAGGAGTATTCATCAGGTAATATGGGTGGATTAGGCCAGACACAAGGGGATGTACCATGTTACAACGCATACTATTACAACTACCTACTGTTACAACGCGACCATTACAACGCATACCATTACAACGCATAGCGCTTTGAGGTGCTGGATAGTGGTAAGTATAATTTACTATTCTAACTCCAGTCCCCGTGGACCCTAGGGAAGGTGTTGGATAGTAAATTATACTTATTCCCTATCCTAGAGCGCCCCCCAGCGCAATGCGTTGTAATGGTATGCGTTGTAAAAGTCGCGTTGTAACAGTAGTGCGTTGTAACAAATGCGTTGTAACAGGTGTATACCGACACAAGGAGATGATGGACGGAGCGCTGAAACTTTTCAGACACTCACCGCCAGTCACTGATCTGGGTTGAATTCATCATTGTTCTTTAGCTCACTTTGCCACCTTAGTTCAGACCCAGCTATATGCAAATTAGTCCTGACCCTGTGCCTTATAGGAACAGTCCAGCCCGAACTGCCATGCCAGGGCTTCCCTGAACCGGAAACAAGTATCCTAGGACTGGTTTTGGGGTAACACCCCTCAACAGTCCAGATCTGTGACTGGGGTGAGTGTCTGAAAGGTCTCAGAGATTCGTCCATCATCTCCTTGTGTTTGCTTAATAGGGTTTAATTGCCATCTTCTGACTATGATTAGAAACTAATTGTTATCCTGAGTGCAATATTTCAATATGTTTCTGCACTAGTGTAGGAAATTGGGATTTTGATTGAGGAGATGAAGACCATTCTCAAGCAACAACCACAATTCCTGTCAGGGTAAACCTTAAAATTCACTTTATTAACTTGTGCTTAACCTTTTGGGAGCTTGGTACATATGCATTCAGGCTTAACTTAGAGGCAATGTGTAAAGTATTTATGAATCACGCACACAGTAATAAAGGGGCAACACACCAAAAGACAACTCCAAACCAATTTAGAAAACTAGAGTACATTTTAATAAATAGAATGATGCCTAAACAAATGAAATCCAATCCATACAACTGAAGTTATGAATTTTCAAAGTCTTAAGTGTAAAATAGCACCAAGATGATCAATGCGCCAAGCACGGGATCTGGTCACTAGAGAGCAGAGCAAAGTCAAAAGTTAAGGCTGACAGTGATTGAGTGCGGTTTGGCTACATGCGATAGATTGAGTCTGGTCTTGTGTTACCTTTGGATGTAGAAGAATTTTCTTAGAAAAGCTCCTAACAGAGTAAAGTTCAGAAGATCAAGGCAGCCAGAGGCATCGGTGAGTCGCTGAATGGAGTCATGGTGAAGATTTCTATGTTCAGACTTTGTTACTTTTTTTTAAAGTCGAAAAGCTCCAGCAAGAAAAGGTTGTAGCAGACGAGCGCTCCACAATTGCACATTGTGTTGATCGGATGGTGGTAGGTCGAGCTCTTCTGACAGTTCTTCTGGCATCTTTTGCTGGATTTTCTTCTAATTTCCAAGTTTTAGAGTTAGGCAGAACTCTTCTAACATGACTTCCAAGGGTCCAAAGACTGGGGTCACCACTTGGGGGGTTAGAACTCACTCCAGGCAGAGGCCAGGTGCAGGGGGGTTCAAGGTTTCTGAAGCTTTGGGGGGCGCTAGGTGGCACTTGACAGTAATGGCCGCACTTGAGTAAGGCTCCCGCCGGACCGGATGGTAATCGCTACATCATCCTCATTCTTTTGACCACAGTGGCTCGCACATTGCACCACTGGACAGTGGACACCGAGCTGGTGCCTGCGATCTGACTCTGCAGATGTGAGACCGCCGCTAAGCTGAGGGACGGGCGGTGGTACCCGAGTGCGGAATGGCGCGAGAGTGGCCTGCAGGACTTTGGCGGCCGGCAGTGACGTAACGATAATTGAGGGGGCCCCCCTGCCAGGTACGTGGAGAGGCCCCCTCCGGACTCTATTAGGAGCTCTCAGACAGAAGTGCAGTGCTGAGGGGGCCTTCTTGAGCTTGAGGGCTCCCCCGCACTGCGGGGGATGCATGGGCCTGTGTTACGCCCCTGGCGGCCGGGACGGCTGTGCAAGGCCGGGGCTGCGTTGGCCCCACCGTGCTACTACTAACGAGACTGAGCTGCTGGAGGAAGCTGCGGCTCGCGGCGGAGCCGCTGGAACACTCAGAGCGCATGGGAGGGGCCCTGCAGTGACCGAGTGCGTCTGCTGAGAGGCAGCTTTACTGGACCTCCGAGAGGGGGGTCAGGGCCTGCCCGCGGCAGACGGAGCAGTGTGAAGAGGTCCGAGACTCGGAGCCTGGTAAGATGAGGAGCAGGAGTGCCTGGGGGAGACGTGGGAGCTCTCGCTGACATTGGGGCCCGTAGGCTGCGCTCGCACACACACGAGGTGACACAGAGGTAATTTTGGAAGGAATGCCTGAGTGCAGTATGGACCGCAGCTCGGGCTGGGCCTTGAGCCGCCATTTTGTTAGAGGAGCGGCAGAACATAGACTCCAGGCCCGTCTACGACCAGCTGCTGACACACAGCTTGCGTTTATTATTGCATTGATGGACAGAAGTCCCTTATTGCTTCCACTTATTGATTTGTAAACGCTGAGGAGTGTACATTTGTTACTGAACCCCCCCCTGAGCCCATCGGCATCCATTTTGTGACAGCGCACTCTGGCTGGCTGCATCATATCGTGCTGCGTGCCTGGCTGGAGGAGTGGGGCGTGACCACGGACAGCGGCGGAGAGAGTGGCACCTTAGCCCAGCCTGAGGAGTAGTATACTTATTTTGGCCCTGAGCGCTGTTCGCCTGTACCATGTGGCCGGATAGCATGAGGAGAGTAGAGGCTAATCAGGAAAAGCTGTCCTTTGACACGCGGAAGACGCCCAGCACGAGCTCCAAAGAGTGGTCAGAGACGGACCTGCCGGAATACGGAGATGGAGATTGGAAAGCACTACTGGTGGGAATGCAACAGAGTCTTACCTCTATAGACTCTAAGATGGACGCTATGGATAATAGGCTCAAAGCTGTAGTAGATAAACTCGATCAACATGATGAGCGGCTCAAGGAGGCGGAACATATAATTTCGTGACTGGAAGACGGGGCAGCTACCAACAAGCAGCGCGCTCTTCAGATGAATTAACTGCTTAAGATCAGTGCGGACAAAAATGAGGAGTTAGAGGCTCGCTCTCGAAGAAACAACGTGCGGATATTGGGTCTGGCGGAATCGACAAACACCGGGAGGATGGAGGTCTTCATGGAACGTCTGATGGAGGAACTATTTGGCAAAGACTCCTTTTCTGCGCACATGTCCATTGAGCGTGCCCACAGATCACTGGTGGTACTGCCACCCCCGGGAGCCCCACCGCGCCCGGTGATAGTGCGTTTCTTGAACTACAGAGACAGGGACACTGTCTTACGCCTGGCTCGTGAACACCACCTTGGCCCTGACTTCACTTAGACTGTACAGGAGGCTCGACGAACGTTTGCCGCCGTGAAGAAGATGCTGCGAGCACAGGAAATAACATATGCCATGCTCTACCCTGCCAGGTTAAAGATCCATCATCGGGGAAAACATAACTTCTTCACTTCTTCTCAACAGGTGGAGGAGTATCTCAAGCGGGATTGCAGAGCTACATCCCAGGACAGTGCATTGCGCCGACGATCCCGGTCCCAGTCGCCACTGTCGGAGCCGGACTGATTTATTGTCCCTGCTACGTTCGGCCCACTGCAAATTTGAGGCAGACTCCTGTGAACTGTCCAGAGTTGGTGATGTATAACTGATATATACTGGTTGTTAAAACATTTCTACTGTCCGGGCACTTGCCTCCGTCCTGTTAATGCTGCCCGCTTAGTATAGTGGGTTGGTGGAATGGTGAAATAGGGAGGTGGAGTGGGTACAGCGAAAGCCCCTAGTGGCCCCCACTTGTGGGCTTTACCCCTCTTATGTGTTCTGGTTTCTATTAGGGGGAGCGAATGCAATTTTTTGAGAATGAGCTGGGAGGGGGGGGGGGGGACCTTACCCGGCATGTTGGGGATGCTGGTGCGGGCTGGGATCTGAAGGGACTGAAGACTGTTCAAGGGGTAGTCTTGGATTGAGTGTTCATGGAATCGGGGCAGGGTAGGGTGGCTGTACTCGGCAAGTTGGGGGAGCCGGAGTGGGGGGGAGGGAGTTCTGGGGGAGGAAGGTCACACTTTAAGGTTTTAAGAGTCAGGCTAGACATCAGCAGGAGTCAGAAGAGAATAGTTAGACCTCATGACTGAAGACACAGGTTTTAGAAATGAACTTCACATAATTTCCTGGAATGTGAGAGGGTTGAATGATCCAAGGAAACGGCAGCAAGTGCTGGGATACCTTGACCGCCACCATGTCCACGTGGCTCTCTTGCAAGAGACCCACTTTCAGGAAAGGACCACGCCCCAATTTGCGATAAAATGGGCTTCCCATAGAGGCTTCGCATCATACTCGGGCTACTCCAGGGGGGTGACTATTCTTATCAAGGGAGGGGTTAGATTTTTGTTAGGAGGGATGTAGGCGGACCCTGATGGAAGGTTTTGCCTCCTTTGGGGGAAACTGAACTCACATGCAGTAGCCATTGCGAATTACTATGGCCCTAATACAGATGATGTGCATCCCTTACTCATGCTCAGAGGCAAACTTAACACGCTTGGTTCCACGTATGATATCTGGGGGGGGCTTTTTAACACTGTGGTAGACCCCACATATGATCGCTCGCATGCTATGGCAGCACACTACACAACTGCCCAGCACACCCTGCATGACATACTTGACTCTGATTATTTATTGGACACGTGGCGCCACATGCATCCCTCACGAAAGGAAGGAACACATTACTCGGCTGTGCATAACACGTGGGCCAGGTCGCACTATGTACTAATGAGGGTGGGTATCGCGCACAGGGTTGGTAGGGCGACACATCTGGCCCGTACGTTTTCAGATCACTCCCCGGTCCTGGTGATGATCCAGACCCCAATAGATCAGTCCCCCTATCTTAGCTGGCGGCTGAACACCCTACACTTACAGGATGCTGTGTTTAGAACGGAGATGGAAGAAGATATTCAGGAACGTTTTACTTGGAATATTGACTCGGTGTCCAGCCTAACGATGGTATGGGAGGCGTTTAAAGTGACGGTGCATGGCTGGTGCATCTCCAAGGGAGGGGGGATTCTTAGGGACCTCCGTAGGTTACTATACAAATTAGAAAATGAGCTGAGATCCTTGGAACAGGAAATAACCGGAAGCGGAGAGACAGGTGAACCTGCGGGCGAGCCTGAGGGGGAAAATGACGGAGTATGTAGAGGCAGCAGGTTGGGAGTGTAAGTTCCGGGGGAAGCACTGGGTGGCAAGAGTGTACGGTGAAGGAGACAGGCCGGGGAGGGTGCTGGCCAATGTGGTGCAACTGCCTAAATTCCATAACTATGTAGCTGAACTGCAGGATGAATGGGTACGAAAGCACAGGAATCTCCCTGGGCAGATGTCCACCTTAGTGGCGTACTATACCAAACTGTACACCTCTCAAAGAGGCCCGCCCCCGGACCTTCAGGGGTACTTTGAAGAGATCGCTTTGGCATGGTTGGGGGATACGCAGCGTACATTTTTGACACTGGACTTGGAGGTGGATGAGATAAAGGAGGCAATTATGTCTATGACGTCGGGGAAGGCTCCGGGGTCCAATGGACTTCCAATAGACTTCTATAAAACATACGTGTCCATCCTAGCGCCTATTTTAAAAGAGGTATTTCACGAGTGTTGGAGGAAGGCAGACTACCTACGACAATGAGGGAAGCCCAAATAATGTCGCTATTGAAACCTGGCAAGTCCCTAGTTCATTGCGATTCATATCGGCCTTTGTCTCTTCTTAATAGTGACACAAAAATCTTGGAGAAAGTATTCGCGACAAGGCTCAATCTCCTTCTAGAACGGCTGGTTTTGCCCCACCAGGCGGGGTTCGTACCGAATCGGGCCACAGCTCATAACCTTCGGACCCTCCTAGCAGTCCTGCAGGATATTGATCCGAATGGCGCTGCAGTGGCGGTCTTTCTGGGCGCCACCAAAGCGTTTGACTCCATAGAGTGGGATTATGTGATGGGAACGCTAGGATATATGGGAAGGCAGGAAAACTTTATAAATTGGATTAAATTGCTATATACGCAACCGTGTGCCAGGGAACCTCTTGCAGCAAAATGAGACAGCACCATAACCACAGTGCCCTCATACACCCCTCCCGTCAGTTACTAGTGTCCCTATACGCGGATGACATCATGCTGTAAATCCATAAACTGTAAGCTAACCTCAACCCAGTCTTGCGGGAGTTCACAAGGTTTTGGGGCCATAGTTGGAGCGCAAATTAATTGGAATTAATCTGCAGTTTTTCCCTTGACTGACAAAACATCAGCTGGATTACCCCTTAACATGGGAGACAGGAGATTTTAAACACTTGGGCATTCATATTACCAAGGATAGAGATGCGCTAATGCGCACTAATTATGGCTGGCCATGGATAAGGTGATGTATAATATTTCCAAGTGGATTAAACTGCCCCTCTCAATGGCAGGGCGGATATCATTAATTAAAATGAATATACTGCCAAAATTTTTATATTTCTTCGTAAATATTCCTTAGCACCCAGGAGGGTTTTTCTTCAAAACGCTTAAAACACAGTTGGTGCGATTAATATGAGGGGGTAAGCAGGCACGTTTATCGTTGGCTACTCTCATGTTACCGTATCGTTTCGGAGGGTTTGATGTTCCTAATTTTGAACAATATTATTACAGTGCTCAAGCACACTTTGCGATGTATTGGTTTCATCCACCTCCGTTCATGCCCCATCTTTCCCTGGAGGACGGGTACATGGCGCCTGTTCCCCCGACTGGATATGTGTTTACACCAATCAAAGAAAGGGATCAGGACCCTGCTACGGTTGACTGTACAGTGAGGGCGTGGAATTGGTGGGCGCGAGCTGAGGGGGTGCAATTGATGTACCCCCCTTGGGTGTCCCTGCGACATTGTCCATTGCTGCCAGTTACGACTGAAAATATTTGCCAAAGCATGTTAGATAAAATGCAGTTTAAGACTTGGAGGGATCTATATGTTGGAGGTGAGTTCCGCACTAGGGAACAGTTCTTTGGGGAGAGCGAACAGTCGTTCATGGAGGTGTTCCTTTATACCAGACACAGACAGAGTGTTAGAGCTAAAACCCCGGATTTCCCGAAAGAACCGGAGACGTTCACGTCACTTCATCTAATGTTACAAGCGGACGCTCCCAAGCATGTTATCTCACTTTTGTACAAAAGGGTTAGAACTGCACCTCCCCCTCACCCAGTTAGGGCCCGACAGGAGTGGGATGAGGACCTGGATAGCTCCCTGACGGATGACCAGTGGGAAGCGGCCTGCCTCCAAACAGAAGTTATCTCTAGTAGCAGCAGGCTGCGTCTGATGCATTATAAGTTTTTACACCGGCTTTACCATACCCCGGCGCGGTTGCATACACTTCACCTTAGGGAAGATGATAAATGCCTGTGCTGTGGTCAAGGAGGGGCGGACTTTATGCATTTGGCATGGAGGTTTCCTAGGGTGGCTTCTTATTGGGGGGGAGGTGTTTGAGAGCCTGACTCACATGATAGATACTCAAGTCGAGCCCACCTCCCTTGGGGTATTGCTGGGACTGACTGGAGACGTGAATACACCACACCAAAAATTCCAAGCATTTGGGGTGCTTTTGGAATGAAGAGAGGTGGCCTGTAGGTGGGGTAGGGGCAGGGTGCCTAAGTTTAAGGCTTGGATTCATGACTTGTCCACTTGGCAGGAATACCTTCACGCATATGTGGAAAAGCTGCCCTTGAAGTCACGTCCCAAGGACATTTGGGGGCCTTTGATGACTTACCTCCTGAGCCTGAATGAGGAGGATGAGAGCGCAGGGGGGCGGTGGGGGATGTGGAAAGGGAATGATGTGTATATGAGATACTTGAGGAATGTTAATTTATACCATGATATTGGGGACACGGGGTCCACGTGGGTTTCTACTGGACTGGCGGGCCTGGAGTGGACTCTGGGTACCTACAACTCTGCAAGAGACATTGAATTGCCAGGCGAGAGGTCTTTTGTGTTTTTGATTCTATATATGACTTTCTTTGTCGTGCTTGACTTGATTGATTAAAAAATATGGGGAGTTTGGGGGGTCTGTCGGGTGGGTAGTTGGAAGGGTGGGGGGGCAGGGTAGGGTAGCATGGCGGAGTACACCACTGTTGTTGTATGTATGAAGGTTGCCGGCGTGAAAGGCTGACACTTTATGCTGTATTGTACACCATGCTATTATGCTCAATAAAGGTTTTTGAAACAAAAAAAAAAGGTTTCTGAATCTTTTCATGTCCCTCTTGCTTGTGCAGAAGACCAGTCAACTAGCCCTTGGAGTCACTCTGGTGGGCTTGAGTCCAAGGGGCAGGTGTAGTCCTACATAAAGTCAGCAGGGCAGAAAGGCAGTTCGTCCAGCAGCAGAGCAGAAAGACATGAGCAAGTAAATTGACAGGTCCAGATTAGTTTCTAGGTTTTGTGAAAAAAAGGGGTCACAACTCGATCACTAATATTTTGTGTACCGATGTTGACATTGAAAAGCAACCTACGAACTAATAGTTTGTATATAAAAATCACCATTTGCAGGGAATTGCGAAACAACCTGCCGAATGGATTAATTTGGCAGGCACAATCTGTGACCACCTGTGATTGGCTACAAACAAAGATCTGGTTGACAGAAAGGATCAGCAGGCCATCATCCCTGGGTTTGCCTCTTTTCTCTAAAAGAACTGGTGCTGCTTTAAAAAAAAAAATTTCACTTGGAAAAACATCGGGGGAGCAGGCAGTGGTCTCCTGTACAAGTGCCTACTCCCAAAGACTGCGAACGCAATTCTGAAAGGGGAAGGTGAAGATACCCCTTAGCCATAGCAAATATAAGACCACCTTCTTGAGGTGATGATAAGTGTTCAATAATTTGCAACCAAAATTGTTGATGCAAGCCATTGACACATTGCATGCTAAATTGTAAATTGAAATGCCTTCCCAAATAGTGATTCAGTATCGGTTGCAAAACATGTTTTAAAAGTCAGAAATCTTTTCCTAACTTGTAAATTTAGTTTTGTACATTAGAATAAGGCATTTTGTGGTTGGAAACCCAGTGCTCATGTGATTGCAAAATCCTTTTCTACATCTGGCCCATAGTTTCCAGACTGCGTTTATTCCTGGCGCGAACAACAAAGCTGTTTGTTTGTCTGGATGATTTAATACCAGATTATCGGGTTCAAAATATCGTTCTATAAAAATGTCTTGGCCAAAATATAGTGAGATGTTGAAATAAACTAAAAAATATTGTTGAAAAAAAATGCAGAAACTCACAAGCCATAGTTTACTATGCTATCTATAGTTTGCGCCCTCCAAGCACTATTTATTACCTCACATTTTACATTACTCAAGTCTTTTGAAATGACATCGTTGATGCCATCAGTGACCTCCAGCTAGGTTCTGCGCCCAATCCCATTGTGGGTGGCCAAATCGCGATGTGCACAACTTTTGGTCATGTGCAGCGTAGTAGTATTCTCAACTCTCCAACCCGTCATGGGTGCTGAATCCTCATTTTCTTTTTAATAAAATTTTGGTTACCTCAGTACTCCAGTGGTACCCACCACACAAGCTTCCACTTCGTGGTCTCACAGTGCAGTGCAAGCTTCCTTAGGGAAGCTTCCACAGTAGTGCAATACCAGGGAGTTAAAGCTTATACACCGGCTCCTGGAGGACTTCCAGAGTACTTCACAGGAGGGCCGTACTGGGTCCTGCTGGAGTTCCGCAAAACACATGTCCCAAATTTTATTTTTATTTTTACCTCGAGGGAAGGGTGTCTGTCTGGGTCCCCTCGTAGTAGTGTCTGGGTGTCAGAGTGTTCTTCTACTGCCCCCTTATACAATTTTTGACAGAGTCTCCGAGTCCTGTCATGGTGGCTGCGACATTTCCATCACAGTTCTGGCCAGTCAATTACATACAGCAGTACTGAAATGGCCGATGGGAGAAAAATCTCCCTCAGCAATCAGAAGGTTCACATTTTTTGTACTGCTGTAGTGCAATAGTAGCATTAGTCTAGATATACCTAACATTTTCTGAGTGCTAACCCCTTTATCCGCAACCTGAACCCTTCTTATACCACTTTGTTGCGCCCGTCGACCAACGGCCGTCGCGAGCACTACCTCCATAGTGCTACGCACGTCCGTTGGCCGACGTGGCCCGCCCTTTTAATCAAACCGCTGCACCGTGGGTAAACTATATTTTCTTAAAAACTGCTGGACAGATATTCAACAAATCTCAAAAGTACACTTTAAAAGTAAAGTTCTAACTTTTTGGCAAATTTGGTGTCATTCCGTTTAGCCAATTTTTCTGTATCACAGAGCAAAGTTTCCTATGGGAATCAGCATGTGAAATACATTTTGTGGGACCCCGTGCTTGAAAGATCAGCACAAAACTTTCCATAAAGGAGAGGAATTGGATGAACTTTGTTTTGAAAAGGTTTGTGCAGATTCATCAAACAACGCCAAAGTTACTAGTGAAACAAAAAATGCTCTTCCTATTGTAACTCTGACCTCACTAGAAGTACAGAGTAGCAACCATCCCAGTGTTGTAAAAGTGTTTATATAAACACACATTGAAATATATATTTAATGAAAGAAAACAAAGGTTAAAGCTTAGTTATAGTTAGGAAAACATATTTACCCTATACAAACCAAGTTCAAACTACACAAACTTTAAAAATTCTAAAGTAATACTTATGACTGTCATTTACAATTAATCCAGCACCTTTAAATTATTTTAGAACATTGGAATGTTGGGCGCTCCATTGAAAACAATGGAGTGCTCAGGGCTTAAAATGGCTGGTATAAGCCTGGAGCTCCAACATTCCAATGTTTCTTTGTTCACAGCTTGGCTGTGAACAAAGGCTTGAGGGAGCCTGAGGGAATTCCAATCCCCTCACGCTCCCATAGGGCTTTTTTTTTTTTTGGTTAGAAAAGTCTGCCCTCTAGCGGCAGAATGTTTTAATAGCCTTATAGCCCTTCGTAACTGGGCTATACCGGCTATTAAAGTCCTTCACCCTTTAACCCTGGAGAGGGACTTTAATAGCCGGTATAGCCCTCTGCGGCAGGCTATAAGGCTAAAATAAGCAGCGGACCTTGTTACTCACTCTTTTCGGCATGCTAACAAGACAACACTTCCTATAACTCACCACTCTACCATGTCCTGTGTTGTGACAAGCAATGTAATTTGAGAAGTTGTAAGTATTGTTATGAATCCTATGATTTCCCATGCTATAATCGATGTAATATGCAAGGGTATAAACTGTGCAAGGAAAAGCATTAGTTATAGTTAATGTAGTGTGGCGAGTGAGGTGACAAGACTGTGTGCGGTGGTCCGCAACTTATAGTAATTTGAAGGTGGGGCATAAATTAGAAATTGAAGTCATAATTATAACATTACAGTCTTTAATGTTTGTGTAGAAATAACATTTAAGGTATTTCTACTAAAAGATTATACTTACATATTTTTTTTCCATTGTATGTTGATGGTTTTTATTTTTTGATAAAAATGTGTTTCAAATCGCAGTGTGAAGTGTCATTGATTGGAGTGTCGTAAAGTGGAGTGTAGCACAGTATAGTGAAGGAGAGTGTCGTAGAGTCTAGTGTCGTAATGTGTGAATGGGCCGGGACGATACGTTCCGGACCTCTTCTAGAAACACAATTCAATGGTTCTTTTTCGCATTCTGAAAGTGTAAAGGGGAGAAAAGATGTTAGGAAACCAATCAAATAGTCAGTAATTCTCCTGGACACATAGTAACCCATGGACAAGTACTTAAGGTTAGGTTAATTTATGACAAAGTGAAAAACAACTGAATATAAAGACACATCAGTACGAGAGTGGAGAAATACATTGGAGTTAGCATAAAGCCAAATCTGCCTATCCAATTGAGACAATGTAGCATAAACAACACAATTAATTCAAGAAATAAAATGCAAAAGATCAGGAAACATTAGTCCAAGTTTCACTGTATCAAGGGTTGGTGAGTGAAAAGCATTACATCTATCCCTCCTCTAACACTAAAGTGACATCCCTACTTAAGCATCTTCAAAAGGAAGAATAAAAAGGTGTCAGCGTGTGTAGTCTTCCTAAGAAGTCCCTCTACGATCAATGGGCCATGTAGCATAAAGCTGCCAAGACAGAGCCTGTTCTAAGAAGCTCTCTCTCTGAAGGCAAGAAAGAAGTGGGCACTTTCCCTACTCCCAACAACACGTTATTCAGAGGTAGCATTCCGAGGATTCAGTGTGAGTCATGCCATCTGCCCTGGATATGATCCAGAATGTGATTTTATATTTCTTTCTTGGATACAATTTGTCCTTGGTTCCCAGGCTTTTTTCAGTGTGAAGCACAACAACCTTCCTTTATTGACGCAAGCCACACGATTGTAACATCTTCTCTCCATGCCTGACTACTACAAAGACATTATTCTATCTAAAGAGAGTGCTCTTTCATCTGCAACACATAACTTGAGCGTGAACAGATTCCATAGCATGCATGAAACTCAACTGTTAATTCTAAAGCGATAATTTTCTGAAAACTGCATTTAAGGGCTACAATATTCAGCTAACATAATAAAGCATCATATGAGCTTAACGAAATTGCATAATGAAAAGGCACTTTCAATTAATGCATTTAACTACATGTGAAATGACATAATTAATAAAAACATTTAAAACATAAACAATAGTCAGTCGCACTACACTAGTACTTCCCGTTAATGTTTCCTTCTTGTTACATTCACTTTCTACATTAATTCTCCACGCTACTTTTCAATGGCCTAAAATACATCAGGTTCCAGGTTAATACACTTCACGATTCAAACACTTTGCATTATTTCAACAAAATTTTATAAGAGGGTGTGGTCTAAAAGTGATTATAATGCACCCTTACAAAATAAAATGCGATTTTCACTCTATCAAGTGGAATAGGGTGGACTCGAGTAGAGTGGAGTGATGTAGCGTACAGTGGAGTAAAGTCTTATACAGTGGAGTTGCATGGTGTGTCATATCATGGCGTGGAGTATCGTAGAGTGAAGCAGTGTGTTGTACACTGTAAAGGCATGTCGAAAAGTAGAGCTGAGCATTGTACACTGTACACTGGTGTGTCGACTGGAGTGCCATGTAATGGAGTGTGGTGGAGTAGAGTGTCTGGGCGTGGAGTGGCATAGACTGTAGCAGAGTGTTGTAGAGTGCAGTGGCATAGAGTGGAGTTCAGTGGAGTAGCGTGTTGTATAGTTCAGCATTGTTGAGTATAGTGTTGTGTAGTAGAGTGGTAGAGTGGTAGAGAGTCTCAGATTTTAATGTTGTGCAGTGGAGTATCATTATTTGTGAGAACACAGTGCATGGTAGAGTTGCCAGTTATATGTAGTGCTGTCTGGTTAGCGAGTTGAAAAGAGTGTGTGAGGAGGCCTGCTACTTATATTAACTTGAAGGTGGTGGATAAATTGTAAAAATGAATGATGTCAGATTGTCAGATTATTGATATTTTTTCATACACAATAGCAGATACAGTAAACATGGTATCATTAGGTAAGATCAATAACAACACAACTTTAAAATCTGTAATCGCTCAGTGTCCATGTGCTTGCCTGACCAATCAGCTGTGTCGGGTTGGGACTTCATTGACCCCTCACATCTCCTGTACTGGTGTATCACATTTTGCATAATTTTTCCACTGTTGTGAATGCACCAGGGTCATAACACACACCTAACTTTCTCCCAGCTAACACCCGTGCCCCAGTCTCCATCATTCTAGATTACTCCGACTTGGGCTTCATCAAATCCCTTCTCTCAACTTCTCTGCCCCTTGTGTGCCCAGTGTGAGACCTGTCTGTTTTGATTATGGGCCCTGCCGGCTCTCGTTCCCATCTGTGTCCTGGAGCTCCATTAGCAACATGCCCCAGGCCTCACGATTATGTACGACAGGGAAATGGAGGCTTGCTAAGCCAGCCGATGGCCATCCTCATTTTAGCCTGGACCAAGGTCAATTGTAGGGAACTTTCAGGGCATTCTCTCCCCCACCCCGCTTCCTTATCACGATACCCAGCAGACATGTCATTGGTGTTTCCATGATATCTATTCCTATTCCTGCTCTTAGCTGTGGTCACCCCCGACCAAAAGGCATGCACTGTTAGGCTGTTAGGCAGCTCAAGGCCCAATGCAGACAGGATGCATCCGCCCACCTCCGGTATCGCGGACAATCTGCACTCCTGCCTCTGTGCATCCTACATAACTTAACTGGGGTTATGTACGTATGGTGGACATGATTAAAGTGTGTTAATTTGAACCTGGCATTGCATGAGACCTGTTTCACGAGCCCACATGTTAGTCATCACTTGCCATCTGTCAGAGGTGGACCCAGATTCCCCCTCCTTGCCTGTCTCTCCCTGGGCTCATCCCAGACTCTGTCTTCCTTAAGTACTTTATAGAGTAGAGCCACCAAGTGCTCTGTTGTCCCTGCCTTCAGTATCACTTGCAAGGTCCCTGTCCGTCTGGGTGCATAAGGAAAATACGGCCAGATTTCCCATGCAGTCCTGTCTATGTTGCTGTATTGAAAAAATTGGCAGTTCCCCACAGAGTAGGTCTCTTGTGCCTCATTGGATGTGAGGAACTTCTCTCCTGGATACACTTACCCCAAGGTCTTTCATCCCCCTCCATCCACTGTGCAACATTTTAGCGACCTGGGGCACCATGTAGGGTACATCACTAGGTGTCCTCTTCCCTCTCATCAGCAACTCCATCAACTAGGAAGTGCCACATGTGCCTTGCAAAAGCGGCTTTTCCCAGTTGTCTTCCACCTCCACCCAATGTTTCACATGCTGCAGTGTAGAGGCATAATAATAGAGCTCTAGGTACGAGAAACCTATGCCCCCCTTTCAGTCCAATTTAAGTAGTGGCAACAGTGCCCTACTCAGCTTCTGGGTCTGGTGGCTCAGTGGACTAATGCGTCCACTTCAGGGGCCTGTGCTCGACCTCATGGTCACAGGTTCAAATCCCAGTGGGTCCACTCAGCATTTCATCCATCTGAGGTCGATAAAATGAGTACCATTGAGTTGGGTAGCAATAAACATCTGTTATTCAGCGCCAGATACCTCTGGGTGAACGTTCGCTTTACAAATACACATGTTATGTTATGTTCCACGCCCAAACTAGGGATATCAGAAGTCTATTCAGGGTCTTGAAGAATATGCATGACAGCATAAGCAGCAAGTTTTTAATAATGTACGGGCATCTGGGGAGGAACACCATCTTTGCCACAGCTATTCCCCCTGCTGCTGAGAGCGGAAGGGAGTTCCAGAATTGTGTCAATACACTCAGTAGTGGTACAATTCTGTGATGACGCTGTCCCTTAAAGGTGTGTGTCACTGCAAATGCCCAAATATGAGCAGGCAAGGCCCCAGCAGGGGTCTCACTCAGTGCACCTAGCGGAAAAACAAATAATTTGGATCTATTAATCTGCAACCCTGCCAATACTCTGAAATTGCCCAGGCGCAACAACAGCAGAGGCACGGTCTCCATAAATAAAACAATACGTTGTTCGCGTACAGCGAAACAAGATGTATTGAATTCCCCCACCAGGAAACTATAAGCCTCCAGGCTTTAAATAAACTCACTGCCAAGGGTTTGAACGCTGATGCAAACAAGAGAGGAGACAGTACACACCCCTGTTGTGTTCCCTGGCTCACCTCCCAAACAGCCTGGACCATCCTACCATTCTGCACTCTGCCTCTGGGGGCCGTGTAAAGCTGCTGCACCCAACCACAGAAGTTGGGTGGAATCCCATCTTCTGCAGGACCGTCATTAGGTAAGCCCAATCAAGGGTGTTGAATAGCTTGGTGAGACCCAGTTCCTCCAGCCGCTTCTGCACTGAGTATAGTACACGGTTGAGCCTCCTTATATTAAGGGCTGTACTGAGGTCAGGTAAAAAGCCACACTGGTCTTCACCCCCCCCCCCCCCCCCCCCAAGATGCTCTGCCTATGCCCTGCACAGTAGTTTGGCATCCATATTGAGCATAGTAAGGGGTCTATACAAAGACGGGCTCAATTTCACACCCCTCACTTTGGGTATCATGCATAGCACCCCCTCTCTAAGAGTGGGGGGCAGTATTACCCAGCTCTTCACCTCCTGGTACATCTCGAGAAGTGGCTCCACCAGTTGTGCTACGAAGACCTGATAAAATTCCACATGGAGGCCATCACCCTCCGGCTCTTTGCCACTTACCATTTTCCCAATTGCCTCCTTTAGCTCCTCTGGCGTAATGTCTGCCTCAAGTTCCTCCACACACAGGTGTGAAAGCCTTGGAAGGTCCACTCGGTTTAGGTAACTCACGATATCTGTCGGGTCTTCCCTTTTGCCCCTACAGTACAGTTCCCACAGGTGTTCTCCAAGAGTGGCATTGCTAGACGGCTGAGAATTTGAGAGCGTCCCATCTGGCCGTGTGAACGCCATATATCATTGGAATTTTTTACGTATGTGTAGGTTAAACTTGGTTTGTATAGGGGAAATACGTTTTTCTAATTATAACTAAGATTTAACCTTTGGTTTTTGTATTGGATTTCAATTATTTGTAATTTTATTTTTTGAAAGAAAAATGTGTTTCAAATCTTAGACTCCAGTGTCGCTAGTCGAGAGTTGTTATGTGGAGTGTAGTACAGTACAGTGGAGGAGGGTGTTGTAAGGTCTATTGTTATAGACTGGAGTATTGTAGAGTAGAATCGAGTAGAATCGAGTGGAGTAGAGTAGGATGTAGTATCTTATCATAGAGTGTAGTATCATGTTATATAGTGTAGTGGCATGGTGTCTCATGTACTGCAGCTAAGTATTTTAGAATGGAGCAGCAAGTTGTACAGATTGGCATGTTGAACAGTAGAGTAAGGTATTGTAAACTGTCATAGAGTGGAGTAGAGTGTGTGAGAGTGGAGAAGGGTGAAGTTGAGTGTCATAGAGTAGAGTATCATCAAGAAGAATGTCATAGTGTGCAGTGGAGGAGAGCAACGTAGAGTGAAGTTTCTTGTCATATAGAGGAGAGGTGTATCATAAAGAGAATTTGAATGGAGTGTCATTGAGTGTCAAACTGTAAAATTGAGTGTGTGGGCATAGTGTTGTATCTTGACTTTAATGTTATTCTTGCCCTCTCTGTGGAACCTTGCTATGATGTCGTCATATAGAATGTTAGGAGTCAAAATACAACACTTAGAGTGGAGTAGCGTGTCATAGAGTGGCATAATGTGTAGTACAGTGTTGTACAGTAGAATTCCATACAGTGGAGTAGGGTGTCGGACAGTGTAGCAGAGTAGAGCAGAGTATAGTACAGTGGTATAAAGTGGTATAAAGTGGAGTAGAATGAAGTATAGTGGAGTACTTTGGAGTGGGGTAGTGTAGTGAGGAGAAAAGTGTCATAGAGTGTACTGGCATGTCGTAGACTATTGTGGTGTGGAGTGCAGTAGAGTGGAGTGGTGTAGCATACAGTCAAGAAAAAGGTCAGCAATTAGAATATTGTGTTGTACAGTACAGTGTAGTGGGGTCTTGCACAGTACTGGAAAGTGATATAGACTACAGTTGAGTAGAGTGGCATACAGTCTAGTTGATGTTTGTTCAGTGGAGTGGTGTACAGTAAAGTCCAGTGTTGTAGAGTGTGGTACAGTTGATTGGCATACAGTGTTATAGAGTACAAAGGCACTGAGTGGCTTAGAGCAGAGTGACATACTGTGGAATAGTGGAGTAGAGGTGATTACTGTGTGTGAGAGTAGAGTGGTGTAAAGTGGGGTGCAGTGGCATACTAAGAGTTTGTACAGTGTTGTATAGTGAACTAAAGTGTTGTAGAGTAGAGTGGAGTAGAGTGCTTTACAGTGGCATACACTACAGTTCAGTGTTGTACAGTGGAGTGAAGGGGTCTAGACAGATGTACATTTTCGGTGTGTGGAATATAGTGTTGTAGATTGGAGTTGCATAGACCGCAGTAGTGCGTGAAACAGTGGTGCTGCATAGAGTTGGGTAAAGTATTCAACAGTCGAATGGAGTGATGTGACATAGTGTGGAGTAAAGTACAATAGAGTGTACTGATGTGTCGTAGAGTATAATGGCATTGAATAAACTGTGATAAAGTGGAGTGGGTTCTCGCATAACCCTGGGTGGGTAACTCCGCTCCGCCAGCAGAGTTTGCAGAGATTTGCCAACTCCACGCTCTGTGGCGAATGCAAAGATAGACAAAACTCTGCCTACGTGGCCGAGCAGAGTTAGCTGCTCCCTCCCCCTTCCAAATACTTTAACCCCTTGACTGCGGTGCAAATTCCGCCGCAGTGCTGGCGAAATAATGAGTGGGCGGGGTTTGGATGGCAGGGGCTGTCGGACGCATACAAGGGGTTTAAACTAATAAAAAGAAGGCACTTACCTGTGTTTCTGCCACCTGCGCTGCCTGGCCGATCTCCTTCCTGCTCCTCTTGTGTCCTTTTTCATTAAAAATAAAACCCTACGTTGTACGTCTTGCAAATACGCATGTGCATGCGCAGGATATACAACGTAGTGTTTTTTCAATGAAGAAGGACGCAAGGAGCAGGAAGAAGAGCAGCCAGGCAGGGGAGGAGGCACAAACACTGGTAAGTGCCTTGTTTTAATATTCTTTTAAGCATTTGAAAGGGGAGAGCGGGGATGTAGCAGAGCTATGTGTAGCTCCACCGCGTTTTTTTCAAACTATGTGGAGTTACTCATAAAGTCACTACGCCAGCTTTGCCCACCCTTAGTCTCTTACACTAGAATGGAGTGCAGTCTCATATAGAAAAGTGTTGTATTGTGGAATAGAGTGTTGTACATTGGATTGTACATCCATAGAGTGGAGTATAGAGTTGCACAGTGGAGTGCACAGGGATAGAGTGGAGTAGAATGTTGTAGAGTGCCATGAAGTGTGGTGGACTTTTACAAAGTGGAGTAATATAGAGTGGATTAGAGTGTCATACAATGGAGCGGGGTAGAGTGGAGTGGTGTACAGTATACACTGTATCGGCGTAGAGTGGATTACCGTAAAGTGGAGTAGAAAACAGTGGAATACTATACAGTGGAGTGTAGAAGAGTGGAGTGGCATAGTGTGAAATAGTGTACAGGGGAAAGCGGTTCAGTGGAGTGGTGTAGAGTGGAGTAGGGTTGTTGCATTCTAATCTAGGACCCTGATCGAAACTGTGACCTTATGCCCCTATACGGCTATAATCCCCTTATACCCCCATATTGGCATAACTGATCAAATACAATATTCAGAAACTCGTCTCTGGCCTTACACGTACAGAGCCACATTTCAGAATCGCTTCCTCTGCCACTTCCTTTGCAGCTAATTAGTGCAATGACATAGCAGAAGTTACTATCTAAGATTCCTAGATTAACACTCCGAGTTCTTCAACAAGATAAAAACTCAGCAACCTGGGAAAGCCCCGCTTGCTATGTTTTGATTAGTAATAGAACTCTAATGAGCACTGATAGACGATCACTTCCTAGTGACATCTTTATTGACGTCTTATGTCCAAAAACTTACGTCAAACAAGGCACCTTTCAGGTATAAATATTACCAACATTGCCTTAAGCAAACGCTGCTGCTGCTGCTGTTTCGCTGAAGGTGAAGTTGCTGCTGTTATGCTGATGATACCATAGCTGCTATCGCTACTGCTATCGCTGCTAACTAGCGAACGATGGTGTGGTGAACTTAGGAGCTGAACAGCCGTCCCCTGCAAGAGCCCAGCAGATGCAAGCTGCCCACGGACGCTGCCCCTCCTCTTCCTCGACGCGCTGAGAGAGACGCTGTCTTTTCTCCTGCAGAGAAATCCAGCTCCGGCATTTCCAGCCCACTCTTGCGAGTGACTGGGATATCGAGTTCCCTGAAGGAGATACCAGACCTCCATCATTCTATCCCAGAGGTATGGTGTTGACTAAACCCTTAGAGAGAATTCTTGAAGCAAACCTTGGCAAAACCAACTTAACTTAAAGCTACTTACTTACTCCCCTCCCAAGTATTAGGCTTAGGTCAGGTACACTGGGGTAGGCGTAGTTAGAAGCACCAGTTGAGTATTTTAGCCTAATGTATATATGAATGTATACATGTTTTATTCATTTTAAACCATTGTATGGCTAAGAAACCATATCAATGCTTTTACAGTATTATTTCACAATACTCATCTTACTGTACGTACTTTTTATAATAACAAGTCTTGCAATTGTGGCAATTCATTTCTCTTGTACGAGAAGAAAGACTGTTCAATAAATGTTACCCTTTATTGAAAACGCCTGTCTCTCTATTCTCTACATATTGTGAAAGTAATCTGCACAACAACTGACTGAGTAAAATAACTGTCTATTGTTCACACAACTCTAGAGATTGACTCTTATCTGAGGAGCAAAGTTGTCATGTTGCACGGTTGTTGGAAAACTGAAACCCTTCTTGTCTGTACCAGGGAAGCTGATCACTTCCTATTCAGTCAAGAAAGTTTCCAGTGACCTCTGAGCTAGTTGGTAACAAACCCAATTAAGTTTAGCATAGTCAGTAGAGGCCTGGAAGATCCGCACTTCTACGCCGATACTACTGTTTATGTTATTCCAATGCGCAGGGCCTTTTGGGAAAATAGGAACTACACTACATGGCGCCCAAACGTTTGGTAAGGCGATAAACTAACGCAAGACGTTAGAGCATGGGTACTCACAAACTTTCCCTCGGGGGCCAAATTTACAGTGTGGTTTGTGTCTGAGGGCCGCACCAGTAGGGGCGGGGTCAGTGGGGGAGGGGGCGGGGCTAGAGCAACAAAAAAAACTGTGACCATGAGGTTGATCACAGGTTCCTGCAGCGGAAACCTTCGTCCACTGAGCCACCAGACCCGGCATACACACACATCTCTCTCTCTCTCTCTCGCTCTCTCTCTTTCTTTATCTCTATCTCGCTCTATCTCTCTCTCCCTCCCTCTCTCTAGCTCTCTCTCCCTCTCTCCCTGTCTCCCGCTGTCTCACTCACTCTGACTGTCTCACTCCCTCTCTCTCCTTCTGTCTCACTCTGACTGTCTCACTCCTTCCCTCTCTGTCTCCCTCTGTCTGTCTCCTTCTTTCTCTCTCTGTCTCCCTCCCCCCTTCTCTCTGTCTCCCTCCCTCCCCCTCTCTCTGTCTCCCTCCCTCCCTCCGTCTCCCTCTTCCTCCCTCCATCTGTCTGTCTCCCTTTCCTTCCCTCCACCTGTCTGTCTCCCTCTATCACCCTCTGCCTCCCTCCCTCTGTCTCCATATGCCTGTCTCCTTCCCTCTGTCTCTATATGCCTGTCTCCCTCCCTGTCTCCTTCCCTGTCTCCCTCTCTCTCTCTCCCTTCTCCCTCCATCTGTCTCCCTCCGTCTGTCTCCCTTCTCCCTCTGTCTGTCTCCCTCCCTCTTTCTGTCACCCTCCCTCTGTCTCCCTCTCCCTCCCTCCCTCTGTCTCCCTTCTCCCTCCATCTGTCTCCCTCTGTCTGTCACCCTCCTCCCTCTGTCTGTCTCCCTGTCTGTCTCCTTCCCACTGTCTGTCTCCCTCCCTCTGTCTGTCTCCCTCTTTCTGTCTGTCTCCTCTGCCCCCCTCTGTCTCCCTCGCCCTCCCTCCCTCCCCCTCTCACTGTCTGTCTCCCTCCCCCTCTCACTGTCTGTCTCCCTCCCTCTGTCTGTCTGTCTCCCTCTCTATTCCTTTCCCTCCCTCTCCCTATTGTCTCCCTCCCTTTTCCTCCCTCCCAGTGCCCCAGCACATGTATCTTTGAGGGGCTGGCAGTACCATAATTCCCCTAAAAGGGAGCACCAGCATCTTGTTCATTGTGACGCCGGGACTGAGAAACGTTGCATGCTTTAAAAACAATGTGGTTTCTAAAGACACTGCCCTAAGCACTAGTGCTGCTTGTCTGAAGGACCGCAATACTTTGGCAGTTTCCATTGCTTACCTGCATTGGACTGAGTGGTCCCAATACTCCTGCACTGCAGGAATTGCCAGCAATAACATAATTACTCGAACGGAAGCGCACCAGCGCTTCAACATGCACTGACTGCAGGCAAGTTTGGAATGCGTCTATGTAACTAAGAATTCTTTTTGATTTGAACAACAGACGGTGTTTTTGGATTCTGCACTTGCTGCTGCTCTTGCCAAGCATGTGCTATTTGATCACTGTAATTAAGATAGAGAGTAAAGTAATCTCGATATAAGCTCTGTCATTAAATAAACACTTGATGACTACATTAGAGACAGCAGGCGAGATACACATAGGTGGTGTATATCTACCTAAAGTATCTATGTTAAACTGTTTTCATTAGCTCATATTTAATGGTACAAGCCCCGATGTTTCTTTCAGTCTCCTTTCCCTCCCTCCCTCTCCCTCTCCCTCTCTCCGTCCCACTACCTCCCTTTGTCACCCTCTTCACCTCACCCTGCGTGTGTCAGCCTGGGCTGAGACAGCCTCCTGGCACACACAGCCCCACCCGAGCACTTCACAGGTCTTTAGAAAGACCATTGGTATTTTAATGAGGCTGTGATGTACTTAACCTCTTCTTAGGCCCCTGCAGCTCCACTATCATTGGAATCACCCGGCGGCCGGCCCCCACAGAGCAGCAGAGTCTCTCAGACTCGCGCGGCAGCAACCAGCAGTGTTTGAAGACACGATTACATTTTCATTTAAATACAACACGGGTACGATGTCAGGAAGGTCAGCGGGCCGCCAGGGAAGGCTTGCCGGGCCGCCACTGGCCCGCGGGCCGTACTATGAGTACCCGTGCGTTAGAGTAACTCAGTCGTGCATTTTTCACACAGACCCCTTTCTCCCGTAAATACTCCAATAGACGTCTGGAGTGGGTGAAAGGTTAAAATCCGCCCGAACTCAGTAGGAAGAGATTCCTATGTAAAGCTCTGGTTTATTCAACGTTGAAGGATACAGTGTTCCAAAATATTGTGCACCTAATCTTTGTCTCCTTGGAGACTTGCTCTGCAAAAACCTTTCTGACAATAAAATGTCAGACTTAGAAAACGGAACCACTGGGGCCGCAGCAGATGCGACTCAGCAGGGTCCCGACGGGACTACTGAACGGGGTGCGATTATCATCCCGGCACATTTAAGAAAATCTATAACGTTAAAACTTATAGAAAATGGACTGACCACACAAGGTGGCACAGTCGTCTTCGTGATAGAGGCACACGAATATCGGCAGACAGAGGTATTCTATTCATGGATAAAATTTCCAGCGGCAAACACGAGTTCCACTACTATACAGTAGAGGATCTACCAGAAGAGTACGCTCCTTTCGAGTAGACTGAAATCCCATTAAAATACCAAGAACACTTACTTTGGTTTAAAGGCGCCCTAAAACATAATGATCATATTACCAGGCTCGGTCCACTAGGTAGACCAGGAGCAACGTGGCCGGTTCTAGCCAGCTACATACCACATCCGGACATTGCAAAAATGTCAAAAGAAGAACTCTTAGTTAACATAAGAGAATTAACAAAAGCATATAGAGAGTTAGTAAAATTATTTATTAAAAATAATTCAAACACTCCTAAAAAGAGTTGGGATGGAAATAAACAATCCACTCCCAAGGAAAAAGTTTTCCAGCCCTGAGGAAGGTCTCCTCGACGGAGGGAAAGAACTCCGACTCGAGAACACCAGTCTCCCCAGAGGGAGCCCTCTGAGAAAAGATATAACCTTAGAAATAGGTATTGATACACGTTCCTCTCGATCTTTTTCGCAGAAATCGGAAAGAAGAGGACGGTCAGACCCAGGAGAGCACACCAAGTCCAAAAACAAGGAACCTGCTCAGAGTAAAAAATCTCAATTTCCAAAGAAGAAGGTAGCCAGTATTAGAGTAATCGAACATGCCGAGAATACTGAGGACACAGTTGAAAAACGGGGAGTGGGCACAGACAATGTTAGACAGTGCAGCAGAAATCACTATAGCCCGCAAGATCCTGATGAGTCATCTGGAGACAGTGGACACAAATGAATACATTCAGGTTGAAACTGCCGACACCAGACTTAGCGAGCCCCATAAGATATACGAAATAACACTGCGTATAGAGGGTGATAAGACTAGGAAAATAAGGGTCTTTTTTGGGATAAACTCTCAAAAGGCTATGATATTCTGTTAGCTGAAAAACATTGGCCCCCAGAGTTTGTCAGGGAGTGCCCTTGTGGCGAAGAAATGATTATGTTGCCTTCTCGAATCATATTCCGATTCACAAAAAATATACTTATGCAAGGAAATGGGCAGTAGCCCAGGCACCGGCATTATATAAAAATCATGTAGGATGGGATGAGGACTCTCCTCCTCACAAAATCCAGTTAAAAAGTGAACCAACTGCACAAAGGCAGTATCCCATTAAGCAAGAAGCTAAAAAACAAGTCAGGGAGATCTTAGATCAACTTGAATACCAGGGGGTGATTGAAACATACACCTTTAAAATGAACAATCCTTTGTTTCCTGTCTCCAAGCCAGACAATTCATATCGTCTAGTTTTGGACTACAGACACCTTAATGCATGTTGCAAAACTTTTGCAGTACAAAACTCGCATAGTGCTGCACTAATGAACAACATAGTTAGGAAAAAATATAAAACGACATTAGATATATCTAATGGTTTCTTTTGTCAAAACATTGCACCAGAAAGCAGGTATTTGACCGCTTTCTCCGTAATGGGGTCTCAGAAAAATTTCTGTAGGCTCCCACTGGGGTTCAAGAACAGCCCAGGACTATTCTCTGCTAGAGTAACAGAGTTACTACAAATATATGATGGTGAGGCATTATCTTACGTAGATGATATCTATCTCACAGATGACGTCTTGGATACTCATTTGAAAAGAGGGAACACCATTATACTTGGGTTCGCAGCAGAGGGTTACAAATTCAACTTTAAAAAGTCCCAAATTGCCCATCTGACAGTATTATGTTTAGGATACGAATTATCAAGTGAAGGAAAAAGCCTAGCGGACAACTTCTTAGAGAAGTGCGCTGTACTCCAAGCTCCAAAAACCCTGAAGAATTTACAATCGATTCTAGGCTTTCTGAATTTTGGAAGAACTTACATTCTAAATTACGCAGAGAGGGTTAAACCTCTCTACGAACTAATTAAACCTGATTTTAAAGAAATCAATTGGACTCAAAAACACACAGAAATTTTGAGATCAGTGCAAACAGACATGTTAGCAAAAACAAAATTAGATACACGTGACAACACACGCAATCTTGTAATCCGAGTCATCCCAGGAGGATGCGGATTCACGTACCTGACCTCTAATGAGGGAGAAAAGGTACCAATTTCAATTAAATCTCACTTGTACACACAAGCAGAAAAAACATTCAGTCACACAGAAAATACTGTGAAAGCAGTGCAAATTGCATTAGCAAATGAACGAGAATTAGCACATGGTAAAAGGATTAATATCCTCACAGCGGAATCCGCCTTCGAGGTGCTATTCAGCCCAGTAAACCTGCCTACAGTGTCACTGGATCCGAAATGGATACAGTATGTAGATTATCTTGGAGCGGAAGATGTGAAATACTATTTCGCCCCGCAATTCGAAGAACTGAATGATTTAGAATATGAAGAAAAATATCCTCTGCCAATCGAACTTCTGCCTCTACCACAGTACGCCTGTATAATCTATACAGATAGATTTGTACAGCATTTCAACGTAGAGAGCAAATCCTACGATGCAGCCTGTGCGATTGTTAAAGGTCGTTGGCTGTGCGGTAAATTCAGACCGAAAATAACAAAAACTGAATCAGTAAGAAACTGTTCGGCTCAGAGAGCTGAAATCAGATCTTTGAAGATGGCGCTTGAAAATGCAGAACGTAAATTCCCAACACTAATCGTGTGTGATTCTCATTTTTGCGTCAATTCTTACAATAATAAGTTGCAGAGCTGGATTGAAAACGATTACAAAGATGACACAGGTGCCACAATAAAGCATAAATTGCTCTGGAAACAGGTAGCTCTTTTTCAGAAAGAACTACAAAAGACTCACGTGATACACGCACAGAGGGCCCGATTCACAGAATGAATTTAAGACTCAATCCTAAACTTACTACTATTTTGGGATTCACAGAATGCACTTACTACTTTTGGCATTCACAGAATGAACTTACTACTTTTGGTATTCACAGAAGTTAGGATTTTATCTTAAGTCTGTCTTAAGTCTGTCTTAAGTTTGTCTTAAGACAAACTTAAGACAAAATCCTAACTTCTGTGAATACCAAAGTAGTAAGTTCATTCTGTGAATGCCAAAAGTAGTAAGTGCATTCTGTGAATCCCAAAATAGTAGTAAGTTTAGGATTGAGTCTTAAGTTCATTCTGTGAATCGGGCCCTCAGTCTTCAACGTGATGGCGTTCACGTTGCAGGGAATTCATTGGCTAATACAGCCACAGCGGAAGCAACTAAACCGGCTTCCGTAGCCACAAAAAAGCGTGCAGAAAAATACATAGACGGGGAAACCATGCTGGCAGTAAAAACGACCGTAAAAGGCGACTGTGCAGCACTACCCGTGAACTATCCACTCAATTATGCATACATAATCGATGCAAACTCCGTTCCTTTGGCTCGAATCCCTGGAGTGGGGGATAGGGTAATTCCAAACAGGGACGCGAGGGGCTTCCTCACACAGGAAGCACATATGGGGTTGGGTCTGAGACACCAAACAATCAGGGACTCTCTGAGAGACTTAGAATCAGAGTACTGGTGGCCGGAAATGAGTGAAGGTATACATGACTTTGCAAAAAACTGTGAAGACTGCAACAGAGATCGCAGTGGAGAACCGGCCAGTGTAGTGTCAGAAGCCCTAATAGAAAGCATTAGGCAATCTATCCGCGCTATCAAACAAGAGAAACGCGTCCCATTGTACATCATTAAGGCTGAACACACTTAAATAATGTGGCCTCCAGCGCTCAGCGGACGCCAGAACGGTTATAAAAGATCTGCGAGTCTTTATCGGCACATACGCAATTGCCATGTTCCATTCTGACCAGGGTCCTGCTTTCAGCTCTCGAGCTTATAAGGAGGCCATGGCCAGCATAGGAGTTGGGTTGCGGTATTCTTGTCCGTCACACCCCGAAGGGAACAGTGTGGTAGAAAGAAAAAACCGGGACATAAAGCAATCTATAACAGCGAAGGTATAAGGTTCAAGCGCTGGGTGGGTCAAACATTTAATAAGTGTCCAAATCAGTCTTAATAATTTGCCAAGAAATTCTCTTAAAGGTTTCAGCCCATACGAACTATTGTTCGGAACTAGAATGAGAGTTCAGGACTTAGATAGTCAAGTATCTGTGGTACAAGATAAGAAAACAGACTTTGACATCAAAGATCGTTTGGCTGTTTTACAGGACTTGAATGAAACAAGAAAATCCTTAAGCAACATAATGTTAAAGCAACAGCCAGATACCACTGACGAGGCACCACAAGCAACAGCCCCAGCAAGGCCTGTCTGTATTCCAAAGATTGGGGATCTAGTCAGAGAAAAAATAGCGGTGAAGAAGGAATTTGGGCCTTCTTACAGAAAAGCAGTACCTGTCTTGGCAGTCACCGGAACAAGATCAGTAGTACTACCACCCCTTGCTGGTAAAAAGGAGAACAGAGTTGTATCAATCGACCTGGTAAAACCACAAGCATGTGGCCTATAATCAACAGTAGGCCCAGTGGACTCCCAAGAAACAACAGAATACCCAAACTTGCAACAATCCAAGAGGTTCAAACTGAAAGACTAATCACAATCGATCAGCCTGCAGTGCACAGAGAGGGACTACGCAATAATGCCATGGAACTCGTGCCTCTTGAGACACAGATTGAAACAGTTCGTCAAGAAACACCAGTCTACAATAATGTGGCATCAGAAAGTGCTACCGAAAGACAAATTGAAAGAACAATCCCAACAATTGACAGAACTGCCTCTGGCTATTTCATCAACTTCGACAACTTTTCCGAGGATCAAAGCAACCCCGAAGTGATGCCAGAAACAAAAAAGACTTTTAAAGAAAAAGCAACAGAACTCTTTCAACAAATTAAAGAAGTATATCTGGATGCACCATTGATTGAGCATTGGATTATTTCAGGGGTATTCATACTCCTACTATGCCTAATTTTAGTTTTAATTTTAGGAAAGTTTATTACAATTGAATGGACACAGCAATTCAGAACATCAACCTAGTCCTCAAACCACACAGATCATCCCACGTGAAGAAAAGAGAACTGTCAACAGTAAATGTCACAGCCATTCCAATACCCGGTGGGATAGAATGGGAGAAAACTGACTATGAGATCTATGGTCCGGTCGAGATCCTGAAGTATCCTCATCAACTGAAGGTTTCCTTAAGTGACTTTGTAAAACCTAGTACATTCTCTGATGATTGGGACTTTGACAGTATTAACAATATGATGTCTGATTTAGTAATGTCAGCTAGATTCACAGAACATGATTATTTACAAGGTTCGTATAGTTATGAACAGATGTTCTGTTTTACACATTATGGCGATCATTATTTGCATAAATCTGCACAGACTAGAAATGTTTTTAAGTATAATCAATGGGAACATTGTGCTACACCACCTAAAAGCAGTTCTAAAACATTCTTTGAGAAATTCAAGTACTTCTCAGGGTTTAACACCAGTGATGCAGAAGCGTTTTATTACAAACTGTTAGATAAAACAGGATTGAAAACAATGCTGACAAACACTAAATTGATGTATTCAGAAGCATTTTTTGAAAAAATGATGACATTTGGTTTTGATTATTGGAAAAATAACATTGAAACAAAAACCATTTGGGGTACGAAAGATTGGCAGGTACAAGGCCTAGAAGCACTATTCAGAACCTGCATGATACCAGAACAAATGATGTTTTTAAATGACACAATTCATCAAACATCCTGTCTTGGCCTAGCTAAGATCTAAGACCTAAACAAACCGTCTATTCCAAAGCCAATACCTGAAAATGCAACAACAGATATTGAGATAGACGTAACTAAAATTTTACATTTTAACAGAACACATCCTGATTGGAAAAAGTGGCTAATCTGGCCTACTGACACAAACAACTGTAAAGATAGATTCCTGAATAAAACACAGGGGTTAAAAATGACCAGACAAGACCCTAGATACTCCCAGAGACAACATCCAGGGATAGTAAGAACATACAGTGTAGGGAAACTCTGCCTCGAATGGCTAGGATCATCCACACTGGCTGAAATTAAGCAACACTTGTCATTACTTAAAGATGGCGCTGATTTGCGTGATTTTATTATGGGACCGCGAAACAGCGTCAAAAGCGTTTCATAGCGACCAGTATCTATGCTGCATATAACGAGGCTTGGAAAGTCACACAAATTGAAACAGCAGAAAAAATACGAGAAATTGATTGCATTAATTTGGAAAAATCACTTTCTGTAGTGGACAATGGGTTAATGACTCTGTCCTCCAGAATATATTCGTTGGACAATATTGTATCCTCTGCCTTTGATATAATAGACAGAGACTTGCTAATGTTACAGCATGGCCAGTCACAATTACGTTCTATTGTACAATTAGGCTGGACGCTGCAAAATCTTCGTTCAGGCTTTGTGTCTTGGCGTTTAATCAACACAACGTCATTGTTTTCCATTTTTAACCTTACTGATAAACAAATCAGCTTGGCACAGAAAGGAGCAGACTATACAATCCTGAGCATCGAAAAATTTGAGAGATTACTTTTGAGAATGTCAGAAAGTCCTGTCATTGAATGGATAAGACACGGAATTATCACAATTCCGACAACAACTTTCCGATTTAAAAAGTGCCTTGAATACATACCTACTGGCCAGTATGAACGATTAGGTAAAGGATATGTTAAGTCAGCATGGAAATTACCATACACACATTCATGCTATAGTGACAGCGACAAAAATGTATTTCTTAGTGGTGAAAACTGTAAACGTTCACTAAGCGGTATACTTTTGTGCCAGGGTATTAATTTACACGGAGCCTGTGAAGGTAATTCTAACAACATTTCATGCCACCAGCTTGTCACACCTGCAACGCAGATAGAGCCTTTCTTTATGCAACTCGCGAATGGGAGTTACATTGTAAGAACGATCACAGATGTTGTGGCCTTTTGCCAGGGAAAGCGTATCTCGTAAGCGTAACTTCCATGGTCAAATGCTGTATGCAAGCATTGTTCCCGAGCGGCCCTGGAGACATAGAGACTCCCATCTGGCCTCGTCTGCATTTCTCTTCTATACGAATTGATACTTTAAGCAAAATGAAGTCTGTGCTTTTGCAGACAACAGTGCCCATCACGTCATCAAAAGAGACGTATGATCTCCTAGGACAGCTACGGAGGTTCATGACCTTTTATCAACAAATTGCCCGTGCATTTCGTAGAAATGTTGAGCCAACTCCTTAACATGTCTAGTGCCACAGGCATCCCAGGCATATTTAAGACGATTTTTACAGGACTGCTAACACCATTTAAAGCAATTCTGGGAATCGTTCCTAATTTTGTACATTCAGTCTTTGGCGGCATACCCCTATTTTTGGGACTTGTAGCAGGGATTTTATTTTTGACCCTCCTGCTCCGATATGGCAAGCCACAGCTCAGACATGACTCCTATGGGAATGGAAGAAACAATCCTAGCAGTGCGCTACCGGGACAGAATAACTAGAGTCCTTGGATTGGCCAGGCTGAGAGATCTAAACATGACCTGGTTCCTTTCATTCAGACCTATATGGCAGAACTGCATCTTACCTGTACTACGATGTATGCTATGCGGAGATGAGTGCGTGTTGGACATCTGTCTTGCACTTCCATCAGCAGTACCAATGGATATCGATACTTTGCTCAGTCCGATAACGGCTCACGCATTGTGTTGTCCCCAGCGGCTACCAATCCTGATGACGGCATTCGTTGAGACTCCTGTGCTACGACTAGGTGGTAACAGTGGAGCGAGTGACAAAAGCAAGATCACCCAGGTACGACCTTCTGTGAGCATTGCTGATCCAGCCTTTGATGACAGCAATCATTCTCACACCTGCCAAGTTACAGCACTATCGAATTTGGTCGAACTGTCACCTGATTTTGTAGACCAATTCTTTGAGAGCCTGTATGATATGATGTTCTCACCCGAACAGAAACAATAACGTTAGAGAAGCATTCCGACACACAGCGTTCCCATGAACTCTGAATTCGGCCTTCAGTTTTGAACAACAAAAACTGCTAAAAGCGTTGGAACTCTATTTTCCCCGTTCAAGCAATAATTCTTTTGAATTGAACACTTTTTAATATTCACCCTTTTTCTGGCACGAAATATTCTTTGCTTAAAGTAGAACTATTCATAGAGAACAGAAGCTTCTACTTCTATTTTTAGATACATCTAGAGGGTGCGCAACGTTTACAACGCGTGCGTTACCATGACAAACCATTACCACGCGGTTGTAACAACGAAAGTTGTTACAACGCATTGCGCTGGGGGGCGCTCGAGGATAGTAAATCATTTAATTTACTATCCCAACACCTTCCCTACTATCCACGGGGACTGGTGTTGGAATAGTAAATTAAATGTTTTAAATTTGCGCCCCCCCAACGCAAGTCGTTGTAACGACTTGCGTTGTTACAACCGTGTTGTAATGGTAGGTCGTTGTAACGCGCGCGTTGTAATGACATATATCCCATTTAGAGACATAATATCTTTGCACCAGCCTCTAGCACATTTTACTGCAATGCATTTATATGTGATGAAATTATCTCGCCCTTCTTTTCTGTATTCAGAGATATTTCATGTGTAATTCTTTTTGCAAAATCGTTCACTGATTTCATATGCTATAATTTTGAATGATTTCTATGCTTCAAAAACGTACAGTACCTATATTTTCACGTATTACAAATACGCCTATTTCAAATGCATATATGTATTTTGGGGTGGGCAATGTTACACATGCATCTTATTGCTCTAGTTTTAGTAATTTGATGGACATGAATTCGTGGAGTGGGTGTTGCATTCTAATCTAGGACCCTGATCGATATTGTGACCTTATGCCCCTATACGGCTATAATCCCCTTATACCCCTATATTGGCATAACCGATCAAATACAATATTCAGAAACTCGTCTCTGGCCTCACACGAACAGAGCCACATTTCAGAATCGCTTCCTTTGCCACTTCCTTTGCAGCTAATTAGTGCAATGACATAACAGAAGTTACTATCTAAGATTCCTAGATTAACACTCCGAGTTCTTCAACAGGATAAAAACTCAGCAACCTGGGAAAGCCCCGCTTGCTATGTTTTGATTAGTAATAGAACTCTAATGAGTACTGATAGACGATCACTTCCTAGTGACATCTTTATTGACGTCTTATGTCCAAAAACTTATGTCAAACAAGGTACCTTTCAGGTATAAATATTACCAGCATTGCCTTAAGCAAACGCTGCTGCTGCTGCTGCTGTTTCGCTGAAGCTGAAGTTGCTGCTGTTATGCTGATGATACCATACCTGCTATCGCTACTGCTATCGCTGCTAACGAGCGAACGATGGTGTGGTGAACTTAGGAGCTGAACAGCCGTCCCCTGCAAGAGCCCAGCAGATGCAAGCTGCCCACGGACGCTGCCCCTCCTCTTCCTCAACGCGCTGAGAGAGACGCTGTCTTTTCTCCTGCAGAGAAATCCAGCTCCGGCGTTTCCAGCCCACTCTTGTTGCGAGTGACTGGGATATCGAGTTCCCAGAAGGAGATACCAGACCTCCATCATTCTATCCCAGAGGTATGGTGTTGACTAAACCCTTAGAGAGAATTCTTGAAGCAAACCTTGGCAAAACCAACTTAACTTAAAGCTACTTACTTACTCCCCTCCCAAGTATTAGGCTTAGGTCAGGTACACTGGGGTAGGCGTAGTTAGAAGCACCAGTTGAGTATTTTAGCCTAATGTATATATGAATGTATATATGTTTTATTCATTTTAAACCATTGTATGGCTAAGAAACCATATCAATGCTTTTACAGTATTATTTCGCAATACTCATCTTACTGTACGTACTTTTTATAATAACAAGTCTTGCAATTGTGGCAATTCATTTCTCTTGTACGAGAAGAAAGACTGTTCAATAAATGTTACCCTTTATTGAAAACGCCCGTCTCTCTATTCTCTACATATTGTGAAAGTAATCTGCACAACAACTGACTGAGTAAAATAACTGTCTATTGTTCACACGACTCTAGAGATTGACTCTTATCTGAGGAGCAAAGTTGTCATGTTGCACGGTTGTTGGAAAACTGAATCCCTTCTTGTCTGTACCAGGGAAGCTGATCACTTCCTATTCAGTCAAGAAAGTTTCCAGTGACCTCTGAGCTAGTTGGTAACAAACCGAATTAAGTTTAGCATAGTCAGTAGAGGCCTGGAAGATCCGCACTTCTACGCCGATACTACTGTTTATGTTATTCCAATGCGCAGGGCCTATTGGGAAAATAGGAACTACACTACAGGGTGTATTGGATTAGCATAGAGTGGGGCGGCATACATTGAAGTGGCATAGTGTAGAGTCAAGGAAACTGTTATAAATTGGAGGTGTGCCTCATACAGTAGTGTGGAGTAGAGTGATATACCATAGGGTGCATGTGCATTGAGTCAAGTGCAAATCTGGACAGTGGCATGTATGGGGATAGAGTGGAGTTTAGTCTAGTATAGTGGCATACAGTGTAGTAGAGTTTTGTAGATTGGAGGATAGTACACTGGAGTGACGTAGAGTGGAGTAGCGTGGAGTGGCATAAAGTGGAATAGCGTACAGTGGAGCAGCGTAGACTGGAGTAGCATAGACGAGTAGCATACAGTGGCGTGGCATACAGAGTAATAGCATATAGAGTAGTAGCGTACAGTGGAGTGACATACATTGAAGTGGTTTAAATTGAAGTGGTATATTGTGGGGTAGGGTAGTGTGTAATAGCATAAAGTGGAGTGGCGTACAGTGGAGTGAAGTAGAGTGGAATACCATATTGCAGAAGGACAAAGACTGAAGCTGCATATAGTATAAAATTGTAGAAAGGAGTGGCGTACAGTGGAATAGCATTTAGTGGAGTGGCGAAGAGTAGAAAGGTGTAGAGTGAAATAGCATATAGTGGAGTCACGTAGAGTGGAATGCCATTCAATGGACTTGCGTATTATGGAGTGGTGTGCATGGGAGTGGCAGAGAGTGGAATGGCATACAGTGGAATAGCATAGAGTGGAGTGGTGTTTAATAGAGTGGTGTAGACTGGAATAGTGCATTGTAGAATAGTGTACAGTATAGTGGAGCCACGTAGAGTGGAATGCCATTCAATGGACTTGTGTATTATGGAGTGGTGTACACGGGAGTGGCGGAGAGTGGAATAGCATATAGTGGAGTGGCATACAGTGGGATAGTATAGAGTGGAGTGGTGTATAGAAAAGTGGTGAAGACTGGAATAGTGCATTGTAGAATAGTGTATAGTATAGTGCCGTAAAGTAAAGTGGTGTAGGCTGGAGTGGCGCACACTGGAATGGGGTAGAGTGTAATAGCATACAGTAGAATGGCATACAGTGGCGTGGCATCCAATGGAATAGCGTAGAATGGAGTGGGGTAGAGTGGAGTGGCAAACACTGGAGTGTGAGTAGAGCAGAGTAGCATTCAGTGGAGTGGCATACATTGGAATATCATAGCATACAGTGGAATTGCACAGATTTGAATAGCATATCTTGGATTAGCATATAGCTGAGTGGCAAACAGTGGAGTGGCATACACTGAAGAGGCGTAGAGTGAAGTTGCATACAGTGTAATAGTATAGAGTGGACTGGCATAGAGTGGAGCTGTGTATAGTGTAATAGCATAGAGTGGAGTGGTGTAGAGTGCAGCGGCGTTGAGTGGAGTGCTGTACAGTGGAGTGGTGTAGAGTGTAATATTGTATAATGGAGAAGCGTACAGTGGAGTGGCGTATAATGGAGCGGTGTAGACTGGAGTGGTGAGGTATAGTATGACAGCATATAGTGGGGTTGCATATATTGGAGTCAAATCCAATCGCATAGCATAGAATCAGGAGGAGTGGAGTGCCATACACTGGAGTGTCATAGGGTAGGTTAAAGTGCAATTATTGTAATATCGTTGAGTGGAGTTGTGTGCAGTGTAATAGTTTAGAATGGAGTGGGGTAAAGTGAATTTTGTACAGTGGAGTGGTGCAGAGTGTGATAGTGAATAGTGAAGTAGTGTAAAGTGGAGTGGCATAAAATGGAGTGGGTTAGACTGGAGTAGCATACAGTGGTGTGGTGGGGTAGAGTAGGGCGTAATAACATACTGTAGAATGGCGTACATTGGAGTGGGGTCCAATCGATGAGCATAAAATGAAGTGGTGTAGTGTGGAGTGTGATATTCAAGTGTGGTGTAGAGTAGAGTGGCGTACAGTGGAGTGGTATACAGTGGTATATAGTACAGTGGAGTGGGGTACAGTAGAATTGCGTAGAATGGAAGAGTGTATAGTGGGCATATAGTTGAATAGCATCTAGTAGAGTGGTGTACAGTGCAGTGACGTAGACTGCAGGGGCGTGTAGTGGAGTTGTGTACAGTGCAATAGCGTGGAGTGGCGTAGAATGGAGTTTTTGTACAGTGGAGAAGCATTGATTGGAGTGGGGTAGAGTGGGATAATGTATAGTGAAGTGGCTACATTGGTGTGGAAAATGGATGTATGTGACATTTTACAGCAATATAGATTATGGTATGCAGAGTAATGTAAAACACTGAAATGCGCTGCCTAGTATTTCTCCAGATTTACCAATCAACCCAAGGCCAGGCATGGTGGCCTTGCATTCCTTTGTAAATCTGACTTAAATATTGCATTGCCCATGCAACACCATGAGTGACGCAAGGGTACAGCTATCAAACAATGTAGATAGGCCTTAGTTTTATTTTGGGCCATGGAATACAATAATAACTTTGAAGAACACCATGCTACATGGTCATGACAAGCCAGTATATAATTTGATAATGGCTGTTTTGAGAGAATGAACAGGCAGCCATGTTGTTTTTGCAACACCTTGGGCAATTAGATACAGGTAAATAGTTGCTTCCTACCTATTTTCACTTTATTAAAGTGGTAATAGATAGGAAAGTTTATTTATATATATTTTTTTAAATAAGTTAAAGGCCATATGACTTCAGTAGCTTCATAAACTTTTGTGAAATTCTGCAAAAGGACTGTGGTGACAGATATCAATACGTTAAAATGCCTCATAACTTATCAAAAACGTATCCTTCTTAACTGCAGTGCCCAAAAAGCATCACCTCACCACCATAATGCCCAATCCTGCCAAATGTAATGTAAATCCATTTAGCCGTTTTCACAATACGTCAAATATAATACTCTATGGAAAATGCATTGGTGGAAAAAAGTGTTTTGGGATCCCTTTTATCTTTGCGCCCCCTTAACGATACGCCACAAAAATGTGCATCATCTCAAAATGTAGTAAATGCTGTAGGTCTGTACATTTTTGTGGTGATTATCCAAACGGGTGGAAAGGTACATACCTGCCAACTGAAACTTTACAAATGTGATCCAGATTATTTTTGAGGCTTTGTTAGAAATTGGGCCTAAAGTTGGTAGCGGCATGCACCCTGCCCAGGTAGGGACCACAATCCTCAATCAATATTTTATCAATATTTATACAGCATGGCAAATCACCTGTGATGTTCTCAAATTGCTGGAATTGCTTGCTGCTTCGCAGAGCTGTGTTCATTTATTCCGTCCTAGTCAGGGTAAGTCAGATACACACCCTAAATTGAACTGTGCTCACTCTGGTAGCTTGGCACAGAGCAGCCTGACTTAATTTAAGAGGCACTGTTTAAAGTATTTGTGCAACACTTTAATTATAGTAACACAGTAAAACACCACAAAAAGACTCTACTATAGTTTAGATTAATATAGAATATTTATCTGAGTAAAACAATACCAAAACGTCAAACATCCAATCAGATGAGACATACATTTTTAAAGATTAAATCCAAAAACAGTGCTTAGAAGTCAATAGCACTAAAAGGTGACTTGAGATCACGATAGTCCGAGGTAAATCCAAAGTTCGGGTCGACCACAATGGAAGGTAGCCCGACTAAAGAACCCACAAAGGTCCCACTGAAAAAGTACCTTTGCATGGAATAGCCATCAAAGTCAAAGACTCAATGCATCTGCTTTGATTCATGCAGTTGAGTTGAAGCATCAGCCCCTTCATCGCTGATGTTGCTGAAGGATCGGCGCTGCTTTCAGCGAGCCATGTAGGGATGTCCTTAGTTTGATGCTGCATCGTTGCATCCGTTCCCATCAGGATTCAAGCAAACCGGGCCGAAGACGGCTGTAATGCCAGAAACCGGTCCCCGGGAGCTTGTTTCCTTCCCAGTGTAAGAATTGGCTTTTGTGGTTTGGTTTGCCCTGTTCCCATCATGCACTGGGACAGGAACAGACTAATTTGCATACAGCCGGGTTCTGAAACTGGGATGGTGCAGTGAGCTAAAAAACGGTGTTGGATCTAGCCCTGATCTCTTGACTGGGTGAGAGCTTTCTGCTTAATTCAGAGACTCTGTCCCTCACCACCCCTTGTTGTAAATATTTTTGTCCACCCTAAGCGTGGAAGGGTATTCTCAGATGTGAGACCCTTGCTCATTGCACCATCAGGATTCAAGCAAACTGGGCCGAAGACGGCTGTAATGCCAGAAACCGGTCCCCGGGAGCTTGTTTCCTTCCCAGTGTAAAAATTGGCTTTTGTGGTTTGGTTTGCCCTGTTCCCATCATGCACTGGGACAGGAACAGACTAATTTGCATACAGCCGGGTTCTGAAACTGGGATGGTGCAGTGAGCTAAAAAACGGTGTTGGATCTAGCCCTGATCTCTTGACTGGGTGAGAGCTTTCTGCTTAATTCAGAGACTCTGTCCCTCACCACCCCTTGTTGTAAATATCCGTTCCTATCAGAGCAGAGGTGTCACTCTGTTGATTGTTGCAGAACACAGCTTCAGAATCCTCTTCTGAGGCCCAAGAACTAGAGGTGGGGACCTTAGGCAAGGTTAGAACTAACCCTAAGCGCAGTACTATGCTACGCTAACAGAGTATACATAGTTTACTAATTCACACTCCGCAAATTGCACGTAGCAAAGTACATAAACTGCTTAATTATATAGCATAGCAGCTAAATCAACAACATTCTCAAATGCTTTGATAAAGCAATTTTACATGCAAAAAAGCATATAACCAATTCACAAAAGTGAACTTTTTGAATGAAAATATTAGGCAATGAGAGAGGTGATGATTTTGGGGTCCCCCCTAACCTAGGGGGAGGACCAAGCAGATGCCTTGAACACAAAGAGCATAAACAAAAAGCACATCTTGTTGAACTTTGGTGGTGGTCCCATCCTCTTAGGACTACCACAAGCACAGTTATTGGCAAAAAAACAATCCCAACCAAAGGCCTTGCAAAGCATTATGGGACGAGATTAGCAGTGGGCAGTGAATATTATAGTATCCAATATCAAAATAATTCTACAAAGAGCTGCAGTTCAACTAGTAGTTACTAGATGTCCCTCACGAGTCAAATGCAAAAGCATTGAAATTATTCTTAAATCAAGCTGCAGTTCCACTAGTCGTTACTAGATGTCCCTCACGAGTCAAATGCAAAAGCATAGAAAGCCTTTGATGCAGCTTTTGCTTTTGACTCGTGAGGGACAACCAATGCCACCACCTAAACCGATACCCACCGTTATCTATCACCTGTCATCTCCCTAGCTGGCATCACTGATCCCTCAACCCATTCCCACACCTTTCGCACGTCTTTCTTAAAATCACAAAACAATGGTATAATTAAACCAAACGTCACATTATAGTAAATACATTTAACAAATAGGAAAGTAGTACAAGAATAGATCAGATTGGCCCGCACCGCATTACACCGCACTGGGATCTTCTATCATATGCGGGGACTCAAACCTAGCACTACATCTTCGCGGCAGTAAAAGTAAACTAAGTTTGGAACTCAATACAGTTACCAGTAATGTGAACGAAACACAGAATTCCTGACGAAGGCGCATGCCGAAACGCGTTGAATGAATGGAATTGTGGTTTTGTACATTAATTTGAATTAATTCGACGTACCATGTATAGTTTACATGTAATAATGTTTGTACTATTTATGCAAAAAGACAAATAGATATATATAGAAAAAATTGTTGTTTGAAAGAATATTAATGAAAAAAGAATGCAATAAAAAAATAATACATAGAAAGAATACGTTATGTCATTCTTTAGATAGAGATAAAGGTCAACGTCATTTAGACAATTTTGAAAAATGCACAGAACCCAGTGCTGAATTCCTATATTTACAATACAGTGCTCCATGGTGCAAGGATTCAGGGATCCGTAAGAAATTCTGATGAAGTGACGCATTTTTGGAGTTGATCAATAAGACTGATGGAACTCCAGAAATGCGTCAGAACACAGAGGTGAATCCTATGTTACAGGCCTTGCGTCAATCCTTACACTTGGTTTGAGAAGGCGTAGCGATTGTGACACAGTCAATTCGTAGAGTAGGGCAGTAAATTTCACTGAGCCAGTTCTACGTGGCTTTTAACGTGGAAGCACCTTCCCTGCATGCATTATATCTGTCACAGGTATAATGTGATGCAGGCATCTACAAAGTGACACATTGAGCCCAATGCATCCCTCTGTAAATATGGAGCAGGGTGGAGCACTGATTGCGCTGCAGCTGCATCTAAAAAGATTACACTGCAGCAGCACTAGCTTCTTGTAAATATGCCCGTTAGAATTCAGTTTGGACGTGACAAGAAGCAGTCAGCATCACCTTTAGCATGTTAACCACTCAGCCTTGAACCGGCCTAGGGATATATATGTAATGTACAGCCTTCATATGTAGGAGCCAGGTGGCTCCTTGCAGGCTTCACTGAGTTAACATTCACTATATTTGAAACAACTTCAGATGACAGAAGGTCCTCTTCGTCATTTTTTGTAAACATGGAGGACACATTTCAGCCTGATGAACAAAGACAAAAGTCTCTTGAATGAGAGTATTAGGAGAATGAGACCCATGCATAAAACACCAGCATTGCTGATGCTCAAGATGTCTGGCCACCTCAGTGTGACCCACCCACAAAAGATGTGCTGTGGCAGACCAAGTTCAGTATTGACCCAGTCCAGTGCCGATACCTCCTCCACCAGAGAGCTCTGCCACCAGTGTTAAGACCTCCCTATGGTAAAGTGTAAGGAGTTTTTCCCTATACTTTAATATAGGGAGATCTCACCCCAACTGTAAAGCCTCCATATAGGAAAAGGCAAGAAAGTTTATTAAACTTGGAAAAGGTTTGTAAACATATGTTCATGTTAAATAAAAATGTAAATTAATTATTTTTTTTAAATGTAAAGTTAAACAAAATTGTTTTCAGCACTATTAACTACCTTTTTGGTTGTAGTAGATTGAGAAGGTTTGTGAATGCCAATAGGCTTACTTTTTTTGTGGCTGGGTACACAGCCTTCTATATACTCCTCTTGGACCCTCCCTTAACCCCTCCATACACCCCTCTAAACTCCTCATTGTCAGTAGTAAGTATTCTCCCTTTTCCAGCCATTCCACTATTCCTTCCACATTTTTTACTAAAAGGTGTGCAGAAACTCCAGTCGAGTTGGAGATCTCAGCACACAAAAAAGAGGAAAGACAGAGGTGTAAACTCCACCCATTGGTTTGTGAACAGCATTTTCCAGTACATTAGTAGTACTATTGTAGTTCAAATAAACCTACATTCTACCAAAAATATTAATCAGTCCAGCACTAACTGCACCATCCTGTGCTTGCCCAAATACCAGAAACAAGTGCTTCACACAATGATACAAAAATATTTGATTCCTCTATTGTATACAATTTTAAAAAGTTTAATGTCAGATTGTTGCCACCTGCTTCTCTTAGCAGATCTGAATGTAGGCAAAACATATTTGAGAATGGTTTTAATAGATGGCTTAATCTGTTTATGAATCTAACAAATTATGATAGAGATTAATTCCCCTCCAATTTGATCATCTAATATTAATTGGAGCTCCTACCCATCATAATAAATCTTATAAAACATTTTTTCAGAACAGAATGAATATTAAGAAAATGATTATATTAAACAAATAAACCAAACATCTAGGGCCTCATTTATGAGGAAATGACAGTGTGGCGCCACAAGCCATTTCTGCGTCATTTTAAAAGCACAGGAATGCGCTGTATTTACAGCAATGCGCAGCATCCCTGCGCTATCCCATGCACCGGTGCTGAAACAGTAGCCATGCACCAATGCGGGCACCCTTGCACCATGATGCAAGGGTGCCTGCTTTACAAGGATTATTGTTGTTGTGAGGGAAGGGACACCTTCTTGCACAAAAACAACCATTGGTGGCGTTGTCCTCTTTTTATGTGTGCTGCAGAATGCAGACCATTAGTGTGTTAGTTTTATGCACCATGAGTTTTCCGTACTTTGCAACTTAATTTAAAACTTCAAAGTATCCATATGCACAAGTTTGATTTCATATACCGTGCAAGAGAAAATGCTTCAGTGCTATCATTTTTCAGATGATATGCTAGAATTGAACTCAATTTCTAGTCAAGTACTTTTTAGGTCTCACAAAGTGACAACTCTGTCTGTCCATCGGACACCTCATGTTATCATTACAATCTTGCATACATACCACATAAATTTATAATGTAGGGAACATTGACTTTTGTTTAAAGTTCTCCAGGCATTGGCTGTTGGCATTATCTAGGCGTGCCATTGGTGGAGTGGGCTTCTGTAAAGCCATGACTATTTGTGAAAGGTTAAATGGCTTTGCCATTGCTTTTCACATTAGTTTTTGTGATAAGACAGGGCTGTGAGTAGTCCCCCTTGGCAACCTCTCCCTTTTCAACAAAATATTTAGCTATGTCCCACTTTCTCTGTCCGCCACTGTGCAGTATGTGGCCCACTGACATTCTATTAGCTTTTCCAATGCTTGTTGAATTATGTCACAAACAATAACAAAACTAATAGCGTCTCGCGGCCATTTTAAATATTTAAATCATTCCAAGGTGGCCACAGAGGTTAAGCATGCATGCCTAGCAGACATCTACTACTGGTTTTTCTTAAGCTTTGGAAAACCATTACTAGATGTCCACACTGCATGCATGCTCTATTTGTGTGATGAAACAACGCATGGGATTACTTTGCATGCATTAACAATACAGTCATAACCACGACTGCGTCTTTACCATACATGCCTTGACAATGCAAGCCTTTACAACGGATTTTGTTGTAAAGGCATGATTGATAAAGGTAAATGAGTAGTAACTGTTACATCCCATCCCCCAGCCCTGAGATTAAAATCCCTGCTCCAGCACTTAAAACTAGCCTGACCCAAGCCCTTAACCCTTTCGATGCTGATGACGAGCTCAGCTCGTCATGATGCACAGTTGAGCTGTGCTGATGACGAGCTGAGCTCGTCATGAATGATGTAAAATATTGATTTCCAGCACAGGACGGGAAAACTGCTAGCAGCCAAGGTGTTAAACATGGTTGCACGCAGGTTGCACGCAGAAGCTTGAACAAGATCACAGCCGACCAGCTCGCGACCTCCCTGAGCATGAACCCTCCCACCAGCGCAACGAACCTAAGCCAGGCGGCCACCAACCTCGCGAAGTGGATCAGCAACTGCGCAGACGACCTCGCCCCTCTGAAGACCCCGCCTAGCAGACCCGGTAGCAAGAAAGCCCCATGGTTCACCGGCGAACTCAAGAGCTCCAAGAAGAACTGCCGAGCCCTCGAGAGAACATGGCGCAGAGACCCAACACCGGACAACATGACTGCCCTCAAGCTCGCCACCCGAAAACACCACCAACTCATCCACGCCACCAAGAAAACCGCATTCAAGGAACGACTGGACAACAACGCACACAACAGCAAGGAACTCTTCAACATCGTTAAAGAGCTCTCCAACCCCGGAAACAACGACATCACCCCTTCGCAAGACCTCTGCAACTCCCTCGCCTCCTACTTCCACAACAAGATCGCGGACATACACAACAGCTTCAGCACTCAACCGACGCACGCCACGACCGAACCACCGCCCCCCACCACCACCACCCTCCGCGCCTGGACCCCGATCAGCACCGAAGACACCGTCCGCACGAGGAACTCCATCCACTCCGGATCTCCTACCGACCCCTGCCCTCACCACGTCTTCAACAAGGCCGACGCTGTCATCGCACCCCACCTGCGGGACATCATCAACACCTCCTTCGACACCGCTACCTTCCCGGAGAGCTGGAAGCACGCCAAACTCAGCGCTCTACTAAAGAAGCCATCAGCCGACCCCACAGACCTCAAGAACTACCGCCCCATCTCGCTGCTCCCGTTTCCTGCAAAAGTCATCGAGAAGACCGTCAACAAGCAGCTGGCCGCCTTCCTCGAGACGAACGGATCCCTCGACCTCTCGCAGTCTGGCTTCCAGGCCAACCATAGCACCGAGACCGCCCTGATCGCAGCCACCGATGACATCCGAGCACTGCTTGACAACGGAGAAACAGCAGCCCTCATCCTCCTAGACCTCTCCGCGGCCTTTGACACTGTCTGCCACCATACACTAGAGCAGCGACTCAACTACGTCGGAATCCAGGAGAAGGCACTGGAGTGGATTATCTCCTTCCTCGCCGGAAGGACACAGAGAGTCCGCCTCCCCCCGTTCAGATCTGAAGCCACCGAAGTCATCTGCGGCGTTCCTCAAGGCTCCTCGCTCAGTCCAACCCTCTTCAACGTCTACATGAGCCCCCTCGCAGACATCGCATGCCAGCACAACCTCAACATCATCTCCTACGCCGACGACACCCAGCTGATTCTCTCCCTCACCAACGACCCCGCCACCGCCAGAGCCAACCTTCACGAAGGGATGAAAGAGGTAGCCGAATGGATGAAGAACAGCCGCCTGAAACTGAACTTGGACAAGACGGAAGTCCTCATCCTGGGATCCTCACCCCACGCCTGGGACGACTCCTGGTGGCCCCCCGCCCTAGGCAGCGCACCCAAACCAACAGACCACGCATGCAACCTGGGCTTCATCCTGGACTCCTCCCTCTCCATGACCAGACAAATCAACGCCGTCTCCTCGTTGTGCTTCAACATCCTGCGCATGCTACGTAAGATCTTCCGGTGGATCCCCACAGAGACCAGGAAGGCGGTCACCCAGGCTCTCGTCACCGCCCGTCTGGACTACGGCAACTCCCTCTACGCCGGAACCACCGCCAAACTCCAGAAGAGACTCCAGCGGATCCAGAACGCCTCAGCACGACTCATCCTGGACATCCCCCATCGCAGCCACATCTCCGGACACCTGAGAGACCTGCACTGGCTCCCGGTCAACAAGAGAATCACCTTCCGACTCCTCACCCACGCACACAAAGCCCTACACAATCAAGGCCCAGGATACCTCAACAGCCGCCTCAACTTCTACGCTCCCAAACGCCAGCTTTGATCGACCGGCCACGCCCTCGCCGCCGTCCCCCGCATCCGATGAGCCACCACAGGGGGACGGTCCTTCTCCTACCTCGCCGCCAAGACATGGAACTCCCTCCCGACTCACCTCCGCCTGACCCAGGACCACCTCGCCTTCAGGAAGCAACTTAAGACCTAGCTGTTCGAGCAGTAGCGGACTCCCCTCCCCCAGCGCATTGAGACCCTCTGGGTGAGTAGTGCGCCATATATATGCTTTGATTGATTGATTGATTGAACATCCACCCCCCACCCTGAGCCCTATAACCAGCCCCCAGCCCCAATAACTAACCCGACCCCTGCCCTTAAACACCCCAGTCCCCACTCTAAACCCTAAACTGGGCCCCAGCCCGAAAAACTACCCTTCACCCCCGTCCTGAGCTCTAAAACCCGGCCCCCAGCTCTACTACCGTGACCCCTGCTCTAAAAATGACCTGAACATCCGCTCTGAACCCTAAAATCCGGTCCCCAGCCCTGAAAAATACCCCAACAACGCCCTGAGCTATAAAACCAGCCCCCCCTGTAAAATAGCCCGACCCCAGTCCAACCTAAAAATCTGAGAAAATACTCACCAAGCCATTGTTTCTTCCATTGTCGTACACAGGAAGTCTCCAAAACCTCCCACCCCCTGCCCACTTGCTCCAATGCTAGACTGCTGACTGCCTATAACACGCATATGCCTTTACCACCTTTACAACGGAAATCGTTCTAAAGGAATTTGCATGGTAAATGTGAATGCCTGGTAAAGGCAAGCTTTGTTACGTTTGCATTGTAACTGCATGCGTTGTTTAGACTGAGTTGTTAATGCCATTTCCCTCATGCTCCTAAAGCGCAGCCATCTTGAAATTGTCTTTGATAATGCTTAAAAAGCTTGCAATTCCTAGATGGCCGCTGATGTATAGTGGCCATCTTGAAATGTTGTTTCGTATGTTTTAAGAAGAACATCTTTCAAGATGAACAAAGTGCATGCTTGTGTGCATACTCAGGGGCCATCTGGAAAAAACTCTGGCCCAGTATCAAAGGCTTGACCCAGTGACTTTGCCAGTGCTTGATTAGTTCTAAGACGAAAAGAATGCACAAAGCATTGCATGTATGTGTAAAAGTAAATCCACAAGGAGATATGGGCCTGTGTCTTACAGGAAAGCTGTTCCTGTTTGATCCACTCGACAAATCTTTGTTTTGCTGTTGAAAATGATGTAACCTCTCAGTGGCACTCTTTCCTTAAAGTAGGAGCTGCAGTAATTTAGTACTCAGAATCTGCACCACAAACACATTTTTCAACTATATATCTTTCAATGTGCAACTAAGGCCGCTTCATACATAAATATTATATTGACTTTTGTATGGCACATTGCAAACTGAATTATTATTTTGCTCACTCATAGCAACACTGTTTACAGGCCTTAGAGAAAAGCTCTTCCTCTTCTGATTTCTTGCATTCACTAAAAATTCTCCTGCAAATTTGGCTTTTTCACTCTTTTGAAGCGTGCTTGGCAGATGCAGGAAAAATGGGTTTTCCAAAGCATATAAAAATGTTGCAAACTGAAAGAATATTTATATTTGTGTGAATACACACACCTCCACACACCTGCACATGGCTATTTTGGAATGATTTCTATTTTGCTTTGATGACCACCAGCATGTGTACACAATCATGAACATTTTTTTGTAAAGCACAAAAAATAATTCAAAGGTGACCATGCAGATGTGTATGCATGGTTAATCATCTGTTGGAAATGGCCTTTTTTGCAGGATTACGCCAAACTTTTTGCCTTCCTCCTCCTCTTATTCTGACCCTAATTTTGTTGGCTTTAGGACTCAAAGCACTTTACCGCTGATGACCAGTGCAACAATGCATGTGCTCTCTCCTCTAAACATGGTATAATTGGTTTACACATGTTTGGCTTATTTGATTTACTTGTAAATCCCTTGTAAAGTGGTGTACCTTATACCCAGGGTCTGTAAATTAAACCCTAATAGTGGGACTGCTGCTCTGAGTGTGCCACCCACAAAAGTAGGCATTTCTTAGGCCTGCCACTGCAGTGCCCGTGTGTGCAGTTTACTGCCACTTTGATTCGACATATTAAACTCCCCTTTTATTACATACAAGTCACCCCTAACGTAGGCCCTAGGTATCCCCAATGTCAGGGTGCTATGTAAATTAAAATTCGGACATGTACTTTATGTTTTGCATGTTACAAGTGACAAACAGCCTATTTAATGTTTCACGACTGTGAGGCCTACCCCTCTCCTAGGCCAGAATTCGAAATTCCTTAATACACTTTTAAGCAGTAATTCCTAATCAGAGAGGAGTAGCTGTTTTATGTTTCATATATGTGGAATGGTAATGACAAATCCTCCTTACTGTTGAAATTGGATTTAACATTACTGTTTCAGAAATGCCACTTTCAGAAAGTGGACATTTCTGTGTGCATATAACTCTATGTGCTTTACAGCATGTCTCCAATACATGTTTGGGCTGGATGACAGCTACACTTTGTGCATTCTCTCTAGACAGTCACACACACTGAAAGGTGAGGCTCATCTGTATTCTGAGCATTTATCTGCATTAGTGTGGGCCTTCCTTAGCAGGGAGTAATGGGTGGGCTGACACTTACATTTCAATAGGTAGTGTCCTGTCCACACACAAAACGCTGATTTACCTCCCAGGGTTAGCTTGGCAGACAGGACTGGGTTGAAAGGTATCCTTGTGCACTTCAGAGAGCTGATTTGAAGTCATCCCAACATCAAAGGTACTTTTGGTTATAAGTACCAGGTCTCTGACTGCCTAAAAGAGTACACTACTGGACCAGGGAAGACTTCTGTTAGAGTAAAGATTGCTGTGCTATAAGGATTGCCACTTTGCCTTGACTGACCGTTCTAAGGAACTGCTTCTCTGCTTTGCTGAACTGCCCTGCTGCCTGCTGATCTCTGCTGTGCTGTGGACAAGGACTGGACCCATCTCACTTGAACCCAGAGTGACTCAAAGGGCTTGCTGGCTGGCCTCCTGCTTTCTGAAATCTCAGGGACACAAAAGACTTGCTACAATACTGCTGGTGCCATTTGTGAGTCTTGCCCTTGCCTGAGGTGCCCCCTCCAGTCCTGGCCTCACAAGTGGGTTCTGCAACTGTTTTGCTACAAAACTGATGCATTGTCACCACTGAGCCGGTTAGACCTGGCACATCGCCCTTCGACATTGACGCAGAGGCTGTTTGACAACAGCGGTCCTACAGCCTAAGCGGCCCAATGACGACGCTCTGCAAGGCTCGACAACGATGCATTGCATGCATTTCAATGGAGCTCAACGATGAGGCAGTAACCCGACTGCATGGACAAGATCGCTGCATACTACGCTCCACCCAAGGTACTTTTTCAGCAGGACCTGTGTGAGTCCCTTAGCCAGCCAGCCCTCCATCGCGGTCGGCCTGATCTTTGGACTTCCGGTCCCTTGCAACCTCAAGTAACCTTTTAGTGCTAATAACTTCTAAGCACTGTTGTAAACATTGTGTTACTGTATGTGTGTGTGTGTGTATTTTGCACAACTACCTTACACATTGCCTCTTTAGATAAGCCTGACTGCTCTATACCAAGCTACCAGAGGATGAGCACAGGTTATCTTTTAGTGTGTATCTAGCGCACCCAGACTAGAGTGGTGGTTCCTGCCTGACCTGGCGGCAGACATCAGCAAACCAGGAATTCCATTTCTAACACCACCTTAGATTAGTTTGAAATCCATTTAAAGATGACCCCCTGATGATACTCCAGCAAAAGGCTATTGGAGTACAAGGGGACTGGAAGGTGCAGCAGGTGCAGAGGCTAATAAATAAATAAAGATAGCAGCAACCGCAAAAGGGGGGACAGGAAAAAAATGAAAATGGAAGAGAAAATAGTCACTTATGGACTGCAATGTAATGTCCTAATCACAGCAGTTGAAGAATACAGCTCAGCCAATCAAAATACAGTGAGACCGAAGTACTCCTTAGGTGGGTCAACATAAGACTTTGGCTGAAACAAAAGCATGGAAGTAAGATAGATAATCAAGCAGTGGAATCATGAGCAAGGGGCGGATCTAAAGCCTATTCTAAGTCTTATTGAAAACAAAAGTCTGTTTGCAAACCAACAGCTAAAGCTGGCTGTAGGTGTGATCTAATGAATGAGTGGTTTCATGGCTTGAATTGGGGGATGACAAATTGTAAACCCGCACCTCTCTGTTCAAGGTAAAAATAAATTGTGCATTTGTGAATTGTGCTTCATCACACAATCAAAATGTAAAGTACAGCTACACATATTAAGCACAAGCAGCCATGCTAATGTATCAGACCATCTAGGCCTTTTGTGCTTTAGAGTTAGTGACCTGTGGGTGAACTCACTAACTCAAAAGTCAAAAAGATTTTGCCATGAAAGCCACAAAATAATTCAGAGTCAGCACAAAACAGTCATTTTAATTAAATAGGATACTTCTACGCAATTTCCCAGGTCCTGAAATACTGTCCTGAAGCATAACTGTTTTGTGCTTAGTTGTCAAGATTGTGTGAATAGGATATAAATAGTGTTTTGTATAGGAGTAGAAGGATAATGACTCCTCCTTATTGTCTACCAGGGTGTTTAAAAGTGAAACTCAAGCCACTGTGCAGGCAGAGTTCCATCTGAGTGTCAGGTTCACTGTCATCTCACATCAGCTTCAGGGCATCACTGCTCTTTCTGTCTGTGTCTGGTACAGGATCATGTGCCAGATTCAAAATGCGCTGCAAGAAAAAGTTACATATCTGTTCCAGTTGATTCAGACAGAGGTGTGTAGTAGAATTGCAGCTTCAATGACATTTACAAAGAAATATATCGAGTGCTCCTTTAAACCACAGGTTATGTTTCCTACCGGGCACACTGTCCTGGTATGCACTGTGGAGAACCCACAAAGAACATGCACAGCTGTGCCCATCAATGAAAGAAATGAGAACGAAAGCTGACCCCAGTGCAGGCAGTAACTTGTCTTTGCTGAACAGTGGTAAAGTGAGAGGAAAACTGTCTGTTTCAAACCAAAGGTCAACGTGGAGTGTCAGGGCAGCTAATATTGCAATAAAGCATGCGCGTGCTGGCAGGTTCTGTGTCCGAGGGCGCCCACCTGTGGAGGAATCCCTGGGGGGCCCTGGAACCTCTGTGGACTTTTTTTTATTTCCGGTCATTGTGCACCACTTCCTATGTGGAACACAGCCAGTGCAGCTACCGTGCCTGAGTTTATCCTTGCAACTTTGTCAGTTGTATAGTGAGCATAGACTAAAGACACTCCCTTATTTGCATGGAGCAATGCATATATGAAGCAATGTCCCAATGCAATTGAGGATGTTCCCCCTTGAGGTCCCTCAGGCATGAAAAGGTGAGTTCAAGTGATCAGTATTTCACACAAACAAGCGCTTAAAATTCCTTATGGAGAATGCAAGAGCCGCTGTGGCACCCACTTGAATGCGGCGTCTGAGACCCCGGGAGGATCTGTGAGGTAACCACAATGCAGGCGTCCCCGCTTGAGGCCCACGACACTGATGAGTTACTGATAACATTCAGGAAATACCTTTGGGGGACATTTCCACACAACTGAAGCCCTTGTGGGTTAGGGTCACCTGTTCTCCAAGGTTCCAGGTGAGAACACTGACTGGCAGCCTTCAGCCTGAGTCTTAGTTCAGCTCAGCCTTTCTGAGCAGAAGAGGGGGTGGGGCTAATACACCCTAACTACCTAATGACCTATCTGGAGGAGGTCATTTAAGGAATTGAAGTCCATTCCTGGTTTTCCATCTACCGTCTAGTAGTTCCAAGATGGAGGACCACTCATTTTTGCATTTCTTTTTCCCAATCCACTTCTGTCATGTGGCATCTATATAATACCCTTTACTTGTCTCAACACTATTTAAGGACTCCCTACCTTCTTTTATTACTGTGTCGCAGTACAGCAGGTTAAAAGGAACCCCTTTTATGTAACTGTTGTCCTTGATCTTTTCGTGGAGGTTTGAAGAATCCGTAGTCTGGTCTTGATTCTTCCATCATCTTCTTTGTGTTTCCTCCAGTTGCAACTCTTTTTGCGGGCACTTGTCTTTCACATTCTATGCTGTGTGGCTTCAAGAATGAATCATCCTGATCTCAGTCCAGAAACCGGAGTAGGAACAAATGTCAGCATCCTGTTGTTGACAGCTGCAGGGATGCAAACAGCAGCAGGGAACACCTGTTGCACCATTGTGTCACTTTCATAATATTGCCCATGTGTACTTCAAATCACAAAATATACTCTTATTTTCCACTAGATCAGAGTTTCCTAAACTGGGTGCCTCACTGGTGAGTTCTGAACCGATTGTTGGTGGTTCATGAAAGTCCAAGCAATGAATAAAGATGCCTTTAAATTCTGCATTAATCTTGTCACGTTTATTGTGCTTCAAAAGACTGATGTCCAATGTCAGGCTATGACAAATGGCTGCCTTTTTAACATACATGATTTGTGTTCATAAACTCCTCTCACTTTGCAGTCAGAAAAAGAAAAGTAAAGTGAATTAAGTGACAATCTTGCTGCAGACAGGGAGTAGGATGCCATATTTTCGTAACACACAATTACATGTAAATACCTATAAATGAAATGTGCACATTCAGTAGTTTGGAAAGAAAAAATGAAGTACTTTTTTTGTAAATCTGAAGTGTGATAGAGATTTTAAAAGGATCAAACAAATCAGGATATTTCCTGATGTACAAATTGTTAATATTCACTGAAACCCGGTTTCCACACATTATTTGTGTGTAATATAATTGTATCAGTTAAATAGTATGTCTGTACAAATTTAGTGGCCATTTCAATGGAAAATGTGCTGTTATAGTGGACTACCACACAATGATTTAGTTACATTTAAAAACTTCCCGCTTCGTGTCAATTGAAGATAGGTGTGTCATAAATGCTTGACCTTCTAAATCATTGGGTCCTGGTTCTAAAATGTTTGGGAAGCACTGCACTAGATGGAAATCCTGAATGAGTGAACCCAGGGAAAATATGTTCACAGGGAAAATATGTTTTCCGGTCATGAACCATCCCCCCACCTCCCACTACCAATAAATGAATAGCACCACTTCATGGCTTCAATGCCTCCCCGCAAAATCTGACAATAAGGGCATATTCTACAATATATTAAAGTGCTTAATGAATATGGGAAGTAAACACAAGGAGATGATGGATGGAGTGCTGAAACTTTTCAGACACTCACCCCCAGTCACAGATCTGGGTTGAATCTATCATCATTCTTTAGCTCACTTCGCCACCTCAGTTCAGACCCAGCTATATGCAAATCAATCTTGACCCTTTAATGAATATGGGAAGTACAAATGCCACACAAATCATGCACTGTAACCAAACATAAATGCACACCTGTAATGCTGCGTAAAGCTTCATTAAACCCATCATGCGTTAATGAAAACTGTTTTTGCAGTCAACTCTTGGGCAGACCAAATTGCCTCATAAGTGATTTACAGTTTGACAAACTCCTGAACCAATTTGAGACTGTAGGCTCGAAATTTGGGTTATGGTTAGAAGTAGGTTTAAGCATGCTCAAACTGCGGCAGTTTGTCAACAATTGTGTTGGTGGGCTGTTTACTTTGATGTCTTTTAGACAGGTGGAAGTGAGAAAGCTGGAAACTAGTCATTTTTTAAAGTTTGCTACATGCTACTATGTCAATCAGCATTATGCCAGCCACTCTGACTGCCTACTGTCTGCCAAAGCATCCGGCCCAGCAGTGTACACTGAAAGGAACCGCCGCCATGGTGGTTCCTGTGAAGATACCAAAAGTTAGATGGCAGTCTAACAAACTTTTAACTGTTTTTGCATTTTCAGAAACAAACTTCTAAAGCAGGGTATTGTTTCTGACTCCCACAACCCGGGAGTTTTCTCACAGGGCATAGAGGCCATTAATATTTGTTTACTGTCACTCACCACCACCACGGTGACAGACAGAAAAAGACATCACATGACAGGCTTTAAATAGAAAGAGCAGTGTGATGGCTTTATTCAGACGACCCTTCTCTGTTTTTTCCAACAGAGTAAGCTTTCTGCCAACAGAGTCTACTACGGTTCCCCTAAAGCAAAACTTACAGTATGCCTGTCTCCAAAAGAGGCGGGAGCATCAAGAATTTGGCGGTCAGCATACTCCGTTTGCAACGTAGTACCCTGTCCGTCAGCCCCTTAATTAATTACTTTTTGTATTGCAAAAAAATGCAGTTTCATCATCTTTCTTGCTTGTATTTTTTCACTAGAACAGGGTCGTTCTTGGTGGCATTCTGACAATGACCAGTTAGACTGTAAACATAGAAAAAGGCAAAGACAAAACGCATTGGCCCAAGGAACATAGCCTGAGATGACGTATAGCTTACCCCTAGACACTGCTACTGCAAAATTGGGTGGAAATGATGAGGGCTTTTTTGGACAAAACACAGCAACCTGAAGGAGGTCGAATAGTGGGTTTCTCAAATGAGGTCACTTTGTGCCAAAGTGGAAAACGACACTTTGGCATAGGGTCACCACCTTTTACAAGGAAAATGCTACATTAATAAATTGAGCATACCTTAAACGTATAACTATCAGAAACTTGAAAAACCTTTTTGGGAGCCCAATTTTTGTGCTTGGAGGCGGAGCACAAAGCTAGGTTGCACAAAAGTGCCTGCTAGCCATTCAACGACCTTTTATATGGAAAAATGAATTACCCCACTGATTTCCGCAAACAATGACACAAACAGCTACAATATAAACTAAAACAAAAATCTAAATTACAACTCCACCATATTGTGCAGCACATTATCAATTTATAAACTATATATACGTGTTATTGTTTTTTGGATTGTATACATTTTCTTGATTGGATTTTTTAAATGTGTTTTCTGCATTACCTCAAAACAAAAGCAAGATAAGCGTCACGCAAGTAAATAAAAATTAATGTATTCTTTCAGAAGGAGGTACACCTTCCCATAAATAACATAATACTTTATCATTCCATTTCTTCTCAAACACAGACAACATGTATTTTGGAGGAAACCCCCTTCCTCAAGTCTTTTCAAGAAGATAATGACATTATTTGGATATTCCCCCAATGCTTATTCCATTAATTGTAATATTTTCCCTTCAGTTGCCCCGTTAATGGTATCTGCAACTCCATTACTGCAGCATGGCTTCATGATGGCCCTGGTATATGGTTCCCACTATGATACTAGGACTGTGTATTAGGATGACGGAACTTCAGAATATGGGGGACTGAGTCCTTCCACACCATCAGAAACTGCCAGCCCAGTTCCTGGCGAGCTCACAGTGCCTCGCCTAAACCCCAACCCTGCTGGGGTGAAAGGTGATTGTGGCAACCTCAACACTCCTCAGAGAAGTCGTGAAAACAGATTTCACCCTGTCTTTGTATTACTCAGGCATGCCCAGGCACAGCATAAGAGAAGCACAAAATATGTTTTCAACACATTAGGCAGATGACACACAGCAAAGTCACTACTTAATATATATATATTATAAAGGTAATAAATAGTTCAATCATGATAACTGAGTTCTAGAGGTTCCTACCTAACCCTAACACTATACTGAGAGCAAAGTGAAAGTACCCTTCTGCCCGGCTGATCTATAGGGTTGGACTTAGCCCCTTACCTGGAACAGAGTCAGGAATCAGCCTGAAGCATGAATGACAATCCTCTCAGGAAGCAGGTAGATTAGCGTCAGCAGATGGATTGTCCCAGGATGATTGTGCTGGAATGCCCCTCTGCTCGTCCGTGTCAGTGCTTCTTTATATAATAAAACCCATACTGCACCAGAAGCACGGCTCTGAGGACATGATATGTCTGGATGTTTGAAGCTGTCCCCTGAACCGGCAACATAGGCACTAGGATATCGTGTTCTGTTCCTAGCCTTGAACAGAATATACAGATTACATGTCAAGGAAAGGCTAACTAAAACAAGCACATCATACAGTGTATTCCTGGAATAAAACCTTGCAAGCAAAGCTGAAATATAATATGTAAAAGGTCATTACCAAAAGTGATGTGGTTAAAACATGTATAATATAAAATGTGTAATGAAGCTAAAAAATGGCGGAACCAACTCGGGTCCAAGAGATCTTCAGGACAGGCTGACTATAGAGGTGAAGTCATGCTGCAGTAATGGAGTTGCTGACATCAGTAATGGGGCAAGTGAAATGAAATGTCATCAAACTTTGACCAAGAGAAAGAGCCACTAAGGCAGAAAAGGGGGAAGAAATGAGGTAGAAAAAGATGAAAAAGGACAAACAGTGAAATTCGGGACAAATAAAATAACCTGCAAGAGTGAGATACAGGTTCCAGGAGTGTTGGGTGGTGTAGGATAGAGGCATGAGGTGAAATTAAGACTAGATTGCCTTGGTATTCGGCAAGCCTGGAAACGTGGAATTCAGCAGCACCCGCAGCAGGCTTCTGGGAAATATTTTGGGCCCTCACGCATATTTCTTTTTACGAAGCACTGCACTGTAGTAATCAACCTGAAACATCACCACGTTTAAAACCAAGGCTATTTTATGAGGTAGATGTAGCAGAGGCAATATTACACCAAACTTTTACAGGTGGTATGGACTTGGGAATGAGGAATTAGTTCATGTCAAATATCATGACCTTCTTCAATAGTGCAAGGTGAGGCCCACTAGAGGTGACTGAACTGACTGACTGAGGGCACTTGTATAGCTCACTAATGCCGAGGCGTCTTGGCACTGGGTAGAGTGATCTTAGAACACACAGTCATTAGCATTGTGTAAAGAGCCTGGTTTTTATAGCTTTCCTAAAGATGGTACGTGAGGGCTGTAGTCGGAGAGAGACGGGGAGAGAGTTCCATAGTTTGGCTGCCAAGAATGAACAATGTCCCCTCCCACAACTGACCCTTTTGTTCAGGGGAGGAAGAACCAGCCTGGTGTCCAAAGACCTTAGGCAACGTGATGGAATGTATCGGGGGAAAAGTCGTTGTACGCCTTCCGCCCCACCTCCATAGAGTGCTTTATGCACTAGGCATAGGGCTTTGAAATCCACCCGTCGTCTCACTGGAAGCCAATGTAGTTATTTAATACTGGCCGAAGTGGAATGATGCTGAGGTAGACCATACAAAACTCTAGCTGCAGCATTTTAAAGTGACTGAAGCTTATTCAGCAGTTTCACTCCAGCACCCAAGTAAAGGGCATTACAGTAATCTATCCTTGATAGGATAAGGGCGCCAACCACCGTTTTCCTAAGGGAAAATGGGATGAATGGAAGACTTTTGCGCAGTATCTTGAGTGTAAAAAAACAGGCAGAGACCACTTGGTTAATTTGGGGAGCACAAGTAAGATCTTTATCAATGAGAAAGCCGAGGTTTCTGGCCTTGACCACCGGCGACGGGCAAATGCCGGCTCCAGGGGGCCACCAACAGTGGCTCCAGAATGAAGGTTTTTTACCAAATTCCAGAATCTCGTTTTTTTCGGTGTTTAGTTTTAAAAAGTTAGCATTCATCCAGGACATCACAGAGGAAAGACAGTCACAGAACCGTTCAGCGGACATGTTGTCGTTTTGAGTGACTGACACTACCAATTGTGTGTCGTCAGCGTAAGACACAAGCGCTAGGCCGTAACTTTTAGTTAGTCTTGCCAATGTTCTTGCCAATGGTGTTACATAGATGTTGAACAAGGAGGATCAAAGTGCCGAGCCCTGGGGGACTCCACCCGGGAGGATGAACTGTTCCGATCTCATGCCTTCGCAGTATATTATTTATTCTCTGGACTCAAGAAAAGAAGAGAGAAGGGACAGGGCCTTACCGCTGTCTCCCATGGACTGCAACCTATTGATTAGCACTGTATGGTTTACAGTGTCAAATGCTGCCGTGAGGATTAGCAGTATTAGGGCCGTCCTACCACCCTCATCCAGTACCCTTCTAATCTGTAGCCATGATTAGAGCGGATTCAGTAGTATGCCGTGCTCTGAAGCCATGCTGGGTGGAATCAAGGATGTCATTATTTTCAAGATAAGCAGTCAGTTCCACGTTAATGGCTTTCCCCAGGACCTTAGAGGGGAGAGGTAGACAGGCGATGGGGCTGTAGTTTTTAGCCTCCAAAGTTCAAATGAAGTTTTTTTTTAGAATAGGCCTTATACAGGCCATTTTCCATCCTGCTGGAAAGATCCCTGTTCTAATGACTAAATTAAGTAGAGGGGTCAGTGATGTGCCAACTTCATCTGTGGCTAGATGTAGAATGTATTGGGAACAGGGGTCAAGTGGGGAACCTGACTTAGTTAATGAAAGTATGTCTACCACTTGCTTTTCGTCCAGACTGGTGAATTGTGTTAGACTACTTTGGTGGTTTTCCCATATCTGTGATAGATTCGTACTATTAGCTTCCGTTGAATTCAAAAGCTCCTCATAAACCATTGTGACCTTTGTCTGGAAGAAAACAGCAAGGTCATTGATGAAAGCTTGGTCAGGGGCAAAGACCGTGTCTTTTGGACAGCGAGACAGCGCTGTAACTGTTTTAAACAGTTCTTTGGGGAATTTGTAGCTTCTAGAATTTTAGATGTAAAATAAGCTGCTTTAGCTGATATTATTGCTTCCTTGTATTCTTTTAGTGCAGAGCCATATTCGGTCTTATGTGCTAAGCTATATGAGGATCGCCAAATGCGTTCCTTGAGTCTGCATTTTATTTTTATTGTTTTTAAATCTGCTGAATACCAAGGGGAGGATACCAGTCTTTTCATGGCCGTCTTTGTCACTTCAGGTGTCAATGGATAGATTGCCTAGGTTATCCAGTGATTGAAATCCGTGGCGGCCTGATTGGGGTCTGCACAACAGGTTAGATTCTCTTTCAAGGCTGTAATTAGCTCTTGTTGAGAAACTTTCTTCCAGACCCGCACCTTACTCAGAGGGGGTCGACTTCTACGGCACACTTTGTTATTGGGAATGTTAATGATAAAATTGACAGCATTGTTATCTGTCCAAAGCAGGGGCAGTGCGTGAATCGCCTCAATATGGGCACTATTAGTGAAAATGTCATCCAGAATATGTCCTGCCTGATGTGTAGATTCTTGCACAATTTGCTGCATTCCAAAACTAGCCATGATATCTATTAGATTTGAAGTGTCCAAATTGTTCATCACCTCAAGATGAAAATAAAAATCCCCCAGTAGCGTAAAGGAGTCCGCATTAAAACAAGACTCCATGCGGGTTTGTAAAGAAGTAATAAAAGATGAAGAAGCAACGAGGGGCTACAGCTACATGAGCAGGGTCTCAGACCACTGCCCATTAAATAAATCCAGTTGGACCACTTGCAATGGTAACATCTACCAGGTATTTTGAGAACTGGAGGTAAGTTTAAGATCCTTATCAAAATTTAGGTAGATCTTTGTGTCATCCACTTAAAAACGAGGTTAATTGCTGATCTGCCTTGCAGGGCTAAGCAGACTATATCACTTTGAGTTGGGCGAAGACTGATTTTGGAATATTTAGCCTTCTTATGCATTGGCACAGAGAAACAAATAATGATGCTTTGAATGATACTTAATCAGTGGGTCAACTTTTTAGGTCGAGCTTAGGCAGTGCATGCACTGTCTCTCCGAGACATGCAGTAATTAGTATATGTGGGGAAACACCACCTATTGGCTCTTTATTAGTTTGTTTGCTTGTCTGCTTCAATCTCTTCATTTTAACAGGTTAATGCGGTTTTTAGTTCCTCCTTCATTTCTTAGGAACACCTATGCAGCACCGCCTAACTACTGTAAACATGCTGCTAGTGGAATGAAGTTTCTGTCTTGGACCTCTGTTGTGTTTTGTTGCTTGCTTATTATTCTCAGGCACACACATTTTTAGGTTTCGGCTACCGTCGCACTGCGTAAGCAGTGGGCGGAGCCGAAATCTTATGTTTGTAGTATGGGGTCCTGAACACGCCCCTCTTCTCCATTGGCTGGCCTCGTAAATGCTGGCCAGCCATTGGAGGAGAGGAGCGTCACTCAGTTCAGGGCCCGCCTAGACGCGATTCGGGGGCGTTTCTGTATCTTTTTTTAAGTCCCGCCCCTTTTTTTTGTCATTCGGAGGTGGGTCATTGTGGGCGTTTACTTTTTTTTTTTTTTTACACAGGGATGTTTTTCGTCATTGCTAACATCTCTGTTGCCGGGATGGACGTAGTGTTGCCGCTCCCGGTCCCCTCTGAAGACCCCAGCGTCCCGCGCTGTCCTGTCTTTGAGGAGCTGCTTGGCTCCAAATTGTGTTTTCCAAGAGAAATCCTTTTACTTTTCCAATACTACTATCATTGTTATTTTTGTTATGCCTGTAATGCGTTTCTTTTAGTCTTGAAGCGAATTAAAATCGAGAAAGAGAATGACAGACAGCTACCACCAAATACCAACTCACCAATTGTAGCTTAATATTTTCTTCCGTTGCCAATTAGCGCAAAGCTGGGCGCGTCCTAGACTGACGAGCCGAGGAACATGGTAGGCAGTCGACCGTTTCAGCTGCTTCTGTTACTTTTACACAGTGTGGAGTCTGGCGATCTGCAAATGGAGAGGTAAGATGGCGGCTGTGGGATGAGGCCCAAGGGCGGAGAAGGCCACGAGAGATCTTGCACCCATAGGGGAAAAGGATAGGGCGGAAAAAAACAGCGAGTAACGTTAGACAGTCTACGGCGTTATTAAGGGCCTTTTATTGTAAACTGTGATGGTACCTGACCACGAGGTGCAGTGGCGGCTGGTGTTAAGGAGCGGAGGGGATTAACACCATTGAGCAGCTTTGAAAGAAGTGCTCGCTGTTTGGTGCTCCCCCGAGAAACGATGTATGTAAAATATGTTTTGGTGCGCAAAGTCTTCCTGCAGGCTGCACATGTGCCAGCTAGGCGGCGCTGGGCCGGGCGAGGAGGCGGGAACATCAGCTTTGTGGGAGTGTCTGCATACAGCTGCAGTGCATGGATTTACAATGGGGCGATTATGAAATGGCCCAGGGCGCGGTCAGTAAATGTTCATTCACAATAATGGGAATGGGCAGTGTTGGCGTACAGTGTGGGGGTGGCAATTGCTGGCCCTCCTTTCGAAGTTTCGCCTCCGTAATTTAATAAGCTTCCTAATTGGTTAAGGCAAGCTTGGGAGCGTGACGTATGCATGAGCTTGGCAGCACGTATTTCCGGGACACTACACGAATCAAGTTGTTGTAAAAAGAAAGGCGCCTGCAGCCGTGAAATCAAAAGGGCGTACACCAGTTTTGTGGGGCTGGGGCTGGGGCTGGGGCGGGTAGGGGGAGGCTGCCATTAATTGTGTCATTGATTGTTCCAAATGTGCGGAGTCTTTATTGCGGGCCGTAGTGATATAAACCTTCCGTTCGTCTTTAGATAAAATAGTGTAAAAGCGTGTCTTTTAAAAATAAGATTGTTGTGTTATGCAAATTATGCAGGTTACCCCCTTTAGCTGTCTTAGTTGCAAATCCCACGTACAGATGCCAGCTCGTCCTTTCGCCAGCTGAAGCCGAGCCGTTGTCCCAGTTGGTTCTGTCCTTTCCAGTCTCCCCCAGGAAGCGTAGGAGGACAGTTAATACGAGCCCTTGCACGATCTCAGCGCCATGAGAACAGCATTTGTAGATGCAGGTCAACAAACAGAACAGTTATCACCCCCTCGCCCAACACACGCACACACAAACGCAAGGGAAACAACAGTGCGTTTCCAAAAGCAACCAAATGATAACTCAAACTCAGCATTGTTTATTGATACTCACGTATTCGAAAACAGTGCTTTGTCCTGCTCTGTCTCTGCAAGTTATGACACAAGCAACTCGCACTCTTAATAACCAAAGTGTTTCTTATTCAGTCTAGTCCTAAACAACACTCTTTCCACATGAAAGTGCCGCCAGTACTGGAATGCCAACAGCCATAAATCAAAGCGCCAGCACCGGCAGGACTGGCTTCACTCGCAGCCCTAACTATTCATAATTAAAACATGTGCCTTTTTAATGACGGTGCGTGCATACGGTGAAATCCAGCCTAGTTGCTTAACACACAGCGCAATATTAACGGCCCTCACTTCATTTAGCTTTAATTGAATCTCTGGGGCAAGATTACACGTGAGTCCGGCAAGGGCTGTGACGAATAGTCTTCCGAGAAGGCATGCCGGTTTCTCAACAATGCGCCGGAGCAGTCACTAACTGGCCAAGAGAGGACTGCAGCCTAAAATCGCGGAGCAGGCCTCTGGGATTATAAATGTGTGTTTTCGTGCTTCTAAACGTGGGTCGTTTTTTCTTACCACCATTGTTTTCAGTGTATTTGTGTCTAGATTTTTGTAGATGTCAGTAAATGCATGCAGATAAATATTATAGTTGTGTGTGCATGTAGATATATATATGATTATTTATATATCATTTATAGCATGGATGGAAGAATGTTAAATATATATGCAGCTTATGTGTAACTTATATTCATGTATACATCTTGTTTATATATAGAGACATGAGGGGGCCTGCATCTTACTTTTAAGAGGGTCTCAAGGGGGTTAGTGCAGTGTTGATTCCACTAGTTTCTCTCTTTCCGCTTGGACAGGCTTTGCTTCAGCCTTGGCTAAGGGAATTTGAGAGGATTGATCTAAAAAACTTGATACAGGAAGGACAGAAATGTTTAAAAAAAATAAGTAAGGGCATTTGAGCAATAGTAACATCTGTAAAAACAAGCATTTACAATGCAACGGTTTCGCCTTTGGAAAAGTTAGAGCTATTGGCAATGTAATGACAATGCCATTTATTTATCTGTTTTCAAAACCAACACATAAATATAAATTTTGTCATTTACAATGCCAATAGCTCAAACTTTTCCAAAGGCGAAACCGTTGCATTGTAAATGCTTGTTTTGTTGTTGTGACCGGTGAGCTGTAATGAAGTCCTTGTCTTGGAACTTTTTCGTTTTTCGTTACTTGCTAATTCTGTTCGTGCACGCACGTTTTTTTTTGTTGTGACTGGGGAGCTTTAATATTTTTGTGCCTTGTTTTCTCTTTATTTATTTTGGTTTCAATCGTGGCACTCGCACTTTATCTGTAAACATCTTAAGCTAAAGCACGGTGCCACAATTGCTTCAAAAGTAAAGAAATTAAAAAAAACGTTTTTGAATTTCTTTACTTTTGAACAATTTGCAGCACCCGCTTTAGCTTAAGATATTTAAGTTAAGGCACGAGTGCCGCGATTGAAACAAAAATATATAAAGAGGAAAAAAAACCTGCATCCGCCATTTACATTTTTTTTATCTTTGGTATCAATCGTGGCACTCGAGCTTTGGTTGTAAACATCTCAAGCTAAATGCATCGCTTCAAAAGTAAAGAAATAGAAAAAAGCTTTTTTCTATTTCCTTACTTTTGAAGCAATCAAGGCACCTGAGCTTTACCTTAAGACGTTACAGCTAAAGCACAAGTGCTGCGATTGCATTGCAAATGCGTGTTTGTTTTGTTATGCTGCATGTCAGAATTTGTTGCATGCTGACTCTGCTTTTCCAAGCCCAGTGTAGGCAAGGTGATTTTATATTCAGAGTCTGGGGTTTACGACAGAAACTGGACATGTGCCGAAAGAGGGGTGGGGGCAGAAGATTACTCATTCGTGTGCAATTCGGTAACAGCAAGGAAGGTGTCTGTCCTTTCTTCCACTTCCGAGGCAGCCTATTAAAGAATCAGTTATTGTACCACTGTGAAAAGAGCAGCTGCTATATGTGCGTTTTGTTGACAACTCCTGTTTCTTCTATTGAAATGAAATACAGCCGGTGCACGGGTCCCTTCATTTTGTGACAAAAAGATGTCTGCTTTGAGGTGAAGTTGTTGTCCGTTCACTATTCTGAGGCGCCAGTTGCGGTGTTTGCTCTTTGACCTCAATATATCTGAAGCGCCCTTTCTGTTGGTATAGATGGTGAGGTTGATTGTATTAATGTTGCATAACATAGAAAGCCTGAGAACGCACTCCTTGAAACCAATCTGTTCGTCTAAAAGAAGCGGCGCCTCATCTTTATCTCATGCCCACACTCACTGTTCAGTCTATATGTCTCACTTTAGAGCTCTCATTCTGGAATGTACATTATGGTCAGGGCCACTGAGATTATGTGGCAGGAGAGGGCAGAGTTTAAGCTATTAGTATTGCAAATGACAATGTCTTTTATTTATGTTTTAAAACCCAAAACATAAATAAAAAGCATTGTCATTTACAATGGCAATAGCTCAAACTCGCATGAATGCGCAACCTATTGCATTGCAAACGCTTGTTGTTTTTCTCAGTAGTTCACTGATGTGTGGATGAGCCACTCCCCATGCTATAGTTGCACACTCCCAGAAGGGGGTTCTACTCTCCGCTGCACCATAGAAACTGAAGCTGCACCTTTTTGATGAGGCCCTCTAAGAACAAAGTGCACCTAGGATTGGTAGGGTTCCCAAAAACAGAAGATGGTGCCCCGTGTTCTCAGCTTGACTACTTGTCCAAAAACTTGAATGATTGTTTCTGCAAAGGAAGGCATTGTTGTTCTAATTACTGTGAACGGGACTCCATTTTAGAGTCACAGAGTCAAGTACCAAATGACTCACATATACAAAACAGGATTTAAGAAGAAACTTAAGGAGTGCCTAGAATTTCATTTGCAGTCCTCTTGACATTGAATGTATAATTACATTCATAACTAGATTTTACAAATACATGCATAGTTTGCCGAAACACTTTCCTCATGTTATTCCCTATTTAAAGGAACATTTGCAGTAATACCAAGAATGTTGGGCGTAACACATTTACTGATTTGTGGTAATGCAACAAAAAAGTTCAACCAACTCTAAATGAGCCAGGATATGGTAACATATTCAAGCTTTTGCTGGCACACACAAGTTGCCACTTAAACACGCAGGGAAGAGGGTGTTTGTAATAAATTCAAAGTCTCAGTTTCATGCAAAGTGTACTTTTTATTATGTAATTTTATCAACCAAGTTGATTTGACTCTCAGTAATGTACTAGCCATTATTTGAGGACACCATCCTAAGAGTATTAAAGACATACAGAGCCGGCTAGGGCAAAGTGTTTATATTTCACATTATTGAGCATACCAATTATGTTATTAAGTGTAAGGATTGTTGTATCTGAAACCTGATGTTCATCTTCATAAATGCACACTCCACTAAAACACACAGTTTGGGAGTGCATGAGGATAATAGCTTTTGGGAGTATGTGTTCAAAGTTATTTTCCAAATGTGTTGAGCTGTTGTTGTCATTACTTCTGTAGGAAAATGCCTATTTTTCCATGATCATCCCCATTTATTTGGACTGATGCTGCTGTTTTTTTTTAACTCTTTGCAAGTGGACCCTGCTAACCAGGCTCCAGTGCATGTTCTCTGACCCTTTAAACATGTTGAAATTGGCTATACTCCTAATTGGCAAATTTACCTGACCTATAAGACCCTAGTATATTAAAACAAAAGTGCACTCAGGGCCTGAAAGTTAAATGTCTTTAGTGGACTACAGCACCCATTGAGCCATTTACTACAGTGGCAATGCGAACATGACTGCAGGCCTAACACAGGCTGTGCAGTTTTAAACTGCAAATTCGACCTGTCACAGTAACTCCCTTTGACAGGCCTAAAACCCTCCTTTTAAATGTTTATAAATAATCCCTAAGTAAGTCTTACTGCCCGTCAAAGCAGCATGCATGGTATTTAAGAATAAGATTATGGAAAGGTCAATGTTAAACATGTCCTTACAGTGACTAGTATATTGATGCTATTTTCATTGTTGCAGGATTGGTTGCTCCATAGGAAAACATTGGGATGTAATATTACAATGAAATAATGTTACCTCCACTTAAGAAACAACTACACATTTCATTCTGGTCCTTTAAAAATATTTATTACAAGCCTAATTCACTATAAGATTTGTACTTAATAGTTTACAAAAGTTACTTTTAAAAGTCACCTTTACCTATCTAAAGCCTCTAGAAGCCCATTGCAGGAGCTTCCATCTTTCACCCAGGAGTTCAGTAGCCCCTTGATGAGGTATGAACTTGCTCCCAGAGCAGACACAAAAAGGCTTTGGGTGTGGGGAGGTGTTTTGTACCTCTGACAGGTAATCATTAGGGCGGTAGCCAGAAACGTAATTAACTTTAAAGGGGCCAACTCTGTCTCAGGCAGATGTATCTATGTCCTGAGCCCACTCCCCTCTTTTGTCCCTCTAGTCAGGCAGGCAACAATCCCAGTGGAAGAGGTGCAGCCCCCAGAACAGGGTTTTACTGGTAACACCTTTGGATGAGCAAAGGAACTCTGCATAGGGGAAGGAAGTGTAGACAAACCATGAAGGTGTATTATAAAAAAGGTAAAAAGGTACAATAAAGGGTAATGCAATGCAAACATTTCTAAGTTACCAAGTTACATTTCTAAATTACCTAGAATTCAGTTGCCTTAAAGCCCATCAATTTAGAATTTTACAGAAGAGTGACAAAATCAGAGAAAATCAAAATAATGCAGCAAACTCTGTTAGAAATTAGATAGCATCCCTAGTAGAGACCCAAAAAGATCTGGCGCACCCCCCAAATTTGAAGGCTGGTGTGACAAATTTCTCCTTAGAGGAATCTGAAAACTGCAAAGGTACTGTGGTGTGAGCAAATAAATTCATTTTCAACAAATCACAATACAGATTTTAAGATCCCCATGCAGCAGTACCACCTAATCGCTAACCCACTCAATGAATATTGATTCAGCCTCTCTGGCCTAATGTGATCCGGAGATGTCAGAACAAACTAGTTACACAAACAACAGTGAGCCATGGAGAGAGGAAGATCCTTAAAAACATGTTACAAAAGTGAAACTGTGCAAGAGAGATTTCTTCGAGAACAGTGCTATTCAGAAATAAACAATTCCACACTTACTTGACTGCATGCGGTAGAAACATAAACAAAATGTGAATATCATAGAGCATCCATTTTGTACAAAATGACATTGAGGCCTATTCAGCATAAGACAGGAAACCCATGTTTAGCAGGTCATATAACATTGTAAAAGACACACACAAAAAGGATGTAATGTGGAAAAAAACAAACATTCACCTCCAGTCAAGAGATCTGGGTTAAATCCATTGTTCTTTTACTCACCATACCACCCCAGTTTAGACCCAGCCATATGCAGATCAGTCTGGACCCTGCTCCTAATGGGAAACGTCCAGCCCAAACTGCTAAACCAGATCCTCACCGGAGCAGTAACAAGCATCCTGGGACCGGTTTCAAGGTATCACCCCTCATCAGCCAGCCTAAAAATCATTTCAACAGTAATAGTCTCATTTAAACATATATATGTGAAATCATGTGTGAGATAATATTTTGCCCATTGTTAACAATGCACGTCTTGATTAATACCAAAACTCGCTTGCTTGGTCAGGATCATTCATCAGTGACGGGAATCCTGACTTTCAGAGAGTCAAATAGTGACAGCGTACTAGGGCGCTTCACGTTGGTTGCACTAACTGGTACTGTGTCCAAAACCCAATCCAGAGTGCAGAGAGGGTCATAATGCAACCTAGACGCAGGATCAGTTAAGAAGAGCAATAATATTGAAATGAGGTAGGTCATAGTTCAACTACTACAATGCCGCTATGCATCTGCTCCATGTCTTCAAATTACATAAACATTATGACTCCTTTTGAAGCCTCACATTGATAAATCCTTGTAAGATCTTTGAGTGTGAGGGCATGAATTAGTAAATGTCAACTGTGAGAAACCAGGACCTGTTTGCAGGGTCTACCTACGTTTGGCCCACTTTCACTATTAGATGCTGGTTCTCATTGGGCTCACCGCTTTGCTAAACAGACCCAGGGCCAGTGCGCTGTTAAAAATGTACATGGTAATTACGTATAATTACAATTGATACTGACAACCTACTGGTAAGTACCTAGTATATGGTAGGGCATGCAGGGGATGCCTGCTATCATTTCAAAATCCAGCCCTGCTTTTCAAGGAGAATTATATGCAAATAAGTCTTTGGAATTAAAGGTACTTTTCGAAGTAGTAAATGACCTTATTTTTACATATTTCCGCCCTAAGGTCTCCCCTAGGTGCCTCAGGGTAGGGTGCCTTGCAAGTATAAGCAGTGACATTATAAAAGATGTGTTATATGCTCTGATGAGGGAAACACTGCCAATGTAGTTTTTCCCGAGTGTAATGCATTGGCTCCATATGCTAAAATGGGAATACTTTAATAAAGTATAACGGTCGATAGAAAGGACCTAAACATATAATTCGAAGACTTAAAAGAATAGTTATGATAAATCCAACAATTATTACGGAAAATAGCTTATAGAACTTACTTTTCTGTGAGCCAAACTCCAGCCATCCAGCAGCCCTTCTCTGATTGATCAGCCTCTTCCAGGCTGAGCCAAACTGTCTCAATGAGGTGTGTAGTGGCATGTTTGAGAGACAAAGGATTTCCTGGGGGAGGAGAAGTGAAATTACAGATGCAAAAATCTGGAAGTGGGTGGATGGGCCAAACTGGTCTTCAAAGAGAATGACAGTTTGGACAGGACCCGGCTTTACCCCTACATCCTGTACCATCAGCCAAACAGGAGCCTCAGAAAATAGATTAGTGAGGTGGCCGGAAGGGGCATTTTAGGGAATCTTAGCTTAACCCATCTAATTCTTCAGGTGAGAATTTCTCCATTTTGGATTTTGTACTTTCTGGGACAAGAATCTGACACGCTTTGGAGGACCTGATCATACCTGAGGGTGCATCCCATTGGTCAGGGGTGCCCCCTGCAAGGCACACCGGAGCTCTGAATAAATATGGGAGAGCTGCCAGGCAACTCAGAACTACTGACTGAAACAACAAGTAGAAGAAGGACTGCCCTGCTGGAACCCTATTCTTCATCTTTTCCACAATCTGGAACTACAGCCCTATGCATTTTGCCTTGGCATCACAAGGATTAAGGGGTGGACTCCCTTACAGCAACAGGTTAACAGAGCTCACCTGCACCATCTCCCCCAAGAAGTCTGGATTGCGTCTAGTGGACTTAAAAAGGATTAGTCCAGGTGCATTGTGGGAAATGTAGCCCCAACATCACAAGGACCATCTCATAGCTTCTAGACCATTGGATTGCTGTTTTGGGCACTTTGACCCACAAGAGAAACTTCAGAAGAAGTTTCAGAAGTTGGGAGAAGTTTGGAGCAACTTTTGTAAAAATCTCCATAGGTTGACCTTTGTGGGAGTTGTTGTCCCTGAACCCAGGAGCAAAAACCAGAGCAAATTGTACCCTTAGCTGGTGCTGTGGACCATGTTCCTGCATCAAGAAACACTTCTGGAAGTAAGTAAAAAGAACGTTTTACTTTGTGTTTGTCCCAGTCCAGTGCAATGTTTTTAACCCTTTGAGTGCTACTTGCTTCTAAGCACTAGTTTTACTTTTAATCTTTAACGCCTTAGCTGCGGCCGTTATTTCGGCGCAGTGCTGGGAGTTCCGAAGAGTGGGCGGGGCCGCGTCGGCCGTTGCACGTTCGTAGCACCAGCCAGGTAGTGCTCCGAACGTTCGGCAGTCGACGGCAGCAGCTATGAGGTTAATCATTTATTTGTCTGGTTCCTTACTATGGATTTTTGTTGTTTTGGTGTCTGTTTGTTTATAAAAATATAACCTATTTTTACAATTTGGCATCGGATTTTTTGTGTGCATAGTGTCTTACTTATTAAGGGCCAGATGTAGGAGCCTTAATACCGGTCGGAAACGGCCGATTTCGGCCGTTTCCCACCGGTATTTGGCTTTTGAGATGTAGGGGGCATCTGATTTACAGAATCGGTAAATTTACCGATTTGGTAAATATACAGAATCGGTAAAATACCGAATCGGTAAATTTACCCATTCTGTAAATCAATATGTAGGTGGCACTTCACAGAGTGCCACAGGCCCTTTAGGAGTCGGTATTTAACACCCAATCCTATTGGGTGGTAAAATACCGAATTCAGGTGTGCATGCACATCTGTGCATGCACACCTGTGCCATGTGACACACTGACATGCCCTTAGGGCATGTATGTGTGCCACATGTCACACAAGCCTGTACTTGGGGTGCTAGAGGGTGTCAAAGTGACACCCCCTGCACCCTTGCAGGATTCGGTATTTACCGATTCGGTAAATACCGAATTGGCATTTCCCATTGATTCCTACGGGCTTCAAGGCCCATAGGAATCAATGGGCAATACCGATTCGGTATTTACAGATTCGGTAAATACCGAATCTTACAGATTCGGTAATTGTGTTTTTAAAATTACCTACATCTCCTTCTAATTTACCGATTCATAAATACCGAATCGGTAAAATTCGGTATTTATGAATCGGTAAATTAGATTTACCTACATCTAACCGAAATGTATTGGTATTTTTAAATCCTTTACATGCCTGTCTCCTAAGTTACACCTGCCTGCTCATTATCAGCTACCAATGGTTGATCATTGGAATAATGTACTCAGACCTTGACTACACTCATGACTGAGCTTGTGGCCATATTACTAGTGGTAGGTCCCTACTTATCACTCCATAATCAACTACTTTCCAATATCGTGGCCTCACCCTCAATTTTCAAATCAAAACAATGTTTGGTTTAGGTACTCACATGGTTCTAAATTGTGTTCACGTGTGAAGATGGATGGATAGGCTTTGAGTAAATGGATGGATGGACATGTGAGTGCATTGATGGACCAGTGGGTGGGTGCATGGATGATGAATGGATGGATGGATGGCTTGAAGACATAGGTAGATATGTAGGTAGATAGTATCACAGAGTAGCTGGCATGCAGGCAGACTGAACGACCACTTGATCGACAGATAAAGAACAAGACAGGGTTTAACACCACAGTCTTTCTAAAGTTGAGTTTCAGGTTTACAGTATTGGGTTAAGGGATTTGCTGTCCAGAGGCTGTATGGTATGCTAGACTCTGTGGTGGTCCAACTTTTAATGCTGTTTTCAAACATCGTGAAACTGACATTGGATGTTGAAGAAGTACAGATGTTCGTTCATTTAATAATGCAAAATCTAATGCCACACGTGATGATTACACTGAGATCTGAGCAAGAACTCTCTTAGAAAAATTAAAGAAAGTCCCTTTATTCCTAGTTGATGTTACTGCCAAGCTGTATCTCAATTTAATAATTGAATAATAGCCCCCTCTGGCATACTGACACATAGCTCATTTCCCATTTGTCTGCACCACAGATTTCCTTTCTGGCTCTGTCGCTTAGACAAGGGCATTAAAAGATGGCAAAGCTAAGCCTTCCATCTGGACATTTGCTCACATCCCAAAGCAATAGAGTCAGAGCTACTTGCAATCATTCGACTCTGAGGGTTAGATTGGCAGGGACAAGTTCTGGCTCAGCAGCATGACAAGCCTGAAAATTATTACAACCAGGCCCATGAGAAACAAATCCCAGTTTGTTGATGAAAGCAGTGATATAATATTTTTGAAGAATGCTGTGTAGTTAAGGCACACACATGCAAAACAACACAGTGCACGTGCTGGTTCATGTTGCGATAAAATGCTGTTGTTAAGTGAGCTGCTCCCCATCTTTTTTTGCTCTTTACTTCTGTTTCCTCCTTTTTAACAGTACTGTATTTGCAGACCTTTCCTTCGCCTTCCTCTACCTGGTTCTTGTTAGAACACCATGACCAAGAGGTCTTGTTTGCAGCACGAACTATCCAAGCAACCCCCTCAGAAGTGTGCAAAGTTTGATGCTTCACAGTTGGTTTTTCAATCTTCATCAGCTTAGCAAAGCACTAACCTAGGGAACGATGAATTGTCTTACTGATGCTCAATCATGTAAGCAATGGAAGTCACCTGGCCCCACCAGCATACACCCCATTTCCCGCTGCAGGGATTCACACGCTAACAATTCCAGGCCCTAGGAGTAGGACATAAGCACTGTTGAGTGGCTGCTACTGTGTAGATGCAGGGAAAACTCCAGGTCAGCACCTAAATTCCCTGTAGACGGAAGTCCAGTCCTTCTTTGGCATCGCCCCACTGGCTCTGAGCAAGCAGGTGAAAAATACAATGATAATCTATCATTGTTTTATTTTTAACCTTCTGGCTAGGCGTGCGTAGGGAGGGCCAGGGCCATGGGAGGAGAGAGGAGGACTGGTCTCAGTCTGGCCAAACACACATGCGCACTTAAGGTTCTTCAACCCGGCTGTATTGAACAGCATGGTTGGAGAAAACGCACAGACTCCCTGTCCTGAGCAGAGTGTCAAAGCAGCACACTCAGGACAATCTCCACATAGCATGAGAGCAGCGCAAGGATTGGACAGGTTGTCTGTGATGTGACGAGGAAGAAGAACACGAGGCACGGTGCAGGAAGGAGACCAGCAGCGCCAGGTAAGTCTTTCTTTTAAAAAATTATTAGTAAACTACCCCCGCACTCCCCCTCCCGCGCAGTTGCAATGAATGGTTACATATAACAGTATACAAAAGACTAGTGATTAGCAATGAACAGGTAATTAGGTCACTAGTAACTACCAAGTAAATGAAGCATGTAGAGCCATCTGACACGTGGCACCCTCTATTCTGATCCTCTTTCTCGGTTCTGGGACTTCATCAAGAAAGATACTAATTGCATCTTGATCCAGTGGTGTGAAAGAGCAACTGAATTCCAATATTAACGAATTAATCTGTCAAAAGTATGACTCTGGGCAAAGGGAATTTGGCAATGTTTCTTAAGTCATTTGGTATAATTAACCAGAGCTTTCTACCTTTCACTATTATTACCTTTTTGTTCACTGTAACTACTTGCCTATGCACTTAGTGTAGTAAAGATACCAGGCAGGATCTCTTCAAATCGTTTAATTAAATCCAAGTTAAGTATACATGGAAAACAGGCAAGCGCCAGGCAGCACAGCTCACAGTCCAAGGCACAGCTACAACTGACCGTTCAGGCTAGAACCCTGAATGACATTACATACATTCTGAGGCTCGCACTGCCACGAACCTTAAAGATACAAGTACAATAAACATACTGTAAATAAACAATAGTAAAACACAATACAACACATCCTCCCCTCTTAGGAACAAGAAAAAAAAGAAATTAAAGGCAAGGTTAGGGAAGCATAGAAGAGAGAGAGAGGAAAAAATTCGAAATACAGCAAGGAGGAGAAAGAAAAAAAACAGTATATTACCAAAAAACGGTATATTACATCACATATTCCTTAAGCCACCCAGGCAAAACTCTCCTTCTCTTATTACAGACAGTAGCATCATCATTAGAATTTATAGACTCATGAAAAGATTCGACCACATTGGAATTCCCAGCTACCAAAGACCCTTCCTCCCTCGTTAAAGAAGAAGAGGAAATACCAGGGGTAGTATTTCTGGTGGATAAGGTTGAGTCCCCATTGCGATCACTATGCATGATGTCTGAAGCTTGAAAATTGTCAGAAGCTAACTGAGATTGTAGGTTAGTATTTTCAAAATAATCTTCTACCCACTCAAAATTGTTTCAGTGTTCAGGTTCTCGAGTGCTCTCAACATGATGTTGATTATGGTCAATGGCAATATTCTTAAGATTCCACACTCTTCCATCTTTAACCACTTCCATGCTAATGACAAGGTCAACTCATCATGGGTTTTACCTGCCCTGTGCTTATGACGAGTTGACCTTGTCATGAACAATGGGAAAACTCATAGTCCAGCACCGGGGGGGGGGGGGGGGGGGGGGGTAAACGCCTTAGCATCCAAGGTGTTAAGTCTAACTGAATTGCGTAATACCTTTACCACTTGTAGTGTCTCAAATTTGCTGTGACCTTTGGGAACCATAAAAGTTTTTTTTAACTCAAACCCAGTCACCTACTTTAACTGGAACATCTTTTGTGCCATGGTGTTTATCATAATACTCCTTACTCTTTATATGTACCGAATCCAGATTTCTTTTCACTTCTATAGGGGACCATGGTTGTACAGAGCCCTCCACAAGCCACCCAGGGTTAAACTTACACCTGGGTGTGCTGCCCCTCATAATGATAAAAGGAGACAACCCTGTTGTGGTTTGAAAGGTGACTCTGTAAGACCATACTGCTTTCTGTATTTAAAGTTTCCAATCTAAGTGTTTGCACATGGATGCCTGATTAACACCTTTGATCACGCTATTAAAGCGCTCTACAGTGCCATTTCCAGTAGGAGTATATAATGATGTGGTTTTATGCCTTACCCCACATCTCTCAAACATAATCCCTAGCCATTTTAGATAAAAATTGCACCCCATTGTCAGTTAACACACAAACTGGTAACCCTTCCATTACAAATATTTTATCCAGAAAATCTAGAACAGTATGTGTGTCAACTTTCTCAACAATTTTAACAAAAGGCCACTTAGTAAAAAGGTCAATGGCAACTAAACCATATTCTTTTAAATCCCCCACAGGTCCAAATACATCAGCTGCTATAGTGTCCCAAGGAAGACTAGGGATTAATCCCTCACTCATTTTAGGTCTCAAAGTCTTTAAAGATGTATCTGCTGAGCAGCAAACGGAACATCTTTTCACACAATTTTCAATATCCCTATCAACCCCCGGCCACCAAAACATGCCTTTGACAATTAATTTAGTTCTGACAATGTCCTTTATGATATAATTGTAATAGTCTAATGCGTAATGTTTTTGGAGGGATAATCCTGTCTCCTCTGAACAATAAATCTCTATCCAGAGACAATTCCAATTGTACCTCCCAGAAGGGTTTCAAACTTCCAATAATGTTGCCTTTCCTAGGCCAGCCTCTACAAATGTAACCTGAAACTTTCTCCAAATCCTCGTCTTTATGTTGTTCCTCCATCCATTCATTTCTGTTAATGGCAGGTGTACCAGAGTCATATATAAAGGCTATTCTGAAACTCCCCCACGGATCATCCAAACACTCTTCCAAAGGAATGGGTAAACTTGATAGACAATCAGCCACAACGTTATCTCTTCCAGGTACATCAATCATCCTATAAATATACTCTTTCATCCTCATAGATATTCGGGCCAACCTGGCAGAAGCTCCTGCAGTACCCTCAGTGGAAAGGATATGTAGCAAAGGTCTATGGTCTGTATGGATTACTATGGGCTTTCCCCAAACAAAGGCATGAACATTTTCTAAAGCCCAAGCACAAGCCAAGGCCTCTCTTTCTATAATGGGATAATTGCCTTCTGCAGGAGTTGATGTTCTAAAGGCAAATAAAATGATTTTTTCTTTACCATCTTTTTCTTTTTGTGAAAGGACTGCACCCAATCCTTTGTCACTTGCATCCGTAGTTATAAGGCACTCCAAATTAGGGTCAAAGCTGGACAAGGCACTCACACTTTGTAAGTCTGCTTTGACCAATGAACATTCTCTTTCACACTCCTTGGATCATTCAAACTTTGTATTCTTTTTAAGGTGAGAGTGAATGTTGCAGACTTTAGATGCAAAATTAGGTAGACATTTTGAGCAATATTCCGCCATTCCCAGAAAGGGTCTGATTTCCTCCTTAGAGGTGGGAGCAGGTGATCCAACAATATTTTCTACAAGCGCGGGCTTTGGCTTAACCCTCTCCTCACTGATAATATGGCCTAAGTATGAGACACTCATTTGTTCAAATTTACACTTAGAGAGTTCAACTGTTAACCCTGCTGTCATCAATGTCTCAAAAACCTGGTCTAATGTCGAGTCATGTTCATCTTTAGTAGCAGCAGCAACCAAAATATCATCCTGGAAAAAAACTAACTCTTTCAGATTGCGCAAATCAATGCATAAACTGATTTTTCCGTTGGGTTTTAGAGCAACCACGACCGGAGAAACCCATTCCAAAGTATCAACCTCTTCAATGACCCCCTTAGATAATAAACCTTGTATTTCTTTGTTAAATTCATCTCTTATTAACTTTGGAATAGGTCTTACTTTGTGTATTTTTGGCACTGCATCTCTTTTGAGAACAATTCTGTGCTCAAACCCCTTAAGTGCCCCCAATTTCTGTCCAAAAACACAAGGAAATGTGTGTAGGAGAGGAGGGTCTGCAATCCTATAATCCCCCAGATTTTTGCTTTTTGCTTCACTGGTTTACGACTTCTCTGGCTGTGGGCCTGCTAATCAGACCCACAGCCTTGCTGTTCTCTCACTAAATTGACACGTGTACCTTAGGTGCATTATCCAATTGGTGCTGGGCCACCTTATCAGACCCTGTAACTCAGGGCATAGGTATACCCAGGGCCTACCAGGGGCTGCTGCATTTATTATGCCACCTCTGGCTGGCCATCTAAATCTGACACAACTGGCTGCACGACAGCTGGGGCAAGGTGGTGTAATCACCCTTTGCTTTAGATATAGTATACCTATATCTAACCCTAAAATGGACACACAGATTCCTATCAGTCACTCCTATGGCAGGCCTTGACAATCCTGAAGGCAGAGTGCTTGGAATCGTGTGAGATGGTGCTCTGGAATGAGCTGAGCCCGTTTGCAGCTTGCGGAACCAAGTCCTAATAGCTGTTCCATGATAACGCGTACCATATACTCTTAAGTGCATTATAATCCTCGCGGTTAAATGCTATCTTTGGTATCGCTTTATCAAAACATGTCGAGTAAGGTGTCATACGAATTGGAATACTAACCCCTCGCCAATTCTGGCGACGGGGTTAGCATTCCACCCTTCTAGAGGGACACGACATGTATGTAACTGTGAACCCCGGTTAAAGTTAACTCGAGCCTCAGCATCACAAAATGGATGCTGCCACCACAGACACAAGTCTGACCCCCTACAGCTGGGAGTCCTTCCAGCGAGGGGAGCTTGGACAAAAGGTTTCCTGTCAGGGGAGGTGCTAGCACCATCCCAGACAGGGTTTTGTGTATCCTGGGTAGGCAGGGCTTTAGAGGAAGGTGACTGCAAGTGGCACCCCGGTGCTCACTATGCATCTGCCGGCTAGAACCAGGTACAGGGGCACACCAGCCCCTGAGCTGGAGAAAGTCCGGCATGGGAGAGGGGTGTAACCACCCCCCTTCCTGGTCCCACCCATGGGCAGGACCTAGTCGCGTGCCAGCCCCTTTTCCTAGTATAAAGATAGGAGCGGGCCCCCTTCCAAATTAGATCATCTTTGAATCCTGAAACTACTTTCTACGAAAGGAACTCTCGACTTCTTCTCAAGATTTCTCCCTTGTGACTAGGAGTAGTCACCCTGCACCCACAGGCACCATCCAAGAACACTGCGGTTTGCTGCACATCCTTCCTCCGGAATCCGACTGACCAGCACGACGAGACCCGGCTTCCCTGGCACCTCTGACCTCTACCCACATCGTCAGCTCAGCTGAGATCCGTGGGTGCGACGAGACCTTGAGGGACCAGCCATCTTCAAGACTGCACGACGCTTGCCCAGCACGACCGCCGAGGGATCCTCGAGTGAGTGCTTTGGGGTCCGAGAAGCCCCAACCCTGAGCAGCTCCAGTACCGAAGTTCAGCCCTCCAGCATCCACCAGATCTGCGTGGGGCCCTTCTGCTTTTTGCTGCTCACCGCGTTGTCTGGCTACTAGCCCGCTGGCTTGTGGCCTTCTTGACGACGAACTTCAACACTTTCGCCGCTGGTCTGGTTGCTCCAGGCTGGCCCTTGCTCCCTTCCAAAAGAGGAGCCCCCCGGACCCTCCTGGTCCACTCCAGACGCCATTTTAGGTCCACCACGTGGGCTTGAATTTGCCAAAACTTGTTGCCCCAATCCTGGGTCCAGCGACGTCGACAGCAGCAACCATCGTGGGACAGCTCGCACCTCCATCCTGGTTGCCGACAACGCCTCCTGGTCCGTGAGACTGCAGAGCCCAGCGTCGCCCACTCACCTGGTCGAGGTGACTTCAGCCGGTGCCATCCTGGTGCCCATCTAATCACTGGCTAGTGATTCAGAACTTGGTCCCCTCTGCTTACAGGTGTCTTCCATCTCCGATCCAGGCTTGGATCCATCCGAATTTCTTCACTGGTCGCCTGCCAGCAACTTCTTCTTTCAGGCTCCTGGTTCGTCAACAAGGGTTTCCGACGACACTTGAACCCTATGCAGCCGCAGCCCCTGGGCTAGGTAAACCGAGTACCCCGGTGCTCCAGCGTAGAACAACTCTCTAAGTGCCTAGATCCACTTTCGTTTTTGACCTACCTAGTCGGGTTCGCCCGAGAACACTGACTTTGCATTTACTAGTATCCATAGACTTTGTCCCGCATCCCGCTTGAGAGTGCACACTCTGCACCCGAGTCCCCTAGGCCTCCTGCTAGTAATCTGAAGGTTCAGTAGTCCAGTCCTAGCGATTCCAAACCCTATGAGATTAGTACTTACCTGCTAGTAATTTCGCATTCCACTTTTGTAGTATATGGTTTTTCGTGCCCCTCGGGCATTTGTGTAAATTGTGCAACTTAAAATATTTTCGTAAGAGTTTTGTTGTGTGCTTAGTACCCTGTCCTCATAAAGAGTACAGGGCTGTTGTGATCTAAATAAATACACTGTTTATTTTCATAACACTTGTGTTGTGTCCTTTCACTTGGTGTTCAAGGGGTATATGTGATGGTATAACAGCTGGCTTAACACGCCCTCTAGAGTTTAGCCCGAAGACTGCTCGTATCCATGCTACTAGGATAGCTGGTCTATAAGGTTGACTTACAACCAATCATCAATAAGGGTTGTTTGGACTGATACAAAGTGCTCACTAGAATAGTGAACATTATATATCAGGCCAACTTCTCACATTGGTGAGCAGCGGTTGGGATTTGAGCTTGCTGTTGTTTTACCACACGTATCCTAAGAATATCATTGTGAAAGATCACATAAGTTAAGGTACATATAACTTAGCTTAGAATACTCTGAGTTCTACTGAACCAGCTGTTGTAGTTTAACAGGGCCTAGCACACCCTGACTACAACTCTTAGCAAGGGATCAGTAGGCAAACAAATAGTGTAGGTAGGTGCATCACTTACACCACACTAGAAGCATGTCTAACCACGGAGAGTCTTCAGAGACCCCTCTTGTGGTTGTGGACCCTCCACAGGTCCCTTCCAGATATGCTGCTCTTAGCTTCCAGGAGATGAGACAAGTGTGTACCTCCAGGAAGCTAAAACAGGGTTCTAACCCTACCATTCCTTTTCTGATTGGTCTCTTAGAGACTTATGATGCCAGGAGGGCTGCTAACACAGATCCTTCTCATCCAGATGGGAACATGCCCCCCTTAGAGGGAACCCTTGGTGACCCTGACCGCCACCTCCAGGCAGCAGATGATGCTGAGGAGGAGGAGGAAGAGGAGTTATCAGGGGATGAGGCAGACAAAGGTAATGGTAGAAGTCAGTAGACTCACTAGGACCAACTTAAGTAGGCATGAGAATGGATTTGGGGGACCCCCAGGGCCACTCTCAGGCAGACTTAACATTGGGAATGGACGAGATAGGTCTCTATCCAGAGGCTCTAACAGATCCATTCGAACCAATGGCTCTCAGACCTCTTCTCATAGAGGGATGTCATCCCCTAAGAGAAGGGAGCATGAAGCTAAGATGAGGGAAGCCAATCTGAGGATTGAAAGGGAAGAACTTGCCCTGGCCAAAGAGAGGCTTGCCTTTGCTAGAGAGCAAAAGTTAAGTGGGTTAGATCTCACTGGTGGCAGCATTCTCCCAAGAGAAAAAGACAGGAGCTTAGACACTAGACACCTGAGTAAGATAGTGCCCCCCTTTAAACAAGGGGATGATATCCACAAATGGATAACTGCTTTGGAGAGGGCCTGCACTGTCCAGTGCGTCCCCCAGAGTCAGTGGGCAGCTGTCTTGTGGCTCTCCTTTGAAGGCAAAGGTAGAGATAAGCTCCTCACTACTAGAGCTGAGGATGCTAACAATTACCAAGTCCTGAAAAATACACTGATAGATGGGTTTGGCTTAACCACTGAGCAGTACAGGTTGCTGTTCAGGGATACCCAGAAAACTCAGTCTCAGGATTGGTCTGATTTTGTGGATTGTGCCACCAAGGCTTTGGAGGGCTGGTTGCTGGGCAGTAAGGTTACTGATTATACAGGATTGTACAATCTGATCATGAGGGAACAGATTTTAAACAATTGTCAGAACGAGTTGTTGCATCAGCACCTTGTTGACTCAGATCTGACCTCTCCCCAAGAATTGGGAAAGAAGGCAGACAGATGGGTCAGAACAAGGGTTAAGCAGAACCAGGGCCAGAACCAGGGTGGTCAGAAGAAAGCAGACCAAAAGGGCGATACTAAGAATGAGCAAAATGACCAGAAGTCTTCGACAGGCCCCCAACAAACCAAAGAGGGTGGGGGTCAGGCTTCCCAGAAGAAGAAGAAGACTCAAGAAGGCCAGTCTAAAAGGTGGTGCCAATACTGTAAAAGTAAAACTCACTGGTTTAGTAGTGCACCAAGAAAGGAGGGCAAACTCCTGCCTCTGCAGCCCCTAAGGCAACTGCACCCCCTAGTACAGTCAGCAGTGGTAGTGCACCTCCCAAGGGATTAGTTGGGTTAACCTTGGGTTCTGAGGGGTATGACAACTTAGTTGGCACACTCACTCAGGCTGTCCCTGTCTGAAAAAGGGGATGTGTATATATCCCCTGATGTCAGTCCCAATACTTTGGGCAAATACAGGCAGACACCTTTGATAAATGGCAAAATGGCTCAGGCCTATAGGGACACTTGTGCCAGTGTCACCATGGTGACACCTAACTTTGTGGACCCTGGACAGATCATGCCAGGTACAGATTTCCTGGTGACCAATGCCAGCAACGTCACTACCAGTCATAGTATGGCGATTGTTGCTTTCTCCTGGGGAGGGGTAAATGGCCAAAAGGAGGTTGTAGTTAGTTCAGACCTCCCAGTGGATTGTTTGTTGGGCAATGATTTGGAGTCATCACAATGGTCAGAAGTGGAGCAGAGGACTCACGTGGAAATGTTAGGCTTGCCAGCACATGTGCTTGCTGTGACTAGGTCACAGGCCAGAAGATGCTCCACTGAACAGGTGCTGGATCCTGGAACAATTGACCAGACACCTTCCAAGAAGAAGAGCAGTAGGGTTAAGGCATTGCCTTCCCCCTTGCCCCAGGTTGAGGATCAAGTCTCAGAGGAGGCTGACCTACAGGAACTGAGGGAAACTGAGCCTAAAGAATTTGAACTTGATCAAGTTGAGATTCTGGGCTCAGGGGGACCCTCAAGAGAAGACCTGGGGAAGGAACAGTTAGACTGCCCTTCCCTTGAACCCTTCAGACAGCAGGCTGCAGGGAACGCCACAGGTACCCACAAGGTATACTGGGATGATGGACTCCTGTACACTGAGGCAAGAGACCCCAAACCTGGTGCAACCAGGAGGCGGTTATCCCCTTGTCTCAGAGAGGTTTCCTTCTTACCTTGGCCCATGAGATTCCCTTAGCAGGACACTTAGGCCAGACAAAGACTTGGGACAGGCTTGTCTCACACTTTCACTGGCCTCACATGAATGGAGCTACCAGGGAGTTTTGTCGCTCCTGTGTCACTTGCCAAGCCAGTGGTAAGTCAGGTGGCACAACAAAGGCCCCCCTTATACCAATGCCTGTGGTGGGGGTGCCCTTTGAAAGAGTGGGGATTGACATTCTTGGTCCAATGGAACCCCAGACAGCATCAGGGCACAAGTTTATACTGGTGGTGGTGGATCATGCCACCAGGTATCCTGAAGCTATTCCCCTTAGGACCACTACAGCACCTGTTGTGGCAAGAGCCCTAGTTGGAGTGTTCTCCAGACTGGGCTTCCCTAAGGAGGTTGTCTCTGACAGAGGTGCAAACTTCATTTCAAGCTATTTAACTGCTATGTGGAAGGAATGTGGTGTCAACTACAAGTTCACTACACCCTATCATCCACAATGCAATGGGCTTGTTGAAAGGTTCAACAGGACCCTAAAAGGGATGATTCATGGACTACCTGAAAAGCTCAGGCGTAGATGGGATGTCCTGATTCCCTGCCTTTTGTTTGCTTACAGAGAGGTCCCACAGAAGGGGGTTGGCTTCAGCCCTTTTGAACTTCTGTATGGGCATCCTGTGAGAGGACCCCTGTGTTTGGTGAAGGAAGGATGGGAGAGACCTCTCAAAAAGCCTGCAACCAGCATAGTGGACTATGTACTTGGTCTCCGCTCCAGGATGGCTGAGTATATGGAAAAGGCATCTGAAAACCTTAAGGCCAGCCAAGAACTCCAAAAAGCTTGGCATGACCAAAAGGCTGTCCTGACTGTGTATCAGCCTGGACAGAAGGTGTGGGTGTTGGAGCCAGTGGCCCCAGCAGCACTCAAAGACAAATGGTCTGGGCCCCACACAATCCTTGAGCAAAAGGGAGAGGTCACCTACCTGGTGGACCTTGGAACTCCCAGGAGCCCCTACAGGGTGCTCCATGTGAACAGGCTCAAAGCATATGTTGACAGGAAGGACATGAACTTGCTCATGGCCACAGATGAGGGACAGGAGGAAGAGAGTGACCCTCTCCCAGACCTACTCACTCAGAATCCTGATGATGGATCAGTAGATGGTGTTGTATTTTGTGGCAGCCTCTCTGACCATCAACAGAAGGATTGCAAACAAGTTCTTCAATCCTTCAGACATATGTTCTCTCTGACACCCAGTCAAACCAATTGGTGTACCCATGAGGTTGACACTGGTGACAGTCTGCCAGTTAAGAGTAAAATCTACAGGCAGCATGATCATGTTAGAGACTGCATCAAAACTGAAGTGCAGAAAATGTTGGAGCTGGGAGTAATTGAGCCCTCAGATAGCCATTGGGCTAGTCCAGTAGTTCTAGTGCCAAAGCCTCACACCCAGGGTGGTAAGAAAGAGATTAGGTTTTGCGTAGACTACAGAGGCCTCAATGCAGTCACTAAGACTGATGCCCACCCAATGCCATGGGCAGATGAACTTATAGATAGATTGGTTTCTGCCAACTACTTAAGTACATTAGACCTGACAGCTGGGTATTGGCAAATCAGGTTAGCTGAGGATGCCAAGCCCAAGACAGCATTTTCAACCCCTGGTGGACATTATCAATTTGTGATAATGCCCTTTGGTCTGAAAAATGCACTGCCACCTTCCAAAGGCTGGTGAATCAAGTTCTCACTGGGCTGGATGACTTCTGTGCAGCATTTCTTGATGATATAGCTGTCTTTAGTTCCACCTGGGAGGATCACCTGGTCCACCTGAGGAAAGTGTTAGAGGCACTGCAAGCAGCAGGTCTCACTATCAAGGCCACAAAGTGCCAGATAGGGCAGACACAGGTTGTATACTTGGGCCACCTTGTAGGTGGAGGCCAAGTTCAGCCACTGGAGAGCAAGATACAGTTCATCAGGGACTGGGCTCCTCCAACCACCCAGACTCAGGTTCGAGCTTTCTTGGGCCTGACTGGTTACTATAGGAAATTTGTCAGAAATGATGGATCAATTGTGACTCCACTTAATGAACTGACAAGTAAAAAGATGCCAAAGAAAGTTCAGTGGACAGCAGGCTGTCAAAAAGCATTCGATGACCTAAAGCAGGCCATGTGCACAGCACCTATCCTAAAGAGTCCAGACTACTCCAAACCATTCATTGTCCAAACAGATGCTTCTGAGTTGGGTGTGGGAGCTGTTCTATCTCAACTGAATTTTGATGGTCATGACCAGCCCATTACTTTTATAAGCAGAAGGCTGACACCCAGAGAGAAAAATTGGTCAGCTATTGAGAGGGAGGCCTTTGCTGTGGTTTGGGCCCTGAAGAAACTGAGGCCATACTTGTTTGGCACTCATTTCAAGATTCAGACCGACCATAAGCCCCTCTTGTGGCTAAATCAGATGAAGGGTGAAAACCCCAAACTGCTTAGGTGGTCCATTTCCCTACAGGGGATGGATTTTACAGTGGAGCATAGACCTGGCACTGATCATGGCAATGCAGATGGGCTCTCCAGGTATTTCCACTTAGAGCAAGAAGACTCACCTGGTCAAGGTTATTTTATTGTCCCAAAGTTTGGGGGGGGGGGGTCATGTAGGAGAGGAGGGTCTGCAATCATATGATCCCCAGATTGTTGCTTTTTGCTTCACTGGTTTACGACTTCTCTGGCTGTGGGCCTGCTAATCAGACCCAAAGCCTTGCTGTTCTCTCACTAAATTGACACGTGTACCTTAGGTGCATTGTCCAATTGGTACTGGGCCACCTTATCAGACCCTGTAACTCAGGGCATAGGTATACCCAGGGCCTACCAGGGGCTGCAGCATGTATTATGCCACCCCTGGCTGGCCATCTAAATCTGACACAACTGGCTGCACGACAGCTGGGGCAAGGTGGTGTAATCACCCTTTGCTTTAGATATAGTACACCTATATCTAACCCTAAAATGGACACACAGATTCCTATCAGTCACTCCTATGGCAGGCCTTGACAATCCTGAAGGCAGAGTGCTTGGAATCGTGTGAGATGGTGCTCTGGCATGAGCTGAGCCCGTTTGCAGCTTGCGGAACCAAGTCCTAATAGCTGTTCCATGATAACGCGTACCATATACTCTTAAGTGCATTATAATCCTCGCGGTTAAATGCTATCTTTGATATCGCTTTATCAAAACATGTCGAGTAAGGTGTCATACGGATTGGAATACTAACCCCTCGCCAATTCTGGCGACGGGGTTAGCATTCCACCCTTCTAGAGGGACACGACATGTATGTAACTGTGAACCCCGGTTAAAGTTAACTCGAGCCTCAGCATCACAAAATGGATGCTGCCACCACAGACACAAGTCTGACCCCCTACAGCTGGGAGTCCTTCCAGCAAGGGGAGCTTGGACAAAGGGTTTCCTGTCAGGGGCGGTGCTAGCACCATCCCAGACAGGGTTTTATGTATCCTGGGTAGGCAGGGCTTTAGAGGAAGGTGACTGCAAGTGGCACCCCGGTGCTCACTATGCATCCGCCGGCTAGAACCAGTTCCAGGGGCACACCAGCCCCTGAGCTGGGGAAAGTCCGGCATGGGAGAGGGGTGTAACCACCCCCCTTCCTGGTCCCACCCATGGGCAGGACCTAGTCGCGTGCCAGCCCCTTTTCCTAGTATAAAGATAGGAGCGGGCCCCCTTCCAAATTAGATCATCTTTGAATCCTGAAACTACTTTCTACGAAAGGAACTCTCGACTTCTTCTCAAGATTTCTCCCTTGTGACTAAGGAGTAGTCACCCTGCACCCGCAGGCACCAACCAAGAACACTGCGGTTTGCTGCACGTCCTTCCTCCGGAATCCGACTGACCAGCACGACGAGACCCAGCTTCCCTGGCACCTCTGACCTCTACCCACATCGTCAGCTCAGCTGAGATGCGTGGGTGCGACGAGACTTCGAGGGACCGGCCATCTTCAAGACTGCACGACGCTTGCCCAGCACGACCGCCGAGGGATCCTCGAGTGAGTGCTTTGGGGTCTGAGAAGCCCGAACCCTGAGCAGCTCCAGCACCGAAGTTCAGCCCTCCAGCATCCACCAGATCTGCGTGGGGCCCTTCTGCTTTTTGCTGCTCACCGCGTTGTCTGGCTACTAGCCCGCTGGCTTGTGGCCTTCTTGACGACGAACTTCGACACTTTCGCCGCTGGTCTGGTTGCTCCAGGCTGGCCCTTGCTCCCTTCCAAAAGAGGAGCCCCCCGGACTCTCCTGGTCCACTCCAGACGCCATTTTAGGTCCACCGCGTGGGTTTGAATTTGCCAAGACTTGTTGCCCCAATCCTGGGTCCAGCGACGTCGACAGCAGCAACCATCGTGGGACAGCTCGCACCTCCATCCTGGTCGCCGACAACGCCTCCTGGTCCGTGAGACTGCAGAGCCCAGCGTCGCCCACTCACCTGGTCGAGGTGACTTCAGCCGGTGCCATCCTGGTGCCCATCTAATCACTAGCTAGTGATTCAGAACTTGGTCCCCTCTGCTTATAGGTGTCTTCCATCTCCGATCCAGGCTTGGATCCATCCGAATTTCTTCACTGGTCGCCTGCCAGCAACTTCTTCTTTCAGGCTCCTGGTTCGTCAACGAGGGTTTCCGATGACACTTGAACCCTATGCAGCCGCAGCCCCTGGGCTAGGTAAACCGAGTACCCCGGTGCTCCAGCGTAGAACAACTCTCTAAGTGCCTAGATCCACTTTCGTTTTTGACCTACCTAGTCGGGTTCGCCCGAGAACACTGACTTTCAATTTACTAGTATCCATAGACTTTGTCCCGCCTCCCGCGTGAGAGTGCACACTCTGCACCCGAGTCCCCTAGGCCTCCAGCTAGTAATCTGAAGGTTCAGTAGTCCAGTCCTAGCGATTCCAAACCCTATGAGATTAGTACTTACCTGCTAGTAATTTCGCATTCCACTTTTGTAGTATATGGTTTTTCGTGCCCCTCGGGCATTTGTGTAAATTGTGCAACTTAAAGTATTTTCGTAAGAGTTTTGTTGTGTGCTTAGTACCCTGTCCTCATAAAGAGTACAGGGCTGTTGTGATCTAAATAAATACACTGTTTATTTTCATAACACTTGTGTGGTGTTCTTTCACTTGGTGTTCAAGGGGTATATGTGATGGTATAACAGCTGGCTTAACACGCCCTCTAGAGTTTAGCCCGAAGACTGCTCGTATCCATGCTACTAGGATAGCTGGTCTATAAGGTTGACTTACAACCAATCATCAATAAGGGTTGTTTGGACTGATACAAAGTGCTCACTAGAATAGTGAACATTATATATCAGGCCAACTTCTCACAATGTGTTACTCAAAAGTTCTCCCAACTTACTGGTTTCATCCATTATGAGTACCTTTTCCTTACTATTGGGATCCAGTATTATATGTAAATTTTTCTGATCAAATAGCCAAGGACAGAGGGTCCAACTTTAGCAATGTACAGTTTACCTCTTCCTTTAAAAAGAAAAGTGAGCCACCTGAACCATAACATGTTAATTCTCTCCCCAGTGTAACTTACCGGGTTCACATCTGAGACATTCAAATGATCTCCAATTTTACTTACCAATTTTGTTTTCCACACATCTTCATTTATAATAGTATACAGAGATTCTGAATCTGCATATACATTCACAGTCACACCGCCAAGAGATAATTCACAAATCGGTTTCCCTTCCAAAGAACCGTCTTTAACATTCAAAACTAAATTCCCTCTCATATTCTTTACACAATTCTCTCCTACATCAAAATCTTCTTCTGCACCCTCGTCATCTTTCCAAATACATTTCACATTATTGCGCCTATGCCACATTTTGCTAAAATGACCTTTCAGACCACATATGCCACATTTGTTTTTTAAAGCAGGGCATAATTTGCTAAAAGCTAAATGTTCTTTACTAACACAGCAATAGCATTTTCTTTCGTCTGATTTCTTGTCTCGTCCAAGGTTCCTTAATGGTCGATTCGTCCAATGTCCAGGAGCTTGTTGCGGGTGACTCTTAATGGTATTCTGAATTTTAAACACCCCTCGAGGTGTCTTATCTGACTCTTTCTCAGATTCTTTAATCACTGTTGCGCATCTCCCTGACATTTCCGACTTTCTAATAATGGCTAAAACATCTTCAAGTGGAGCATCCCCATTCACCCACAACAGGGCCTGTATTGGTGAATTATTATTTGCATGACCAACTGGTCACATATTAAATTTTAATGGAGATTACCAAATTTGCAGTCAATAGCCAATTTCTTTAAGTCTTCAAGCCACTCATCTACAGTCTCCACTTTATCTTACTTCCTTTGAAAAAATGTGTGCCTTAATACTCCTATGCATACTCTAGGAGAAAAATACCTGTCCACATCTTTCAGAGCACATTCAAAAACATCAAAAGTAGTATCAGAAATCTTTAGCATGCAGGAATACGTTTTTAATCCTACCGGGCCTAAAGAGGGGAGGAGTATTCTTTTCTTCTGCTCCGGTTTCATTGTCCCTGCCTCATCTATGGCACAGATGTAGTTGACAAAATACTCTTTCCACTCTATCCACACAATACAGGGCTTAGAACCTGTTGTCCAAAATAGGTGTGGAGAACTAATAGAGAAATTCTGTTGTGCCATGGTTTGTTCTACAACACCAGTACTTTGATCCTTTTGTCCCATGAATAAAATAGTTAATTGGTCAAATGTACGTAATGGGGATCAAGTGTAACCAAGTACACCAAAGTCAACCAAACTGCCAAAATAATGAAATTATTATATCAAAATATTGCTGTGTCCCAACAGTTTCACCTTTTTTTCCCTTCCAAATTTGAAAAATTCCTTTGCTTGAAATCCTTTTCAGAATCAGTTCGGAATAAACTCCGATAATCACGGAGCTCCGGTGAGCACTTCTGAGTACCCAAGGTCATGCAGCGTGACCTTGCGCGATGATGTCACGGCACGTCTGCAAAATGTGCATGCTCATCGACGTAAGGGAGAAGCTGGTTACACTCCCACGTCACCAGCTCCACAGCAGTGCTCACATCTGGAACTCCGCCGCTGCACGAAAGATGCAGCCGAAGGCAGTTCTCAACGGTCACTAGACTGACAATCAGGTAATCCTACCTTATTTCCAAGTTTTTTTCCCGTGTGGATGACACTTTCCGAGGCACCCTGAGGCGCATTCTCCAACAGCAATTGATTACCAGTAGAAACAATCACCATCAAATCGCAAAAAAAGTGAATCCTCAATTCTCTGTGAAATGATGAAACATGTAAATAGTAGATTCAGTAGATTCTGTTTCCGTCCCTCGTCACCAATTGTAGTAAAGATACCAGGCAGGATCTCTTCAAATCATTTAATTAAATCCAAGTTAAGTATACATGGAAAACAGGCAAGCGCCAGGCAGCACAGCTCACAGTCCAAGGCACAGCTACAACTGACCGTTCAGGCTAGAACCCTGAATGACATTACATACATTCTGAGCCTCGCACTGCCACGAGCCTTAAAGATATAAGTACAATAAACATACTGTAAATAAACAATAGTAAAACACAATACAACACTTAGTCAATCAGTTGTTAAAGTTTTAAAATAGTTCATAGCATAAATGTAGAAAACAAATGGCGGTGTAAAAGTCACCATCAATCTATTTGCATTGCCCCCAAATGGTCACCAAAAGCTGCTCTTGAACTAGAAATATACACAAAGAAATGTAACCAGTGAACTATTTTGCCTCACAGAGACAAAGAGGTCAGGGGCAAACTCAATACTATTCAATGCCAGTAAAGACCATTGCTTTCAGTCTTCCTGGGAACTTCAGTCACACCTACAAGTGTGTGCTTGAAACTGGGCTTGTGATTTTTGCTGCTTCGAGAGTCCTAATTTCTGGAAGATGCTTGGAATCTCACCCCTTGTCCCTCCTACAGATCCCAGGTTTCCAGGGAGCGCTCCTCAAATTAACTTTCTCTCCACCCAGGTGCTCCCGGAGGTCCAGTGCAGACCTTTCACAAATGAGCAACTGGGATTTCTTTCCAGGAAGGAGTTTCTCTTCTGTCTTCTGTGTCCCTGATACACTACAAAGTAGAATAGTAAGATGATTCTTGGAAAGCAGTTCCAGATCCTGGTTGTAGGTGGAGCTTGGATCCATTTTTAGGTCTCGCAGACCTAGCGCTGGAGAGTGCATGTGCGCTCCTCGCTTTGCGAGGGCTTTTTGTAATCAATACGATTTCAGAAGGGGACTTGAAGCCCCTGCCCCGCCCCTTCTTTCCATTGGCTTGCATCATAGCTTATGCTAAACGCTGCCTTTCTATTGCAAAGGAGGCTTTTTAATCCCTCCTTCTTACTGCTCTGTTCGTTTTTAGCCCAGCCCACCCGGACTGGATGCTTTACTTGTAAGAGATACTGTTTCCTTTAATTATTTATTTTTTAACTTCCAATCAGAGCGTTTATCATTTTCAGCGTGGTCCACTTTGGCTGCACATGTTTATTTACTTAAATGCTTGTTTATAATTTTGAACACCCCTCTGAGGTGAGAGTTCGATGGATTGGCTCTGATGGAGAAAGGAGACCGAGAGCTTTCCAAGTCACAAAAGGTAGGCGCCCGGGACTGAAACACATAATCCCAAGTTTCCGACACCGACTCCTGCAGCAGCTAACGTCTGGACACCTGGGGGAGGGGCCAGAGGCGGGGCAGCAGTGCCTAGGACTGCAAGAATCGAGCTGTTTATGGGTGACTTTTGGAAATTTTAAGTCTAGAATGGCGTGCCCTCGGTGACGCAGTTGTTGGGCACTTGGGAAGCTGTGAGTCCGAAGGGTATGCATGGTTCCGCTGAAGTGTGCGTCCTGCTGGGAGGCCCGCCTCCTTTCAACATTTGCCTATTCAGAACTCTCACACCTGGTCCATTTGGTGCATGTTAAAAGCCGGGCTGTGTGTGTGAGGGAGCCATGAGGAAGAGCAGAGGGCGGGGGCTGCATGCAGGGCTACATGGGGGGGGGGGGCTTTCTGCTCTTCCGGCCCCCAAGCGGCCCCAGCAGGGTACATGGCCGGGAGGTATCCTGCACTCGCACACCCTCGTCCCCGCCCTGGACACTGGATTATCACCTCCCTCCGACTGGAAAGCTGTGCTTCAGGCAGACACACTTTCCACTTGCACATATCAGACCACAGAGCTAGCCCTCTGAGCCCCCTTATTTTCTGGAGAAAATTATAGCTATCAAATCCAACATTTCCCCTCCCTCTTCCTCTTTTTCGGACCCACTGCCCTCCTCCCCCCGGTCGTACCTCGACCATTTTCCCCCTCTGACTAAAGAATCGTTTCTGTCCCTTCTCTCAACGGTAAAGTCAGGCTCTCCATCCGACATTTGCCCTGCACATATTCTAAAACAAATCTATCTGGCCTGTCCCTTCCCCCCGCTCACTTTCCTTAATAACTCCCTCGCCCAAGGCATTGTCCCTCAATCTCACAAATCTGCGACTATTATTCCCATTCTAAAAGAAAACGGTGTAGACCCATTCTCACTTGCAAACTATCGTCCCATCTCTCTTCTCCCTTTCCTAGGCAAAATATTGGAACGTCATATCACCAGAACACTTAGCGTCTTTGTGGAGGAGAATGGCTGTCTAGCCTCCCGCCAGGCCGGTTTTCGCCCGGCGCACTTTACGGAGTCCGTAGTCCTCTCTGTGATGGACAACCTCAGAGAGGGCTTGGATACCAACCAACCCCAAGCTCTGGTTCTTCTCGATTTGCCCGCCGCCTTTGACACGGTGGACCATTCCATCCTTCTCTCCCGTGTCGAGGCGGGTGGCATCAGGGGAACCACCTTGGTTTGGCTGGCATCTTTTCTGAGGGATTGCACTCAGGCCCTCCACCTGGCTAACTTTTCTGCACCCTCTCAAAAGGTTCCGTGCGGAGTCCCGCAAGGATCTTCTTTGTCCCCTCTGCTGTTTAATTTGTACATCTCCCCTCTTATTTTGGCACTTCAGCAGATGGAAGTCACGATCTACAACTACGCTGATGACCTCCAGCTTATTTTTAATTTATCCTCCTCTCCAGATTCCACTCATAATTTTCATTCTGTTATGCTTTTCATCAGGGACTGGATGAACTACAACCATCTGAAACTTAATCCCGACAAAACTGAGTTGGTTTTGACAGGTGGTTCCTCCAGTCCCTGGAATTCATTGTTTTTGCCTCCCTCCCTGGGTTCTCCTCCTACCCCCTCCTTTTCGGTCAAAACTCTAGGGATAAAACTTAATGCCCACCTCACCTTGCACTCTCAGATTAGTTCAGTAGTTTTCTCGTGTTTCCTCACTCTCCGCACTATTCGAAAGGTGTCACGTTTTTTCTCCTCTGCTGCACTCAAACTTATCCTGTCTGCGATGGTCATCTCCCGTTTAGACTACGGCAATGCCTTGTATACTGGTGTCCCCGCATATAATCTTCGGAGACTTCAACTGGTTCAGAACCAGGCAGCCCGACTTGGTTTACAACCTGTCCAAGTCTCATCATGTCACCCCGCTGCTCAAAGCTCTGCATTGGTTGCCTATCCGGGAACGTGCCCTGTTCAAGATGGGTTGTATCACCTTCCAGCTCCTACTGCGTGATGTGTGCCTCCTGGTGGGATATCTGTGCTGATGCGCAAGACTGTAAGATTGGTGAAAGGTAACACTGACAACACTGCTGGTCCGGACCTCGCACTGTGTGACGTGTTGTCAGAAATTGAAATTAAAATTAAAATATTTATAAAGCGCACGACTACCAAGCGGTTTCTTGGCGCTAGGGATGCAACCATAGGACAGTGGGAGGGACGAACTACTAGTGCGGGAAGGCTTGGGCAAAGAGAAATGTTTTCAAAGCTTTCCGAAACTCCAGATAGTGGGGGGAGGACCTGAGGAGTGGAGGGAGGGTATTCCAGAAAGTGGGAGCTAGAGTGGAAAATTTGACGCCTCCTGACTTCTTCTTCTTAAAGCGAGGGACAACCAAAAGAGATTGCGAAGAAGAGCGCAACTCTCTACTAGGAAGGTAAGCCTTGATTTCAGAAGAAATAAAGCCGGGGGCTGTTACCACCTTTCCCTTCTCTTCTCCCCCTTTTCCCTGACCCTTATTTTCCCTCGCTCCCATTGCAACTTAATATCTTTTGTTTTTGTAATGATCTAATCATTAGATGTATCTGTATAACCTTGTTTTTCCTCTTCCTCGCAACGATCTTTCATGTAAATTTTCTAACGTTTGTAATATGCTAAGTGCTAAATTCCTCATGTAACTTGTAACTGGTGTAATTCTATAATTTTGTGGAAACTTATGTAAAGACGTTGAGACGACATTGCCGATGCCCGGTGGATCCGCTTGATTCGGTTATAGAGGAGTCTGGCGCTCGCGGTCGACACCTACCCAGCCGGACATTGGTGCATGGCACTCCTCGTCCTTTCGCTGCTGTTTCTTTATATCTTCCTCCGATGACCTCCTCTCCCTCTCTCAGAACCCCTTTTCTTGTCCCCATCTTCTCTCACCCTCTCCTCTGATCCTGACCTGCCGTCTTGTTCCGTCCTTTGTCAGTTCCTTTCTCCCTGCTCCCACTCATTCCCACGTTTCCCTTCTCCCTCTTTTCCCTTACCCCTATTTTCCCTTACCCCTATTTTCCCTCGCTCCCATTGCTCCTTAATAAGCATGGGCGAAATTTGCGAATTCGCGATCTGCGAATTTGCAGTTTTGCGAATTCGCGATCCGCAAAATTCGCGAATTTGTGCAAATTTGTGGATTTTTTTATTTTTGCGTGTTCGCGGGGCGCTTTGCGTGTTCGCGGGGCGCTTTGCGTGTTCGCGTGGCGGTATGCGTGTTCGTGGGGCGCTTTGCGTGTTCGCAGGTTTTTTTTGTGCGAGACCGCGATGCGCCCTCTGGTTCATCACTGCCACCCTCTCGTTTTTTGTGCCCTTCTGCCCTCTGTACCACTCGTTTTTGTGCCTTTCTGCCCTCTGCCCCACTCGTGTTTGTGCCCTTTTGCCCTCTGCCCCACTCGTTTTTGTGCTCTTCTGCCCTCTGCCCAACTCGTTTTTGTGGTCTTCTGCCCTCTGCCCCACTCGTTTCTGCCCTCTGTCCCACTCATTTTTGTGCTCTTCTGCTCTCTGCCCCACTCGTTTTTGTGCCCTTCTGCCCTCTGCCCCACTTTTTTGTGCCTTTCTGCCCCACTCGTTCTTGTTCCCTTCTGCCCTCTGCCCCACTCGTTGTTGTGCCCTTCTGCCCCTTGCCCCACTCTTTTTTGTGCCATTCTGCCCTCTGTCCCACTCGTTGTTGTGCCCTTCTGCCCTTGTGCCCTTCTGCCCTCTGCCCCATTTGTTTTTATGCCCTTCTGCCCTCTGCCACACTCATTGTTGTGCCCTTCTGCCCTCTGCCCCACTCGTTTTTGTGCCATTCTGCCCTCTGCCCCACTTGTTGTTGTGCCCTTTCTGCCCTTTTCCCCACTCGTTTTTGTGCCATTCTACCCTCTGCCCCACTCATTTTCTTGCCCTTCTGCCCTCTGTCCCACTCGTTTTTGTGCCCTGCCCTCTGCCCCACTCATTTTTGTGCCATTCTGCCCTCTGCCCCACTTGTTGTTGTGCCCTTCTGCCCTCTGCCCCACTCATTTTTGTGCCATTCTGCCCTCTGCCCCACTTGTTGTTGTGCCCTTCTGCCCTCTGCCCCACTCATTTTTGTGCCATTCTGCCCTCTGCCCCACTCGTTGTTGTGCCATTCTGCCCTCTGCCCCACTCGTTGTTGTGCCCTTCTGCCCTCTGCCCCACTCGTTTTTGTGCATTTCTGCCCTCTGCCCCACTCGTTGTTGTGCCCTTCTGCCCTCTGCCCCACTCGTTTTTGTTCCATTCTGCTCTCTGCCCCACTCGTTGTTGTGCCCTTTCTGCCCTCTGCCCCACTCGTTTTTGTGCCATTCTGCCCTCTGTCCCACTCTTTTTGTGCCCTTCTGCCCTCTTCCCCACTCGTTTTTGTGCCATTCTGCCCTCTGCCACACTCGTTGTTTTGCCCGTCTGCCACTTGCCCCACTCTTTTTTGTGCCATTCTGCCCTCTGTCCCACTCGTTGTTGTGCCCTTCTGCCCTCTGCCCCACTCGTTGTTGTGCCATTCTTCCCTCTGCCCTACTCGTTGTGCCCTTTCCGCCCTCTGCCCCACTCGTTGTTGTGCCCTTCTGCCCTCTGCCCGACTTGTTGTTGTGCCATTCTGCCCTCTGCCCCACTCGTTGTTGTGCCCTTCTGCCCTCTGCCCCACTTGTTGTTGTGCCCTTTCTGCCCTTTTCCCCACTCGTTTTTGTGCCATTCTACCCTCTGCCCCACTCATTTTCTTGCCCTTCTGCCCTCTGTCCCACTCGTTTTTGTGCCCTGCCCTCTGCCCCACTCATTTTTGTGCCATTCTGCCCTCTGCCCCACTTGTTGTTGTGCCCTTCTGCCCTCTGCCCCACTCATTTTTGTGCCATTCTGCCCTCTGCCCCACTTGTTGTTGTGCCCTTCTGCCCTCTGCCCCACTCATTTTTGTGCCATTCTGCCCTCTGCCCCACTCGTTGTTGTGCCATTCTGCCCTCTGCCCCACTCGTTGTTGTGCCCTTCTGCCCTCTGCCCCACTCGTTTTTGTGCATTTCTGCCCTCTGCCCCACTCGTTGTTGTGCCCTTCTGCCCTCTGCCCCACTCGTTTTTGTTCCATTCTGCTCTCTGCCCCACTCGTTGTTGTGCCCTTTCTGCCCTCTGCCCCACTCGTTTTTGTGCCATTCTGCCCTCTGTCCCACTCTTTTTGTGCCCTTCTGCCCTCTTCCCCACTCGTTTTTGTGCCATTCTGCCCTCTGCCACACTCGTTGTTTTGCCCGTCTGCCACTTGCCCCACTCTTTTTTGTGCCATTCTGCCCTCTGTCCCACTCGTTGTTGTGCCCTTCTGCCCTCTGCCCCACTCGTTGTTGTGCCATTCTTCCCTCTGCCCTACTCGTTGTGCCCTTTCCGCCCTCTGCCCCACTCGTTGTTGTGCCCTTCTGCCCTTCTGCCCTCTGCCCGACTTGTTGTTGTGCCATTCTGCCCTCTGCCCCACTCGTTGTTGTGCCCTTCTGCCCTCTGCCCCACTCGTTGTTGTGCCCTTCTGCCCTCTGCCACACTCATTGTTGTGCCCTTCTGACCTCTGCCCCACTCCTGTTTTATTTTAGAATGGCGCCGCCAAGCTGCCAGCGGCATTCTAAAATAGTTACTAAGTTAGCTTCATCAGGAAGCACTAATAGATAAAGTAAAGCAGGTGCTCGAGTTGAAGCTCGAATTCAGTTAAATTCAGCTTGCCGGCGCCATTTTAAAATAGTTACAAGCTTAAAGCTTGAACTTTTGCCCCCCTGATCCGTTCCACTCGCGGATTTGCAAATTTTTGGCAAATTCGCGGGATTTCGCGGATCGCGAATTTGCCAAAAAGCCGCAAAATCCGCGAGCGGATCGGATTTTGCGCCCATGCTTACTCCTTAATATCTTCTGTTTTTGTCATGATCTAACCATTAGATGTATTTGTATAATCTTGTTTTTCCTCTTCCTCGCAACGATCTTTCATGTAAATTTTGTAACGTTTGTAATATGCTAAATGCTAAATTCCTCATGAAAAGCGCTCTGATACCTCCGGGTCTAGCACCGCTATATAAAACTCCTAAAAAAATAAATAAATCTCCGTTGTTATCTATCCAAATTCGGACCATTTGCATTTTGCCATTGGTTAGACACTCATGCCCGGTTTATGCTGGCAGAGGGGTTTTAAGGACAGTGCGGATCACTGTTTGCAATATATCTGTAAAGGACAGAATTGCATGATATGTTAGCGTATTGCATTTTTGCTCCTTGTCAGGTGTTGATGTGTTCAATAAAGATGGAAAAAAATGATATTACTGGTCCCTGGTATTCAGTAAAGGACGTATCTGGCATGAAATGCATGTATCTCCTCAGTCTGCTGTATGTGGGAACCCGGGAAAGTGTAAAATGTAATAAGGAAAATGCATTATACAGCACACATAGCAATAGAAAAACGCCACTAGTGATTGTTCATGTGCAGGAAGGTGTCCCTTCCTGCACATAAACAATCATTAAATGAGCCCTAAGACGTACCTGACCCCCTTTGAGCCCTTAACCTCATCCGTGCTGCCCCGATTTACCGCCGGTGCTGGGCCCTAATGAAAACGGGCGTGGTCATGACGGAACGGTTCCGTCATTAGCACAGCTCAACCGATGCTCATGACGGAACCGTTCCGTCATGAGCATCGAAGGGGTTAAAACTACCTGACCCCCCCTGAGCCCAAATACTTCCCGACCCCCCCGTAACCCTAAAACTAACCTGAGCCCCCCAGCCCTAAAAAGTACTAAACCCCCCTTGACCACTTAAAGCTACCCCATCCCCTCCCTGAGCCCTAAAAGCAACACAACCTCCGAGCCCTAAAAATAACACCACTCCCCAGCCGTGAAAACAACCCCAACCCCCAACCCTGAGTCCTAAAAACTACTCCAACCCTTAATAACTACCCTCCACACCTCCAAAACCCAGCCCCAGCCCGTCTTTCCAGTTTGTGTCCTCTGACGATCCTTCCTCTTCCAGCGCCCACCCATCTTAGCATCTAGACTGCGCACTGTCTTAATCACGCATATGCGTGGTTAAGGCATATACAAGGTTAAGGCAAGCATGGTTCAGCTTTTGGGGAAACGGCATGCGTGGCTCAGCCTGCATTGTTAAGGCTTTTTCCTCTTCACTGCTACTTTTAAGTTATCAGCCAGCTTTATGATTTCTTATGCATAAGCAGACATCCTCACTGCTGCATCTAAGAAAGAAATGAGCTTCATGTTGCATGTATTTAGGCAGTCATCTTCACTGTTGTTACATGAAATTAAGCTGTTAGCTTCTCTGCTGCATATAAGTAAGCAGTCAGCTTCATTGTTGCATCTAATTAAGCAGTCAGCTTTACTGTAACACCTAGGTAAGGAGTCAGCTTTACTGTTACGCATAAGGAAGCAGTCAACTTCACTGCTACATGTAAGCAGTAAGCTTTACTGTTGCATCTAAGGGCAAACAATCAGTTTTGACACTCACCTTCACTCTTCTTAGTAGTTGGATCACAAGGTTGGATTGGTCCAGGCAGAACTTTTTGTTACCCGGTCTACTGCATGTGACTTTGTATAGCTGATGTGCGCTGTCAATATCCGCAGAGGTCTAGTAGGAGTGTGTGTTGCCATTTAAATCTTTGCACTGTGTGTACTAGTGTACATGCCCAATCATGTTTGCGGTCATTGTGTGTCATTGTTTTTTCAGAGACACTGTACACTTGAGCAATTACAATGGAGTTCATTAATCTTGCCTTTCGCTTTTCATGCTAGTATCTTTCAAGAAATGGACTACTTGTCAAGGTACAGCTGGATCCATCACACGTCTTTGAACTGCCAAAACAGTGAATGCCCCATGTGGCTCAATGTTATTGGTAGACCTGTAAGCCTCAGGGTGGTCTTCACCCAAACGTTTTTGCATTCTTTCTCCATTTTTACCGATCTTGTTTTTGCTGGCCTTGGGACTCTGCACACTTTACCTCTGCTAACCAGTTCTAAATTGCTTGAGCTCTTTCCCCTAAACATGGTAACATTGGCTTAATACCCAATTGGCATATTTAATTTACTTATAAGTCCCTAGTAACGTGGCACTACGTATGCCCAGGGCATGTAAATTAAATGAAACTAGTGGGCCTACAGCACTGATTGTGCCACCCCCTTTATTTTTAAGTTTTTTTTTGTATTAACATTTTGTGCAATATGCAGTCAAATTACAAACTTCATGGAGTGAAAATGTGGCACATATGGAAGACAGAGTATATAGGCTGCAACACCATACATCAATGACTCACCCATTGAATAAGAACATTCCAGTGGATACAGTAGCATTTGTGCTCCCACTCACGCGGAAAAAGCATTGTGCTTGAAGCTTCCAAAGCATGGAACTTACTTCCTCTCTGTATAAAAAACAGCGCCTAGCCTTCTTGCTTTTAGGAAAGCTATAAAAACATGGTTTCAGGACTTACCACTTTCTGCTGTCCCTTCCTGACAATCGCTTAGACCCTTCAGGGCAGTAATGTGCTATATAAATCCAGTTAACTTAACATAACATTGGGATTCCCATGCATAAACATATATTCCCATTCAATGGAATTGAAGGCCTTGGCGGTGTATAGTAGGAGTGCCACTGCCTCTAGCGAGGGGTTTAATTGATGCAATTATGCGAATATCATGCGCAAACTATGGGGCAGATTTACAAGCCCCTTGTGCCTCATTTACGCCGCTGTTGCGTCACTTTTGTGATGCAGCGGCAGCGCAAATCCTGCGCCATGGTGCAGGGTACTTACAACGTGACGCATCTGGGAGATGCGTCATGTTGTAAAAGCCTGCGCCACATGTAGGCGTTCCTGCGCACTGGGGGGGGGGGGGGGGGGGTTCCTGCACTCTGGGGGGGTGGGGGGGCGTTCCGGTGCAGGAACGCCTCCTAAAAGTGGCTGAGTGAAATCTACAAGATTTCACTCAGTCACTTTTAGGCCCATGCTGCGCCAAAACCATGCGCCTTCTTAAAGCAGGCGTAAGGATTGACTCAGCATTAACAATATAGGGCCCCCCAGCGCATTGCTGGAGCTGCGTCGCGCTTGCGACGCAACTCCAGCAATGCGCCCCTTTTACGGCACAGATGCGTCACGCATCGGTGCCGTTTTTGCCCCATGGTGCGCCGCATTTACAATGCGGCGCATCCATGGTGGCGTAGCAGCAGCGCACAATAAGTGGCTCATCTCTGCTGATATGCAGGGATGCGCCACTTATTGTAAATCTGCCCCACAGTGTTGTGGAGCGGGCCCGAATAAATTCAGATTGATCTGGCAGCACTAAGCTGGGGAGAAGTAGCTGTGATCTGGTGGCTAATATTTAAGCCAGGATTTTTACATCTGTGTTAATTAAAGAGAGGGGTCGGTAAGACTCACAGAACTCTGAAGCCTTATCGGTTTTAGTAGTGCAATAATTAGTGCTTCCCTGAGGGAGTGTGTTAATATACATTTATTGTTCGCATCTTCATATAGCACGTGGAAATGTGCTGCAAGGATAGAGACAATGGGCCTTATTTATGAGGCCTTGCGTCACTTTTACGCTGCTGGTGAGTCACTTTTGTGACGCACCAGCATTGTAAAAAATGTGCCATGTTGCGTCATATTTACAAAGTGACACATCTAGGTAGATGCGTCACTTTGTAAACCCCTGCGCCACATTATACCTGCACCAGGTATAATGTATGCAGGGGGGGCGTTCCGACTTAAGAAAGGATCGTAGCAGTGTAGCAGTGAAATCCATGAGATTTCACTGCGCCACTTCTAGGACGCAAATGCATCAATATCTTAGGTCGGCCTCATGGCAGGCGTAAGACTGACGCTGGCACATTTCACATGGGACTTGCCCAAGTGTGATGACCCATTGCTGGAATTGCGTCACTTTTTTGACACACTCCAGCAATATGTCATTTTTGCGCATACAGATATGTCAGAAATACTGACGTATCTGTAACTCTTTACGTGATGATGCGTCATACTTTAAATATGATGCATCATCGGTGTCGCAAGGACGGCGCTATGAAAAGTAACTCGCCGCTGTTTTCTCGCAGCGATGAGTCACTTTTCATAAATGAGGCCTAATATTTTATAAAATCCACTTATCAAGTTATACAGACCTGGTGCTTTACCATTGGACAGTGTAGTTATGGCTCCTTTATTTTGCCCACTGTAATAGGCTGAGACAGCTATTTCCACTGGCCAGCTGACAGCCACCTCTAGGGCAATGTCATCTAGACAGTCTACTATGTCACCTGCTGAAGCAGTGTTGCACATGCTAAAGAGTGCGTGTAGAAGTGAGTGACGCTTGCCAAGATGGCAGGTGTATAATAGTGATCTGCACCATCAGGGGATGTAGTCTTAACAATGTGCGCATGGACCCAAAGTGTCTTCAGTTTAGAAGCTAGACAGTGCCCCGGGCGTCCCCTCTCCCCACATGACCTTGCCACATAGTGACTGGACATGTAACGTTTTTCTTGGTTGGCTGTGTCATTAAAATTGGTGATCTGGTATAGCAGCAACAGTGACGAGGATTCATATTCCCACTTGAAAATATGCAGCATCTGTTCTATGGTCTGCATTTGCGTGCATAATGCACTTTCAACAGAGCCAACATTATCAGTGAAGTATGCATTGATAGCTGAGTGCAACTCCTCTCGAAACACTGGAACACTGGGTCCAAGAGCACTGTTTCTTGAACTCGCCACATGAACTGTATAGAGATATGGGTAGGGATCTTCAATGAGAGGCAGACTGGTGCATGATCCGATAAGGTCTTAGGCAAATGTGTTATGTCAGATACCCTGCACAGTCATACCGGGTTGTCAACCAATACTCCAAGCAGAATAGAAGAGGTGAATGTGCCCTCACGCTAAGTGGGGTGGTGGAGTCCCCAGAGGTCTACCATCCTATGTTCCTCCATCCCAGTACTGAGAATTTTAGTAGAGTGTTTGCCGTGCCAGTCCATCGATGTCGACCGACCGAGCACTGGGGCCTAAGTATGCATTCTGCTCCCCTTCCCATATAATGGTAGCAGTGGCGTAATGAAAGTTTAAAGGGCCCCCTGCAATGTACCGGGATTTAATCCGGAGCGCTCAGGCCTGTGTATTGTGCTGAGGGGGCCCCCTGCAGCTCAGGGGCCCTCCCACACCACGGGGGATGCGGGGACCTGTGTTATGCCCCTGATTGGTAGTCATTGTTAGTTTGAATAGCTGGTTTCAGAAAGCTCTGTAAAAGTAAATTTCATCAAAATGTGACCCATATTTGTTAACTAGAGTGACAGGGGTGCTGCAGAGTACTCCTTGTGCAATCACGTATCCTCCTTCATCATCCGGTAGGGTGTGCATTAGGTGAGTGTGTGTAAGGTGAAAGAAGACCCCTTTTTAACTAGGATCATCACACCTCTTTAATAGGAGATGTAGGAGGTGTCTATTCTGTGCCCAGTGTTGGTTTAACATGCTGTGTCAAATGTGTTTCTTGTAGAAACGCAATGTGAATGTTGTGGCGATGTACATAGGCTAGCACCTGCTGTGTTTTTTGTAGGTTGTGAGACCTCTCACATTCCTGAGTCCAGTTTCGGGGTAACACCACTCCTTAGCCATGCTAGCTTGAATCCAGTGGCACAGTGAGGACGGGACTCACATCTTGGCATACCCTTCCGATACTCTGAAACCGGTCCCAGGATGCTTTTTTCTGGTCCAGGGAGGTCTCGACTTGGCAGTTCGGGCTGAACTGTTCCCATGGCAGAGTCAAGACTGATTTCCATATGGCTGAATCTAAACTGTGGTGGCATTGTGAGCAAAAGAATGATGGATTTAACCCAGATCTCTTGACTTGGGGTAAATGCTTGATTTGTTTCCCATTCCGTCCATCATTTGTGTGTAATTTGCTTTTTAGAAAGTTGCCATTTCTCTGCTCCTAAAGCTCTGTGTGCCTGTAGCCAGTCTCCAATACACGCCTGGAATAGGTGACAGCTTGACTTTGTGCATTCCCTCTAGACCGCCAGACACAAAAGAAGGCTAAGTGTGTCTGAGTGCCATCTTGATCCTGATGGTTCATCCTGGGCAGGATGGGAGGGAGGAGCTGACACTTACACCTGAATAGGCAGTGTCAGCTGCGGTCGGTAGTGGGAGTACCTGCCAGGCGGTGACGTGGGGAGGGGGAGGGGCAGGGTGGGGGGTAGTAATGTATGGATTACGGACTTTAAAAGGTAAGTAAACATAAAAATAAATAAAACGAATTTCGTTGCACATACTGCAATGCAAAATGCGATTCAGTGTGTGCAACGAATTTCATTTTATTTATTGTTATGTTTACTTACCTTTTAAAGTCTGTAATCCATACAATACTAGCCCCCACCCTGCCCCCCCCCCCATATCACCGCCCGGCCGGTACTCCCACTACCAACCGTGGCTGGCAGTGTCCTGTCCCCACAAAGGGCTGATTACCTTCATTAGTGAGTCTGGAGCCAGGGCTGGGAAGAACTGACCTCTGGGCTCTTCAAAGATCCTTCTTTGAAGTCACCACCCATAATTCCTTGTTGGCAAAGCGGTCATCTTGCAATGGGCTCTCTAGCACCCTTGTGCCACCCACTTAAGTAGCCCTTTAAACACGTATCAGGCCTGCCAATACATTTCCTCTGCTGTGTGGCGCAAACCCGAGCAGAACCAATGCATTGCAGTTTCTGCATGGGTTGGACCCATTGCAAAGATCCGATTCATATTGCAGGACTTCGGAACCACTGCATCACCTTGACTACATGGCACCTCTGTAACGCAGGCCCTTGCATCTCTTAACAACTGCAGCTTCAACAATGACACTGGGTTCCACATTGCAGCTTTGCAGCTCTTTGAAACCAATGCATCTCCCTGACTGCGCACCGCACCCTCGACGCCAGACTAATCATCGCAAGCCTCTTCAATAGGATTCTTGAGTGCAGCGCAGCCCTTGCATCGCAGCCCTACCGCATCATGGAACCGACACATCGCTCCTGCTGCGCGATGCATCTTCAATGCAGATCCACGCAATACTCTGCCAACCAAGATTTAAGAAACTTTGTTCAGCAGTCCTTACTGAGTCCCTGTAGCCGGCCTGCACTCCATTGTCAGCCTGAACTGGTCTAACCAGATTGCCACAGTTAGTGCTTGGTGCTTTTTGGTGTTATTTTCTCTAAACAATTGTATCCCTGCTTGTACTAATTGGTTTTTTTTTTCGTTTTGGTCTCGTTTTATTTATTAAAAACGACTTTATTTTTCTATATCTGTTGTGGGCTCCTTTGTAGGTCGAGCCTAGGCAACTCCCATGCGCTGTCTGCAAGACCTGAAGTAATCCCTATTCGGAGTATAATCCCGCCTGCTGTTTGCGATTGGGTCACTTTGACGTTGCTCTGTTTTTCTGGTTCCTTATTGGCTGGCACTCCCCACATGTCACTTTCGTTTCATGGCAGGCAGCACCAACCAACTACAGTTTAGTTGCGCTGTAGGGCTGTAGCTGTTTCGTGTACGGACTACTTGTTTTTTTCACCAAGGCGCCAGTGGTTTCTAGGCCACCATGTGCATATATGTTTAATATGCACAGGCGTCTTCATCATTATTAGTTTTTTAGTACCATACCAGGCAATGCGCCTGACATATATGTGCACGGGTGCAACGCTTTGTTTAAGCACAGCAACCGCTTTCATATTTCTACTTTTGCGGTCTTTCTCCTTTTAGCCTATTTCTTTGCATACACTGCAAGCCCCTGATGTGATGGCACTTCGGTAAGCTCGAGAACATATCCCTGCATTCTGAAACTACCTCCGCAATTTCATTTTCTTAGGATCACACGCAAAATGGTAAGTGGTTTTTCTTTTTATCATTTGTCGAGCTTCACGTTGCGCTGTGTGTTTTTTACTTTGTCACTTTTTATGATTCCTTTCTTTTTGTTGAGCTTCATGTTGCGCCGCTAAGCAAGTGAATTTTTTTATGATTGAAGGGATCACGATGAATCGGTAAGAAGAAGGTTAACAGTGAATTAAATTGCACCAAGTTTTTTTTTTTAGTTTTTTTTATTAGCATTTGCAAATCTTTAAGGCAACAATTACATCATGAGGTCAAGTCAAATGTACAGTAGGCATGTGCAATGCGGCGATGTTGTTTGATTATACAGAAAAGGATACAATTTTTCTTTTTTTTTGTAAAACATTGCTAACAATAACGTAGGTGTTCGTCAGGGTGATCAGTAATGAAATCAGTCTCGGCAGCATTAATTTGAGAAAACATAAATACACCACTGCGTTCTATCAGGTCTAGTATGGCAACCAGGCAGGGCTGCGGTTCGATGACACCAGACTGAGGGGGGGATTGCAAGTCAAATTGTGTAGTGACCAATGGTGCCACAGAGCTAAGCCCCAGACATCACGATAACCCTGGCATCTATACAAGTCGTGACATTGTCTGGTAGACATTTTGAAGCATCGATAGAAGCGTAAAAACAGGTTAGGAGTGCACAGCCGGGCTCCCAGGAGTAGTCACGGGTGGAGAAGGTCTATCACGTGACCATTGCAGGAAGGGTTCCCAAATGTCTCTCGGGCGTGCATTCGACGGCATTAGTTCCCAGTAGGAGCCCAGCTGTGCATGTCCGTATGTCACATCAGATATCCAGTCATTGAACTTCGGTTTGGTTTGACGCCCCCAGGCAATGGCAACCCTCCTCTTGGCATACAGCAGCAGCAGTGCAAGGAGCTTTCGGCTCCTGGGTGCAGTGTCTGCGACCCAGCCCAGAATCCCAAGCAGTGGCGACGGGGCATCAGCCCTGCCAAAGATTCGATTAATAGCATCAAATATTTCAATCCAGTACTCAAAGAGCACCGGGCAGTGCCAGGCCACGTGTAAAAATGAAGCACCTTCAGCACCACATCTCCAGCACCTCTCATCTTCTCTGAGGCCCATGCGGTAGAGAGAGGTCGGGGTGCAGTAAAATCTATGCAGAAACTTAAAGTGTATGAGTCTAAGTTTATAGCTTGGGGAGAGCGCCAGCAGCTGCTCGCAGCAGAACGACCACTGCTCATCAGTTAGAGGCTCTTCTAGCTCGCCACTCCATAATTGCTGCGACCTGGGCACCACTAAGAGGGACTGTTCCTGCATAGAGTTGTACAGCCTGGACACAAGTTTTTTGCGGAACGCTCTAGCTAGTATGTTTTGCAGTGCCAGTAACTGTGGTGGTTCCTCAGGGAAGCGATCCCAGAGTGCCCTGCATGCAGCTTTGAGTTTGTGGTGTGTAAACTTGTCAGCAAAAGACACCGGGTTTTCTACTGTCTTGGTGGGCAACTCAAGGAATGTACCTTCTGGTTATATGTCTGCAAATGTGCGCAAAGTGGTGCCGGCAACGGAGATGTCGCCTCCGCTGACCTCTAAGCATGGAAACATGGGGTTCTGGTTTAGGGGTATCGCGGGCGCATACAGCAAGGGAATGGATGACTGTTTCAGCAACTCTCTCCAGGACCAGCGGAGCATATCTGCTGAATTGATGTCCTGTGATGGCCTAGGAGCTTTTTGGTATAGGGCCACATTTAGCGGGAGCGGAGAGACCATGTCGATCTCCACTGCCACATGTGGCTGGTAAGGCGTAGGGTAGGCCCAAAAATTTAGGTATTGGGCCTACGCGCAGAGTGCGTACAAATGCATGTCTGGTGCTCCCAAACCTCCCTGTCGCAGCGGAAGTGTTAGCAGTGTCCATGATACTCTGGCTTGACCCCCTGCACAAACAAGTGCCAGCAAATTGGAGCGTAAGCGCGCAAAGAAGTGTTGCGTCAGTGGAATTGGCACATTGGCAAATAAGTAGAGGAACTTAGGCAATACAATCATTTTTGCAAGCGCGATTCTACCTGCTAAGGAGAGGGGAAGCTTGGACCAAATCGCTACTTTCCCTTCCACCCAGGTGATCGCTCTGCCAAAGTTAAGGTTCCAGATCTCCTGTATCTTTCTGCTGGCCCAAACCCCCAAGTATTTCACTTCGTCTGCCTCCCATCGGAGGGGATAGTCTGAGTGTACCTCTGTTGTGCTATCAGTGAGAGGAAATATAACCGACTTAGACCAGTTTATGGAGACGCCGGATAGGCCCCCAAATTTAACAAATTCTCGCAGTAGTGGGTTTAGATTCTCATTTGGGTTTTTCACATACAGGGTCACATCATCAGCGTATAGGGAGATGAGTAGGCTACGGGAGCTGAATGCAATGCCTCTTGCTGTGTGATGCTGTCTAATCCTGGCTGCCAGCGGCTCCATGGCAATGGCGAATAGGAGGGGGGACAATGGACAGCCCTGTCTAGTTCCTCTGGTCATTGGAAATGGGTCAGAAATCATGCCATTTAGTCTTATCCTGGCTCTAGGGGCGGTATATAGTAAGCAAATCAGATTTATGAATAGTGGGCTGAATCCCATGCGCGTCAGTATGGTGACCAGGAACGACCACTCTAGTGAATCAAAGGCGTTTGTCGCGTCAAGAAATACCACCGCGGCCTGTGTGTCCGGGTGGAGGTAGTGTAGTGCAGAGAAAACTGTACGTAAATTATGCGTGGTGGAGCGGCCCGGTATGAACCCCGACTGATCTGGCAGGGCCACATGCGGGAGTAAAGGCTGGTGTGGAAAGTGAGCCCATAATTCTATCGATGCCCAGGCTGCTGGCGCAAACCGCCTCTTAGTTCCCATTCCGAATAGTTACCAAATAAAGAGACGGGCGCTGGAAGCAGGAATCAAGAACAGAGTTTATTTCTCATGAGGAGAGCCAGTCATTTCGGACACGAAACACAGTGTCTTTCGGGAGGTGCTCTGACAAGTGAGCTTGAGACTCTTGCTTATATACTTTGCAAAACATTTGATGGTACAATCAGGTCAGTATGTCGCAAAAGGAGGACATCCCTATAATCCTCGTGATGATCCTATTCCACATACATTCACAATGGGGACCCTTGACCTACTGATAAGAGGGGAGGGCAATCATGCAGCTGAGTGTGTCATAGGATGTGTGCGCCTGATCATGGCCCAGGGGGTTGGGTGGCTAGGCATACAATAAGGGCAGTAAATGGTATCTCCTGGTTTAGGCGATGGCCTCGGACATGTGTGGTCAGCCGAACTCGGGGGAAGGGGTCATCAAAGGAGTGGTATTCATGCCTGCGTGGACAATCGAGCGTGGAGGGAGGGCCTGTCAATAGAGGGGCATTCAGGGAAGGGAAGGAGGTGCTGGTCAGGCGCGGTCGTGACTCTCAAGGACAGGGCTTTGCGGAAGAAGAGGGTTTATGACTTGCTCATATGAGGAGAAGGAGGGGGGTCAGGGTGCGTGCAGGGCCAGAGTCGCGCAGAGAGAGAGAGAGAGAGAGAGAGAGAGAGAAATCTTATGACCTGTACATGAGAGAACAGGGGCAGTCAGATACAACTGGGGGGGCTATGTCAGCTGAGGCGAAGGATGCTTCTTCGAGAGGGAAATGGGGAAGGCCTGGGTCAAGCAGGAGGGTTACCTTTTCACATCAGGATCGCGCAAAGGGAAAGGGTTTCGTGGTCTATGCATGGGAGAGGGGGTGCAAGATACGCGCAGGAGGGAAGCTGGGGATTCCAATGGGTAAAAAGGCCATGGTGCCTGGAATGGCTGCACATATGCATAGGGGTACAGGTTCTTACTGGCAGGGTGATACGGTCAATAATTTACAGTATCCATGGTGCCCACAGGGAGAGGAGTGGGAAAGGAAGGGAAATGAGTGCTGTCTATGTACATCAGTTTCGTCAGATTTTACAGTCGCCCCTTTTTACATAGCAGCAATCATTTTTGCAGCTGATGGCATTACAGGTAGACAAGCATCGGTGACGAATTAGCATTTTGTCGATACTAACATGTGGCGTACCATCATAGACAGTCAAGGTGATGGGAAAAACGCAGTACATAGGAAATTACTTTTTCGTTGTGTTCCGGGCAATTAAACGCACTACATAGCATAGATCTTTCTGACTTAAAAAATGTGACCAATGAACAGTTTCGACCAGATAGTTGAGAGCGGAATTCAGTTCAATACACAAGATCTCTTCGTCACAGTGTCTTTTATCAGGGAGCCATCACTGGTAGGCTCTAATCCGGGTACTTTCGTTGGCACTGTTGAGCACCGGCGGTGAAGCTATAGGTCCAGCTCGGTTCGATCCTTACGCGTTGCAGGGTGCGGTCAGTCATCTGCTGTTAGACCACAGTCCTGTTCCCTAAACAGTCCGTTTGGCGGCGCCTTATGCTCGGCACCTAGAGTTCTGTGGCAACACCCTCTTCCCATATAATAGCAGCTCTTTCTTTTGGCAGAAAGTCACGTGGGAAGGTGGGTGGATTTTGGTTCAAAGAGTCGATAGGAGAAAGAGTGAGCGGAGTTGGGTCAGGGTTCCTGGGACACACAAAAAGGGACCAAGGGAGCAAAGGATAACAAGCAGGCAGGCCCATCAATCGGGCCCTAAGAAGGCAGACGGAGACTCCAGGCACACGTGGGTTAGCAGTCGGGGGGCTTCGAGGCGGCCCGTCATTTTTTTTTTTTCATTTTCCACGTTGAAATTGCGGTCTCGTCCCGTGCCTTGTTGCTCTGCCGCTCCACCTCTGGTCGATGTCATACGTGTCCCAAGGTCTGCAGTCAGGCTGAACGTCACATCTGACCCATCTCCTCCGGTGATCGTGAATCTTTGAATAGGTACAAGACAACGTTTTAGAGAAATGGCAGAAGAAGACATCTACGCATATGAATTCCTCCCTCAATTCTTCGCATTTGAGATTTTATGCTCATCGGTCACAGTCAGAGGTCTATTACCAAGCAGTGCATGTGTCAGCATTCCTACTGAATCTATGGCAGGTTTATTCATCGTTCTATTTATAACTCACACGAGGATAAATGACATTTTCCATCAACCGTGCGTTACATCATATTCAATATTACACAGCGTTTCCCTTCAGGAGCAATCATATTTTCAGACAGGGTGGGGGTGCTATCGTCGAGAGTCGGGCAAAACAAGATTTCCTCAAGGGTCAACAGCTACCCATGGTCATTACGTTTATACCCGGGACAGCAGAAGTGGTTCTATCAAAAAAAAATAGAGATACAGACAGAGGGGAGACATAAATTCGTACGTTACACACTCACACACAAACTCAGACAGGGGAGACGGCACATATATTACGCATGTACAAGACATTCACGACAAGACAGGAAACAATTGTTAGTCTACAAGATCTGTTTTTTATATTTTCTACATATCGTTACTATCCTATTTATCTACGTGCTTAGCTCTTTCTGCCCTTCCCCCCTTTCCCTTCTCGCTTGTCATACCTGCGAGCGTTCCCAATTACCAATACTCACACCTCGGTTGGTCGATCAGAAATTAACCTGGTTGCGCTAGTTACCCATGGTTGGTTCTTAAACCATTTTTCTGTTCCCTCCTGTGGTGGGAAGTTCTCCAGGCTGAGGCAACAGCAAATATTGATCGGGAAAACAGTCGGATAGCTTGGCTATATCTGCAAGAGTGTGAGAAAGGGGGCAGTGCATTTTGAACATCGGCAACATTTCTAACTCCCTAGGCGGGTGGTGCCGTGGCAACCCTTACCCGTATATTTTTCTTTGTCCTCTCCCTACCTAGTAAAAACGTCCAGTTATATTATTTAACGCGTCGTCTCTAGTCAATTTTTTTTCTTTATTCCGTCACTCAGTACCTGTCCAGTCTCTATGTCAGTCCATCCTCCCAATTGCTATGTTCTAAGGAGGAACAGTCATGTTTAAGTCTACGTCTTTAAAAAACTTTTATTTGTCATAAGGACCATGCTCATATTCCTTTCTTCCCCTTCCCATCGGCGGTTCGGTCGTCGTCCGTCTATACATCAGCCAGTGTCCCGACGTGACCTGCAGAAGGGAGGAGAAAGAAGGGGTGGGGGAGGCAATATTCAAACCTCATCAGCATGCAGTAATCCGGAAATGCTTTTACCTACCACATACTCGACCTATTTCCACGTAGTGCATTTCCCTACCATTACGGCGTTTAAGCCCTAATGGACCAGGAAGGTCAGGCAGATAATCATTGATGATCTGTGTATCTACATGAGTTACTTGGTCGTAACCCCTTTCGATCGGGTACAAGGGTGGCGATCAGGTGGCATTTCTGTGGTGTCGTTTTTAGGGCTTTCTAAAGCACTTTTCCGGCTGCCTGTGACACATAGTGTGGCTGCTGAATATTGGGTCCTTTTTAACCTTTAACCTTCATCATACTTTCTCGTTGTTCACAGTAGTAATATATTCAAAACTCATTAATGCAACCGCTACAACTATGCCTTCGTTTTCAAAATACTTTTAATAAAAAGTGTTGACACATAAATACAGGCCTACAACCCGGTGGGCTAGCCACGGAGCAGATTGGATCTGTACATAAGGAGAACAAAGCTGGTGGCAGTTCATTGCATAAAGTGCGGCAGTGCAATAGAATCGTATTAAACTCCCCTACAGAGCAGGCATGATGCATGTCAGTAATTCATCTTCAACAAATTCATAAATACATTATCCAATGTTCATTCACTACCTTAAATTACACCAATTCATTTTTCAACTCATAATCGGTACCCACCCTTATGTCAATTCATTGTCCAAGCACATACTCAATATCCTTCATATCTACTTTCATTATCCAAACGTTATAAATATATATATCGGGGTAAAAAGCTTGCGCAATCAGGGTACAACAAAGTTCATTAAAAACGTCTCATTTTGTGTCGGCGCCATTTTGGGTGGGGTCAGGCAAGTTCCAGCACAGTCAGAGTATCTCTAGTCTCGCATGGTTGGCCCAGAACTTTCCATTGGCAGTTCAGAAAGTCTCGTGCAATGTGGTTAACAGTCTAACAAATATGGACCACGAGTCAAAGAGTGGGAAGGGCGGCAACAATTTTCCTACCGGGTCATTCTGGTGTTCCTCCGGAACTGAACAAGCCTGTGCCGTGGCGGCATCTTAGCCATTTCCGATCCGAGTCTGGTGCCGGCAGGAGTAGCACCGATGTCGTGGTTCCCAGCGAAGGGGGCGGGGGCACCCATGCAGAGGGTCGGGGGCCCCCCGGCTCTTATAGAATCTTCAAGGTCGAGGAGAGGCGATATGGAGCGAGTGCCCGTCCTGGGCAGAAGACCTCTTTTTGATGTTGACCCTCTTTAAGCAAAGAGTGTTGGGGTGTCGCTGGAAGCCTCCACCTGGAGGGAGGTGGGGGAGGGTCGTTCGCGCCACCTCCCCCTTCCAGCGACCCCGCGCCGTTCTCCGGCTCCAACGTTTTCGACATTGGCCGTGCCAGCCATTGATGATGGGGGGGGGGGTGGTTGGCGGCTGAGGCAAGACAGCCCCCCCCCTCCCTTGGCGACATGTGGCGGGACTACCTTCAACTCTCCAGGGAGCGTGGAATGTGGCGGGACTGCCTGTACCTATGCAGGCGGCGGCAGGCGGCGAATTTGGCATGTGGCGGGACTACTTGATTTGCCGCCGTCCTCGCCTTGGCTTCGGCTTTTGGCAAGCAGGCGATGGCATGCGGCGAATTTGAAATGTGGCGGGACTACTTGATTCGCCGCCGTCCTCGCCTTGGCTTCGGCCTTCGACAAAAAGCCGGATCGGGTGAGAGAGAGGGGTGGTCGGTGGCCGAGGCAAGACAGCCCCCTCTCTCCCCGCGGCCTGCAGGGCGGCAGAAGAGAGAAGATGGAGAGGTCCTTGTCATCCTTCGGACCGCCTGCCCAACATCATCTCCTCCTGACCGTGGCCAGGCGAGTCCCTCGTGCCTCCAGGCCTCGCCTTCCGGATGGGCGTAACCGCGGACCTGTTGCACTTCGGGAGCTTCCGGAATGGGGGTAGGTACCTATTGAGTTGTTTCTATTTCATGTGACCGTTATTTGGGCGGGGCGGGCAATGAGGCAGACATGTTGGGCAGGAACAGGCAGTGAAGCCTAGCTACCTCGTGGCTATGTTCTGCTATCGAATCTTTTCGCCATTTTACATTTCTTATTACGAATTATTTCTAATGTTTCTTATTTTTGGTGAAGTCAAAAGCTCATCAGGGGGTTACTGACTTAGCCTGATTTCTTTTTATTTTTCTTTCTCTTCCTTAGCGTGTTTCGAGCTAAAGCTTTCTGTTAGTAGGGAACGGTGATCACTTCATATTTTTATGTGTCCTTTTCACTAGGGGGGTACATCTGGACGGACCAGACGAGTCCCCTCCAATAAATGGTCCGGGGTGGAACGAGATTTATCGATCAAAAGGGGAACATATATTCCTTCATTAGGGTATCATCCTGGACAGACCGAGCGATGTACTTCCACTTACTAGGGTAGCCTCCTGGACGGACCAGTCGGTCTATTTTCTACTAAATGGCCCATGAGTAGAGAGCATATGTCCTCCATAAGGGTAGTCTCCTGGGCGGACCATGCGAGCTACCCCACAATTACCAACCAGTGGGGAGTGGGTAGGACTGACGAATTCACAAAGGGGCATAACCTACCCTTTTCTACTTGCAAAGACTAGACAGAGTGTTTCTATTTCACGTTGTTTGCAAATAGAAAATACCTCAAACGAAACAATTCCTGAGACAACAATGTCCAGGCAACCAACCAACCAATGGGGAGAAAAACAGGCATGACGGATTACAACGGGGACAAATGTCTGCATTACCTGCCCTTCGCTATCCATAAAGGGAACAGAATATTCCTATTCGTCTCTGTTTGTGGACAGGGAAGATCTCAAAGAGCAACAATCGATTATTAATCGACTTCAAACAATTCAGTGGGGAGAAAAGTAGGCATGACGGATTACAACGGGGACAAAAGTCTGCATTACCTACCCTTCTCTATCTGCAAAGAGGGACGACGTTCCTATTCGCCGCTGTTTGCAAACAGAGAATGTCTCGTTCTCAAAAGAGAACCAATATGTCAAGTAGCCTTCAAAGCTAAATGAACCAATACCAACCAATACAATATCAGTATACAAATACCGATTTCAATACAATCAATTCAATCAATCAGGTGGATAGAACCACCCTACCAATCAGGCGTAAAAACACCCTACTTAATCTTACCCTGACCGGACCATACGGACAGTTCTTCGACTCCCTCCTCCAGCGCCCGATCGTTCTCTTACTCCATGTAGCATTCCTGTGGGATTCCAGTCAGGACAATAGGTCACTCAAGAGAGGTCCGTTCAGAATTGGTGAAGTTCTGTCGATCGGCAGCCGGGCTAGGGCCCTCTCAAGGCAGGTATACTCCGATCATTTTAGACGTTCACTTCTTCATCTGGATCTCTCTTACCGAACCCTATGTCACTGATGGGCCCCGCGTTGGGCGCCAATTGTGGAAAGTGAGCCCATAATTCTATCGATGCCCAGGCTGCTGGCGCAAACCGCCTCTTAGTTCCCATTCCGAATAGTTACCAAATAAAGAGACGGGCGCTGGAAGCAGGAATCAAGAACAGAGTTTATTTCTCATGAGGAGAGCCAGTCATTTCGGACACGAAACACAGTGTCTTTCGGGAGGTGCTCTGACAAGTGAGCTTGAGACTCTTGCTTATATACTTTGCAAAACATTTGATGGTACAATCAGGTCAGTATGTCGCAAAAGGAGGACATCCCTATAATCCTCGTGATGATCCTATTCCACATACATTCACAATGGGGACCCTTGACCTACTGATAAGAGGGGAGGGCAATCATGCAGCTGAGTGTGTCATAGGATGTGTGCGCCTGATCATGGCCCAGGGGGTGGGGTGGCTAGGCATACAATAAGGGCAGTAAATGGTATCTCCTGGTTTAGGCGATGGCCTCGGACATGTGTGGTCAGCCGAACTCGGGGGAAGGGGTCATCAAAGGAGTGGTATTCATGCCTGCGTGGACAATCGAGCGTGGAGGGAGGGCCTGTCAATAGAGGGGCATTCAGGGAAGGGAAGGAGGTGCTGGTCAGGCGCGGTCGTGACTCTCAAGGACAGGGCTTTGCGGAAGAAGAGGGTTTATGACTTGCTCATATGAGGAGAAGGAGGGGGGTCAGGGTGCGTGCAGGGCCAGAGTCGCGCAGAGAGAGAGAGAGAGAGAGAGAGAGAGAGAGAAATCTTATGACCTGTACATGAGAGAACAGGGGCAGTCAGATACAACTGGGGGGGCTATGTCAGCTGAGGCGAAGGATGCTTCTTCGAGAGGGAAATGGGGAAGGCCTGGGTCAAGCAGGAGGGTTACCTTTTCACATCAGGATCGCGCAAAGGGAAAGGGTTTCGTGGTCTATGCATGGGAGAGGGGGTGCAAGATACGCGCAGGAGGGAAGCTGGGGATTCCAATGGGTAAAAAGGCCATGGTGCCTGGAATGGCTGCACATATGCATAGGGGTACGGGTTCTTACTGGCAGGGTGATACGGTCAATAATTTACAGTATCCATGGTGCCCACAGGGAGAGGAGTGGGAAAGGAAGGGAAATGAGTGCTGTCTATGTACATCAGTTTCGTCAGATTTTACACTGGAGGCGGTCAGCTATTATCTTAGCGTAGATCTTGACATCCACATTGATTAAAGATAGGGGGCGATATGAGTCCATGTGTTTATCATCTTTGTCAGGATTAAGCAGCGTGACAAGAAGGGCCTCTCTCATCTAGTCTGGCAGTATCCCTACTTCTTGCGCTTCAACAAACACAGCGTGTAGGCGGGGAGCTAGCTCCTCCGCATATGTTTTATAAAAAGCTGCCGTTAGTCCATCTGGCCCGGCGCCTTGTTCAGTGGTCGGGCTTTGATGGTGGTTGTAATCTCCTGCACTGTTACGGGGCGGTCCATATATTGCCTGTGTGCGTTGTTAAAACCACACTAGCACCATAGATTCCAGAAAGGCCTCAAGGGCCTCTTCTGATGAACTGTGTGTGGATTTGTATAGTGTAGCATAATAGGTGGCGAAAGACTGTAGTATCTCCCGCTGGTCTGTCAATGTCTTTCCTGTGTTGTCAACCACAGTGTGCACTTGTGTGGGGGGGGGGAGTGGATTTAATCAACCTGGCTAGTGTGCGGCTCGGTCTTTCTCCTTCACCACATTTGCGGGCCTCAGCTTGTTTCCCCAAAAATTTTAGGTCGCGCTGCGCCTCTTCAGCAAAGTCTAGTAATTTGGCCTTAATCTGCACCGCCAGTTCAGTTGTCGGAGTCTCACAAAATGATTGCTCAAGGATCTTCAGTTCACCCTCTATCTTCGCCAGTGGGTTTCTGATGGACTTCAGGACCTTAGCCCTGCGCGCAATACATTGCCCCCTCATCACCACCTTAAATGCGTCCCAGAGGATGGCGTCAGTCTTGACCGAGCCAGTGTTAATAGCGAAGTAATCAATGATGTCTTGTCTGATCTCTTCAGTGAAAGCGGCATCTCGGAATGCATCTGGTGGAAGACGCCAAGAGAAGGAGCTGTTCGAGATGCCTGGAATGTTTAGCTCCAGTAAACAGGGGGCATGGTCAGATAGGGACCGGGCGAGTATATCCACTCGCGTGGTCCAAGTGGCCACGTCCGTTGAGACCAACCAATAGTCCAATCCAGACCAGGCAGCGTGGTGTGCGGAGATACATGTGCCCACTCTCGCATCCGCGTTGCGGGCCCTCCATACATCAATAAGAGAACCCTCGCATATGACATCAGCCAGTGCTTGGCGCGCTTGTGGGTGTAGTTGTCTAGATGCGCCTTTTCTGTCAAGTGTGTCCTCAAGCACAGCGTTAAAGTCTCCACCCCATATGATAGTGGGGCAGCCAGCCACATCTATCTTCGCCCATATTTCCCTGAAAAACTCTGGGTCGTCCACATTTGGACCGTATACAGCAACCATCACCACCTCTTTGCCCATCAAAACCCCGTGCAGTACAACATATCTGCCCGTCTCGTCTATTAGTGCAGATTCCTCCCTCAAATCCACGCCGCGGCGCAGAAGAATGGCTACACCTCTGGCATAGTTTGAGTAAGTGGCCAAATACACCGAACCCCACCGTGAGTGTTTAAGCCTTGGAGAGCATGAGGAGTTGATGTGTGTTTCTTGGAGGAAACAAATATCTATGTTATGTCTGAGTAGGTAGCTGTGCATGAGCCTAGATTTTCTGTGGTCACCTAGGCCCCTTATGTTCCATGTTAAGAATCTGGTCATCCCCATTGTTTGCGATAACCAAATACCTGCCCTACTACCACACGACCCAAAACGCGCATTCTGTTTGACAATAGAACATGTTGATCACAATACATTTGACGATACACCAAAGAACTCCCAGCCCAACACCTCCCACCACACACATCAACCCCCCAAACAGGTTGTGTCAAGACCCCCCCTAAAGCGCCAAGGACGCTCAAACAACAGAACAATGCGGATAGGGGAGACACCCCTCGGGGGCGGGACATCTCAGGCGTACAACCCTGCTCACACAGGGTGGCCGCATATAGGAATGTTTTTCCCCCATCAGCCAAAACGTGGCTAAATACAGGGTAACTGCGCAACTCAGCAGTTTGTTCATCATTGCTGCGGACCATGAACCTTACTCAACATCACTCATTTGGGTCTCAAGTTCAGCTCTATTGTTAGATTGTTTTTTGGTCTTAGGATGACTTATGTGCTTTGCAAACTTTAAGGCCGATTTTGCATCCAGAAAGTGGTGCCCCGTGCCTTCATGCACTACACGCAATTTAGCTGGGAACATGAGCGAGTATGGGATCTGAGCCTGGAGTAATAGTTTCTTAGCCGGCAAGAACTCCTTGCGTGCAGCTTGTACATGCGGCGTGTAATCCGGAAAGAAGGATATGTTGTCCCCTTTGTGCGTTATCTTACCTTTCTCCCATGCCAATCGAAGAACCAAATCCCTGTCTTGATAGTTGAGGAGTATAGCAAGAATCGGTCTAGGTGGAGTGCCCAGCGGGGGCTTCTGACCCAGGGATCTGTGCGCACGTTCCACAGTGAACACAGGGGACAGGTGTGGGTCGAAGAGTTCATGTAGAAGATCAGTCACAAAGGACTCCATTTTACCTATCGCCGTTGTTTCCGGTATGCCCGTAATTCGGACATTGCATCTCCGGGAACGCGCTTCAAGGTCATCTGCCTTTGCATTAAGTGTCTCGATGGTTTTTTCCAGGTTTGCGATGAGGGCTTTTGTGCCCTGCTGAAACTCGTAGCACTCTGTGTGTCTGTTCTCAAGGCTGTCTAGGTGGGTTTCCTGGGCAGCCACCTGTGTTCTCACCCCCACCAGCTGGGCAGCCGTGTTGTCCAGTTTTGCGTCTATGCTTTTCAGGCTGGAGCGCACCTCGAGCAACAGGGCCGCTACATCAATGTCTGGAGTCATCTGCTGTTGCGTTCTGCCAGAGGCCCCGGTGTCCAGCTCGGCCTGCTTCAATTTCTTTTTTTGCTCAAACGTGAGCCTTGGTTGGCGGACGTCGTCTTTCCCCATGTTTAGGGGCGCGCCGCCAGTCTTGGTTCAGAAGGCCAGAATATTCACCTCAGATAACAGGCAGATGGGAAAACACGCAAATCCTCGCAGGTGTTGGGAGGAGGGACCCCCTGAGCGCCCCCAGTCCCCCAGCTGTGGTCTATATATAAGAAGAAATGTATGGAGCCTTAGGGCAGCGGCCTCTCAGTCTGCAATCAGGCGCAGGCTGAGCGACGGGTGGAAAGTAGTCAGCGGTCAGTTCAAGCCGTGGGACAGAAACCGCCTAGCCTCGGCGATCTAGTCGTGGCTGGTCAGCAGGGGCCCAGTGCCTCGCTCTTACTCAGTCGACCCTCGGGGGGACTCCAGGCCGTGGGCGCATACAGGCAGTCAGCGCGGGAAGTAGGCATTAATGCAGGCTGTCCAGTGGGGGACCAGCAATGCACCAAGAAATGTCCATGTATCTGGGGCCACGACGTGAGACAACCCCCAGCAGGCGCGCTCCTATGTGTGGTATTATGCAGGAGGGTATCGGACAGTCTTTAGGCAGGCTTATGCGGGCCAACCCGCAGGGCAGTGTTCGCCCGATCCAAGAAGGCGGCCGCGGCCGCCGGCGGGATCGTTTTGGCTGCGTACGGTCTCAGCTTCGCCCTTGCTGTTGCTGCAATGCCCCTTTTCAAAGTATACAGAGTGTTCCTTATAGCCGCTCCTTACCCCACCAACAGCTGTGCGTCCGCCGGGGCTCTCTGCACTACGTCGCGCACTCGCGGTCAGGCCTCTGGAGCCGCGGTCTCACGCAGCTCTCGCCTTCCACCCTGCCCTCCGGCGTCGCCTGGGGACAACTCGGGCTCCCTCCGGTCAGCAAATCCGGTTAAAGTACTATGCGAACTAAGTGTCTACGAGGGCCAGGATTTCAAGTGACTGTGCCTCAGGACCTTCGCCGCCGACACAAGCTGGTGTTATGAGCGTCTGTAGGGGGAAAATAAGGATCTTCGCAGGATAAGTGATGCAGCCGGCAGAGCTCGCTTTTTAGGCGGCCATCTCGCTGCTCGTCCGGCCACGCCCCCCAATTGCACCAAGTTAGTCTTTTTTCACATTTCAGTCTTTTTTTAAGCTTTAGGTTGACCATGTGACAACCCACTGGGTCATTTAAACAGGAAGTATGGGTACTGGATAGGAAGTTTGACCATGTGGCAAAATCTGTTTGTTTTTCTTGGATGGTAAGCATGGTTAAGTGACAAGTGCGCGTCTTTAGCCTTACGTACAACAGAAGAGACAATATTCTTATTATGTCCTTCACAGAACTGATTGCTTCATTGTAGTGACGAAGGTAAGGTACAGTGGTCATTTGGTGCTGTGTACACCCATGGGTCGCGCTAGAGAACCTACAACCTCCCAAATGAGAAGGAAGGTGACTGAACGACATATAGATTAATCCTTCATCCTATCATTGTCTAAACAGAGTGTTGGAAATGGCCCTTTTTGCAGGGTTATCCCCAAACTTTTTGTTTCTTCCTCCTTTGTTTTTCCCGACCTGTGGTTGTTGGCTATAGGACTCTGGGCCCTTTACCACTGCTGATCAGTGCTAAAGTGCATTTGCTTTCTGTGTAAATTCTTATGGTGATTGGTTATCCATGATTGGTACATTTGTTTTGCCAGTAAGTCCCTAGTAAAGTGCACTGAGTGTGCAAGGGCTGGTAATTCAAATGCTAATAGTGGGCCTGCAGCACTGATTGTGCCACCCACATGAGTAGCCCCAAAAAGGTGTCTCAGGCCTCCCACCGCAGTGCCTGTGTACAGTTTGCTAACTGCCATGTTGACCGGGCCAGTGTACCCACTTGCCAAGCCTGACTCTTCCCTTTTCTTACACATAGGATACCCCTATGGTATGCCCAAGGTACCCCCCTGGGCAGGGTGCAGTGTGTGTGAAAGGTAGGGCATGTACTAGTGTGTGTAACATATTCTGATAATGAAATACTGCCAATTTCGTTTTTCACAATTGAAAGGCTATCTTGCCCATAGGCCAAAATGGGGAATAATGTGTAACATGTTTATCTGCATCTGCATATCTTCCCATAGGAGTTCAGATTGAAAATTGGAGTCTAGTATCCATGAACTCAGAATGTAATAACCCATCTTTTAGGAAGTATGGTTTTTAAATTCTGTGTTTGAAAATAGCACTTTTAGAAAGTGACTGTCTTCTTGTTCAACCTTTCTGTGTGCCTCTGCCTGTTTGTGGATTGACTGTCTGGTTTGAGAGTGACTGGGGCTGGAGTGGATCCAGGTGTTTGGGTGAGTCAGCACTAGGCTGAATCGGCCGATATGCATTTGGAGTGGTGGGAGAAGTAGCACCTGGGCCTGAATAATGCTGGCTCCACCTCCTGCGGTGCGTCTTAAGACCCTGGCCCACATTCACAATGGAAGAAGTTGTGCACTGGCAGAGTGCACCCGGAACTTGTTTGGGCTGGGTCCAGGACCCCTCACACATAGAAAACAAAGACTTTTGGGTTATAAATGTAAGACCTGTAAATTAGACTACTTCGTGATCAAGACGAACCTGTTGCCGAAGAGGACAACTGAAGAGACTGAGGAGAAGTACTGCCCTTGCTGTGTGTCTAGGGCTAGCCTGCAGTTTGCTGTTTCTACTGAGGAGAGGTCAAAGGGACTTTGCTGTCTGCTGTGTCCCCTGCTTGAAGAAGGACTTTGCTGTGTGCTGTGTCCAGCTGAAGAAAAGTCTCCAAGGACCTGAGAAGAGCTGGCCTCCTGTTTCTGACATCCCAGGAACAAAAGGACTTTACCCCCAGCTTCCCTGACCTTCCTTGCTGGGAGTTCTGACCTGCCAGGAGGTACCTGTAACTGTGTGGGAGGTCCTCGCTGTTGGGAGCTGGAAGTGCGAGGCAATGAGGGAGAAGCGTTGCCAAGGAAGCGTGCCGCCGCTGTTCGCTGCCACAGCACCGGAGAAGCGTGTCGCAGGGACGTTGCATCGCTGAGGAAGCATGTCGCCGCTGATCGTCGTCGCATCACCCGAGAAGCGTGTCGCGGCTCAAGGAACCACCGATTTCGCTGCACGGCCGTCGCCCATGCACGCATTGCCTCCACGTTGTCGCATTGCACCAAAGACGCAACTTTGTCGCATCACACTGGATTGTGGTAACGCATCGAGGCGCCATTGTGTCACATTGTGACCGGAGCGTAGGAAGAATCGACGCATCGCCTTCTCTGCAACCCTTTTGTTTGCTCTGCATTCTGCATCCAAGGTACTTTGAATGTTAAGTGTCTCATTTACCATCAACAAGATTATTTTTGCAACAACCCTTTTTAAAGACATTCTCCTGAGTATCTGTATGTTGGATTTTTGTTGTTTAGTTTAGATAAAGATATTTTATTTTTCTAAACTGGCGTGGTGTCCATTCGTGGTGTTTTCACTGTGTTACTGTGAGTGTTGGTACAAATACTTTACACATTGCCTTTGGGATAAGCCTGTCTGCTTGTGCCAAGCTGCCAAGCTGCCAACCTGGTGTGCAGGGGTTATCTAAAGAGTGTATACCCCTTACCCTGACTAGAAGCAAGAGTCCCTATTTGGTCAAAGGTGCCTACCTCTACCAACTAGAGACCCCCATTTCTAATACAGAGGAAAGTGTAAAGAAGCATACCTGCTGATAATATCATTCTACTAGACGGGTGTTACAGTTTGATTAACAGACAGCCAGTGGGGAACCATGTAACATCTGAACATGTCCACATTTAGATTATGCAAAAAGAGAATCAAATATCAAAGAACATGAAGCAGCATCGCACAATATATTTGCGTTTTGCAAGAACAACCTCATGCATATTGCAACAGCGATTAGGCTTCATCCTCCGGCAAGCCAGATGCGTATTTACTTTTAAGAGTTTTAGCATATTCCATAGCTGTTTTGGGACTGGTGAAGATCTTTGACTTCCCCTCTGCGCCAATGCGCAGATGGGCCGAGTCGAGCATGGCATATGGAACACTCTCCGCAATCAGTAGTTTCTTAACAGCTTGATATTCCTTTCTTACCAATTTGACCGCAGCTGTGAAATCCAGGTAGAAGGCCAGGATGTTTCCCTGGTAATTTATTGAACCTTTTTCCCTGGACATGCGGAGAATTGAGTCACGGTCCCTATACTTCAACAAACGGTTGAAGATCGGTCTTGGCGTGGCACCCCGGTGTGGGGGATTGAGCCACCAGGGATAGGTGAGCTCTTCCAACAATCAGCACTTGGGAGAGGTGCTCCGCTCCAAATATATCAAGCGGCATAGCCTCAACATAGGCTTCCAGCCTCCCTGTGTTGGTCGACTCCGGGAGATCAGCGATGCGCAATTTGTTGAACCGGGCCTCCAAGTCCTCATTCTTAGCTTGAATGACGGCGAGTACCTTTACCATATTGAGAGTTTTGGGGGTCGCTTGTTGTAGGTTATCCTCTATATCCGAGATGCGATTTTCAGCTTCTCCTAGCATGGTGACGTGTTTATCTAATTTTGCGGACATGTGGTCCATCTTGATATTCAGATTGTCGATTTTACCTTCAATAGACTGTAGGCTTGGAGTGTTGTTTCAAGTGACAATAAGTTTGCAGTAGGAGTCTCCAGCTCCGAGTCTGAGGTGGCTTTCTGCTGTGATTTGCCGGGCGCATATGATTCAAATTTGAGCCTGGACTGCCCTCTGTCAGTTGTCCCCATATCTGCCCATTTGCGTACCACTGTAGTGCTCAACAGGCTGGTTGCTGGTGGTGTTCACTGTTCCGCAATAGATATTGGGCACCCCAGCTACAATCAACGGTCACGCTGTGCAAAGGGGCTCATCAGCTGACACCCTTTCACAACGTGCAATCCAAAGGTGGATTTTGCTGATCTGCACAATTTCAGATTTGGATATTCAGCATGAGAGGGTGGGCATTGCAGTCTAGATCACACATTAGACCTGGCAGCCATGCTGCTGATGGTGCATTCCATCTTTTTGAACGGGCTATGGCAAAGGGACAGAGAGAGACCGCAGCTCTGCGAGGTTCGCGCTCACCCAAGCGTTCTAATATTCAATCCCCCTGGGCACACCCGCACCACCAGCGCGCTACAGGTGTGTGATGACTCTCAAGAAGGATGTTTTTTTTTTTCACTGCCATGCATGGGATAGAGCACAGCCACTGCAGGTGAGCCCGGTCACAGCACCACACGCAGGGGTACCAGCAGCAGGTCTCGTAATTCAACGCTATTGATCACGTCCCCCTTGCGCCGTATCAGATGCACAGCATGGTCCTTATCCAGCGATGGTAGCCCAAGCGTAGGGTTCAGCCGGGAGCCGCAGTATAGCAGGGGGTGCTCGTCTGCGCCCGGGGCTACCAGTATCCACAACGAGGCCCCGCAGCCTTCAACCACCAATTCGCCGGTGAGAGGGCGCGCAAACAAGCCCGCACCACTCACTCAGCAGGGCCTCTGCTCCTGCTCTCACAATGAGCCACACCGGGCTCCGATCATGTCAAAACGGGGCGCAGGTCTCACCTTGACCAGACATTGTCCAAGCCTGCTAGGCTGGAGTCGCACCCTCGGCTCGCGGGAGTCCCGGTTTAACTGCGTGCCGCCATGTTTTTCTCAGGAGAGCTGCTATGCGCTGCAGGAGTGGCAAAATTCTGCCACACAGCAGCTCCTTTGCCCTCCACTTTACCTCAGCTGCATTATCCTCCTTTTGTCGACTTCGGTTGGCACCGGGAATGCAGGATTATGGATGGATTGTGCATTCAGCCGGCAGAGCTGCACTACAGTGCAGCCATGTTGGAAAGTGGATTATTGGTAGGGGCAAATGTAGGTCTGCCACTGGCAATAAGGCCACTAACATATGATAGGACTCAGCATAGGTCTTAGAAAATTATTTCTTTGCTCAACCCTTGGTAACGTGGCTGCGAGCAGACAGACTTAACTTCAAAGACAGGTATGTAAAGCATTCAAAAACACCATTTCAGTAAATAATTAAGACACAACACAAAATAAAAATCCAACACCAATTTATAAAAATAGGTAATATTTTTATCTTTTAAATGACACCAAACGGAAAATAATCCACTGTAGGGAACCAGAGATATGAATTTTTAAAGATTAGTCACTTTCTAGTGCTTAGAAACCAACAGCGCCCCTTTAAGTCATTTTGTTTTCTCTGTCAGGGACACACCTTCATAAATTGTTCTGAAGAATTCTCACCACTGTAGTGGGCCACCTTCTTCAGCAAGTGGGGTCCAGTTAGAACACCTTCCTGGCGTTCTGCTTGTGGGTCCCAAAGTATCTAACACACAATCCAAGGTTCTGGAATCTACAAGAGGGTCCTTGAAAGTGTGAAACTTCAATTCCGCAATCCACTTGAACAAAACCCTTACAAATCCACTGGTACTCCAGACTTTGAATTCTTTGTTGGGCAGTCATGGTGAGCTCTGTTAACCTGTAGCTTGCAGGGAGTTCAACTCTTGAGTCCTTTGGAAGCAAGGTAAACCACAGGGCTGCAGTTTCACTGGGTGCAGACTTCAGAGTTCAGGCCTTAGAGTTCCTTGCACGCAAAAAACTTTTTCAGCAGGGCACTTCTTGCTTAATTCAGTTTCAAGCAGCAGATCTGGAGGGCTCTGCCTCTCTCAGATACTTATTCAAAATTCTCTGGGTCAAGCACCAGGTTACTGCTGACCAATGAGAGCAGGGCAACTCCTCATCGTTGTGACCACATCCTGTGGAGTGTGGCATTAGTTTGTCCCAGAGTGCATCATTCTTCCAAATCCATAATGGCTGATTTTCCAGCAAGGAGGTAAGAGCTGGCTAAACACACCCCCTGGGATTGCTTATTTCCATGGACTCTCCCCCTACCATCTGCACACACCTTCCTTAAGCCTAGCCCTGACTCTGGGTAAAGACTGTCAGAGTGAACTGAAACCCCAGCCTCCCCTCTGCCTTTGAAGAGCATAGTTTACGATGCCACCTCCTGGCATGGCATTCCTATAGACCAGCACACTGCCCTCCGAGCAGCCTGGCTAATCCACTTAACTCTGACCAATCAGGGCAGACCACTGAAAGGCTGAATTTGGTCTTACAAACAAGAAAGTCTCATAACTTCTTGTATGTGCACTTTAGGAGAAATTCAACAATATAATATTGTTGGATTTACTACTACCATTCTGGAAAGTCTTTGAATGGTCCGGCTAGTCCTCTCCTATCAATATTTATTAATCAATCAGGTCCTGCCATGTTAACCTATGGGCCATGGTGTTTGCAATGGGGAAAATGACTGGGCCACTTTTCAAGAACCAGGGCTTATAAAACCATATTTAATAAGTATTTCCCTAATTTCTACAGGACCCCCACCCCCTGTGCAACTAGGGGAGACTTCAGGGGTTCTGAATCTGCAGAAATATTGCAGATCATCCTTACCCAATTCTTCTAGCAGTAAAATCGAATTTGAGCAGCTCTTTAATACAATGTGGGGAGTGAAATGTATATAAAAACTCATTTTATAAGGGCGCTCCTTATAGATAACTGACCCCCAACCCCTGGGATACCTAGTGGTGACCCTGGGGGTCACTAATATACAAAAAATGGAAGGGTTTTTTTTGTAAGGTCCCCTACCCCCAAAGTCGGGTTTGGGCACAATTAAAGGTTTAAAAGCTGTCCTGGCTACCAGGGATGCTTTTAAACTGACCTCAGGCTTCAGCACTGCACACATGCTAGTGCAGAAATTCTGCTGGCCTCTAAACTGCCATGCCCCAGGATACTGGAGACTTCTAGGTAGTTTCAATCCCCTGCCCTATTACATACTAGGGGCTTATGGGATAGGTCATGACAATTACAGGGATACCCCACAATACCATATTGTACCCTAGTGGATGTTCGGTGTCTTAACTGTATTCTAATATATTCCTTTTAGCTTGGCACTGGGCCTGGTTAAACAGTGCCCAGGGTCAGTCAGAGTCAGTTACCACCAGTTCCAGTCAGTAAAAAGTTGGGGGGTGCCCAGGGCACAGGATGACTTTACAACAAGCCATCTTGCTGTGCGCCTTCTAGCGCTCCCCTGTTTTAGTAAAGTTGTCTTAGCTTACTTTCTTGGGCAGAAACACAAGGCAGTTCACGACAACTTTGGTAGTTAAGGTACCTAAAGAAAAGTTATTTTTGTATCAATCAAATCCTTCAGCATGTTATTAGTAAAAGAACTCAGTGGGTTCATGTATTTGCTCTGATAATTAGTGCATAACCTCTACTTAAAGACTGGAAATCGTTTAGACGATTAATGTGTTTGCTGCAGAGCCTTGGGTGAAATCTATAGGTTACAGTTTTGGTTTTCTAGCAGGGAAGCATAGTACATACACACCAACCAGAAACAAGATGGCATAGTAATAACAAAGCCAATATGTCAAACCTTTCAAAAAGATGTAGGCAGTAGCTCATCCCTCTCACTGATTCTAGCTCCTTCCTGAGCCAGGCAGAAGTTCAAAACAATGGTCCTCGTCAAGATGGTGTCACTGCTTTCGTCTGATCTCAAGAGCTCTGTTAGGGACCCCGATTCACCCTTTACTAGCCTGGAACAATCAATGATGATCTGACACAAGGAGTTTTATTTAAAACAAAAAATAAGTGCCAGGCCCAAGATATACTTGGGATGTGACTCCAGCCTGCACCACCCACTGCCCCTGCCAATACTGCTAAATGCCAGCAGTACCAATGGCCTGGATGCGCTGCTATTACCATTTTTTAGCTTTCATTAATTTGTAAAACTGAGGTGACCGATGTGCTCTACTGAAAATAGGCAGAAAGGGCCACCATTACAATTACGTAACACCCCAAACTCCAATCCACACCACAGATTTCCACATCATGCCACAAAATTCAACAGCACACCACATAATTAAACTACACTATGTAGCACTCCACAGCACAAAATACCATTCCACATAATTACACTCCATGACACACAATCCCACTCCACGTAATACCAGTACACTCAATACCACATAATTGCTATCCACATAATTCCACTGTACACCATGCAACATAATTTCCACACAAATACACTACTCACCACACAATTCCACCTCACACAATTCCACAACTAACAATTCCAACACAACCCACATAATTCCACTCCAAACCACATACAACCAATCCACTCCAAACCAAAACACATACATAAAAGGCATTGCCATTTACAATGTCAATAGCTCTAACAAATGCGAGACTCACCGCATAGCAAATGCTTGTTGTGGTTTGTTTTCACATTGCCCCTGAGTTAAGCCTGACTCTTTTGTTCCAGGCTACCCGAAGGTTGAGCACAGATTAATTTAGGGTTTGCTTGTGACTTCACCCTGAGAAGAATTGTGATTGTTGCTTGAGATGGGTTCCACTGCCTCCTCAACCTGTAAACCAATTTCTTACAGTTATAAACAAGGTAGAGTCACCCTACTACATGCAATATCAGCATCCACCAGAGTAGTGAGTTTAAAGCAATGTCATCACTGATAGCCCCATGAATGACCTCTGTTTTTCCACAGTAACTGTAGCTATCGCATCCCCTTGTCCATGACAGGAAGCATGTGGAAAACGTTTTCCTACGCAAAAACCAACACGATTGAGATTGCCAATTCAGATTGCATTTACTTTTGTGCCTGTGCTTGATGTCTCTCTGCCAAAGTAGCTCTTTGCCTTCCTGAGTCTACCACCGATGTGATTCACGAAAATGAGACAAGATAGCAATGGGGACAGCATGTTATGTAGCGAGGACGGACGTAGTCTGTTCATAGCAAAAATCGGAGATAAGGCACAATGAATGCCACACAAACGACTAAAATGGCGTGCAGCCCATTCAAAAAAAAAAAAAACACATTCTTTTCGTGAACGGTCTACTGCTGATGAGGAACCATTGACCACACTGGAGAGCCTTGGTCAGATATCCTGAAAGCAAGAGGCCAGCCCAGATTATTATGTCACATTGCATCAGTTTAGCCTTAGTCTGTTAATTTGGTTTGTTTATACCTCAGAATACAATGGTGACCTCTCAGTGACTTTGCTGAAAATGTCACAGCACTTCCCATGGTAACAAAGGAAAGCATGAAAATAAAAGAAACCCGTCAACCCAAAAGACGCGGTGTTGACCTATTAAATCATCTGTTTCCCTTACAGCAGTGGCTGAACTACAGACACCAGGCAGCCAAGCCACTGCTACAGATTCCAGCACCGAGCGTCGGGTTCCTTATTGGCCCAAGCCCGTGAAGCAGTGATCTCACGGCGGGAGCGCGTGCTGCGGCTCTCCGGGGCCTTGTTGGCCACGCAGAGTGGCTGCGAGGGGGCTGCTTTTCATCAGTTCTGCCCTGCTAACAGGTGTCAGTGCAATCACTTAGAATGACCACAGAAGGTTTTCAGAGGCCACTGGCATTCCATAAAAAGACCCTACAACCCCCGGGGACGGTGGCCACCTTGAGTGAGATCAGACGCCAGCGGCAGAAAGATATTTCATAGCACATAGAAACGTCTGGCGCACGCAGCAGCGACGTATGCCAGCTTTCATGGTCGGTGGGTGGCGATCAAACACACCGTGCAAACGCATAATTAGGAAAGCTAGTCACAGCCAGTTAGTTTCTTCTGTGAGTGTACAACATCTATAACGATAGATCCATCTATCATGTGTTAAACAATTCACTAAGCTAGGCATGATGTATACAAACCAGACGCTCAAACGTTACTCTTTGTGATTGATAAAGGCTCAGTTGGAAGTTAAAAATACATATTTGTGTGCCTCTTTTCTCACTTTCCACTCAGGAAAATACAAACTGCAGTTAATGGGAGCCACGGTGGTTCTGCCTTTTAGCTGGTTAGATAACGGTGTAGGACGATTTCCGACACCAATGCAAACAGAAGAAAGCTTCTCTCTGAAGTACTGGTAATAAATCAAATGCCTGCAGAAGTTGAAAAGCATATCCTTTTCACTAGACTAAACAATGTCCCTTCCACACACGCACTTTCAAGGCTGCCTAACATACTGGTTTTGCTTATTATTCGTCTAGTACAAGGCTCGGGTTATAGGACACGATAGCTACGTCAATATAGGTTACTTAGGGCTTCATTGACGAGGTTTTGGCGCAGAGCAGCACAGCAAGGAATGTGGCTACCTTGCCATGCGTCAAAAGAAATGAGAAGGAATGCGCTGTATCTATGAGGTAAGGCGCATTCCTGTCCTCTGTCCTTTTCCCCTGCGCTGGCACACAATAGGCTGCCATGCGTCAACGCAGGCCCCCTTGCGCCATGGTACAAGGGTGTTTGCGTTATTGGTGTGAATGCTTTGCACTTGAACATCTTCCTGCACAAAAACAATCAAGAGAGGTGTTTTCCTCTTTCTATATGTGCTGCAGAATGAAAGAAAGAGGAAAAAATGAGGAGACATAAAGATATTTCTCCTTGTTGTGCCTCCCTAACACCACCCCTGGGGTGGTGTTAGAATCTGACGGATTCCTAGGTTTATGATTCCTCTTATATCTGGGAATGCTTCAGATTTTATGGGTGTTGCGTCGGAACACCCACAGCAACACCCATGGAACGCCCTTTTCATGTAGTGTTCTGCCTGAAAGGGACACATATTTACAAGGGCATGAAAAGACACGCAAAGCACAGCAGGGACACTGCAGGAGCTGGCCCTGGGGGGTGGTGGTCCCCAGGGCCATGACAAGGCTCCAGGAGGGGGGGCCGCATGGCCCCTGCAATAACAATCAAGCCGAGCCCCTGGGGTGGCGATACCCGGGGCTTGGGGGGGCCTTAGCGCCCCCCCACATTACATTACCAAGCCCCAGGGGGGTGGCGGTACCCGGGGATGTGGGGGCGTGTTCCCCAGCAACTATTAATGCTTTGTCCCGGGGCGGTGGTGGTACCCGGGGCAGTGTGGGGGGGATTGCCCCCCCCCACACTTTTTGGAAAATGATTTGGCCCCCGGGGACTGATTATCTTTGAAGCACGGGAGCCCGCGCTTTGTTTTTTTTTCCGGCAGGATCCGCGCACCCTGTGTGGATTCTGTCAATTTAAAAAAACAAAAACATTTTTGGGACATTCTAAGCAGGCCTACGGGGGTCAGGGTGTTTCTACCCTGCCCCCTTTTCGTATTTTTTTGCGTTCTTTTCTCTGCTTTCTTGTGCCTTGGTTTTACTAAGGCACAAGATGACTGCCAACACTTCCTGCTTTGTAGTATTGACACTGGGCTCCCCTCTCCTACCTAAAACAGTGGTTAAGAACTTAGGGGTACAGATAGACGGGGTCCTTTCATTTGAGCCACATGCAAAAAAAAATAGCTGGGCTATGTTTTGGTCTTGCGTACAGCCAGGTTCTGAAAACTGGCATGGTGCACTGAGCTAAAAAACGGTGTTGGATCTAGCCCTGATCTCTTGACTGGGTGAGAGCTTTCTGCTTAATTCAGAGACTCTGTCCCTCACCACCCCTTGTTGTAAATATTTTTGTCCACCCTAAGCGTGGAATGGTATTCTCAGATGTGAGACCCTTGCCCATTGCACCATCAGGATTGAAGCAAACCGGGCCGAAGACGGCTGTAATGCCAGAAACCGGTCCCCGGGAGCTTGTTTCCTTCCCAGTGTAAGAATTGGCTTTTGTAGTTTGGTTTGCCCTGTTCCCATCATGCACTGGGACAGGAACAGACTAATTTGCATACAGCCAGGTTCTGAAACTGGGATGGTGCAGTGAGCTAAAAAACGGTGTTGGATCTAACCCTGATCTCTTGACTGGGTGAGAGCTTTCTGCTTAATTCAGAGACTCTGTCCCTCACCACCCCTTGTTGTAAATATTTTTGTCCACCCTAAGCGTGGAAGGGTATTCTCAGATGTGAGACCCTTGCCCATTGCACCATCAGGATTCAAGCAAACCGGGCCGAAGACGGCTGTAATGCCAGAAACCGGTCCCCGGGAGCTTGTTTCCTTCCCAGTGTAAGAATTGGCTTTTGTAGTTTGGTTTGCCCTGTTCCCATCATGCACTGGGACAGGAACAGACTAATTTGCATACAGCCAGGTTCTGAAACTGGGATGGTGCAGTGAGCTAAAAAACGGTGTTGGATCTAGCCCTGATCTCTTGACTGGGTGAGAGCTTTCTGCTTAATTCAGAGACTCTGTCCCTCACCACCCCTTGTTGTAAATATTTTTGTCCACCCTAAGCGTGGAAGGGTATTCTCAGATGTGAGACCCTTGCCCATTGCACCATCAGGATTCAAGCAAACCGGGCCGAAGACGGCTGTAATGCCAGAAACCGGTCCCCGGGAGCTTGTTTCCTTCCCAGTGTAAGAATTGGCTTTTGTAGTTTGGTTTGCCCTGTTCCCATCATGCACTGGGACAGGAACAGACTAATTTGCATACAGCCAGGTTCTGAAACTGGGATGGTGCAGTGAGCTAAAAAACGGTGTTGGAACTAGCCCTGATCTCTTGACTGGGTGAGAGCTTTCTGCTTAATTCAGAGACTCTGTCCCTCACCACCCCTTGTTGTAAATATGTTTTGGTCTTCTTCATGGCCTTAAAACCATTTTGGGGTTTTTTGATGCCTCAATTCGGCAAACAATTGTTCAATCTGTAGTGTAGTCGCGATTAGATTATTGCAATGGACTGCTTTTAGGCAAATAAAACCGTGACCAAACGACTTCAACGGGTATAGAATGCGGCTACACGTACCATTTTCGGTTTACCCAGGCATTGTCTCAGTTCCAATCTTCTTTTTCGGTTGTACTGGTTGCCTATCACACAGAGAGTTAAGTTTAAAACCCTCTGTACCACTCATAAGATTCTTCATGGTCAGGGCTCCCAAATTCTCCAGGGTCTGTGCACTACCTATGTTCCCTCTCGAGCCCTACGCTCCGCCAGCCTCCACCTGGCCCGCACTATTCGAGTGCATAGGCGCAGAGCAGGGGGGTGCTCCTTCAGGGCTTGTGCCCCGATTTTGTGGAACTTTGCCCCTCTCGCGGCTCGGAGCACACAGGATCACTGGACTTTTAGAAAATTGATTAAAACCTGGCTCTTTTCCACTATCTAGCTCTTTTTTCTCCACCTCCCGTCTGTCTGCGCTGGGACGCCTCATCGCTGGGGCAGCCATGCGCATTACAGGAACACTTAACATAACATAACGTAACATTGACAGCCAATTAGCATACAGCTTGTCATCAGGAGGGTGCGCGGATCGTGCGTGGCCATAGATATATATGTGATTTTACTTTTGATTTTCTCAGCAACTACTGGACGGATTTACACCATTTAACAAAAAGGCATGACGCTGAACCAAGGGCTACCTTTTTGCCAAATTTGGTGTAATTCCGTTAAGCAGTTCGGGCTGAAGCTGCGGTTAAAGGTTCCTATGAGAAATTGCATTGGGAAAACACCTTTTGGGACCCCCCTTTTTTCTCGGCCCTCGCTTCACGAATCACTGTGAAACGTTCAGGATAGGAGCGGACCGGAGCGCCCCACGAGTTTTAAACATTTTGCAAAGATTCGTCAACCGGCACGAAAATTATTGGGAATAGAATGTTGCGGATTTCCTTTGGAAAATAGGTCCTAACTATAACTACCTACTGGCGACCGCCAGTAGGTAAAATATATATATATACATATAAATATCCCATTATATCCTATGGACCCAAACTTTGCCAACTTGGTTACATTATTGGTGCCTAAAGAGATTTTTGGAGGTCATGTTTAGAGCTTGTCATGTGTGCCAGAGGCAATTTATCGTTCCAACCCTGATAATGACATTTGTTTTGCTTTATGTACTAACTTTAAAACAAGAAATTCTTTAATTCTTTTAACCTGATGAATATTGGATCCACAGTTAGTATGGAAACGTAACTGAAAGTATAAAAAAAGAGTCTTCGACGTATATTGTTAAGCTTGATACTCAGAATAGTCTTGCTATACCAAATAAATGCTCTCAGCAATTTTAAGAATTGTGCACAATTTATAGGAATCACCTTGAATGCTCAATGTCTATTTGTATTGCCCAAATGATGTCCCAAATAATACGGCTGCCTGGTCCAACTACTAAAGACCCTGTTATCATTTCCTTTTCTTGTATCCATACATCATTCTGAAACCTATTTAGAAAAAACTATGCGGCTGAGCATGGTTAAGCACTTAAATTTCAGAGTAAAGATAAAAGTTCATAGATTGTGCACAAACACATCCAGAGCTCGCTGCACAAATGCTCCACTGCGAGACAGATCCCAAACTTTATGTAGAAAAGGACGGTGCACCAAAAAGCAGAGTAGAAAAGAGCTTAGAGTTAGTCAAAAATTCTATATTCTTTTCAATCTCTTAAAAACTCAGCCAACGCGTTTCCTTCGTATGAACTTCGTCAGGGCTTATTAGTCACATGTAAGTCCAAAAGATGTTATTAAAGAATATTGTCCAAATTACGCCTTATTCTTTTCCACACATATAATATCGTGTGTTGTCGAAAGAAAGTAAGTCGTTGGTGGTTCTTAAATGGGCCAAAGTCTTGGCAAGAGTATCTTAAATTCAAAGTCACAACCAAGAAGGTAAATTCAATTCCACTATAGAACCGACAAGTAGGCAAAAAGGATCATATTTAGCCAAATGTATGGAGGTAGACAGCCCAAAGTACTGATTTACTAAATTAATTCCTTGCCACTACTTTGAAATAGCCCAAGTTCGCATTCATATCTCCTGAATAAGCAAGCAGCATCAATAACCGCAAAACATGATGAGAAGACGACTGACCAGTGTAGCAGACACTCGCCCTTTATGCAGTGTAAAAATCCTCGTACCGATGGACCAAAAAAGAGCCTTCGATGTTTATTGTTAAGCTTGATATTCAGAATAGTTTTGCTATACCAAATAAATGCGCTCATCAATTATAAGAATTTTGCACAATTCATAGGAAACACCTTGAACGCTCAATGTCTATTCGTATTTCCCAAAAGATGTCCCAAATAATACGGCTGCCTGGCCCAACTTCTAAAGACACTGTTATCATTTCCTTTTCTTGTATCCATACATCATTCTGAAACCTGTAGATGCTATGTATGAGTTAAACAGTCATTTTGAACCCCATGGAACTGACACATGGTGCAAATACACCGATAACAAGGATAGACATGGAGATGTAGATAGGCCAATCTGTGTCTAGTAGCTATAGTTACCTATGCCAGTCTAGCAGATGCATTTGAGAATCCCGAGTGTTGATAATTTCCTAAGAGGTCTCTTTAAACCGGTCCAGCACAGCTGCATACTCAAGTTCTGGGTGTAGCTCAAACTCTTTGCCATGCAGAAAGCGATGCAGGGAGGAGGGCAGCACCTGACAAGGGAACCAAAATCAGTCCTGCCAAACACTCTCACACCAGCCCCACTCCCTTTCTTTCCAGGCTCTTCTGTCTTCCTCTATCCACAAACACCACCATCTCTCTCTCCTTCTCAACTCTAATTCTTTCTCAGTTCTCTTCTACCTCTCAGACCTCTCACTCTCTCTGGCCCCTGTCTGACTTTCTCTCTCCCTCCCTCCCTCATGAAGCCCCCGTTATAATTAACCTCGATGAGGCCGTGGGCTCTGAAAATCAGCCTCCAATTGCTCCAGCTCACCTGGGGAATGTCCGGTGGATTAAAGATCAGCCCAGCTTCGGCAGGAGGTGGCAGAGGTGGGGTAACTTCTGAAGGGGAGGCTGCTGCCACTGTTAGTTCCCTTTTCTTTTTTTTTTACCCGAAGTGATATTCTTCAAGCTCCCCCTTTCTTTATAAATCCTGTATATACTGGATATCCTCCGGTGCTTGACACCAGTTTTAAAAATCTTATATATATTGTACTTTTTCAAGTGTTGCTTGCGAATGGTACTGACGCATTGCTGTCCATGAGGGGTGCTTGGGTGTCGGCGCAGTTGGATATCCATTGTTTGCGTTTAGGTGCTGCGGTGTCATCGTGTGTAAACGTAGGCGTAGTGGTGGTGCTGAGTGAGTTGACGAGACATACTTTGGTGGCCTTGATCCATCTGCGATGTGTGCGATGATGGCAGTGATGTACGGTGGGCATGATGAAAACGTGATGTATACAATGATGGTTGGTCCAGGAGAGTCCGGTGGTGTGGCTGTAGTTGAAGGTCCAGCTGGCGGAGGAGACGTGCTTGACTGTGTGTCCTGCTATGTTGCTTGCTGCAGTGACTGGCTGCTTGACTCTGATGTTATTGAGCTTCCCCAGGAGGGAATGTTGTTCTGGTCACTGGGTTTATCCTGGTGGAACTTGAGTCCGCCGAGAGGGATATCGTCGGTGGATGGGAGTGACTGGTGTGCAATAAGGTCTACATTGGTATCGGTGAAGGGGGGTCGATGACCCATGGGGCCGGCAGATGAACTTGCTGCAGAGGATAGTTTTGGGGTTGGTCCGGATATGGAAGTTGAGGTGTTCCATGGTCTTTGTTGGCTCATTAGAGTGCGTGGGCAGTCAGAGTGTGCTTCTGTAGGTGATGGCAATGCCTCCTCCTTAACGGTTGTGGTGATCCTTGCATGTGATTTAGTATCTGTAAGTGATGGCGATGGCGGTGTCCAGTCCGGAACAAAGGTTGGTACTGGCAGGCATTGTGGCGTCTAGGGTTGATGGCGAGGAGGGTGATGGCGTCATAGCGGTGGAGTGTCCGCGAGGAAGGTGCTTGGTGCAGAGCGTATTCCAGGGACAGACGGACGCAGACGGGCTAGAGTATGGCTTGCCTTTGGCACAAGAGACGTCCATTACAACGCAGGCAGTACATCATTAACAACGCAACTCCGACAACGCAGGTGCCTTTAGATCGCATTAGATTACAATGCATTGTGAGGTCATTAATGGGGTAATTTTAAAATATTGAGGTGGGTATGGCTTATGGATGTCGGATCAGAAAACTAATGTGTATTTTGTGATCAAATATGAAATTTAGGGTGTGTAATGGGGTAAATTATGAAAATTGGGATGTATTTTGGGGAATATTATTTAAATTGGGTTGTTTTTGGGGGTATATTATGAAAATTGGTGTGTGTAGTGGAGTAAATTATGAACATTTGGGGGTGTGTTGGGGTACATTATGAAAATTGGAGTGCGTTTGTGGTATATTATGAAAATTGGGGCAAATTTGATTTTTGGGTGTGATTTTGGGGACTCAAAAAAAATCCAGGGTTAACAGTTGGGTTTTGGGTGCAAAGAAAAGTTTAGAGTTTTATGCAACAGCTACCCTACTGTTGCAATGTGCCTAGTATTAGTATGCATTGGAATGGAATGTGATGTCATGTCATGCGTCGTAACTAAGTATGTGCCTTTGGCACACGAGTTGTACGCCCACTGTGCATGAGTGCAAAGCAGCTGCCATTGAGAAGTGCGGGGCTGGTCAGCTGTGAGGTGGTAAACGCCGCAAAGAATACTGGATGGTGCATGGACGTGGGGATGTGTGTGTGAGATGAAATGAGCAAACCATGAGAGGCAAGCCAGGTATCCTGTGCTCCTTATGTTTGGCCTAGGGTGTTATTAGGAATAGTACAACATTTTCTAATATACCATCTGTACTTTTTGGGTTCTGGAAAAGCCTGCCACTTGCAGAAAAGCGCTTCAACACCTAGTTAGGGGAAGAATGCGCTATAGAAATACAATTGCAGTTACAGTCAGACAATTCTGAACCCTTGACTTGCAGGTTGAACACGGATTTATGAATGGATCACTTAACCGACTGCTGCATCTCAGATATTATTATAGGGCAACTCACACAACCTCGCTCTGTGTAGCTGTGATTTTGGAGTGCTTACACACAACCTTGCCCCTTTAAGGCCACATAACCCTCCACTGCAGTGCCTCTATGGCTCTCTCAACATGTGGTGTTCCTTGCAGTGCTGGTCAATAATTGCAGCTGCTCATGTTCACTGGATTGGACCACTTGACAGAGCGGGGGTAAGAACAAACGGTTGCAATGTGTCCAATTCAGAAGGTGGAACAGGTACACCGCCTGCTGCCTTTGACTGCAATCCATACCCTTCTTATGCACATTCCCACGATTTGGCAGTTACTAATTATGCAGTGTAATGTGTCTAGCTGCATTTTAAAGGGGAACGATGAAAAAGAGTGCTCACTGCAGATCCTGCTGAGCAGATAAACAGGCGGGCAGCGCCTGTCAAGGCTTCCCTGCCACTGTCTAACTTGAATCCCAAAACTCGGCATCTGCATCCCTCTCTTTTCTCTCGGCTCTTCTCTCCCAGGCCGCTCTCCTACTCTCTTCTCCCTCCCTCCCTCGGTGGTTTGGGGCCCGCAGCCTGCTGATCGCCGGAGATTCTTGACCAGAGAGGATACGCATCTCGTCAGCATGCAGAGAAAGACAGGCATTTATTTCCCAGACAAGGGCCAGAGTTGCACTCCGTGACTTCTGCAGTGGCATGTGCACTGGCAGGAGGCAGGGGTCTGTGTGTCTTCAGCAGCTCAGGGAGGACTAGGCCGCTTGGCAGTCCTCCTCCATACCCATATTGTGTCTGCGGCATGCCTCTTTCACCTGGGACTGGGTAAAATGGCTTGGACTGGCATGGCAGGAGAAGGGATATGAGGCTGCCCGCGGCCCCCGCAGGGGGCCACCTCTGAGGGGGGCCACCATTAGTTTAATGTTGGCGCCTCCCCATCCACGGCTCGGGGATCCAGGAAGAGTCCCCTTCCAGGGCGCCCCGCTTCCACCACTGGACTGCCCTAGGATGCGAGTGCAGTGGGATTTGCAGTGTTACAGGTATTTTCCCGCCCACACATGGGCAGAAGGGTACATTGCAGGAACCTGGATAATTAGAGTGGGGGGCTAGACCTATAGAGCATCAAGGGTCACTGCTGGTTAGCGGGTACGTTGGTACCTGTGATCGAGCTTTAAGTTAAGCAAGCCTGGCAGTTAGCGTAAGTGGCTGGTCAACCCTAACAGAGTAGGTGCACTCTGCTCCCAGGGCAGGTTATGGGCGGCTTCAGTGAGGCATGACATGCCTCGTCCGCACAGCCAGAGGATACAGGTCCGTTGTGGAAGCGCTCTTTCTAGCAAGCGTGCTGCTGTTCCATAATTGGGATACAAGCGTTAGGGAGCGCCAAATGCTAGAAGAGCTGCAATTACAGGTTACAGGAGGAGGGAGCCACATCAGCTTGCAGGGTGACATAGCGATGTTTAAGAGAGAGCTCCCTCCTTGGGAAGCCATCACAGTCTGGCTGGGCATGTGAGGCACTGGTACATTCCCAGAGAAGGATAAACAGCTCCATGCGCGAAATCACTGAGCATGGGGCTTTGGCTCAATCAGGAATGGACCACGCCTGTATTGGCACAAAGCCTAGTCTATGAAGCAGTGGAGCATTTCAGCAAAGGGCGTATAGTGCTATGCGTAAGTTCAGACCTAAGTGGTTTTGGGTTCATCAGACATGAGCTCAAACAAATGAAGGTGAGATGCTATTTCGATGCTGATAAGGTTCACTTGTCACAGGTTGGAATGGACCTGATCCTCTTGTTCATGCAAGAGACACTGGAAGGAGCCGGTTGCAAGTGAATTAAGTGCTGATTGGTGGTGGGGGGCTCAGTAGACGACGGGGGCCGCCTCCAGAGCTGTGGCGGAGTTACAGGGCGATCTGGAAGCAGTCTGGGTACAGAAGGATACCTCAGCAAGAGCACAAGAAGGGTGCCAGAGCCAAATCCCAGGAGCCTCAGTGGAGGGTCCTGGAACAATGACGTCGGCACCCCGTTAGTCCTTCGGGCGGTTGTGCGCCTGAACAACCGGGGGCTTGCCTTGCTACGCTCCGCCCTGAAAGGGGCGCGAGTAATAAGGGACCAATATGTCACGTGATCCAGTAAGGGGATCACCCCTATAAGGATAGCACTGATTGGGTTTTCCACAGTGCTTGCCTCATCAGGCGGGCAGGGTAGCATAGGTTAGTACAGCTACCTGCCCTTGGATTGCCCGTAAAATAACCCACCATAATCTGCATACTGTTGTATGTAATAAACCTGCAGCCATAATTTTCTCCAAACAAAAATTGTGTGGTGTATTTATTTATGCATGCCTTTTCTACTTTGGTGCAGGTGGGGATCATCCTGCGCCGATAATGGAACTATCCGGCTGCCCGCGGCCCCCATTAGTTTAATTTAGGCGCCTCCCCATCCACGGCTCGGGGCTCCAGGAAGAGTCCCCTTACAGGGTGCGCTGGACACGTCATGTCCAGCGCGCCAGGAGTTGGGGAGGGGTATTTAGCCCTCCCCTGCCATTGTTAGGCCACTTTGCTGTCCGACACGCCATCTCTCACCCTACCGCATACCCAGCTTGGGGCAGGCAAGGGGGGTTTGAGGATGTTGTAATGTTTTTTCTTTGTGTTTCAGGCGGAGTTACATGGTGATCTGGAAGCAGTCTGGGTACAGAAGGATACCTCGGCAAGAGCACAAGAAGGGTGCCAGAGCCAAATCCCAGGAGCCTCAGGGGAGGGTCCTGGAACAATGACATTGGCGCCCCGTTAGTCCTTCGTCGGTTGTGGGCCTGAACAACCGGGGGCTTGCCTTGCTACGCTCCGCCCTGAAAGGAGCGCGAGTAATAAGGGACCAATGTGTCACGTGATCCAGTAAGGGGGTCACACCTACAAGGGTAGCACTGATTGGGTTTTCCACAGTCGCGTGATCCAGTAAGGGGATCACTCCTATAAGGGTAGCACTGATTGGGTCTTCCACAGTGCTTGGCTCATCAGGCGGGCAGGGTAGCATTGGTTAGTATGGCTATCTGCCCTTGGATCGCCAGTAAGATAACCCACCATAATTTGCATACTGTTGTATGTAATAAACCTGCAGGCATAATTTTCTCCAAACAAAAATTGTGTGGTGTATTGATTTATGCATGCCTTTTCAACTTTGGTGCGGGTGGGGATCATCCGGCGCCGATAATGGAACTAAGTGGTTTAGAAGTCCTGCTCAACACTCTTCAGGTATGTGGTGTGTTAAAAGGCATTTGTTTATTAGTGTGCTGCATTTCATGACACTGCGTGGAAATTGTTCTCCCTCCTGACAATGGCCTCTCTCTTCCTATGTTGAACACTGATATTACTGTCTGTATTATTATTCAAAAGTTAGGAACAAACCTCTCAGGTGAAAATGTAGTAGCTGGGACGATTCTTCGGATGGAGTGAGGTCACTAACACAGTGGCATTGTAAAATGCGGACCAAACTGTACGTGTCATGAAAAAGTGCATTGGCGTCTGTAAATACAGCAAGGGATGCTGTGTGCGATGTGTTTCATTCAATGCAACGACCCAGCACGTATACAGTTCACAGAAGTAAACCCACAGGTTTGTTGTGGATGTACTCATGGGTAACACTTCAGCACAAGGGGGGGGGGTGTAGCAGGGACTCCGGGCTCTCTCCTGCCATCATGCTTTTTTCCCTATTGCAATTCCAGTGCGGTTTATCAAGGACTTATCGCCGGCAGGGAGGAAGGCACTTTTCTTCCGCTAATGGGCTGATTGCCACATATCACTGGCTAACACTGGATTCAATATCGCCATCGCGCTGATGTTACCGTGAGTTTTTAGCACTGTTCCCTGTTACTATTGTCATGTAGCAACAGCTTGTTAATATTCCCCTAACATGGCAATAGGTTTCAGGGTTAGGCGGCGATATAAAAAATGACGATGACTGGCGTTGGCGATAGTTATCGCCCGTCCTTGAGAATATCCCCCTTAGTTTGAAGAGGGATATATCAGCAAGGGCGTTATCTCCGCCTTTCTGGCATTGAAAAAGTGGAGATAAAACCATCGCCCTATCAGCAACATGGTGCTGACATGCATATTCGCATGTTAGCACCCTTTTGCACTATGCCTACCTTTGCATCTCTAATGAGATGCAAAGTGGGCGTTCCTGATATACACTGCATGTCAGGACATCAATAGTGCGGCTTCGCGCTATCAGCAAGGATGCCCTAGCATTTTAGCGGACGTTAGTTTTTGGAGAAAACTGCTATTTTCTCCATAAACTAACATCTGCTAAATTTTTGACTTAGCCACCCCTAACTTAAGGGGGTGGATTCTGCTGATAAAACCACAGGGTCGTATCAGCAAGGTTATCGCCGTTTTGCAGGGAACATCACTGGAAAACCAGCGCTGTTGCATGCAAAACGGCGATTTCTCCGCTGTCGCAGGAATTTTTATCGCCTTGGAGATATGCGTTGCTAATAACGCAATATCTCCGCGATAAAAACCTGCGATAGCTGGCATAAGGGAAAGGAGCGCTAAGCACGCTTTGCGATAGTTATCGCAAAGCGTTGCTGATATGCTCCAAGAGTGTTTTCTCTATCTCAGCTCTTCCATGGAAAGGTACGTGACTGGTGTGTTTAAAAAACACTGACAGAGAGTCTTTCCCAGAGGTTATTACATTTCCACAATAGCTCTCTCTCACACCTCATTTCTAGTATTTCAGAACTACCAGTTTGGGCACAAAGAAGAGTTTCCTATACATGTGATATCATCGCACCTGGGATTTTCCACTATCGTCCCTCTGTCCTCTGGGTAGATTTTGTAAATGGTGCAGCAATGTCAGACCTGTGAGTTACTGCAACCCCAGGATTTGGATTTCCAGGTGTGGCATTACTGCAATGGCTGCATTAAGGGTGAAAGAGAGAACTGAAATTAGGCAAGGTGAGTAGAGTTGCATTATTATTGTACTTAACCCTCTCTGAGGAGGATTAAGATCATACATATTTAGCAGCAAACCAATAAGGTAACTCAAAATGTTAAAATAAGTTTTCTTTGGCACAATATAGAAGGCATGCCCACCATTTCAAGAAGTGCTGGGGCACAGAACATTTTCAAGGAGGTAGCAAAGGGTAGCAAGCCTTGTCCTTAAATTAACTGGATTACAACCAGACCACTGACCTAATCAATCTTACATACTATTGAGTGAGAGAAAATACGAAAGAAGACAGGAGAGTGCTGGGTAAGAAGAACAACATAGATGGATAATACCTTGCCAGTGCAATTGAGAGCAGAACCATCCGAATAGATTTTTTGGAACAGACTCAAAACCTGTCTGTTTAGTTCACCTTAGATTAGTTTCGGGATGAGCCTGTGTTCTCCAATATACTCTGCTCCAGCCATGGTAGGTCAGGCCTTAGTGTGGGGACACAAGTATCCATGTGCTGTGGAAGACGCTTTATTATTATTATTATAATGAGGATGGCCTGACATCAGGTACCGTTGAAGAAGGTAAGACAACTTTGCATATTTTCTTCGTAAAGTGTAAAACTGTGTTTTGTTTGTAAAGTGCAACAAAATGGAGCCATATGTGGTAGCAGGAAAATGTTTCTGCTGTCATCCAGGAACCCGAGCAGACACCAACTACCACACATCATCCATGCCACCACTTTCCTTTTCCATATCACAACTGGCAAGACTATTGGTCAAGCCCACTGGACCTACAGCGCATTTTATTATTTTAATATTTTGGATAAAGTGTTTGATACTGTGCTGCTAGAAGAGTTACAAAGAACGTCAGTACAAGGGCTGACAGAGAAGAAAGGACTTTCAGGACACCTGCAAGTGACAGCTAGACACACTTGTAATTCGCATTACTGCCACCATAGGCCATTTAAAAGATATATTAATTTGCAGTCTCCAGTGACTGGATACATGTACAGAGAAGCAGTATAACATTGAGCGATATAAGATATATACATTTATAATGAGTAACAGTTGTGGAAATGAGGATACGAATGTGGTTAGCACATGGAGACATTGTGTTCACTTGAACCTTTGTGTGGTAATAAGAAGAATTCAATGTATTGTGTCTAGTAGTGTTGCAACTAAACTGACAGGTTTTATACATTTGAGGTCAGCAGCAGTTGAGCATTAGGGCAACAGTGGGAAGTCTATATCATCAGCAGTGTAATGTTATTGGCAAGAACAATGGGAGCAATGCTAGGACAGGTTTAGTACATGATCATTTAGTTTGGCTTCGAAGACGTACATTTCATATCGTTGATGGGCTTCATATGCGAAATAATCTATTTTATAAATGGAGAAGTTTATGCAGTGTAAATATATCTCTCTCTCTCTCCCTCCCTCCCTCTCTCTCGCTCGATATAGATATATATAGATACATATATATATATATACATATATATATTTGTTTCGCTAATATCTTTGGTGGCATTTTTGATGAGGCTTCACAAAACTTTTTTTTTTTAAATAGTTCACCCAACTTAGCTCCTTCCTAGAAAGTTTTGGGGGTGATCTGTCAAGCAGGGGCCAAGAAAATGTTAATTTTGCATTAATTCCTATACTAAAATTCTGTCACAGCTCCAGAAAGCAAGCATTTGCAATGCAATTGGTCTTGCATTCACGCAAGTTTCAGCTATTGGCATTGTAAATGACAATGCCTTTTATTTATGTTTTGGGTTTTAAAGCATAAATAAAAGGCATTTTCATTTACAGTACTAATAGCTTAAACTCTCGCAAATGTGAGACCTATTGCATTGCAATAAAAGTCCTTCTCAACCGCTTGTTAGATTGAAGACTTCGCCGGCAGGTCTCTTCCTCTGATATTTACAAAGTAGTGATACATAGTGAGTGAAGGAAATGTGTAAGTGTTGTATATTACACAGACACAAAGTGTGAAGTGAGAGTTACATATGATCCGAGCTATAAACACTAACAAAGCGCTCCAACACCTTTCACTCTGTGATTACACTGTCGTGGCTCAGGAGGGAGAGCGCGGGGGGCTATTTCCTGCCCTCTCCATGATTTGAGTGTGCAGTGTGGCATTGCGTAATGTCATTGCTATGTTTGGCCTAATAAAAAGCACACCAGCTGGAGTAGGACCCTGGCTTCAGGGCGGGCTATGCTTTATGCCAGAATGGAGGGAGGAAGGGAGGGAGGGATGGTCTTGGCTGCAGCTCCGGCCTCGTACAGTGCCTCTGCTATTATTAGTGAGCGAGAGGTGCTGAGGTGATGCTATTGGCGATGGTGGTATAGGTGGTGGTGGTGGTATTGGTGGTGGTGGTATTGGTGGTGTTGGTGGTGGTGGTATTGGTATTGGTTGTGGTGGTACTGGTATTGGTGGTGGTGGTATTGGTGGTGGCGGTATTGGTGGTGGCTGTATTGTTATTGGTGGTGGTGGTACTGGTATTGGTGGTGGTGGTATTTGTGGTGGTATTGGTATTGTTGGTGGTGGTATTGGTGGTGGTATGGGTGGTGGGGTATCGGTGGTGGTGGTATTGGTGGAGGTGGTATTAGTGGTTGTGGTGGTATTGGTGTTGGTGCTCGTATTGTTACTGTGATGCTGGTATTGGTATTGACCTTGGTGGTATCAGTGGTGGTATTGCTGGTGATGGTGGTGGTACTGTTGGTGGTATTGGTGGTGGTGGTATTGATGGTGGTGGGATTAGTGGTAGTGGTGGTATTGGTGGTGGTGGTATTGCATAGGTGGTGCTGGTATTGGATTGCTGGAGGTGGTATTAGTGACTGTATTGGTGGCATTTGTAGTGGTGGTGGTATTGGTGGTGGTGGTATTGGTGGTGGTAGTGGTATTAATGGTGGTATTGGTGGTGGTATTGGCGGTGTTGGCACTGGTGGTAGTATTGGTGTTGGTGGTGGTATTGGTAGTGGTTGTATTGGTGGTGGTGGTATAGGTGGTATTGGTAGTGGTGGTGGTGGTGATATTGGTAGTGGTGGTATTGGTTGTGGTGGTGGAGGTGGTGGTATTGATCGTGGTGGTGGTGGTGGTATTGGTGGTGGTGGTAGTGGAATTGGTGGTGGTGGTAGTGGTATTGGTGGTGGTGGTATTGATGGTGGTGGTATTGGTTTTGGTGGTGGTATTGGTGGTTGTATTGGTATTTGTGGTGTTATTGGTATTGGTGGTGGTATTGGTGGTCTGGGTATTGGCGGTGGTGGTATTGGTGGTGGTATTGGTGGTGGTGATATTGGTGGTGCTGATATTGGTGGTGGTAGTATTAGTGGTAGTATTGTTGGTGGTGGTATTGGTGGTGGTATTAGTGGTGCTGGTATTGGTGGTGGTACTGGTGGTGGTATTAGTGGTGGTGGCTTTGTTGGTATTGGTATTAGTGGTGGTGGTATTGGTCGTATTGGTGGTGGGGGTATTGGTGGTGGTGTTGGTGGTGGTATTGGTGGTGGTGGTATTTATGGTGGTGGTATTGGTGGCGGTGGTATTGGAGGTTGTATTGGCTGTGGTGGTAGTTATATTGGTGGTGGTGGTGGTATTGGTATTGGTGGTGGTGGTCTTGGTGGTGGTGGTATTGGCAGTTGTGTTTGTATTGGTGGTGGTATTGGCGGTGGTATATGTGGTTGTATTGGTGGTGATGGTATTGGTGGAGGTGGTGGCATTGGTGGTATTGGTGGTTGTGTTGGTGTTGTTGTTCATAAAATAGGTTTTTGAAAACAACCCGTCAGGTGGCTTTAGTACAGATGACATGTCACACAGATGTGCTTTTGTCAGCTTCAGTCCATTAGCACAGGATTATGTGCTACCTGGAATTCGCATGACATAATTCGCTAATCATTTCTAAATCCATTTTATTTGGGGGTTGAAACAGATATGAGATAATGCTGGGTTAAAGTGATTGAAAGCAGGTGCCTGTGTTCCGGGGGCAGCCGTGATGCTTAAAAAACACTCTACCTGTTTTAGCTGAAGCAGCGCATGTCCGGCCTGCAGTAAGAGAAACTCAATAAAGTAAATAGTGTTTACAGATTAAATAACAGGTCCTGTTTAACAACCAAAGTAAACGTGCCAGTCGCCATGGGAGGAGAGAAACATACACATAGGTGCACTTATGGGAGACGCACTTTGATGCAAGTTTGACTGCAGGGGTCTTCCTTTTTCGCCCACCTTCCACGGGGAATTTAGGTTCCTGTTCTAGGGCTTCAAACTGAGCCCTTTCTCTATGGAGTGTGACATAGGTGACATAGGTCACCCCACCTAGTGGCATCTTATCACCACAAAGCTGGTAACAAGCTGGTAACCACATAACCCTTTATTCCTATTCTCTTAGGTCCTGATGAATGCACAGACCCTTCCGGACCACACGGCAGAAACATATCAACCGTACCTACAACGGTGAGGGGACAGTAATTTCCCCACTGCACTGTTCACTTGTTTTTAATACCATATAGCTGCCTGCCACATTAAAATTAATTTGGTAACTATATAAATCTCACTTACTTGTTACAGGCCCCCACTTGGTTTAGAAGTGCATCCGTGTCGTCAGGTGTATGCCCGCCTCCACCAAACCGAGTTTCTGAAGGGCATGGACTGGTCAATGATGAAGCATGACACCAGGTGGTGTGTGAGACCAGTCCGTCACATTTTGTGAGATGCCCACACTCACAATTTAAGTTTGACCTAGGTCACTATTCTGGGAGTGGCCCCATTTTGTGTTGAACAGGGTACAAATGAAGACAAGGCCGAACTAAGGAAGGACTAACAAGCCTATTAAAGAATCCGAAGGCCGCATTTACGAAAGACAATGACACGAGCCAATGAAAAATATGGGAGGAGAGTGGCGCATCTTCTCTCTCATACTCTATTACAGCAGTCTCACAGAGCAAGCGGTGCATGTGCGCTGCCGCTAGGCTAGACCTAAAAACAGCTGAACCGAATTATACTATATTTGGCAAAGAGCTGGAACTGGACTACAAATGTGTGCTTTTAGTGGTGTGGTGTACATCCATTCAGCCATTTTGTTGAGAAATGTGTGTTTTAACGTGGTGCTTGGGGTAGTCATGAAGGGGTTTACAAGATAGGTATAGATAGACTATTGGTGTTCAAATATGATTTCATGGCCCACTTTAAAAGGTACAATTTAATCATGATTGGCTGGCCATAACTTGTTCATTATATTGTACTAGCCATTACAAGACTCAGGGACATTGTCCTGTATTCTGAAAATAAATAAAATATGAGGGTAGGGTGAGTAAAAATGTTTGTAAAAAAAAATCATTTTATTTTAAATTGTGGGTGTTGCAAGCTAATTTTACCCTGTGAAAAATGCTTATCCTCTGCTGTGATTTGAAGAGCCATTTTAGAGAAAACTGTTTTGTTTCATGAATTTTTTATAGAGGTGATGGAAGGTGCTCAGGAAGCTAAAATGAGAGCACATTTTCTTTAAGTTCAAACTTCTTCTTCACCCATGCAAGAATAAAGTCTTATTGTCCAAGTAAAGCATGCAATTCTGACAGCAACATGTATTTGAAGCAGAAGTCTGTCAGTTGATTCGCCAGTGTTGTACTTCAGTTTCTCACAGGGTTCTAATGAACAACTAGAGCTCTAAAATTCTGTATATATGACAAAACTGTGGCGTACCTGAAGCCATTTTGATGGAATCAAAACTGAAAAACTGAAAGCATTTTCCTTAGAAATGAACAAAATTAAAGTGTTTTGTTTTGCCATTGAAATTATGTTTAGTACTGAAGAAAGCTACACTGACGACACATTTCGTATCAGTTCTCACATATCTTCCTCATCCATTTCAGTAAAGCATTCTAACATGCACACTGAAATGTACTGACTGCTGTGCTGAGTAGGCCACAATATGTGGCTTGGTTCCAGCATACTAGCTGTCTCTGCCCTTCTTGAGATCCCACAAGGTAGCTTAAGAGGCCTAGATGATGGGATAATCTCCCAATCACTCAATCATAATCAATTTTGTTGTTACAACGTTGTTTAAGAAGAACATTTTATTGGTAATCGTCATTACTCTGAGTACTGGTTCAGTCATCAAATATCTGGGATCTTCCTCTCCCCTTCCCTTGTTTGTTGCCATCTTGTGGTTATAGTTACATGACTTCCTGGTACAGGGTGGCATGTATTGGTACAAAGGGGCACAAACTAGTTTCAGGCATTATAAAAAAGGCTTTTTATAAAGTAATAGAAGCCACAAACAAGCACCTTTCATACTTAACAGACAAGACAAGCCTTGCACTCAGACATTACGCCTGGACAGTGATAAATTCCAATAAAAAACCGACTGCACCAGGTTTACCTTACAGCACACTTCTCACCGAAAATAAAACACCAGTTTATGCAGTACTGTTTCGTAAAATGGGAAACAAAAGATCGAATGCCATTCTGGAAGGAACAGACATCGAACAAAGTATGTAGCTTATGCAAATATAAGGAAGAAAGTCTTGCACACATATTCTGCTTTTGCCCGAGTCACCTGACAGGAAGGAAGAGAATACTGAAAAGAATTTTTAGAGAGCTAGAAATACAAACAGAATATGCAGGAAAGTGGTTGGCTGGGTGGCTCCTCGATATCGTTTATATGCTTGGGAGTAAATTCATGAAAGTAAACATGAAAGCACTAAAACAATCAAAGTAGGGCACCAGCACCTCGACAAAGAACTACAACTGGGAAGCATATCAGAAGATTATCACATGAATAAAGCAAAACAATTGTCTTTGTATAAGCATCATCACTTTAACCCAGGATTTACGTAATGTACAAAGGAAGAACAATAATTACTCTGAGCAAAAGAACTGTAGGTCAATCAATAGAAATTAGTGTTCTAAGAGCGATTGAACAAAAGAACAAACACAGCGCACTTTAAAGCCTGGGACAACATGAAGGAAGACATTCGAATGAAAATGTACCTCAGCAAAATAACACTTTAAACATTAGCTCTTGCACTTTAAGTAACGGGACCGCCCAAAGACCTGAGGAAAATGGTTACGAACCGAGTAGCAAGTTTTTAAAGAACAATTATTCAAGTCAAGGCCTCACAAGAACTGCAATAATGATATTTTTATATTCGTTTTAATTTGAAGTTTTTAGGTACGCTTTAAAAGACTGGTCATGAACCCACACTTAAATCAAATTTTATGAAATGTAAGGAATGAATAATTGTGTAATGGTCTTTATTGACTATATAGACAAATAAATACATACAAAATACAAATATCAAGTTTCAAGTTTATTTAAATTTGATATAGACCTCAACTGAGGTCAACAAATACACAAACATAGTTTTAAAACATTTATCATGATACCATTCATATCTGCTTTAAGCATTTATAATTTAAAAAAATTATCATAATAGACTTTAAAACAGCTTTAGCTCTTTAAGAATGTATACAATTGAGAACAGGCAAATTCATCCGGTGGTGATTTACAAAGCTTAATTAGACCTTGTGTGGAAGAGACGTTGTATCTGAGACAAATGGGCCTTAAATACCTCTGCCGGGCTTCTACTAGGCTTGGATTAGGGTAAAAAGACAATACATGAGGTAGATCTTGTGTTCCTCCCTTACACAAGTCACTGAGCTCTGTTGTGTTTTCAGAGTTATTCCACTTTGCTATGTAAACTTTCAGTTAAAGAATACAGCGCTGTACCCAATGATCTAGTGAAAAAATAAGTGTATTTCTCAGGGTATTTATAGTCTATATTTTTTTCATATTGTGTATTGTGTTTTAATTGAAAACATAGGGGCATATTATCAAGGGGGTTGATCTCCGCTTTTTTGGCTTTAAAAGCCAAGAAAGCGGAGATAAAATTATCTCCCTATTATCTAGCTGCCGCTAACACCAGTTAGCAACAGCTAGTAGGAGATAGCGACCATCTTGGGCCCCACTTTGCATGTCAGTGATATTTATCACTAATGAGATGCAAAGTGGGCGTGCCAAGATGTTAGCAACTGAAAACAGTCGCTAACATCGCTATCTCCTATTATCAACTTTTGGAGATATTCGCGCTAAGCGGGAATATCTCCAAAATCTAACACCTGCCCTGAGCAGTTCTTAGCCATGTTATCCAATGGGAGGTGGATAACATGGCTAAGAGCATTAGCTCGCTAATGCATGAATATCGCTGACTTTTCAGCGATATTCATGCTTTGCGGCGATTTTTACCGCATTTGCGTTAAACCTTGGTAATACCAAGGTTTATTTGCGGTAAAAAATCGCCGCAGCGCTGCGGTAAATTTTTGTCTCTAACCAAGCAATAGCGATAATTATCGCTATTGCTTGGTAATATGCCCCACAGTTCTATATCCAGGTCAAAGCTTAATCTCGGTGTCAGGTTCTTTAAAAAGAGTTTCAAGTGTGCCTGTGTCCAAGTTTGTAAAAGTGATACTGTGCAGTAAGACAGGTTAAAAACTATATTAAGATTCTTGTTTAAAGTGTATCACGACAACTCATCTCTGAAAGTTTCCTATTTTAAAATGTGCCTTAAAGAACCAGAATCAGCGTGTAAAAGATTATATGCCCGTCCTATTATTTTCGAGATAGCCCTAGCATATGTACTAGCTAAGGAGAGCTCAAGGCAAAGTTCTTGGCCCAGAACCGCTTGATTTACTTTTTTACCAGTTTCCATAGAAGATTCCCTTCTCTCATTTTTACAAATTGCAAAGTTTCAATATGTATATACTCTAGTGCATACAATAAAATTGGAGGGATTTTCATACGATAGACTTCTAGCAAAGGTTGGTAGTGCCTGTTTCCGGAAGAAGAGTATAGCCTCAGCAGTGCCACTACATGGGCATCTGCCTTTTGCCTTATGTGATGTAGATGGGAGGAATTCTGTAAAGTTTGGGAAAAAATTAAGTAAGTGTAGTCTTTGACGGACTCTAATGGTTTTCCCCCCAATGTCCAATTAAAAGTTCATAGTTGCTTTTTTCCCCTAAAAGGTAACATTTTGGTTTTCGAGTTGTTTGGGACTAGAAAGTTTTCTTTTGCATAGCCATTTAGTGCGTTTAAGTTTCTTTGGAGTCCTATTGGTATAAGATCCAATATTACAATGTCGTCAGCGTACATTAGAATATGTATGTCACTCAGTGCTAATTTTCGGTGGAAAATTGTTTACTTGAGTAAAATACTCCGGCAGGTCACCTAAATAAAGAGAGAATAACAAGGGGGTGAGGAGACAGCCTTGTTTTAGACAGTTTGACGTGGAAATTGGTCTAGTTAAACCCTTTACTCTCCCCATTTGGACTCTGCCCCATGTTTCTGTATGGAGGGATTTAATTAAGTCATGTGAATAAGTCATGTAGAATTCCCAGTCTCACCAATTTCCTCCAGAGTGTTGACCTGTCTACCCTGTCAAATGCTGTGGTATAATCAATAAAAGCACAGTATACAATATGTAATTTTGAACAACATATTTCTCAAGAATCAGTTGTAAAATTTCAATATTATCTGTTACTGAATGTTTTGAGCGGAATCATCACCCCACTGGAAAAGACCCAGTCCTTCAGATGGTCCAGAACACAGACTGCAAAGATCTTTCCCATTGCATCCAGTAAAGCGATTTGTCGATAGTTATTTAGATCTGTTCAGGAGCCTTTTTTTTAAATAGGGACAACAATACTCCCCCGCCATGATTTTGGAATATCTCCTGTTGCAAAACAGTGAAGAAATAAGGGGAATCAAAATGTGATCCACTGGTCCAAGTTTGATTAGAGAACCTTAGTCGGGATGTTATCCGGTCCCAACGCTGCTGAAGATCTTGCGGCCTTTATAAAATTAACTATTTGTTTCGTTGTTAGGACTATTGTGTCAACATTTGACCGATTCATCCCTTGAATCTGCTGGTGCAATTTTCTTGCCTTCTGTGAGTTAAGTTTGTACAAGTTAGAAATATGTTTTTCCCAGGCCGATACGGACACTGGGAGTGTTTGTATAGTTTTCCTGATACCCATTTGTTTGGTGGCTAAGCTCCGGAATGCTTTACTGTTTTTACTTTTTTTTTTTACTGCCATCTGAATGTCTGCCCAATTTTTGTCTTTTTGCTCTTGCTGTTTTTTTCACTTTTTTCCGTTTTCATTTTTTTTCCAACGTTTTTATTTCTTCGTGTCTTGTCCCAGAGAAGTTTCGAAATTGCGATCTAATCAGATTATTTAATTTTACTGATTCGAAATATGTGCTCATTCCTTTTGGCTGACTCCTTCTTTTATCTTGCCTGTTTGAATATTTTTTGATCTATATTGGTGCGACCATTCAGACAACCTATTGTCCATGGGGGTAGTAGATTGCAATGAGACTTCTATTTCCAAAGACAAAAGTGCTTGATCGCTTTCGTTTGTACCCTGTATGTTCAATCATTGAACGTTTTGAAAAAACTCCACGCTACAGATTACATCGTCTAAGAAAGATTAACTGTGGGTACCAAATCTATTGTAGGTGGCCAGGTTGTCCCTTTCTAATTTTCCATTTTAAATTACTTTGCTCACTACGGTCACTTGAGACAGTAGTAGTTTCTCTCGTTTATCGGCTTTTATCTTTGTTGAAAATAGTGGTTTTGGGATAAAACAGGCTTCCTCTTTTCCATATTTCCCCCATTGTCCAGTAAAGTATTAGAGATTTTCCCATTGAAGTCTCCAGCAATTAGTACTGGTGGGTAGCCTTTAGTGGCCATTGCTGTTTCTATCTTCTCGAATATTTTTACTAGTAGAGAGTCGTAGCGGGATCCCGGCGGGATATAGACATTAAAGATTAGCAAATCCTGGATAGTATTCAAGCTTTTTTTCAATGTTTTATCTTGATGCACTGAGCATTTTGGAGACACAAATCGATGACTTCTAGATCCCAATAGATTTCTTCCTTGAGAATATAATAATAATATAATAATCCTAATTTGTAAAGCGCACAATCACCCATAAGGATCTCTAGGCGCTGGGGGCCATTGGGAAGATTAAGCAAGCTATTGCCCAGAGTCACATGGTGCTGGGCTAACCTTCCGCCGGAGCCAGAGATCAAACCGTGATCCCCAGATTCCGGAGTCAGTCGCCCTAGCCACGGCGCCACACCTCTTCCTTTTGCAAGGCATCCTTTTGTGCGGCCCCTTTTTGTGGCCTCAGCTGCTATGTCGAACACATAATAATTTATTTGAGTAAAAGTGTCTACAGACCAGGTTTCTTGTAACAAGAGAATATATGGGGAATTTTCTAGGATAAGGGCTAGCTTTTTTCTGTTTTTCCCGGCAATATTCCAAAAGACAATTGTTAAACTTCTGCTAAAAATGAAGTGTTTGTGCGTTTCCCTGTTTATTGCTCTTCAAGTTGCCTGAAATCCAGGACCCTGGATTTTCTTCTAGTTGTGGTTGAATTTTTAAAGGAGCCTGGTTCCAAATTTGTTGCTCACCTTCGTTGATCAATATTATTAAGGATCCTTCCGGCATGCTTATTTAGGTTTTTGGAGTCCAATTCAAGTGGTTATGCTGGAAGTGAAACTTACTCTTGTTGGTATCCTTTGACCTGTTGTACTGTGTAGCCTTTACATTAACTTCAGCTACATCAAAACCATTTTTATGAAGGATGTCTCTCTCTTTTAGAATGATAGATGAAGTAACGTTTGACCAAAACTCCACAGTTGCCACCGTTAGATTGAGTTTATTCGGAAACGCTACTAATTTTATTTCTAGAGTTGTGAGTGAATGAAGTTGATGAATCATATGCAGTACGTTTAATATTCTCCCACGATTTAAAGGAATTATGTCACAGGGGAATAAGTCTGTTGATTCAAGCATACAAGAGACAATTTGGTCTCCAATTCCATATGTGTTTTTAGTAGAGACATTATTCTTTTGACTGCTTTGTTGAAAAATTTGACGCCAATGGGTTTAATTTTTTTCCTGGGCCCTTTGATTTCATATGGGAAGGAATATTCATCTATATATTGGGTTGGCTCTAAATCTTTCATAATTGGTTTATTGCGCTTAACTATTTGTTCGGGTGTTTGTGAGAATTTTACTTTCCTAGTCTATCGTCTCGAGATTTTACACTTTGCTCTTTTTTAATAATTTTTCACCATGATGATGTTTCTCTTTTCCTTTGGCTTTAGCATAAGCTTGGATTCTTCTATGATTGAAAGACATATAGAGTCATTATCCTTGTTCTTTGGTATTTGAATTAACATTCCTTGCTGACTCTTTTGTTTGAAGATGGGAAACAAGGGTATCGTGGGTTGAGGGATGCTTTCTATCTTGGTTTCCTCTAATAATTTGCATAGAGAGTAGACTTCTTCATCGTTTATGTGATTATTAATATTTTTTTTAAGGTGAATCCCTCTGTTTGAGTTGCCTTTTGCGCTTTTCTGTAAGATGGTTATCGGAAACCAATGGTAAATTTGGACATTCTTCTTACCGAGTCGCAAATGTTCCTGAATGACTTAATATAGTTTTGGGATTTTGCTTGAATTGTTCTTTCCTCTTTCTGTCCACTAGATAATGTAATATTACAGTTTGCGTTTCCAATAATCATGGTTGAGTTTTCTATCTTCTTCTTGAGGAGACCCAATATAGATTTCAAGATTCTCTGTAATGTAAAGTAGGTGTTAGATATAGGTTCTTGCCTGTTTGGGGATTGGGAAGTATTGAAGAAATTGAATTTTGGCGATCGTGATCAGTTTTACTTGCAGACTGTGGCGTTAGTTGGAGTACTATTGAGTGGTTGTGGTGACTCCTTAGGTGCTGTAGGAAAGTGTTGATATAGGCCCAGCGAGAAGTTTATATCCTATAGGGTAAAATCGGTTTCTAGTATTTCAGGAGGAACCTCCAAAGCTATATTTGATTTTTGATGGAATTGTTCCTGATCCCCCCCATTGACCGCAGCTTTTTTGTAGTCCATTAGCTGTTTGCTTTCTGGTTCAAATGCGGTTTGTGGGTCTTTGTTAGCCATTAATTGCGCTTCAGCACATTCCCATCCTCTGTCTTGGATTTTTCTTCCTGTTGAATTCCCTGCTCTACTGGTGCTGATTGATCGGCTGTTCTGGGCATGTCCTGCTTGTATCGTTTCTGGCCAATAGATCACAAGCAGTATCTCTAGGACCCTACCAATCATCGAAGGTGTCTCTGCCGTGTGGGGTCCCTCAAGGCTCATCCCTGAGTCCGACACTGTTGGACCTAGATTACCCAAGCCTACATATGGTAGCTTGGCACAGTAGTGGTCTACAGCTAACTCCAGGCGTTGGCTAAGTACTTACAAGTCTTACCCACAGTAACACAGTGATGAACCACTAAAATAAAGACACAACACCTTTGTTTGGAAAAATACCGTTACCTTTTATAAAAATAATGTGACTCTTTGAATTCAAATTGTACAGGTTACCACATCAGTTTCATTCAGACATAAACGTTACACTTTTGTCTTGGGAAAATACATGACGCTCTTCTTGCTGTGGAAAAATTACAGTGAAACAGATTCTATTGGCAATGGATACGGTGATGAATGAATAACACTCTCCTGGAATTGGGAATATTCCAAGGGAATTACTCTATGCAATATCACTCTACATTAACAATCAATATCATCAACATTTTATGACTTGAACCAGCCCAAATCCCTGATTGTTTCCTTAACAAAGGGTTAAGAACTCTCTCCCCTCCTCTGTACCCTCACACAGAGCTAGGAGGTACACTTACAGTCACCTACAGGGCTATCACTGCCTATAGATAGTTCCCCAATGGGCTAGCACTGTCAGCGCTCTACTGGGAGTAGTTTATCTGTAAAATAACCTATAAAACTGGGGAGGGGGGTTATAGGGTTACTATCCCCCCAGCTATTATGGCACAATTTCGAGTTTGATCAGCCCACACGTCAGGGCACCTTGTTGTACATAAGATCAGGTAGTTTGTTTTAACATAAGCCCCTAAGGCACAACACCTTCCTGTTTCTCCCCCCTCTCTCCTTACTGTTACCGTGGCAGATCCGCCACAGTTCTCTTTTCTTGCCTGCCAACCGGCCCCAAAGGGCTTCGCCCAGCTCCCCTGATTGTCTCCTCAACTCGAGCTGGCGCTGGGGCGGTTGGTGTCACACGGAAGGCTAATCGGGGGAGTCTCTCCGTTTCTGTTGCTTGAGGCGCTGTTCTTTGGTGCGCTGAGACCGGGACAAGGCGGGGCACTCACGGTGTGGAAGCGCCGAGCAGGCTTCCCCGACGATCGTCTCCTTGGTGTCCGGACGTCTCCTGCGCGCTCCGGCTCGTCTGCGCAGCTGCGGGAAGGAAGTGCTCCGGCGGGAAGTCGGCGCGGGTCACCTGACGCGGACGCGTCTCTTCACGGAGGCTGCTCGTAGTTCAGACACGCCTCCCAGAAGCCTCGCCTCTCCTGATCCGCCTCCTCGCGGCCAAGGCTAGGACAGCGCGGGCGCGAGGGATTAGTATTCCCGCCCGGCGCTGCACTTTCGCCGCTTTGCCTGTCCAGTCTCTCCCCTCACCTGGCACCACGGGGATCACTTCTCTGAAGCGGCGACTCGCTCCTCCAGGCTGCCAAAGTTCTCTTGACACGCGCCTTCTTTATGGCGCGACCAATGACACCGGTCACAACGTGGGGCCCACAGCTCCTCCTGCAGACTGTAAGGTGAGCGTTGGCAAGGGGGAAATCAATGATGATCTTCAATAGAAGTGTCTTGACAACTTCCACAGGCGCAGAGTGAGAAGGGTCTCCCTTCACAGTCAGTTAGCTGTTTTTCTCCGCAATTAATGTATGGGGAGGGATTGGTCAGAGGCTAAAGGGGGAACAACCCTCTGAAGAAACTGTCAGCCTCAGAGACAAACTAGCTGCTCTCAGTGTGTCCACCTCCTCTCACCACTGCCTCACTCCTCCACTCTTGGGTCAGCCCAAAATGGCTGCTGGTCACTGGCCTTATATAGGGTGGCCTGAGACCTGCAGAATCCTCTAGTGTATTCTAGAAAGTTCCCTAATGTTAACCTATGGACCTGTCCTCCAGTGGTGTCCGTTATGGCAGTTGGTGGACACCATTTTAGGTCTCTGGAGATCCCTAGATTTTCAAGGGGGCTGACTAGGCCTCACAGGTTATGAGGGAAAAATGGCGTCATCGCCAAGGAGCACCTAGCCTCCTGACAGCATTAAAAAACTCCTGATGGACATATGTAAAAATAAAAATAGAAACTCTGGGAGGCTAAGGGGGACAAAAATAAATCATGGTGGTTAGAGTCTTCCCAGAAACAGACAGGTCTAACACGCGTCCCCCCCAGCTGAAAGTGGGGAGAACTACCCAACCCCTTGGGAGTCCTCATCACTAAGGCGGAAGTACCTAGATAGACCGTCTGCGTTGGCATGGTCTGCCCCAGGTCTGTGTTCCACCCTAAAGTCCATTCCCTGTAGGGAGATGGACCACCTTAGCAACTTGGGATTCTCCCCCTTCATTTGCATCAGCCAACGAAGGGGGCGATGGTCAGTCTGAACTAGGAAGTGCGAACCAAACAGGTATGGTCGTAGCTTCTTCAGAGCCCAAACCACCGCAAAAGCTTCTCTCTCAATTGTACTCCACCTCCTTTCCCTGGGGAGTAGTCTTCTGGACAGGAAGACCACGGGTTGATCCAAGCCCTCATCATTTAGCTGCGATAACACTGCCCCAATGCCATGTTCTGACGCATCTGTTTGGACAATGAATTCTCTAGCAAAATCAGGGGCCTTGAGAATGGGAGCGGAACACAATGCTTGTTTCAAGGTCAGGAAGGCTCGCTGGCAAGCCTCCGTCCAGACTACCCGTCGGGGTTGCTTCTTGGAAGTAAGCTCAGTGAGAGGGGCCACGATAGTGCCATACCCCTTCACGAAGCGACGGTAATATCCAGTGAGGCCCAGGAAGGCTCGGACCTCTGTTTGAGTCTTGGGGGGCTCCCAGGCGATGATAGCCTCAATCTTTGCCTGGAGGGGCTGCACCGTCCCTCTGCCCACCAAGTGACCTAGGTACACCACCGACCCCTGTCCGATCTGACATTTGCTGGCCTTGATGGTCAGACCAGCCTGTTGCAGGGCATGAAGAACAGCTTGCAGATGCTGCAAATGGTCCTCCCAGCTGCTACTGAAGACAGCAATGTCGTCCAGGTATGCAGCAGAAAAAGCTTCCATTCCAGAAAGGACCCTGTTCACCAGCCGCTGAAAAGTGGCAGGGGCATTCTTGAGCCCAAAGGGCATCACGCGAAATTGGTAGTGTCCCTCAGGTGTAGAGAAGGCTGACCTTTCCTTCGCCTCCTCGGTAAGGGAAATCTGCCAGTACCCTGAAGTTAGGTCAAAGGTACTTAAGTATTGAGCAGCTCCCAGCCGGTCAATCAGCTCATCCGCCCGTGGGATGGGATGGGCATCAGTTTTGGTCACTGAGTTCAAGCCTCGGTAGTCCACACAGAACCTCAATTCAGGTGTGGTGCCTGGTGGGGCAGCTTTTGGTACCAAAACCACCGGGCTAGACCAAGGGCTTCCAGAAGGTTCAATCACTCCCAGCTCCAGCATCTTGGCGACTTCACTCTTGATGCTGGCCTTCACCTTGTCCGACAGCCGGTAGATTTTAGACTTCACAGGTGGGCTGTCTCCTGTGTCCACGTCATGGGTACACAGGTGGGTCCTACCCGGGACAAGGGAGAACAGAGAAGAAAATTGCTCCAGGATCTGGCGGCAATCACTCTGCTGTTCAGGAGTTAGGGATGGCGAGAGAATTACTCCCTCCACCGACCCATCCTTTTCTTGGGACGAGAGAAGATCAGGGAGAGGTTCGCTTTCTTCTTCCTCTGCTCCATCGGTTACCATCATCAAGACAACCGCGGGCCTCTCATGATGTGGCTTGAGGCGATTGGCATGCAGCACCCTGTGGGGCTGCCTCGGGGCCTTAAGATCCACCAAGTAGGTGGACTTCCCCTTCTTTTCCAACACCTCAAAGGGGCCTGTCCAACGGTCCTGGAGGGCATTTAGCTCTCCAGGTTCCATCACCCACACCTTCTGTCCAGGCTCCAGTTCCACTGGGTGAGCGTTGTGGTCATACCACTCTTTCATCACTGCTTGGCTGGCCTCCAAGTTGTCTGAAGCTTGCTTCCACAACTTAGCCATTTGGCTCCGGAAGGCCAGCATGTAGCTCACCACGTCCTGGGGAAGTTTTCTGGGAGTCCGTTCCCATCCGTCCTTCACCAGGCTGAGAGGTCCCCGTACAGGGTGCCCGTACAAAAGTTCGAAGGGGCTGAAGCCCACTCCCTTTTGCGGCACTTCCCTGTAAGAAAACAAGAGACAGGGTAGGAGGATGTCCCATTTCCTCCGCAGGCTCTCAGGTAGACTCCTGATCATACCTTTCAAGGTTTTGTTAAACCTTTCCACAAGACCATTGGTTTGTGGGTGATAAGGAGTGGTAAACCGATAGGTAACTCCACACTCCTTCCACATAGCCCGCATGTACGCTGAAAGGAAGTTAGTCCCCCTGTCGGACACAACCTCCTTGGGGAAACCCACTCGGGTAAAGATCCCCATCAGGGCCCTTGCCACCACAGGTGCAGTGATGGTCCTCAGAGGTATTGCCTCTGGGTACCGTGTGGCATGATCTACCAAAACCAGTATGAACCGGTGGCCAGCTGACGTTGGTGGATCCAATGGCCCTACAATGTCGATGCCCACCCTCTCAAAGGGGGTGCTAACGACAGGTAGTGGTTCCAGGGGAGCTTTAAGCTTCACTCCTGTTTTCCCACTAGCTTGACAGGACACACACGTCCGACAGTATGTGTCAGACGCCACTTTCATTCGAGGCCAATAGAAGTGGGGGACAAGCCGGGCAAAGGTCTTGTCCTGTCCTAGATGTCCTGCCAATGGTATCTCATGAGCCAATTCCAGTAGAAAGGCTCTAAAGCATTGAGGGACCACCAAGGCTCTGGCTGAACCGTGACCAGGTGCCTTGGGCTCACTGTAGAGGAGTCCATCCTCCCAGTAAATCCGGTAGCTCCCTTCAATGTTTCCTGCTGCCTGGGCGTTGGCCTGTTGCCGCAGCCCCTCGAGAGTAGGACACTCTTTCTGAGCTGCACAGAATTCTTCCCTGGAAGGACCTCCCTCCACATGCCATTCTGTAGGGATGGGTAGGTTCTCCCAGGAAGCAACATTCTCCCCTGTGGACTCCAGATCCACCTCCGCAGGTGGTCCAGCTGTCTCACGAGGCGGAGATGCCGAGGCAGGGTCCTCCGGCCTCTTGTCCTTCTCCTCTCTGGCAGCCGGCTGGGCCATTGTTCCAGGCTCCAGCGTAAGCAACTTTTCCCTTCGGGCAGTTGCTGACCTTGTGCTGACACAAGTCCAGTCAGGGGGTCCCAGCATCTCAGAGTGAGTCTGGTACTCCACCCTCCTCCAAGCATTGTGCTCCATATCATTCCCTAACAGGCAGTCAACAGGCACGGCAGGGCTTACGGCAACTCGAAGTGGACCTGCAACCCCTCCCCACTCAAAGGGAACCTCAGCCACAGGATAGTGGCCCAATCTGCCGTCAGCCATTACGGCGGGATGGAGTACGTCTGGGATGACCTGCTCTGGAGACACCAGCTGACTCCTTACCATAGTCATGCTGGCTCCTGTGTCTCTCAGAGCCTCCCCTCTACGGCCATTGATGGTGACCCACTGCTCATACTTAGTAGTATTAGAGGGCAGCTGGGTCTTGGGAACCATCTCCTTATCTCCCAGGGACACTAAGGTGACACCCGCCCGCTCCCCTCCATTAACCAAAGGCATCTCCTCCCCGAGCACTACACTAGTGATTCCCGGGGCTTTTCCTCCAGTGGGAGGGGGTGGTCTTTTTGGGCATCTCACATCTCCTTTATAGTGTCCCACACCACCACACTCAAAACAATGAACAACCCTTGGCTGCTGGCTTTGGCCAGGGTTAGGGTTGCGAGGGGGGTTACTCTTGGGGATGAATCCTCTGCCCCTTCCTTGCGAAGTGTTTTGTGGCCCTTTTGAGAACTCCCTCTTAGTTTCCCCTCCCTCTTTCTTCTGGGGGGCGCCCTGTCCTGGCTTCTGGGAATTCCCTCCAGTCCCCTTAGTCGACACCCGGGTACTAACCCAGATGTCCGCCTCCTCAGCAAGCTTCCTGGGGCTGGTCAGCTTGCTGTCCACCAGATGCTGTCTTAGCTCGGGAAGACACTTCTCGAGTAGGTGTTCCTTGAGTATGAGGTCATATAGTCCCTCATAGTCTCCTACTTCGCTGCCTCTTACCCAACCCTCCAGGGCCTTCCTGGAGTAGTCCAAGAAATCTACCCAGTTTTGTGTGCCCAACTTGTAGCTGCCCCGGAACTTTTGCCTATATTTCTCAGGGGTCAACCCAAACTTCTTGAGCAGCGCTGATTTCATAGCCGGATAGTAGGTCTGTTCACTCTGGTCAAGGGCCAACAAAGTATCCCTGCCAGTGGGGGGCATGTATTTGTACAACCCACCTCCCCAGTGGACTTCCAGAATCCCATGGGCCCTCAGCGAGACCTCGTAGGCGGCTAGCCATTTAGCAATGTCGTCACTGGGTACATAACAAGCCATAATGTCTTTTGGTAGGTACGGTCTAGGTTCCCTGGTGTTGGTTTGGTTATCGCTGCCACCATTCTCTGGTTTGGGGGTACGTAAATTCAGGGCTTGCAAATCCATCTCTTTGATGGTCCGCTCATGCTCCAACCTCTTCTCCTCCCTCACCATGTCCATCCTGGCCAGTTCTATTCTCATCCTCCTCTCCTCCCTCCTGTCTTCTAACTCGGCGTCGGTCAGGCCCCTCTCTGACACACTACTGCCCACTCTAGAAGGTGTTCTAGGACCTGTTACAAGGTTCTCCCCTCCCGCCTGGTACAGTGTTGTGGTCTCCAGGACAGTGTCCTTGTCACTCTCCTCAGGATCTACCTCCTCCCCGGAATGAGCCTCTACCCATGCCCGAATACTGGTCAGCAGCTCAACTTTCCTGGCGCCTTTCTTGAAAAACACCCCCTGCTGCTGACACCATTCTTTCAATTGTGGCACAGTATAATTGTCTAGCTCTTCCACATTTATCTCCATTCTTATTTGAAGTATAGAATGCTACACAGGAGAAATCCACAGAGTGACCTGAGGTCAACCTCCACCCACCGCCAGAAGTCAATTTAGAAAAACCAAAAATGTAAATTAGGAGGGCCGCAGGGAGAAAACTCCAGGTGGGGTCTCGTGGTTGGCACTGCGTTACTAATAAGTAAGTGTAAGTACAAATCCGCTATCCCACCGCTGAAACACCAATTATGTTGGACCTAGATTACCCAAGCCTACATATGGTAGCTTGGCACAGTAGTGGTCTACAGCTAACTCCAGGCGTTGGCTAAGTACTTACAAGTCTTACCCACAGTAACACAGTGATGAACCACTAAAATAAAGACACAACACCTTTGTTTGGAAAAATACCGTTACCTTTTATAAAAATAATGTGACTCTTTGAATTCAAATTGTACAGGTTACCACATCAGTTTCATTCAGACATAAACGTTACACTTTTGTCTTGGGAAAATACATGACGCTCTTCTTGCTGTGGAAAAATTACAGTGAAACAGATTCTATTGGCAATGGATACGGTGATGAATGAATAACACTCTCCTGGAATTGGGAATATTCCAAGGGAATTACTCTATGCAATATCACTCTACATTAACAATCAATATCATCAACATTTTATGACTTGAACCAGCCCAAATCCCTGATTGTTTCCTTAACAAAGGGTTAAGAACTCTCTCCCCTCCTCTGTACCCTCACACAGAGCTAGGAGGTACACTTACAGTCACCTACAGGGCTATCACTGCCTATAGATAGTTCCCCAATGGGCTAGCACTGTCAGCGCTCTACTGGGAGTAGTTTATCTGTAAAATAACCTATAAAACTGGGGAGGGGGGTTATAGGGTTACTATCCCCCCAGCTATTATGGCACAATTTCGAGTTTGATCAGCCCACACGTCAGGGCACCTTGTTGTACATAAGATCAGGTAGTTTGTTTTAACATAAGCCCCTAAGGCACAACACCTTCCTGTTTCTCCCCCCTCTCTCCTTACTGTTACCGTGGCAGATCCGCCACAGTTCTCTTTTCTTGCCTGCCAACCGGCCCCAAAGGGCTTCGCCCAGCTCCCCTGATTGTCTCCTCAACTCGAGCTGGCGCTGGGGCGGTTGGTGTCACACGGAAGGCTAATCGGGGGAGTCTCTCCCTTTCTGTTGCTTGAGGCGCTGTTCTTTGGTGCGCTGAGACCGGGACAAGGCGGGGCACTCACGCTGTGGAAGCGCCGAGCAGGCTTCCCCGATGATCGTCTCCTTGGTGTCCGGACGTCTCCTGCGCGCTCCGGCTCGTCTGCGCAGCTGCGGGAAGGAAGTGCTCCGGCGGGAAGTCGGCGCGGGTCACCTGACGCGGACGCGTCTCTTCACGGAGGCTGCTCGTAGTTCAGACACGCCTCCCAGAAGCCTCGCCTCTCCTGATCCGCCTCCTCGCGGCCAAGGCTAGGACAGCGCGGGCGCGAGGGATTAGTATTCCCGCCCGGCGCTGCACTTTCGCCGCTTTGCCTGTCCAGTCTCTCCCCTCACCTGGCACCACGGGGATCACTTCTCTGAAGCGGCGACTCGCTCCTCCAGGCTGCCAAAGTTCTCTTGACACGCGCCTTCTTTATGGCGCGACCAATGACACCGGTCACAACGTGGGGCCCACAGCTCCTCCTGCAGACTGTAAGGTGAGCGTTGGCAAGGGGGAAATCAATGATGATCTTCAATAGAAGTGTCTTGACAGCTTCCACAGGCGCAGAGTGAGAAGGGTCTCCCTTCACAGTCAGTTAGCTGTTTTTCTCCGCAATTAATGTATGGGGAGGGATTGGTCAGAGGCTAAAGGGGGAACAACCCTCTGAAGAAACTGTCAGCCTCAGAGACAAACTAGCTGCTCTCAGTGTGTCCACCTCCTCTCACCACTGCCTCACTCCTCCACTCTTGGGTCAGCCCAAAATGGCTGCTGGTCACTGGCCTTATATAGGGTGGCCTGAGACCTGCAGAATCCTCTAGTGTATTCTAGAAAGTTCCCTAATGTTAACCTATGGACCTGTCCTCCAGTGGTGTCCGTTATGGCAGTTGGTGGACACCATTTTAGGTCTCTGGAGATCCCTAGATTTTCAAGGGGGCTGACTAGGCCTCACAGGTTATGAGGGAAAAATGGCGTCATCGCCAAGGAGCACCTAGCCCCCTGACAGCATTAAAAAACTCCTGATGGACATATGTAAAAATAAAAATAGAAACTCTGGGAGGCTAAGGGGGACAAAAATAAATCATGGTGGTTAGAGTCTTCCCAGAAACAGACAGGTCTAACAGACACTATTTAATATCTACGTGTCGGACCTTGCAAATGTCATCAAAGCATTTGGGATGAGCCTGACCTCCTACGCCGATGACACCCAATTGGTACTGGCTATCAAAGGGGACGGGGAGGAAGTGGCCAATCGATTCACGAGAGGAATGATGGCAATAGGTGACTGGATGGCCACGAATTGTCTGAAACTCAATTCAGAAAAAACTGAAGTGGTCATCTTCGGTCACCTCTCCCCGGGCTGGTCACCTGTCTGGTGGCCACCATCTTTCGGTCCCCCGCCCAGTCCAGCTAGCAGAGTGAGAAATCTAGGCGTCATCTTCGATGCTGGCCTCAATTTTATGGCACATGTGAATAAAACTGCGGCTTCAGCTCATATGAAATTGAGAATGATTAGGAAAATACTACCTTTCCTACCAAACACGGCCGGGAAAACACTGGTCAGCTCACTAGTCCTGTCCTCCTTGGACTATTGTAACGCTCTATTCTTAAATGCACAAGTCCGAGTGACAAATAAGATGCAGTCAATCCAAAATGCAGCCGCACGAATGCTGGCTGGGATCCCCAAGTTCGCACCAGTTACAAACATCATTAGGGATCTCCATTGGCTCCCGATACGCAGCCGTATCAAATTCAAATCGCTGTGTATTGTTTACAAGTCACTCAATAATCAAGGTCCCCACTTTCTCAAACAGAATCTTCTCCATCATGTCCCAACCCGATCTCTTCGTTCCTCTATTCAGAACTTCTTGGCTGTGCCTTGCACTAGAACAGTCACCTGGGGCGACAGGCGTTTCCTGGTTGCCGCCCCTAGACTCTGGAACACCCTTCCTGCACATATCCGAGCAAGTCCCTCCCTGTTCACATTCCGCAAACAGCTAAAGACGTGGTTATTTGACCAATAGCCTTGTATATCTTCTTTACCCCAGTTGCTGATCCATCACTTAACTAGCGCCGAGACGCCCACGGGTATTCGCCGCGCTCTACAAATGTCAATAAATAAATAAATAAATAAATAAATAAATAAATGTCAGTGAAAAGGTTGTTATACCTACAAATCCTGAAACTGCTCCGATATGAGATGCTTTATGTTTACTCTTTCTCGTGGATTGGGCCGTACTGTTCGAGATTTGAGTTTTTTGTAAGCCATGAAGGTCAAATGATTGGATGAACGAAGGGTTTGCCTAGTTTGTTATTGAGTGGTGCTCTTGCCTGCTATCTTTCTTTCTTTCTTACTTTACCCCCAGGTGATGTGGTGACGTTATTGTTATTTTCCTGCTCAGGAGTAGTTGAGCGTGCACTTAACACGTTTTCTGGAGCTCAGACACCCGAAGAGACTTCGGACGGCAGACTAAGGGCAGCTTCCTCAATACTATTGTCCACCAATTTCCTGTTGCCATGGGTAGCTGCAATTCTGGCCTCAACTGCCTATTTACCTCCTTGCCTCGTTAATTGCTGTGATCTTGCAGCCACTAACTACCCCTTTGCCTTCACGCCCCTGCAGCAGGGCCTTGTTACAGTAGTAGCAGGTTCCTGCGCAATAAGAGCTGATCTTTAGGTGAGGAGTGGTCTTCCTCAACTGCACCCTGCAGCTATATGCAGAGCGAGTGGGGCACTCCTAGGCAAACCGCAGGCTGCATCTGGACTTGGCCAGGCGGTCTCCACGGTCCCCGGAGGGCACACTTTAAGCAGGAGCCGAGCACGGCTCCTGCACTCGCGACAATCGCGGTAATAGGATAGTTGGAAGATAGTTGGGCCGAAATTGGACTGAAGGTGGCAGAAAGTGGTGGAAAAGAAGATTCCAGGGGTCTTCTAGATGGACTTTTTTTGGGGGCAGCAGCGCTCACGAGCGATTGCACTCTGAGAAACACAACCTGCGCTCCTGGTCAAATGGTCAAACACCCGGCCGCTCCTCTCTCCGGCTCTGCTCCACTCAGCCTAGCGCTGCTTCCGGCTTCCAGTCAGGTTTAGGTTTTTCGCAGCTTCTGGCAGCTGCTCTCTATGCCTGCTCTACTCTGTTTTGCTCTGCGAGTGCTGTGAGTGCTGTGGTATGTTGTGAGGCTATTCGAGGCTCTTTGAGGTGCCCTGGTGACCTGGCGACCGATTGGAGCCGTGCTGTAGCTGCTGGCTGCACCTGTCGCATTCATGGCATGGTCCACTGCTTGTCTCTGCTCGTCTCTCCTCTCTCACTGCAGCTGCTCGCCGTGCTCCTTTGCTGTTATTGCGCCTCTCGGCGGCACAGTGGCTCCACAGCTCTCTCGCTGCTGCAGAGCGCTGCTGCCAAACACTCAGAAAGTCTTGAAGTTAGGCATCCAGGCATCATACAAATATAAAAAAGTCTATGTCCAAATTTTAGAAGAGCAGAATTCTAAACCTTATCTTGAGTAGAGTGGGGGTATTAGCATTGCCTGTTTTGTGGGTGAGAACTCACTCTCAAATAGTTGACTGTAATGAGGACTCAGAGTACTGAAAATTATTGGTATGCAATTGAGACATTTCAGAATATGCTAATACCCAAGCCAACGAAAATCCAAGGTATCGTTCGGTTTGATGCCCCATTCTATTTAAGCAATCAATCATTGACATACACAACAACTGAACCCCTTTGATTCAAGACAACAAAAGTAATGCATTGGCCTTTCAGCATCTCACAATGATCAAAATTAACATTCCTTTGACCCCTAAACACACCAAGTTAAAGCCACACTTCAATGATGTGGCAATGTCCACTTACATCCTGTGCCATCGCCTGAGTCAAACACAAAATCATCAGCGTCTCTAACCTTTTTACCATTATACCATTGTGCCCATTCATGCACTGGTGGAACCATTTATCAGTGTAGGATCTTCAATCAACACATATTTAACACAACCACCTCCAACCATGCCTTGAGTGTAAGCCATAATAAACCATTGACCGGCCCCTGCGTCCGCCAAATCATTAATCAATTCTGACTCTACTGATCACTCAAACAGTTTGAAAAAACTGGGCCTCATGAACACCCGCTTAGTCTTGAAGTATGCATGTGATACTGATTGCTCCCTGCCCAAGTCTAATTGTCGGATAGTTGGTCTGCCTCAAACCTGCATTGGAGATGACCTCTTAATGGCACTGGATAGAACTCCCTACTCTTGAGTCTCAAAATCTTTCTAATAGGGAAGGGATACAAGGGGTTCGGGTAGCTCCCACATACATTAATGATTTACCCAGAGATGGCATTCCCCATATAACTTACTGCTTGAATTACAAATGCACAGGGTCATGTAGCTCCATCAACCCTAGTGGTTTGACCACATCAGTGGTCTAACACCCAGGTAGAACTCAAACTTCATGAATGAATGTAACAAAATGACGCGCCATCTATGTAATAAAGCCAAGTCAATCATGGCAAACTTCAACCTATGGGTCAAAAAGCCTGCCCCAAAACCTTTTGGACTGGGCCCAACCCAAGTTGTCCCCATCCACCTTATATGGCAATTATCAACCCTTTCTACCAAAAGTGACTGCAGTTTCTAATATTGTGTCAGACTACTATCTAATCTACAACTTCCCATTTATCAGCAAGATCATGGAAAGGAAGGCGACAAGACCACTCCAGTAGTACGTTTGTTAGACCTGTCGGCCGTAGGGCTGTCTTACTCCAAATATTTTGCCTTACTCCTATTTTCTGCTGATCTCTTTTTTGTTGGCCTTAGGACTCTGTGACCTATTTCACTGTTCACCGGTGCTAAAGTGCTTGTGCTCACTCCTTTCAGCTTGCTAACATTGACTTACACCCATTTGGCACATTTAATTTACATGTACGTCCAAAGAAAAGTGGTAGTACATGTACCAAGGGGCTGAAAATTAAATGCTACTAGAGGGCCTGCAACACTGATTGTGCCACTCATGAAAGTAGCCCTTCAAACAGGTCCCAGGACAGACAACATAAACCTTTTGGCGGGCCTAAACATTCCTTTTAAATATATATGTCGCCCCTAGGGCAGACCCTAAACACTACATAGGGCAGGATGCTAGTCTTTGTGCCCCCAGACAAGCTAGGGCCAGGGCAAGAGGGAATTCTAGACACCTTTGGGGTGCTTTAATACCTGCTCTAAATTTGAAGCTAAGCAAAACCAAAGGGGATGATGGATGGAGCGTTTGAGCAATGCAAACACTCACCCCCAGTCAACTGATCTGGGTTTAATCCATCATCGTTCTTTAGCTCACTCCGCCACCCCAGTTCAGACATGGCCATATGCAAATCAGTCTGACCCTGTGCCTCGTGGGAACAGTCCAGCCCGAACTGCCAAGCCATGTCTTCCCTGAACCGCAAACAATCATCCTGGGACTGGTTTCGGGTTCATAACCCTCTTCAGCCAGGCTATCTTGAATCCAGTGGCAAAGGGAGCAAGGGACCCACGGCTGGGCATACCCTGCCAACTTAGGGCGAACAAAGCAAAGCCAAAGGGGATGATGGACGGAGTGTTTGAGCAATGCAAACACTCACCCCAGTCAACTGATCTGGGTTTAATCCATCATCGTTCTTTAGCTCACCCCAGTTCAGACATGGCCATATGCAAATCAGTCTGACCCCGTGCCTCATGGGAACAGTCCAGCCCGAACTGCCAAGCCACGTCTTCCCTGGACTGGAAACAAGCATCCTGGGACCGGTTTCGGGTTCATAACCCTCTTCAGCCAGGCTATCTTGAATCCAGTGGCAAAGTGAGCAAGTGGCCCACGTCTGGGCATACCCTGCCAACAAAGGAAAACCAAAGGGGATGATGGACGGATCATTTGAGCAATGCAAACACTCACCCCCAGCCAACTGATCTGGGTTTAATCCATCATCGTTCTTTAGCTCACTTCGCCATCCCAGTTCAGACATGGCCATATGCAAATCAGTCTGACCCTGTGCCTTATGGGAACAGTCCATCCCGAACTGCCAAGCCATGTCTTCACTGGACCGGAAACAAGCATCCTGGGACCGGGTAGCTGAGTGAGCTAAAGAATGGTGATGGATTAAACCCAGATCAGTTGACTGGGGGGGGAGTGTTTGATTTGCTCAAGCGCTTCGTCCATCATCCCCTTTTGTTTCGCTTTGTTTGCCCTAAATTCAAAGCTGGCACCAAGTATGATTATTGAACCCTTCAATAATTATTGGACCTGTGGAAGACTCAAAAGGACTGCTTTGCTGCTCTTATGCAAGAAGGGCAGCTACTCTGCTGCCTGATACTGTGCTGCCCTGCTGCCTGAGTGAGAAGGACTGGACCTACATCTTGAACCCAGGACAACCACAGTGACTCCAAGGGCCAATTGGCTGATAAGAGCCTGATCAGAGTCTCAGGGGCAGAAAAGACTCTAACCAACTTGAACCCAGCATGTGGAATCTGTCTGCAGTGAGTCTTGCCTCCCCAAGTGGTGCCACCCGGTCCTGGACCTTTTGAAGTTGTCCTGAAGGTGCTCTGCCAGTCCAGCTTTGGTCCTAGCAGAACCAACACATCATCCCACAGCTCATCGGAATAATCGCTGTGCGATGCATCTCAATGCAATGTCCCCAACACCACAGCCACACTAGCCCTAAACAGCCCCCGCCACAGCCACATCACACATCACACATCACACAGCACCTGTGTGAACTCCACTGGCTCACAGTTAACAGAAGAATAACCTTCAAGGTTCTCCCCCATGCATACAAGGCCCTCCACGGGGGCGTGGCCAAGCACGCAATGGCGATGGAGGTCCTGGGGTAGAGCTCCATTCTGGACTCCCCTTTATCAGGCCATAACCCCGGAACATTTATCCTGACACGGCGCAAAATCTAGGCGAAGCGTAACAAGGAGGCCAGTGGCAGCCCTGTGAAGTTTGCTGCTGTTTGGACACCGACAGCCGTACTGGTGCGGGAGGCCGGTGACTGGCCCCGCCCACAAGGCCCTGCTGTTTTGCCCCCGGGCGGTGGAGAGTGGACGAGACCCCGGGAGAACGGACGTCGGTACGGGTGCACATCGTGGAGGCTTGAGCGGCAGGGCATCGGAGATATCACCCAAGCCGGAGTGCCCCCCCCCCTCCTCCTCCCTGGATCGGAGTGCTTCTGCTGCTAGTGGCGGCGTAGGAGGCCTACAGAACGCGGCGGCCGCTGGGCGGTGACTGCCTGACTGCGTGAGTGAGCGCGGCAGAGGTAACTGGTCGATCATCGCCTCGCGGAGCTGGATGCCCCTCGGAGCTGCCGACCGCGCTGCTGCGGGTGCGGGAACTGCTGGCGCCCGTGTGGAGCCCTGGTGAGATCACGCGTCTGTGCGAGGCTGGGGACAGGCCTCGCACGAGCGGCCCTGATGCTGACGCCTGAGGCACAGAGAGGCAGAGAGCATCTGCGGGCACTGCCGCCAGTAGAGGAGCTTGGCGCTGCGGCGGGGTTGACACGCTGAAGCCGCAGCGCCTCGTACACAGTTGTCGGCGGATTTTGGCGAAGACGCTTGGGGATTGGGAAGCGCACAGATGTGAGTGACCTCGACGGGGCCCTGGGTGAGGTGCTGAGGGCCCTTCCTGCTCGGGGGCACCTGCGGAGCTACGTACGGACACCACAACTGGACACAACTGGACACACTGCGTGGCCCTGCCTGCGCTGGGGAGTGGTGATTGTTGGCTTTCCCCTTGTGTGGGTTCCCCCACACGTGCCGCTCGGCGGCAGCCTGCTGGCGCCCGTGGACACCTCTAAGCGGCGGAGGCGACTCGCGCTCCCATAGGACTGTTCGCCAGTGGGTGCCGACCGCCCCTGAGACAGTCCGGAATTGCGCAGGATATTGACACCACTCACACGCACCATCCGCACGTGGACTGCTTCACTGCTAATGTCTGGGGGCACCAGAACAAGAACTGGAGTTAGTGGTCCGCTGACAAAGGGGAAGATGGAAAAAGCGGCAAAATCAGCTGATCTGGACCAGACGGCGGCTAAGCTCGACACAATGCTGGCGGCCATGGAACGACTGGGAGAATCGGTGCAACTCACTCGCTCCTCCCTTGAGACCAAGATCGATGGAGTCCCCATTGATCTAACGCACCTACGAGCCGACCATCAAAAACTGATGGACCGCACAGATGCCCTGGAGTCCACCGTGGCAGCTCTCACGCCTCAAGTCGCAGAGACGGACAAGCATGTACAAGATCTTCTTACCAGAGTTGAATTTTTAGAAGACCGCGCAGAGGATGCGGAAGGGAGGGCGCGACGGAATAACGTGCGACTGGTGGGAGTTCCGGAGCGATGGGAGGGCAGGGACCCTGCGATACACATGGAGAACTGGCTGCGGAACCTCCTACCACCGGGTGTACTCTCACCGCATTTTGTCGCTGAGCGAGCACACCGAGTGCTGGCCAGGCCTCCCCCAGCAGGATCGAGTCCCCGGCCAATGCTTCTCAGGATTTTGAATTATCGGGATCGAGACACCGTCTTGAGAGAAACGAGAAAACTGCAGGAGATCCAGATTGAGAACGCCAAGATCATGTTCTTTCCGGACTACACTATACAAGTACAGAGACAAAGACACTCCTATCTGGCTGTTAAACGACGGCTCCGTCAACTAGACCTGAAGTATTCTCTTCTCTTTCCTGCGCGTCTGAGAGTGGTGGCGCAGGACAAAACACACTTCTTTGCCACCCCGGAAGAGGTTGAGACCTGGCTGGATGCTGGGATGGACGCGAGCTCCCAGCCGATGTTGTCGTCCTCATCCCCACCGAGTTTCAGAGGGTCCCGAAGGCGCGGCAGGAACAGATCGACATGAGCGGGAGGCTGCGTGTGGCGGCGGATATCGGTCCGCCAGCGGACCAGATCCACAGCGAACAACAAGACGCCCTCCGGAAAGTGGCGGAGCTCAGCGGCCTCCTGGATGAGGAGGCGACGTTGGAGGAAAGCCCACGCACGCTTCCTAGTGATGATGAACACATCTACGGGTTGTCCCATTCGCAAATGTCCACGGAGCCCCCTGAAGTGACCCCACAAACGGCTGATTTGATCCATTGACTGCGGATTTGGCCCTTCTTGAGTACTCCTTTAACACGGAGAGCCTTCTTACACCGTTGCTGCCCCGGTTCTTGTGAGATATTCTGGTGCGACAGTAACCGGAAAGCAACTGTGACCTCTACAGGGCATCACCGCTGAGTTGCGCAGTAAGTACTGTTGAGATGCCTGGGGTCATCATGATGCGGAGAAGTGGTACTATGATTGGACGAGCCTGGCGGGATTGGTTCCTCTTTGGGCACAGGGGTCGGGATAGGGGAGAGCCCCACTGTCTGGTAGGGGCCGGACATTGTACTATATACTTTGCAGACCAAGGGTTCCTGGTCAGTAACTGTGAATACATTTCCTTTGGCCGATCTGATATGCCTGAGAAAGGGAACGTCCCCCCCTCTCGACTTGAGTGGAGGGTGTGCCTATGGCGACTGCGTCGAGTGCACGGCTCACCCCCTGTATCCAGATGTTCATTGCCTCATTTGAGAGTTTGGACAATGGCATGTTCTGCTGTCGCCCTTTTGGTATACACAGTTTGTATTCAGTTTTGCTTTTTGCGTTGGGTGATCTGCTGTCCAATCATTTCTGCTATGTACACTTTCTCAGGGTGCTCGCTATCCTACTTATTATGACATGGGAAATGTGGCCAGGAGGGATGCTGGATCGGTTGCTGAATGTGGGAAGAGGGTGGGGTGGAGATGGGGGGAAGTTCAGGAAGCAATATGTCGGCGATTAAAATCTGTACATGGAATGTATGCGGCATGCACACGCCAGCGCGCAGATACCACATATACTCTTACCTACGACGCCATCACATACAAATAGCTCTCTTACAAGAAACGCATTTGGCTGGGGCGGAAATACAGCGACTACACCGTAGGTGGTGAGGGCAGCTGTTTGTGATGGGGTACTCGGCTTATGCCCGCGGGGCACTACTTTGAGGGCGACCAGGGACCCCGCTTGCAGTTACACACTCCCAGGTAGACCCAGAAGGCAGATATGTAGTAGTGCATGGTAGACTGGATGGCCAATTAATTGTTCTTGTGTCACTATATGCACCAAGCACTGATCAGAGCACTTTCTTTACTCAGATGTCCGCGGTACTGGCACCCTGGCACAGCACCCCTTTAGTATTGGGAGGAGATTATAACTGCGTCCTCGATGTTGGTCTTGATCGATCCTTCCCGCCTCTTGCTGGGGCTCCGGCCCATGGAGCAATGAGGGCGCTGAAGGACTGGGCCGCGCACTGGGACTTACATGACACGTGGCGGTGTCGTAATCCACAAGCTAGAGTATACTCGTACTATTCAGGTGCGCATACACTACACGTTAGGCTAGATAGATATATGCTGAAGGGAGACCTACTTCCACATGTTACGGACACCTACTACATGGGTCGCACCCACTCTGATCACAACCCTCATATCCTAGACTTAACGTGGGAGCGCCCACACCCACCATTACCCACTTGGAGACTCCAGCCGGATCTGCTGTTAGACGCCCCATTTCGTGATGCCCTGTCATCCAGTATTGCACACTACTTGGAGGAAAACATAAACACAGCATCCATCCCGCAAATTGAATGGGATGCTTTTAAAACTGTCATTAGGGGTCATTGTCTGGGCAGACAGGCAGGCATGCGGAAGCAACTGGAGGGGGCGCTGACGCGCATAGAGACGGACCTGCTAAGAGGGGAGCAAGCAGCGGAAGGCAGCGATGACGAGTCGCTGTTGGAGGCCCGAACAGAGCATGCGCGCTTATTAGATAGACTAAAACATCTAAACTATGCGGCCCACTCCGCACGTACTCACCACTTTGGAGACAAGCCAGGCAAATTACTGGCGTGGTTGGTCAAGCTGGATAGCATGACAACGTCGGTGACATCCATAGTTACTGCACAGGGCACCCCAGTATACACACAACGCGCCATACACGAAGCCTCTGTGGAACACTATGACACTCTATATCGCTCCAAATTATGAGTTCCTGCATCTGACATCTCTGATTACCTTTCAGACATAGCCCTACCCACAGCCACTGCCGCACAGCGAGACGAATTAGGGGTCCCGTTTATGCCAGAGGAATTGCGCACAGTCATCTTCTCCCTTTCTAACGGCAAGACCCCGGGCCCAGATGGTCTGCCCGCAGAGTTTTATGAGGCCTTCTCCACATTGTTGATCCCGGAGATTCTAAGGGTGTTCGCGGCGGCCGTGGACGATTCTTCCCTTCCACCCACGCTCAATGAAGCCACACTAATTTCCCTCCCAAAGCCTGGCAGAGACAGCACACAATTGGGCTCTTACCGTCCGTTAGCCCTTCTAAACACGGACTATAAAATCTTAGACTCAGCATTGGCTCAACGACTGGCTCCCTTGGTGCCTGGCCTCGTACATGGAGACTAGAACGGTTTTGTTCCGACTCGTAGCACCTCACTAAATATTCGGCGCCTGTTTAGGGTGCAAAGATTTGCCACGATACAATGGCCCCACTCGGGATGCTTGGTGCTAGACCTCAAGAAGACTTTTGATTCTGTGGAGTGGCCCTACCTGGTGGCGGTGCTGAAGAAGTATGGTCTTGGGTACGACTATATTCAAATGGTGGAACTGCTATGTCGGCAACCCACGGTGAGGGTTCGCACCGATGGGCTATTATCAGACGCCATTCGGGTCCGGCGGGGGACCAGACAGGGGTGTCCGCTGTCCCCCCTGCTTTTTTCACTAGTGATGGAGCAACTGGCAGTCATACTGCGGGAGCGAGGCGCGGATTGGGGGATCCCCCTAGCGGATGGAACACATGTGGTGTCGCTCTATGCAGATGATTTATTATTGTATGTAAGAGACCTGACACGTCTACCACCAGCCTTATCTGACATATTTCGCACCTTTGAATCCATGTCAGGGCTCACAGTCAACTGGGCCAAATCAGGGGTGTACTCCTTTAACGCAGATACCCCAGAGAGTGATATTATTGTTAATAACGGGCGACTCACTTGGCACTCCACCATGTTTCGATATCTTGGAATCTACATATATTGAACGCTCACAGATGTGTTGGAGGGCAACCTAATACGGGCAATCTCCTCCCTGCAGGCCCAAATGGCCTTTTGGAAGACCCTCCCCCTGAATGTGCCCAGTCGGATTACGTTAACAAAAATGATAGTGTTGCCCCGACTATTATATTATTATGCCAATCTCCCAGTGTACGTCCCCACTCGTGTCTTTAGAGAGTTGGAAACCTCAATCAGGAGTCTCATCTGGAACAAAGGGAGACCCCGTGGGGCGTTGACGACACTTTACGCTCCCCCTGAGGCAGGTGGCCTGGCAGTGCCTTATCAAGAACTTTACTACTTGGCGGCACAATTGCAGTGGGTGGCCGGCTGGCTCAGTGGGAAACAACTGGGTGATACTGCTACAGACGCCACATGCTTGACATTCACACAGGTATATACACTGTTCCACCCTCTGACTAAAACCCCTTGTCCGACGCAGCTACATTTAGCGGTCGCGAGTCGATGCTATGTGAGAGGCTTGAGGCTCACAAGCGCAGTAAAACCATATGCCCCGGTGCTCCCACTTCTGGAAGCGTGGAGCAATCACTGGAGTGGCACTGGAGCACTGGACGCGGACAGGAGTAGATACAGTGGGAGATCTGTATGTGGAGGGATCGCTAGCTCCCTTTGAAACACTGGTTGCTGATACAGGCCTCCCAGCAGGGCAATTACTTCTCCATGCAGCACTAGTGTGCATGCTAAGGCAGGCCTGGAGGAGACCTCTCCGAGGAACTGCCGACACACCTACTGATACAATATTTACATGTTATGGGGAATGGCTCCCATGTAGTGCACTGGCTAGCACAGGAACTCCTCACCCATACGCAATTTTCTTCCCACATACTGCGGGACAAATGGGCGACAGATAGAGGGAGAGCCTGGACAGATGGGGAGTGGGCGATGGCCTTGGCCGGAGCCACAAATATCCCGCGTAACTCTCGTTTTAAGCTCATACAGTTTTATTTCATTCACCATGCTTATTTGTCGCCCGATAAAATTAATCGTTATTTCGATCTCACGACGTCAGCATGTCCGCAATGTGCTCTAGTAGCAGCAGACTTGTTACACATGATCTGGTCATGCCCCCTGCTGCAGTCATACTGGCGTAAAGTGACAGATTCCCTGGCGGAGAGTGTTGGGGAAGTGTTGCAACATACCTGGGAGACGTGCATATTAGGCATTTACAAACGGACGACACAAGTTCCAGATTTTGGGACCTGGGGCTCATCATGGCAAAGAGATTAGTTACTAAAAGATGGAAAAATAGCGAGCCTCCTTCAGTGGCGCATGAGCGCGGCTCTTTTGATAATTGGGCAAGGGCAGGAAAGAGACAGCGGGATAACGGAAATACCCAATAGCACAGCTCTGGGATGACACTCGGAAGACCTTTCACGAAACATGCATACGACAGGGCATTCCGTGAGAGATAATTTGGCGAACCCCATCTGGGGGCTCGATGGCACTGGGAGTGGTAACCCTGAATAACCTTTAAGTGCCATACATTTATAGATGTGGTACCTCTGTTGGGTCGTAATAGAGGGACACTATCCCGATCACCGGAAGCTCTCTTCCCACTAGATGGCAAATGGAGCATAGATGCCACACATGCTGCTGACTCCCCTGTTGTATAAGTATAAGTTAAGATGACAGTTATATTGTTGTGAATATCGAAATGTGCATAGATATATACCATGCTTTTCCTTGATTGCCACTGCTGCACACTGTCAAGAAACTGACTTATTTATGATTATTAGTATGGATTGGTGAGGACACACACCTGGAGTCTTACCCATGATGGTATATCGCCCAATGCCATGTCGCATAGAAGGACCGGCTCCATTGTACTAGAACAATTGCTGTTCCCACAGTTCCACGCAATTCCTCGACTGCTCCATACCTAGGACCCAGCGGTGTCGCATTGACTCTATGGTCATCTTTTGCCCTCTGATTCCCTCCCTTGTAGGAATAGCACACCCGGGTACTGAGGGGTTGATGGAGGTTGTGCCTAGGCCACCGTCGAACTGGAATAATGGGATACATGTGTATATGTGTTGTGGCAAGCTGTTGTCTTACACGAAAGTACTCATACAGACATGCAATGTACTGCATTCATTTCTTGTCTGAAGATATATTATGTACTGTGTGCAACATATAAAAAATGCATTAAAAGATATTCAAACAAATGCATACAAGGCCCTCCACAACGCCGGACCAGCATACCTGAACCACTGCCTCTCATTCCACGCACCCAAAAGACCCCTCCACGCCGCACAACTTTCACTGTCCACCATCCCACGGATCCGTAAGACCAGAACCGGAGGAATATACTTCTCCTACCTCCGTGTCAAGACCTAGAACACCATTCCCCCCACCTCAGGCAATCCCCATAACTGTCCTAATTCAGGAAGGACATCAAGACCTGGTTCCTCGAATGAACCCATTGCTCAGACAAATCTGCAACCTCTCCTCCCTAGCGGCTTGAGAGCCTCACAGTTGAATAGCCATGCTTTCCAAACCCCTCATTGATTTAGTGAATGCAAGACCTCACATTACAGCCGCGCAGCTTCTTGGAACTGCCTTTGTGCGACACATCTCTATGCAGGGTCAGCATAGGAGCTTGCATCGCAGCCCCACAGCTCCTCGAACCACCACTGTGTGATGCATCCTCAACGCAGGACCTCGCATCACAGCCCCACAGCTCCTCAGAACCGCTGCTGCATGAGGCATCCTTGAAACAGGACCTCACAATGCACCGCAACCAGGATTTAAGGTACTTTTTTCAGCGCGCCAAACTTTCTCCCTGTATATGGCCCGCACGCTATCGTGGTTGGCCTGAATCTGTGACTTTCTCTTGGTTTGGAGTGACCAGATAACCACAGTTGGTGTTATGTGCTTTTAACCCCTACTTTTACTTAAATATTTAAAACTGCATATCTCCCATTTTACTGAATGGAATCTTTGTAATTTTGGTCTCAAATAATGTATTACATTTTACTTGGTGTGGGATTTTTATTGTGTTGTACTTTCACTTTAGTACTGTTTGAAGTGCTGCATAAGTCTCACTAAGTTACTGCTAACTACTTTTGTGCCAAGCTACCAAAAGGTTGAGCACAGGTTAATTTGGGGTTTGCTTGTGTTTCACCTTGACAAGATTTGTGGTTGCTACTTGAGTTGGTTTTCACTCCGTTCAACCGGTAACCCACTTTCCTACTAAATTGAACAATTCACCTCCCAGGCAATAAGTCTGGCTTTAGGCTCTCCAACAGCACTCATTCAGTCCCATCCAGTATAAGGGAGGAGTTCCTTTTTTCCATGGATAGTAGCAAGAGAACTTCCTTTGTTCTCCTCAGCCTCACCGTGATCTGCAACACTTTCTACTATACAATACTAGGGATGTATGTCAGTACAACGCGATCATTTTGATCGTGGTGCTTTACATTGCGGATTTTACAACGCAAGTTGTTACAATGACTTGCGTTGGAGGGCGCGGATTGAGAAATATTATAATTTTATATTCCAACACCAGTCCACGTAAAAGTAGGGAAGGTGTTGGAATATAAAATTACAATATTCCTTAACCAACAGCGCCATCCAGCGCGAGTCGTAGTAACGACTTGCGTTGTAATGGCAGCGTGGTAAAGGTCATGCGGTGTAAACACTGCGTTGTAAACAACATTTACCCAATACTAGAAGAAGGTTCAGACAGAGCCTACCATTTGATCCTTTCTGTCTAACCTCAGCCAAAAAACAGGATCTGTGGCATTCCAGAGGGACATTTATGTCTGCCTGTTGTTTAAATTCCATGTTCGTCTCCTGGTTCAGCTGCATAAGCAATACCTGAACATTTCTAGAGCTATGCGTATGTCACACAGATTCAATTTTAGCATGACAACTAATCAGAAAAAGCCACAAACATCAACCCATGCTTGTATCATGTATCCTATTGCTGAAGGAGAACTTCATATTCATGAATGGAGACAAAACTGAGATCCTAGTAATGGGAGACATGGAGAACAAACCTGCACCTTTGAATGGCCTACAGGCACCCTTGCAACCATCCAGAATGCCAAGAACTTGCGGATAAGTCACTTATTGCGAACTTTCATTCGTCCCAAGTCACCACGATGGTTGAACATATAAATCTGCAGCTCTCTGTGCTCATACAATCCATCTTTGTGATCTCTTAAACGGGTGAAGCTAACAAGACCCTTGGTCATGGCATGTTTGACTATCGCAACATCATCTGTTCTGGCCTCCCTTAAATCCCATCACCACACTACAAAGACCATATAAACAAACAGTTGGACTCTGACTAAAACTTTGCAGTTTGTGACCAAATCAAGTGCACCCTGAAAGTTCTTCAATGGCTTCCCACAAAACCAAAGACCAAATTCAAGATTCGTATACCTTTCATAATGCCTACTAGGGCAAAAGCACAGAGGGTCTCATTTAAGTTTTTTTGCCGTAGGGCAGCGCAGCACGCCTTGCTGCTGCACTGCCCTTTGGCAAAAGAAAAGGGCAGGAATGCGCTGTATCTATTAGATACGGCCCATTCCTGTCCCTATCCCCTGCGCCGGCGCACATGGGCTTCCGGGCAACAACGCAGGCACCTTTGCACCATGGTGCAAGGGGGCCTGCGTTGCGAGAATGATTATTTTTCCTGCACAAAAACAATCACAAGAGGCTTTTTTCCTCTTTCTATGTGTGCTGCAGAATGCACCACAAGTAGAAAGAGGAAAAACTAGGAGAAATAAAGATACTTCTCCTCATTGTGCCTCCCTTACGCCTTCCCTCGGGAGGCATACGTGTTTGGTGCTGCCTCAGACTTACGAATTTTCCTAAATCTGGGACAGTGTCAAAAAGTCATGGATGTTACTGGGAACGTCCCCAGCAACACCCATGTAACGCCCCTTTCATCCAGTTTTATGCGTAAAAGTGGCACATACTTATAAGTACACGAAAAGCCCCTTAATTTGGCTTTACGTGGCCTTATAAATATGCCAGTGGAACACTGTGCCACCGGAACGTCGAAAAAGTGACATTCCGGCAGTGCAAAAATGCCTGCAGATTTGCTCCCTCACTATACCCCAGATGGAAAACTCTGATCTACTTCCCACCACCTGATGCACCAAAGCTTATTCCAGAGAACGAAACACGGAGGCTACAAGACCCCAAACAGAGGAACCCCCTCAACTCAAAACACCTGATTCAGGAAAGTCAAGACTATCGGATTGGACTCCATGGGGCAGATTTACAAGCCCCTTGCGCCGCCTTTGTGTCATTTTGTTTTTTACGCTTCGGCGACACAAATAATGCAGCCAATTTACAACGTGATGCATCTAGGGACATGCGTCACGTTGTAAAGCCCTGCATGTATGTATGAATGTATAAGGGTGGGCGTTGCCACGCAAAAAGCCATGTAGAACTGACGCAGTGAAATATAAATTTCACTGGGTCACTCTACGCCTTCACTGCGTCAAAATCCCTACGCCTGCTCAGACCCGGCGTAAGGAATGACGCAGGGCTTTTTGTATGGGACTCACCTTTCTGTTGTGGCACATTGCTGGAGTTGCGTCACTATCATGAGCAACTCCAGCAATGCGTCACTTTTGTGCCAACAGATGCGTCAGTATTTTTGACCCATCTGTTAATCCTTGCGCCATGGGGCACTGTATTGTAAATGGCGCAAGGACAGTTGGCACTGGCGTAAGGAAACTGACGCAGATACGTCAGTTTCTTGTAAATATGCCCCTGTCTTTCTTTGTGTCTCCACGTAGCTTTTACCGTCACCTCTTGTAGCACTGTGAAGTAACCCAAAAGGTAATGTAGCGCTAGACAGAACTTACAACAATTAACGCTAGGTATCCTGACTACAGTAATAAATTATTTTTGGGGGGGGGTTAGAATTCGATTGCCTTCAGCCGGCGTACTTTTAGTCCAGACATTTAGCCGTGCTTCGCTTCCCGCCAAAATATTCTTTATCAACGTTCGCCCTTTTGCGTGCCACTGAGAGGTGAATGCACTTCTCCCTTTCCCTCCTTATCTTCCTCTTCGCAGCTTTCTCGTGGTGCCAATGAGCGCGCGCTTTCGCAGCTGCTGCTCTGACCTGGGGTGTCTGTTTCTGACTGGTAAGCAGGAAAAACAGAAACGCTCTGTTGTTGAGCCATATTGTCCGTTAGTTTGCATAGTGCTCATGTAGCTCGGTTAGACCACCTATCATGAAAAGGGAAATAAAGACGTGCCCGAATAAGTGAGAAAGTCACAGAACATGCGATTTATGGAACAACACCGCCCTCTAACGATAATATAACAGAAACTATTTCCTTTTTGCATCTTGAGTGAGAATGTTGACCCAGCATAGTTAAAACAGTGCGGTTACTCATGCTGTTATTTGATGGGTTAGATAAATGTTGGTAAAAAACCACTCTGTAAATTTTGACGAGAGAAGGGAGAATTCAGACACAATGTCCTTTCGTGCCATAAATGCGCATTAGCTGAGGGGACTATTCACAAACTGCATTTTGTAGTATGTTTTGTAGTATTACTTCAATGTACTTAAAGGTACTACAAATGCTATTCACAAACCCAGGTGCGGAATGTGCGCCTCTGCCTCGCCTACACTTGTAAGTGTGGAAATTGCCATTCCGACTGCGGAATTTCCACAGATACAGATATCGTTTTAGTACTATGGGGCCCATTAGGATCGCGGACGGACTTGCGTCCGTCCGTGACCCCAGAGTAGGGGGGAACCTCCGCATGGCCTGTGGAGTTCCCTCCTGTGACATTAGGATGTGACCGCCACCCTGGGGGTCACATCCTCTATTTTTACCATTGCGGCGGGGGCGGCTTCAAGCTGCACCCGCGGCAATGTTAAAAATGCATACATTGCATTTGTATGCAGAAAGCAGCAGGCACCGGTGCCTGCTGATTTCTGCATACAAATGCAGGGGGGTACCATAGGTACCCACCTTGTGCACCCCCAAGCCCCCCTTCACCCAGGGGGCCCACAACGGGCCCCTGCAGTGAAATTTCACATGCTTTTACACGGCAGAAAACCTGCCGCGGAAAAGCATGTTTTAAAACCCATCCTAATATGGCTGGCGGTATCTGAGAGACACCGCCACCATATTAGAGCTTTTCCGCCGCGGTTGTAAGCCAACCGCGGCGGAAAAGCAGCGGACTGAAACCAGGACCCACCAGCCATCCTAATGTGGCGGTGGGTCTTTGGTGGGTCCGCAGGGCACTGGGGGAAAAAAATGGAATCCTTGCGAATGAAGAGGATATCCAGGGATGTGTGAGAAGTTTAGGAACGGTCAGGGGAGGATTTTCAGGCGGGATGACATTCAGTTCCACAAAGGAATAGGGAGACTCTGCCAGCGGTGTACCAAACGGGTTGCAGGGGTGGTCAGAAGCAGGATGTGCTATGCTGCTATCCAGGGGTGCAACTAGGTCTTAACTTCGGGGGTGGCTAACATGGCAAATGAAGGGCGTGGCTAAAGCGAATCAATGGGGGCGGAGCTAAAATGGCAGACAATCAGGATCAGGTAATACTCAGACAGACCATAGCTGAGAAACCGAAGTGGCGATTCTGCAATACAAAACTGCACCTTGGTATTCATCATGCTTTGCATGGAGACGCTTTCCACAGGGGCTTAAAGCAAAGACAACACACCCTGGTGTAACCTGCTGCTCGCATGGACAAGTGCTTCAGCGTCGCACATAGGGGTAGTAAGTGCTCAACAAATACAATATAATACGCCCTGCATTGTGTGTCTCTCTTGGAACACAATAACTATGTGAGGACTGTCTGCCTCCCCTCTGCATTAACATATCTCAACTATTGATGACAAGCATACGAATTGGTAGGACTGATATGTCCCGTCAAAGGAGAATCCCAAACAGGCTATGGCTGAAGAATGCACTGGTTAACAGTATAGATTGGGGTCACAAAGCAGAAGATGGAAACACTTATGTCGCAGATTAGGTAGAACACTGGTTATGGGAGCACATCCAGGAAGGGAGGAACAGAGATAGAAGAAGAGCCACAGTCCCCTGAGTATTCTCTTCTGCGACAGCAGTTGGTGAGTTACCTTCACTCCGCAATGCTCTATCACATGTTTGTGTTACTACAGTTTTATTTTATTCCGTATGGGGTTGGCTCTGTGGACCTGAATCTGGGGCTTGCAGCTACTTCACTTCTTTCCATGGAGGTTGACAGTGTCTTCCACCTCAGCAAAGTATCCTGCCTTTCTTCTCTTAGGATCTCTGGCTGGATTCAGGCTGCTGGGAGACTGGTAACACTCTTGTTCTGTATGTTAGCAGGACAATTCTCTCTGCTAATGTAGAGATCCTTTGGTTCGCATTTCTTACTTTGTATTTGCTCATATTTTCTCTAAGCTACTCCAGACTTTGCCTCTGATAGATGGACCACAGCAAAGCATTGGCGCGTCCTTGTGGCTGAGATCTTTTGGAGGGGATCTCCCTTTTCTCTTTCCCTTATCCCTTTTTCCTCCCCAAAGGGCCAGTGACAGACCTCACCTCAACCGCTGTAGATAGTTACCATCATAGGAGACCGAGTAAATTTGATGGCAATGATGCAATCTCATCCATACTGAATCTCGATCCTAACACCAGGCCCATGATGGACCAGGTGCCAAGACGCTCATGCACAATTTCTCTTAAAACAACCGTTGACATGTGAGGCCCCTGTGCCCAAAACAACATGCGCCACCTTTCTTCAAGCATAGTACTCTGTCTGGGGCCAATGTTCCTCTCAAAGCAGCTGCTGATTTGCCTTGTTAAAACAAGTGAATAAAAATTCAATGGACGGGTTTGTGCACTCGTTCCTGCTGCTGCCTGTCCACCCCAGGGATCGAACTTTGGCCTAGCAATACAATCTGGTTCGGATGGTTTCAAGGACAGCGGAAATACTTGCTATATGGATTGCCTGCTGCCTTGAGCACACGGGCCTCAGTGAACTGGGCTGACCTAAATATAGGATATTCCCAAAATGATATTCGACCCACTCAAAGGACGAACCTCTGACCTGCATGTTGGACACATTTGTTTTCAGCATGTAGATAAATCTCCATAGCTAAGATTTAAATGTAAGATGAATTTAAACAAGTATGATATTTAAATATGCCTCATTCCCCCTGATCTACCGTATTCCATGATTTAAGTGATTCGAAAAAACAAATGAAGAAGTGAATGAAAGTCAATCTGTGGCCATTTTCAATTTCACATAGGAAAGGTTTGTGCTGCACATTTGCCAGACTACCACAGGCACGTATAGAGGAATAAAGTACATTGAAGCTAGCATATACCAGGTCAGGGAAAACCAGAAGGTAATGACCTCAATCTGAGCTCACGGTCCCTCAAATGCAGAGATCTGGGCGAGTCCTTGACCCAAGCCAATTCTTTTTTCGTGCCTTCTAGGCTTCCCAGGAGTACTTACTACCTCAATTGCATACCCTGGCCTTTAGAAGACACAGGATTTTCGGGGAAAGCAGTTCATCCTAGATCTGCCATTCCACATAGGTCTCCGACCAGATGAATCCTCACCTGGTTTATCCACCATCCGTGTAGTCTCCTCACCTTGTGCAGCTCTTAAGGTTGAGCACATGCTCCATCTTAGTCGTGTGTAGCCTCCGCATCACAGGCTTGAATCCCGGCGCAGCCACTCATCCTTTTATCCTCCCAACAACAAAATGAGGAGCACCGAATCTAATGACGCTTCAAGTACCGACTGGATACAAGTAACGACTGCTCCTGAGAAAAATTTGGTTTAGGTGCTCCTAAAAAAAAGCTGTGTCCAAAATGCCCAGGGCAGGCAGGACCTCACTTTAGAGGTCAGTCACAGAACCCAAGCTCACATAACACGACTCTTGGCGCAGTATGCTACAACCATTCACTCCCATGAAAAGGCGCCCCCGGCCCTCACAAAGAAGGAAAACAGGCTCTTGGAAAGTTGCAGCCTGCTCTTCTGATAGTATTCTGTGGAGTTGGGCTGATCAGCAGCACTGTTGTTCTGACATCCATCCCCTCCTGAAAGTCTTGCTGTTCAGATAAAGGTTAAAATGTCTCCTGGTTTCTCCATGTATGGTTCTCCTATGCTTCTTCGTCACTGACCTTGGATGCAAAAAAGAGACAGCTCCATGGCCCTGTTCACCATTCATCTCGTGAGCAGTGCAGTGGATGTGTCAAGTGCACAGACAGCAGGGGGAAGGGATGGCAGTGCAGGTGACGCATTTCCTCTGTAAAGTTATTCCTGCTGGCGTCATAGCCCAAGGTTTGCTATCTGTGCACTTGTATGGAATACACATATATACAAATGCACAGGCAGCAACCCGTGGGCTATGATGTCAGGAATTCCTTTACAAAGAAAAAGCGTCACCTGCACTGGCCATCCCTTTCCCCCTGCTGTGCACATGTTCCCACTCCCACCCTAAGCTGAACAACACATCAAAAGTGCTTAGGTGAAATCCCGAGGTGGGGGGCAGGGAGCGTCGCTGAAACCTTTCAGAGGCTGCGGCTGGTTCTGGGACTCTAAGTAAGGGTCATTAAAGTCACATTCTGGGATGCTAAAGCACCCGATGCTCACACAGCCTAAATAGGAATGCAACTGGGGAAGAAAAGTTTGTGTGCTTTAATTATATTAATGCGTGTCAGGAAATTGACATGCGGTCATATTAGCCCGGGCTGTAGAAGACGACGGGGGGGGGGGGGGAGGGGGGGTTGCTGAAGCCCCTTTAGCCCAATGGGAGTTGCACGCCTGCTGCTATCATATAAAGAGAACCTATTGATTGCCAGCATCCCCTTAAGGCGGCAAAGACTGAGACCGCCACGGCAACAGGCCTAGAGACGCAACTGGACTCCGCCTTCGTGCCACAGATCATTCATTGCATGGTAAAGGTTTTTTTTTATTACTAAACAAAAAAAGACAACTATTCATTTTCTTTATTTAATTTACATATAGAACTAAAGCAATAAGCAATGATACAGCACGATTAATGTATTTATTTATTAAATAGTTAATTAATGTAAATATAAATACAATTTTAAATTATACTGCTGAAGTTGAAATTATAAAATAATTTCCTCCTACAGTAAGCAAATATATTTTTACTATGTATTAATAATTATTATAAGTGAAGTATAGAATTTATTAAATATATTTACTTGTCTTGCAATAAAAATTGTTATATTCATTTTCAAAAGCGAAAAAGGTTAATAAAATATTGTAAAATTGCATAAAAAATATACTACTTTTATAAATCATTTTAACATTAGATTATACTAATTTATAATGTTAGCTACTTTAAAGTATTTACTTTAATGAACATTATTTCCTTTGAGATTTTATTTTAAGTTCATACCTCCAATATTTATTATTAGAGAGGGTTGCACTACAATGGGTTGGCTATGTGTGGTGCCAGACTTACTACTGTCTTCTAGTAGCAACATACACTTGTAAGTTAGGTTCCACCACCTTTTCCGGGGATGGAGATTGTAAATGACACTTTTTGAGGTTCTTTGAATTTTGATTTTTTAAGTAGTAGAGTTACTCAACATATAAGAGTAAATTACACCTGTAATTTTACTTACAAGTCTAAATTACCTTTGTGAATAGCCCTGGCAGTGTTAATTGATCAACAAAGGAGAGATGATTTTCAGGTTCGGCGAGAAAAAATGGTAGCGATTTCTTCAAAATAGAGCTGATTTGGCAAACAACCTGCTGAGGAAGAACTGAGCAAAGACATTCTCAAGTGTCTGAATCTGCTGCATCTCAATGCTGTTGCATGAACAGCAAACGTTGCAATCCTTGCACCCTAGATCATCACTGGACATATCTATGAAAGTGTCATGGATGGATTACTTATCAGAAATCTTCATTACACCGATTTCTACTCAGTAGCGGATGACACAGAAAAGGAGTGGTGGGGTGGAGGGGGCCTTGAGGAGCGTGGGGTTTAAAAAAAAAATAAAAATAAAAAAAAAAGACTTACCTGGTGCTGCTCCTGCATCGCACTCTTCTGTTGCTAGTCGAAGCAGGCCTCAGGGACAGCATCACAGACTCCCCATTCAATCTCCACGCTTCGCTCAAGCATGAGAGCAGCATGCGGATTGGCCTGAGTGGGCTGGATTGAGGCTCACTCAGGCATAGGAAGTCTGTGCTGTTTTTCTCAGCTGGCTGTGGAATACAGCTGGGTTGAAAACTAAATGCACCTGTCAATTTGACTGGCCTAAGATGGCCGGCCAAACTGACACGCGCACTTAAAAGTGCACACCTACCACTCCACCTCCCCTCTCTCATGCCCTGGCTTTGCATGCCCCTCCCTGCACACACTGGCTCATCCAGCAGCTGAAAAATTAAACGATAATGAAATATTGTTTTATTTGTCAGCTGTTGGCTCTAAGCCAGCGAGGCGATGCTCCTCCACCTTTGCGGAGGAGCCACCACTGCTTCTACTCTTCCTTGTTGCGATGATGCTGCAACAGTTTTGAGAACGGAGGTACTTTACCAAATAAGTCAAACCTGTTGAGTGATAGAGTTGGGGCTGGGCAATGAGACCTGTGGAAGAGGATCGTACTGAAGCACATTTTTATGTGTCTAAACTGTACTGTGGTATGGAACTATCTTTTAAAGAGAACCTATTCTTCTTTAAAAATCATCTCTGTGTAACAAAACCACATTACCCAACCATTGCACCACCTGCTCAAGTTTGGTTTTTGGAAGAGTGAGGTTTAAAACACTATTCCCAACTTATGATACTTTCAGAAAATGGCCTGGAGTCTCAATAAAGCCGGATTGCCTCACACAAACTGGAACTGTGCTATGAGTTTTCAATCTCCAAGAAAAACAATACTTTTCCTTCCTTCTGTGGTGTCTCTTTTAGCAATATGGCCTCCACCCAACCCCTGGCTTGTGTGCTTTGTTTGCGTATTATTGCTCCTCACCACAAGAACTCCTCACCAATATGGCACATCCACAAACACAATTAAGAGTGTCTTAGAGCAGAAACTAAGGAGGTTTTGCAAATGTACTAAAGATTTTTAAATTTATGGAAACTTCTCACTGGTTTCTGTGTATTTCCCAAAATTCTAGCTGATGTTTTATCTGTGCCCCAATTTCAAGGCCAAACAAAAGTTTGTAATATCAGAAAGGAAGGAGGAACGACTGAGGCATAGGTAGAGTAGCAGCTACCAATATAGGGCAGTTTCACAGGCTGGCAGCTGTTAATATAGATTACTTTCACAGCTAAGGGTATTGGGGTATAACTGCATTGCAATGCCAGCATTAATAAGTGCTGGCAGGGCATAGCTAGATGCATGCGCATACTTAGGCCCAGCTGGGCATAGCTGGATCCATGCACATACCTAGGCCCAGCTTTACTAAATTATTACTCAGCACAGTGCAGCAGCCGCAAATGCTGTGCTGCGTGAGACGGAGAGAGTGGGAGAGCGGCATATATACAGAAATATGACACTCTCCTCCCCCCTACAAAATACTATGCTTAGACTAACTTTCCCACCTTGTTTGTGTGCTGTACAGTGCAGTACGTATGTCAGAAAAGAAAGAAGAAATAAAAGCATTTCTCCATGATAGCACCTGGATGAAGTGGGAAGGGGGTGCTACTTTTTGATGCAACAGTCTACTTTTTTTTAATAAATAGGGTTTTGCGTCAGAAACCTTGAGTGGTTGCTTGGGGCCGTCCATGAAATACCCATGGAGGACCCCGTGGCACTAAGTAATGCAAAGCAGCGCTATGCGCTCTTTGGTGCTACTTTTAATTGATTTTCCATCGCAAAAAATTGTTTGCGCTGGAAAGTAAGCAAGAAAAAAAAGGTTTCACGTCACGTTTGTGGCGCCAGCGCAGCTCTAAAACTTAAGAAGTATATCTCCCCGTTTCTGAAAGGAGGCTGACCAGCAGGAGTTCCTCACTCACCCAAGATCTTTCCTATCCATTATGAATGTGGCAAGCAGTGGACTGCTCTCATGGACCCAAACATGCCAAGGAGGGCTGAGGGCAATGTATGAGGGGGTGCAAGTTGTATTTGATTTGAGGAAGCACAAAATGGAAGATGAGGATTAATTTCTGTGAGCGTGGGAGACCCTATCTGTTTCAGTGACATTGTTTTCAGTAGTGAGTGCAGTTTGATGTTTGTATCATTAATTTCGTCATTATATTGAGAAATCTGACTATATATTTCCACAGCGCTCTGCAGAGCATTGGCACCGCAAAAAGTTGCTTGATTCAGGAAAGTTCACTTATCTCTGGTGAACTGGACTGGATCTGCCCATTGTTCCAGACAGTTCCTACCATCAGAAATACTCTGTGCACCGCTGAAATCACTCTGCTGCTCTGCAACGGATTAAGACCTCTTTGTACTGTGCTATTGAAGCGTACCAAAAAGAATCAGTCAAAATATTGTCCCAGAGGATGGGCCAATCAAGGCTTTTCTGACTTGTGTACTTTTCTGCTCTCTTGTCAAGGGTTTTTTCACATCACTCCATGTCGGCAGCACACTGTGTTTCCAGTTCTTTATTTTTAAACATCATTGTCATTTGGGAGCATGTGTTCTTTGGGTTCCTTCCTTTAAAGGAAAATGAATAATACAGTTCAGAAAACTGACAGATTTATTAAATGAAAACTGGGGTTAGGATCATAATGTCCTGGAAGATGGAAACTCTATCTGCCAGAACCCTTTTCAAAGAGGCACGGGGCAAGTAGGGTTTACTGGGCCCAACCGGGGACTGGAGTATTTGGCTTATGATGTCCCAAGGCCTAACTTACTATAGATGCTGAGTAACTGAGCGGTGTACCCCTTCTGCACTGGACTCTCAGGGTATGCGCGGTCCGAGCAGTCCAAAGCTCCTGTGGGAGAGAGCTGTGGACTCAGGATAGTGAACATAGGCTCAAAACTCAAAATACATGCACCAGCGGCAATTAATCATTGTCCAGCCAAATACTAATTTTTATGAAAAAGAGAAGTAGTTTATTTTCTACCGCTACCAACACAAAGGTAAAATACAACTTTCACAATCAAGCAAACAATTCCCCCTGACATTGGAACTCTAGTGTTTCTTTGGCAATTCCCTGACCCACTCCCTCCTTACGTTAGCAATAGTGGTTATTCCCCATTCACTAATAGTAACATTCAGGGTATGCCCCAATAGCAGTCCAAGTCTAAAGAGTCCACTTTTGCTCAAAGTTAAAGTTAACAGAGTTCCAGCTCCACAGCGTTGCAAGCAGCAAGTTCCCCCAGGGCTGACAGGCCTGAAACCAACCTTACCCACACAGGCAGGCATGAAGTATCTGAAGATCCTGCGTGCACCCCATCTGCGAGTGCTCGAACTGGCTACAGCTGGGTTCAGGTGAGCCCGCTTCATGCAGCCGAGGCTGCTGCACTCAGTGAATGCAGAGTTCCTCATTTGCGATCACGCTTCCAAAGTGACCGGAGGTTCTCTGTGGCTCCTCCTGTGGAGTAAGTGTCCGGATCATCTCCCAGTGGGGGGTGGTTGCGATGATCCTGTTGTGGTTCCTCTCCTGGGTGATGGTGCACAGGTGTTTCCATGCCGTCCTCACTTTTCTAGCGGAGGCAGGGTTGCAGATCAGGTCGTAGTTCTTTATGCTAACTATGACCCCCCTCTGGCATAAGGGGTCCTGCATGTACCTCTTAGTCCACCGGCTTATGCCCAATCAGCATGGTGAAATGTTCCGCTTCTCACATATAAGGTCACATTCCGCTACAGCACAGAGCTAGGGCCCTTTCCACATGGGAGCCTATTTCCCAGCAGCCCCTCCTGGCACACAAGGTTACCGACTTAGAACTGCACACAGGTTCTGGCCTAATCTGTGCAATGTGGCACATGGCTCATTTCATGGACATACTCCCTGGCATACAGGGGTTGCTGACTCTGTCCTGCACATGGTCAATGACCCGATCGCTGGAGCATCTGTTTCCTCATACCACGCAGGTGGAGTCCACTCAACAGGGCTCCCCACTGGACCCCGCTCCTTCAATACCCTTCTCTCCCTCACAGGGCACACAGGTCTTGGCAAGCAGGCAGGCAGGCTCTGGTGCTGCAGGCTCCAGGGCAGGTGGTCTGTGGTTCCCGGGGTGATGTCCACTCGCCCAGCAGGGAGACTACCAGCCCTTAGTCCCCACTCCTAGTCACAGGCAGAAGTCTTGCAGAGCTTGCCCTCTTCACACAGCCTGTCTGGCTGCTTGGCATTTTGGGATCTCAAACTCCCCTTGTTATAATCTATTTCCAGACACCAAATGTGATTTTGGTCTGAGTCTTTGAAGTTTTATATTGGGGGTCTGCTTCCTTTGAAGTATCCACTCCTCTGCTTTCTCTTCCTCTTGAAAAGCAGTCGATCACAGCAGGAGAAGCTCCAAAGCTAATAGTTCCACAACACAGGCCATGGGAGTGACCAGAGTTCACAGCTGGATGTCAGCCACAGTGATATGTGCATCAAAAAGGTTAGCCCAGGACTCCCAGCTCCACTATTTATGATTTTCTTATTAGCCCCATCTCCTTCTTGAGATGTACCCAGACACCTTCTGTGGGACCTCTCACTGAATCAAAGTGCAACCTTTGTAGTGTACAGGGGGAGCCTGGATCCCCTCTCTCCAGTGTGCTTCCTACATATCTTGCAGGAATGCAGCAATCCACAGGTCTGTCTGAGGGATTTCTCTATCTCCTCTTCATGATTCATCATCAGGTCTCCCAAAATGGAACTCAGGGCCCTCCATGTAACGTACCATTCACAGGCACATATACACCCAGTACATGTATATAACTTACACACACACTGCACAACACTGAATCCTTTATGCACTGTACAACTTGAAGGCAATATACACCCCAAAAATGAATTCACCATGTACGCACAACACGGCGCTGTATCCTTATTATTATTATTATTGTGTCACTTATAAAGCATGCAGCTATCCCAACGGGGTGTCCTGGCGCTCAATGATTAACAACTAGTCCCAACAGACAAAAGTTTATAGGCAAAAGAGGTAAGTTTTCAACGCCCAACGGAATTCTGGTTCAGATTAAATCGAGCGTAGGCCCATAGGCAGTGTATTCCAACGTTGGGCAGCTCCTAGCTCGAATGTTTTCCCTCCAGCACGAGATTTTATAAATCTTGGGATGGCCATTAAGTGTTTAGAGTTAGAGCGAAGAGCTCTGCTGTTACAGTAAGGGCGGAGAATGGTTCTGAGATGGGCAGACCCCTTGCCCTGAGTAGAGCGGTAGACTAATATCATAGCTTTGAACTCAATTTGTTTATTCATAGGCAGCCAATACAATTCTCGGAGGTAGGGAGAAATGTGCTGCCTGCGTGCTAGACCTCCAATCAGATGAGCCGCAGCATTCTGGACCGTTTGAAGTTTATGGCTGAGGACGGAAGATAAACCTAAGTAGAGTCCATTCGCATAATCCAGATGCAAGATAATGAGTGCATGAACAATCGTCTTTCTATTGGCACTGGGCAGGTAATTTATGAGTTTTTTTAGCGTTTTAATCTTAGTAAAACATGCTGCAGAGACTGATTGAACCTGGGACCCTAGAGACAGCTGTTGATCCCAACGGACTCCTAGATTTCTAACCGAATCCTTCGGTATCCGGGCTTGGCTAAGATCTTCCGACCACCAGATATTAGAGTCAAGAGGGGATGACTGATTAAAAAAGAGCACTTCAGTTTTTGCTGCGTTCAGTCTCAGATGATTAAGATCCATCCAATTAGCAATGTCTCTGATACAAGATTTGAGAGGGTCGAAGGTGGAAGAGGATGGCTTCTCAAAGGTAAAAAGCAGCTGAATGTCGTCGGCGTACGACGTGGTTTTAATACCAGACTTGGAAATCATATCAGCTAAGGGGGCAAAGTAGGCATTAAAAAGAAGAGGACTTAATGAGGAGCACTGGGGGACACCCCATTTCAATGGTCTGGGTGTGGAAATGAAGGGGGGGTGTGAACACATTACGTACGATTAGTTAAAAAGGAACCTATCCACTTAAGGACCTTGCCCTGTATTCCTAGTTTCCTCAGTCTGTCCAGTAATATGGTCGAATGCTGCTGATAAATCCAGCAGCACCAACACCGCCCTCAAGCCCTGGTCCAATGTCCATCGGACAGAGTCTGCCATCTCGATTAGGGCCGACTCCGTGCTGTAGCCTTTACGAAAGCCATGCTGAGAATCATGGAAAAGGTCATGGCGCTCGATGAAGCCCGCAATTTGTTGATGGGCTAGTCGCTCCAAGATTTTAGCTGGAGCTGGAAGAAGCAATATCGGCCTATAGTTAGCCAGATTATCAGGATCTAAATTGGCCTTTTTTAGAATCGGCACTAGGGAAGCATGCTTCCATACTTCCGGGTAGATGCCTAAGCTCAAAGAAGAGTTCCATATAGGTTGAAGTAAGGATTGAGGAAAGAAGCTAACGCTTTATACTGTTTTATTGGCCATGGTTCCCCCGGGGCACCTGGCCTGCATCGGAGTAGTTCCCTGAGAGAGGACTCCTCGGGTATTTCGGTGAACTCAGAGAGGATAGGACCATGAATACACACATCGGTCGGTTCAACAGAAGATCCAATGCTCTCTCTACTAGGAAAAGAGGCCTGAATCTGGGCTATCTTGTCCTCAAAAAATTCAGAAAGCTTGGAACAGAGTTCTTGAGAAACAGTGTGCTGACGAGTCAATGCCTGTGGGTCAGTAAATGACCTAACAATAGAGAAAATTTCTCGCGGGGCATTACTAGCTTTTTCAATTTTCTCAGCTAAGAAGTCTCTTTTGTGTTGGACAATCAGCTTTCGATACTCTCTGAGGGCTCTACGGTACTCAAGTTTACTCTCTATTGAGTACCCTGATCTCCAGCGCCATTCCAATACTTTGCAGGCAGATTTGTGAAGATGTAGTTCGTCCGAATACCAGGGGGCAGCTGGTGAAGCCCTAAAAGTTTTTATCGGCCTGAGAGGGGCCAGTGAGTCAATTGCTTTACATATCCACTCATTGAGATTGGTAATGCGGGAGTCCAGGTTCTCCGCCTGAGGAGGACAACTGTATTTAAGATACTCAGAGAGAGAACTGTGAGAAATCTTGCTCCAATTTCTTCGCATCAGCCGCGGGGTAGACGTAGGTTTTTCCTATGCGGGTCAAAAGGACAGAAAAAGGAACAGTAAAATGATCAGACCATACTACAGGAATAGGGTCTTCAATGAAAATCCCTGGAAGATTGGAGCAGATTAGATCTAAAATATGCCCGGCTTTGTGAGTGGGATGGCCCACTAACTGAGGCAATCCACAAGCTGCCAGAGAGGATAAAAAGTTAGAGCTAGTGGGGCAAGAAAGGTCGTCAACATGCAAATTACAGTCTCCAAGGACCGTAAAGTTGGCGTAATGGGTACATGATTGGGTGATGTAATCCAGCAGAGCCGGTAAGTGGGAGGGGCTAGAGTTAGGGGGCCTATATAATAAAAGGCCCGAAAAAGCAACAGAAGCTGAGAGACTTATACAGAAAGGAAGCCCCTCAATGGTATCAATGGGGTCAAATTGAGAGGAGGCAACTGTCCACTTATTTTTGTAAACAATGGCCACTCCACCTCCCTTCTTACCGCCTTGTCAATTGGCGCAGATGATACTAAAACCCTCAGGGATAGCCAGGGCAATGTCAGGATTAGTTTTCTCATTGAGCCAGGTCTCGGTCAAAAACAAAAAATCCCAATCATTATTAGAGAGGGATTGCAAAATGTCTAGTGAATGCTTGACCAAAGACCGGCAATTTATCAATGCGATTTTAATAGGTACGGTCAGTTTAGGGCCCCGTGAGGGCAGCCGGGGAGCGCATTTACAAGAGTCGAGAAGGACATTTGAGGAAAAGCCACAGTGCATACAGAGCAAATCCGTGTTCCCGATGTCCGATGGATTGACCCGCTCAGGGAAGCAACCCCTGGGACGCAGCGCAAGTAGTTCACTGCGAGTGTAACAAGTCCTTATTAGGTCAGTACCAAGTCCACCGGATCCGACCGCGATCCGGTCGCGGACGGGCGCAGACGGGCTTACCTTTGGCGCACCGTTGGCGCGCCCGCCCACTGCGTGGACGGGAAGTTCCTTCCATAAATAGTAGAGGAGAGTGGGCGGGAAAAGCAACTGGTCTGCGACCCAGCCCCTCACCAAAGATGGCGGCTCAACCTGCCAGTGTCACCCGTCAGCACCTAATCGTCTGCGGGGACTGCAGAGAAAATGAGCTACAACAGTCAGCACAGTATACGCAACAGAATAAAATTATTTAATATGTTAACATGTGCCCGTGGAGTAAAGTGCAAAAACGCTTGTTTTTCCTTTTGTAATTACAGTGAAATCAGCAGAATAACGAACCTAGTTTCCCCGGCTTTCCGCCTCAGGGAAAAGTGCAAATCAAAGGGAGCGCTGAAAGAATTGGATTTTATACCGGCAGGGCGGGCGGGAAAAGCAACTAGTCCACGACCCAGCCCCTCACCAAAGATGGCCGCTCAACCTGCCAGCGTCACCCGTCAGCACCCATCCTTCATGTATTGTACCACTCCCAGACACACATACACCCAGGACATGCACTAACCATGCACACACTGATCAGTACTGCATTTTTCTGGTATTGTACTATTCTTAGGCACACCTACTCCACAGATCCACCATCTCTGTGCTGTGCAGTACTTCACAAAAAACACTGTAGGCCAAGGGTGAGTTATGCACACATCATCTGAACTTTTAAAATGAGTGAGCCTGTAGGCCTCACTCCAATGACACTGGTTTAGGAGAACCTATTCACTCCTACTTATCACTACATGGTATTCTGCCACCACCGCCCTGCTTAACTCCTGGTGAAGGCGGTAACTGTAGCACTTTGGGTGCCCCTCGTGGTCCAACAAGACTGCAATCCATGAGACACGTCTATGTCATGGAGTGCACACATGGTCCGTGTTTACCAATGGCAACAAAAATCAGCATTAGAAATCCAGACATCAGTCTAGCTGGGCACTCCGTGAGTTTCGCCCTGGCATAGTTTAGACACATATTTGTCATTTGCATAGAATGCTCAATCAATGCCAAAATATAAACTTGGATATGGTGGCCATCATTTGACAATAAAACATTTGACTTGCTTATTATGTCACAAAATACAGTGATTTTCATATCCACGACTTTCGAGGAAATATAACATTTTCAAAGAGGGGGAATAATCAATACTGTATATGCATTCAACATGTAAGATTAATAGGCCTGTGTGTTGCCTTCACAAAAAAAACTATTTGCTTCAAAATTACTATAGGATTTCAAGACAATGTGCTTCATTTGTAGTTTTCACCCTGGTGATGTACTTTTAATTAGAATATTAGAATGTTGAGTACTGCATTGCAGACAATGGAGTGCTCCCGGCTTCTACAGGCTGGTAGAAGCCCGCAGAGAAACAGTCTAATGTTTTTTTTTCATTCACAGCTACTGCTGTGAACAAATGCCTATCGGAGCTCAAGGAGATTCAAATCCCCTCGGGCTCCGAGAGGCCTTTCTTTTATTTGTTAGAATATTCTGCCCTCTAGTAGCAGAATGTTCTAATAGTCTTATAGCCCTCTGTAGCTGGACTATACCAGCCATTAAAGGGACGCTGCTTGTTAAAGGCCCTCGCCTTTGGCTCGGGTCTTTAACGCTGAAGCAGGCCTTTCATGGCGGGCGGGCTATAAGGCTATAATGATTTATTTATGAAACAAGAAAACGTTTTTGTTTACATGTGTTAGAGAACCATTGAGATGTTATAGCGTGCTTCTTCCACACACTACCGCATCCAGCAAAAAGTTTATTAGTTTAAAATGACAATTTGCTGTCACATTGTGATTAAATAAGAGGTCAATAAACAGTGATCTCCCTATTAAAATATTTAGCCTCAGTTTTCAGAATGTTTGTCCTTCTTCAGTAGAGAACAACACATTGTTTTCTGGTGGCTGCAAATGCTGCCAAAAGGGTTCTAAGGTCTCAGTAGCACTCGCTGAGCACAGGTGCATCCGCCAGAGTTCGTCAGCTCATAAGCTCAAGGGAGGCTTTACAAACAAAAGGAGAGCAAGAGCCCACTGCCTCACATCACAGCACTATGTTCTCCCCAAGAAGGACAACTTTCCTGAAACACGTGTCTAGCGATACACCACACTGGCAACACCAACAAGGGTGAAAAATTGACTACTGTCAGTGAAGTAAGTCTTATCATGCACTACATTTACCATTAAGCATTGGGGTGAACTAAATGCTGAGATGTGCGGCAGTGTGCTCCCACCCTCTTTTTATTCCTGCTATTATGTTTGTGTAATGCCCTAAGTGGGATGAGCATGCCCAGACGTGTTCTGATACAGTGAGGACCTGGCCTGGAAGTTCGGGCTGGACTGTTCCCATTGCAGCAGGGTCAAGACTGAATGAAGACTGAGGTAGCATAGTGTGCAAAATAACGATGGGCTTGGGGGATGAGGCTTTGAGTAGGTGGCTGAGAAGAATTGAAGTAATCCGTTTGTCACATTTTTTCATACTTGACTGCCACCATTACTAATATAATACATGTTCCAGAACAGGCTGCTTTCCCAAGTGCATGTAGTTAAAGGGGTCATTAGGTTGTCTTAAGGGACAAAGTTCAGGGTCTCTAGCAACCAGTATTCAAGAGGCTGGCCCCCCAGTAGAAAGTGGGTGTTAAAGATCCAGTTCAGGAGGCCCCAGGGCCGTCAGAAGTTACTGGATCTGTGTCAAAGGGGATTTTCCAGCTTTGGGGCCTTATTTACAACAAAATGGCACAGCACAAGCCATTGTACGCATCCCTCTGTTTTCCCCTGCCCTGCCACACAATTGGTTGCCATACACCAGCGCAGGCACCCTTGCATCATGGTGCAAGGGTGCCTGCATTGAGGGGATGATAGTTTTTGTACAGGAAGGGACACTGTCCTGCACAAAAAACAATCATTGATGGTGTTGTTCTCTTTCTATGTGTGCTGCATTATACAGCACACATAGAAAGACGAAAAACAAGAAGAAATAAAAAAAAAATCCCCTTGTTGCCCCTCATTACACCTCCACAGGGAGTAAATCTGTAAAGGCAGCAGAATCAAAGGGTGTTGCGTGGGAACACTCACAGCAACAACCATGGCACGCCCCTTTACTGCAAAGTGATGCGTGAAAACGGTCCATATTTGCAAGGCCATGAAAAGCCATGTATGGTGGCTTTGCGGGGTCTTGAAAATAGGGGTCACCAAACTGCATCGCGGTGCGCCAAAAAAATGTGACGCACCGGCGGCGCAAGGGGCTTGTAAATAAACTCGCTGGTGTCCTTGAGCCTCCACATTGGAGAGCTTCAAACTGTGGCTAAACTATGCCTTTTCAAATGTTTCTTAGCACTTGACTCTTAGGATAATGAGTCAGAGCAGTCAAATGCTGACTATTTGGGGTGCTGTGCGTTAGAAACTACCAACTCTACTACACCCAAAATAACTCTAAAAAATCATTAGCCGGTTAATGATTATCTTTAACGCTTGATTGACACACAACTAAATACTGCACTGAAAATTATTAATATTTACTGGTTGTCAGCTGGGAATACAAATTGATACCCTTTCTATAGGGGACTTGCAGAATAATCTATGTGCATATCAGATACCATAAAGTAATGTCACATCGAACAATTAACCCCCTAAATCTAAACTGTTTTCACTATCTGCTAGGTACCATGTAATAAGGCCCTGACCCTAAAAAAACCAATATCCCTGCATAAGCCTAATACAAAAACATATATATGGCTTTTCAATAGTCAAAAATTATGCCTACAGGCTTTTCCAGGATCTTAACAATGAAATAGAAAATGCTTGCAACTAATAACATCACTTTATAATACTGAAAAATAAAGGAGTAGTGTATTTGACAATACTTTTCTTCAGGAACAACACAACCCTATTATCTTTAGCATAACAAGAGAAAGATTCACTGTATAAAAGGAAGGCCAACAGCCTTGAACAATCACATTTCACTTTGTTTAAGCAGTTGCCCAACAATCACTCCTGACCCAAAGAGTCAGCTGCTGGCTTGGTGGTGTGTCTACCGTGGGCCCCCTTCCTTTCTTGGGCACTCGCATTCTCCTTCGTGGGAGACATACATGACAGAATGTCTCCCTACTTTTGGGGGCAACTGTCTGATTGTGGCCAAGCAACAAGTATGGCGGGTTTGCAGATGCTGCGGCCCTTAATAAGCACCTACTTTAAAATACAAAAAGTGCTTTTCTCCTAGTTTATGTGGGATGTCACAACTCATGCCAGCCATAACAATGTTTCCTTCCATTTAGTTACTTTTTGTTTTAATTTTACAGTTCCAGTGCCATTTCCAACTTTGGGCCTTATATGTGAGCCTTCTCTGATAATCCTGCCCCGTGCACTCCTCTGCCTTATGCTGACCGGAAGCATTCCTTTCTTCCTGCTCTTGGGCTCCTTTCCTTGGTCAGTGATGGTGGTGAGGGATGTAGCTGGTGCCATGGGAAGCGCCCTTGCTCAAGGCTGTGGTGAGAGCCCGCATGGCTACCCTGTGGCATGGGGATAATTCCCAATACCTCTACCTCTCCAGCAGGGAAAGTTTCAAATAAACGTGGGAGTGTACTCCAGTGTCTGAAGGGGTCAGTGAGCAAGACCACAACAACCCATGGCCAGCCAAGCCCACTCGCACTTGGGATTTCTTGGTTTAAGCTGGTACCCCTGGCATCTGGGGCAAATGGAAAAATGCCAAGCACAAATGGATTTTGAATTTTAAGATATAGTTGGCTCGCTTATCCATATTTCACAAGACTGGTGACATTCCGCTCTTGGTGACGAGTGCATTCTCCAGTGGCCTTTCTAAAAGGATTTCCCTTAGCCTCGCTTGACACTAATGTTTCCTTCTCCTTAGTAGCAGTTTATCTGCAGGGGGCCAGATTGCACTTCCTATCAAGCTAAGGTGCCCTCCTGAGCTTGGAGGTTCTTGACAGCAGTCCCAAGATACTCCCGAGCAGGCCACTTGCCTGTCCTCTCTCCAAAGCCACCAAAGCCTTGCACCATTTGCAGTGTGACTGTACTCAAAAACAAGAGCCGCTCGGTCGCGCAGCGGGCGAGCGCAGCGGGCGCGACGTTTGCGCGCCGAAGGCGCGCCGAAGGCAAGCCCGTCTGCGCCCGTCCGCGACCAGCCGGGACCCGGGGCCACACACCCTGGCTCTCACGACATCCACAGTAGGACCCACAGCAGGACCTACAGCTCGGCGGCCCTACATAGCATAGGTGGGATTGCCACTCCTCAGTGCTCCCACACTTTCGCTCCGTTAGAGCTACCCGCCCGATGTCCAGGGTGCAAGCACTCACTCCGCAAATCCCCGTCAGCCACAGCACTAACGTACCGTATGTACGTATTAAACTGCCGTTCCCTGCCCAAACACAGTATACAGATTGCCATGCTGCTTGAAGAACATAAGCCAGACGTGTTATTTCTGACAGAAACATGGCTCACCGGGCATTCTGAGCCGGACGTAGTTCAAGCTTTACCCGCAGGATATTATATCCTTAGAGCAGATAGACCGGTAGGGAGAGGCGGAGGTCTGGCGATCATTCTGAAGAACCAGTACCGATGCCGTACCACAGCAGAGACCGTTCCTGAATGTGAGAGCATAGCATTCCACATAGAGTTCAATGCGAACAATACCTTCTCCGGTACTTTGATCTACCGCCCCCCGGAGCCCGTAAAAGAGTTTCATAGGTCTCTTCCTGAGACCATAGCGGGAAGAATTCTGTCCGCCGCTAACTACACGATTTTAGGAGACCTTAATCTCCATTTCAACTCCCCCTCAGACCACATTGCTCAGGAACTTCTAGAGGACCTGGAGGCCCTCCAACTGTCCCAACTGGTTGCTGCTCCGACCCATGAAAGGGGTAACTTACTCGACCCCATATTCAGCAACTGTCCGGATCTAACTGTTGATCAACCCACCCCCCTCCCATGGTCGGACCATTTTCTAATCCCATTCACCTGGGTAAAACACAAAACCCCCCAGCCCCCTCCCCAAGTCTCCTCTAGAAGGAACTGGTCAAAACTCCCATTGGACGCCTGGCTACACAAACTAGACTCCACCTGCCCTTCACTCTGCCCAGATCCCAACGTGGCTAACTCCCACTACGAAAACTGGATCACCCATTCGCTAGACTCGATTCTCCCGATCCGTAAATCATCCTCTAACAGACTACAGAAAACTGCCCCTTGGTTTTCTGACTCTCTTAGACAACTAAAACGCCTCTGTAGGCAACGAGAGCGAGCCTGGCGCTTAGACTTTCTCCCAGACAAAAAGGCCTCTTATAAAGAGGCGATTAAAGTCTATAAAGAAGGGATCAAGACAGCCCAGGCAACCTATTATTCTGAGAAAATATTAGAAGCAAAATCAAAACCTAAAGAAATTTTCCAGATAATAAAGCATTGCTCCACCGCCAACACGGCTCCTCCACCTAACAAAACCAAGGATCAATGCAACGAGCTTGCGGATTTCTTCTACAATAAAGTCACAAAAATTTACTCCACCTTCCCCACCTCGGACACTACCTTGGATGTATCTCACCCTCCCCTCCCTAAATCACCTCGGCACTTAGATCAGCCTGCCCTTGAGCACTTTCTTCCTCTGGACCTTGACACTTTAAGCAAAGTGGCACGACAAGTAAAATCTGGCTCCCCCCGTGATCCTGCTCCCCCAGAAGTCCTAATGCAGGCAAGTACAGCCACTTTGCCTGTCATCCGGGATCTTCTAAATACCTCTATATCCACATGCTCAGTCCCCACAGCCTGGAAACAGGCCATGGTAAGGGCGCTGCTGAAGAAGCCCAGCCTGGACCCAGACGACTACTCCAGCTACCGTCCCATCTCTCTTCTTCCTTGGGCCAGCAAGGTGTTAGAAAAACACATAAACATGCAGCTGGTCCAGTTCCTGGAGGACCACTCTCTACTACACACATCCCAGACGGGCTTCAGACCAAAGCATGGTACTGAAACCGCCTTGCTAGCCGTCACCGAAGAAACTCGAAGGATACTGGATCAGGGAGGATCAGTGGCAGTGATCCTCCTTGATCTAAGTGCTGCCTTCGATACGGTCAGCTACACCACCTTGCTGGACCGGCTCCATAACATCGGAGTTTCAGGTGACGCCTTAAGGTGGTTCGAGTCCTTCCTGTCTGGGAGGTCGTTCCAGATCTTCGACGGAGAGATGGTGTCCTCGAGTAAACCCCTGAGCTGTGGAGTGCCACAGGGCTCCTCTTTGAGCCCTGTACTGTTCAACGTATACATGAGGCCGCTGGCGGGTGTTGTCGAACCATATGGCATTAAAATTGTGTCATATGCCGACGACACCCAGCTTGTGGTCTCGTTGGCCACGAAGAACAGTAGGCATTCCACAGCTGACCTCCTAAACTGCCTAGTGGATGTCAAGGGATGGATGACCAACTCCTCCCTAAAACTAAACGGTGATAAGACGGAGCTTATGCTCCTAGGCCCCACCTCTCCCGTACCATTCACTTCACTGTGGCCCAGTGCCTTGGGCCCCCCTCCCACCCCTAAGGACAGCGTTAAAAGCTTGGGGATATGGCTTGACAACAAACTCTCCTTTGCTACTCAGGCCAAAAAACTGTCATCCACTTGCTTTGGCCTGCTTAGAATCTTGAGGAAGGACCTCCCGCTACTCCCCCTAGAGGCCAAAAAGGTGGCGGTACAAGGCCTTATCCAGTCTCGCCTGGATTCTAACAATGCCTTGTATCTAGGGGCACCAGAGATGACCCTCCGGAAACTACAGGTCGTCCAAAACTGTGCAGCCCGCACCTTGCTAGAACTCTCGCGCACTCAATCAGCCAGACCCGCTCTGAAAACTCTCCACTGGTTGCCAGTGAGGCAGAGAGTGACCTTCAAGGCGCTGTGCTTGGCGCATCGCGCCTTCTGGAAAACAGCCCCAGCCATTAACACTGACCTTATCATTCCTTACCAACCTAACAGGAACCTCCGGTCGACAGAGGCGTGCCTCGCTGTTGTTCCCAGAGTGAAGCGAGCCAGGTCTGGGGGCAGGATGTTCCCATTGAACACCGCCAAGCTCTGGAATGCTCTCCCCATCTCACTTCGGTCCAACCCAGACCTCCTTTCATTCCGTAAAAGTCTAAAGACCCTGCTGTTCGCTAAATCCGACTCCCCCTAGATTCCCTCCAGGCACTCCCTGCTTCTACTCAGCGCTTGGACGCTTTCGGGCAGCAATCGCGCTTTACAAGTACTTTTAAATTACAATTACAATTACAATGACTCCTGAGATATTGCACCAGGACCAATATTAAAAAGATCCAGGGGACTTTTTCTTTGAGGATCCACAGAAAGTCCACTTTCCACTGAGCTTGCTATGGAGTCGAGGAGCTGGTGTGACTCGCCCACGAGAGAGTCCACAGAAGTCCAGAGCACCCTCCAGCCCCCAGACAGGTTTCCTTCCAGTATCTCTCCAGGATGGTAATAAGCATTCTCAACTTGTTTTGGGACTTACAATGGGAGTTTCCAGTGATTCATGTGTCCCTCACCGAACCTACTGGTGCTACAACATCCACCCTTCCCTCGATACCACTAAAATGAACCTGCTCGCTGCTCGTCTCACCCCAGGGCTGCATTCTGGGTTTGATTAAAATGATAGCTAAATAATATCTTCCTCAGGGCCAGTCTCCACCCATGCTGGCCTTCTTGCTTCCTCCACACCTCTTCAAAGTGTCCCACTTCTGAGAAGCAGCGACAGAAGTCTCCGCCCTTCTATTGACTCTTGGGAGAGCCCCTCCTCTAAATTGGCCAGCATTTGTCAGTGATGGCTACAGCGATTCTAACCTGCCTTTCTCCTCCGACAAGAAATGCTCAATCCCTCTGGAAATGGTCTTTTGTGTCCTGATGCCTTTGATCTGCCAGCTGGTAGAGGAGAGGGATAAATGTACTCAGGCAGGCAGTTCAAAGAACGCATTCTATTAAGGGCTGGCCTAGAGGAATATGCCAAAATATGAAGAATGTTAAGGAGTCAAAACATATAAAGAAGACCTCATATTTGTATTGAGGGACCAATAATTTATAAACAAGGCAGCATCACTGACCCTTTTATGATGTTCCAATCTGGATTTACAGTTTAAACACAATTTAACACTTTTAGGGCATACGGAAAACATTTTGCATGATAAAAGGAGGAATGATGTAGTTCATATTAGTTTTCAATAGAATCATAACACGTTAGACTGGACCCCATCTGTCACAGGGCTACTATTGTGCAGGTGTGAGGCTGAGTCTCACAAGTCTTCCTCACTCAGCCAGATTGTGTGTGCGCAAGTGTCATGCACACCCTGCTTTACGCCTTACCCTAGCTATCCACAGCAGCTAAACTTATTTCCCAAGGTGAGCAATGGGGATTGTCGCTCAAAACCATTTTCTCCATAGCAATACAATGAATAAAACTCCATTAAGTTGTCCTACACAGCAGAGGTCCAAAAGGAAAAATGCTGGGGGATTTTATGGGTAGAACCAACTTCCTTTCAGAAGGTCTCCTTGATTTTCTAACTAGATGTGGGCAAGGAGCCAGGGCTTAATTCCACTAAGGCATGTAGTGCTCGTACAGGTACAGCAGGGAACAATCCTCACAGATGCAATAATGTGTGTATGCCCAGATACCGTGACTCATAGAACTTTTACAGGACAGACATTTTAATAATATCTCCTGAAACATAAACTATACTAAAAGGTATAAGAAGTAATAGAAAAGTTAACATTCATATTAAAATGCCAAATTGTTGGAAATTGCGTTACTAGTTGAGGGGGGTGAAATCCTACTCAAGCAGCAACCACAATCAGGGTGAAGCATAAGCAAACCACAAATTAACCTGTGCTCAACCCTCTGTAAGCGTGGCACAAAGCAGACAGGTTTAACTTGGAGGCAGTGTGTAAAGTATTCATGCAGCTCTTTAAACAGTAATACAGTGAAAACACAACAAAAGAAAGACTCTACAGCAATTTAGAAAAATAAAATAGAGTACAATTTAAAATATTATTGAGACCAAAATGACAAAATTTCAATTAGTAGAACTGGAGATCTGCATTATCGAAAATTTAAGTAAAAGTACTGCCTAGAAGCATAAAGTGCTAACTGTGGTAACATGGTCGCGGCAGACTGGGACAAAGTCACACGTTCAGGTCGACTACAATGGAATGTTGGATGGACACAGGTACCAAGTAGGCCTGCTGAACAAGTATATTAATTCCTAGTTTAGGGAGCCTTGCAAGACCCCGTGTTGAGAATGGATCGTGGCAGCGGCGGTTCTGAGGAAGCTGTGGTGCTGTGAAGTAGACTCCTGCATCATCGTCGAACATGCCATCGATGAGGGACTTGCAATTGAAAGGATGCATCGAGGATGTGTCCCGCTGCGGCGGTCCAAACGAAGCTGCAGGGTGCAATGCAAGGACCTGTGTCGGGGATTTGATTCCGATGCGGCTGTGACTAAATGCACAATGCTGCATCGGTTCTACTCACAGGACCACAGCTAGGCTTGTAGTGCACCTTCAGGCACACTTCCAAGGGTCCAGCAGTGAGGTGGCACCACCGAGGGGCAATATTCACAGCAAACAGAGTCCAAGGGGCCCATTAGGATGGCAGGTGGACTGCCCCCGCCAGGCCGGCGGTAGCCACCGCTGGCCTGGCAGGGGCGATCCGCCCTCCATTCGTGCCGGAATGACCCCGACATATTAGTATGGCTGGGGGGTCCGTGGTGGACGGAAAGACCGTCCGCCGCTTTTCCGCCCCCGAAAAGGGTTTATATGGTGGCAGTGTCTATCAGACACCGCCAGCCATATTAGAATGGTCATTTTGCAATGCCTTTCCCTGGTGGCATGCAGAGTCTGCTTTGGGGCCTGTTGCGGGCCCCCAAGGACTCCGGGGGAATGGGGGTGCACATGGGGGGTAACTATGGTACCCCCCAGCAGTTCCATGGACAACATGGCAGGCACCGCGCGGTGCCTGCCATGTTGTGCATGGAAGTGCACAGCATGCCTTCCTGCCATTGTGGTGGGCGGTGCTGAGTGCACCGCCCGTCACAATGGTAGGAATGCTGGATGCGCCCGCCACTGTGGCGTGCGCATCCTAATGCCACCAACGGGAGCCCCGCCCTTATGGCGGGCGGTCCCTTTTTGCGATGGGATGGTGGGCGGACAAAGTCTGCCCGTCATCCTAATGGGGGCCCAAATGCTGGGTTCAAGATATTTGGAGTCTTTTCGGTCCCTGGGGCTCTGATCAGGAGGCCAGCCAAATAGAAACACACAAAAGGTGATGAGAGAAATGCTTCCAATCTGACTAACCACCTGTTATCGCTTGGGTAGCATCCCAACCCATCATTCTTTTGCTCACCATGCCAACTCAGTTTGTGGTCAGCCATATTCAAATCAGTCTTGGCCCTGCTCCTCATGAGAACAGTCCAGCCTGAACTGCCACGCAAGGTCCTTCCTGAACCGGAACAAAAGCAACCCATCACAAATGTTGCCCTAGGTATGGGCTCAACAGCCAAGTTCAGCTTGATTCCAGTGACACAGTGAGCATTGGACCCAAGTCTGGACATACCCATGCCACTTAGTGCTGTACATGAAAAACACAAAAGGTGATGGGAGGAATGCTAATATGACTAACCACTGGCGATCAGGGGTGGTATCCCAACTCATCATTCTTTTGCTCACCATGCCACCTCAGTTTGGACCCAGCCATATGCAAATCAGTCTAGATCCTGATCCTCAATGGAACAGTCCTGCCCAAACTGCCAGGTCAGGAACTCCCGGAACCAGAACACAAGTAACCCAGGCTGAGTTGCGCCCTAGTTATGGGCTCATCAGCTGGGTACAACTTACTTTCAGTTCCACAGTGAGAATAGGATCTATGTCTGAGTACGCTCACGCTACTTAGGGCAGTACATGAAACACAGACAAGGTGATGGGAGGAATGCTTGGAATCTGTCTAACAACTAGCAATCGCTCAGGGTAGCATCCCAACTCATCATTATTTTGCCCACCATGCCAACTCAGTTTAGACTCTGCCATATGCAAATCAGTCTTGACCATGCTCCTCATGGCAACAATCCAACCCGAACTGCCAGGCCACGTCCTCCCTGAACCAGAACACAAGCAGCCCAGGGCTGGTTTTGCCCTAGTTATAGGCTCATCAGTCTGGTACAGCTTGGTGCCAGTGACACGCTAAGCATGAGACCCCGTCTGGGCGTACCAATACCACTTAGGGTGGCAAATGAAACACACAAAATGTAAAGGGGAGAAATGCTTTCAATTTGTTCAACCACAGGCAATTGCTTGGGGTAGCACCCCAACCCAAAGGAGATGCAAAATAATTAATATGCAAATTCTTCATGCATGTTACATTATTCATCATGGTTTATGCCCTTTTCAGAATAATTAGAAAAAAATCTTTAAGCCTGGTAGAGGTAAGTATGAGGGGGAGAACAATCTTCAGACTCTTGGGATATTAATTGTGTGGGCTAATCTGCAAATATGCAAGGCAAAGGTTGCTTGTTCCATGGAGCCAAAAGGTCCTTATCAGCTCACAAACTCCCTAACTGAGACAGAGAGAGTAAACCTCTTGAAGTACATAAAGTATCTTCAAAACAAGCCTGTTGTTCAGCTCCCTTGCCAGGTATTTTTTAACATTCACTCACTATTCACTGTTGACCCTACCACTCACACTCTCACACACTACAGATAGTGGTTACATCAAGTGCTCCCACGTATCTGTTGGTTAGCAGCACGCCGCGCTCCGTAGAGAGGTGCGAAGACCCCTATGATGAAGCATGACACCAAGAGCCCTTTTGGTGTGTGAGGGCTATTTAAAGAACACAATGTGCTTCCCACCACTGAGGAGACCATACATCTTGTTTCACTTACTGCCTTGTGGGTGGATTCCATTTGTGGATTCCATTTGTTTATGAATTATAGTCAGGGGAGTTTGAATCCACTCCCTGTGTCCCTCCGGACACTTCCTCTCTCCACTCCCTCCTTTGATATTTATGGTAGGTAATATTGAACCACCTAAATGCCATAGTGTCTTTGATGTTCAACTTGGAATTATCCATCATTCTCCCTAAGTTGCACCTCACAGACCCTCCTGTTCATAGGAGCAGGACTGGACACAGCATCTTTCAGAGGCTTCTGTCAGCCCCAGAAGATTTAGGAAAATATTCCCATGTTTCCGAATAGGACTCAGATTTCAGAAAGGAAGTACTCCACTTGCTTAGTCTGCTGGCTTCCTGCATGATGCTGGTAACGCTAACACTCTGGTGTATGAGGGCTGTTCAGTGGTGACTCGAAATGCAATTGTTACGACATGGGTATTATTTAGTGTGCCTCTGGCAGACATCATCATGATCCATCCTGACACGGTGACGGGTTGTGAGTGGTGGCCATTTGGGAAGTCCTTTTGCCCACCACCAGTAGTGGCCACAGTGCGGACGGGGGCCTCCACTTTAGGTTGAGAGTTCCCATCTGAAGGAGCTAGAAATCAAAGGCCTCTGGTCTTCGAAGAAACAAGAATTACACATCAACTTGCTCAAACAGTGGTTAATTTGCCCGCCCTTATGAACCTCCCTTCACTGCCAATCTGCCCACTTTCGGGTGGATAACCTAACCATAATGTGGTATGTTAACAAGCATGGCTTGGTAGGGTTTTCCCTTCTCTGACAAGAAGCACTGACACAATGGGCCGAGGCTCGAGCATATAATATCTGGCTGGCCTACAACCATCTCGCAGGCTTCCTGAATATGAGAGCCAACATCCTGAGTTTAGCCATCTTGCCAACCATGAGATCATCTCTACCCAGAGATGGTACCGACCATCTTCGCCCTGTGCGACCGATCTCGGCTGGATCTCTTTACCTTGCATGAAAATGTGCACTGCCCATTCTGTGCCCTCCAGTTTACGTTTATAGGAAAGTTTCTCAACTACTCTACACATTTCCTCCCATACCTTTTATTCCTCAAATGCTGAGGATGCTGCACAAATAACAGGTACAAATCATTATGGATGTCAAGGACTGTTTGAAAATGGTATAATGCACGAATCTTCTGAGATTCTCTCTGTGTGCCCTGCTTAAACACCTGCTCAGAGTCAAACTCCTCTCTCAGTCAGAGGGGCAGTTTCTACATACTAAAATCCAGAGCCTCCACCTTCATGACTGGAGATAGTGTGGAAGCATCCAACTAAATGTCATTTACTGCAGGATGAGGTGGGCCTCATACTTTTTATCACTCGCCCCTCCACAAAGTCAGTTTATGCCAAACGATAAAACAGTTTTATTTCCTGATATGAGAAGGACAGAGTTGTTCACTCTCCTAAGCTCCATCTTTCTCATGTGTTGCTATTTGTGCTTTTGTTGGCCCATCAAAGTTGTGCAGTGGGAATAACAAAGGGCTATGTTGAAGCCTTATCATCACTCATCTGTTTGCCAGACCAACCTTCTTTGTCCACGTCCCCGTTAGTAATAATATTTTTGAAGGCACTGCTGTACATATTTCCTCCCTAATTATGCCCTAGTGGGGCATTAACTTGATTCTACCATTCTTAATGGGGCGCCAGTTTGAGCCTCTGCATTGCTGTCAGTTGCGGCTTTTGACTTTCAAACCAGTGTCCTTGATGGCCATCAAAGAAGGAGAATTGCAAGTGTTGCATGTTTGATTTCCCTTTCCACCAAGTTGGTTCTGAGCGCAAAAGCAGCTTTCCTTCGAATGGTGTTTACTCTGTTCAATATGGAGCCGTCCATTAACCCCTTCCATGCGGCCGCGATTCCCCTGCTGTGCTGTAAACAACACGAACAGGGGCGGGCCGTGACGAACCCCAGCCGTCATCAGCACACGAGCACTGTAGTGCATGACGGCTGGGGTTCGTCATCAGCATGGAAGGGGTTAAGCATCACACACTTTTGGTTCCATCCCGTACAACCATGGAGGAGAGGCTACATAAGCTGGAGTGTTGGTGGGTGGACAGTTACAGTACCAACAGGGCCAAGGATTTTTAATGCAACCTCCAATTGTTTGGTGGATATGTTTGCAACAAGTAGGACACAGCAGCCCAGAAAAGGACCCTGTCCTGGTGTATTCTACAATATATTAAAATATGGTATGTCCTTGCCAAAAAAGTAACCTACAAAAGAGGGTCAGAGTTCATTCTGCCAGAGCAAAGCCATCTTCTTAACAAGTGATCAGGGGTTGACCATCATGAAATATGGCATCTGACAAAATGGGCTGTACTTCACACATTTGCCAAGCATTATTGTTTGGCCTCGAAAGTGACTAGGGATGGCAATTTTGCTATGTTCAGGATGTTTTGGTGTTTACCAGTCCTTCAGAACCCTTACTTTTTAAATATGAAATCAATTTACAAGTAGGAGAGGGCATTAGAAGCCAGTTGAAAATAATACCTTAACTCAAAAGCAGTTGATAAAGATTCCTGAATATGTAGGGAATGAATGAAAAGATGGAAACCACACACAAAAATACACAAAAACTAAGAACATCACAATGCACCTAAACACAGTTCCTGCACTGTTTGAGCTGACAAAAATTAAAGTCAGACAAACAGCTGCACATAGAGCCAGACGTACATAAATAGTCATGGATATGTGAAACACTCAAAGGATGGTTGCAGCTGCTCACACTTTCCATCCGCAGCACACCACTGTAGGTGCCACACTGCTAGGCCACTGTATTGTTCTATGGCATGTCGATGTTCTGCTCCACTAAACTTTGCAGCAGGAGAATGGAAACAAGGCCAACAATCAATGACCTCAAAGGGTGCAGCAACACAGGACAAGAGCCAGGTTTGACCGAGTAAGACTTAAGCCCCTAAGCTTGAGTCATCTTGCGTTCCAAAGGACATACCAGCTAAATATGGGCACCAAACAAAATATATTTTCATCATTATTGATGGGAAACAACCATTACAACGCAGTCATTACAATGCACTACCTTTACAGTGCAGCTGTTACAACGCAGCTGCCTTTACATTGCATGCCATTACAACGCATGTAACTACAACGCATGCTATTACAACACATGCCATTACAATGCTTGCCATTACAATGCATTATAAGGTAAGTAATGGGGATTTTTTAGTTTTAGGGTGGGTATGGGTTTCGGGGGACATGAGATAGTATTTTTACCTCTTCAATATCCAGCACTTACCCTATTGTTACAGTCACTAGAGTGGGAATAGTAATTTTTACCCCTATACTATCCAATACTTACCCTACTGTTGCACTCACTGGAGTGGGAATAGTAATTTTTACCCCTACACTATCCAACACTTACCCCCACTGTTGCCCCAAAAGTATTATGTGTTGTAATGGTATGCATTGTAATGGTAGTTTTTAAAAATGTGTTGTAATGGCATGTGTTGTAAACTCATGGATTGTAATGTAGTTGCGATGTAAAAACTGCGTTGTAAAAGCATGCATTGTAATAGTTTGCGTTGTAACGTCATATATTCTTATGGATACCTTGGAGCCTAACATAGGAATCTGCTGCCATTGCCCCTTCTTGAAAATTCTAGCAGTGGTATAATTATTTGCAACAGGCAACACAATGAACAGTTGAATTGGAGAATGCCATTTCTTAACTAACCTTCAGCAAAATGCTAAATGATGATCGCTTTGCTGAGAGCGAGTGGGCAGTGAATATGTGTGAACAAATCACATTGGTCACTCTTCGCAATAATGATGATTCTCAGCCAAGTCAACTATCTAACAACCAATTCTCAAGTCTCTTACCTTGGATTCCACTGACCTCGAGACCATCAAGTATATTTTCCACTTGTTAAGGATGGTCATGTTATGTTTTCCCATGGCTTGAGTAAGAGATGAGGAGGAGGCCCACCAACAGTTGCCATGCTTTCATATTTGTGCTTGGTGATTGAAGAGGTGTGGCGCCGTGGCCAGGGTGACTGACTCCGGAATCTGGGGGATCACTGTTTGATCACCGGCACTGGCAGCAGATTAACCCAGCACCGTGTGACTCTGGGCAATAGCTTGCTTAATCTTCCCGACGGCCCCCAGCGCCCAGAGTCCCTTATGGGTGATTGTTCCCACTTTACAAATCTGGAATATTATTATGATTCACTTCCGTGCCTAGGATTTTAAGGTTTGGAACCTGTTTTTCAACATTCTGAACATCATGTGGATATGTTAGCACAGCATTGACTTGGTCTGTGATCCCTTTCCACCGGCATCTTCGTGTTTTTACTGAGGTCTTCTGCATGAGATGGCACAATAGAGAGCCATGGTGTCTTACCACTTCCTTGTCCAAGACCTTCAGTTCAGGATCTGTAAACGTGTACTTTATTACCCTCTTGGGTCCATGATGGAAGAGTTTGGCATCTACTTGTGATGACTGAACGTTGTCAGAGGATAGCAAGGGCTTCTATTTGTTTTGTTTTATGGTGCTCTTGCCATTCAAAATGCCTACCTGCACACTTCCACACAGGTTGTGCTGCTGGTGACCTGAAGTCTTTCTATGGGATGTTCTGCCTGTTTCTACACTCTAGGAAATAAGTTTCCCATGCCAGTAGCTCCCAATGCCTTAAAAAAGGAGACTTCCTGATGTTTGGTGCTTGTGCTATTAATTGAGGGAGATCATTAAAACACCTGGTATATGACACATAATTGGTATTTAACACATGTAGTAAGTACCAGTTCTGCTGGACACAGTAAAAACTCAAAATCAGTGTTACTTTGCGCACACCTTATTTACTGAACTCTGAAGAAGCAGCATCTAGGCAGTTTTTAACACCAAACTCATAATCAAGACCGTAGTCTGGGATTTGTACCTAAAATACTGCTTTCTTACGGGCGGAGATTTATTTGATTACGCTGAACTTTTCACACATTCAATATGTGCTGCACTGTACACTTATCTATTGGATAAAAAGGGTTAACGTTTAATTAAAAAGTGATGGGTGGGAAACTTGAATTTATCTTAGCTGCTGGCATTACTCTGGCCGCATTCTAATTAATCATTTTTTTTGCCCACAATGCCACCTCAGATTAGATCCAGCTATATGCAAATCAGCCTAGATCCTTCTCCAATCGGAACAGCCCAGCCTAAACTGCCAAGCCAGGTACTCTTTATACTCGAACACAGCCAACCTAAGACCAGTTTCACCTTATTAAGGATTTGTCAGTCGGTGCAGCTTGGTTCCAGTTGCAAAGTGAGCATGGGACCCACATCTGACCATACCTGTCACACTTAAGACGTTGCACTGAAGTAAACAAAAAAGTTAAGTGTGGGATGTGTGAATTATTCTCAGCCACTGGTAATCCCTTGGGGAGGCATCTCAATCCACAATGTCATCTCAGATTAGACCTAGCCTTGATCCAGCTCCTATAGAAAATGAGTTCCATGCTCACTGTGCCATATAACTCAAGCTACACCCTACTGGTGAACCCCACATATGGTGAAACCAGTCTGAGTTTGCTTTTTGTCCTTTTCTTAAGGGGGACTCACTTGCCATTTTAGAAGGGACTGTTTCCATGAGGAGCAGGATGAGCACTGATTTGCATAGAGTGGCATGGTGGGTGAAAACAATAGACTGGATTGTGGACCAACCAGTTGCCAGTGGCTGAGATTCATTTAAGCATTCCGTACATCACCTTGTTATTGTTGTAGTTTAAAGTTTATCCAGGAATAATATTTTGTATTTGAAGGGCATACTTAAAACCTATACTAGATATCATGGACACATGTTTGAACTACTTGCTTTGCACTACTGTTTGTCTGCCATCACTGTGAAAGAGAGCAGCAATACCACATACTATTAAAGTTAGGTCTGTGCGAAATGTTTATTAAACTGGCATAATTCATGTAATTTCAGAAATTTCACATTGTACTTTTTACGCAAATCTCCAAAATGACATCATTAACCCCTTCGCTGCTCATGACGAGCTCAGCTTGTCATGAGGCACGGTTGAGCTCGTCATGAAACAATAGACTTCAAAGCCTCCCAGCACAGGTGGGGAAAAGCCATAGCAGCCAAGGTGTTAAGCCACTTCAGGTGGTTAATCATCATTTGTGGTCAACTTTACTGAGAATGCCGCTATTCCTGGTAAAAATGTACTACGAACACACTGGAACAACAGAGCATTAGTGGCTGTTGTTCGCCCAGCTTTAGTCTAAATGCATCCTCGAATCAAAAATTGATGCAAGGACACATTCTGCCCTAAAATATAGCACAAAATGACACCTTTACATTTTTCCTAATTGTGCGTAACTTTTCATAATTTTGCCATAATTGCATAAAAGCAAATTGCTGCTCTTTCCCCCAGTACAACGCAGAGCATTAACTTTGGTTCCTGCACTGTGTTGTGTTATTGTTTTGTAAATGTGCCCCTTTTGTTCTTAGCACCAAGATATTTACATCACAATAAACAATACAGCAATTTAGCCACAGCTGTCAAAACAGTTTTTGAATTGCACTTTTTCCCATTGATGTTTACAGACTTCTGGTCAATCATTTCATTTTATTTATTTATTTATTTATTTATTTATTCTTTATTTCGGCCAATTTGGCCATAAAAGACACATATATACATTAAAAAGCAGAGCATCATAGCAGCATACATACAACAACACTTTAAGACAGTGAATTTAAAATATAGTACAGAGAATAATTTTTACCTCCTCAATTTAAAAGACATTTCATTTCGGCTACAAATTTTTGTAAGCATATACAGAGGTCCTACTCACAATATCTGACCTTGTTTCCTGCGAATAATGTATGCAGAATAGAGGAACCTGCTTAGGCTAAAAACAATGAACTGGGTTGTATTGCTTTTTATAATCCTATATGCTGTAGAACAGGATCTGGTTCCTAAAAGAGTGCACATAGGCTTTAACCATTTCTTACGAGCCTTCAAGTAAGCACTACATATGAACAGCATATGAACCTCATTCTCCATACAGGACTTTAGGCACATGGAGCAACACCCGCTTGTGACATTCAGGTCTCCCACTCTTTTCTGTGACCAGCGTTCTTTATTATAGTTCAACATGAGGATCCCATATCTGAACTTTAAATACAAGGACTTTGCAATAGGTGGCTCTATTTCATCTAAAAAGGATTCAAAGCGGAATTCATCCTTAAAGGATAGAAAAGCTAGAATTAGAGACCCAGCTCTATTTCCATTTACCAGCTTATCGCTCATGTAAGACCAAAAAGCTCGTTTTACTATTAGTTTAGAAAAAGCCGGTAGGTTGTCAGGATTCTCCCACATTGAATACAGGCCCAGGAGCGTGAACCATTTTTTAATGTGCACAAGCCACTGAATGGAATTGAAAGAGTCAAGATTCAGCAATTCTTGAAGGCCATTTCTGTACTCTAACAGTTCTGGGGTGGTCCACAACCTAACCCAAAACATTAATGGTCTTAAAATGGCAACGTAATCTGTTCTTTTAAAGTTCAGATCAAGCTGGAGGGGTATTAAAGGTGTACTATTTGGGACCCTTACAATGGCTCTCATAAATTTGTTATCCAAACCCTGGAAGCTATCTCTTGCCCAAGGTCCCCATATCTCCGCTCCATACAACACAGCAGTTTGGATTTTAAGTTTTAAAAAGTTCTAAAACAGGCGTTACACTCTTGCTTGTGCTAGCGTTCAGTCTACATATAATTGGTTTTACATTGTGGGCATATGATATCTTACTTTTCTCAATTTGGGCTTTCCAACTTAGTTTAGAATCAAGTGCAACACCCGAATAAGAAAAGTTTTCCACAGTTCCTAATTTCTGGCCATTTAAAGTCAGGAACCCTCTGTCCGGTTTGCTGGGATTTAATGCCATACATTTCGTTTTATCTGCATTTATTTCCAAGCCCTTTGTCATGCAATATCGGCTAAAGGAGTTTAGGAGTGCCTGGAGTCCCTTCTTGGTCTGGGATATAAGAATTGTATCGTCTGCGAAGAGCAACGCAGGCACCCTCTCTCCATTGAGCTGCGGGGAATCATTAGTACAACCATTCAAATAATCGGGAGCATCATTAATAAACAGGGAAAACAAGGTAGGGGCCAAGACGCACCCTTGGCGAACCCCACGTTCAATCGGGATATTGCGCGTCAATTCACCATTTGGACCCCACCTGATGTTTGCGTAGTTTCCAGCATGCAGCTCGACTATTTGTGCCAAAAGACGCCCTGGTAGGCCTACTTCACTTAGGGTCTTCCAGAGCAAGTTGCAAGGAACAAGGTCGAATGCAGCTCTCAGATCTACGAAAGCTACATACAAATGACCTTTCCTGATATGCAGGTACTTCCAGATCAAACAACAGAATCTAAATATTTGATCTATGGTACTGGTCTTGCTCCTAAAACCAGCTTGGAATTTGGATATTATTTTCGAATCCTCAAGCCAGTCATTGATCCGAAACAATAAGTGTTTGGCATAGAGTTTTTTCAGGGTGTCCATTAGACTAATTGGTCTATAATTAGAGGGTTACAGTCTATTCCCCTTTTTGAAGATCAACACAACTTCCGCCGCACGCCAGCTATCTGGGAAGCGACAATTTGTAGACAAAACATTAAACAGACGGTTCACATAAGGTGCCCATACCTCAATATCATGTTTATATAAACCCCCCGGTATTTTATCAGGGCCTGGTGCTTTAGTGTTTTTTAGTTCATTAATCGCCCTTATTGTTTCCTCCAGTGTAAAGTCAAGTGGTTCAATAGGAGGAGGAGACCATAGTTTCTTGTTATCGTTGCCATCATATTGCTTGTAAAGGGATGTGAAGTGGGTCACCCATGTCATTTCATCCAAAAACATGTCTTTCACAGCTCTGCCTGCGTGCCCCTCGTTTGCCACCAGCCTCCAGAAACCAACATTGTCGTTAATTTTTGCCGCAACTAGCATTTCAGCCCAAATCGACTCGTCCCATAGTCTTTTTGATGTTTTTTGGGCACATTTGTATTCCTCCCTTGCAATTTTGACTCCTTCTTTTGATTTGCTCTTAATAGCAAGCAAGAGGTTTTTCTTGGCCATCCTGCATGAGTGATCGTACCATAATTTTCCATGACTTCCCACTCTTATATTTTGTTGTTTTTTCCTTGGCATTTTTGACAAATAAGTTTTTCACTAAAGAAAGCATTGTGAAGTTCGACAAAGTGTTCAAAGTGTTCAAAGTGGACAGGTAAGAAGGATTGTCCAGCTATAGGGTCAAACGTTTTCTCAAAGAGAGAGTACACCAATGCTAGGGCCTTGCCATCAGCCAAAATGTAGGGCCATTTTACTGCACGTCTATTATTATTTATGTGTACCTCCTCACACACTTTGCCATTGGTGGTCTCAGTTGGTAAATTAGCTGGGTTGGCAGTAGTATCGCTAAACATTTGCACATCGATGCAAAATTCCAAAGGGTAGTGATCAATTTCCTCCCTGCTTGCCACTTTTAGGTCAATCAAATAGTGCCAAATACTAAGTGAAACAAGTATGAAATCTAGATTGCTATTAGATTTCGCAAAAGTTGGTTGTTTTGTCAAATCCGAAGGAAGGCGGCCGTTGCATGCTCTAAGGCCATGATCTGCAGTTAGCCTTAGCAGTTGGACGGCCAAAGTAGAACACTTAACACATTTTGAGGTTTCAAGCTGGGGAATTTTGTACACATGGTCCTCGTCCTCGAAAACATCATTGATACCAAAAACAGGTTCAAAATTACAATTTAAGTCGCCTCCCAAAATTACCGGAGTATCTCCAACCACATTTTTCAAAAAGAGATCCAGTGTTTCCAGAGTAGGTGAGACCTTGGAATGGCCAGTTGGTCTATTGTAGACATTGACAATGTAGCATTCATTTCCATTTGAGGGTACAATTTTTAGGGCCAGAATGTCAGGAGATCCTGTATCAATAATTTCAACCCTCATAACCAAGGTGATCTTAAGCCATATGATCAAGCCCCCTGAAGGTCTCCCCCTGTCGGACTGAACTGCCTCAGTTCCATAGGTTTTGTATCCGACCCTATGTGGAACATCAATTGCCCATGTTTCTTGCAATAAACAAAGGTCACTAGTGTCAACATAGTCAGCCCATTCAGGATCCTTTAGGTTTTTACCAACACCAGCGATGTTCCATGACAGAATAAGCAAATGTGGTGTTAAGCTACTACTGGTTTGGTCATCAAAGGCCGGCATGGATACCGGATGATGAGGTACATTACCCAACTGTAAATCGGCAATTTGGTTCTCTACCTCGTTAACCACATCTCTTACTACAGTATCAATTCCCCCATCTAAACAACCCACATCCAGGCCGTGACTTACTTTATCAGCTGCTAGAGACATTTCCTTATTCTGCTGATTCGACATTCTAGTACACATCCTATCTACAACACCCTTACTATCTGAGGTCATTCGTTTGTCTGCTCTGGGATAAAGATTAGCATTACCAAGTGTGCAGTAGGTGTCATATAACTTGGGAATACAGTCTGGCATAGTCCCAAGTCAGTCGACAGCATCTAGACAACTGTACCTATTGAAGGTGGGAAAGCCAGACCACATATTTCGATCAACCTGTCTAGCCAAATTAGGTGCATAACCGTGATACTGATTAACAGTGTTCCAGTTGGGCCCATATTGTATAGGCCTGGGTGGAGGGTAAAAGAACGATAGGGGCCTAGCTTCAATGGGTGGTGTATCTCCATATGATTTCCATTTGCAAATCTGTGCAGCACTATGGGGTTCCTCAAAAGAAATGACTATACAGTCACCCATAATTGATTTAGCCATGGGTCCTACCCAAGGCACCCTGCGAACCATAAGGATTTTGCTTTTCATGTGGTTCGGAATGGGTTTATTTGAGTTTAACCAATATATCACTTTATTTTTAAGTGATTGGAAGTTCTCTTCATATTGGTTTTCTAATTCAGGTACCCCTGTAAGAACAGTTACAAATGGGCTAGCGTCAGGTGGCAAATCTATATACCCTCCTTTAAAGTTGTTATAACCATGGCCAGATTGATAATTAGGCTTGCTAGTAGTATTGGCAAAAGATCTATCAGACAGGGGTTTGTTACTGGCAGTAGTAGTATGAGGGTTGGCAGGAGGATTGGTTGAGGGTTTCTGTAGGGCAAGAGTGTTGGAGATAGGAGAGTGGGTGGTGGCAGCATTTGACTGCTGAGACGTTTTACTTTGAACGTGACCCTTCAGCAAGGTTTTGTTAGTAGTATTTACAGTTGACGAAGTCGAGGGTAATGTATTTGGTTTAGCTGTGGTGTTAGTTATTGGTTTAGTATTTATGTTTTTTAATGTTCCCTCTTTTTGCTGCTGTACGCTAGTTGGGTTTTTGTTCAGAGGCATCGCAGGAGCAGTTGCTGGTGCTTGCATAGACGCTGTGGGTACATCAGTGCAATTAAGACTTAGGCTAGATAATGTGATAACACTTTTCTCTACCTCGAGCAGCTGGTTCTCAATGCCAGTTAACCTGACTTCTAATGGCCTAAGTAATTTCTTAAGCGTCTCCCACACCAGTTTTAGAAACTCTTCCCTTCACCCTTCCTGTTCTACCATATTCAAAGAGTCCCTCTGGCCCTCATTTACAGAATGGTCACCCATTATAATCGAGTTTTGTTCATCTATACTATCATTAACACTTTCTACAACTAGAGGCGCTTGATCAGACATATTGTTAGCATTAGTTACATTAGGTGTATGTGGGGCACCCCCTATAATGTTCTGACTAAGGGCTACCTTCGCCTTTTTCCTAGCATAAGCAGATATATGTTTGCGTTTTCTCTTATGTTTTAGTGGTGCCTTAACAAGCACCTGACTTTTATTCGGCTCTATTTCAACCAATGCCTTTTGTTTTTCCCCATTTTTAGTACCCTCGATATTCCCTGTCAGTGGATCCGAGGATGGAAAACTTTCAGGTTCGACACTGACAGAAGGCCCAGGGGGTGTGAGGTCATGGTTAATAAAGGGGGTTGTTTCCTCAGCAGTAGAGTGAACCTCGACCAGGGTGATAACTGGTGTAGGGCCATTAGTGCGCTCGGGAGTTTTTGAGGAGGCAATACTGCCTAGGGAAGATTTTTTCTTTAGTGCTAGTTCAGTAGATAGCCTCCTTGCAGATTCCAGCTCCAAGGATACTCTGTGCTGGAGTTTAGTTATCTCATTATCGATTGAAAGACTAGTCCTTGTGATGAAATCGTCTAGGGTGCCTGTAGCCTTTTTCGATGTCTTGGTGGACTTACTCCTAGTTTCATGGACAGACATTATTTTGACTATGGGTGGTTTAGAGATAAACAAACAAAGCAAATAGTGCAGCTAGGTGACTCACATGGAAAAACCAAGAGGGATGGCCCGGTCCGGTCTTAATCGGTCTATAACGGCCTAAACGGCCCTGTCTTTGCCCAGTCTTCGCCCGGGCTGCGTCCCGTGCTGCGGGAGTAAGATGTTGTAATGTAGGGGGCGTAAAGGGCGGGGGGCGGGCCAGCAGGGAGAGCGGACTGGAAGCTATCCGTCGGTCTTGCTAGGACTTCTGGGTAATGAAGTCCCCGCACGCTCGCAGCCCCGCTGGTGCCTCGCGCCCCTTACCGCCTTGCCGCCTGAGTCCAGAAATGCTCCTCCCAGATGATGTTGCCACCAACACCCACAGACGAAGCGGCACCCGCGAAGCGGGTGCGGCGAGAAGTGGGCCGGTGGACTGGTGCGCTGCTGGGCTGGTGGGCTGGTGCACTACTGTGCCTCGCTAGTGAAGCCAGGAACCTCCGTTTAGGTAAGTAAGCGTCCCACAAGGTAAAGGGCAGGAACACTTTTAAAAGCCTTTGATGGGCGGGGGGCGGGCCAGCAGGGAGAGCGGACCGGAAGCTATCCGTCGGTCTTGCAGGGACTTCTGGGTAATGAAGTCCCCGCACGCTCGCAGCCCCGCTGGTGCCTCGCGCCCCTTACCGCCTTGCCGCCTGAGTCCAGAAATGCTCCTCCCAGATGATGTTACCACCAACACCCACAGACGAAGCGGCACCCGCGAAGCGGGTGCGGCGAGAAGTGGGGCGGTGGACTGGTGCGCTGCTGGGCTGGTGGGCTGGTGCACTACTGTGCCTCGCTAGTGAAGCCAGGAACCTCCGTTTAGGTAAGTAAGTGTCCCGCAAGGTAAAGGGCAGGAACACTTTTAAAAGCCTTTGATGGGCGGGGGGCGGGCCAGCAGGGAGAGCGGACCGGAAGCTGTCCGTCGGTCTTGCAGGGACTTCTGGGTAATGAAGTCCCCGCACGCTCGCAGCCCCGCTGGTGCCTCGCGCCCCTTACCGCCTTGCCGCCTGAGTCCAGAAATGCTCCTCCCAGATGATGTTGCCACCAACACCCACAGACGAAGCGGCACCCGCGAAGCGGCACCCGCGAAGCGGGTGCGGCGAGAAGTGGGCCGGTGGACTGGTGCGCTGCTGGGCTGGTGGGCTGGTGCACTACTGTGCCTCGCTAGTGAAGCCAGGAACCTCCGTTTAGGTAAGTAAGCGTTTCATTTTGTATGAGACTCTTAAATTAAGTTGTTTGTTGTATGCAGATGATGCAATAATAATGGATCTAACACCAATTGGGTTACAAAGAAGACTGAGGGAGTTGGTTAAATACACAGAGGAGCATTTTTTAAAAATAAATATTTTAAAGAGCAAAGTCATGATTTTTAGTTATCAAGGGTGTAAAGTGAGAAAAAACCTGAGTTGGTTTTTTGAAAGGGAAAAACTTGAAGTTGTGAAATTGTATCCATATTTAGGAAAAATATTCTCAAACAGGTGCTCTGCTAGCAGACATATGGACCATTGCAAAGGGAATGCTATTTCACAAGCATCTGCAATTAATCGCCTGTACATACAATGTGGGAAAATACATTTCTCCCACATCATTGCGGTGTACAAAATAAAAATACCGCCGACATTGAATTACGCAAGTGAAATAATAGATGAGTGTGAATGGGCCAAATTTGAGAAGGTGGAGGGAAAGATTTGGCGCTAAATATGTAATCTGAATTATGCTGCGCTAATAGCGGCACTTAGGCTCGAATTTGGTCTACTGTCAACATATGTGTTATCAATGGCTGCCTGTTTAAGATGGTGCAATGCTTTGAATAATAGCCCCGATAATATATTGAGGGCAGCATTGCACAGAGAAATATTCTTAAATATGAAGGGGAAAAGCTTAATTTTTAGAAATTACATAAAGGCTTTAAGTATGCTCGGTATAGATAAGGAAGGGGCAGCAGTTTTATGTAAAACCGTGTTAAAACTGATAATTAAGAAGTCAATTTATGTGGTCTCTCGTGAAAGAGATATGATACTATGTTCATTGAATGGGAAGATGGACTGTATTGCGGGGAGTTCTATTGTCAAAAATACCCAGCCATACGTTCTGTGGAACTTGGAACATGGTGTTCGCAGAGTTATTCTGTTGCTAAGATTGAATTTATTACCCCTAAGAGTTGTAACAGGTGCATGGGAGGGTATTCCCAAAAATGAAAGATTTTGTCATCTGTGTAATTGTGGAATACAAGATCTGAATCATGTTTTGATTGTGTGCCCCGCACTTCACGCCATACGACGAAGATACTTAAGGATTGCTTTTTTAAAGTATAATATTTATATAGCTGAACAGGCCCGTAATTGTCTTATGTCCCCTCCATCTGAACTGATGTGTTTTAAAAATTTTCGTTTTTTTAAAGAATTTTTAAATGTCTATTAGGATTGTAGATTTGTAATATTTTTAAGTGAACTGAAAGTTTGAAATAGCTCAAGGTAACTTATCTTCATTTGCTGTTGTATCTGTTAAATGAAATTGCACTAAGCACTTGCACTTTTTTTGTATGATATGTAAATAGTTGTTTAATGTTTTGGGGTTGAAATGTCTGTATAGCTGCTAGGGGAGCATTGGTAATATCTTTGCCATATTTTCCACAGAGCATTTGCACTTTTCTATGTCAATGGATTGTCTTTCCCTTCCGCTAAACTCGGATTACATCTGGTACTGTTTTGTGTGTGCAATTTTAAACTCAGGTATTTCTTATTAATTCCTCTGTGTACTTCTTTTTAAGGTTCTCCATACTGCCCATACTGTGTTTCTACCTGAAAAATACCTTTTGTATTGATATGACGTAGCCCAGTGTATAGTTTAGTCCATTGTAGGATAGGTCCTCTCCTTTAAGTATTGGGATTGTAGTATAAAATTGTACTTTTTACTTCGTATTTCTGTATGTAATGAATGATGTTTTATGTATGTATTTTATGTGGAATTCTTCGGAATTCTAAATCATAATAAATACTAATTGAATTGAATTGAATTGTATGAGACTAGACAGTAACTCTATTGCAGGCTTTGCTAGCTCAACAAGACCTCATGGCTTTAGTTTTCATTCAAGTGTTCTAAGGGTTGTGTGTTGTGATGGCTTCTATCATGGAAGTGTCTCTCAGGAGAGGAGTTTAGGGAAGAGAACGGTGGTATGGCAGATGTGAGGTGGACACACATAAAAAGAGCTCTATTCCTCATTGAGTCATTGAAATTGGCTGACAGCAAACCAGTTTCTTTTCTGGAAAGCTGGGATCCACAGTGGTTCACAGAGAGTCTGAAGTTCACAATCATTTCCAAAGTTGTCAACAATAATGATTTGTCAACAGGGGCTGAGCAGAGGTCAGAAGCCAGAGCCCATAACCAGTTGCATGGGGAATTGTGCAGAGTAAGACAAAAGGAAAATGCTGTTTGATTAATTTATTTTCTGAACATTTCACAAAAGGCCTTAAATATTTTCCTACCAGCATAAAAGGCATTTCCAAGACTGCACAGTGAATGTAATCAGTCTATTTCTAATTCACGCAGACGAAAAATGTTTCAATGCCCACATGGCCTGATCGCATTTGCAGATGGAACAAATTTAAGAGTAAAAAGAAAAATCATGTTGTGCTAGCCCTGTGTATTTCCCGAATGGATACACTTCAACAGATTAAAGGGAAAGCTGACACGGATAGTATTTTGTAAGCCACGATGTATTATTTGGAAAAAGATACATATAAACATGCAAACCAAAAGAAAACCTGCGAGAAAACATATTTGTATTTTAATTTGAACTGAAATACTAAGAAAAAACCCACAAACAGCAGACTAAATAGGTAGTGGACACTATGTTAATGTAAACGTCTATAACTAGCAGAACAATGGGATAATTAATTTGCTATTAGTTGAGGGTTTCCTTTAATGCATTGTGCATTTTATATTAAAGAACATAGAGTATTTTAGAACAACTTTATGGAACTGAATGATTTATAGCTAGATTATACATATTAAATAATTCATAACTGTGTTTGTTTTTAAGCCCCAATGCTTGATTGTGCATGCTGTTCTATTTATGGACATTATATCGTTGAATATAATTTATGTTTGATAGTTTGCGTGCCTGCCTATGTAACTCTCACAACTTGCAAAAGTGCTTAGCAGTACTTTAGGGAGGGAAGGAAGCATTAAAGAGATCATTTAAATCATGTTTAAGGTGGCACGTGCTCTTATTGCAGAGACAGGCAATTGCTGCCAGTACTGGTTAGTACACACTGAAAAGATACAGGATAGCTTAGCCTTGGAACACAAAGCAGTGGATGCCTCTGCCCCTGTTGAGTTACACGTCCAGTGACAAAGGCACAACTAAAGGGATCATGTATACTTACTACTGCCTGATGTGAAATATATTGTACCTATATAACACCTCGTTCATGGTGACCTCAGGCCTCGTAAACACTCCCACCAAAAAGTATGTACTATTTGTTTGTGTGTGGTTCTGTCTACGGTTATTATTTTGGACTATAATAGTTTTTCTATAAGAGAATTAAAAACAAATAAAACAAAACGTACCCTTGTATATAACATGCTCTACGTTTTCCACTATGGCATTGGCAATGTTACCCATATAGAAAATAAGACTTGTGCGGTTGTGGATTTGCTGATATTAGAACTTAGAAAAGTCGCAGAGAGCTAACTCTGTCACTTTAGAGGCATCCCGTAGATTCTGCATCACGTTACATTGCATTACTGCGCTCCAACTCACATGGATTCAGACTGATGCAGCAATTGAAATCACACAAAGAAGAGATGTAGCAATTAGAAACTTCTTTTAATTTAAGAAAAAGACACCTTATATTAACATCTGTTTCACTGCATGATCAAAGGACGATTCAACTATTTACTTAAAATACTATTTTTTTCTCTTTTTCTCCACACTTGTAAGTCTGTCATCTCCAGATACTTGACTCCTTGTCCTTGGCCCTCTCCTCCTTTCAGAAGATGACGCTGAACCTCTGCTCTGGGAAGAAGGTAAGTTGTCCTCTGTGTTAGCCGCAGAACATCTAGGGTCACTCACGTTGGCGGCCTCCGCTTGCCTCTCAAGCACAGTGGTCAGCCGATGCCAATTTGGTGGTGGGACATTTTGCACCCTAACTAATTCACGACAGATATTTTGGTTTTCGACAGCAAACTTGGTAATTGTCTCATTTAAATCTTTGGTGACATTCAAATGTTGAGTTAGTACCCCCAGTAACTGAGTATGCAAGTCATTCTTATGTGCAAATAATTTACAGTGTTTAGCTACGTATTCATTGTATGCAGTCAAACGCTCAAGTTGTTGGGCATAGTTTTCAAATACATTGTTCTTCATTGCTTCAGCTCCAGGGGTTGCTTGGCTTTGCTGGACTTGTGGCACTGATGATGAACACAGATTTTCTTTGTTTTGCGTTTTGTTCTCTACAAGGACTGAGTTATCATCTTGTGTGTCATGTTGTGGTTGTTGCGGTGGATAGATTCCAATTTGCACTCTATCTCTGGGCAATGTTCTTCCTCCCTTCTGTCCTTCTTCCTCTGTGCTATTCTCTGGGGTTGTCACTAATATATTTAAATAAAAAAATGGCAGTTAGACACTATAAAATTTTATAAAGATATCAGTATTCATAGTGTTGTTAAAAAGAGTAGAATAGTTGGCATTTGTGTTTCTAGGTAAATTCCAAAGCCTTTTCTTACTCTATTTTTGTGGCAAGGAGTGATCTCACGAGTTTCGTCTCCGCTGATGGGCTGCAATGAATAATGATTATCTGTGCCTCAGTCAATCATTGCTTTGCCTAGCGGTTTCGTTAGCTGTTTCTTTAACTTTGACCTTTCTTGAGGGAAACATATTCCTTTTTGGGAGTATATCTATGCTTATTGCAATTTCAAGTGTCAAGGTCTCTAGTTCATAGTTAGCTTGAACAGAGAGTGTCATCTCGGATGCAGAGTCTCAGTCTGCTGACTTTTTTCAAGGAAAGAATGAATGAATGAATACAGTCTTATAAACGCGCAACTTAACCCCAAAGGGCATCAAGGCGCCCAAAAGATGGTATAGTGTGTGGTGTGAGCCGATGCCAGATTACAGATAAGCCTCTGCAAAGAGCCATGTTTTTAAAGATTTCCGGAAGAGCATAGCAGATGCTTTTAGTTCCGGAGGAAGAGTGTTCCACAGTTTCGGGGCGAGAAAGGAGAAGGCCCTCCCTCCCCACCTGGCTCTAGAGACCTGGGGGACAGATAAAAGATTTTTGTTGGAGGAGCGAAGGACTCTGCTAGGAGAATAGGGAACTAGCAGAGATCTTATGCCTTCAGAGCTTGCTCCATACAGGGCCCCATGAACAATGCATAGGATCTTAAAAGAGATCCTAGCCTGAATGGAAAGCCAGTGCAGGCTCTACCTGGCTAACGTGGCAGAGGAAAGTCTGGGGCCATCCAAAACAAATCTGGCCGCCGCTTTCTGTACAATCTGCAGGCGCTGGATGAGCTTTTTGTTTATGCCTGAGTATAACGCGTTACGGAATGGAAATAGGTATTGACTATTAATGTCTGGATACCTCATCAGATGATTGTCTGCACTTCATGAATCCTGATTTATTCTTGACAGATTGCCTGGTCCTAGGTCGTCATGGCAGAGAGATAAGGTAAATTGCTTAGTCAAAGGAAATTTTGGAGGGACCCTCCTGTCTTGTTTTTTGTTAATATCCCAATTGCTTAGATTACCACCTTAATAGCATGACAATGGCTTGTGTGTGCCCCAGGCAGAGGAATAAACAAACAGAAAAATGTACATAGCTGTGTGGAAGGCAAGCACTATTTTTGTGGAAGCATACAGCTTCTGCCCAATCGAAACATGTACTCTTAACTCCCGAAATGTGGGTGGAGCCAAACGCCCCTCTCCTTGTGATTCTCACATAATTGTCTGGCGACGACTACGCTATCAAGCCAAACCATAAAAAAGAGAACATCGTTTTTATGGCTAGAGGTAACATAATTTTTGCAGGGACACATTGCATATGTCTTTGGAATGCGCTTAAGGCACTCTGCTTAAAATGTCAGGTTCCACCTGGAGAAACTGGATGGGTTTTAAGCCAATGTCCTTGACACATTGTACAGATCTGCAAAAACAGATCAATATTATCACTAATAACAAAATATATGTGCAGAATCTCAGTCAGTGAAGTTCCAAACATTTCAAAGTAAGTGTGGGGGAACAGGGATGATCAAAAGTATGACATTAAAACAACTGCTCACTAACAGTGATACACAAGTACAGATTGGACAAAGGCACTGAAATCACACATTCAAATAAGCGAGAGCCACCACAAAGGCTGATGAAAAATGGATAAGGGGTAGCCATTGAGAATGTTGACTCTGAAACAGTTGTCAGGTGTGTATATGAGGGGAAAACAATCTGTGATGGGGACTAGAGAGGACAGGCGTGTAACGTAGAGCTTTAGTCTCTAATCACACTGAACTTGTCATTCGGCTAGTTTACATTGTGTTTTGTGCACACGGTCCATATATTGAACCCCTATATATGGCATAAAATAATACTTACTAAAAACTACTCCTTCTCCTGCTCCGGTGTCAATTTCTTCTATGTTGATTAGGAGGAGAATATTTTTCACTTTCTCTTGTAGAGGGGTTAACTCCAGATCAGTAGGTGGTTCTCTTCCCGACCGTGCAGTATGCACCTTGAGCTCAGTTAACTTCTCTCTTACTCTTTGACTTATATCATGCCATTTCTTTTTTAAGTCATCCACTGTCCTTTCAGTGGTGGCCACTAAATTCACTTTGGATAAGATGTCTTCCCAGATTGTACTTTTGTCTTCAAAAATAGTTGAAGGTTTCTGTGCCTCATCGAGTTGTAGCACTCGCTGTGTTATTTCTTCAATGAAAACTTCAAGTTCTTCACTATTGAACTTGGATTTCTTTTTGCGGCCTTCCATTATGTCCTTGATTTTTTGTGCCAGTCTTCAAAAACTGCTGAAGGAATCCATGGTGTTGAGTCTAATCTGAATGAAAAAAAAAATATTTCAGGGTTCCTAGCAATGCATAGATGTTAAATATCGATTGTACTATGTTACAGTATATTTTTCTACATTAAGAAATCTACTAAGATCGTCATGACAACTATGTATAAGTGTGGCTAACCGTACAACAATATTAAAAAAAGGCATAACAGGAATCTAATGTATACCGTGACATTCATCTTATATTGTAAGAGACTGGGGTATAAATTGAGAGGGGTGAAAACAATCTTTGTCAGGATGAACAGCAAAAGTCACTAAATAAACCTGTGATTAACCGTCTGGTAGCTTGGCACAAAAGCAAAGTGGCTTAATTTAGAGGCAATGTGTAAAGTATTTTTGCAGTTTGAAGCCCTCAAATATTGATAAAGTGAAAAACACAACACAAGAAAAATCCCAAACCAATTTAGAAAAATTGAGTAAAAATTTATAAATGAAAAGACATCTAAATGACAAACATCCAATCAGTAGAACGGGACTTCTGAGATTTTAAAGGTTTAGGTAAAAATAGCCCCAAAAGGCATGAAGCACCAACTGAGGATATCTGGTTGCATCGACTGGGACAAAGTCACAAGTGCAAGGCAAGCATGACAGAGCATGGGCCGGATACAGGGCCAGCCTCCTGGAAGTTTTATCTTCTGACGTTGGTTCAAGTGTTATACGGCATGACTCTGTGGGACACCATGTCGTCCTGTGTGTCGTATCTATGTTGGATCCTGTGAGGCTTTCAGTCAGGAGCTGCGCAGCTCTGTGGGGTTCTGCGTCCCGCTGTGTTGGACATTGTGAAGATGCTGATCAGAAGCGTTATGGTGCTGCTGTGCAAGGCCCTGATCATTTATTCTCAGATCTGGTGAAGCTGCAGAGGAGGAGCTATGCTGTGATGCTATGCAAGGGCCTGTACTGGTCTGCGTCAGATCCAGTGAAACTTTCAGTTACGCAGATAGAAGTATATTTTCTATCCAACCAAGGGTCAGGACATTGAGGACTGCACTTGGGGGTCAGGACTAACTTTTGAGAGATAAAACAATGTTTATTTAGACCATAGTCTATAAACCATACATACAACTTTAGATCCTCACTTACATAGAGGCCAGCACTGGGGACCAGATCAGCTGAGTTTGGTCAGCTGGAAAATATAAAAGGCCTCTTGTTTCCCAGTAGCTCAAACAGGAAGTCAGCCAACTGACCTCTGGAGTCACTTCTGGGGTCCTGGCTTCCAGCAAGCATGTCCAGTCTTCCTTCTTCAGACAGCAAGGAAAACCATCTTCGGAATCTTCTCAAGTCCAGGAGTGTTCTGATTTCAGGTTCTGGGATGCCACTTTAATGCCCAGTGTCAGCGTGTGGGTGGGGGGGGGGGACACACCTTTGTCTCACTCTAAAACTGTTTCTGGTTATTTTCCCCGTTCCCCAGAATTTGGGTGCAGCCTATTGAGTGAGACAAAGAGCAAGAAGACCCATGTGTGAGTTGCATTTGTCAGTGACAGAGTAGGCACATTTTGAAGTCAGGAAGGGGCTGAATACAACCCTCAGGCTACCCTATGAAGCTCAGAAAGGGACAGGATGCAAAACCCCTAGGCCAATCAGCTCTTGAGAGGAACACCCCTCTCCAAATCCAATGCCCTTTTGTCACTTTCAGGGGTAATACACTTATCTTTCTGCTACTGGACTTCGGCATAACAGCACAGTTGGCTTAGGGGGGAAAATGCCAACTTTCTAAAAGTGGAATTTTCCAAATAATATTATATTCCTCATTCAGGGTGGAATCTTCCCAATGCGATTTATTCTTGGAGAGATACCACCCTGAATGCGGAGACTCCCCCATGACTGCAGGGCCTCCACCATGAGTGAAGGTATGTTTCACCCGAGTCCCACCACTGAATTAGTTTCTTTTTTCGTCTCAGAGCGGTGGTTAGGGGAATAACTCTTAATCAATCCCCTGTTTTGTTTCGTTTTAGTTGCTCAACCAGATGGATGGAGGATCTTGATTTATTCATGCCACTCTCCCTTAAACCATTGGATTAAGCCACATACATTTAATAAGTGTTTCTTCACTGTCAATCAATCAATCAATCACAGCATTTATATAGCGCACTACTCACCCGGAGGGTCTCAAGGCGCTAGGGGAGGGGGGGTCCGCTACTGCTCGAACAGCCAGGTCTTGAGCTGCTTCCTGAAGGCGAGGTGGTCCTGGGCCAGGCGGAGGTGGGTCGGGAGGGAGTTCCAAGTCTTGGCGGCCAGGTAGGAGAAGGACCTTCCTCCTGTGGTGGCTTTTCGGATCCGGTGGACGGCGGCGAGGGCGTGGCTGGTCGATCGAAGATGGTGTGTGGGAGCGTAGAAGTTGAGGCGGCTGGTGAGGTATGCTGGTCCTTGGTTGTGCAGGGCTTTGTGTGCGTGGGTGAGGAGACGGAAGGTGATTCTCTTGTTGACCGGGAGCCAGTGCAGATCTCTCAGGTGTCCGGAGATGTGGCTGCGACGGGGGATGTCCAGGATGAGTCGTGCTGAGGCATTCTGGATCTGCTGGAGTCTCTTCTGGAGTTTGGCTGTGGTTCCGGCGTTAAGGGAGTTGCCATAGTCCAGACGGCTGGTGACGAGGGCCTGGGTGACCGTCTTCCTGGTCTCGGTGGGGATCCACCGGAAGATCTTAAGTAGCATGCGCAGGATGTTGAAGCACGACAAGGAGACGGCGTTGACTTGTCTGGTCATGGAGAGGGAGGAGTCCAGAATGAAGCCTAGGTTGCGTGCATGGTCGGTTGGTTTGGGTGCGCTGCCCAGCCGGGGGGCCACCAGGAGTCGTCCCAGGCGGAGGGTGTAGATCCCAGGATGAGGACTTCCGTCTTGTCCGAGTTCAGTTTCAGGCGGCTGCTCATCATCCTCTTGGCTGCGTCTGTCATCCCTTCGTGTAGGTTGGTTCTGGCGGTGGCGGGGTCGTTGGTGAGGGAGAGGATCAGCTGGGTGTCGTCGGCGTAGGAGATGATGTTGAGGTTGTGTTGGCATGCGATGTCTCTGAGGGGGCTCATGTAGACGTTGAAGAGGGTTGGGCTGAGCGAGGAGCCTTGAGGAACGCCGCAGATGACTTCGGTGGCTTCTGATCTGAACGGGGGGAGGCGGACTCTCTGTGTCCTTCCGGCGAGGAACGAGGTGATCCATTCCAGTGCCTTCTCCTGGATTCCGACGTTGCTGAAGCGCTGTACTAGGGTACGGTGGCAGACAGTGTCGAAGGCCGAGGAGAGGTCTAGGAGGATGAGGGCCGCTGTTTCTCCGTTGTCGAGCAGGGCTCGAATGTCATCGGTAGCTGCGATCAGGGCGGTCTCGGTGCTGTGGTTGGCCTGAAAGCCAGACTGCGAGAGGTCGAGGGATCGGTTCATCTCGAGGAAGGTGGCCAGCTGCTTGTTGACGGTCTTCTCGATGACTTTAGCAGGAAACGGGAGCAGCGAGATGGGGCAGTAGTTCTTGAGGTCGGTGGGGTCGGCTGATGGCTTCTTTAGTAGAGCGCTGAGTTCGGCGTGCTTCCAGCTCTCCGGGAAGGTGGTGGTGTCGAAGGAGGTGTTGATGATGTCCCGCAGGTGGGGTGCGATGACAGCGTTGGCCTTGTTGAAGTCGTGGTGAGGGGAGGGGTCGGTCGGGGATCCGGAGTGGATGGAGTTCATCGTGCGGATGGTGTCTTCGGTGCTGATTGGGGTCCAGGCGCGGAGGGTGGTGGTGGGGGGCGGTGGTTCAGTCGTGGCGTGCGTTGGTTGAGAGCTGAAACTGTTGTGTATGTCTGCGATCTTGTTGTGGAAGTAGGAGGCGAGGGAGTTGCAGAGGTCCTGCGAAGGGGTGATGTCGTTGTTTCTGGCGTTGGGGTTGGAGAGCTCTTTAACGATGTTGAAGAGTTCCTTGCTGTTGTGTGCGTTGTTGTCCAGTCGTTCCTTGAATGCATTTTTCTTGGTGGCGTGGATCAGTTGGTGGTGTTTTCGGGTGGCGAGCTTGAGGGCAGTCATGTTGTTCGGTGTTGGGTCTCTGCGCCAGGCTTTCTCGAGGGCTCGGCAGTTCTTCTTGGAGCTCTTGAGTTCGTCGGTGAACCATGGGGCTTTCTTGCTGCCGGGTCTGCTAGGCGGGGTCTTCAGAGGGGCGAGGTCGTCTGCGCAGTTGCTGATCCACTTCGTGAGGTTGGTGGCCACCTGGCTTGGGTTTGTTGCGCTGGTGGGAGGGTTCATGCTCAGGGAGGTCGCGAGCTGGTCGGCTGTGATCTTGTTCCAGCTTCTGCGTGCAACCTGTTGCTGGTGGTGGTGGATCGTGGTCCTTCTGAAGCTGAAGTGAAGTGGACGCAGCTGTGGTCCGTCCAGTGGAGTCCGGTGGCGTGGCTGAAGGCGATGTCCTTGCTAGATGAGAAGACGGGGTCGAGTGTGTGTCTGGCGTAGTGGGTGGGGGTGGTCACCAGTTGCTTGAGACCGAGGTTGGCGAGGTTGTCCAGGGTGGTGGTGTTGCGGTCGTTGTTGTTCTCCAGGTGGAAGTTGAGGTCCCCGAGGAGGATGTAGTCAGCGGAGGGGAGGGCGTGCGGGCTGATGAAGTCGGCGATGCCTTCGCTGAATTGTGTGCGTGGTCCCGGGGGTCTGTAGATGAGGGTGCCACGGAGGGTGGTCTTGGGGTTGATGTGGATCTGGAAGTGCAGGTGTTCGGCGGGTGCGACGGTGTCGTCGGTGTTGGTCGTGATGCGGATGGTGTTCCTGTGGACGATGGCGATGCCTCCTCCTGTCTGGTTGATGCGGTCCCTCCGGATGATCTTGTAGCCGTCCGGGATGGCGATGGCGATGTCGGCGCTGAGGAGGCGTTCATCCAGGTTTCCGTGAGGAAGGCGACGTCTGGGGCTGTGGTATCCAGCAGGTTCCAGAGCTCGACGGAGTGTCTGTGGACTGAGCGGGTGTTGAGCAGGATGCACTTGAGGTGGTTGCTGCTGGAGTTCGGCTTGGTCGGTGCTGGTGTGGTGCAGGTCCGAATGCAGGTGAACTTGCAGGAGTGGCAGCAGAAGGGTCCGTGGGTGCGTCTCGGGGTGGCTCGATAGCAGCCCGGGATTCTACCGGCGTTGAGTGCGTAGAGTTCGGTGGCGTCGTAGGACCTGCGGGGGCCAGGGGTCCTGGCACTGGGCGCGGTCCAGGCGCGGACAGGCGCAGACGGGCTTACCTTTGGCGCGCCTTAGGCACGCCCGCTGCGCGTACGCCCGGTCACCATTTATGGCGAAGTGGGAGGGAGGGAGGAGCTGGGAGGCGGGAGCGGGGAGGGTGCAGAAAGAAAAAGGGGCGTGGCTGTGAGTACGGCGGTGGGAAGCGGGGAGCGGGGCGGGGGGCACAGGGGCGCAGGGAGAACAACAACAAGGGGAAAAAGTACAAATCACAAGCACAGGGGGCGAGAAGTAACAGAACACTGGAGCAAAAATACAATGAGCACGAAAAATCACAGAGAGCACTGGAGAGAAAAACAGATTAACACGACAACAGTCAGGCAGAGGATGCGATCCCGCTAGGGCAGCGGGGGGCGGGGTCGTGGCGGCAGGCTCAGCGAGGCTGAGTGCAGCAGCGGGAGGAGGGCACACGCTGCAGCTGGTGGCCGTGTGGTGCGGGGGTGTCCTGGGAGCAGGTCACACTCACCTGCGCCGCACGGTCGCCATTTATGGCCAAGTGGGAGGGAGGGAGGAGCTGGGAGGCGGGAGCGGGGAGGGTACAGAAAGAAAAGGGGGTGTGGCTGCGAGTACGGCGGGGGAAGCGGGGAGCGGGGCGGGGGGCACAGGGGCACAGGGAGATCAACAACAAGGGGAAAAAGTACAAATCACAAGCACAGGGGGCGGGAAGTAACAGAGAACACTGGAGCAAAAATACAATGAGCACGAAAAATCACAGAGAGCACTGGAGAGAAAAACAGATTAACACGATAACAGTCAGGCAGAGGATGCGATCCCGCTAGGGCAGCGGGGGGCGGGGTCGTGGCGGCAGGCTCAGCAAGGCTGAGTGCAGCAGCGGGAGGAGGGCACACGCTGCAGCTGGTGGCCGTGCGGTGCGGGGGTGTCCTGGAGACATTCTTTAACTATTCACTTGTTTGTTCCTTGGATCCCAAACATTTTCTCTCTTATGCTGATACTTTCCCAATTCATTTTTTCAGCTTATAATATAAAGAATCCGTCCCTCTCTGCAATTGGAGCCTTCGGGTCCGAGCTTGTTCTCCACCACTAGGCTAGGTGGACTAAGGATAGTTATTTTGCCCATTCTTTTTAAGGATTGAAAGCTGTTGGCTTTAAAGCTTGTTCCATCACCCAAATGTACTCTAAGCCCCTTTCCCAATTACCTGTAGGTACCCCTATGGTCCCGATGAAGACCCTCTTGTAAGGAGTGAAATTGTCTAAACCAACCTTGGGTTGAAACGTTGACAGCTTTGTGTTCTCTATATTGAATGTGGACAACAGTAATAGATTCACAGTATCCTGTTTTGATATTCTGTTTTTGTAAATAACTTAATCCCCTTCTGGGGCACCTATGCATAAACTTGTGTGATAAATGTGCTATGTTTGAACATGATGCATTATATGTTCAATGTGATTAAATATTAATATGCTTAAAAATTGTTTATAATTGATTCATCTGGTGATGTGGATGTCTATATAATATTGTATTTCCACTGGGACCACCCCCCTTATTCTACCAAATACAACCCTCAAGCTACCCTTTGAAGCTCAGGAATGGGCAAGGTGCAACACCCCTAGGCCAACTAGCTCTTGAGAGGAACACCCTCCTCCAAAATCAATGCCCTTTTGTTTCTGTCTGGGGTAATACACTTACCTTTCTGCCACTGGACTTCAGCAGAACAGCACATTTGGCTTAGGGAGGTAAATGCCAATTTTCTAAAAGTGAAATTTTCAAAATATTAATATATTCCACATTCAGGGCGGAATCTCCCCAATGGGAATTCTCATTGGAGATACTGCACCCTGAATGCGGAGACTCCTACATGACTGCAGGGCCTCCGCCATGAGTGTGGAGTCTCTTTGTGAATCAAGCCCACTGAGTCTTAGGGCAAGAAAAATGTGTTCAGCATAGGAAGGCAGCAATCTGGGGGAATAGCACACAAAATATTGTCCTCTGCAACATATACATCATTTAAAAAGCAGTACTTCTTTGGAGGAAATTAGAACACAATGTGTACCACAATGAGTGGCTCTTAAGCTCTTCAGGGCTAAATAATTATGGAAAACTCCAGGGATAAAGAGACAGATACTTTAATATTTAACCCGGGGTTCAAATTGACAGATCCGGAATGGGTACTTGATGTAGATTAATTATAACACAATCTAAATTGTGGAATGATAAATGTATTCTTTGTTCCACAGGCCAACTTATTATGGTCTTTTTTTATCAGGGCGATATTATCAAAATAGCTTTTTCATTTCTGTGGACCCCTCTTTTTATGGGAACGATTTCAATGTCATACTTGACCAAAACTCCTCTGCACATATATCTGGCACAGGGGTTTATATTTAAACTTCAACTCTAGTTCTACATTGGTTGAGTACCTTTACATCTTGGATAGCTGGCAAGTTGAACATGCAGGTGTTGAAAAATGTATTTTTACTTTTATCTCACATTTCCGTTCGGTGGTTAGCCATATTGGTTTTCTTTTGATTTCTAGAACTCTACCTCCTGCTTATAACTTAGGTATTTTGCAATGTGATAATATTCTGATTGTACATTAAATTCTGGAATTTAGAAATTCTGCTAATTTCTGTCTGATTACTCAAGCCAGAATAAATGATTTTGCCTTCGTTCTATTGAGGGGCACAGTAGAGTTGATCCCGAAAGGGCACCTGGGAGCAAGCTCAACATGGGTTTTGACACAAATAAACTCAGTGAAACACCCAAGACACTGCTCCATTACTTAGGATATGTGGTCACTTCGATTAACCATTATGGATGGATTTATAAAAGTATAAGCAAATACTGTGAGAACACAGAGCAGGACTGTCAGAGAATCTTCTCTGGATCCTGGACCGGATATTACAAATGTGATCTCAAATGAGGTATTTGCCATGAAGAAGTTCCAAGGAAACAAAACACATTGACTGCAAACTCCTATGTTACAGGCTATAATGTTGTTCATCTTGAAGAAGACCAAAAGACACAGCGGAAGGTATCATCTTCTCCCTGAGGAAAGACTGTCATGAATCACTACAGCCAAAATGGGTGCCACAGGCAGTCCATATGCCCACCTAGTGTGTAGGATATTTCGTACTCAAAGATACATAAAAGTATTAAGGGTCAGACCAAGGGAAAACAGTGGAAAAGGGGTATGTGTGGGAAAAGCAAAGGACTTTGGGAATTCTTAATAACCCTTTGACCCCCCCACCACCAACATGAGTAGAAGTATGCTTTAAATACTTGCATAGCCCATTTGTAATGGCTAGACGGTATACATGTGCTGGTATATATTAGTTCAATGTAGCCACCACCTGAAGGTTAGGGACAAGAGTCATCAACAGGCTAAATTAGAGAGCAAATGAAGACCAGAATAACACAAGTGCAGGTACTCAGTGGTACCGGATGAGCGATTCCCCGTGCAAAACAAATAAAATAATAATGATGCACTCAATATAAAGACCTGGTGCAAACTGAAGTGAGGAGTGATGAGCGTAACAACATGCACCCTGCCAGACAATTATTTTTCTAGGTTCCGACTCTGCTGTGTCCATTGAACATAGCCTGAAAGTGTTTTCAGTAGCCCCCCTTCATCTTGGATAGGGCTATCTTGGAACTGAATAGACACCAACAGGTAAATTCAAATAAACAGTACCAGAGCAGCAAAAGGTGGCAAAGAGATTTAAGCGCTGAAGCAAACTCTTCATTCAGCTCGTTCATCATGCTTAGAGCTTTTGGTGCTAAAGTTCAAGGCTTCAGTAGGCTATTGAAATTAACATACCAATCAATCATGACAAATCAATTTCTGAATAACAGAGTAGGCTAGAAAATAAAACTGCTGACCAGGGTACAACCACTAGGCTTTAACCGAAACACCTTCCATCACTGTTGGCTTGAACATGCCTCTACGACCAGGTTACCCTTGTCTTGTAGACTACCAGTGAAGTATGCATTGTTTTCTAAGAATGTTTTTTACTTTTTCTTTTGAAAGGCATAACACCTGAGCCCCTGAGGTTGGGTTTCATTAATAAACATTAATTCTTTTTAATAACAATTAATTTGAAAATTGTATCTGATTTATTTTTCCAACGTTAATGTTGTTTTGGTGCTGAGAAAATACTTGACAAGCACTTTCTGTTAGAGAAGAGTGTTTCTTGGGCCACAGCTACCAAGGATTTTCTAAGGATTCTTCGCGTAGACCTGCTGTGCTTTCTAGCTACTACATTTATTGACCTTCTAGAAGCTAAGCCGCATTTCATGTCAATAGCTACTCTTTCCGTAGTTACCAATTATTTTTCTACAAATTATGTAAAGCAATCTCAAACTACCAACATCCACACTTGTTACTGTTTGTACAGAAAATTGCTTTCTATCAGACTTACATTTTCTCTACCTTTGCCCTTGTCCAACGAATACAGCCTGAGTGAATACTAAAAAGTAATACTACTGAGCAAGTTAACTTCCAGCTTTTTCTTTTTGGTGAGTACGATAACCAGGAAACCTCCTCAAACTCCAACAAAAAAACTGGTGATGGTGTCTACTGGAAGTTGTTATCAGCTGGTGCCATGATGTTTACCACAGGAACTTTTGCCTTTAATGTAGAAACTTTCATTGAAGGCAGAAATACATCCTGCCACAGAAATTCCATGTTAGACCTGAGCATTTTACTATTACTGACCAGTGCTAAACTGCATGTGCTTCTTCCTTTTCTTCCTTAAACATGCATGTGTGCATGTGCTTCTTCCTTAAACATGTATGTAATTGTGGTATACATGGTTGGCATATTTAATTTGCTTATAAGTCCCTTGTAAAGTGCTATACCATATACCCAGGGCCTCTTGTAAGTTAATTGTTACTAGAGGACTTGCAGCACTGATTGTGCCACCCAAAGAAGTAGCCTTTTAAACTTGTCTCAGACCTGCCATTGTTTTGCCTGAGAGTGCAGTTTCCTGCCACTTCGGCTTGACTTTAACAAAACGACTTTACAAACCTTAAACTCCCCTTTTACTACATATACGTCACCCCTAAGGTAGGTCAGAGGTATTCCTAAGGACAGGGTGCTATGTAAGTAAAAGGTAAGTTTTTAATGTCCTAGTAGTGACAAACAGCTAGATTAATTTTACTCTACTGTGAGGCCTACTTCTCTCATAGGTTAGCATTGGGAATTTGTGTATACACTTTTCAGTGGTAATTCCTAATCAGAAAAGAGTATCTACTTCATGATTCATATCTTTGGAATGGTAAGGATAATTCCTCTTTACTGGTAAATATGGATTTAATATTACTGTTTTAGAAATGCCCCTTTTAGAAAGTGGACAGTTCTTTGCACTTACATCTCTGTATGACTTACAGCCTGTCTCCAATACACATCTGGGGTGGGTGACATCTACCCTTTGTGCATATCCTCTAGCCACAAACACAGCAAGGATAGGTGTGTATAAGTACCCAACTACAACAAGAAAAGGGGGGACCTCTATACTGACCTATATTTCTTTACACCTGAGCATTAAAGTCTCTTTAAAATGGTATATAGGATTATTATTATTATTAGGGGCATTTGTAGAGCGCCTGGTGTACGCCTGCAGGCGTGTCCCCGCGCTATAAAAGTGGGGTAAGCAGTAAGACAGCTAGCGCAGCCGACTACCGTCTGAAAAGGTAGGTCTTAAGTTTAGTTCTAAACAGAGGTTCTGATGCCTCCAGGCGTATCTCAGACGGAAGGTCATTCCAATGCTTCGGTGCCAAAAATCTGAACGACCTTCCCCCCATACGCGCTTTTCTGATTTTAGGATTTTTCAAGAGGCCTGTACAGGAGGAGCACAGAGTCTTAGTGGGCTCATACCTGGTCACCAGGCTCTGTAGCGGGGCAGGGGCTTTGCCACCCAGAATTCGGTGACACGTAGCAAGGGCTTTGAATTCCACCCTGCTCCTCACAGGCAGCCAGTGCAGAGCCTGAAGTGCTGCCCTGGAGGAAGATCTTCTAGGAAGCCTTAAAATAAGGCGGGCGGCGGCATTTTGCAGCACCTGTAGGCGGTTGAGAGCCTTTCCCGTGGCCCCCAGATACAGCAAATTGCCGTAATCCAGGCGTGAGGTGACTAAGGCATGCACCAACGTCCGACGAGCGGAAGTGGGCAGGAAATCCAAGACCTTTCTCAGAGTTCTTAGGACTCCAAAGCATGTCCCCACCACATGACCAATCTGGGATTCGAAGGCAAGATTAGTGTCCAACCACATCCCAAGATTCCTGGCTTCCTGGCAAGGAACCGGTGTCTCTCCAAGGCAAGATGGCCACCACGCCGACGTCCACACAAATGGACATCCCCCCACCACGAGCACCTCGGTTTTGCTGCCATTAAGTTTCAGGTAGTTGGCGGACATCCAGGCTGCCAGTTCTTGCATGCAAGCTCTGAAATTGTCCGCCACCAAACCGGGCGCGCGCGAAAGGGAGATGACCAGCTGCGTGTCGTCGGCGTAGGACACTAGGCGAAGTCCATAGCTTTCCACTACGGCCGCCAGCGGGGAGACATACAGATTGAACAGGGTCGGGCTCAGGGACGAGCCTTGCGGCACACCCTGTCCCAACCCAACCTCCCTAGAGTAACACCCTCCCTGGCGGACCTGGAAGCATCTGCCTGTTAGGAAAGACTGGATCCACCCAAGCGCAGCCCCTGATACTCCTCCATCATTCAGACACTGTAGCAAGATGGAATGAGCTACAGTGTCGAATGCTGCGCTTAGGTCCAAGAGGATCAGAGCCATAGTCTGGCCCTCATCCACTCCTTGCCGTAGAGATTCAACTGCCATCAGCAGTGCTGACTCGGTTGAATGCCGCGGACGGAATCCAAACTGCGAGTCATGGAGCAGGGAGGCTTCCTCTACAAAGCTCATTAGCTGAAGGTTAGCGATTTTCTCAGCAACCTTCGCCATATATGGCAAAAGAGAAATAGGGCGAAGGTTGTCCAGCCTGTCATAACTAATATTGGGCTTTTTTTGTAGCGGAAGGACTACCGCTTGCTTCCAGGCCTCAGGGACAGAATGAGTCCCAAAAGAGATGTTCAAAAGATGTCGAATGTACGGCTCTAGAGTGGGCAGACTGCCCATCAGCCGCCTAGGGGTGGTAGGATCTTTCGGGGAGCCTGATTTTATCGAGCCACAGATCTGAATGAGTTTTTCAGTGGGTGGTGCGACAAATGTGGTTAACATCTTATGCCCCACCCTTACCCCACAATCCTCTGCTGTCTTGGAGGAAGTGATGGTTTGACTAGGAAAGGCCGAGTAGATAGTAGCCACTTTATTAGCAAAGAACTCTGCTACTCGGTTGAAGCTATCCACCGTGCAAAATTCCTCAGGGACTGCTGCGGGCTTTCCGACTGAGAGAGATTTATAAATTAAAAACAGTTCCTTTGAGGAATTTTCTGCCTCCATAATCCTAGTATTGAAGTACAGCTTTTTAGCCTTTCTAATCAGTCTGTGATAGCTACGCCTGCTTACAAGATAAGGATGCTACATAAAACATGAAGTAATTCATTTAGACTTAGAATTTGTATTTAATTTCTTTCATTTATTTTATATCATTTATTCTAAAAATGTTTTTCACTTTTTTCACTGTCGTGTGTTGTGTTAGTAATGTCAGGACAATCAGTATGAAAGTTTGAATATGTATGAATGATGGTATTAGTGACAGTCACCTTATATGTATTGTTTAGGGGTTTCTGTTAAGATATGATTCAACCTTGAATTTTTTTTATTTACATGTACATATGTTACCATGTCACTGTTTTGTAATTTTTGATAAAACAATCACTAGGAAATAACAAAAATAAGACTGTTATGAAAATGATATAAAATAAATGAAAGAAATTAAATACAAATTCTAAGTCTAAAGAATTACTTCATGTTTTATGTAGCATCCTATATACAATTTTGAAGAGACTTTAATGCTCAGGTGTAAAGAAATATAGGTCAGTATAGAGGTCCCCCCCTTTTCTTGTTGTAGCTTTGGCACTCCCTCCTCTAGACCTGAAAGGATTATAGGGAGTTCCCTGTTCACCCATGCTAAGTACCCCACTACATACACCTGCAATCTGATGGCCCTTCCTGGGCAGGTTTCTATTGAATAGGAATGAGGACAGAATAGTCATGTACTTTGAAAATAGAATACCGATCGTGGCATAAAATTCAGGTATTGGACATTGTTTGGAAACGTAGTTACAGGCTCAGAGTGTAATATATGAATCAGTATAATAATAATAAGGGAAAAAACGTGACTAACAAACGTTGTGCAGATGACAGGGCGTTCCTAAGGGTTAAGTAATCCGAGACAGGAGTTTTTTAAAGACAATAATGCACATATATAGATAAGATTGTATAGATGGATGTACAAATTGTGTGGACTCAGAACTATACTTTTTCTTCGAAGTTAGAAAGGAATGATTCCCTTTCGGTCAATACATCCTCTAAAAAGAAAAGAAATTAGATATTAAGCAAGAAATACTTGTACGCAATTTGTGGGTTTTGAAATTTCATTAGATAAAAAAATAGGAGTCCTTTTCTCAACAACAAACACTAGAAGGTGGATGAATTTATAATAAGAGATTGTGAATTACGGATCCCTTAATACCGAATAATTAAGGTATTAAATTAATGATTGTGCGTAAATGGAATAGAGCTGCCAAGGGAAGTCCCCAAGGGTATGCACTAGTAGACATAGCTGGGATGAAGTCTTTGTGTCCATGAGACTTCAAAACAACTCATGCCCTTGGAGATCTTTCTCAAAGTAGGTGGACACAGCACACAGCAAAGTCCTTGGACCAGATGTATCAAGGCTTTTTGTGATCGCAAAAGGACCGATTTGCAGAATCAGCCCGTTTGCAAACTCAAAAAGGCCTTTTGCAATGTATGTACCTTTTTGCATTCGCAATATAGGTAATCACAATTTTTGTTGATTACCTAAATTGTGAATGCGTTTAGGGAATCACAATTTGCAATTCTCTAAATGCAATGCATGCAGCATTCTCTAAATACGACTTTGCATTTAGGAATCGCAAATTACTATCAACTTCAAATTGATAGTAATTGTGCATTTTTCAAAGTGCCATGTGAGACATACACATGTTACGTGTTTTGTGGATGCATCAAGGGGGCCTTAGGGCCCCTGGCCCCCTTGGATCTGCATTCGTAAATTGTGATTACCAATTTGGTAATCGCAAATTGAAAATACTTTCTCATTCATTCCTATGGGCCTATTGGCCCATAGGAATTAATGGAAATGCATTCCCTAATAGCAAATCGCAATTTGCAATTCGCTATTAGGGAATGTTAAGGAATTGCACAATGTTTTGCAATTCCTACATACATTGCATTTTGCGATTCCAAAATACTGAATCGGTAAAATTCCCTGTTTCAGAATCGCGAAATGCTTTCTTGATACATTGTCCTTTCCTTGACAGAAACAGCAACTGCAGGACAACCCCAGACAGCACACAGCAAAGGGGCAGTACTCCTCTTCGAGTTTCTCCAGCCCTTCTCCTAGGCATAGGTTCCTCTTGCTTCCATAAGTAGTCTAAAGTTCTGGGGTTTCAGGTGTAATACTTATACCCCAAAATGTCTTTGTTCTCTTTGTGCAAGGATCTCTGATCCCATCCCAAACCAATTCTTGCCTCGCTGTTGGAGCATGACCACAGTAGATGGAGACATCATTGTGTAAGGGAAACAGGCCCTATTCAGGTGCAAGGAAATCTCCTCCCACTACTCTAAATTCAGACAAGCCCCATTCAGCTCAGCTCTGAGTCATCCAGGAAGGGCCAGGCACACCTCAAACCCCCAGTGGCTGTCTACAGTGATTGCACATCCCCACCCCCAGCCCTTGTCACTCCAAAACCAGACAGTCAATACACAAACAAGCAGAGATATACAGAATGGTTAAACGAGAAAATGCCTACCATTTAAAAGTGGCATTTTCAAACACATAATTTAATGGGAAGTTATACTTGTAAGATGTAAAAAACATTTCCCAATCTATCCTATGGGGCAAGATAGCCTTTCAATTGTGAAAAACAAAATTGGCAGTATTCCACAATCAGGACATGTCACACACACCAGTACATGTCCTACCTTTCGCATACACTGCACCTTGCTCAAGAGGGGTCCCTTGGGCTTACCATAGGGGTGCCTTTTATGTAGAAAAAGGGAAGGTTAGGGCCTGGCAAGTGGGTGCACTTGCCAAGTCGGAATGGCAGTTAACAACGACGCACAGACACTGCAGTGGCATGTTTGAGTTCCTTTTCAGGGCTACACGTGGGTGGCATAATCAGTGCTGCATGTACACTAGTAGCGTTTGATTTACAGGCCCTGGCATACATCAGTGCACTTTACTGAGGACTTATCAGTAAATCAAATATGCCAATCAGGGAGAACCAATTGTAACAACAATTTACTCAGGGAGCTTTTGCACTTTGACACTTATCGGCAGTGGCAAAGTGCCCAAAGCATCTAAGCCAGCAAAACTGAAATAGAGCACAGCATCAAAAATGCAGGTGGTAGAGGCAAAAAGTCAGGGGAAACCATGCCAAAGATACAAAGTCTAACATGAGGGATATACATTAAAATGTTAATATTAATTTTGGTCTACAGAGATCTTTATGTGAAAGTTGACCTAAAGTGTGTGGGAGAATGTCAAAGAAGTTCCTAGCACATATTTTCCATGCAGTAGTGCAATGTTAGAATCTTTCTTTATGCAAGTGTTTGTAAAAGTGTTACACTCTTTATCTATGTGCTGTGGTATGTAACTGTGTGTAAATTTGAGGAAGAAGTGGGATATTGAACAAGGCTCATAGTGTTCTGCCCCAGGGCGTTGTGGTGTTCTCTGTCCTTATCTACTTGTACTTTGCCTCCATATGTGTGCCATGTTTTTAAACGTGCAAACATGATGTAGTACAAGTTCTCATGTCTGAGGTGGTTTCAAGGATTGCAGGTTTTGGGCAGTTTGAAAGTCAGTGATAAATAACTTGTTATATGGCTATTAGGGTCATTCTCGACATTGCTAAGTTAGCATGAGCTCTGCTGCCATGATGCATCTTTTGCGCATGTTACTACATGCTTTTATTTCGCAAGACTCTGTTTGTGCCTTTCACATGAGAACAGTCTGCTTTCTGGGTTATCTGCTATTCCTGGAGTTTAGTCTGAACACGATGTGCAAGGTTGATAAACATGCTCCTTGTTATTCTGTTCTGGTCAGTCCCTCGCAGCCAGACAAAACATGTTAAACACAGCTGCAATGCTGAAGACCTGTGCTTTGATATTACGGGGACACATATTATTTGCACACACTGGGAGGGAAACCTTTCCTTGGAGAAGAGCAACGCTGTTCCGATGTTGTAAGCAACCATCTAGGCTCTACGGTATGGGGTCTGCTGACAAAGCCCAGAGATCTTCCTTTATATAATAAACTACAACTTACCAAGGGGAGGGTGGTTAGGTCTTATTGTCCTTTATCCACTGTCTGTATATAATGACAGACTCCTTTGTATTCTATGGTAGTGTAACAATGCTAACTGTATTAATTTTATGCATTTTGCTGCTATTATTGGCTCATATACTACATCATAGAGCACAATAGTTAAAATAAACATTTTGACCTATACAGTGACTCTGACAATCCTTATTGTGGACAAGTATGAGTGACTGAGCAAAAGGGAATCTCTTACTCCCACGATTCCGGAGAGAGTCGGGAGTGTTATGTTCTGGGTTGTCTAATCATTTGTAGCTTCGTGATTGTAGGAGAACAAATGAGACACTATAGCTAGTCGGTTTTGGGATTTTTGGTACTAAGGGCATAGGAAGGTATAACCCCTATACACCAAGATCCTGTTTTCCTGCACATAGTTCTGTGTATGTGCAGAATACCTGCAACATGGCGCCGCCAACGTTTGGTCTGGTTCTTAGCTGCAAGACTCCTGAGTAGTACTTGTGCTTGTCCACAATCCCCTCACTTCTGTTTCCAGAGACAGCTGTGACGGTGTAGCCTCCTATATTGTGTTATTTCATATAGGCTTTTCAAGCTTGAATTTTAAAAGGTCTTTCTCTTTCTTTAAACCCTTTGTTGCGCTGTCACGCATAGGTTGTTATTCTATATCTTTGATTATGGCTGTAGCCATAACAGCTCCTAACCGTGCATCGCTCAGGGCTTATCTAACTTAATATGGAGTACAGGATGACGGTGGTGCGCTAATCTTTGTTGTATAGGCAGACCCAGTCTTTCGCTTTGAGGTATTTTATTCTTGGGTCACCTTTCCGGCAGTCAATGGAATGGATAACCAGTTTCACGAATATACGGTCACCGCGCCTCCGCGAGATGATAGACCATATAGTACTCTTGAGGTTCCGCTTACAGATTGGCAATGCCAAATATAGTTTGATGGCGCCCTTCGTCACCCAATAACACCGTCCAGTTAGGCCCTTTATGGATAGAGGGGGCCACTTTGCCCGTGTTCGGTGGGTACACCCCACACCCACGTTATCTAACAACTGCAACAATTGCTGAGCTTTGCATATTACATACTTCATTGATATGTACGTGTAGGGCAGTTATTCAGTTTATGTTGCGCAACTTCCGGGTGGGACTACCAGGAGCTGCTGCGCAACCACCTGCACTAGGCGGTGTGACCATCAGTCCTTTGATAGTTAGTTCCGTACTGGGCAAGCGTCTCCAGAAAAAGGATGAACTTCCACATTGGCTTGCCAAGAAATTTGGGCAACTCAAAGCTGTTTTGCCAATTACCACACCTGTGGAGAAGCACAAGATTTTGACAATAAGTCTACCAAAAAATCTGGTTCCCTCATTAGCTAATTATAGCACTTGGGGTAAAGTGTTTGCAGCGGTATATTCAATGTGTTTTGGCACCCCCTCAATGACCGTTCTAGCATCCATAATCAAGCTTGTTCAGGAGGAACATGAGGCCGAAGCGGCCCTGGAGTTGTCAATGAGACTGGTGGAGGTGTTCGACATTGTTTGTGATATGATCCTTGCTAATGTTAAAGGTGATGCTGTTTGCTTACAAGTGACACAACACTTGGAGGCTGTGGCAGACGCAGACAAGCCATGCAAATTGCCAAAGATTATGGCTAAAGCGTATAAACTCATTGGGCACAATAGTCTGCGAATCTAGCCTTTTACTCAACCACAAAATCAATCTCAAACACAAAATCAACAAAAATTCCAGAATGATAAAGATGGGTGCCTGTTCTTTCCTAAAAAAAACTGGAGAAATTAAACAACAGAAGCAGGGATCGTGCGCTGGTTGGCCGACAACTGAGTCTACTGAGCGTACGCAGTCGCACGGAAATTAAGACTCCTGACAGATTTCATTCCCTGATCAGCTCTCTCCTCGTTCTTTACAGGAAACATTGGGCTCTCAGGTCGGTGGTGGAGAACGCCAGGATTGTGGCAAAGGTCAGACCACACAACAGGGACGATATATACCTCGACAGTTTGACGTTAAATCCAAACAAGAGGACTTGCCTCGTTTTAGACCACCCTATCAGAAGTAGACAGTTGCAGTTCTAACAGCAAAATATGCCTCAGACGGTGAGAACACGTCTTCTCGACTGGATTTGGGCGGTGACTCTGCTCGACAGCACAGCGGAGGTTTCCATAGTGTGGGAGGCACAGCGTCCTTGTCTGAAGGTGAAAGCAACTGACACGTTCAGTACAGTAGAAAGAGCAGATACGCGAGTTTCCCCCCCAGATAGACTCTATGAAATAGTTTTCCAAATTGAGGGTGATATACAGAGTACAATCAAAGCGTTTCTTGGGGAAAATCTCACCTTTTCATACGATATTTTGTTGGAGGAGGCGCATTGGCCCCCACCATTTGTGCTAGCTGCTTCTAGAGGGGAAGACCTAATACTTCAGAGTTTTTTGCATTATGTCCCTGAGGAACATGCTAAGGCTTCTGCAGCTGAGTGGGCTTTGGCCCTTGACTCGAAGGTGCACCGTAATCAGGTGGGCTGGGATAGAGAATCCCCGGCACATGAGATCCCGTTACGTTCTATGCCTCAGCCACAGCTGCTATATCCGATTAAACGAGAAGCTAAGGCTCCTGTTTGTGATATTCTGATACAGTTGGAGTATTAGGGTGTGAATAAATCCTGCGTATCACCAATGAATAATCCTCTTTTTCTGGTATCGAAACCTGACGGATCGTATCACATTGTCTTAGATTATCGGCATTTGAATAGTCATTGTCGTACATTTGTGGTACACAATACTCACAGCTCTACGTTAGTGAACAGTTTGATTCGTAAAAAATACAAAACTACATTGGATATATCCAATGGTTTCTATAGTCTCAACTTTGCTCCAGAGAGCAGTGACTGGACAGCGTTCACCGCCTTCGGAAATCAGAAAAAATATACACGCTTGCCTATGGGGTATAAGAATAGCCCCAGGGAATTTGCTTCACGTGTTATGTCTTTGTTAGACGGCATATACCCTGAAATGTACTTGTAATGATGATATTTATCTGATGGACGATGAACTGATGCAACATCTTGTCCGAGTCGACCGCATTATCTTGTCGTTTGCTGACTATGGATACATATTCAATTTAGCAAAATCTCACATCGCACATTTTGCGGTGCTCTTTTTGGGCTGTGAGCTCAATAATGAAGGTCGGGGGTTGGCTTCCCACTTTCTGGTGATGTGTGCACAATTGAGACCACCTTCTACACTGAAAAAACTACAGTCTTTCCTGGGTTTTTTACATTTTGGTAGGACTTATATTCCCGATTATGCCCAGCGTATCAAACCACCATATGCGTTGATACAACCAACCTTTTCTTCTGCTAGCTGGCGTCCAGGACATACCTCTATATTACAAACTTTGCAATCAGACTTGCTTGCAACAAACTACTTACTGGCGCGTGACAACACCACTAACCTGGTGATACATATTGTACCAGGTGCCGTGGGTTTCACTTACTTGACGTTCAATGAGGGGTACGCAGTACCCATTGCATACAAAACACATTTATATACAATACCTTAAATGCGATTTTCAAATGTTAAAAAGGTTTTGATGGCAGTCCAGATGGCGATTCTGAAGGAATGCCTGCTGGTGCAGGGGAAACTCATTCTTATGGTCACGCCTCTCCCTGCTTAAGAAGCGGTGACTAAGACTAGTGTACAAAACTCTAAAACTCTACACTCCCATTGGATTCAATGGCTACTTCTTTGACATCCTCTGATGGCATGTTTATCAATGATCCTGCTCCTGAGACACAGGAGTTCTTACAGTATGAATATGTTCATCCTCCTCCTCTGCCGTTGCTTCCTTTAGATGAATACAAATGTGTCATCTATACCGATTGCTGAGCCCAACGGGCCGTAGGTTCCAAACATGCTTATTCAGTGGCTTGCACTATTGTGGCAGGTACTATAGTCAATGGAGAGTTTAAGCCTTCCATAGTGCATACTCAGGCACTTGTGGACTGTACCGCACAATTAGCGGAGCTGCATGCTCTTGTTCTTGCTCTAGAGTTTGCTGATCCTAATGTGAATTCTCTTATTGTCTGTGATTCTTACGACTGTGTCCAGTCTTTTAATGACAACTTATTGTTTTGGTCACAAAATGATTATAGAGACTCTAAAGGCAGCACAATAAAACATAAAATGCTTTGGGTGCGAGTGGCAGAACTTAAAAAACATCTCCCACTCACACAGGTTATACATGCTCTTGACCAACAGCGTGTGTTTGAGCAAATGCTTTTGGTAGTTATTTGGCTGATGAAGCAGCCAAATCTGCAGTAGCCAAGTATTCTGTAGCAGCAGTTACAATGTCCATGACTAAAATTGATAACAACATTTTGGCAGCTATAGCTACGACAAAGGATGGAACTGCTCCTCCACAGGGTTTCCCTTCAAAGTATTCTTATCATTTATCTCCCGAACAAGTTCCTTATGCTATAATTCCTATGCTTGGGGATCAGCTGATTCCCAACATGGACCACAGGCCTGCTTTGATCTGTGACACACATGAAGGCAAGGCTTCTGCACATGCCAAAGTGTCTGCAACGTTACTGGTGGCGTGGTTTATATAAACAGACAGGTAATTATGTACTTTTGTGTGACATTTATCAACAAATAAAACCCTCTACGATCTTGCGCCCACCACAAACACAGCTATACATCTTGAATCAGGCATTTGGCTGTTTGTATCTTGATCACGGTAGTCCATTTTCTTCTGATACTGCATATGAACATATTTTGGTTGCAGTTGATTCAAGCACTTGATTCCTCCGGGTTTGACCACAACGCAGTGCTGATGCTCAAACTGTCACATGAGATTTGTGTGTTTTTATCGAGACATTTGCATGCGGCATCTTCCATTCTGACCAAGGTCCAGCATTCGCCCCTAGGGCGTACAAGGACGCAATGACGGCGATTGGGGTGCAGGTGCAGTTTTCGTCTCCATATAGGCCTGAGGGCAAACCCATAGTAGAGCGAATGAACCGTGACTTAAAGCAATCTTTCATTTTACGAAAACAAGGAAACCCGAGAGGGGCCTTCGGACCATGGGTCGTATACTTATTAAAAGGAACAAGGGTCCTAAGGGATTGTACTATAACGGAAGATAACAATATAGACCACAATCAGTGCTATATTTTCTCCAAACCCAGCCGGGCGAGGAGTGTTTTATTTTCAAAAATAGCGAAAAGATTAATTGACCTTTAGGGGGTCAAATACGAACATTAAGATAGGGCACAATCCTGTACCTATCCCAAGAAAATAGAAAAACCATAGATTAAGAAAAAGGGGGTAAGTGGAAAGAAAAAGGTTTTACAGGCAAGTAGAAATTTCTTTGGAGCCAGAGAGTGGCTTGCGATTTAAATAAACAATTTCGCAAATCTCAACCAACAGTGTAAACAATTGAATATGTACAATGAGTTACATGTCACACTGTTTTTAAAGCGTCAACGTTTCGATCCCTAAAGCTCCTAATGAAACGGGATCATCATCAGGACTGTTTTAGATCACTGCCTGTTTACAATACGAACGCCTGTGGAAGTGAAAAAGGGGGAAAAAATGGAGAAACAACATGAGGCATCCGCCTGAAATGATAAAGTTTAAAAACATTCAGCAAGGTCCATGTATAAAGTACAGGCCACTCTTAGCTGCATTTCATAGTGAATTATCTGAGATAACGGTGAGTCGCGGTGTCATATCGTGATTTTTATATACATAAGTGCAAAACCGGCGCGGTGACTTGGTCATTCATTTCTTCGTTTTGTTCAATAGTGCTTAAAGGGTGGGCGTGACATCTCAGGTTCGAGGTAAGCAAAGAATTACCTTGGGGTGCTCGTGATGGTGGTGAACCAGTGAATTTCCTAATTGCGATCCTGGATACCAGGCAAGGTTTGGGAGGATTGCAGTCTACATAGGTGAAGTGAGGTAGTGGTGAACGTGGGTGAGAGAGGCACTGACCTACCAAGAATCTCTAGTAAAAGAGAGAGGGACCCCAAAACCAAAGGGATAGGGTTCCACAGTTGACGCAAGTCAAAGAATAATTCCCTTTGGGCGAATTAACATTAATACATAGGTACTTACAATCATGCAGTGAGCTGACTAATACCCAACATATAACAAGGAAGCAATGAAAATAGGTGAAAACTTCAATACATGTGAAAACACTCTGAAAAAATAAAGTATTTAAAACAATTTATTAGCATACATTATATAAATTAAAAACTAAAAATTACAAGTTGGGAAACACATACAGGACGGAACAATAATCAATAAAATCAACATTCCAATAAAAAGGAGCTACAGGGAGAAAGGACTAAACTCAAACACTAAACAGTTATTTTGAATTTTCCTTAGTTTATCATCCCGGATTGACTCCTTGCATCGACGCGTTTCGGCGGTATATTCAATTAAAACCCGCCTTCATCAGGACAGTGTGTATAAATGTTTCCCAATACTTCTGAAAATTAAATAAAATCAGTCTTAGTCATAACTCATGAACGCAACAGATCAAATTTAACAGCAGAAGGTAAGAATAATATCCTTAAAAAACATAATGTATCTAGCTCAGTTTTTTAACACACAAGAACATTGCTTCCAATATACAAGACATACAACATCAAATACATATAGGGCTAGCCAATTGATAGCCAAAGACCAATAAATTCATTTCATCACATAGGTAAATTCCTCATATTTGGCTGTAATATAGAGAGCCTTTCTATTATTGCCTAGCTGCAAAACCAGGAACATATGATCAAGCATTGTTTCATGATCAGGGTTTTAGTAAAGAAATCACTACGTATATAAAAGAGAGAGGTGTAACAATGCGGAGAGTCATGGTATATCACCTACCTCGAGCAAGCAAAGGGTCTAGCAGTGTATCGTAAGGGGTATGCTGCCTCCTTATCGTTTGGTAGAGATATTCGTCCAGCGAATTATCTTCTTTAAATATACATAATTCCTAATTGCGAAATGAATGAACATCACATTTAATGTATGTCAAGGCCACTGTATCCTTTTATAACTAACACAATTGGCTCATACTATGCCTCATATTTTGACTAAGTGGCATGTATCTAATTTACCACAAAAATCTTTTTATCAATCCAGAATGCTGATATTTCCACTAAGGTATTAATAGCGAGCAAAGCCCTCCTAATAACATATCATGTCTGCCACATTTATAAGTGGCAGTGTATTGTGCTAGAACACAACTCTATTGCACGAAGTTATCAATGGATTCGATTTTAAAGCAATTAAAACATGGTAGTAGTAAAATCTTCAATTATTCAGTTCTTTGACAGTTTCTGTTTTTTCTATCTCTAGGCTTCATTAAAGGATAAGCATTTCTGCTGGCTGCGCATCAATAGACATTTAGATTAGCGATGTCCAATCCTCTGTGCGGTTCAGTCCATTTCGAATAGAGTCCAGCAGTATTATACACTTCAGCTCTTCTTTGTTAAGGAGACTGGACATGCTACCCCCTCTCTGGGGAAGTTTCAATGCCTTTAGAACAGTCCATCGAATGTCGCCCTCATCTAAGCATGGGCGAATTTTGCGAATCTCGCGTTCGCGAATTTTGCGGATTTGCGAACTCGCAATCCGCAAAATCCGCGAATTCTCGCGAATTTGCGGATTTTTTTTTTTGTGTTTGCGCGGGTTTTTGCCAGTTCGCGAGCGTTTTGTACAATGTCGCAAATTGCGAACTTACCTGTCGGGTCGCAAGTTTCGCGAACTTGTTGTTTCTACGTGTCCAGCCTGTTTGGGACACTCTTCTTCATCACTGCCACTCTCTGTCACCACTGCCACTCTCTGACTACTCATGCCACCCTCTGGCCCACCCATGCCACCCTCTGTTTCATCACAGCACCCTCTGGTTGTCCAGTCAGTGTACATTATTGTGGCAACGCAAGCACACCTTCCCTGCCTCAAGTGACCTGAATTAATTTGGGGCTGATTAATGTGTCACAGAATATTTTTTTAGCTGGCACCTGCTTCCTTAGTGCTTCCTGATTAGTGATCTTTTGCACTTGCTAAGTCCTTTCATTGTTGCAAAATTAGTTACAACACCTGCCCTGCCCCAAATGACAATAATGAATTAGGGGCTGATTAATGGATTTGAACTTCCAGCCTGGCTCCTGCTTGTCTCCCTTAGCTGTAATTCAGGACCTTTGTGGCATATGTGTAACTATTCTGAGGTTCAGAGCAGGGTCACATAATAGTTGCAACTGGCAACTGAACTCTGGAGGGGCCCCTCAGGAAGCACTACAGGAAATGGCTACTAATGATGAGCCTGAACTTTTGAACCTAGTAAGTAGTTTCAGTTTTGCTAAGATCGTATTTCTGCAATTTTGCACTTATTCGCGGGGCGCGAAGTTGTACTGGGAAGCCGCGAACTCACGCGAACAGTGCGAACAGTGCGAGCAAAATCCGCTGCTCGCGGATTTGCGGATTTTGCGGGAGATTCGCGAATCTCGCGGATTGCGAATTTACCGAAAATCCGCAAAATCCGCGAGCGAAACGGATTTTCCGCCCATGCTTACCCTCATCATGATTTGCCTCCAGGAAGTGTTCGACCAGTGGGGCATTTGGCGTCCGACACCTGATGCGGCTCCTATGCTGGCAAACACGGGTCTTGATTTTTTGTGAGGTTTGGCCAACATAATTTTTGTTGCACGGACATTGGATGAGATAAATTACGTTGCTTGTGTTACAGTTTGTGAGAGTGTTACATTTAAAGGTGACCTTGTTGAACACAAACGTTTTACCTTCAATTGTTAAATTACAGACTGTACATCCACCGCATTTGACATTATCATTTCAGGCGGATGCCTCATGTTGTTTCTCCATTTTTTCCCCCTTTTTCACTTCCACAGTCGTTCGTATTGTAAACAGGCAGTGATCTAAAACAGTCCTGATGATGATCCCGTTTCATTTCATTAGGAGCTTTAGGGATCGAAACGTTGACGCTTTAAAAACAGTGTGACATGTAACTCATTGTACATATTCAATTGTTTACACTGTTGGTTGAGATTTGCGAAATTGTTTATTTAAATCGCAAGCCACTCTCTGGCTCCAAAGAAATTTCTACTTGCCTGTAAAACCTTTTTCTTTCCACTTACCCCCTTTTTCTTAATCTATGGTTTTTCTATTTTCTTGGGATAGGTACAGGATTGTGCCCTATCTTAATGTTCGTATTTGACCCCCTCAAGGTCAATTAATCTTTTCGCTATTTTTGAAAATAAAACACTCCTCGCCCGGCTGGGTTTGGAGGAAATATAGCACTGATTGTGGTCTATATTGTTATCTTCCGTTATAGTACAATCCCTTAGGACCCTTGTTCCTTTTAAAGCAATCTTTGGCAGCTAGGATCTTAGGTACTGGCAGGAACTGGCTGGCCCACTTGTATGGGATTTAACATGCACTTAATAATCTCCCCCGGAGATCTCAGGGTGGGCTGACCCCATAAGAAATGCTCTTTGGCATTAAAATGTTTGTGCCAGACCTTGATGGTCTAGACGTTGAGGTGGCTGCCGCAATTTTTGACATTGACGTTGATAATCATTCTACTATGTTACAGGAACTATAAAAGACCTGTGACAGCTACACAACTGAACTTTTGCCCTCTTCCAAAGATGCAGCACTGCTGATTCCGCTTGCGGGCTGGCTTCCTAAGATTACAGATCTGCTACGAGAAAAGCTGGAGAACAAAAAAGAACTTGGTCCCACTTATCGTGCACCGGTTCTTGGATTGAAGGGCACTCGTACAGTCGTTCTACCACCTTTACCTGATCAAAAAGACAACAGATACATCTCAGTGGACAGTGTCAAGTTTCAGCTTCTGGCCGATTCTGAATAGTGTCACTCCTGCTTTTTTGTGCACCACTATTTCTTTGAGTCTAGTAAATTAACCACTTCCACTAATGACCAAGAATTCAATGACTAACTTGAAACTATAGTTGATCTGCCTTCAATCCTCTTCAAAAGTAAAAGTCACTTCTGCTTCCCCTACAGAGGAGTCTGATGTAGATCTGCCTACTTGTAGGCAACAACAAGATGATTCAGCCCTACCATCCCTATTAGATATGAAGACGGGTGCTTATTTTGGACAACATAACAGCTTTTCTTATGGCTCTTCCTCCTCATCTTCCACTTTGGCAATTCCATCCACAAAACTGACTACTTTTGTTTCTTAGTTCTGAAAGAATTACAATGTACCACCTTGGACTTACATCTGGTTGGTACTTATCCTTTTTTTCCTCTTCATGTCAATTGGGTTTGTGACAGTTTTTTTCTTACTAATCAATGTCCATTACTTGCCTGACCGCTCGGTGGGGAACTTGGTCGACGGAAGTCTGGCCCCACATACATCGTTCCATATCATTAAATGATCCCTTCCTTAGCGGAATATGATGATTTGCAAACTCAAACTATTTATACCATCAATATGTTTCAGAGATTGACCGATCCAGTTAATTGGTCTGGCAAAAGAATTCCAATTCATGTCAACTTTGATTTTACAATGTAACACAAGGTTTTAAACAAACTCGGCGAGATCCTCGTTTTCAAACTACACATACAGTCATCACATATTCAGTGGGTAAGTTATGTCAACAATGGTTGGAACATTCCACTTAGTCATCCGTAAAACAACAGTTGTCCCTCTTGTTGAGCTGCACCGAGTTGGCTGTTTTTATCTTAGGTGCTAGAGCCCCTCGCAATAAGAGATTTCTCTATGCAGTTTACGATAAAATTTGGAAACTTTCACAGGTGGAAGCTGTGAGAAAGTGCCCTCTTTCTTGCATGGTATGCCCTCACTTTTTGCTGAATGGCTGATGTGCTTTGACTGAGTGTGCCCTGGGCTCCTGCCAATCAGGTACCTAGGGTCTGTGTTCCTTCCCTAAAAACTGTATTGAAGCCTAAACCTAATTGGCATCTCTGGCCACAGGTCAGCCCCTGGTAAATGGTACCCTAGGTACCCAGGGCACTGGGACCAGAGAAGGCCCCGAAGGGCTGCAGCACTTATTGTGCCACCCTTAGAGGCCCTGTACCCTGACATACACACACTGCCTTTGCAGGCTGAGTGTTCTGGTGCAGAACCAAACAAAGAGTCGACATGGCACACATCCCTGTGTGCCACGCCCACAAAACACTGCCATGGCATACCTCAGTCACCCCTCTAGCTGGGTGCCCTATGCCAGTGGTGTGGGTACAGGTGCTTGAGCCCTGTACCCCTACAGTACCCAGGTCCATTCCTGGGCACTGTAAGTGCAATGCTGCCATTAAGAGTATATGGTGCTAGGAGGTCGTCATCACGAATTTCACAGTACCATGATGGCTACACTGAAGACTGAGAAGTTTAGTATCAAACTTCTCAGCACATTAAACCCACACTGATGCCAGTGTGGGATTTAATGTACAATTCACAACAGAGGGCAACTTAGAGTTACCCCCTGAAACTAACCCACAAGCAGCGTCCTGACTGAGAGCTGCTTCGGCTGCCACCCAGCAGCCATGTTGCTGGACCCCTGGGTAGAGGACCATCCACTCTTGTGGGCCTGCAACAATGCACATCCTGGGGCGAGGTGCTAGGCCTCCTCCCCAGGATGGGCAAGGGAAGCTTCAAAGGCATGCAGCTTTTGTGAGTTTCTCCAGACCACTCGCTGTACTCAGCACTGGTCCCCACCAGTTCTGACCTCCACTCTGGCGGGAAGACAGGCGGGAAACCCAAAGTAAGGAAAGGGGGTGTGCCAGCCTCTGCCAACCTCACCCCTCAGGTGGGGGAGGTGAGGTGAAGCACAACTCTGGGCTCTCGCCATCTTGAGGATGGGGAACCCTACCCAATCAGAGACAGGCTCCAGCCCCCCTCCCACTGGAGAGTGGCAGGATAAGGGTGTACTCACCCCAGGGAAGGGACCCATTGGTCCATGACCTGCCCACACCTGTAACGTCCCTAAATTTAGTTTTTAGGGACACCCTGAACCTTCTTTCTTCAGATCCAGATTCTGAAACTACAAAGAAGAACAAGAAGAAAAAGACCTGCTGTGCATCTGCTAACAAGAGGACGACACCAACTGAGTTGGCCCCAGCCCTACTGGCCTGTTGACCCTCGAACCTGCTAAATCCCGGAGTCTCCTGTGGTCAGCAACCTCAAAAACCCCAGAGGTCCTTACTGCCTAGCTCATCCAAAGACTGGGACTCCCACAAGCAGTGGTTCTGCTCAAAGATCTAAACCCCTGGTGCCAGCCAGGAACCGCAAATCCAGCACACTCTGCCCCCGGCGAGCCCTGCCTTTGCGTGAACAAAGACAACGAGGATATCCCCCCGGTGACTGTGACCACAAATCCAGCACCCAAGGACCCTCCTCAACTCTCCTGAGGACACCTGCAGCCTCAAAACCAGGGACCCCTCCAACCGCGACCAGCAGAGTGTAAGATTTTCCAAAAAGACACCACTGCACCTGGCGCCCCACGGCCCCCTATGCCCAACTTCTGGGTGTCTCCCCAACCTACAACTTCCAAACTTATCTTTCGAAGTGGTGGTCACACCTGAAGAATCTCCGTCCCCAAGCTTGCTGCCTTTGTTCGTCTTGCAGCTTTTCCATTGAAACCCATTGGGTTCCCGACGGCCCAAAAGCACCCTGCACACAGCCGCCCGAGTGCCTGTGGAAATGCAGCATCTGTTCTATCCTACTTCCCCACTTGCCTTGTTTAAGTGACCAGGAACTCAGCTCCCACTGCCAGGTGGCCTGCCTGCTAGCAGCCACCAACCAAAAGCCCCCTACCCGCCATAGGCTAACATTGGGCCTACTCACTCTGCACCCGGCTGCCCCAGTGTCTCAGAGGGTGTAACGACTGTACCTACCTGAACTTGGGAGACCCCTGAGTCTACCCCCAGAACCATAACTCTGCCAGTCGAGTACTTACCTGAAAGCTGATAACTCCCATTTTCTCCATAGGATAACATTGGCTAGTTTGCACTTGAAAATTATTCTAAGTGTTGAGTTTTGCAACTTTGAAATATTCACTAACAATCATCCGCTCAACGAAAATAAAATTACTCATCAGTTACCAGGAGAGATTCCAGTGCAGGATCTTTGTGCCCAGCACTGACCTTAAAAAGTAATTGCAACTGTGATTTTCCGATAACCTGATTTCCTTCCAAAGGATAACATTGCCTGGTTTTTACCTGAAATTCTTTTAAGTTTCGATTTTTGAAACATACAAATATTCCTTAAAAATCACCTGTTTTACAAAAACGATTTCTTTCAACAGTTTATAGGAAATGCACCACGGCTGAATCCAGGACCCAGCTCTGTGAAAGAAAAACCTATGCAAAGTAATTGATATTGCATTTACTTAAAAATTCCTATTGAGCTCAATGTTATAATTGTGTTTATTTAACTTGTGTTGCATATTGCAACAACTCTATCTATTGCAGTGCAAAGTATATTGCTATTTGAAAGTGTTCAACTGTAGCACCTCATTCTGAGAAAGTATTTTTATACCTACTTGTGGTTGTAAAATAAAACAACAAAATATTTTTGTATACAAAACGATTGGCTTAGAGTTCAGTTCTTGAGTGTGTGAGACCATTTGTTGACTGAGTGTGTACACCAAATGTTTTACACTGTCCTCTGATACTGCCTTACTGCTCGACCAAGCTACCACTGTAGAGAGTAAGGTTATATCTAACTTTAACCTCTGCCAAACCTCTGGGTACTTTGGACTCTGTGCACTCTGAACCTTACTTTGGTGCAGTATATACAGAGCCACTTTCTTACAGAAGCAGCCTCTCATCTGTGTCAATTTGATCAGGCAAATTTGGAAAAAGTTCTTGCTGTGTTCGACAATAGCATCAGTACACTGTCTTCAAGCATTTACACTTTGGATAATATTGTTTCATCTGTTACTGATATTGTTCAGTCTGATGTATCTGTGTTGTATTATGGTCAAAATCAATTACGCTCTGTTATGCAGTTTGCATGGACATTACAAACTCTCAAACTGGGGAAAGTCCTGTGGGATTACTTGAATGCTTCTGCTTTGTTTTTACCCTTTAATTTAACAGATAAACAGAGATTTATGCCTATGAAAGATGCTACCTATACACTATTGCATATTGAATGATTGGAGCCCTTGCCTTTCTCTGTGGCAGAAACACACTCAGTTGTTTGATTAATTCATGGGGTTGTTTCTCCCCGATTCTCACTATTTCAGTTTAAACCCTGCATGAAACATTTTCCGAGAGGTCGCTTTGAACCCCTTGATAGTGCTTTTTTACATGAAATATGGTTACTTCCATTCACTTATAGATGTCAACGGGAGGATAAGGACGTTTTCCTTACAGGGGAGGTTTGTGATTCCACAGTAGGGCATTCCTTAGTTTGTAAACACATTAAGTTGCACAGCACTTGTAATGTGCCCGCACCTAATCTTGCTTGTTTTTTAAAAGGTACTCCTGTTCCATCTATAATTCCTGCTTTTACCTTGCTTACCAGTTTCATTTATCTTATTTTGAACAACCACGAATGCTGTGTTATCCAGGCAGGAATCCCATATGTGGTAACAGTTTCACAACCTGTTACTTGTTGTAGCACTGGGCTTTTCCCGCCGCAGCATGGGAAAGTAGATAGTTCAATTTGGCCTTCCATACCAGCTTTGAAAACAGATTTCAACAAACTAAGCAGGCTCAAAGCTCTATTGCTCCAATAAGAAGTGGCTCTCACTTCTGCTTGAGAGTCCTTCGAGATACAGGTGGCTAGTCGCTACTGAACACTAACCTCTCACTTCATTTTGGGGATCATATACATCAAATATTTCATGCGTCTGATACCAAAGGCCTTGCTCATTTTTTTTAAGAATGTGGGATCCGGCCTTGTGACTTCCTTTCAGACGATATTTAGAGTAATTCCGGCTTTTATTCATTGCATCTTTTCTAGCGTCTTCAGAGGTTTACCTTTGTTACTGGCGCTGGCTGGTGGATCTCTGATCCTTCTCCTCCTGCTATGCAATGGCTGCTCATCTTGTTGTACTACAAAGACCAGGCCAGTTGCAACTGTACTGTGATCGAATGCAACAGATTTGTGGATGCTTGCCATTGGCAACACTTAGTGTGAGTTATGGACTATCTTACTTTTCGGTTTGCCTACTTCACTTGCGTGCAACTTGTATTCTACTGTCAGTGGTACCCCTTCTATTGAGCTTGGGATTGAGGCCTCTCCAATATGACATATCCAGTCCCGGAATTTCACCAGTTAATGGGTCCCTTTGAGCCCCATGAGCGAGCTTGTTCTGGGGATGGCAACATGGCGCGTGCTGCTGCACTTGGCATCTTAGCTGAATGGAATATCTGTGCGGCTACGCAGAACCTCCTACAATGAAGTTTTATTGAATATCATGCAAAATGTCCAGCTATGCTTTTGGAAGCATCAGATTACGTGGAACATGTCGGCTCCGTTGAAATATTTATTGGATGGCATCCCTTTTTTCTACTAATGATCGGGATGACCTTTTGGAATGAATTGCATTCTTGAGTTCACATACTTTTATGGATCGTCCACCTCAGGCGAAATTTTAACCAACCAAAAATGTATAATTTTTTGTGAATTTTTTTCCAATTATGTTTTTTAATGCGCTTCTGAACTCCGCTTGGATTTTAAACTCTGTTTTTGTATCTTGTCTATATACTACGACCTTACCAAGGGGAGGTTGTTATTTGGCTATTAGGGTCATTCTCGACATTGCTAAGTTAGCATGAGCCCTGCTGCTATGATGCTTCTTTTGCTCACGTTACTACATGCTTTTATTTTGCAAGACTCTGTTTGTGCCTTTCACATGAGAACAGTCTGCTTTTTGTGTTGGCTGCTATTCCTGGAGTTTAGTCTGAACTCTGAACCTGATGTGCAAGGTCGATAAATATGCCCCTTGTTATTCTGTTCTAGTTAGTCCCTAGCAGCTAGACAAAACATGCTAAACACAGCTGCAATGCTGAAGACTCATGCTTTGATATTATGGGGATGCATGTTGTTCACACACATTTGGAGGGAAACCTTTCCTTGGAGAAGGGCTATGCTGTTCCTATGATGTAAAGCAACCATCTAGGCTTTAAGGTATGGGGCCAGCTGACAAAGCACAGAGATCTTCCTTTATATAATATGCTACAACTTACCAAGGGGAGAGTGATTAGATCTTATCATCCTTTTTCCACTGTCTGTATATAATGACATCTCCCTTTGTATTTTATGGCATTGTAACAGAGCTAACTGTATTAAGTTTATGCATTTTGGTGCTAGTATTGGCTTGTATACTGCATCATGGAGTGCGATGGTTAAAATAAACATTTTGAACTATACAGTGACTCTGACAATCCTTATTGTGGACAAGTATGAGTGAGTGAGCGAAAGGGAATGTCTTGCTCCCGCGAATCCTGAGAGAGTCAGGAGTGTTATGTTCTGGGTTGTCTAAATCATTTGTAGCTTCGTGATTGTAGAAGAACAAATGAGACACTATAGCTAGTCGGTTTTAGGATTTTGGGTACTAAGGTGGTAGGAAGGTACAACCCCTATACACTGAGGTCCTGTTTTCCTGCACATAGTTCTGTGTATGTGCACAATCCCCACAACAAACTATTTGCTGTCTTGGGGTTTATGTTTTTATAGGAGGTTTGCTGAGCTTACTTGTCAGTGAGGAGTTGCGAGTTCTCCTCAACTGGTTGCATGGACTTCATTGTGGCAGCGGTTTCTTCTGGGGTGAAGACAGGACATGAGGTTAGCTTTGGTTCTTTGGATAAGATCAGGAGGAGTTTGGCAAAGGCTCTCAGGTCCGGTTGCATGCTAATGTTGCTGTAAATAGTGGTGATTTTAAATTGAGAGAGATTGTTGCAGAGGTCCTGCAAGGGAGGGATAGAGTTGGAGATGGCTGATGGTGGGATGAAATAGTTCACAATGGCAAAGATTTCTTTGCTCCTGTTTGTGGTGACAACGATGCATTCCACCATAGTGAAGCATCTATGTGCTCTTTGTGGTTGTGATTGAGATCATAAAGGTTTGCTGTTTGTAATTAGTGCTTGATGACTGTTTAAATGATATGTGAGTATTGGTGGTTTTATTGTGTCATATTTATCTGCCTGTAGTGCCTTTCTGTGTTTCCTTCTTTTGTGTGTATGTAGTATGCTGGGTGTCCTCTGTCCAGGCTGTGTGTTCTGGTGTATAGAAGGTTATCTTTACGGAATGGTCCCTTTCACTGATTTCATTAGAGTCTGACAGAAGTGACAAAGAGGAGCTTCAGGCTGAGCTGGATATAACAATACCTCCTGGTGGGATAAAGTGTTACCTAAGTATATTAACCTTATATGTCCCATGTACCTATGTTGTACCTAACAAAGTGAAGAAGACATATTTTTACCAATGGGACAATGCTCCATGCTGATTGCTGATATGAATATGATTTAAAGGACTAGTGACACCATAACGACTGACTTTGGAAATAGAAGCACCACATTGCTTCTCACTTCTGAACACGAGGGTACAGAACCATGTATGCGATCAAGCCACAAAAGGTATAGGCTAGCTGAGCCAGAATCTTGCTTAGTTATAAATTTATCATAAAAACCCAAAAAATAGATGCCATGAAAAATATGGCAATCTAATGTAATTCTGTTATATATTATGGTATGTTATGATGTGCTATGCTGTGTTAGTTTATGTTATGACATTGTATAGCACTGTGTTCACAACAACCTGGACACTTGTTGCTAGAGAAAGGGTGGCAGCATCCCTTGATTTGAGACTCCTACGTTTTGAAGCAACAATATTTTAGATAATATCAAACGATAATAGGTGCCCTATTCCAGATAGTGCTACTGTGGGGGTAGTGGGCATGTGCACCCATTTTATGCAACCACAGGTACTTTGGTATGCCAGAAGTGGCCATAGACGTTTGTGCAACTCCTCATGTTATATGAAACACGTTTTGCCTTCAGTGTCTCAAAGAGGCTTACCCTCATTTGCATTGGCTGTGGCCCTGAGCACATATGGGAACACCTTTTCCCCTGCAATCATGCTATAATACAGATCAACCCTGCCCCCTCTTGAAAATGTGTCCACGCCCGCTAACGGTGAGTGAAGGAAGATAAATCACAGCTCCTTCTCCACTAATGCGTTCTTCAAAAGACAGGTGCCCATTTTTAGAGTTTGCATCTGGACTGGAGCGTTCACAATGTGTTTCAGTTCTTGGGTGCAAACTCCCAGTGGGTGTTATTGCGAGTCCTTGGATTTGTAAACATGTAACTCACTTCAGGACTATCTTCAGTCAGTGTATTAATAAGGACTGAATTATGTATACTTATTTTATGCAAAATATTATGCAAAAGAGTCAAACATCTTAAAGTAGACAGTTATAATATATTCATCGGCTTCTGATTTGCCTGTTTCACAAACTACTCGACAAAGGAATTAGTGAAAAGGGCACTCTCTTTTATCTATTAGTAATTAGTGGGCTCTGAAGAGTAGTTTATTAATGTTCTTACAAACGGGGTCATATATAGGCCTACACTCTCAAATTGTTTCTTAATGCCTCGCTATACCTACTTGTGCAATCGATATTTAGTATGGACTCACATACAGAGTTACATACAGTGCAGTACATTTTCATGATGTCATTTTACAAGATTCAGTCATTTCTGTTAGTGCCAGGCTCATGGAGTTGATAGCTGGTGATCCTTGTCTCTCCAACAATAAACCTCTTTCAGAAGGGAACAAATGTACAGCGCGAATCTCATGTTTACAATTTGGCAATAAGTCAACTTCTTAGAGAGCAAACTGAGTTATCTTCACCTCTTGCAACAAAGAGAGGAACTTCCATGAAAATAGGGATAGTTGCAAAGGGGCACATCTAGTTGGCAAACGTTCTTTATTGCTTAAAATTTAAGGAAATTGTCGTGCTTCACAACAGATTATCCTTAGGCCAGTGCAAGGAAGACATGGTGTTGGACCTGGCCCTTTCTGCAGGGTCATCCCCAAACTTTTAGGCTTCCTCCTCCCATTTTTTTGATGAATTTGTTTTTGTTGCACTTAGGACTCTGGGCACTTTATCACTGCTAACCAGTGCTCAAGTGCATGTGCCCTCTTCCTTAAATGTGGTCATATTGGTGTATCCACAATTGTGCATATGTACTTATAAGTACCTATTAAAGTGTACTATGTGCCCAAGGCCTGTACATTAGATGCTACTAGTACGTCTGCAGCACTGATTGTGCCACCCACCTATGTGTCCCTTTAGTCATGTCTCCGGCCTGCCATCACGCAGTCTGTGTGTGCAGTTTTAAACTGCCATGCCGACCTGGCAAGTTAACCCCACATGCCAGGCCCAAACCCTCTTTTTTTAATACATATATGCCACCCCTAAGGTAGGCCCCGAACATCCCTAAGGTCAGGGTGCAGTGAATTTTAAACGCTGAACATGTCCTGGTAGTGAAAAACTCTTAAATTCATTTTCACTACTGCCAGGCCTCTATTTCCCATAGGTTAACATTATGATTGCTTCATGACACTTCATAAGTGCAATTGTCAATTGGGAAAAATAGATATTTCAAGTTTGGTATCTCCAGACTCACAATTTAAAATCACACCTTTTGGTAAAGGTGCATTTAAAGTTACAAGGCAGAAAAATGCCACTTTCAGAAAGTAGCTTTTTTCCCTTAACCATTGTGTGCCTTTTGCCTGAATGCACATCTGGGGTGGGTGACAGCTGGGCTTTATGCATTCACTCTAGACAGCCACAATCAATCAATCAATCAGATATTTGTAAAAGCGCGCTACTCACCCGTTAGGGTCTCAAGCACTGAGGGGGGGAGCAGCTACTGATCGAACAGCCAGGTCTTGAGAAGTCTCCTGAAGGTCAGCAGGTCCTGGGTCTGTCATAGGTGGATGGGGAGGGTGTTCCATGTCTTCGCAGCAAGGTGGGAGAAGTATCTGCCGCCGGTGGTAGTTTGGTGGATGCGCGGGACGGTGCGAGGGCGAGGTCAGTGGAGAGGAGTTGGCGGTGTAGAAGGTGAGTCACTTGTTGAGGTATACTGGTCTGGCGTCGTGGAGTGCTTTGTGAGTGTGGGTGAGGAGCTTGAAGGTGATCCTCTTGTTTTTGGGGAGCCAGTGGAGGTCTCTCAGGCGGGCAGTGATGTGGCTGTGGTGGGGGATGTCGAGGATGAGGCGTGCAGAGGCGTTTTTTATACGCTGGAGTCTCTTCTGGAGTTTGGCCGTGGTTCCCGCGTAGAGGGCATTGTCGTAGTCCAGCCTACTGGTGACGAGGGCCTGAGTGACCGTCCTTCTGGTTCTGGTGGGGATCCATCCATAGATCTTGCAAAGCATGCGCAGGCAGGAGGAGGAGACGGCATTGACTTGTTGGGTCATTGACAGAGAGGAGTCCAGGATGAACCCCAGGTTTTGTGCGTGGTCGGTGGGTGTGGGTGCAGTTCCCAGTGAGGCTGGCCACCAGGAGAGAGCTTAGGTGTGCCTGATGGCCCACGGACATCCTGATGGGCCATCATCAGGCTGATGGGCCATCCTGGGCATGATGTAAGGGAGTAGCTGACACTTGCACCTAATAGGGCTGTACCTGTACCCACACAAGGAGCTGCATACACGCTTGTAGGTAGTCTCTAGCCAGGGCAGGGACCTTGTGCACTTCAAGGACCTCTCTTTGAAGTCCCCCCCCCCACTTCAAAGGCATAACTGGATATAAGTACGGGACCCCTGACACCACCAACTCAGTACACTTCTGGACTTGAGGACATCCTTCCAGGAAGAAGGACAGCAGTGCTGTTGAAAGAACTGCCAATCGGCTAGACTCTGCTGTACTTTGCTGTGCTCCTGCTTTGCTGTGCCTTCCCTGCTGCCCTTTTTCCTAGGAGTGAGAAGGGCTGGACCTGCATCTCTACATTCCCAGAACCAAAGTGACTCCAAGGGCTTGCTGGCTTGGTTTCTGTTGGTCTCAGGGACATCAAAGACTTCCAACAACCCTGATAAAGCCTCTGGACTCTTCCAACTGAGAGTCCTGCCCTGCCAAGTGGTGTCAGTCCAGTCCAGGGCCCTTGAAAGTCGTTTTTCTGGCTATCTCCTGCTAACATGCATGCATTTCCATCATTGCCTAGGTTAGAACCAACGCATCTCGCCTTGACGCGGACACATCGCCTCTGCCGCCAAAGACAAGGACATTGCATCACCGGCTGCATGGCTCGACGATGACATGACGCTATCATCGAGAGGAGTCTAATGATGGCGCATCTCCGACTCCGCTGATCAGAACCGATGCATTGCCTACATCTACCCGGATCCACAATGATTCATCAACTCCTCTGCTCCTCCCATTGGGTCTTCAACGTCGATGCATACTCTACCGCAAGGTACTGTCTGCAGCACTCTGGTTCTACTTATTTTGAATTTTTGTTATTTTGATCTTGTTTTGCTCATTCAAGTGAGCTCTATTCTTCTACCCTGGTATGGTTTATTTTGTGTGTTGTTTTTACAGTTATATTAGAGGGTTGGCACAGATTCATTTATGGTGTGCATCTGACTTACCCTGATTAGGATTGTGTTCCCTTCTTGGACATGGTGCATACCTCTGCCAACTAGAGACCCAATTTCTAACACATGGGTTTTCACCTATTCTCAGCCCTGGTGTAGTCCACCCGCTCTTACTTTTTATGTGCCAGAATACCCTCTTGGATGAGTTGTGTGCTCTACAAATTCCTATAATATAACATAAGAAGGAAATTAATATTGTCAAACTGTTTTCCACGAGCCATGGAGGCTTGCTTGGTAACCTTGGAAAACTGCTCAGTTAAGCCTGGGCAAAGGTAATTTAAGACTCTCAACCACATCAGCTCTTGCTTAAGCTATCAGTACAGGTTGCTTAGCTTTGAGCAGTACAGAATGCTAGAACATTTTGCATGGTGCTTTGGAAAGGACAAACATAGTAGTTGAGGTTGACTTTTGAGGACCACATCCATGTCAGACAGTGTAACATGCAAACTGATGTTGATAACAACATGTACATGATAACAACATGTACATGGTAAAAGGCCCAGTAGGAATTAGTATAATTCTTTCATGCACACAAACGCGTTTTCCTCTAAAGTTGCCTTCTCTTTGCCACATTAACGTTTGACAAACTTTCTGCACTCATGACACCTGGATTGTTTTTGCAGAAACACCGACCTTGCTGACACAGAACACTTCGTGAGAATCCTCTCACACTGCCTTGGCATTTGGTGCAAGATCTTTCACTTGCATAATACAAATGCGATTTATTAATACAGCCATATGGCAACACAGATAGCTGTAGAACACAAAGAATGGTGGCCTGATTACAATCTGGACCCAAGGCCAGGATGCCATTTTTTGTATTAACCCTTTTGTTTCCTAACATAATTGGAGGAGATACTTCTGCTAATCTCGAGGGGTCCCAGCAGGATAAAGCTTTCACCTAGCAGTTGACTGACATCTCTGTAAGGGGTGTCCAGTTTTTGACTAAGCCAGAATCACACACTATTACCCTCCAGGTAAAGTGGTTAGATCATCCAGATGGAGGTTTTCCTGCTAGACCATATATTCACATCCGAGACACATAGGTTAGGATTAGCATCGTAGGGGTACGCTAGATAGTTATAATCTTTAATATGTATGCATATATAACTTGACTCACAATGATGGTGTAATGTTTTATTCTCTGTTTTGACACTCATTAACTTCCATCTGCTTCTGTCTATTAATCATTGCAGCCCATATATTTTATACAAGTGTCAGTCTGGTTCAATAAATATTGAAAACGCCCCTCTTTGTATTCTGTGTAAATTTCTCTGAGCACGAGTGACTGAGTGAAAGTCTGTCACCACTGTCCCTGAGGGAACAGAGTTGTCCTGTTCAGTGGTTGCCAGAACTGCTAGCTCCCCGTTTAGGTTTAGGAGTCTAACAGTTGCACTGCAATCTACTTGATCCAAGGGACAACATATTCTATGGGGGTGCATGGGATCCGTATAGCACCATCCTAAGTTTATGTCATACGCAATCGCACAGTTCTTACTGTTTGATGGAAACTACACAACCAAAGGATAATGCTTGTGATTTGATGATGTCTCATACATTATCATATTTGTGGCATTAGCAAACAATAGTACAAGATAAGCCTTTGAGGTGTAGCAACTGAATGTGACACTAGGGATGCAGCTCATGCTTAAAATGTCCATCATATTCAGATTGTGATAGATCTGGGATCGGAGCAGAACGGTTGGTACTGTATTGTATTATTCACAATGCCCGTCTGTACTGCTAATTTTCAGGAGTACAAGTTATTGTTTTTAACTTTTATTGCTATTACCACTATTAGTAGTAGTAATATTTCTATTATTAATTATATTAACTTTGTGTCTCTTTTTTGTGTTTGTTTCTCATATTCATGTAGTTTTCAATACAGTGGTCCTAGGCTGTAAAGATGAATGCATTTGTCATCATTGGAAGGCACTTGAGGTATACATGGGATGTGCACACTGCTTGCTTCTAGAAATTATTTTCAAATGTTAAGTTCTTAACTAGTACTTCAGGTGAATGCGCTCATATATTTTTAATGCTGTCCTTAACTTTCTTGGTGTGCTGTTGTGGCTGGTGTGATGAAGTTTGTTTTTGTTTTATCAATGTTCTAGACTATGTTGTTCTGAGCTATGTTTTGCTAAATATTAGGTATCGTATGCACTAATGAAGTGCTGTCATGGAACATTTTGCCTTTGTAGTCTTGTAATTCCTGGCATGTCTTCTTGGTACATGATGGGGAAAATATTGTATCTCAAATAATATGTGACTGTAGTGTTCTTTGTTCAAGAAGGGAGAAGTGTTTTGGTTTGGATACTGCATGGCTGCGTCTGTAATGCTGTGGTGTGTGTGCAATGGTAGAGGTCCATGCCTGAGAACGTTCAACTGGAGGCAGTTGGGGTGTTGTGTTAAATCTATGGCTTGCTGAGCTTGTTCTCGTCATTGCTGTAACATCACTTGAAAGATATAGTAACTTAAATATATCAGCAGTTCATGGTTAATCAGTCATCTTAACAGCATAGATTCAAATTACTTCTGTGGTAGTTCAAATGTTATGTGCAGATCCTACTGCAAACATTGATATTTTGCTAAAGTTTGCAAATGAAAACATTGTAAAACTGTCAGAGAGGTTCATAGTGATTAAAATGGAAATGTAAAAAATATAAAATAATTGAGGATCTAATGGCCAAAATGGCAGCAAGTAAAACACATGGTCATGACCACTAAATCTAAACCACTAACATCATCAATTACTAACTTTTTAATGACGGTGATGGGGACAATAACGAGTAAAATTGAGTATGTGGAGGAGAGACTGGGGGAAACTCAAAGAGCATTGCAATACGGTACATCAACTGATATTGTATGTGAGCATAACAAAACATCGGAAGATATTTTATCCACCAGTCTGGAAGGTAGTGGAGATGAAGTTAACACTGGCACTATTCAGGAGGGGGGTTTCATGGATACTCTTTGCCCACCGCCGTCTAAAAAATCCAAGGCTTGTGGGAAAGCTAAGAAAGACATATTGCCTACAGCGACACAAAAGAAAACCACGGCCCCCCTACGAAAGCCAGCTACAAAGACTCGAGTAACGGGTTCTGTTACGGACCCCACGAACATAAACACCCAGCCAATGGGGGACAACGTGTTAATCATCATACAAGCACGGTGGAGGTTATTATTAAATCAATTTTAGATCCTTTGTTAGGGGCGTTAAACCGTATTGATGTTTCGCTGAAAATATTAATTGGTTCTATTATCTCGAAGATTACTTCAGGGCCGGAGATACCGACCATTTTGACCGTGAATGTAAATTTGAACACCTTACGGGCCCCTGTACCCCCCCAGTTAATGATTCCAGTGGCTGACGCTACTAATAATATTGACATTATAGCGCATTCATTGAAACAACTCGAAAATGATCTGCCTGGACCTTCAACAGCTAATGGGGAAAAAAGCAAGAATACTCTCATCGGCAGAAATCCCAATAAACTTTCTGTTGATATAAATAAAAATAATTTGAGAACACTCCATCTACCTCCAGAATTTACCCCTATGCCATAATCTTCAAAAATGTCCCACCCTTGCTACCTAGCAAGACAGAAAACTGGAAACAGCTCAAAACGATACATTGGCTGGCGAAAGCTTTGAACTGGTCAGGATGTGACATTTTAAATGATAATATCAACAATGTAGAACGTGTTTTATGGGTGGATTTGCATGCAAAAATCGAAGTAGGAGACTGCGTTGTCATAAATTTTAGGGACAGGAATTTTGCGCATTGGCTTATGGACAGAATCCTTTGGAGTAATAGTAACAGTTTGGGGGGGTCCTATTGAAGCTGTACCACTTGTATATTTCTATAGACCATTGTCTAATATAGGCACTGGTCGTGCCCATGTACAATCAAAATGATTTTCCCCATTAATCAACCCGACCTACAATCACTTTTACTCCCTAGAAAAAGTGGTATGACTGACCATCAGTCGATGAGGGAGACTGGTGGTGCAAATTTAAATTTACCCCCACTGCATGTACCAGTCGAAAGAGAAAGAGATTGTCATCATGCCCCAATAGTAACTTCACCGTCATTTTTTAACATCAAAAATGGCTAATGATGTTTGTCATCACAAACAGGCTGGCATCTTAGATCTGACATACCTCACAGGGTCTAATCCTGATAATATAATCAGTAAAGGTATGACAGATCCCTTGCCAGCACACCCTGAGGTACTATCAGTTAGTGTTCCAGACTCCAATGTATTAACAAATAGGATGCCTGTAGAAGGTGGAATACAGCGAGTTTGTCAAATAAATTAGGCATTAAAGATTAGGTAGAGTTTGTTAGCGAATTTAGTATAGTTTTCTTACAGGAAACTTGGATGCGCAACATAGCCCACATACATGGCTTTTATTGTCTGCAAACTCCTGCCAGTCTGTAGATGGTCATGACAAAGGAGGCCTATTAACTCTGATTTCAACCGCAGTAAATGGCAGAGTTAGGAAAATGCAGTTGGAATCCTGTAATTTTCAGATTATTAATATTTAGTTTAAGAAATATCTGACGCTTGTGGTCATTAATGTTTATCATAATAATTTTAATAGCACAAACATTACCATTGTCCAGGAATAAGAAACTGCACTAACAAAGGATATTGAGGAGATAAAAATGGACTATGTAATACTTTGGGAGGGTGATTTTAATTGTAAATTGTGCACACTATCTAAGCGTGAGGCATGTCTAGGCTGTCCTGTTTTCAGTTTCTATTTTTGGTAAATTCTGGTGGGGTTTTTTCAGTGTTTTCAATATCTTAAAAAACAGTTGTTATCAGTGGTTACACACTTTCACGCCACTAAAAACAACAGAAAAAGTGTTTTTCCGGTGTTTATGGAACGTTTTGCTTTTATCATTGCTTGCTTTCTGCACTGAAAGAACATGGTATATAGACAGTGTCCGTATAGTGTATATGACGTCCAAAGAGATTTTTGCAAATTAATCTTATTGCAGTACACCATACAATACTTTTTCAGTGAGTCTTTGGTCATGTGCGCTCGTGCTTTCCTTCCCATGTAAACTTCTGTGAAAAGGCCCTCTCAGCATTCATAGCCCCTTGGGCTGAGAACCGTCAGCTAAGGGACACAGTTGGGATGACTCTTTCTTTGATGCCACATAAAGCACGAAATGATAAATATTTGTGTTTTAGTTCCTGGGCATAAGAAAACAGTGCTCCAGAATGGACTAAAAAGTCAATAGCATCCCTCATTACCTCTGAAGATTGTAAAGATGCTTTCAGCATACCATTTAACAAGTGGCAAGGATCTCCTACAGGGAATCACTTCAGCTCGAGTATCAATTTTGACAGGTAATCACTCACATGTTTTATATACGTAGCTGAATCACTACAAATACAAACAATATCACTCCAATCTTTGTTGAACTTGGAAAGAACCTTTTTTGCAGAGCATAACAAGTGGCACTGCGTTCCATGCTTTCCAAAAGTCTAGTGACACGTTTTCAACACTATCCCAGATGCTTGGTAATATATCTACTTGTCACTATACCTTGCCTTTAATGTTTAAAGCCTGAGGTGTTGGGAATTCACCTACTATCAATACTGACCCACTAGAAACTATGGTCTGATAAGGGTTTTTACCCATTCTCTGTGGTAAATGTGATGACACATATTAGGAAAGATTTTTATGAAACTAGCCATTTTACCTATTAGTGAAAGAATCAAATGCAACCAAAATATCAAATGTGAGTTTGATATGTCCTGATTCTCTACAGTTTACAAAATAATTAAACTTAACCTAAAACGTGAAACTAAACCCTGCATCTTTAGACCAAAGGCCATAAAACTGAAAAAAGTAAAAGGAAGAAGAAAAAATATTTTAGTGGCATCCCTAAAGTACAAAACTCAAGCAGAATAATGTTAGCAAGTCTTTCTTACTGCTTACTGTTAGCTTGTATAACAAAGTTACATTTTATTAACCCCTTCAGTAAGAACAAAATGACTCTTTCACTTTCTTTTTCCTTTCTTTGAATGGCATTTAGTTTGTGGTTGTGCAGGTGTTTTTTCAGTGTTTATATGTTTTCACCGGTGAGGGCTATTTTTCTTTCAGTGGGGTTTTATCAGTTATTATAGGTTTAAACCTAAAACCCCACAGCATAGGCATGTCACTGTTTAGCAAGGGGCACGGTCGGCGGCTATCACTTTGAACATAATCCTTGTGGGAATATCTTAATTTCTTTACTGTTGAAATTTTTACTCTTTTTAACTTTGGATTTTATTGAGCTCTTAAATTCTGTAGGAAGAGACCAAGGGACGTTGATTGATTTTATTATTTTGTCTGATTATTTTAACTTTCAAAATGTGATTTTTAATATACCTAAAATACATTTTAGCGATCATTACCCTCTAACACTAAAACTAGTGGGACTATCAGATCCCCTCACCACACCAGCTAAAGCAGTCCCCCTTTCTTATACTAAAAATAAGGGGTTAACTCGGAAGTGGTCTACCATTAACCCAGACTTCGTTCTGGAGGAGATTATAAGGAGTAACCTTGGGCAAGTATTGGATTGTCTGGAAGAAAAGCGAAATGCCCCAGTTATGATTAAATCATATGAGGCAATAACTGAGACACTAAAGGTACTCCTAACGAAGAACCAACCTAATATAATACAGAAAAGCAAAAGGTGGTTGTAGTGTCTTCACTTCATACTTCCTTCTCCATAGCCTCCTGCCTAGCCCTGTAGAATGTTGTCATTCTTATGATGTAATGGAACGCTACATAATTCTTTGAATTCAGTTGAGAGTTAGGGCTGAGCTGGTAGGATCCTGCTCCTGGTGGGGTTCTTTCCTTTACCTTTATCTTTACTTAATGAATGTACTCTTATCCTTCTACCATCTGACTTTAAATAAATATACCACATGAAACTACATGGATCCTGATTATCCTTCCCTACTCTTTTTGGCGACGATTTGTGCGAACTTCAAACTACTGCTTAAATGGACTTTCAATATTCAAGTAACAACAAGGTATGAACTTCATTTACTTCTTCCTACTGATTCTTACGCATACTGGCACCATGCGAGCCCCACCAGTGACCATTCCACCGGTGGCCCACATTCGTTAAGTGCCAATCCCTGCTGTAATTTGATGCTTACCTGAGAACTTCTCCTACAATCTGTGGAGAATTCCTCTGCTTTTGCTGCCTACTTCTACTCTTCTGCTGTTTTCCTGTTTAGTCATGTTGTCTACTTAATGCAACTTTGAGGACGAGTCATTTTAAAGGAGTATTACTTCACTTTCTACATTTCCTTGTGACTGCCGTTAAGGGAGCAGATCTACTGTCTCTGCATGTGCCTCTACCCTGATGTGCTGTTGAGGTATGAGCATTTTACATGTTTTACCAACCCTCCTGTGCTGCAATGGTTCACCGGCACCTACAGATGTGAGAATTTGGCACCCGGTGAGCTGATGCGTAAATTTAAAATCTATGAACTGTGACTGTGAGTTTATTTTTGAAATTATTTTAGTTTCTCCGTATTGATACTCCATGTGTATTAGCTACGGGAGTTGAACCGCGGTTCTGTTATTTGCATATTTACACACAGCGCATGCAGTTTTACCTTTGGTCCACACTCCGGCGATACTACCTCATTTTCTTCTGTGACGTTCCTCCTTCCCTTCATGTGCACAGCTGCGTGACAATGTTGGTGTTCGTTTGTGCCGTGAGCCACCCGGATTAGCGTCACCGTGTGGGCCGCAATTTTGAGTTTGGAACTCTTCCTCCAGTCATCTTTAGCTTGAAACGTGCCATTCATGCCAACCACGTTTGTTTTCCTCGTCAAACTCAATAAAGCTTTTTGCCAACGTCGTCGTTTATGACCTGCACCTCAAGTACTTCAAATTCCTCCCTCTTTGCCAATGATGAAGAGTTTTACAAGTTGCGACATGCACCTCATTGAGATCTTCCAAATTTTCTTTCCACCATGACTTTCACCCATTGCTGAAGACTTTTCCAGTTTGTTTGCAACCAGCATTTCAATGCAATCTTCAGTCTTCTTGCCGGTTAGTAAGACTATCATCTGTTATTGTGAAAGCACGAACAACGTGGGTACTTTGTTTGCAAAATTTCTGTCTACAGCTTATTTGACCGGGACTTTGCAACAAGAATGATTTCTGAGTACTACTTCGTGTTCATTACCAGCCTTCTACTTTTATTTCATGTTCTGGCGCTTCATTTAAGACTCTTCACTTTCATGCACATAGGTCCGCTGACTGCGCAGCACCTTCTGATAACTCCTTCGGGTGAGAGTTCGCTCATCGGAGTTTGCTTCTACAATATGTAGTTATCTAATGTTGTGCACATTGCCTGAATGTGTTTTGTGTGCCCTGTTTTGTAGTGCCATTTATTACTTTTATTTCAAGATGTTGCATGAATTTCTACGTTCTAACTCTTTAAAAATGTCATTTTGAAATACTTACTGTGTCTTTCTCATATTACTTGCTATACAAATTTCAAGTAGTTTTCATATTTGTTCCTCTTTCTTTAATGATGAATTGAATTTTCTTCGCAGGTTTGACTGCTCATTCAATTTCTGAATTTCTGCACCTTCGTTTAGTTGACGCATGTTGTGTTTCTGTACATATTCATTTGAGAATTTTCTATGTGTGCATTACTCATTGCAATAACTTACATCAATGTAATATTCCTTTTCTGTGAAATTGTGGTAATAATCTTGAATGTTTGTTAGCTGCAGCATTTTCATTATTCATTTTTTCAGTCACACTCATGAGTTTTCACAGGAACCCTTGTTATTAATTTTGTCTTCTAAGGTTATGCCAGTTTCAGTTCAACTTTGCACAAAGTTTTCATTTATAAATTTCCTGGCAATTGAGGTTCAACTCTTATTCTTTTACGTTTGTACTCCTGTTCGGTGTAGTTTTCACCTTTCTTTTCACTTTCTATATTGGTGATTTCCTCTGGTTTCTCCTGTTTGGAATTCTTATCTTTCTTTTCTCTTTGTCTGTTTTCTCTTCCAGTGTTTAGCATTTGTTAGTTCACACCCCTTTCCAGTCTGGCCAACTGGCATGCTAGGCTGCAACCTTCAACGTTTTCCTTAATGCTCTTCTCTATGTATTGTTATATGCCCGTTTCCTTTTTCTGGTGTTTGACTTTTCTCTCTCTCGTTCTGTAATCTCTGTGCGTGTTCTCCTTTATTTTTTCCTACTTGGTCATTTAGGGAGAAGATGTCTTGTCTTCTTTCTTTCTTGCTATGTTTTCCTTTATCCCTTCTAAATCCATGAAATGTTTTTCCATATCTCTTTTAAGTGTTTTGTTCTCCTTTTCTTACTCTTGCTGTTCTGGTTTTGTTGCCTCTGCTTTAAGTGTGTTTCTTAATGTTCTTTCTTAATGTTTTTCACTGTGTCATTGTGTTACTGCTATGGATATTGTGTACCTTTTGATTGGGTTGTAAAAGTGGAAGATGTGTAGTGTCTTCACTTCATAATTCATTCTCTATAGCCTCCTGCTTAGCCGTGTAAAATGGGATTGGTCTCACTACAACGCAGGCTATTACAACGCCTGCTGTTACAACGCGGTTTTTACATCGCATACCACTACAACGAATAGTGCTTTTAAGCGCTGGATAGTGATTTATTTAATTTACTATTCCAACTCCAGTCCCCGTGGATAGTAGGGAAGGTGTTGGATAGTAAATTAAATATATTCCCTATCCTAGAGCGCCCCCCAGCGGAATGCGTTGTAATGGTTTGCGTTGTAATGGTTGCGTTGTAATGGTAGTGCGTTGTAATAAATGCGTTGTAAGTGATGTTCCCCGACACATGTTGTCATTCTTATCATGTAATGGAATGTTACATACCTCTTTGAATTCATTTGAGAGTTAGGGCTGAGCTGGTATGATCCTGCTCCTGGTGGGGTTCTTTCCATTACCTTTACTTAATGAATGTACTCTTATCCTTCTACCATCTTAATTTAAATAAATATACTACATGAAATTACATGGATCCTGATCATCCTTCACTACACTTGTAATCACATAATAAATTAATTAAGACCTTAAAAACTAAACCACGAGACATGGTGGAAGTGAGACAAATGCATATAGACTACAAGCACGCGCTCGAGAAACGTAAGATGGAGATCAGGCAAGATGCATGCGGCCAATTACATCTGGCATCTCAGTGCAAAGATTCTAAACTCTTCTGGAAAACTGTCAATGAAGAATGTTTTAGTGATACAAAAAATGGCAATATTGATGTAATAATCATGCCTGAAATGTGGGTAAAACATTTTGATGGTCTCTATAGTGATAGCACTGAGACACAATGAGATACCCACCCCAATATGTGTCATCTCCTTTGGAACCTCCAACTCTGGCTGAAATAAATAGGCCACTCACCCAGACTGTAAAGAACAAGGCCCCGGGGCTGGATGCCATACCCACGGACCAGGTCGGATCATAAATGTTATCGACCGATCTCACTAATCAACAGCTCCTGCAAGATTATGGGACGAGTAATATTGGGCAGATTGGAGACTTGGATAACAGAAAATGGGAAGTTTTCCGATGTCCAATACGGCTTCAGGAAAGGCCTGGGCACTGTAGAACAGTGTCTCAACCTGCACCTGGTCATTGGCAAGTATACCATGGCTAAGTCAGGGTCTTTATACCTTAGGTTCATGGACCTGACATCTGCCTTTGACTGGGTGCAGAGGGGGAAACCATGGGAGAAAATGTTTTTCATGGGCATTGATCCATCTATTGTCCACTTTTTAGCCGCAATGCAGCAGGGAGTCACAGGGAGAGTACAATATGGAGCAGCTGGTGAGCTTACCCCACCCATAAAGAAGGACTGTGGGGTTCGCCAGGGATGTGTACTCGCTCCATTCCTAATATGTTTATACATAAGCGACCGAGAAAATCACATCAGAATTAGAAATGTATACGCACCCACAATAGACCGTAGGTCTTTACCAGCTTTGTTATACTCTGATGACTGTGTCCTAATGTCAAGAACCGGGGTGGGACTGCAAAAACTTTTAACCAGGTTTAATGAATTTATGAGTGATCTTGGGTTAAAAACAAATGTTGTAAAATCCAAAGGTGCCAACTTTTGCTTATTTAGGCATTCTTTTTAATGGAAAAAACACTTGGTCCCATCAATTTCATGCAAGGATTGGGGGCTTTAACAAAAATGTGGAGGACATTTTTGAATTTACAAAAAAAAGTGACTCTGGCCCCATTAAAGTAATCATAGATATATAAAGCACGAACATGTGCCGTCACTTTATATGGCGCTGGAGTCTGGGGCTGCACCAACACTCTGGGTCTCCAGAGAGCTGAGAATATGATGTTAAGACGTGTACTGGCACTACCCAAAAGTACCCCGGCCCTTATGTGCCATATGGAATTGGGTGTAATACCATTGTCCTCTCGTATACAATTAGCACCTCAGAAGGACCAGCCCTGAACCGTGATATAATCTTGGATTGTTTAAAATTGGATTGTGTAAAAAGAAATTCCTGGCTCTCCTATTGCAAGATCAACTGGAGAAGTTGGGATTGCAGGATTGTTTTAATAGACCTGGAAACATATCTGCAATTCCTAAAGATAAGCTAAAACATGACATCATACTTGAAGAATGTAAGAGACAGCCAGGCGATGGTCAAAAAAAGGGTTGTAGAGCCCTCATTGTTAATTAGCTCCCCACCAATTGAATCGTATCTTTCGGTTTATTTTAATCAAGCCAAAATATTTTACTTGATTAGGTTCAGGATGGGAATTGCTCACTTGTTGGTTTCGTACCCCAGTGATGCATATTGTGATGCTAAATTAGATTGGTATCCATGTAACTCAATTTCTGCACAGAGCACTCTGTACTTTATGTTTTTCTGTAAACTTTATCTTAACCCGAAACGCACTTTTTAAAAACCACTATTGAGATTTTTAAACATTAGAAAGTGTCAACCTGCATTATGCCACCCACTTCTTTTAAATGATAAATTTACTTGTTTTACGGTTTATAAGTATATCGCCTCAGCAGTTTGGCTCCGTAGTATTGTTAGAAAATGAATACTTGGGTATTGATTATGTTGGCTAAAATGTTATCATGTGCATTTTTTGTTAAACAATGTTTTATTTGCTGTTTATGGCTATTATCTAGGCGAAAAAAGATTTTTGACTCTGACACATTCATCTGAACTGTGGAATCTGAAACGCGGAGTCTCTCAAGACTTCACTATCTCTGTGGTTGCTCAACATCAATGTGGGCCTCTAGCCATCCTTATCTTATTGACCCGTTCTTCTGTTTTATATGAACACAGATAGCACCCAATGTGCCATCCAATTTGATGGCAAAGGTTGTTCTACTGCCTGTTTTAAGGTCTGCTAGTCACAGATCGAGGAGAGGATAAACAGGCATGGCTCAAGCTGCATGAAGACAAGTAAAAGACACACAATTGATGGACAGGAATGCAGAACAAATCAAAACATTCCTCCCCAGTCAAGAGATCTGGGCTAAATCCATCATTCTTTTGCTCACCATGCCACCCCAGTTTAGACCTGGCCATATGCAAATCAGTCTTGACCCTTTGCCTCATGGGAACAGTCCAGCCCGAACTGCCAAGCCAGGTACTCCCTGGACAGGAAACAAGCATCTGAGGATCGGTTTTGGGGTATCACCCCTTATCAGCCAGGATAGCTTGAATCCAGTGTCACAGTGAGCCCAGGACCAACGTCTGGGCATACCCGGCATACTAAGGGCGAGAAAGCAGAGATACTTTTGACTGGTAATCATTTTAAGGAGAATTTGCCCGATTCTTGGCTTGTCAAGTCAAGTCAAGTCAACAAATTTGTATAGCGCACTACATACCCAGGGGGTTTCAAGGCGCTTGAGAAGGGGAGGAGGATTATTTGTCAAATATCCACGTTTTAAGCTGCTTTCTGAACACTAGGTGGTTCTGGGTGAGGCGAAGGTAAGCGGGGAGTGAGTTCCATGTTTTAGCAGCCAGGTATGAAAAGGATCTGCCTCCCATGGTGGTCTTGTTGATGCGGGGTACAGTGGCGAGGGCTTGGCTGGAAGAACGAAGTTGGCGGGAGGGGGTGTAGAAGGACAGTCGAGAGTTGAGGCAATCTGGTCCGATATCGTAGAGTGATTTGTGTGCGTGGGTAAGCAGTCGGAAAGTGATTCTCTTATTGACGGGTAGCCAGTGGAGGTCTTTAAGGTGACCAGAGATGTGTTCGTTGCGTGGGATGTCTAATATGAGCCTGGCTGAGGCGTTTTGGATTCGTTGGAGTTTCTTCTGGAGTTTAGCGGTGGTACCTGCGTAGAGGGTGTTTCCGTAGTCCAGTCGGCTCGTGACCAGAGCGTGGGTGACTGTTTTCCTTGTTTCGGAGGGGATCCAGCGAAATGTTTTTCTGAGCATGCGAAGAATGTTGAAGCAGGAAGAGGATACGGCGCTGACTTGTCTGTTCATTGAGAGTGAAGAATCCAGGATGACTCCAAGGTTCCGTGCGTGGTCTGTCGGGATGGGTGCTTTTCCGAGGGCTTCCGGCCACCAGGAGTCGTCCCAAGCGGAGGGGGATGTACCTAAGATGAGGACTTCTGTTTTGTCTGAGTTCAGTTTCAGACGGCTTTGTTTCATCCATTCGGCAACTTCTTTCATTCCTTCGTGTAGGTTAGTTTTGGCGGTGTTGGGATCATTGGTGAGGGAAAGGATCAGTTGAGTGTCGTCCGCGTAAGAGATGATGTTGAGGTTGTGTTGGTGTGCGATGGCCGCGAGGGGGCTCATGTATACGTTGAAGAGGTTGGGACTGAGTGAGGATCCTTGAGGTACGCCACAGATGACTTCAGAGGCCTCGGACTTGAAAGGAGGAAGGCGGACTCTCTGGGTTCTTCCGGTGAGGAACGAGGTGATCCATTCAAGTGCTTCTCCTTGAATTCCGATGTTATTGAGGCGTTGTAGAAGGGTGCTGTGGCAGACTGTATCGAATGCTGCGGAGAGGTCGAGGAGGATGAGGGCGACTGTGTCTCCATTGTCCAATAGAGTTCGAATGTCGTCTGTTGCTGCGATGAGGGCGGTCTCAGTGCTGTGTTTTGCTCGGAAGCCAGATTGTGAGGGGTCGAGGGATTTATTGGCTTCGAGGAAGGCGGCGAGCTGGTTGTTGACGGCTTTCTCGATGACTTTGGCCGGGAATGGAAGAAGTGAGATGGGGCGGTAATTTTTGAGTTTGGTGGGGTCCGCTGTGGGTTTTTTCAGAAGGGCGGTGAGTTCAGCGTGTTTCCAGTCTTCTGGGAAGGTAGCGGAGATGAAGGAGAAGTTGATTTCGTCTCGGAGGTGCGGTGCTATGACGGAGTCTGCTTTGTTGAAGATGTGGTGAGGACATGGGTCTGTGGGGGATCCTGAGTGGATGGAATTCATCAGGCGGATGGTGTCTTCAGTGGAGATTGGGTTCCAGGCGTTAAGGGTGTTCACGGGGGGAAGGTGATCAGCAGGTGGTGGGGTGGATTGGATTCCGGGTTGGTTGTCAAAGCTGTTGTGGATGTCTGCAATCTTGTTGTGGAAAAAAGAGGCTAGGGAGTCACAGAGGGTTTGAGAGGGGGTGATGTCGTTGGAGTTGGCCGAAGGATTGGAAAATTCTTTGACGATGTTGAAAAGTTCCTTGCTGTTGTGGGCGTTGTTGTCAAGTCGATCCTTGAATGCTGTTTTCTTGGCTTTTCGGATCAGTTGGTGGTGTATGCGGGTGGCGCTTTTGAAGGCGTCCTTGGTGCTGGTGGTTGGGTCTTTTTTCCAGGCCTTTTCAAGGGAGCGGCAGATTTTCTTGTACTTCTTGAGATCATCGTTGAACCAAGAGGCTTTCTTGCTGCCAGGTTTGCTTTGACGTTTTTTCAGTGGAGCTAAGGTGTCGGCGGTGTTGGATAACCATAGGGTGAGGTTGGCGGCGGCTTCGTTGACGTTAGAAGGGAGGGCTGGGGAGTTTCGAAGGAGCGATGCGGAGATTTGGTCCCTGGTGATTTTGTTCCAGTTTCTTTGCAGGGTAGGTTGGGAGCGGTTGATGGGTTTTGGCTTGTTGTAGGTGAAGTGAACGCAGCTGTGGTCGGTCCAAAGGAGCTCCGTAGTGTGGCTGAAGGAGACATGATTGCTGGATGTGAAGATGGGGTCGAGTGTGTGCCCTGCGATGTGGGTGGGTGAAGTGACTAGTTGTTTAAGTCCGAGGTTGGCGAGGTTGTCCGTGAGGGCGGCGGTGTTGCGGTCGTTGATCTTTTCAATGTGAAAGTTGAGGTCTCCTAGAAGAATATAGTCTTTGGAGGGGAGCGCGTGTGGAGAGATGAAGTCTGTGATGTCTTCACTGAATTTTGCGCGGGGTCCTGGTGGTCTGTAGAGGAGAGTGCCTCTGAGTGTTGTTTTGGGGTCGATGTGGATCTGGAAGTGAAGGTGTTCGGAGTTGGCGAGGTTGGCGTCAGAGCTGGTTGAGATGCGGATGGATTTCTTATGGACGATAGCGATTCCTCCTCCTGTGTGGCTGGTACGGTCTTTGCGAGTGATCTTATAGTCTTCAGGGATGGCAATGGTGATGTCTGGGGCGGAGGAAGCGTTCATCCATGTTTCAGTTAGGAAGGCGATGTCCGGAGAGATGGTGTCTAGTAGGTTCCATAGGTCAATGGCGTGCCTGTGCACCGATCGGGTGTTGAGAAGGATGCATTGTAGGTGGTTGGGGTCGGGAGTCTGTGGTGTGGTTGTAGCGGGGATGTTGTCGGTGCCGCTGAATTTGCAGGAGTAGCAGGAGAAAGGTCCATGGGTGTGTCCAGGAGCGGCTTGGACGCAGTTGGGGGCGCGACCAGGGTTAAGGGCTAGGAGGGAGGCGGCATCGTAGGTAATGCGGGAGGGCTGGGCAGCGCGAGGGGCAGGGGGTCTGGCGCTGGGCGCGGTCCAGGCGCGGACGGGCGTAGACGGGCTTACCTTTGGCGCACCTTCGGCGCGGGTTGGGCGCGGTCGCTGCGCGTAAACGCTGCACGCGGGAACTCCTGTCATATATGGATAGTGGAGGGGGAGGGGCGAGGGCGTCTCAGCTGGGAGGCGGGGCGGGTGCACGAGGACGACGAGAACAACAAACAAAATGGAGGCGGAGGGGGGAGGCACAGCGGAGCGCTACAGGTAAATGCGCTGAGAGCGTTGGGGAAGCAGTAATAATAATACAGAGCGCAAATGAGGCACAAAGCAAGCAAAATGACAATAAAGCGGCACAATTTCAGCAAAAGACACAGAGCGCCAATGCAGTTTACACTTTTGGCAAATAAACAGCGCAGATGAAGCAAAGCGCTACTTTACTATGCAGCAGGCGAAATGAACCAAGTGGATATTTCAGGCAAACGAGGCAAAGCAGCGCGGAGAAACCAGCTGTCTGCAGGGACAGTGGGAGCGACCCCTCACCTCGTGAGGAAGGAGCGAGTCACGGCGCTTGCAGGGGGAGAGATCTATTTGTGGACAGTGGGAGGGCGTCTCAGCTGGGAGGCGGGGCGGGTGCACGAGGACGACGAGAACAACAAACAAAATGGAGGCGGAGGGGGGAGGCACAGCGGAGCGCTACAGGTAAATGCGCTGAGAGCGTTGGGGAAGCAGTAATAATAATACAGAGCGCAAATGAGGCACAAAGCAAGCAAAATGACAATAAAGCGGCACAATTTCAGCAAAAGACACAGAGCGCCAATGCAGTTTACACTTTTGGCAAATAAACAGCGCAGATGAAGCAAAGCGCTACTTTACTATGCAGCAGGCGAAATGAACCAAGTGGATATTTCAGGCAAACGAGGCAAAGCAGCGTGGAGAAACCAGCTGTCTGCAGGGACAGTGGGAGCGACCCCTCACCTCGTGAGGAAGGAGCGAGTCACGGCGCTTGCAGGGGGAGAGATCTATTTGTGGACAGTGGGAGGGCGTCTCAGCTGGGAGGCGGGGCGGGTGCACGAGGACGACGAGAACAACAAACAAAATGGAGGCGGAGGGGGGAGGCACAGCGGAGCGCTACAGGTAAATGCGCTGAGAGCGTTGGCTTTGTTCATCTTCTGCTTTATCTGTATTCAACTCAAGCTTGAAAATTGATGTTTGAGTTAAGCTACCTGCAAGTTCAGGACAGTTCTTTGTTTTCTTAGTTATGATGGCAAAAGATCAACCATCTCAGAGTTGACAGCTAGACTATGCAAATTTGATCTACTTACATCTTCCAAAAAGTCAAATTTATAAACAGCATTTTACACAAAATCAAGCAGCAAGAATGGTGACTGAGTTCTCGTACTTTCCCATGCCTCCTCACAGTGATAAGTCATCTCTGGCTTCCAAGTGAGGGGAGGAATTTTTACTGCCCTTTGCTTGGTCCATCAAGTGAGTCATGGCTCCACTCCTACCTTCCTCTTTTCTGCCACCTTGTTGCCCATTCCTTGATTTCATAAAACACACATTAGTAGTTTTTTCTTTTTAGTTTTAACCTCTACCTTTAGGAGTGCTTTTCCCATGTACAATGTTGTGCACACATGACCTATCTTTTCTTATGCGTTGTTTTACAGATGTAGTGTAAACTGCCCTCAGGCGCAAGAAACCATTCAGAGTAAGCATATTTTACAAGTGCTCCTCTAACAAAACAGAACATACCTCACCCATTTATCTCAGGATGCCAAAGAAAGTGAATATGATCACTTACTATGACGAAAGGTCCTTTCAAGAGAGGGGGTACAGTGTTACTCATGTCAGATCAGCATTCTGTGCACATAGATGTGCACTTACTACATGTAATACAGTGTTAGTGTTTGAATAAAAGGATGCATGGAGAGGACGCTGGCTTAGTGTGCAAACTACACCCTTCAGTTGTCGTTTGGATCCAGAGCAAGGAGGTCGTTCCAGGTCATGGGTGGACTCTACGAATAAACCAATTCAACTTAACTGGTCTGCCTATCCATTTTCATTCTTGACCTCTTGGCGATGAGTCGGAATTGGTCAACTCACCAACTGAACCTATGCAGCAGATTTGCATGCTGTCTGCCTGTGGGAAATGCCAGAGGTCTTACAGCGGTTTGGTGGTCATCGGACCCTCCGCAACTCACTTTGACCCTGGGCTGTCCTGGACGTGGGTCGGGTGTGCTTTGCAACAAGGAGATGACCCAGAGCCATGCCAGAACAGTCTGCAGCTGCACGAGCATCTCCAAATCTTACGCTGGAGCGTATTGCAGAGAACGCCATGGGGTCACGAGACAAATGCATGTCGGCCATATTGGAATTGGCCGTGTTGATCCACGCTAACCGACTCATCATCCGACCAGCTGTTTCGGGAGGCTACGTCCCGAGGTTTGGATGAAGCTGAGGATTTAAGGTGAGGTGCATCCGTCTGGGGGAGCTTTCAAGGTCAAAACTGCTGGGTGTTTCCAGGCTAGCATCATTCTTTTAAAACATGGCTAACCCAACCTAATGACCCAACCATTGCCTTTTCTAAGTAAACCTGGCAAATCTGAAATTATATGGCCTAAGTGGTTCAGACTATTTGAAAATCACTAAGTGGCTATTAACGCTATGGGGTACAGCCCTGTACATACATTTGCTAAGTTATTTGGGAGCTTAGGGCAAGCGGGCAGAGAATTTTGGACAGCCTTACACTGATACCACCGCTTCAGTATCAGTCTGGGGACAGAAAATGGAAAGTGAATTTGGAAGAAATGGCAAGGCTTAAGAAACAATTCATGAACCCACTATTATGCTGGAACAACATAATTTTTACAAAAGAAAACCAATGGAGGATGAAAAGGTGGAGGAGTATATTTCTTCATTGATGGTACTTGCCACTAGATGCAGATTTGGCCCCATGTCAGATGATTACATAAGGGACCAGTTAGTTTTTAACTGCATGTCTAGAAAAATTAATGAAAGTTTCTGAGAAGCTTCTGAGTAGCAAACACTTGTCCCTAGTGGAAGTGATTGATTTGGCACTGAGCATTAAGAGGTCTGTGATCTCTACTAAGGTCATGCACAGAGAGTCTGACACCAGTGTTTGCATGGTGACTGCATCAGTCCCAATTTAGGAAGACTCTTTGTGCGCTGTTAACTTGAAAGAAAAACAACAAAGTTTACACAGAAAAAGTCAACACATTTTTTGTTTAAGATGTGGCTAAAGGAACCATATTAGTAATGTTGCAGGATGTCCAGGCATTAACAAACATTGTTTTCCCATTTGCAAGGGTAGTAAGAAACTTGTGAACGTGGGTAGTGTTGAAGCGGAAATTGATACATGTACAAATTCACTTAGCAATCTGGTGTAAATGCTTGAATGTGAGGAGAACTCCTGGGTGGTGAAGGGACCTTTGTGTAGGGTGGTCATTAATAACGTTTCTTTGCAGGTCATGGAAGACTCAGGATCTCCCATAACCATCCTTAGGGACACAACATTTTATTAATACTGGGGAAAGAGTGTTTCGCGATCTAAATCGGATGTAAACCCCAAAGCTTTTGGGGAAAGACACATAGATGTGATCGGGTATTGTGTGTCCAAGGTACAATATTTGCGGAGGGAAACTGAGACATAGGTGTATGTTGCATTCAAATGGAAGAATATTATTGGATGGAGGTATTTGGGACGCATGGGACTGTACTTGGTTCCAGGTGGTGAGTACCAGTTCAGACTGGGGAGTTACCAGTTTGTCAAGTGAATTGCATGGTTGGGGCAGTCAAGGACATACTATCAGGATTCCAACCAATGTTTAGTGATCAGGTGGGATTAGTAAGAAGTATAGAACATCATATAAGATTGGTGCCTGATGGTCAACCGGTAACCCATAAAGTACCCCCATGCCTATGAGTGTCATGGAAGAATTGAGGAACACCTTGCAAGGTCTGTGCTCTCAGGGTGTCATACTACCTACATATTCTTCACAGTCAGTGGCACCCATAGTTGTCGCTTGAAAAAAATCTGTCGAGATTAGATTTTGTGCAGACTTGCTGGCGCTGAACAAGAATATCATCATAGACTGCCACCCACTGCCTAGGATTCATGAGTTACTAGCAAATTTGCGGGGAGCCAAGTGGTTTTCCCTGATTGACCTGAAGTTATCATACCACCAAGTGGCATTGTCTGCAGAATCTCAGGATCTTAAGACATTTGTTACCCCTTTTGGTGCCTATAACTTTCTATAGCTTAATTCCGACTAGCTCAGTGGGTAGTGTGTTTCAGAAGCTTATGGACACATTGTTTCACGGAACAAAGGGGGTACAAGAATATCTGGATGGCATCCTGATGTATACAAAAACTTTGGAGGAGCACAATGCAATTTTAAAGGAAATCCTGTCTATATTGAAGTATAGAGATATGACAGGCAGAGCAGACAAATGAAAATTTGCTGTACAGGATTTAGAATATCTAGGCCGCACGGTGTCTTGAAATGGTATAAAACTTAAATATTCAGTTGTGAGGGAAATCAAGGAAGCTAAGGCTCCTGCCGATAAGGATACTCTACGTTCTTCCCTTGGGCTGGCGGAGTACTACGCCAGGTTTGTGCCCAACTATACGCAGGGCAATGGAGCCTTTACGTACTTTACTCAGGAAGGGCCAAGGATTCAAATGGATGGATGAGTTGGAGGAAGTATTTGTGAAAGTGAAAGAGTTGATTATAACTGCACAGATTAATTTAGACTAACATTGGCGGGCAGCGTGTTTCAGAAACGTATGTACACATTGTTTTAGGTAACAAAGGAGCTGCAAGCATATCTAGATGGCATCCTGATATATGCATAAACTTTGGAGGAGCACAATGCAATTTTAAGGGAATTCCTGTCTATATTGAAGTCTCGAGACATGACAGTCAGAGCAGACAAATGCATATTTGCTGTAGAGGAGTTAGAATATCTAGGACACACGCTGTCTTGCAATGGTATAAAACCTAAATATTCAGTTGTGAGGGCAATCAAGGATGCTAAGGCTCCTGCTGATAAGGATACTGTACGTTCTTCTCTTGGGCTGCAAAGTACTACGTAAGGTCGTACCCAACTATGCAAATACAATGGAGCCTTTACGTACTCTACTCAGGAAGGGTCAAGGATACAAATGGTCGGATGAGTTGGAGGAAGTGTTAGTGAAAGTGAAAGACTTGATTATAACTGCGCAGGCTTTACATGCATTTCAAAGAGATTGTGTCTTACTCATAACAGTGGATGCTAGCATCCACAGACTTGGGGCAGTGCTTAGTCAGGAGGTGAATTGCCACGAACAGACCGTGGCCTTCGCGTCAAGATCTCTGAAGCAATTCGAGCTCCAGTATAGTTTTATAGAACAAGAGGATCTGGCAGGTGTATGAGCTGTACAGGAGTTAAAAATTTTAATTTGGGGTTGCAGGTTTGAACTTTTCACAAGCCATAAACCATTGATCTAAATATTTAGTAAAGTTAATAACAACAGCATGTCAACCAGGCTCACAAGATTGGCACCTAACTTACAAGAGTATACCTTTACTGTTAAACACATTCCAGGGGGGCAAGAATTTTAGGGCTGACTCACTGTCGAGAATGTGTGATATTCTGAAGTTACTTAATTCACTGTTACTTAATTCACTTATATGTTATGACTACAGACATCTTGCTTATGTTTAAAGGTGCACCATGGTGATTGAACCTGGTGTGATGATGCTTCTGCAGTTTGCTGTTAGTTGCACCTGATGTCTTCTGCTGGATGGATGAGATCACTTTACTGGAATAAACTTATAACTACTTTTGCTACTTGGAGTCTCATCTTCTTCATTTAGCATGCATTTTACAGAATGCTTATGGAAGTGTACGAAGAGAGTGATCCACAGGTGGATGACCTTGAGTGTGTAGCGGCAGTGGACATCGTGGTGGAGCATGAATCGGCTATATCTAAGGAGATATGGAAGGAGTCTTGCAAGAATTATCAAATTTTGGCCAAAGTAATCGAGTATGTCACACACAGTTAGCCAGAACCAAGATTTTTGAACTGAGACTTTAACATTTTTGCACAGATATCGGATGAACTGTCGGTGGAAAATTATATTGTTCGGCAGGGGGGCAGGTTTGTGCCACCTGCTGGAGTACATAGTATAATCATAAACAAAGCTCACAATGGGTACCTTGGTTCCACAAAAACTGTATAAAAAAACAGCATTATTGGTGGCCGGCAATGGATGGTCAGGTTAAGTTGTTGGTGGACAAATGTCCGGAATGCCTCATGTCAGACAAACATTGGAGGACAGTACAAACCTCTTTGCACCCGACTCAATTCCTGAAAGCAGCATGGGAAAAGGTGGGAGTGCATTTTTCCAGTCCATATTCTGTACTAAGCTCAGACATGAGGTTCCTAATTTAGGCAATGGATTGCTTTTCTAAATGGATGTACTATAGTTTTGTGGAGGCACCTGACACTGACTGACTTCTTAAGTAAATATTTTTATTAGAAGGCGTGCCCAAAGTCATAGTCACAGACAATGGCACACTTTTCGTGTCAGAATTTTGTTTCTAATTTTTTTTAATTCAAGAGACATAAAACATTTAATGGTCGCTTTATATTCACCTAGTTCGAATGGCCTTGTAGAAAGAGGAAACAAAGAGAGGATTCAAACTACTATTGCTATTGGGTTGAATGTTAAAGAGTTCAGTACACATAAAGTGTGGAGCTATAATACTTCACCACATTGCACCACAGAGGTGTCCCCTTTCACCATTTTGAGAGGCAGGGAAGTACATACTCCTTTGTTCCCATCCTGGTTGTGTGACATGTTGAGGAGTGACGAACCTGGGGTGGAAGAGGTTTCTGCCAGGATGGTAGCAAAACAAATCAGCATGAAAGACAGATTTGCCATGAAGTGTCACCCTGGCAAGGGAGATGTGTCAGCTGGTGACTGGGTTTTGATTAAGAAACCCCTGAGAGTGAGGTTAGGGAAGTTTAAATTCTCTATGCCGGAACAGGTGGACAAAGTGAATAAAGGGGCAGCGTTTATGGTGGGTAAAGGTTGGTGGAACCTAAGGCAACCACTAAAGGTGGCACCCGAGCAAGTAATGATCACGTAACAGAGGAGAAAGTGTGTGGAGGATCAGGTTTGGGCACATTGGGATGTAAAGAAAGTCTGTGACTGGTGGCTGGGAAGAGAGTTCAGTGCGAGGGCTTGCATCCAAGGAGGATGACGGTGATCCTACTACTAGTAGTGTGGGTGACTTGAGGAGTGGATGTGTTAGGAAAGTACCAAAAAAGTTTGATGAATTCATTAGATATTAAGTGGAGAATCATTTTTAAATTAATGATTCTTTTTGATATTTGTTTGCTTGTTTCTTTTTTGTTTTAAGGTGTAAGGTGTTGAAGTTTGTTACTTATGTCAGATCAGCATTCTTTGGGCGTGGGTGTGCATCGACTTTATGTAATACAGTGTTAGTGCTTGAATAAGACCCATGTATGGAGCGGACACTGGCTTAGTGTTTGAACAACATCCTTCAGTTGTCCTTTGGATGCCGAGCCAGGAGGTCGCTCCATGTCGCTGGTGGACTCTACGAATAAACCAATTCAACTTACCTGATCTGCCTACACCTTTTCATTCTTGACAAGGGGTTGCAATGCTGAAAAAAATGATATACTAAGGTCTGCTGCCAACTTTCGCCTCAATGCATTCCCCTTTGGAAGGATGGCAAACTAAAAAGCTAATAAGCATATTAATTTAGTGGCTGTACCGGTTTGTACCCCTTTACACTATTGTAATGTGACAGCTTTGATTAGTGCTAACTAATTACATAGGATGCTCGGAAAGCCTGGGCCAGGTTTACAAATTAGTTTTTTTATAATAAAATATTGGAAAAACACATCATTGTCCCTCAATATTAGATGTAGCCACATTTGATGTCTGGACAAGTGTGCCTGTGGGCAAATTTCCACAGCAAAACAAGTTTGCACTGGAGAGTATATCCCTCAAAACACTTGTGCAGATTTGGGTCTCTTTTGTGATGCAAACTCAGTGCAAAATGTGAGTTGTTCTGGCCCTAGTATTGTGTCAAAATCTGTTTCTTAAACAACAGGTATAGGTTAAATCACTTAGCTTCAGGTCAAAGACTAATGTTCCAATTGAGTTCCCAATTACTTTCCTGTCTTAAACCTTAGTAAAAAAAATAGTAGGTCTCTGAATGGAAATGCCTCTGTTCAGGGACTAATCTCACTCCTTCACATTGTTTCTTTATATACGTGTTTTTTTTAATATTTTGAATTCCATAGGAGTGCCGCAAAGTGTACATATGAAAATGCACGAGGCTGAAAGGAAGACTTGCCAGCAAGAAAAGTCAACAACTGTCGAGATAACAAGCAACAAGATTTAAATTTTAGGGACAGGAAGCATTATAGAGAAAACTTACCATCAGAATGAGAGGTGAGGTAACAAACGTATGCAAAAAAGAAAAGAAATATAGGACCTCATCTACAAGAAAAATATATATCACAGCCCTGCAAGCCATGCTACGTCATTTTCAAATCACAGGGATGTGTTGTATTTTATTTATTTATTTATTTATACCATTTATAAAGCGCGCTGTTACCGAGCGGTGTCCTGGCGCTGAAACGATAGCTCCCCTAGGTGTCAGGCACTTCCTAATGTATAAAAAGCCAAGTTTTAATATTTTTTCAAAAGGCCAAAAGGTCCGCACTTTGTTTCAAGGCCAGGGCAGGGAATTCCAAGCAGTGGCAGCTCCTCTAACGAAGCTTCTGCCCCCCCTATCGTGCCTTCCTGATCCTGGTTGTCTTAATCAGCCTTTTATTGGCCGACCTCAGCTGTCTGCCTGGCGCGTACAGTTGGAAGTGCTGCTGGAGAAAAGATGGACCCAATCCATGTACCACCTTATAAACAATGCACTGTGATTTAAACATTATCCGTTTGCGCACCGGGAGCCAGTGCAATTTTCTAAGTTCCTGTGCAACCGGCGCAAACTTAGGTAGGCCCACAATAAGGCGCACAGCAGCGTTTTGCAGCACTTGAAGTTTATTGAGCAGCCCTTGTTGGGCCTCAAGGAGAAGACTGTTGCAGTAGTCTAAGCGGGAGAGCACAAGTGCCGTCACCACCGTTTTTCTGCTACTGTCCGGCAAGAACGGAAAAATCTTCCTGATGATTTTCAAGGTCCAGTAGATAGAGGAGATCAGTGCATTGACTTGAGGTTTAAAAGATAGTTGATTGTCAATGAGGACACCTAGGTTCTTAATCTTAGCTACTGGAGTGGCTGGGGTTCCCATGTTGTCCGGCCACCACTTGGGACTCCAGAAGCTGATATCAGAGCCAAAGAGTAGAACCTCGGTTTTGGAGGAATTTAATTTGAGGCAGTTACCTGCCATCCAGGTGCTAACTGCAGTCATGCAGTCCTGAAACCTGCCAGCTACGCCTTCTTCTCTCCCTGGGAGCAGTGATACAACGATCTGAGTATCATCTGCGTTAGATATTAGTTCAAACCCGAAAGTCCGGATCACCGGGGCGAGAGATGAAACATAAATATTGAATAGGGCAGGGCTAAGGGAGGACCCCTGCGGGACTCCCCCTGGGAGTTTGAAAGGTCTAGACTCCAAATCTCCCAAGGCCCCACCTGAACCCTATTCACAAGGAAGGCTTTCAAGATGTTCAGGGCCCTCCCCTGAACCCCGCAGTCCTCTAAACGATCCACCAGAATACTATGGTGGCCCGTTTCGAAGGCCGCGGACAGGTCGAGAAGGACCAGAGCTGCACGTCCCCCTGCATCCAACGCCTTCCTGATCAGGGCGGTCTCGGTACTATGACCTTCCCTGAACCCATGTTGGGCTTTGTCCAGATCCTGAGAAGATCTGAGGAATGTACAGAGCTGCAAGTTCATAACCTTCTCGACAAGCTTAGCTGGCAACGGTAACCGGGCTATAGGCCGGTAGCTATTCGGGTCTGAGATATCGAGTGTAGGCTTTTTGAGCAGCAGGACAATTGATGCTCGTTTCCAGCATGTTGGAAAATCCCCGATGTCAAACATCTGGTCAAAGAGATCCGCAAGGGTGCCCGCTATGGGGGTGGCTGCCAACTTTGCCACTGACGCTGGGCAGGGATCTTAGGGCGACCCTGATTTAGTTGCGTGCAGCAATTTTTTAATCTCCTCCGGGCTCACAGGGCCGAACCCAGAAAATTTAGCTTCTTGAGTGTTGGCTAGGGGGTTTCTGTGCGATCCCTCAAGAAGAGACTGTCTCACTTGAGGCTCCAGTGAAGTGAAGATCAATTCCACCTTATTTGCGAAGAACTTGGCGAGAGTCTCACAAAGTTCCTGGCTAGGTGGAATGATCACTGGCTTAGGGGTGGTCAAACTAGCAATTGTGTCAAAAAAGTTTCCTGGATGAATTTCTGGCTCCCTCGATCCTATCGGTATAATATGTGCCCTTAGCCTTCCTTATCATATCTTTGTAAATCCTTTGGCTGGATTTAAGCTTGACTTTGTCCTCCTGATTGATATTTTGAGTGCCAGACTCGCTCAAGTTTCTTACAAACAAGCTTATGTTCTCCCAACTCGTTAGTGAACCAAGGAGCTGATGGTGCTATACGAGTGGGGCAACATATTTTCGGCGGAGCTAGTGTGCTGCAGGCCCGATCAATCCAATCGGTGTACATGTCTGCTGCTTTATCAACCTCTGCCGGCAGAGGAACCATAGAGGATGTCAACAGGTCCTCAAGTGCCGTGCCGTCAACTTCTTTCCAGGTTCTATAAGTCCTGGCTGTCTTCCTAGTTTGCGTAGCCCTATCCAGCTGGGAGGTAGAGACAGTGAATAGCATGGCAGAATGGTCTGACCAGACCACGGATTCAGAGTTGACAAACTACAAATCCGGGTTGTTTGTAATGATGCCATCCAACGTATGCCCTGCTATGTGCGTGGCCCCCTTTACCACCTGATTAAGACCCACCCCCTGCATCACTTCAGCCAGAGCTAGCGTGTCAGGGTCTAAATCATCTTCTAGATAGAAATTGACATCACCTAGAGCTGTGAAGGATTTAGTGCACCGTGCTTCCTCCAAAATATTGCCCACGGTTTCAGGAAACTGGGACCTAGTCCCGGGTGGTCTATAAAAAAGGCAGCCCTGGAAAGAGTGATGATTGGATAGAGAGAGCTTGAACCCCAATGCCTCACACGTATGTGAGGCCACCGCCTGAAAGGATCCCACAATAGAGGCGTGATAAATGACAGCAAGCCCACCTCCTCTTTTACCAACTCTATCCAGAACGAAAATCAGGTATCCTGAGGGGGTAGCTTTCACTAAGTCCGGACTAGATGCATCATCTGTCCAGGTCTCGGTAATAAATGCAATTTTTACATCTTTATCCTGAATCAGTTCAGCGCATTCCACACTGTGCTTCACGAGGGATCTAGCATTAATTAGAAAACAAATTATTTTGTTCATCACCCCTTCCCCTTTAGAACCGTGGGTCCTGATGAGCGCCCTGATTGGTCTGCAGATGACGGCAGGAAGGCCAGACAAACACGGCAGACACTCAAAAAATCCTGTCTGCATGTCTTTATCTGGTCTTAAGCAAATACAGTTCTCCTTCCTCCCCCCAGTGTTGAGGCTCAGCAGAGACTCACGATTATAAGTCCTCCTGGGCTGGAAGTCTGAGAAGAGTTGACCAGGGGTCCAGGCGCTAGACGCTGGTCTGGCGCGGACGGGTGCAGACGGGCTTGCCTTTGGCGCGCCTGCTGTGCCCGCCCGCTGCGAGCGAAGTACCATGGAAATTTAAAGGGGCGGGAGGAGGGTGGTAGGCTGCCGACAACTAGTCCGCAAGCCTGAGCGTCCTCCAAAGATGGCGGACCCCCGTGGCAATGACCGCGTCAGTGCCTAATCGGCTGCGCGTGTGCCCCGGGAATTCAGGAGGTGGAGAGAGCAGTTAGGGAGTGTAGTAATTCAATCCAAACGCAGGTTCTGAGTTACAGCTTTTAATGAAGGAATGACAACTTGACATCCACAAGTAGAAACAGGCAGGTAACACAGGAGCAGCTCACAGCAGAATGAGCTCAAGACACAGCAGCATTCTAAGTGACATCAAGAGTTCTAGAAATGACATCAAATAGGAATACTACACACCTCCCCCCGAAAAACAAAAAAAAACAATAAACCCAAAAACAAAAGAGAGGGAAACATGAAAAAAACATTAAGAGCAAACGTAACCCTTAAGCTTTACAGGAACATGCTTTACACGAGAACTACAGCGTAAACTAACAGGCTGGACTGAACACGCCTGAGAAACAGAATTCTGAGGAACAACATCAAAAGTATTTTGAGAAGCGGTATCATGAGTATTTTGGGATCCATCATCATGAGTGTCGGACAAGGCAGTCTGAAAAGGAACATTGTTAGGACAAATTCGGGGGAGGGGAACTTGGGAAAAATGCAGATTGTCAAAAGCTTCATGGGAACCATGAAAACCAGAACCAGATGGCTTGGGGTCAGACTGGACAAGCTTCTCATATATGACATTCGACTTGCAAACAGAGACACGCCTAAAATTCCAAATCTTACCGCCCTCAACCCTGACAGCTTTGCTGAAAACTTCCGTAACCTTGACAGGGGAAGACCACCTGGAAATGCCTTTAGGGATGATGCCACCAAACTTTACTCTGACTAAGTCACCAACAGAAATTTTGGGCGAGACAAATTTGGGGGAAGAGTTCCTAACCATTTTGTTTTGGTATTTACCAACACGGTCTCTAATTCTACTCATATCCAATTCTAAATATCCAGAGTCCTTTGACTTCAACCACCAAGGAAAAATTTTGGTACCAGGTTTCCTGCAACGCAACATTTCAAAAGGGGACAAGCCAGTAACAGAGTTGGGAGACATCCGATAGGTAAACAGAGTAGCTTGTAGAGCTTTTTTCCATTTTAAACCACTCCGTAGGGCCAATTGGCAAGATTCCTTAATAACTCTGTTAAAGCGTTCTACCTGGCCATTTGATTGGGGAGAATAATTAGAAACTCTTTTGTGGAGGATACCACAAGTTTCAAGAAAAGCAGAGAAAACTTCGCTGACAAACTGCGGTCCATTGTCAGAGACAATTTCTTCAGGTAGACCTTCTCTACAGAATACTTCGTTCAGAAATTCAACAACGACTTCAGAATTAACTTTATCAACAATTTTGAGTTCGGGCCATTAGGAGAAATAATCTACAAGTACTACAGCGAACATGTCCTTACCTGACTGGTAATTAAAAGGACCGATGATATCAATACCTAACTTCCTCCAAGGTCCACAAACAAATTCAATAGGGGAAAACCCAGAAGAAATAGGTTTCACAGATTTGTCGCTTAGGGAACATGGAGAACAATTCCTTACCCACCTATCAACCATAGCGTCTAAACTGGGCCACCAATAATACTCTCGGATTCTTCTTTTAGTGGTGGACATACCCATGTGACCTTCATGGGCCAATCTACAAATAGATTCACGGACGTCAAGGGGCGGGACAATTTTGTCATCTCTGTAGACCATGTCATCAATTACTGACAATTCGTCTTTTACTTTGAAGAAGGAAGCTAAATCACCACACAACTTCCGCTCTTCAGGCCAACCAGCACACAAAAAGGACTTAACCTTGGTAAGGACCTCATCGTTACGCATGGCATCAGACCAAACGCTTTCAGTGATGGAATTTTCTAAACCCTTACCACAAATTAAATTAACATCAGAGAGGGAGAAAGCAACATCACATTCATCAGAGATAACCGTATTGGGAATTTCTTTGACAGGAAGACGTGACATGCAGTCTGCATGTACATTAAGCCGTCCTGGAACATAGACAACTTCACACTGGTACTCCTGCAGTTTAGCAGCGAGACGGGCCAATCGGGCGGTGAGAGTTCTGCCACCCCCAGCTGACAACATGTTGACAAGGGGTTTGTGGTCGGTCCTCAAAGTGAATTTTGTATCCCAAATAAATTGTCGAAAATGCTGAGTAGCCCAAGTGCAAGCAAGGAGTTCCTTTTCTATAGTAGAGTAATTAAACTCGGCATCTCTCAGAGTCCTAGAAGCATAGGAAACAACATATTCACCAAAACGATCTCTTTGCATCAAAACAGCACCAAGACCTACATTGCTGGCATCTACGCATACAATGCAATCTTTATGGACAGAGAAGGGTTTGAGGAAAGGGGCATTAACAATTTGTCTTTTCAACGAATCAAAGGAGGTTTGCTGTTCTGTACCCCACACAAACTTGGCTTGTTTCTTTAGCAAAGAGCGTAAGGGATGTACAATGGTAGAGTAGTCTTTCACAAATTTTCCATAAAATTCGGTAAGTCCTAAGAAGGATAATAGTTGTTCCTTCGAAAGGGGAGTGGGGGCATCAGTGATACTTTTTACATGATTTAATTTGGGTTTTATGCCATCACTGGAGATCTCATGCCCTAGGTATTCAACTTTAGATTGTCAGAATTTGCATTTGTTGAACTTTAGAGTGAGACCTTTCTTCTGCACATTGGACAGTACGCAATGCAAATTATGATCATGTTCCTCGACATCAACACCAAAGATTAAAATATCGTCTTGGAACGCAATAGCCCCTTTACAATTAAGAAGAACCTCTTTCATCAGGCGTTGGAACACAGAAGCAGCACTTGCGAGACCGAAAGGCATGCGCAAATAGGATGTCTTTCGATGGTTGAAAAGACGGTAGCGCCAGTGAGAGAGGAAATTAACTCGTGGATGTTGGGGAGGGGATGCTTGTCTACCCAGATCTCCTTATTCAAGCTGCGGAGATCCACACATAGACGAAGCTCACCAGAACTTTTGAGTGATAAAACAATGGGGGAAACCCAAGGAGATGACTCTATGGGTTCAATAATTTGTTTGGATACATGATCACTCAAAATGTCTTTTAACTTCTCCCGATAGGCCAGTGAAACATTCCTGACCCTGTGTCTGACAGGAATGGCATTGTCATTAAGCATAATTTTATGCTGAAAGTCAACAAATTTACCCAAAGTGTCTTTAAAAACATCAGGAAAGCATTTTTTTGTATTCTCTACAAACAAAGAATTATCTTCAGCATCGCAAATACTTAAAACATAAGGTTCTCCCAAATAGACTGGAGGGTTTGCATTGGGATCAAGTTTAATGCCGAGTAGGCGTTGATGTGGCCAACTAAAAATAGCAACACCTTTGGTGGCGACATAAACTTTCCCTTTAGCAAAACGATCAGCAACTTGAAAATCAGCCCAGAAGAAGCCTTCGATATTTATTCTCTTACCAGTGTAACCCCCTGGAGATATGTCGGAGGTCAATAATTTCCTATCCCCCCAGAGACTTTTAAACAGATTCAAACCAATGATGGAGTACCATGAACAAGAATCCATCATTAAAAGGATAGGCTGGTTATCAACTAAAATGGTAAAAGAAGGAAATTCTTTCTGTTCTGAGTCATCAACAGATAGAATACAATTAAAGCTTTGTAAAACTTCTTCTTCTTCTTGGGAGATGTAATTGACTCTTTGAGAAGAACGACAGACGTTTGAAAAATGTCCTTTCCTTTTACATTTTACACAGACTCTATCCCAAGCTGGACATCCTCTATAATTTCCAACATGGTTAGAGCTACCGCACCTGTAACAATAAATATTTTTCCTGTAGGAGAATTTATTTTCAGTAATAGTTTTATTCTCAACTACTTTCTTCTCATTGTCTTTTTTGGGGAATGACCTGTTGGAGCTGGATGAAAAATTTTGATTTCTTACTAATGCGACTTCAGTTTCAGTGACTTGAGGCTTGGGTGGTTGACCTCTGATTTCTGAAACAAACAATTCGGATTGCTCAATGCCTTTAGCTATATTGATGACAGAGCTTAAAGAAGATTCTGTACCTAACCAGAGTCTTTCTTGGATTTTCTTACTCTTGGTGCGCATCATAATCTGATCTCTGAGCACTTGTTCGTAAGAGATGGTCTCAAAAGCACAAGAACAAGCTAGAGATCTTAAAGCAGAGACATAACCCTCAATAGATTCATCCTGTTTTTGAATTCGGGAATAAAATTTAAAACGTTCCATAACTGTATTTATCTTCCTTCCAAAACGAATGTTCATTTGTGCACATGCTTTTTCAAACACATCTAAGTCTCCAGCATCATCAAGTGATGGAAGATTGTCGAATTCTTTAATGCCAGCTCCACCAAGACAGTGTCTGAGAAGAGCTAATTTGCGTTTAGCGGAGCACCCATCTTTCTCTAACACCTCAACATAGGCTAAGAACATTGGATGCCATAAATCCCATTCAATATTAGGATCACCAGCATTTTGTAAGAAATGAGGTGGAGCAGCAATGTTGGACATGTTTAAGAAATTTTTGTAACTGGAATAGTCTGGAAGATGGTGGTAAAAATGAGAGAAAAAAATAAATAAATAAATAAATGTAAGATTATATTCCAATACCTTAATGTCAGTGAACAGCAGGAAAATGAATCCGCTTGAAAAACGAGGCAAAACGAAGGAGATATGAGGAAAAGAAGAGCGTCTTCGTGAGCGCTGTTTTCCGATGTAAAGTGTAAATAAACAAAATGGCGGCACGTCGTGACGTCAGACGTCTCAAGGTTGAAGGTGATACCCACAATGCAGCGGAGTTCCGAGGGATCGGAGGACGAAGATGGAAGCTTTTGAACGTTGCTAGGCGCTTCTGAGTTGCCTAGATGCTGCGTGTGCAGGCAGAGCGGGTGCAGAGATTCCACGCGATTTAAAAGATGCGTGTAACGGAATCCAATACCCGGTAAGAGCAATAATCGCCAAAAATGAAGAAATAATTGTAGAACTCACGGGTCGCTTTCTTGCATCGGAGAATGGCACCATTAAAAGGCAAGTTCAGCAGTGTAGAGCTGTAGGCAGGAAACAAGCTTCCAGAAGCAAGAGTGAACGTTGTCATTAAAAGAAGTCTTTATCTTGAAAGTAGTAGCTGTAGGTACCCAGTCGTCGCCAGAAATTATGTAGTAATTCAATCCAAACGCAGGTTCTGAGTTACAGCTTTTAATGAAGGAATGACAACTTGACATCCACAAGTAGAAACAGGCAGGTAACACAGGAGCAGCTCACAGCAGAATGAGCTCAAGACACAGCAGCATTCTAAGTGACATCAAGAGTTCTAGAAATGACATCAAATAGGAATACTACAGGGAGTCGCCTGCACTATGGCCAAGATGGTAATGGTGCCCAAGTCGCAAATAAACAATATTTTAAAACAAGCTAGAGTCCTAATCCTCTGGTGTTAAAATCTAGTTTGCGACATCAACATTATCGGCGCCATCTTGTCCCCTTTCAGGCTCGCATGCGCGCGTAAACGGCAGCCATTTTGAATGCCATGGCCTCTCTGCCCACTGCCGCTAGCCAGCGCGTCTCTCCCCCTGACCTCGTAAGCATCCCCCGCACGCTGACAGCCCCCGCTCTCACATGCTTGGGCCATAAACCTCCCCTTCAGCGCAACCCTGCCTCGGAGCCCCATCCCGTTCCCAGCTAGACACCTCCGTCCATCCCTTTCATGATCTCGTATCCTTTGATAAACCCCCCTTTCCTCTGTGCCCGATTGCCCTGCTTGTTCCCAGGCCGCCACCTGGCCCTGCGGATACAGTTTATTGCCCCCATACAGTAGGAAGCTTCTCTCATCATAGGATCCACAACTGATCAAAGCCCCCACCCCATGAGATCCGATCAGCCACACACATTCCGGGAACCGGCGGAATATCCAGCTGCGCGAAAGTCATCACCTGTTGAGACCGGGGTGGGGACTTCTACTGTTAATGTGTGTGGGAACGGGCATGAAGCGGGGATTCCGAGGATGTCTTTCTATACTTCAAAGTGTTTTCAGAATGTGCCACATGCAATAAACTGTAATAAAGATCATAAACCTATGTATAAGAGGCCAGGCCTCAGAGATGCGTTTAGAGCACCTCGAGAAGATACCCTGTTGTCTGATTTGACGTGTTCTGCTCCGTCGGAATAAACTCCTGTTTCCTGCCTTCCAGTCTCCAGCGCCTGCCTCTTTGATTGATAATCTTGAATGGTATGAGAGGCGGCTAACGCCGGGCAACACTTAAAGGTTCTAGGTCGACTGGCCCTACCTTTTTCCACACTGGCTTTCCGCCTCAGGGGAATACTGGTTCCAAAGTTAAAAATCAGAAATCAAACATGGTTTTAAAAAACAAACTGGTGGCCTAATCCCCCGGCTTTCCGCCTCAGGGGAGAATCATAACTAAGCGCTGTGCTTTCCCGCGCTTTAAATCCCTGGGAGGGCGGTAGGCTGCCGACAACTAGTCCGCAAGCCTGAGCGTCATCCCCAGATGGCGGACCCCCGTGGCAACGACCGCGTCAGCGCCTAATCAGCTGCGCGTGTGCCAGGGAATTCAGGAGGTGGAGAGAGCAGGTAGGGAGTCGCCTGCGCTATGGCCAAGATGGTAATGGTGCCCAAGTCGCAAATAAACAATATTTTAAAACAAGCTAGCGTCCTAATCCCCCGGCTTCCCGCCTCAGGGGAGTACTGGTGCCCAAAGTTAAAAATCAGAAATCAAACATGGTTTTAAAAAACAAACTGGCGGCCTAATCCCCCGGCTTTCCATCTCAGGGGAGAATCAGCAAAACAGCAAAACGATGCATCCAAGTGCTTTCTCCTGCGCTGGCACAATTAGCTGCAATGCGCCAGTGCAGGCAGCCTTGAGTCATTTTGCAAGGATGCCTGCACTGTGGGGATGATTGTTTTTGTGCATAAAGAGACACCTTCCTGCACACAAGCAATCATTAATTGCATTTTCCTCTGTCTATGTGTGCTGCAGGATGCAGCACACATAAAAAGAGGAAAAAATAAAAGTATTTCTCCTTGTTGCGCCATAGGATCCTGACGCATTTCCAGTTTTACAAAATGTAGTAAATCTTGGAATGCATCAAATTCCATGGATGTTGCGTGGGAACATCCACAGCAACACCCACAGAACACAGAGTAATGTGTGAAAGGTGATCATATTTATTAGGCCATAAAAAGTCATGCAGGGTGACTTTACGTGGCCTTGTAAATATGGGCAAGCCCATTGCACCACCGGTTGACCTAAAAAGAAGTGATGCACCTGTGGCGTAATGGGCTTGAAAATAAGCCCCATAGTACTGAGCAGCTACCTACTTCAACATGTAGGTGTTGTTTCAAATCATAGTATAGTAGGTTGAGATCATTTCAGAGGATTTAAAAAATGTCTGGAATTTGAAAAACTGTGCATTCGATAAATTCCATGGAACAGTATGCAGAATGTACATAGGGAAATGAGGACGCATCCTTTTAATTTGCATAATGCTGTCTCTCTACCTTTCTCTCTCTTTTTCCTCCTCGCCCTCTCATTTTCTTAGTGCTCCCTCTGTATGTATATATATCAAGCCACCATCCTCATACCTTTCTTCTCTTTTGTCTCTCTGGCTCTTTTTCTCTCTCCCTTATCTTTCTGTCATCTGCTACACATTTTATAGCCAAAAGAAGTATCCTTTTCTGACATTCTTAATTTCAGGCCACAGGAGCCTTCTCTCAAAACCTGTTGTATGTTATGATACAGATACACAGTATGCATTGATTTCCCACAGACTAAAGTAATTCGTTTTCATTGTACAGCAACACATTGCAACCCCATGGCCCACTTCAGGGAGATTACCATTGACTCTTTCGCAAGGTCCCTACCTTTAGACCTGAGAAGTTTGGTTTCTTGCATAGCAGCAGGTGTCTGTACCAGCTGGTTGCCTGATCTCCTGTTCTCTGGCTCTCTTGTTATGAGCTGTGCGTCTCTATGTCACAATGAAGAACCCATCACAGGATTCCATGATGACATCACCCCGGAGCTGGAGAAACATGCTCAGATGAGCCCAACCTTTCTGTTGGGAATTACCTGTGCTAAATAATCCTAAATAATGTAGAATAGACCCAATAAAGATGTCTGTTCTTGCTTGAATGGTTTTGATTTCAAGGATGAGTAGTTTGTGGAGTCATTCTTTAACCACTGGTTCATAAGAATCCATTTTGATGCTGACCCACTAAATGAATGACAATCAGTGGGAATGTAGGCCTAATAGAGGCATATCACCAACTCTTTTTAAATACAAAGGTATCTCTGGATAGGACTAGAGGAAGGAGGCAGCGCTGAGCTCTTAGATTGCTCTGAAGCAGCCAGGGCTCTCAGTCAGAACAGCCTCCTAAAGAGACACACAGGTAGGAGGAACAATGGTCACCATCAACAGAGTAAACACTAAGGGCCCAAATTAATTCTTGGCGGGCAAGGCGTTTTCCGCCAGAGCAACAGAGTAAAATACTCTGCTGACCGGGTGGAGGTCCCACCCGCAAAATTTAGGAATGTCTTCCGAGCCGATGGACAAGTCTAGCATTCACAGGGGCAGATTTACAAGCCCCTTGAGCCACTTCTGCATCATTTTTAACATGGGCAAAGTGACGCAAAAGTGGCGCAAGGGGCTTGTAAATCTGCCCCACAGTTTCCAAAGATTTCCAAAGTTTCCAAAGATTTTTTTTTTTCCAAATTCAAAAACCCACAGTGGTATTTTGTGTTAAAAAAAAACTTTAAATGTGCCCCTCACCATGGTTTGCTGGGTGGTGACAGTAGTAAACAAGCATTTGCAATGCAATATGTCTCGCATCTGTGACAGTTTGAACTATTGGCATTGTAAATGACAATGCTCTTATTTATGTGTTTTGAAAACCTACAATCGGTGCATAAACACGCACCTTGTACTTATTGTTTTTGCTAATGAGAAGCAAGGCTGACAGTAACTGCACCTTTTTTACTGCCAGCCTTGCTTCTTGTAAGCACTGCACTGCACGGGTATACAACGTTTAGCACGCATTTTTTACCACGCACTACCCTTACAACGCAGGCATTACCACGCATACCATTACAACGCATTGCGCTGGGGGGCGCTCTAGGATAGGGAATAAGTTTAATTTTATATCCAACACCTTCCCTAGTGTCCACGGGGACTGGAGTTGGAATATAAAATTATACTTACCACTATCCAGCACCTCAAAGCGCTATGCGTTGTAACGGTATGCGTTGTAAATACCTTGTTGTAATGGTATGCGTGGTAAAAGTATGCGTTGTAACGTCATACATCCCACTGCACCAGGCGTGTCCGATACATGTAAGTGCAGCGGGAAGTCGATGTTGGGTACTATGTATGTGTATTATGCGAGCTGTCACGGGCATTCTTGTTATTTAATAGCTCGTGACAAGCTCGTGTCCATTGGAATGTTGGGAGACCTTGTTGTCGTTCAAATATGTGGAATGTGAGGAGTAATGTTGTTGGGGGAGTTAGGATCATTACGAGACTGAACTTCATGACGAGTGGATGCTAATAAACCTCGTCTTCATTCAACACGTTTCCTGCGTGTCCTTTTCTTCATTTGGCTTCCCTACAGTCGACATATGTCAGGATAGTGAAAATAAATAAAGAAATAAAACCATTTACCTTGCGCTTGCCGCATCGCAGACTCAGCAATGTGGCGAGCGCAAGGTAAGTGGTTTTATTTATTTATTAATTTTATTCCCCCTATCCCGTCGTATGTCGACTCCCCCCCACACCCCGCCCCACCGCTCTTACCTGTACTGGCCGCTCCTGCGCTGCACACATGTTCTAAAACAGTTTTGTACTGCGACATTTACATTTGCAATGAAAATGAATGTAATGTATGTTTGTAAGTCTGTCAATTTTCTTTCACTGTATGTCCATGTATTTTGTTCAGTTTAACTAAATGTAACTTTAACAATACAGGGCTGTGACATATGTTGAGTGTAAAAGTCACACAAGCCAATTCAACTGTGACCAAATTCTTTATCAAGTCTGTTCTTTCTTTTTGTGAACTCCCTTTTTAGCCATCATCCATTGGACCAGGCCAGTATTGTTCACTTGGGTAAAAACGTGGGTGGAACGGTGACCACTCCTCTGTCTTTGGGGATCAAGTCAATGCGGTAATAAATACCTATTGTTCTCAATCAACCTCCTTGAAGCTTATCCTATACGTGTTCTCTTTGCCTCACAAGGTTCAGATTATCAATGCCTTTGTTTCATCACACCTTTGTCACCTTTTCAGTTGTATTTTGATATATCTTTGTCTCACAAATTATTTAATTCATAAGGTCCAACATATTCAGAATTATGCAGCAAGATTGGTGCTCAGACTAACGATGAGACACCACTCCAGCTCTGGACCCCCCTTACGCTGACTGCCAGGGAGCGCTCTCGTTTTATTTAAATCTATGTGTTTAATGCAAAAAACATTTCATTTTTCATCTCACTCTATCCTGTGTTCCCGACTTTGTTTGAATCAGCCGTCACAGTCATTCAGATCACAAAACAAAAACTTTCTATTCTCAAAGTTTACCTCAAACATTTGGTGGCTGCACTTTCTCTGTAAATGCAAGCAGGGCAGAGGAATTCTCTGCCTTTTCATCTTAGGCAGACTGTCTATTACCACATTAGGGGGTAGATAAAGTTGCTATGTAGGTGTAATTTACCACGCAGGAATTTATATCAGTGGCAGGTGGTAGAGAACAGAGGGTGGCAGGGGATTGAAAAATATTTTTTTTAAACCACTTATCTTTTCAGACGCCTGTCCCCATCTCTGCTTCTCTTCTCTTCCTGACTCTAGTCGGGAAGAAGCAACAGGAAGCATTCAGGCATGCAGTGTTGTGATTGGCTGAGCGCAGTGGATCGGCATTCAGATGGAGACAGGGAGCCTGTGCATATTCCCACCAGGCTGTGCATTACAGCCTGGTGGGGAATATGCAAAGTGCATGACTGTTCGGCCGGGCCAAGACGGTCAGCCAAGCAGTCATGCGCACTTAAGTGTGCACAAACCACTCCTCCTCCCTGAGCCACAAGCCCCGCCCGCCCTAACACAGCGCCAGAGTAACAAAAAATAAAATGATGATAACGTTGTTATCATCATTTTATTTTTCCCTTTTTCACACATAGATTTAAATAAAATACTTCAACGCCACTGATAGCAATGCCCAAGTGACCATCACTTCTGTCAGTGATGCTCCACCCATCAGACCTCTTAAAGCGAGAGATTCTTCCGCGTTCATATTACGAATCCTGGTTGCCCACTGGAGATGTGTAGATAAATAGTAATCTTCATAGCCTGGAGCCCCAAGGCCTCCTGCCGACATAGACAGCTGCTAATTTTGAAGTGTGCCTCTTAGTTTGCGATCACATTGAGAATGTGCCCACTGTCCAGGTGAAGTCCTAGGTTATGGACATGACCTGCGACATTGAAGGGCTTTTTTAAGCAGGTGGATGAACAGGCTTGTGTTCAAAGAAAGCACAGTCCCTAAGGCTCCCCTGTGGACTTGGGTCTGCTCTTGGTACAGTTGAGTTAGAGGCTGCTCTATTCCACCTCAGCCTCAATTAAATTCAGGCTATTAGCAGTGTGGAGGGAGTCTTTGGGCATACCAGTGTGAAAAAAATAGAGGGCCTCTCAACATAGGAGTGAAACACGAGGACGAGTAACTGAAGGACTCTATCAGGATACGCTTAGATAAGTGGAAATGAGTGATCTCATCAAACAACTCAAAGATCTAGAATGGTCAGCACGGAGATGGAGGAGCTATAGTAGGGATCTCGTTCTACACAGTAACACGGACAAGAGTAGCCAAAAAAAGTCTGCTTAAGGAAATGTCATATTTGGGGTCCATAGTTGTGCCATGATTTTTGAGTACCAAGGTAGACCTCCTGTGTGTCTGCACTCGAATCAAGGGAGGGTTTTGGAGCACAGTACTGTAGTGTATTGTGAGTTAGAGATGACAGGACTATTTTGGTGCCTGACAGAGAGTGTAGAACAATTATATAAGTGACTGGTGGATGAGTGTCAGTTGGAAATATGGGATGAGCAGCAAGGGAGCTGCTCCTGGTGGGGCTCATACTATAATCTACAGGGTCCTTTTACAGTCTACAATAAACCATCTTTATCATTCACCTACACCTCGGCTTCTGGACTTTATATGACCACATTTGGCGACGATCTGGATGAATCTACAAGTGCACCTGATGAACTTTTGAAACTTGAAACCTGAAGTAATCTCAAGGTAATAACTGATTAATTTCAACTACAGCTACACACCCAAAAGCATACTGGCACCCCGAGCCCCACCAGTGACCACTTCACCGGTCCCCCACTTCCCAAGTGTGCCAGTCCCTGCTGTATTCTCTTGCTGCCTCCCGGTTCTGCTGCTGCCCCCTGGTTTCTGCTACCTGCCTGCATTCAAGCTTGCCTCCCCTGCTGTTTGAAAAGATGTCGTTCTTTTCCTGCTCCTGTGATTGAGGTGTTCCACATTCTGCAGTGAGTTTGAAATTTTCGTTTTTCTATCAGCTGTGATTTTCTAATATCAGAGTGCCACAGCGCACTAAGATTTCTTTAAAGCTACCGTCCCTGTGGTGGATTTGAGAAATTATTTTCCTGATTTAAAGAGGAGCGAGCAATGTGAGATTTTGTCTTCTGGCAGAAGGAGGATTTAGACGGCATGGATCTGCTGAAATGTCTTGATGACTTTTCTGTCATGCCGTTTATGACTTCCTTTTAGTGACATTTTAACTTTACAGAGGAAAAGGATATTGGCGCATTCTACTACTTCTAGTTTGGTGTATTTCAGTGGGACTTGGCTGTTGGGTAATTGTTTTTTATTTTTTACCGATTTTAATCACAGCCATCACAATGTCAGTTCAACCGCCGTCCTTATTTTTAAAATTACAGACACGAGTTCCCCATAGAGTGCGCACTCTTACCTATATGTTGCGTAGCTCCACAAAACCTTTGTGACGTTCTGTTGCCTTTCTACTTGCTTGGGGATGTTTTGGTGCACGGTGATGCTGGGAGCCATCCAGCGCGGCGTCACCAGTGCGCGCCTTCATATTATGTTTTGTGAAGCTAAGGAGTTAGGTCCATAAAGGCTACGGTGTAGGCTGGACCCTATTATATCAAAAAACACAAAAGTATGCCTACACCCAACCAATTTTCGAAAACTTATTTTTGTAGGGCAAACACGAAATTCTTTAGTATTTTTATTTATACCTGTCTATTTAGAAATTTTAAAATATTTTTTTCAGATTTCGCAAAAAAGGAAAAAACTGTAAATTCAATACATTTCAATTACAATACACGACTACTTACAAACAAATATTTACATTTCATATACACAATTATCATACATTCAACAGAAAATACAATATATAAACAACAAAAATTTTTAATTTTTCAATGGAGTTAATCTATATCCATAAAGAAAGAAAGGACAAAGTCAAAAAAAGGAAGGAGCACAATCCTCAAATGAGGATAACTTTACGACCTGCCAAGGCCAGTTCAAGCACTTAATTATATTGATTGCTCCCTCAGGTGTGCCAACGCGTTTCTAGTCCAGGAAAACCAGTTCCCGGACTTTCATCAGGGCTTTGTCACTTTTCTGTCGATACCTGGTGTCCTGGCCTCTCACGATATCAAAAACAGGCTCAGGTTGAACTTGTTTCAGTCTTTGTTTTTAGAAATAGTGGCTGATATTATACATCAGGGCATTTTTTCACTGCCTCTGTTCCACAAGTCGAGGTCTCACTTGTAGCCACTTGTAGCCACTTGTTCACTTGTACTCCAATATTACAGGCGAATTCTTTCCCGGCGCGTTGCGCAGCAGGTATTTTAATCTTGTTGATGTATTTTGCGGACTGTCAGTTACCGTTCCCGGCAGCGTCCAGACACAAACTGATTGTGTCTTGCCGGTGGTCCCCGAAAATTGCACAGGCTAACTTTCTATTTTCACACGACTCCTTGTACTGCAGCATGCGCTCAAGTAGAAATTTCTCTCTGCTCTGCAGATAGTATTTTCATATTATGTTTGGCATCTTCCTGTGCTGATGGGCAGTTCTTAGCGTGATAGACACTTTGCCAATCAAGTTTGTTACCGAATCGGTAATATTTAAGGGCCCTACATCTCAAACTCCAAATACCGGTCGGTAACAGCCGAAATCGGCCGTTACCGACCAGTATTTGGCCACCTACATCTGGCACTAAGGGCCCGATGTAGGTAAAAGGGATTTTCCGATTTCAAAATACCGAGGCGGTCCGAATCGGTATTCTGAAATCGGAAAACGAGATGTAGCAATAAAAAGGCGAATTAATACCGATTCGGTCGGCATCGGTAATGTGAATCGGTACGTTCCGATTCGGCACGGACCGAATCGGAAAGTACCGAATCGGCTAACACCGAATCGGAAAGTACCGAATCGGCTAACACCGAATCGGAAATAGCCGAATCGGTAAAATCCGATTCGGCAATTATTGAATCGTAGCTATGAAAACACACCCATGGCCAAAAAGCCCATAGGAATGCATTGAAGACACCGATTCGGCAAAATCCGATTCGGATAATACCGAATCGGATTTTACCGATTCGGTAATATCCGATTCGGTAAAAGCCGATTCGGCAAAAGCCGATTCAGCCAATGAGGTGGCTCCCCCTCCCCCACCCAAACAGGGAGTGGCAACCCTGGCAGGTGCAGCTAATTAAGACGTTTCTGGAGAGCCAGCCTGAGCTGAACACTCACAGTTAGCAGCAGTGGGAGTAGGAGGTTGTGAACTGTAGTGAAGAAGATGGCAAACCAGAGCGAGAGCCAGAAGTCCTCCCAGAAGAAGAAGCCTAAGTTCAGCACCACCGAGCTGCAGGTGTTGGTTGAGGAGGTGGTGAGGGTGCACCGCCAGCTATTTGGAAAGCTGTCCCTCAATGTGCCAGACAGCACCAAGAGGAGGATCTGGAGCGAAATCGCCCAAAAGGTGAATGCTGTGGGTGTCACCCCCAGGTCCCTGGATGAGCTCAAGAAGCGATTCTATGACATCCGCAGCCTCACAAAAAGGAAGATGGCAGAGATCCAGAGGCAGGCTGGAGGCACTGGTGGAGGCAGGAACCCGGCGCCACCCCTCACAGACCTCGAGGAAATGGTCTCCACCACCATTGAGAGGGAGAGTGTTACTGGAATTGGGACCCTGGACAGCTCAGCCAGAGCTACAGCTACAGGTAAGAAGCATGCGCATCATGACACACCCTACCAGACACCTCCCCATTAGACACAATGCATAGGCAAACCCCAGCACAGTACTGTAACCAACATACAAGAGACAAGCATCATGGTACATGTAGTCAGCAGAAGTTAGCAAACTATGGCAGTGCAGAATCACAAGACAGGAAACAGTGGAACACAGTCTAAGGAGATGCAAGGACATGTGGAATGCTTTAATTGTACTGACTGTAATACATCGGCACTCAATTTACAAATGCTTCTTTGTACCTAGGGGCACCATCAGGCGGACAAACTATGTCAACAGAGGCAGCAGCACCATCTGACACTGCACTCGCAGGGCCGAGCACCAGCCAGGCTGCCGAGGAGGAGGAGGACGTAAACACCCTAGGGCTTGGTATGGAGGGAGACCTGGTGATAGACTTTGAAGCACTGCACTCCCCACAAATGTCCAGCACACCCCCCTTGCAGTTCTCCCCAGAGAACTCCCCGACAAGGGACCTCCTTCCACCTACACCAGCTCCTGCCACAACCATGGCTTTGGCACCAGTACAACCTGTCCTGGGAGCAGGGGCTCAGGGCCCGGCCAGCACCACACCCCCACCAGTGGCACCCCAGCCCACTCAGCAGGCCGGCAGCAGCAGTACCCGGCGCCGTGCCATCACCACCACTGCTGCACCAGCACGGGAGGGCAGTGTCTTCCTGGGCCTCGAGGGAAAGATGGTCAAGATACAAAGGCAGCAGGCAAAATCCATGATGGCCTGCCAACGCCAGCTCCTGCAGCACAACCTGCAGATGGGAGAAATGGTAAAGGGATTTCAGGCCTTCGTGGAATCAAACAAGGAGGTGGCAGCAGGTTTAGGCAGGCTAACCACTGCCATAACCCAATCATGTAGCAGACAGGAGGAGCATGAGCTGGTGCGCAGGCGGGATGCCCGGGTGCTGAACCGCTCCATGAGCCGCCTTGCTGCCGCAACGGCACAACTCTGCCAGCGCAGCGCAAACATGGAGTCTAGCCTCAGTCAAAATACGGCAGAGCTCACAAGGGGAATGGCCTGCATCACGACTGCAATGGAGGCCATGATCATCTCGAACACTGCCACAAATCCTGCCCTGGACCTGGGGGATGCTGGGGACAGCAGCAGCCGCAGCAGCCCGGCCAGCGCTGCGTCTGAGCCACGCAGGAGCAGCAGGCGCTCCGCAGATGCCGCTGGTCATTCAGAGGGGGCTGAGGGACACCCCAGTGGGGCTGCCAAGCGGTCAAAGAAATAGCCTTGCAAGGGCGGGTGAGGCAACCTGGACCTTGGACTTTTGTTTTGTTTTCCATTACACCATTTTTTTGTTGCACATCAGTGCAGTAACTGTGTTGCAACAGTATTAAAAATTGTTTTTTCACAACAACCATTTAGCTGTCTTTGCATCTGTACTCACTCAAAAATAGTTTTCAGTAATCTCCTCACGTCTGTATCTGCCATCACTTGGCGTACACACCCCAGCTGGCTGTGTCAGTGGCACAGCTTCGTCGTCGTCATGGTCCTCGTAGTCAGACAACTCCACCTCAGTGCCCTTCTTCACCGCAAGGTTGTGTAACATTGCACATACAGCTATGATCTTGCAGCAGGTGATGGGGGTATACTGCCTTGCACCTCCACTCTTGTGCAGGCATCTGAATCTACTTTTCAAGATGCCAAAGGTCCGTTCGACAACATTCCTTGTGCGTATGTGGGCCCGGTTATACCTCCTTTGGCTGGGTGTGGAGGGGTTGAGGTAGGGGGTGAGTATGAATGACCGGAGGGCATATGCACTGTCGCCTGGAAGAGAAAGGGGTAACATTACACACATGCATACATGTATTCCACCTAGCTACTGTGTGTTATGGGGGTCTGATGATGTGTCTCACCTAGGAGGTATCCTTCACCAAATTCGCCAGCCATCAGCCGTGCATAGATGCCGCTCTGTGGGAAAATATAGGAGTCATGGGTACTCCCTGGAAATTTTGCTACCAGGTCTGTGATGGTGCACTTCGCATTGCAGATCATCTGCACGTTGATGGTGTGTGTAGATTTCCGATTGCGGTATATGTATTCTGTGTCCGCTGGTGGGCATATCGGAATGTGCGTGCCATCTATGCAGCCAATGATTTGGGGGAATTGTGCCATCTGGTAGAAGTCAGCTTTGGTTTGTAGCAGTTCTGCGTGGGTTGCAGGGAACGAGATGTATTGGTCCATCCTGTCTATCATGGCGTCAAGGAATGTGTGGAAGAACCTTGACAGGCTGCTCTGGGTCACTCCTCCTGCCGCTGCAACTCCACTTTGATAGCTGCCAGACGCCAGCAGGTGTAGGCTGCATAGCACCTGGACGTGTGCTGGGATGGCGTGTGCCCTTGGGGTGGGGTGGTCCAACAATGGTTTGAGGTCCCTGATGAGCTCAAGTATGGTGTCAGAGTCCAGCCTGTATCTCTGTAGGATCTCAGCCTCAGTGAGCATGAACAGGGTTATCCTCTGTCTGTAGACCTGTTCATTTCTTAGCCATTCCCTCTGTCCTTCCTGCTGTAGCCGTAGCCGCCTCGCAATGACATAAAAAGCTGCCATCCTGCAAGTTGCAATGCATTTTGGGGCTGTTTTTATGGGTTGGAGTTGGTTACCACCTGATTGTAATCCATGGTAAAAACCGAGTGATTTCTACCGATTTTGAGCCGAAATCGGAGTTTCTGTGCCTCCCTACATCTTCCCATCTGTCCGAATCGGGGAATTTCCCGATCGGTGATTCTACCGATTCGGTAGGTTCTCCGATTCGGCTTATGTCCGATTCGGTTCATCTACCGATTCGGTACATGGACCGAATCGGTTAATTTCCGATTCGGTGTCCCTACCGATTCGGTACATGGCCCGAATCGGTTAATTTCCGAATCGGTGTCACTACCGATTCGGTACGTGGACCGAATCGGTTAATTTCCGAATCGGTGTCACTACCGATTCGGTACGTGGACCGAATCGGATAATTTCCGAATCGGTGTCTCTAACGATTCGGAACGTGGACCGAATCGGTATTTGCATCCGATTCGGTGTATTACCGATTCGTTACATATCCGATTTTCGGTATGTACGTATCGGATTCTTTCCCATTCGGTACTCATTCCGATTCGGTTTTCGCTCCGATTTTGAGTTTTTTCATTGCCCTACATCTCGATGGCTGTTTACCGATCGGTAAGGGCCAAAAATCGGGATTTTCGGCCTTTACCGATCGGTAACGGCCTACCTACATCTGGCCCTAGATCTTTAAAATAGACTTGAGCGCATTTCATTTTGAAGAAGAGGAAACAGAAGTTTTCACTTTCGAACGTGGAAGAAGGTTGTTATATGCCACAGTCTGCCTCCGTGGGATCAGCCTTTCTTTGGCAAAGATGTGTTGTACTATTTTTACAGGGATTTGGGATTTATATACTGTTTTAAAACTCATTTGCCTTGACAGATGTGTGCAGTTAAGGTGGTTACCATTTCCCTGCCTGAACGCTTTGCTGTTTATACCACAAACGTCATCTTGGTTCCATCTTCCGTTTTTAGTTTTTGTTCAGCAACTGCATTCACCTGACTTTGTTTAACATCTTAAGTACATGGAATTCCAGTGCGATTTCAGATGGTTCCTGCAGTTGAGATGGACTTTGGGTGAGGAGTCGCTCACCGGAGAGAAATATCAGCTCTTTAAAACTGTTTTGCTATGTTCAATTATTTTCTCTTTACTGTACAATGCCTTACTGTACTGTTGATCATCACGTTTATTAGTGAATCTACTTTATTAATTTCATACTGCCTAGCCATTATGTGACCTTCCACCTTCTGCACAGATATTTGTGTGTGGATATGTCACTTACTGCATGATAATTAAGTTTCAGTATTTTATTTTAAAGTTCTGTATTTGAATTCTTCTCTTTAAGGTTTTGATGATAGTTTTTTGGGGATGTGACTTTACATGTCACCTACATTTACTTGCATGTTCTTTACAATAATGTACCTTGTACAAGTTTAATTAAGGGAATTTTTCCTCTTTGAGGTATGAATTATGATAGTCTGTTATACTATGTGACTTTCTGCGTCACCTACATTTTTATTTACATGATATGGTATTTTACAGTATGTTTTTGACAAGCTTAGTTAATATGAATTTTGCTGATTCGAGCTACGTTTTACATAGCCCCGGCTATGGACTTTCCACCTGTGCAAATTTTGCGCGGAATTGTCACTTATAATACCTACATGATTCTTATATTAAATTTTAAACTTTGGTTTTGCTAGAAAATTTTACTTAAAGGGATCCCTTTTCTCTGTTGTAGGTTTGTGATTAAATAGCATTTGCTATGTGACTTTGCACCTGTGCAAATTATTGGTGGTGCATTAGTCACTTATTTCAAGATTCCATTGTTTGGGAATTTACCTCTGGTTGAGGATTGTGATGTGATATCTTTTCAGCTATGTGACTTTTGGCGCTTTTTGCTTTGTGCGTTTCTTTGTCACCTATGCATCATATTCTTCTTTACAGTATTTGGTTGCAAGGTCTTAGTTTTTGGGATCCTTGCAATGATTTGTTTCTTCGAATTTTGTCAGGTTCTATTCTACTTTTTCGCTATATTATTGTGCATGGATAGCTTGTCATTTGAGGTCTTCTCCTCAAATTTCTTTATTGTAGGTACTTCTAGTGGGTGTATTCTCACCTTTCTGCATGTATGTGTGTATTTTTCACTCTCTTTGCTGTGTCGTCCTGGGAGTACCTTTTTGCCTTCTTGGTTATTGCACTTTACTTTTCATTTTTGGCGTTCGCTGGTATTCCTCTACTTGCTGGTCTGGCCAACTAGTGTGTCCTGGTGTACTCTGGACGTTTTGACCTGTGTTTGCATTTTTCTGGTGTTTCCATCGCTGTGCGTTTGGTGAGAATGATCCTTTATTCTCATTTTTAATGTTTCATCCTTTAATATGTAAAATTGTATTCTTTTATTGAAACCAGGGTCTGAATATTGTATTTTTCTTTTTATGTTTTACTATGAAAAGGGTAAGATGTGTTTCATGATTTTATCTCATGTATTTATTGATTGCCTTCCCGTGATTTCTTCTGATGTAATTATTGATTTCTTTCCCATTATTTGCTCTGTGCTGTCCTGTTTATATAATGCTATAGGCAGCATGTTACTCCTTGTTGTTGACTTGTAAAGGGGGAAGATGTGTGGTATCTTGGATTCAGTGCCATGCATCTCTCCTACTTCTCTGCCTTGCTGCTCTGCCAGAGTGGATGTGTTGTGGCATGCTGGTGCTTGTGAGGTAATGGAATGTTGGGGATGCCTGGTGGATCAGTGTCAGTTGGGAGTATAAGCTGAGCAGCAAGGGAGCTGCTCCTGGTGGGGCTAGCGCTATAATCTACAGTGTCATTTTACAATCTATCTTCATCATTCATCTACACCTCGGCTTCTTGACTTATTTATATTACCACACATACTTTGATATGAAGCTACAGACAGCGATTGTTGTTGGTGGAAGCCTAGTGGGGTGGATCGCCATCCTTGCCCAGCACACTGGACATTCCAATGCCCAAGGCACATTTTGGCTCATGCCAGCCATGTGAGCATGCCTTTTCACAACCAGAAAAGGAAAGCCTAGCTGTGGGTGGACTTGTGAGCCTTTTCATGTGCTTTTGTATGGGGACCATTTCACAGTTATCACCGATCATCAAGCATTGCTCACCATTTTCGGTAATCCAAAAGCTAAGATCCCCCTCACATTGGGAGGTGGAGGTTGCAAATGCAGGAATATGATTATATACTGGTACAACATCCAGGAAAAGATTAAAACCCTGCCGACTACTTCTTGTGTGTACCCATCCAATGTCAAGGGACAACTTCAAAAGTGGCTAATGCTTATGTTAACTTCATTGTCCAAACCCTTGGTGGTGCAGAGTGTCATACTCAGTAGGCTAGATTATTGCAATGCCTTACTTCTTGGAGCATCTGCCTATTTGGTTTGATTAAGCATCTGTACAGAGTGCAAGTAGCAGGGGCAAAGCTGGCAGTAAACAAACTCCATAGGTCCTCAGCGCAGGATGCCCTGAAGGAACTCCACTGGCTTCCTATAAAGCAGAGGATCACGTTCAGAACCATGTGCATTGTGTTTAAAACCTGACAGCAGAAAAGCCTCGTGCCACTCTAACACAGATTTTAAAGATACATCTCTACAAGCCATCTTCGTTCTAGTACGACAAACCTTGTCTTACCCATACCTATCAGAGGTCTAGACCAGGGGGCTAGTTTTTCAGTCAACTCAGCCCAGATATGGAATGAGCTTCCTCACTTACTGAGGGTTTCAATGGAGCTGCTATAATTCAGAAAGGCCTTGAAGACTTCACTCTTCCCAAATTAATCTGGTCATGGCTGTACACTGTGTATGTGCATTTCTTTCAAAGAGTAGGTTCACTTTTACGGCTAGTGCCAGGATACCATATTGGTGACAGCTGAGCACAGCAAATGTTATAAATAAATAAATAAATCAATCATGAAATATTGCCAAATCAGTGGAAAAAACATGTTGCCTTGAGCACCAATGGAGTTTGCTGATGCTCAAAGACATTATTACAAATCAGTCATGGAGAAAACATACCCGACCTCTTTGTGATGACCATGAATAAAAAATAAAGAAATGTGCAGGAAGAACTTTCAGTTACCCCAGAAGGCATCCCCTTACAGGGGTCGAGAATTGTCAGACCCGAGAGTCTGAGACTGTAAGTCATTGAACTGGCCATGAGGGACATTGTGGAGTTGTTGCTACTAAATGAGCTCCACAGGACTGAGTGTGGTTCCCTCCTCTTGATGAAAGAGTTGAAAAAGAGTTCAAGGCATGTCATTTGTGCAACTGTTTGTCATCCAAGACAAACCTGCATCCTTTATACATGTCTGATCTTCCAAAGTATGCATAGGAGAAAATTGCAATTGATTTTTTTAGGCTCCTTGACAATGGGCATCTTCTAGTAATTGTTGATGCATATTCCTGTTTCCCCCCTGTGGAAGATCTGACATAAACTAATAATGACAGATTCATTGAGAGACTAGGGAATATTTTTTCAACATGGGATGTTCCTTCGATTTTGAAATATGACAATGGCCCGCCTTTCAATAGTCAAGAATTTAGAGATTTTCTCACTCATCTAAACCTCAAGCATCAGAAAAGCACACTTCTGTGGCCACAGGCGAATGGTGTAGTTGAGAGATTTATGAGCACCCTCAAGAAGACCGTTCATCATGCTGTACTGAAAAACGTTTGCAATTCAAATAAATTCTTCAGTTTACGCTTCATGCATACAGGTCAACTCCCTATTCTATCACAGGTGAAAGCCCTGCCACCTTAATGTCTGGGAGAGCCATAGGCACCACATTTCCACAATGAACTACTGAGAGATATATTGACATTGATAGAATTTGCACTATTGGTTTGTCTCACAAATGTAAAATGAAGACCTATGCTGATAGACATCGCCATACTTGGAGCACTGTGCTCAAAAGAGGAGACCAAGTCATTGTCAGGAAGAAACGGAAACACAAATATGATGCTCCTTTTGATTTGGCCTGCTGAGAGTTGTGATTAGTAAAGGACACATGGTGATCGCTCAGCATCCTGAAAAGTCCATTAGGCAAGATTCTTCCCATTTCAAGCACCTGCCTTGACCTTCACCTGCTCCAGATGTCCGAAGTGTGTCAGTCTTATCCACCTGAGAATCCGGAGAGCCCAAAGACTGTACCAGTGTCTTTATCACCAGTGGCAGTAATGGACATTTCTACTGTATCTCCACAGCCTCACATGACCAGATCTGGGCAACTAATTTAAGCACCAAAACAACTTATTTAAGAGTTGTGTTGTATATAAGTATTATTTATTCTTTTCATTTAACAAAGGGGGAGATGGAGTGTCTTGTGAGTTAGAGATGACAAGACCCTTTTGGTTCCTGATGGACTCCATACCACAGAGACATAGGTGCATGGGTTTGGGTGATAGAATTCATGATGTAAAATGTTCAGTTAACGGTTACACGCTGAGGAATGAAGACGTGTAAAACCAAGCTCTGTGTGTTGAGTGATCATTTCCATGTACCCAGGCGGGGAGGACACTAGAGGTATAAGGTAACAGCAGTGGGTTCTGCTCACAGGATGTGAGAACTTGTGATTAAGTATAAAAGCCAAACATCACCCTGTGGAAGCAGCCCCACGTTATAATGTAGGAGACTACAAGAGAGGGCTGGAGGATCCAGGGCCATGCACCAAGCGATGATTGTGGCAATGTCAGAGCTGCAAATATTGCCAGGAATGATGGGATGGGAAGTCCAAATTCTTTGCAGATGGCCGCAGAGGATTTAAAGGCTCCCTGTTCAAGGACTTGATGGAGGCTGTAGATACCAGCAGAGTGCCATGACTCCCAGTTCAACATCTCGCCACCTATATGGATGCCAGAGTTGCCCTATAAGGGTGCATGGTCCGCCAGCACCCACTGCGGAGGATCCAGAGACCCAGGAAGCATGCAAGCAGGCTGTGCAATGTGCAGGGCCAGAGTGTAGTACTCAACTAAGTGGAGACCCAGGCCCCCACAAGATCGGTGAGCCATGAATTTGCTACTGGCTAAATGGGGATGGGAGGTCCCTCAGACAAAATACGATATGCTCCGTTTCATGGAACGCAGCAATGAAAGAGGGACCAGTAGCAGTGGGATGCCAAAAACGTAGGTGTATCATGGCAGTGTCACTATCTGAACTGCATGTACCCTGCTCCATAATGAGAGTCTGAGGTGGGCCCACTTCATGAAGTCCAACTTCATACATGCCAGCTGGGGATCGAGGTTATTCGCCACTATGTGTTCCAGTCCTCAGTTTATGTAAACCCCCAGGTACTTAAGGCACAAGGACTTCCATTGGAAAGGATTACCAGATACTGCCAAACTGGTGGTCACCCACAACATGGGTAGTGCCTTGCTTGTGTCCCAGTTAACCTGAAACACAGAGAGCACAGCAAAGCCAGAGAGCATGTCCAGGAGGATTGGGACGGAACGAGGGTGGTCCGAGAGGTTAAGCAATATGTCAATAGTGTAAAGGGAAATGGTGCCATTCCCACCAGAGATGGTAATACTAGTGGGTTCCGAGATTAGTGAAGAAAGACCTTAAAGAATTCAAAGGCAAGTAGGAACAGCAAGGGTGACAGTGGGAAGCCCTGCTGGGTCCCCCACCCGACTGGGAAGGAGTCTGAGAGAAAGCCCCTACATGTAACTTGGGCAGTAGGCGAATCATAGCGCCTTCGAACTTTGGCTAAAAAGTCCTCCCCAGACCAAACTGTCAGAGGGTCACAAACAGGCATCCCCATTCAATCCTATCGAGTGCCTTCTCAGAATCCAATGAGAGGGCAATGTCATCATTCTGTAGGTCCATGGCTGACCACAGGGTGCGGTAAGTGTGCAGAGGTGATTTTGGGAGGAGGCAGTGGTTTAGGAAGGGGGGTACGGAGGGTGCGGGCCGCCCCGGGTGTCATCACTGAGGGGGGGTGACAAAATGGCAAAAATATGTGTTTTAAACACATATTTTTGCCATTTTGTCAAGCCGGGGATGACAAGAAATTTTCCGCACGGGATCCCACCTGACCTTGCTATTCCACTGGGAGGAGCGGATCAACGCTCGAGGGTGAGTTGCCGGCACCCCAACAAGTATCTTGATGTCCTCATTAAGCAGGGAGATAGGTTTCTAGCTCCCGCAGAGAGGGGGTTCTTTCCCTGGTTTAGGAAGGACCTCTATTTCCACCCTATAGGAGATAGACACGAAGAAGCCTATTTGTCGGCCTCAAGAAAGGTCTCATAGAGGGAGTCCACCACATCCTCACCCGACAACTTATGAAACTCTGCAGGGGTCTTGTGATAGGGGAATCTAGAAATGGTCTGTGCAATCTCTCTCTTACTACTTTCCTCTTTAGTAAGTCCCTGCAGGACTGAGGAGGTGCACACTATCATAAAAGGCCTAGAGATAGGCATAGTCATCCACCACCTCCACAGGGTCTGGTAGAACTCTGTGAACTATTTTCCAATACCTTATGGGTGAGTGAGGATAATGCCTGTGGACTTAAGGCCAGGATGGCAAGCGGCACCCCCTGTTGGCACAGCTTGGCCATCGACAGCCATCCTGCCCTTTCGCCTTTCTCATAGTAACAAGAGACATGTGACAGATGCAAGTTTGTCCTCCAGGGCCTCTGCTGGTTCGCCCTCTGGGAGTTGGAAGGGCCTCATCTCTCATGAGCTGGCAGCAGATAATTGCTGTAGCAGCCTCCCACTTCCTGAGGGAAGTGACAGATCCCCTATTAAGTTCCAGATTAGTGGTAACATGGGTTCGGAGCTGAGATTTCCCCTGGGGAGTACGTTAGCATGATGTTTAAATGCCACAGCTTATGGCCAGGGTGGGAAAGTCCCAGGTCCAGGGAGAGTAGTATCAGGGAATGGTCGGAAAGCACACCTTCCAGGATCTGGGAGTCTCTTGAGAGGGGACTTCTGGCTGGGAGGTCAAGATGTAGTCCAGGTGGGACTGAGTACCATGCACAGGTGATAAAAAAGAATACTCCCGTTCCTCTGGGTGTGAGAGTCGCCAGAGATCCACAAGACCATGGTCAGAAGTAACACACTCTAGGAGGGCCCGATCGGTGTTATTGCCTGCATCCGGTGGGTCGATGCGGTAAAGTACCATATCCTGTGCCAGGTTCCAATCCCCTCAAATGAGATAGTGGGAGGCCCCATTTTCTGTGATGAGACAGTTGAATTGGAAAAAAATTGGCACTTAGATCCCATAGGCTTGTACACCAATCCAAGACAAAGTGGCCGCCTGCAAAGCCGAAGTTTAGCAAAGGCATAGCGGCCATCTGGATCTGCCCATATCTTAAGGATAGTGAAAGGCAGGGATCTGCATAAAAGAATGGCTCATCGCACTTCCTAGGTTGCATGAAGCTGTCTGCAAACATCAGGTAATTGCTTTTAAATACTCGTCCCACCCAATCACGACACAACTATCTGAACTCCGCATGAGAGAGCTGGGTTTCCTGGAAGAGGACCACATCAACTCGTTTAGACTGCAGATAGGACAACACCTTCTTACATTTTATAAAAATGTGTCAGGCTATTAACATTACAGGAGACTTGTTTGGTTTATTCAGGGAGACGAAGATTCTGTCTTCTGTTAGCAAGATGGAAAGATGGCAATAAGGTTGTTGGGACCTCTTCATGGGAATTTCGTTAGGCTACAGGATTCGTACTACTCGATCTCCAATTTCGCTTCTTTCTTTTTTCTATACCTCGCTTTTTTATTAATTCATCCATCATTTCCTCCTTCTATCCTTTCCTTCTTCAATTTCGTGAATCATTTTCAGCATGTTGACCACAGGCGTTAAACTAGTGGAATAGGTTATCTCAGTGAGTTGTGTTTACTGTTTAGATTTTTGCTCAACTTGAAGACCACCTTTCCGCCGGTCCACCTACTCAAACCACACTAGTGCCTACTTTTATTCTTTGACCACTGCGTCTTTCAGTAGGCCGGGTCACCCCCTTGCTCCCGCCGCTACCTGACGATCCGCTGAGGACTGCTGAGGACTCCAGCCCACCTGCTCCTGCCGCCACTGCCCTCCTTGCACCCGAGCGACCCAGCCACAGCTGAGCCGCCCGGCCGCCAGTTTTTCCCGCTGCTTACCCCCTGCGGCCCCGCCCACCACCAGCCCATTGGCCGCCCCGCTCCCGCCTACCCAGCTGACCCCCCTCCCGTCCCCCTACTTATGACGCCCCCAGAGCGACCGCGCAGCGGACGCGCGCAGCGGGAGCGCCGACTGAGCGCCGAAGGTGTGCCAAAGGTAAGCCCGTCTGCGCCCGTCCGCGCCTGGACTGCGCCCAGCGCCAGGACCCCTGGCCCCCGCAGACCCCAGCCCACCCGCCGGACCTACGATGCCACCGAACTCTAAGCACTCAACGCCGGTCGAATCCCGGGATGCTATCGAGACACCCCGAGACGCACCCACGGACCCTTCTGCTGCCACTCCTGCAAGTTCACCTGCACCCGGACCTGCACTACACCAGCACCGACCAAGCCGAGCACCAGCATCGACCACCTCAAGTGCATCCTGCTCAACACCCGCTCCATACACAGACACGCCGTCAAGCTCTGGAACCTGCTCGACACCACAGCCCCAGACGTCGCCTTCCTCACGGAAACCTGGATGAACGCCTCCTCAGCGCCCGACATCACCATCGCCATCCCGGACGGCTACAAGATCATCCGGAGTGACCGCGTCAACCAGACAGGAGGAGGCATCGCCATCATCCACAGGAACACCATCCGCATCACGACCAACACCGACGACACCCTCGCACCCGCCGAACACCTGCACTTCCAGATCCACATCAACCCCAAGACCACCCTCAGAGGCACCCTCATCTACAGACCCCCAAGACCACGCACACAATTCAGCGAAGACATCGCCGACTTCATCAGCCCGCACGCCCTCCTCTCCGCTGACTACATCCTCCTCGGGGACCTCAACTTCCACCTGGAGAACAACAACGACCGCAACACCACCACCCTGCTGGACAACCTCGCCAACCTCGGTCTTAAGCAGTTGGTGACCACCCCCACCCACTACGCCGGACACACACTCGACCCCGTCTTCTCATCCATCAAGGACATCGCCGTCAGCCACGCCACCGGACTCCACTGGACGGACCACAGCTGCGTCCACTTCAGCTTCAGTAGGACCATGATCCACCACCACCAGCAACAGGTTGCACGCAGAAGCTGGAACAAGATCACAGCCGACCAGCTCGCGACTTCCCTGAGCATGAACCCTCCCACCAGCGCAACAAACCCAAGCCAGGCGGCCACCAACCTCGCGAAGTGGATCAGCAACTGCGCAGACGACCTCGCCCCTCTGAAGACCCCGCCTAGCAGACCCGGCAGCAAGAAAGCCCCATGGTTCACCGACGAACTCAAGAGCTCCAAGAAGAACTGCTGAGCACTCGAGAAAGCCTGGCGCAGAGACCCAACACCGAACAACATGACTGCCCTCAAGCTCGCCACCCAAAAACACCACCAGCTGATCCACGCCACCAAGAAAACTGCATTCAAGGAACGACTGGACAACAACGCACACAACAGCAAGGAACTCTTCAACATCGTTACAGAGCTCTCCAACCCCAACGCCGGAAACAACGACATCACCCCTTCGCAAGACCTGTGCAACTCCCTCGCCTCCTACTTCCACAACAAGATCACGGACATACATAACAGCTTCAGCACTCAACCGACACACGCCACAACTGAACCACCGCCTCCCACCACCACCCTCTGCGCCTGGACCCCGATCAGCACTGAAGACACCATCCGCACAATGAACTCCATCCACTCCGGATCTCCGACCGACCCCTGCCCTCACCACGTCTTCAACAAGGCCGACGCTGTCATCGCACTCCACCTGCGGGACATCATCAACACCTCCTTCGACACCGCTACCTTCCCGGAGAGCTGGAAACACGCCAAACTCAGCGCTCAACTAAAGAAGCCATCAGCCGACCCGACCGACCTCAAGAACTACCGCCCCATCTTGCTGCTCCCGTTTCCTGCAAAAGTCATCGAGAAGACCATCAACATGCAGCTGGCCGCCTTCCTCGAGACGAACGGATCCCTCGACCTCTCGCAGTCTGGCTTCCGGGCCAACCACAGCACCGAGACCGCCCTTATCGCAGCCACCGATGACATCCGAGCCCTGCTCGACAACGGAGAAACAGCGGCCCTCATCCTCCTAGACCTCTCCGCGGCCTTCGACACTGTCTGCCACCGTACCCTAGTGCGGCGCCTCAGCAACGTCGGAATCTAGGAGAAGGCACTGGAATGGATCATCTCGTTCCTCACCGGAAGGACACAGAGAGTCCGCCTCCCCCCGTTCAGATCAGAAGCCACCGAAGTCATCTGCGGCGTTCCTCAAGGCTCCTTGCTCAGCCCAACCCTCTTCAACGTCTACATGAGCCCCCTCGCAGCCATCGCACGCCAACACAACCTCAACATCATCTCCTACGCTGACGACACCCAGCTGATCCTCTCCCTCACCAACGACCCCGCCACCGCCAGAGCCAACCTACACGAAGGGATGACAGACGTAGCCAAGTGGATGACGAACAGCCGCCTGAAACTGAACTCGGACAAGACGGAAGTCCTCATCCTGGGATCTTCACCCTCCACCTGGGACGACTCCTGGTGGCCCCCCGCCCTGGGTAGCGCACCCAAACCAACAGACCACGCACGCAACCTGGGCTTCATCCTGGACTCCTCCCTCTCCATGACCAGACAAGTCAACGCCGTCTCCTCGTCGTGCTTCAACATCCTGCGCATGCTACGTAAGATCTTCCGGTGGATCCCCACCGAGACCAGAAAGACGGTCACCCAGGCCCTCGTCACCAGCCGTCTGGACTACGGCAACTCCCTCTACGCCGGAACCACCGCCAAACTCCAGAAGAGACTCCAGCGGATTCAGAACGCCTCAGCACGACTCATCCTGGACATCCCCCGTCGCAGCCACATCTCCGGACACCTGAGAGATCTGCACTGGCTCCCGGTCAACAAGAGAATCACCTTCCGTCTCCTCACCCACGCACACAAAGCCCTACACAACCAAGGCCCAGGATACCTCAACAGCCGCCTCAACTTCTACGCTCCCACACGCCAGCTTCGATCGACCCGCCACGCCCTCGCCGCCGTCCCCCGCATCCGAAGAGCCACCACAGGAGGAAGGTCTTTCTCCTACCTGCCCGCCAAGACTTGGAACTCCCTCCCGACCCACCTCCGCCTGACCCAGGACCACCTTGCCTTCAGGAAACAGCTCAAGACCTGGCTGTTCGAGCAGTAGCGGACCCCCCCTCCCCTAGCGCCTTGAGACCCTCCGGATGAGTAGTGCGCTATATAAATGCTTTGATGGATTGATTGATTGATTTGAAGGCCATTACATAGCAGGGCATATGAATCAAAGGTCTGTGTTACGTTTGCACCATACAACATGGTGCATCCGCAACAGCAAACCCTAAAATGGCCCTGAGTGGCTTGATAAATCAAGAGTAACGCAATGCAATGCAAATTACTGCTCCGCGTTACTCTGCTCCAAGGAGGAATTCCATGGATTTTGTGCGGGTGTTCCCACACAACTCCCATGGATTTTGATGCATTCTCAGATTTACCATTACTGGTAGACCTGGGAATGCACCAAAAATGCCACACCTTCCTGGGGGAGGCGTAACAAGGAGAAATATCTTTATTTCTACTCAATACTTCCTCTTTCTATGTGTGCTGCACTTTGCAGCACACATAGAAATAGAAATATGTCTCAGAGTGCTGGTTATGTGCTGGGAGGTGTCCCTCCCAGCACAAAAACAATCCTACATGCAGAGCAGGCATCTATGGTGCAAGGGTGCCTGCGTTGGCTCTAGGCAGCCCATTGTGCACCAACACTGGGAAAAAGACAGGATTTTTTTGTGTTAATACGGCACATTGCTGCCCTTTCACTTTAACGCAGCTCAGCAATGTATAACAAAGATCGCAGCACACCACTTATCATGACAATAATACTTTTTATTCTCAAAAAAACATAGGGCAATCCATTGGGCTCTTGAAGATTTCTTCCTTCTTTTTATTCTTTCAAACTGGTTGCCTGTACTCGGGTGGAGCTGAAGAATACTTTTGAGGGGGAAGACCCTTTTAGAGAGGGGAACAACCTTTATAACGCAACTTTTAGCACGCAGTGCTATTACAGCGCAGACTTTAAAACGAAAACCATTACAACGCATTACACTGGGGGCGTTGTAATGCGTTGTAATGGAATGCGTTTCAAAACTTGCGTTGTTACAGCATGCGTGGTAAAAGCATGCGTTGTAACAACGTACATCCTTTTAGAGAAGATGGGGGCGGCGGGAAAATGGAAAGTGGAACGTAATTGGCGGACTTCTGAAAGATTGGGAGTATCTGGGATTCTTTAAATGAGAGTCTATGGCAGCAGCCCCAAATTGTTTACCGCCCGCAGTTTATAAAGTTTAAAGAAACGAACATGGGTGCTTTTTATTGGTCGAGGAAACCCTCAGAGCAAAGTATTAATTGGAAAAGAAAATCGATTCTACTAAGGAGGTACCAAGGAATGAACATAAAGATTAAGCCCTGATGAAGCCGATTGGTTTTCTTGAACCTCGGCGAAACGCGTTGGCATGACAAAAGGGATTGGAGTTTGAAAGAATAAAAATAAGGAAGAAATCTTCAAGAGCCCAATGGATTGTCCTATGATTTTTTGAGAAAAAAAAGTATTATTGTCATGATAAGTGGTGTGCTGCGATCATTGTTATAAATTGTGTTCAATCTTAGGATTGCATAGCGAGAAGTAGGGTGTTCTCTTCTTCCATTGGCATTGCAAGCACCCAAGGGAAGAAGATTTGGAATAGATTTAGGAGTGTATTACTGCATGAGCGCCAAGATTCTCCCATACACCCAACGATCAGGAATATCAGCTCAGCAATGTGACTTGTTTCGATGAGTTTGTTTTTAATAAATAGGTCCCTTAGTACTTTTTTAAAATAAGAAAATAGCTGGTGTTATTTCCAGTGCTACCAAACAGAGAGTTTCAGCTGACCTGGAAAATATTATAACACTATTCTTTCAACATTTTTATTTTGCAATCTAACAGTGATTGTGCTATTTTTATAACTGCCAGCAGATGGCGATATTGTATAATAAATAAATAGCTGAGTGTTGGCTATAGTTTCACAAATAAGGGCTACTTCCGAGCCAAAAAGTGTTCTTTTTAGGATGCTTTTTATTCAAATAGCAAATAAGATACTTAGATAATATAATATAGGAAGTTACGGAGTCACAAAGACTCTTGTACAAAACGCGGTCACACTATTTTTTATCAATTTATTTTGTCAAAATTTACCAACATTAAAACAGACTGCCAGTGGGCAATTCCACCCCTTCCCTTGCTAATATTATCATTCAAAACAGAAAGTCCAAACTTTAAAGTTCAGTAAAATAAACTTATCTCCGGTGATATGTCTCGATTATTTACTTCTCAAAAAACCGTTCTTTTGCCCCTCATTCTAGTAGTGTTTAATATATGAAAACAGAAGCGCCAGGGCTGTCGCCAGGAGGCTACTGCAGCTTGCAGCACACATTGCCCCGCCATGCTGCCAATTATAGTACCACCACAAACACCAACCATCACACTCCTACAAGTGTGACAATTCAGACTATTCCAGGCCCCCAAACCTATAAGAATGGCATGCGCAGCTGGTAATAATCATGTTTAATCTATTTTGAATTAATAATTAACCGTTCTCTAAATTAGCCAGACAGTGTTGACAATTAAGTGCCATGCTGAGCACCGGAAACCATTGGCTCAAATTAAGCACTGCATTTTAGTCATGAAATTCATTGTGAAAGGAGTAAGGAAAGTGTTCAATGAATGCTTTTCTGCAGGTAAACTTACTAACCACTGAAGTGAGAATGTTTCCAGGGATGGGTGGCTACTTTTGTAAGTGGGTTGAAAATGTTTCCCTGATTTCAAAACCTCTACAGAGGTGAACCAAAATGATATGGAAGATCGGATGCCCTGGGATGTTGAATGTACAAAAGCCTTCCTGGTGCTCAGACCCCTAATGCCTGAAGACGAGAAAGAGTTTAATTGATTTAGTTTTGACACCGAAACACGAAGGGGCATATAAGCAAAGACTGGCGATATAATTATCACCGCTTTAGCGTCCGTTTTGGGGGGGGGGAAACGGCGATAATTATATTGCAATATCAACAAGGACACGCTAGTGCCTGTTTCCTTGATGTAGGGCCCGTTTTTGCACAGCCTTGCCTGGCATCGCTAATGAGATGCAAAGAAGGCCGGGCTTTAAAAACAACACATGTTGATATCGTGAAGGCAGCTTCGCGATATTAACAAGGAGGTGCAGCGATAAAAAAAAATTGCGCTACCTCAGCCTTAACTTTGGAATTTAACGTCTGTTAAATTTCTTACTAAGGCATACTTTTAATGGGAGATGGATTATGCTGATACGACCACAGGGTCGTATAAGCAATGTTATCGCTGTTTTGAATGGAACATCGCTGGAAAACCAAGGATGTTCCATTGAAAAGACCGCTATTGCTGAAATAATATTGCCATAGCGCTATGCGCTGTAAATATAGCGTTATCATGGAGAAAATATTCAGCGAAAGCCAGTGATAATATTTCTATCGCTACGTACGGCCAGCCATAATTATCACTGGCCGTTGATAATATGCCACGTAGATAGTAGGATGTGAATTGCATATTGTTCTGCTGTTTTAGAGCCAGTGGTTGCATTAAAAGTTTAGCAGTGATTTCTTTGGCAATTGAACAAAGCAAGACAATTATGATAGGATATGCACTCGTTGTGTTGGTCCCTCAATCAGTTGAAACATTTGCTGACTTGATCACAAACTCATCTTCGCACAAACAGCGGCTTAAATAAATATGAACATATGATCCTGACAGTGGACAACATTGCAGTAAAATGTTTTAATACAAGAAAATCCTGAAACACTTCCTCCATCACAAAAGAATGAAAATGAGGATGAAATTGTTGAAGAGGACAGTGATCATGATTTCACTTATGTGACAGAAATATGTCCCAAGCTGAGACCAGTCAATCAAGATATACTACTCAACTTGGCTGACTTTGTTTTATTTGTGTATGGTTCTTGTCTGCGAGATCATCATGGAACACTGAGAGCAGCATGTGCAGTCTACACAATAACATACATACTTGTGTAATGTAACTTCAGCACGAGTAGCAGAATCCATAAACATTACAAGAGCATGCTGTGTGGCCCATCAATTGAGTGTTACATTCCACATGGATTTTGTGTGATCCATGATTGTTGGTAATTGTAGTCACAAAGAGGTTTCTTGACATCCGCTGGCACTCTTATTCAAAATGAGCCTTGAATTTTTTATTTTTTGACAGCTTTAGAGTTTCCAATACAAATTGCTGTGGTGAAATTTGCCACATATAAGATTCAATATATACTTCCATTAGACAACTGTGTTGCAGGGAAAGTTTTAAAATACTGGAGGTGTGGCCAAGATAACAACCAGGTGGGATGCACTGCGACGAGCTCCTGAGCGGCCTACCAGGCCCTATGACATAATCCTGCCTTTGGCGCCCACCTAACTGCCATTGAGGGGCTGGGGGGGGGCAGAAGCCTAGAGAAGGTCTGGAACAGCCCTAGGAGGCTCTCCCCAAAGCCCTGGATTCAGAGCACAGTCGAGAGGAGGTGGGAGTGGGTGGCTGAAAAGGCCGGACCAGCCCAACTTCGCAAAGCAGCTCGGTCCGACAGAGAAGTGAACACTGTAGAACCGTTTAAAAAGATGCTGGGGCAGCCCTGAGTGGGGATTGTTCCTTGCTGAGTTGATAAACATGGACTGTGAGGGCCCGGAGACCCTACTAGGCACATAGCTGTGCTGCGGAGGACCCAAAGCAGAGTGAGTTGGCAAAGGCGTGCAAAGAGGGCCCTCGCCCACCCCCCAATAGGTGGATCCCACCAGCAGCCAATGGGCACTTTGTGAGAGCCGACTGGAGAGAGACCAATGGCGTCCAGGACCCTGGTGGGGTTGGTCCCAGACAGAACAGGGCTTGCCTGAGGGGACCAGGAGCTCCTACTGGATCAAAAGGCAATACAGCGAGCAAACAGGGGGTGGTGTGCTGGTTGTGGCGCGTGGAGAGGGTCCTCGCCCACCCCACAACATGGTGGATCTTGGTGAGTGCAGACTGGCAGCACTGGCACACCACCCCAATCCTTAGTGGCCAGAAAGTTTAATTTCCAGGACAGGAAACTGCAGGTGGCTCTAACCAAAGGATTGTGGCCCATGAACACATGGTCAACATATAGCAACACAAAAAAATGATGGATGGAGTGATGAAACTTTTCAACCACTCACCCCCCAGTCAAGTGATATGGGTTAAATATGGCATTCTCTTGCTCACCAAGCCACCCCCATTTTGGATGCAGTGAAAAGCAAAGCAGTCTTTACCCTGCTCCTCAACAGAACAGTCCAGCCCGAACTGTGAGACCCTCCCTGGACTGGAGAAAAGCATACTGGGACCTGTTTCGGGGTATCACCTCTTATCAACCAGGTTAACTTGAATCCAGTGTTGCTATAGTTGCCCTAAGTGGGAAGGGTATGCCCAAACGTGGGTCCTGTGCTCACTATGCCATTGGGTTCAAGCTAGCCTGGCTGATGAGGGGTGATACCTTGAAAGCGGTCCCAGGATGCATGTTTCCAGCCAAAGGAGGACCTGGATTGGCAGTTCGGCCTGGACTGTTCCCATTGGACGCAGGGTCAAGACTGATCTGCATATGCCTGGGTCCAAACTGTAATGGCATGGTGGGCAAAAAAAAGATGGATTTAGCCCAGATCTCTGTACTGGGGTGAATGTATGACATTGTTCTGCATTCTGACCATCAATTGTTCTTTTTGCATTTGTCACCCCGAGAGGGACGGGTATGTCCGGACGTGGGTATAGTGCGCTCTATGCCACTGGAGTCAAGCTATCCCAGCAGATGAGGGCTGAAAGCCCAAAACCGGTCCTAGAGTGCTTGTTTCCAGTCCAGGAAGGCCCTAGCCTGGCACTTCGGGCTGGACTGTTCCAATTGGGCGCAGGGTCAAGACTGATCTGCATGTGGCTGAGTCCAAACTGGAATGGCATGGTGAGCATTAAAACAATGGATTTAAGCCCAGATCTCTGTACTGGGGTGAATGAATGACATTGTTCTGCATTCTGATCATTAATTGTTCTTTATGCAATTGCGTGGGGCTCGTCAGACCCACCTGGCAATGCTGTGCTAAAATGCCTATTAACTCACTGCAGTGGTTGCAGGGCTGTAACGGTCCTTTATCTCACCCCCCCCCCCCCTCTCCCACACCCCTGTGATGATTTCTGGGCTAAATGGTCGCAATGTCTTAACCAGAAAATCTTGGATAAGCAATTGGCAATGAAAAAGGTGTACACTAAACAGTTATCGCGAAATGCGAGAATCAAGATCCTACGTTTCAACTATCTACACCAAACATATATGTACCCAGAGAGAATAGCTCCTATGTTTCCAGGCTTGAACTCTCAATTCCCTAGATGTGGCATGTCACTTCTACCGCACGGAGTGGGAATGTCCTCAGATATTGAAAGCCTGGCAAGCAGTACTAACAGAAATAGCAGTGCTAGTTGGCAAGGCATACATACACCTGTTACAACGCATTCGTTACTCCGCACTACCATTACAACGCGACTTTTACAACGCATACCATTACAACGCATTGCGCTGGGGGGCGCTCTAGGATAGGGAATAAGTATAATTTACTATCCAACACCTTCCCTAGGGTCCACGGGGACTGGAGTTAGAATAGTAAATTATACTTACCACTATCCAGCACCTCAAAGCGCTATGCGTTGTAATGGTATGCGTTGTAATGGTCGCGTTGTAATGGTAGGTAGTTGTAACGGTATGCGTTGTAACATGGTACATCCGTTGGCAAGGAACTGAGCCTCCAGGGGTGGATGGATGCCAAGGCATAAAGCACATAAGTTGGAGTGCAGACCTAGCATTGACGCTGGACAAATGGTGCATCACGATGTCCTAAAAGGTGACAGACCACCCTTCAGGGGTGATCTGCCGCAGAGACATGAAGAAATGTGCAACAGAGGAACAAACTGCTATTACCAATATCAGTAAACAGAGAACACAACTGAGAGGAATAAAGATCTGGACACCTATATTGCCAAGCCAAAGAATCGCTTTGACAACAGACCTCCCTGAGTGCGAAGACTACTCTCACACAGGGGGGCCCCTGACCGAATGGATTTCAGACACTAAGATCATGGTCAAGAGTTCTTCATGTTTAGTTATTCACCTTTATTATTTCCAAGTTGTACCACTTTTCTCTGCTGATAAGCTTTCGAAATTCATAAAGATGGACTATGGCCACAGGTCTCAGACATGCGGCTACCTGTACTGCTTTGTGATTGAATCTGAATAAGACAAAACAAGGTAGAATTATATATTTCCTGTTGTTGATTTCAACATGTGTACTAAATGTGGTCGAAAAATTGCAAAATCAATGAAGATCTATTTTTAAAAAAAGTTTTAAAATGCTGTGCAATTGAGTCTGGTACATTGGAACCAAATAAAAATTGTATTCCTGATATGGAGAATAGTTAATGCTGTCAATGTGAACTCACTCTGTTGAAGAATTGAGAAAACTGCAAAATTAAATGCCAGACGATAAAGAGAAAAGATGGGAAAAAGCAGGATGCACAAAGGACAAAAAATATTTCTGATTATCAAATGATCCTAAAGTAGTATTGCCAGAATGTATGTAGTTGCAAATTGTAAGATATATGCCTGGACCTATACATGTGGCATGTGATGTGATGTTGTTATTATTCAAAAGATATTGGTTAAATCCTCATTTTAAAAAGGTTGTGGAGTCTTTTTGTCCAAGTTGTGTCACCTGTCAACATTTGTATATAGGTAGAAAAGACTTTGACCATGAGTCATATAGGAAAATCAGAAAGTCCTTATAAGAAATTGGGTTATAGGTTGAGAGGGGTGAAAGCCCAACTCAAATAATAAACACAGTTCTGGTCCGGGTGAACCGTAAAAGTCAATACATTTACTTGTACTTAACCCTCTTGTAGTTTGGCACAAAAGCAGTCAGGTTTAACTTGGAAGCAATGTGCAAAGTATATACGCAGCAGCCATCAAACATTAATGAAGTGAAAACACAACAAAAGTACTATCCCAAACCAATTTAGAAAAAACACCAATTAAATGGATCGAAAACTACAAAAATCCAATAGGTAGAAGCAGAGCTACAGATTTTTTACTTTCTGGTAAAATAGCACCAAGAAGCATAAAGCCTTAGTCGTGGTTATCTGGTAGCGCTGGACTGGGTCAAAGTAAAAAGTTCAGGCAAACCGCTATGGCAAACTGGTCGATATAGGTCCATCCTGGTGGAAAGTTAATTGTTCTATTCAGTCCAATGCCACCCAAGAAGCATTGTATTGATGGGGTCCATGAGGAGGTGGATATTGGCACAAAAAGTAGGTCATTGTGGGAGGTTTGCGTTGGCGGGAGACTCTGACGGTAGTTTCTGAAATGAAAAGCCCAGGATGTTTGGATTTTCTTCTGTAGTCCAGATCTTGCAGTGTTGAAGTATGAGAAGTATATCCTGACATCAGCTAAGGGTTGAGGACCAGTATATGCACCTCATGAAGCAGAGGCCAGCAGCATGTTACAGGAAGGGCAAGGTTGTATTGGTCACCCGGGCTGTTACAGGGAGGAAGGCCTTTGGAAGCTTTCTGTATCCTGCAGCTCAAACAGAGGAGAGCCAACTCACCATGAAAGTAAGTCACTTCTGGGATCCAAGGATCAAGACAAGCAGGCTCAGTCATCCTCCTAGAGACCGCAGTGCAGTCTGAAGCTTCTCAGGCCCAGGAATCTTCTGATTCTAGGTTCTGAAAATGCTTCTTTTATACCCATTGTGGTCACTCTCTTTGACTATTCCTGTACTGGTTCTGGTCAGTTTGTCCCCTTCCAACCAGCTCTGGCTCCAATCTGTATAGGGAAGCAAAGTACAGGCATGCTCAGGTGTGAGCTGCATTTGCCAGTTATAGGGCAGGTAGTTTCAAAAGTCAGGTAGGGGGTAGGCACAACCTTCAGGCTATCCTTTGAAGCTTGGGAAACACACCCCCTAGGGCTTTTCTGCTCAGGAGAGGAACACACACAAGACCCTTTGTTCCCAGTTTGAAAGGAATACATGTGACATCACAGGAGAGTCCAAAAAGGGGTGTGAATGTGCACAAGCTACTGTGAGTAGTTTATTGAACTCTGTTTCGTGCCACGGAGGTATCAGTTTGTAGGCGTTAAAGTGTTAAGTACAAGATTAATAAATGCGTGCTCTAATCTTAGAGTACGTCCCTCTCGGCGCTGCTTTGAAGAATCGCCACTGCGATTATATATATACATATTCAATAACTCAAAACACAATTGAAAAAAATTTGAAGAGAAAAAATGTTTTTCATAAATGATGATGATGTATTCCTCTGTATATGTTGTCAGTCACATATTACAGTGCTTCTCTCAAATCAGTGAGTTTCAATTCATATAAATTTCACGATGATCCCCATGCATTTCGTTCTCACTGGACACTTCATCAGGGGAATCTAATGGATATAAAGAGTGTGTGTATGAGGACCCACGCTTGTTACGGTCTAATGTACACTGAATCATCCTGATTCGTGACTTGGGCTTAGAAGCAATTGAGGAAACACTACTACGATCACAACTCGACCAAAACTTTCAGATATTCCTCATGGAACTTTTAACCTTCACGCTATATCAAAGCTACTTCAAGTGGAAAGACGAACATTACCTACAGCTCACAGGTACAATTGCGCAGCTCCATGCTACGCGAATATCTTCATGAATAAATTTGAGACAAGTCACATCCTCAGTGTTAGAAATGGGATCCCTGGCTGGCCAGGGCTTGCGCCAAAGTCAGTCAGAGGCCACCACTCCCAAGTCAGGGCAAGGGAGTTACACGCCAAGATAACCCCTGCTCACCCTCTAGGTAACGTGGCGCGAGCAGCAAGGCTAAACGTGGAGGCGATATGAGTTAAGTATTTGCGCACGCACTCCAGCAACAACACCCAAGGCCCACCACAAAGGAAACTCCACACAAGGTTTTATATAAAAATAGCCTTTGTATTACACCAAAACACATTAGATAAAACACACTCTTTACAATGTGCCAACAGGCACGGGCAGAATTTACAGGGGATATGTACAAGACAGGGCCACATGGACCACTGTCAGGAATAGGCACTTTTAGAATACAAACAATAGAATGTAAAATCACTGTAGTACACAATAGCACACCACCAGTAACTACTGGTAACCAGGACCTCACTAGCACCACCTTCACTAGGGGAAAAACAACCACCTAAGTATCACAATACCTGTAGGGGATACCTGTAGGGTTGTAAGAACATAACACATGATGCAATGCATAACATTCATTCAGAGGTGTAAGGAAGGAAAGCACATGATGCATCAACAATACATTCAGAGGTGCAGAAAATGAACAACTGCGCCAACTCACATAAGTCACCACCTGTGACTGTCCCTAGGCCAACTGGCCTCTCTAGGGCTAGGACGCCCTGTGTCCCAAAGTCAGGGGGCCTAAACGTGGAAGCTGCCCACAAAGTGCTGGGCAGCTGGAAACACTGTTGGGCCACCACTGGAGCCTCACAGGCTCTGGCCAGAACAATGTGGTGCAAAGAGGTGAGCCTCTCAGGGCTCTAAAAGGAATCAATGCAGCCTCCCTGGGCTGCGGGGCCCCTCATGGGGGACCTAGAAAGACTGAGGGTGCCTCGAGCCTCTCTGGGCTGGAGGCACCAATGCGGGTGGGTTGGAGTCCCCCTCCTGTGGACTCGAGAATCAAGGAAATGCCCAAGAGCCTCTTGTGGCTCTAAATCGGAAGGGGCGGCTTGTTGGAGTCCCTCCTGGACTCTGGATGCAATGGACAATGCCCCCAAGAGCCCTCGTGGGCTTTACATCACCAATAGCTGCCAAGAACCTCGCAGGCTCTAAGATACTGTGGGGCCCTCGAGCCTCTCAGAGCTCGGTGATCACCGGTGGGGCCCGTGGGAGTCCCTCCTGGACTCTGGAAAGAAGAATGCCCCCGTGAGCTTCCTCTGGGCTCTAAACACCACAAGCGTGAGGTCGCGTTACCGAGGCCGGTGGGGGGGGGCGGACACTGACAATGTGTCCCGGCGCCCCTCCCCTTTCTGTTGCACTCACCGGCTTCCGGTGAAGGTCCGGGGCTCCTCCCTCGCTCGGGGAGCCTCGGGCGGCCCCCTCAGGCAGCTTCTGCCTGCCGGCTTCAGCTCCTCTGTCGGGCGGAGAGGCGGGCTCTACCGGGTCACGGCTGCAGGACCCAATCGCAGCGTGGCCCGGGGATATGGAGGCGGGCACTTCCGGGTCGCACTAGGCAGCGGCCCGGCAACGTTTCAAACCCTCCTGGGTTGCGGCAGTGATTCTACCAGGCACGAAATCAAGGTGGGCACTCGATCCTGGGCAGAAAACAGCAGCAATGTCCCGGGCAGGTTGGGCACCTGCCAGGGGACAAATAAATTCCAAATAAGCGAGGTGGGCACTCGCGAATAAAGTAGCGATCGGGACAATAAAGCGCCCTGAGGCGCTGGCAGGAAATCGAGCGCGCTCTCAGCGCTAGGGGGCTAATCTAGCGCCGCAAATCAAGGGAAGCGCTCCCAGGCGCTCGGAGGGAATTCCACAGCGCTCCTAGTGCTAGCAATAATCCCAGCGCTTCCAGGTGCCCTCAGCAGGGCAGGGTCCCAGGAAAGTTCCTTGTGGAATGTAGGGGGGGCAAGGCTGGGCCCAGAGCCAGCACACTGGGTCTCCAGGCAGGGAACACTCCAAGTGGCGGTCCTCTGGCCCAGCGACAGCAGCAGCAGCCCCCTCAGGATCCTGGAAGTGAACACATTCATGGGGACACAGCCCCATTTTTATACAGCTAAATCCTTTGTTTGGAGGTGCAGGGTGGGGGAGAAACCAGACGCAGCTGGTTTGGGAGTACCCTTGATGGCCCAACCACCCCTTTCTTTCACTGGGGAGGCTAGGGTCGTTAGACACACCACAGGGGGGCGGAGCCAGCATTGTGTGGGGAAAACCCAGCCCATCCAGGACATAGGTACACTCCTCCCACACATCACTCATGTTAATCTCACACTCACCACCGGGCAGACCCATCCAGACTTCCTGGAGCCTGGCATGCCAGCCAGCTCCAGCCAATCACGCTCCAGGCATATTTTACATTAATATGCCAAGTCCTAGAAGTGGCATTTGTACACAAGACACACTCATGCCACATACACCATTGCGAAGCATTCACTCTCACGAGTTCGCACATATAAAATTCGAACCTGTACACCCCACGCATCAGGAACTACCAGGGACACATACATTACCCATGCATTCCTATGGGAGGGCAGGCCTATCTCATCACATGCACTCAGTGTTAAGCATGAGCGAATTTTGCGGATCTCGCGTTCGCGAATTTTGCGGATTTGCGGATTCGCAATCCGCAAAATCCGCGAATTCCCGCGAATTTGCGGATTTTTTTTTTTTGTGTTCGCCCGTGTTTCTGCCAGTTCGCGAGGGTTTTGTACACTTTCGCAAATTGCGAACTTACCTGTCGGGTCGCAAGTTTCGCGAACTTGTTGTTTCTACGTGTCCAGCCTGTTTGGGACACTCTTCTTCATCACTGCCACTCTCTGTCACCACTGCCACTCTCTGACTACTCATGCCACCCTCTGGCCCACCCATGCCACCCTCTGTTTCATCACCACACCCTCTGGTTGTCCAGTGTACATTATTTTCGGCAAAGCAAAGCACACCTTCCCTGCCTCAAGTGACCTGAATTAATTTGGGGCTGATTAATGTGTCACAGAATATTTTTTTAGCTGGCACCTGCTTCCTTAGTGCGCCCTGATTAGTGATCTTTTGCACTTGCTAAGTGCTTTCATTGTTGCAAAATTAGTTACAACACCTGCCCTGCCCCAACTGACAATAATGAATTAGGGGCTGATTAATGGATTTTAACTTCCAGCCTGGCTCCTGCTTGTCTCCCTTAGCTGTAATTCAGGACCTTTGTGGCATATGTGTAACTATTCTGAGGTTCAGAGCAGGGTCACATAATAGTTTCAACTGGCAACTGAACTCTGGAGGGGCCCCTCAGGAAGCACTACAGGAAATGGCTACTAATGATGAGCCTGAACTTTTGAACCTGGTAAGTAGTTACTTTCAGTTTTGCTAAGATCGTATTTCTGCAATTTTGCACTTATTCGCGGGGCGCGAACTCACGCGAACTCACGCGAACAGTGCGAGCAGTGCGAGCAAAATCCGCTGCTCGCGGATTTGCGGATTTTGCGGGAGATTCGCGAATCTCGCGGATTGCGGATTTCCCGAAAATCCGCAAAATCCGCGAGCGGAACGGATTTTCCGCCCATGCCTACTCAGTGTGCGCACGCACTTTCCACTGGGACACAGTGAAAGTGCGCAGAACCCAAAAATCACCATCACCAGGTCACCACTACAAGCAAAAAGTTTAGGGGTGAACCTGCCAGAAGGGCCAAGTCCAACACTCAATCTTAAACGTTGGAAAAAACATGCACAGATAATCTCACGTTACATAGATGACATTTTCGTGTTGTGGCAGGGTCCGCAAACAATCTTGATGCAAGCTTTGGAACAGTTAAACACAATCAATGACCGCATACAATTTACTTACCAAGTTGATAACAAATCAATATCTTACCTAGACGTCTTATTGAACATTAAGCAGAACAAAATAGAAACAACCTTGTTCAAAAAATCTACAGATTGCAATAATCTACTGCACTACAGAAGTTTCCACCAGCTACCCCTCAAAAATCATCTACCACTCTCGCAACTATACAGAGTCAAAAGTATAGTTTCATAAAATGAAGAATTACAGACACAAATAGATAACATGATACATTGCTTCCAAGAATGAGGATATCCTCCAGAGATTTTACAAGAAGCAAAAATCAAGTGCGCTTCCAAAAACCTATTACAACCAACAATCAAATCTGATGAATCTCGGGTGGTAGTTGTGTCAAGATATTCCACAAAGAGTTATCACTTCAAACAAGCTATTCTTAGACACTGGCAAATCTTAGTTAATTAACCGGATTTTAAAGGTATCTTTCAGAAAAAAACGATGTTCGCTTACATCAGGAGCAAAATTATCCTAGAAATGCTGAAACCCATTGTTCAAACTGAAAGAACAATTCATCACAAAAGAACCTTACCTTGTCACAACTGTAACAATTGCTATTCTATAATCAAAGGAGTCACCATCATGCACCCTATAAGAGGTACACCCATCAGATTGAAAGTAAACGCAACCTGTGACTCTTCAAACGTTATTTATCTGATAAAATACCCATGTGGCTTAGTTTACGTGGGGAAAACCACCAGAAAGATAAAAATTCGGCTATCCGAACATAAAAGTAACATCACGACCAAAAATGCCAAATCCACTGTAGCTATTCACTTCAACGAGAGAAGACACAATATCTCACAACTACAATTCACCATTTTAGAAATCGTTACCAAAACTGAAGGACAAGACATTAATAAAATAGTTTTACAGAAAGAAAATGAATGGATTTATAGACTCAATGCCATGAAGCCCAACGAGCTAAATGACTGTTTAGAATTCTCCTGTTATCTGTGAATTGATTGAACTTGAACTTTACAGAGATCTCATCTTTGATACGTCATTAGACTGCACATTACCTATTGAGTATGATTGTTCTTCAATATCAACGCATATTTGCATTGATTGACATATAGGTCTCATTTCATTTTAGACTGTCCAGAATTACATTGTTAGCAATTGAGTGTACATGTTCCCCAATACTTATGAACATTTTGGACAGTTGTTTTTCTTTTGATGTTTCTCTACCTGCACTACACTTTTGACACTTTTTCACATCTATCGCACCTATAGTTTATTTTGGTTTTTATTTTGTTTTTTTAACGGACTCACTTTCCGTGGATTGACATTTAGAATACCCACTTTTCACCATCTAAAGATGGCGCTCAAAACCGCCTGCAAACCACACCACGTGAATTCTCATCCATCCTTTATTTCACTTGTATATAGACCCCAACATCGTAACTATGCCATTCATGGACATTTCAGAAGCTCACCATCGAAGCATAGAGACTAGATTTGTACAGTAAGAACTCAATATGCGAGTAGCACTGTGATATAATGGCGTCCACTTGCCGTTTACAACCCTAGATATTTGTAATGTTCTGAAACTTTTGGACACCTTCACGTTTATTTTATTTTCTAAACGAGCACTGCAACCTTTTAAATCTTGCACTCAATCTTGACACGGAATGAGCGGCACACCTTCCGTTTCCACGACTTGTTTTTAAAGTTTACAGCTGTTATTGTAGATACGCTTTCCTCTGCATCTTTGTATTATGTATTTCACTAAGACACACGTCGTGATACTTGACAAACTGTATGTTTCACCATCACACAACACCTATAATATGTTTCGGCACACCCTCCACCTTGGCGACTCAATTTTACAGTTCACAGCTGTTATCATAGATACGCTTTCCTCCGTACCTTCGGAATTGATAAATCATTTCAAACATATGTTCTGATGTTTCATCGTCACGCATCACCCTTAATCCTTTTCTTTTCCTTTAATCATCATACAAGTGCATGTATTTAGTCTGGAATCAGGATGATTCACTGTACATTAGACCGCAACAAGCGTGGGTCCTCATACACACACTCTTTATTTCCATTAGATTCCCCTGATGAAGTGTCCAGTGGGCACGAAATGCATTGGGATCATCGTGAAATTTATATGAATGGAAACTCAATGATTTGAGAGAAGCACTGTAATATGTGACTGACAACATATACAGAGGAATACAAATACTTGGAATAAATATCATCATCATTTATGAAAAACATTTTTTCTCTTCAACTTTTTTTCAATCGTGTTTTGATTTATTGAATATATATATATATAATCGCAGTGGCGATTCTTCAAAGCAGCGCCCAGAGGGATGTACTCTAAGATTAGAGCACGCATTTATAAATAACAGGAGAGCCCTTAACAGTCAGGTGACCCTGGACACTGGCAGAAAGCCACATTTGGTTTAGGAAGGAAAATGCCAACTTAAAAAGAACAACAGGGTAATCTAGAAAAGCCTGTCCTGCTCCTTTGATTTGGTGCACAAGTACAAATCCCTAATAACTGGACAACTGATAAGTCAGAAACAAAACCTTTTGTCGTGCCCCCCTAAGAATTCACCAAACCCTTGTCCTGAAGAGAACTCCCAAAGAAAGTTTGGGTTTAAAACGCGTACACGGGATCAATAGGGGATCCTAGTTCAACCAGTATCAATATGGACGTATTAATTCATTTGTCTAAAGAAACTATTGGAAGCCCTCTGTTCTAGTAAAATCTTGGATTGATGAAGATGCAACTTTAGCCTAGTTCATGTATACATTTATCGTTATCACAATGTGTATTTGATTTATCTTTCCCTATTTCACACATTTTTTTCAATATTTTTCTTTGTATATCCATCGAGTTGAATGTTGATTGTCCTTTCTTTTATCGCACAAAATTTGAAAATGTAAAAAATGTTTGTGTTCTATCATTACTAAAAACAAATTTGAGGTCATGTTTATTGAGTAAAATGTACCTCATGCATAAGTAAAGATGTGTTTAAATCTCACAACCACCTGATGTTGTTTTGCGTATACAAATGTCCAAGGCCCAAGGTGGGTGTAAGTCTGGGCCAAAAACCCAATTTACACAGAACTTTCTAAAGGTGGCATTTTCAGAAGAGTAAATTAAAACCCATGAAAGATCATTTAAAAGTACAAGTGCAATAAGTATTTTTCTACCTGCTCCCAAATTAATGTCATCACTTATTAAGTGTAATAAGGTAACCCAGTGTTAGTCTGTGGCAGCACTTCCCAATCTGTGCACTGCAACACCCCAGTGAGCTGTCAAAACTAGCCTGGGGCACTGCAAACAGATGGCACCAAGGACCCAGCAAGTTAAGTACAGCATTATCGATCATGCTTTGACTGTGCACCACAATGTCGAGCTGCATCATACATTAGCGAACAATCCCCCGGACCATGTGAGCCCACCCTGGCCCTCATCTGCTCTGTAAGATCCGCAGGCTGCACTTCACCTGTTTCTGGAGGAAACCCTTTGCTTCCTGTGATTTAAATGGACCCTTGTTCTAGGTCTGACAGGGAGGCCTTGGTTGCTTGGTGCAGTGTCTACTGGAGCCGGCAGCCATGAGAAGGGTGGGACATGTCTGCCGCACACCGTTACATAGACTTACCATTGAACCATGGTAAGCTGCATGGAAATGGCTGACGAGAGCGTCCAAAATGTCAGCATACACACCTTATGTTTGTGTTGAAGTCAAGGAGAGATTTAATTGCACACCTATATTCAGTGATTTAGATGGGATGGTACTATCTGGTACTGAGTACCTGCACTTCTTTAATTTGAAAGGGGCAGTACCTGCACTTCTCTGCACTGCTGCAGTACATTCAATGTGAGAGTACCGACACTTCTAGAGAGAGGGGAGTGAGGCAAGTTAAAACTACTGATGGCTGTGTAATAAGGAGGAGAAGACATAATGTGTTTTTGAAGAAGAACAAGAAAGCAACAGTGGGGGGCGAGAGAGTGAAAGTGCAGCTTGGCGAGAGGACTGATAGTAAGAGGGAGGGTGGTGTGTTTATGACGCAGTGAGAGATAAAGAGGGAAAGGAGAGAGATTATAGTATGTGGTTGTGATTGAGGGAAAGGAAAGATCTGGGAGGAATAAAGCTACATGGAACAAAGTGCTGAAAAATTGAGAAAGTTAGATTGACAAATGGTGCTCAGAAGGAGGTGAAGATATTGGGATACTAGTAGTGGGAGAGGAAGACAAGAAAAATGTTTGCAATAAAAGAGAAAAGAACTGTGAAACATAAAGGTTGGCAGGGAAAAGATTGTCTGGTGCATGAATCATGTGAAAGAAAAGCAAACAAGAAGAGGAACCTAATGGCTCTGATGTATGAAAGGAGATATTGGGAAAAAAGACCCAGTGTTTGATAGGGGTTCCCCTTTTAATGATGTGGTGTACCTCTGTGGATTTGGCACAATATGCTGGTGTGTTCCTAGGATAACGTATCATAATACAGTGTCTGGTGCAGTTCTATGCAATATTAGGCATTGCCAGATCGTTCCCTGTTGGCGGACACCAAGTTTCCAGTCCTGGGTTTTCATTTGACTCCCTAATGCCATATGAGGGTTGTACCCATTGTTTACATCACTAGAGCCAATTGGAATAACACGCCAGATAACAATGATTTGTTATAGAAAAAGCCTAGAATGGAAAGCATAACTTTGTGCTTGCATTGAATGGTTACTCTAACAGTTAAAATGATTTTTTTTGTATTCATGTTTGTTTACTTAAAATCAAAACATGAGAGCAACGAACACAGCATTTCCTATGTGCAAGGATAGAATAACATGTTAAAACCGTATCAAAAGGACGTCCGCCGGATAGGCCCATATCGCTGCTGAACATTGAACCTAAGCTTTAGCCAAAGTCCTGGCAAACAGATTGATCCCCCACCTCACAGACTTGATTCAACCCTATCAGGCCGGCTTCATGCCGCAAAGATCAACCCAACATAATATCCGTAGATTTCAAAATGCCATTGCCGCTATTGATCTGGACGCCCGGCCACCTTGCTCTTGGTTGACATGGACAAGGCATTCGACTCTCTGAGTTGGACCTCCATATTCATTTTATTGAGGCATCTAAACATTGGTCCTCGACTCATTGCATTGATTAGATTACTATATACATAACTTACAGCATCTGTGCGGGTACCTAGCACCATGTCAGTGCACTTTCCCATCCATCGTGGTAAACGACAGGGGTGTCCCCTTTCATCTCTGCTAATTGTCCTCGCCATCGAGCCACTTGGGGCCTCAGTTGATATGATGCACTTTATCGTTGGTTTGACTGGACTCTGGACATATCTGACCGTATCGCTTTATATGCAGATGACATCCTATTCTTTCTGGCTGACCCTCACTGGACAGAGCCTCGAATTCTCCAGGTCATGCGAATCTTCAGCGAGACGTCCGGCCTACACATGAACCCTACCAAGTCTCAAATTTAGCCACTCAGGGGGTCGTCGAGCATGGGCGATGGGCTGATGGTCTGAAGCTAGTTTCACAAGGCTTCACGTATCTGGGCATCTATGCATCAGATTGCCAAACACTTTCTTGAAAGAAAAATCTTGAAGTAGTGACTGCTAAAGTTAAAACAGAGATGAAAACCTGGACCTGGCTCCCCCTCTCACTCTATGGCAGATCGGCCATTTACAAGATGGTCTGATTACCGAAATTATTATACTAACTACAATCTCATCCTTATCCGATCCCTATGTCCTGGTTTCGACAAATAAATGCAGCCCTGTGCCAATTTCTGTGGGAGGGACGCATGGCTAGAGTTGCCCTGCGCACAAGTGTGCAATCCACCTACTGTGGTGGCATCGCCACTGCGGACATACACTCCTATTATGCTGCAGCACAACAGCAGATCCTGAATGATTGGTAGTACGGACCCAGGGACAAACCTGCATGTAAGATTGAAAGGAGGATTATGGGAGACCCATCCCTTTTCCGACTCCTGTACATCAGATCAGCCCGCAAGCCCCCCCCCCCCCCGCCACTACGCAGGTAGTGATCCTGACCCTGCGCCAGACACTTTGTTGCATCAGGTGGTGGGGGCGACAAGGAGACTCCGCTATGGCAAAACCGTGTACTCCCACAGGTGGCGGACCTGCTGGGATTTAATGGCTGGGACTGCATTGGAGTTTCTACCTTAGGAGATTTTATGAGGTGCCACTCCCTGAGATCATTCCAGGACCTTCAAAAGGAGTTTGCCGTGCCCCACACTCAATTCTATAAATATTTACAACTACAACACGCCTTGCACCCCCACATTAAAGACCTTACCTCCCTGCCTGAGTTCAGCCCACTGGAGGGAAAGCTCCTAATAGGGGATTTACGGGACCATTAAATCTCCAAAATATATCAAACGCATAGCCCCGCAAGGGCCTCGTGGGATGCAGATATCAGACCGATGGATGACGACAACTGGTCACCACTTGGCGCCACAATTTCCCCTTGTCTTTGCCACATTGAATTCAAATACTTGCACAGGGTGTATTACACCCAACACAAATTGTGACAGGCGGGCTGATTGCTTTCTCTCAGTGTCTCTTCTGTCACGCGGAAGATGTTACCTTTCTACACAGAGTATGGACGTTTCTTACTCCTGATCGTTTTTGGCAGGGGTGCTCCAAAGTTTATCTGCAATATTGGCATGGGGCAGCCCTTGATCTCCCAAACTCACACTTCTACATTGTACAGATGAAATTGGGGGCAAAAATACAAACAAAATCTGTTATTTTTGAGCCTCACCTTTGTAAAACAGGACATAGCTAAACACTGGAAAGCTGATAATCCCCCTCGAGTATCGACGTGGAAGAGGGGTCTGTACTATGCCATGGAGCTAAAACGACCAGTATTCATTATTATTATTATGTTTCTTATATAGCGCCTGAATTGACCCCGGAAGGGGTATCTCCGCGCTTGCCTTGGGAACCCATCCTGGCTTTTCCCTGTGAGATAGCCCCTACAGGGCATCCCCAAGGTGAAAGCCAGGCATCCCGCCACAGGGGGGGCGTTGTGGAGATTAAGCAAGCTTAATGCCCAGAGTTGCAGAGTGTGAACCCATGATTAGGTCAGGCACCGAAGCGAGAATTATCGAGTCCATGGACATTTGAGCTCAAGACCCTGCCGTGTCGGGAATTGAACCCTGGTCCCAGGTCTGACCTCTGCTTCAGGGTCTGCCTGCTCTAACCAGTGAGCGACACTTCTCCACCCTTCATAGCTCGTGGATGTCCATTGAAACACTCTAAAATAAGGAAGAGGTGGGCCACATATAGAAATATTCCCCTGGAGACACCCAACACAGTAGATAGTCAACTGACAACTTTACATGTTATGTCATGGAGAAGTGTGGCTCACTGGTTAGAGGAGGCAGACCTGGAAGCAGAGGTCAGCCTGGGACCAGGGTTCAATTCCCGGCTGGGCGAGGTCTTGAGTCCTAAAAATGTCCATGGACTTGACAATTCTCGCTCCGGTACCTACTCGATTCACGGGTTCACACTCTGCGACTCTGGGCAATATCTTGCTTAATCTCCACAACGGCCCCTCGCAGCGGGATGCCTGGCTTTCACCTTGCGGATACCCTGCTGGGGTTATCTCACAGGTAAATACCAGTACGGGTTCCCAAAGCAAGCGCTTAGAAACCGCTCGGTGATTTGCGCTATATAAATTCCTGTACATTTACATAAAAAGTTGATTGCTGTGAAAAAATTTGTTGTACTTTTCTGCTTTAGTTTTTAATATATTATTTGTTTAATGCATTACATTATTTTTATACTTCATCATGAGAGTTTTTAACTGCTTCCAATTTAACATATTTAACTAAGATATTTTTGGGGATAAGTAAAATGGATTCCTCCAAAGAATTATTTTTAGTAAAATGTCTTTTAGAATTTTCCTGAAATAGTTACTAGCGAACCCTTAGAGTCCAAAACTTTCAAATTGTGGTTACATTTAGAGTGAGAATAGTAAAAATGACACCTCTCAGAGTCCAACACTTTACCCACTGTTTGGAGTAGGAATAGTAAATCAATGTCCAGCACTTTCTTCAATGTGGGAAGGTTTTGAATGGGAATACTACATTTGGAGAACCTTCCCCCAAAGGGATTAAATTTGGAGAGGGAATAGTAAATCTGACCTCTGCCAAAGTTCAACATTTACTCCAGTGTGGTTATGTTTGTCGTGGGAATTGTAAATTTAACCACCCAACCCCCAAAAGTCCAACATTTTCCCCAGTGTGGTTAAGTTTAGAGTGGGAATGTTAAATCGGACTTCCCCACCCACCTGGATAGTCCAGCACTTTCCCCAATTTAGTTAAGTTTGCAGTGGGAATAGTAAACCATCAGCTCCACAAAAGTCCAACACTTTTCCCCAATGTGGTTATATTTAAGGTGAGAATAGTACATCTGACCAGCAAAAGTCAACACTCGCTCCAATGTGGTTATGTTTGGAGTGGGATGTGTTCCTTTTTCTAAAATCCAACATTTTCCCGAAAGTAGTTAGGTTTAGAGAGAAAATATATTATCAGAACCCCCATCCTTACCCTCCCCAAAGTCCAACATTTTCTTCAGTATGGTTAAGTTTGAAGTGAGAATGGCCAATCTCTCACACACCCCACATATTTCCTCCAGAAGTCCAACATTTCCCAATTTGGTTAAGTGTAGAGTTGAAATAGAAAATCTGGCCTCTACAAACTCCAACCCCAGTATGGTTACACTCGGAATGTGAATTGTGAATCTGAGCCCCATTCCTTAAAGTCAACACTTTTTCCAGTTTGGTTAAGTTTGAAGCGGTAATAGTAAATCTCTCCCCGCTTTCTAAAGTCCAACATTTTCCCCAATTTAGTTACATTTGGAGTGGGGATAGTACATCTGGCTCTTCCAAAGTCCAACACTTTTTCCCAGTGTAGTTACTTTTGGTGTGGGAATATGAAATGTGACCCCCTCAAAGGCAAACACATTTGCTTCAATTTGGTTGTGGTTGGAGTGGGAGTAGTCAATCTCAACCCCCACCCCACAAAGTCCAGGACTTTCTCCAATGTTGTTAAATTTGGAGTTCTAATAGAAATCTGAAACACCCAAAAGTCCCCGCCCCTACCGAAATTGTATAATTTTCCCCAGTGTTGTTAATTTTGAAGAGGGAATAGTAAATTTGACCTCCAAAAGGCCAACGCATTTTTGTCAAAATGGTTAATTAGTCATTCTCCACATCCCCTCCATACTTTATTTTATTTATTTATTTTTAGCAATTTTTAAAGCGCAAACAAATACCCGTAAGGGTGTCTCGGCGCTAAATTCACAGAACTCACTAAGAGGTGTCGGGGGGAGTTAAGGTGGAGGATAGCCATACCCAAATTCCAACCTTTTTAGCAAATGTGGTTATGTTTCAAGTTGGAGTAGTGACCTGAATCCCTAGAGTTCAAAACATTTTCAAATGTGATTACTTTTGGAGTTGGAATAAGTATTCTGACCCCAAAAGGCCAACACTTTCTCCAAAGTGGCTACGTTGAAGTGGGAATAGTCAATCTCACTCCTCCCCAAGGCACAGCCCTCTTTTTAATGTTGTTGAGTTTGGAGTGAAAATAGTAAATTTTTTCCCCCTAAAATCCAATATGTTCCCTAATTTGGTTAACTTTGGAGTGGGAAAAGTAAATGTAGCCCCTCAAAAGTGCAAGACTTTCCCCACTGTGGTTAACGTTGGAGTGACAGTAGTAAATCTGACCCCCCAAAGTCCAACATTTTCCCCAACGTGGTTAGGTTTCGGGTAGGAATAGAACATTTCACCCTCAATAGACCATTATTTTCCCTAATGTGATTAAGCTAGAATGAGAATAGGAAAGCTGAGCCTTCCAAAGTCCAACACTTTCCCCAGTGTGGTTAGATTGGGAGAAGGAGAATAACTCTTACCAATATTTTATTTGTATTGTATACATCATATAACAAAATGTTTCTGTTTTATGTGCAGATATTAAGTTTTGCCAGAAGAATGTTAATATTATATCTATTTGTCTATCTCTATATATTTACCCAGAAGTGGTCGCTACTGGGTAAATATAGTTAGGATCAGTGTGGCAGTGTGGGCAGGGGAGGCAAGTCTGCTACCACCCAACAGGAGCTTTAAAAATACACCCACCGGTTGGGAGCAGGCTTCTGTTTCCAAGGCCACACTCATGCGGGTAGGGAAACGCAGAATACTACCGCAGTGTGTGGTGAGCAGGCTGGGGCCCTGGGGCACTCCCCATGGCAACCAATTTGCTCTTTGGTGGGTGCCCCAGGTGGCCAACGGGGCACCCACCTATATTTACAATATCCCCTAGGGGATGGCATTCCCTGGGCCACAATAGGCTTGGGAAAGGAGGCTGTCGGGCCCATCTCCCCTTTATTATTGCATGGAGTGCCCTGGGCCCAATAAGGCTAGGGGCTGTGGCCATTCTCTCCTTTTTTATGGAATTCAGCCTCAGGGGATGAGGTCTGTGGGTCCTGTTAAGACTTGGGGAGGGGTATTGTGAGCCCTCTCCCATATATTTAAATAATTCCCTCGAGGAAATCGGGTCCTCAGGTTGACTATTGGCTTGGGGAGGGGGGCAGTGTACCCCCTTAAAGGCCTCAGGAGTTGGTTTGCCCATGCCCCTTCTTGTCTTGGGGAGGGGAGGCACATGCCCCATCCCTATTTCAAATATGTTTGGCCTTGGGTATAGGAACCACAGGGTCAAACGCGGCTCACAGAGGGGGCATTCCAAACTCTCCCCTTTAAAAAAGGAAATCCCTCGAGCGATGGTCTCCCTGTTTGTGGCTCCACTGACATAAGAGAAGGACTACCATGTGCGATTCAGATCACAGACCTGTTAAATCTGTTAAGCTATACAAAACAGACTATAGACTTCCCAAAATTTTTTCCAGCATGTGATACAGCGGGTAAGCCCTGTGGAATTTTAGGGCATGGATCTGTTTATATTCCAGGCTCACCCCGTACTCAAGGGATCACATATGATCAATTATGAAAACGTTTCCCAGAAAGGAACTGTCATTGTAGTCTTAAATCCAGCCAGGGTCAGACTAGCCTTTTCCAGAAGGGCTAGTCCGACAGGTCAGTGTCTGGGGTGGTTTTTGGCTGTTTGTGTGCCTGTTTCATGGCGTGGCAGGATGGTTTTCACTACTGATTTCCTTGATATTACTACAAACATTGCCTGCATAGAGCACAAGTGCATGCAGTCTGCCATATATTGTACACTACCCATACAGAGTCTCTTTGCAAATTCAACACTGCCCTTATTTGCAAATGTGGGCCATGTTTTAAGCTGTTGAGTCACTAATGAGGGTACTTTTATTTTGAAGCCCAGGCCTATTTTCTGTATCCGTCCGACCTTGAGGCCCACATCTGGTGGCACCCACCGTACATTCTCCCCCAGGGCTAAGTCCTCAAACTTAATCCTTCTGACCTTCCCCATAGCCAGTTTCCTTCTTTTAAAGCATGGTTTTAATATTTAGTTTTATTTCTAGAACTCCACTCCTGCAATTCTACCATTCTACACTTCAAGTCGGGCTTTTATTTGCTGAAGAAATCTTACCTATCCTTTTTGAATCTCCAATGTGGGTTTCTGATAATTTGCTTGGAAAAGATATGCATATCCCCACAAATTTCACATAAACATTAAGATCACAAATTTCCTACAAATGACATGTGCAGGCCTATTAGGACTGTTTAATGGTGATAGTTGTACTGTGCAGTGGGGTAGCTTAATTCTGAGAGGAGTGTATGAGGAGTAACATTCCCCAAATAAATGAATTATCTGGCCTGAGAGCTCCTAACATGGTCTAGAGAGTGGGGGCACCCTCCATGTACTTTGCAGGGGCCCCCTCAAGTTTTGTTATGCCAATGCTTGGTAGTTGGGCCCAGGGATCCTGAGTCGGGTCTGCTATGTGTGTTCATTTTTCTTGTCATGTGCCAAGATTAAAACACAAAACATTGACCTTTGCTGTAAAGCAGATGAGAGAGAAATCAACACAGACATACATCTGGTAGCTAAATTTCAATATGTAAACGAAGATAATCTGGAATCAATACTGCCCTCCCTGCTTGTCCAAAGTGTGTGATCCTAGGCAAATATTTTATCGAATTTAAACCAAATGAGTGGCAGAGTCACTTGTGAAAACACATAAAATATTCCCACTTTGTACATAGAAAGAACATTTCTTTTCCATTCAAACATACTGTAAAAAATAATATAGTGAATGTTGAGAATAATGAATGTTAATGCGATCGATGTTTTAGAAATTGTTACGATTCTTTTATGCAGGAACGTGATAACTATTAGAAATTACCATGATTTACGGGTGACACTCATACTATAAGCATTTGAACTCTGATCATTGTATATTTTTTAAGTATATGGAATGTATTTGTCAGGTGACACATTAGTTTTACAGCAAGAATGTATACAAGAGGTCCATGGTAGCCATGTTGTGTAAGTAAAGTACTGAGATAATCCGGTTTCTGTGAGCAATTGTGGCATTACTCGCATTGGTCAACTAAACTATAGGATAAGATTGGAATGTAAATGTAAATGTAATACACCTGATTCAATTATCTAATTTTTATAAGGGATACTGCTAAAACAGTTCTGTTTATGGTGAGGGATATTTTAAAAGTATAAAGCTCCATGTCGGTGATACCTTCATTTTATGGCAAGACCAGAGGCTCCTATTATGCTTTCTTATCTTGCCTCTATTCCAATAACAGCCAAGAATAGTACAAAAACTCAGTTCCCAGAGGGCCGAGCAAACCGCTGGCCAATGGGAACACACAAAATCACAACATCATAACCAATCAGGGCTTTGTAACAGGTATATCGTCACAACTGACTGCGAACAGTCCTCTTTTCTTGCTGCTCGCAGTCAGATAAGTGCCTTCTCTTCGTTGCTCTGCTTTTATATACATTACGTATGGTTATTTTAAAAAATTGGTATTTGTTGTACGCTGTACTGTTTTCTGAATGCTTTCGTGGTCCTTCTTGCTTACCAAGTTATTTGGTTTCCAAGCATCTACGAACTGTTTAGTGCTCAGCTGTTTCCCCCCACTCGCGCGCATTGACGGTTGAGTTCAACGCGTTGTTTCAGATATCTTGCTTGGATCGTCGCCCTACTCTCTGCTTCCATCCAAGCCATATTTCCAGGGCCCCTTCATTATCGCGCCCTTCAACGTCTAAAGATCCGTCACCTTCGCCAAGGTTTGGCCTACTCTGAACTCATCGCTTTGGATCTAGAGTCTTGCGTCGAGCTTCAATGGTGGATCGACCATTTAGATGCTTGGAACAGGAGAACTATCTTCGCTTTGGCCCAGATCTTGTATTAGAATCCGATGCAGGCCTGTTGGGGCGCCCGTTGTGGTCCAATATCGACTGGCGGTACATGGCCTCAATTGTTTAGAGATGCTGGCAGGCTCCTTTGCAATCCAAAGCCTCATAATTAACAGGGTTCGCTGTTCCATTCTCCTTCGTATGGACAATGTTTCTGCAGTTCACTACATATACCATCTAGGTGGCACCAAGTCCAAACCTCTAGCAGAGCTAGCAAAGAGTCTTTGGGAGTAATGTCTGGCAAACTATCGCTCAAAGCAGAGTATCTTCCTGGAGATCTTCACTCCATTGCAGATTGGCATTCTCGCTATCTTCGAGATTCCAGCGATTGGAAGCTTCTTCCGATCTCTTTCTCAAAAGTGGGGCCCTTTTCATGTCATTCTGTTTGCTTCTCGCCTCAATGCCCAATTGCATTGTTTCTACAGTTGGCGACCTGACCCTCTGGCAATGGCGATGGATGCTTTTCTCCAGGACTGGTCCCTTCATCCCAATTATGCTTTCCCTCTTTTCCTCATGATCAACAGGGTACTTTCTGAGGTTTGTGACCAATCGACCTCCCTGGTCATAGTAGTTCCCTTCTGGCAATCACATATTTGGTTCCCTTCTCTTCTAGAGATGGAATTGGACTTTCCAGTTCTCCTCCCTGTTTACATCCACCTGCTCCTGAATCCCTTGGGTCATCCTCAAAGTCTTATCCTTGACAACTCTTTGATTCTGTCAGCATGGAAAGTCTCCAGTCTGTTCCTCCTGACCTCCTCATTTCACAAGAAGCTTCTCTCTTTATCAGCAAAGCCTGGGCCCCAGGTACCTCCAAAGCCTACAAGTCTGCTTGGTCTTTATGGACAAGCTAGTGTCTGGAAAGACATATCGATCCCTTTTAAGCCCGCCCCCAAATTTTGTGGTAAATTTCCTGGCTTCCAAGGCCAGTGCAGGTAAGTCCTATAGAACGGTCAATTTGTATAGATCAGCCATTTCCCTTAATCATTGTTCTATTGATGGCAAGCCTGACGGAGTTCATCCTCTCATTTGCGGTCTTCTTCGAGGAGTACGATTTTCCAAACCTCCGTTAGCTAAGTATTCTTATTTATGGGATGTTACTTTGGTTCTTAAGTTGTTTTCTGATTGGCCAGACCACTCCGCTCTTTCTCCGAAACTTTGTCTTGTTTCCATCCAACGTGTTTCAGTTGTTAAAGGCCTCGATGTTTCCTCTCGCCAGTTTTCTCCTACAGGTGCATTATTTCAAGTTAATAAACGTACTAAGACAAATTTAAACTCTGTTTTTCATCCTTATTTTCCTTCCCATCCTAAGCTATGTGTAGGTCAATGCCTCCAGGTATACGAGCAAAGAACCTCTGATCTAGGAACGTCCTCTCATTCACAACTTCTCATTTCCTTCCGCAAACCCCATCTTCCTGTTTCCTCTGCTACTCTGGCCCGTTGGGTGCATTGGGTGATGTCCCTTGTGGGAAATTCTGAGATCTGTGGATTGGTCTAATGACAATGTATTCCGAATGTGTTATTGTAAACCGGTTGTTCCTGCGGTTTCTTTGGTTATTGATATGCTTTGAACAAGCATTATAGGAGCCTCCAGTCTTGCCATAAAATGTAGATTTTCCTAGTAGATTATGATGGAAAGTCTTTATTTTATTAAAGACACGGAGGCAAGTATTATCCCGCCTCAACACTTCTAATTTGTGTTTTCTCCCTCGCTACAGCGGCTCCAGCGTTGCCTCCCGCATCTTCGTGATGGGATTTATACCTCTTCTTCCTGTTCGGCTTTTTCCACTGTGATTCTTGCTGTTCGAGTGTAATGGTTGGATTTTGGTCAAGAGATTTTTTTCCTGGACTTTGGCCTTTTGTATTGTGTTAAATGTGTTGAGTGGTGTGGCTCACTGGTTAGAGGCGGCAGACCCGGAAGCAGAGGTCGGCCCGGGACAAGGGTTCGATTCCTGACGCAGCAGGGTCTTGGGGCTATGGTCAGTGGACTCGATAATTCTCGCCTCGGTGCCTACTCCAACCATGGGTCCCACTCAGCAACTCTGGGCAATAGCTTGCTTAATCTCTAAACGGTCCCATCAGCGCCGGGGATGCTTGTTTTCACCTTGGAGATGCCCAGGAGGGACCATCTCACAGGGAAAGCCAGGTTGGGTTCCCCAGCGGTATACAGCGCCGGGACGCCCCTTTGCTGGGGCAGCTGTGCGCTTTACAAGTATTTAACATTTATCTATTGTTCCACGCTGTTTATTGACTCTATCTGAGCTGCCCGCCAGCGAAAAGAGGACTGTTCGCAGTCAGTTGTGATGATATACCTGTTACTACGCCCTGATTGGTTATGATGTTGTGGTTTTGTGTGTTCCCATTGCCCAGCGGTTTGCTCGGCCCTCTGGGAACTATTGTATTTTTACTTATCTTGGCTACTATTGGAATAAAGGCAAGATAAGAAAGCATAATACTCGCCTCCTGTGTCTTTAATAAAATTAAGGGGCATATTACCAAGCAATAGCGATAATTATCGCTATTGCTTGGTTAGAGACATAAATTTACCGCAGCGCTGCAGCGATTTTTACCGCAAATAAACCTTGGTATTACCAAGGTTTAACGCAAATGCGGTAAAAATCGCCGCAAAGCATGAATATCGCTGAAAAGTCAGCGATATTCATGCATTAGCGAGCTAATGCTCTTAGCCATGTTATCCACCTCCCATTGGATAACATGGCTAAGAACTGCTCAGGGCAGGTGTTAGCTTTTGGAGATATTCCCGCTTAGCGCGAATATCTCCAAAAGTTGGTAATAGGAGATAGCGATGCTAGCGACTGTTTTCAGTCGCTAGCATCTTGGCACGCCCACTTTGCATCTCATTAGTGATAAATATCACTGACATGCAAAGTGGGGCCCAAGATGGTCGCTATCTCCTACTAGCTGTTGCTAACTGGTGTTAGCGGCAGCTAGGTAATAGGGAGATAATTTTATCTCCGCTTTCTTGGCTTTTAAAGCCAAAAAAGCGGAGATAAACCCCCTTGATAATATGCCCCTAAGACTTTCCGTCATAATCTACTTGGAAAATCTACATTCGGGCTGGGAGAAGTTGATGGCGGCCATATGGGCAAATTGGTTATGGTAAACACTTATTTTAAATGTTACATTTTGGTTATGAATTAGAGAGACTTTTTAGACTCAAATGGGGAGCGAGATGCTATAGTGGCAGTGGAACATGGATAATGTTTTCATATAGTCAGTTATAGATTGATGTTACTGTTCCCTATATAAAAGAAAACTAAGATGGCGCTTGTTTACCACGCAATCCGGAACATACATGGAGTACTCTCTGATTAAAGAGGTATGTAGAGATGGGTTTGATCGCATGTGACTGTTTGATGTATGATATAGCTAAATATATTTAAATGAGGAGGCACAGAGTGATCCCCAGTGTTAAGAGTTCAGCTTTCAATCAATCAATCAATACATTTGTATAGCGCACAACTCACCCGTGAGGGTCTCAAGGCGCTAGGGGGAGGTGCTGCTACTGCTCAAACAGCCAGGTATTGAGGAGTCTCCTGAAGGCAAGCAGGTCCTGGGTCTGTCGTAGGCAGATGGGGAGGGTTTCCTAGGTTTTTGCGGCGAGGTGAGAGAATGATCTGCTGCTGGCAGTCGCTCGACAGATGCGGGGGATGGTGGCGAGGGCGAGGTCAGGGGAGCAAAGCTGGCAGTTCAGGGTGTAGAAGGTGAGTCGTTCATTGAGGTACACTGGCCCGGTGTTGTGGAGAGCTTTGTGAGCCTGGGTGAGGAGCTTGAAGGTGATCCTCTTGTTGACGGGGAGCAAGTGTAGGTCTTTCAAGTGGGCTGTGATGAGGCTGTGGCGGGGGATGTCAAGGATGAGGCTTGCTGATGCATTCTGTATGTGTTGTAGTTGTTTCTGGAGTGTGGCTGATGTTCCAGCGTAGTGAGCGTTGCCGTAGTCCAGCCTGCTAGAGACAAGGGCCTGGGTGACTGTCCTTCTGGTACCGGTGGGGATCCATCTGTAGATCTTGCAGAGCATGCAGAGGGTGTTGAAGCAGGAGGAGACAACGTTCACTTGCTGGGTCATTGACAATGCGGAGTCCAGGATGACTCCCAGGTTGCGTGCGTGGTTAGTGGGTGTAGGTGCAGCGCCCAGTGCGGCCGGCCACCATGAGTCGTCCCAGGCGGAGGGAGTGGAGCCGATGATGAGGACCTCTGTCTTGTCTGAGTTAAAGTGGCTGATCGTCATCCATTCGGCGATGGCCTTCATTCCTTCCTTGAGGTTAGATTTGCCGGTGGTAGGGGCCTTGGTGAGGGAGAGGATCAGCTGGGTGGTGTTGGTGTATGAGACGATGTTGAGGTTGTGCGATCTGGCGATGTTGGCGAGCGGTGCCATGTAGATGGTGAAGAGTGTCGGGCTGAGGGACAATCCTTGGGGTACACATCTTGGTGTCTTTAGAGCGGAACAGGGGGAGGCGGACACTCTGGTTTCCGCTGGTGAGGAAGGACCAGTGCTCAGTTGCGGATCCCTGAGCTGTGGGGGCGTGTGTGGAGAGTGTGGTGGCAGAAAGTCTCAAAGGCGGTCAAGAGATCCAGGAGGGTGAGGGCCGCGGTTTCTCTGTTGTCCATCATGGCCCTGATGTTGTCGGTTGCGGTGATGAAGGCTGTTTCGGTGCTGTGGTTGCTGCGGAATCCGGTCTGGGACGGGTCCAGAATGTTGTTCTCTTCGAGGAAGGAGGTCAGTTGCTTGTTGACGATCTTCTCGATGACCTTCGCCAGGAACAGGAGGAGGGAGATGGGCCGGAAGTTCTTGAGGTCCTTGGGGTCAGCTTTGGGTTTCTTGAGTAGGGCGTTGATCTTGGTGTGCTTCCAGCTCTCTGGGAAGGTGGCGGCCTCGAAGGAGCTGTTGATGATCCTGCTTTGTTGAAGATATGGGGCGGGCAGGGGTTGGATGGTGAACCGGAGTGGATGGTGCTCATGATTTTGATGGTGTTTTCATTATTGACGTGGGTCCAGGACAGCAGGGGGTCGATGTCGATGAGGCTGGGGGGCGATGAGTCTGAGGTGTCTGTGTCAGTCGGGGACCTGGTTGCTGAAGCTGTCGTGGATGTCTGCGATCTTGCGGTGGAAGAAGATGGCTTGGGAGTCGCAGAGGTCTTGTGATGGTGGGATGTAGTTGGAGTTGGAGCTGGGGTTGGAGAGTTTCTTCACAATGTTGAAGAGCTCTTTGCTGTTGTGTGTGTTGTCGTGAATGCGCTCTTTGAAGGAGGTCCTTTTGGCAGTTCGGATGAGTTGGTGGTGTCTGTGGATGGCACTCTTGTAGGCTGTGTTGCTCCCTGGTGTTTGTTCGTGGTGCCACTTCTACTCGAGTGTATTTTATCCCTGCTTGCCTGCTGACTTGTTCCATTTGAATTACTCTTGTAATATGCTGCTCCGCATTTTAAAAGTGAGTAGCCACTTTCAGAATCAAAATTAACTGCTTTACGCACCTTGTAGCTCACTTTACACACTCAATGAGCCCCCCATTCCCGAAATGCTACCTTGTCAACAGTAGGGGATAAGGGATGTATTGAACGTCAACTCGAATGCGTGCAGTACTCCTGCTTTTAAAATTTGTTTGCCACTGAAATATATCTGTGTGTGCCTATTCGTGTGTGTTTGTGTGTGCGCCGGTGTTCATATGAATGTAATTATTTCTGTGTGTTCGGTGTGTGACGGTTTTTGAATAAGTGCATTGATTTCTGTGTTTAGTGTGTGCCAGTGTTTCTATAAGTGTACTTATTTCTGTGTGTGTGTGCCTGTGTGTTCGGTGTGCGCCAGTTTTGTATAAGTGTACTTATTTCTATGTGTGTGTTGGTGTGTGCCAGTGATTGTATAGGTTTTCCATTGTGTGTGCACGTGTTTATGTTGGCATTTGAAAACGTGTGAGTGATTGTAAGTGTGTGCATGAATGCGTGTTTGTGATGATATTTGAAAACGTGTGCTTGTGTGCGTGTCTCTGTGCCAGTGATTGAAGTGTGAGTGTTGTGTGGATGTTTGTGTGTGAGCCATTACCAAGAATACCTTTGCCTTTTTACTAGGTGATACCAATTTACAAAATGGTTTCATTCTGTGACACACTCTACACATCCTCTTCTTGCTTGTTTGTACTTCCAAACACCCACTCCTTGAGTTCCTCTGCAGGCCGTCTCTCTCCACCTGAGGGTCTTACAACCTCCTCCCGGGTCACATCTTGCTGCTTGAAATCTATTTCTCTTTCTCAAACTCTTGTAATGCAGGAGCAATCATAACTCAGAATAAGTTACAAAAGCACACCTGGAACACCCTCGCCCACAGAAAAGCTACAGTAGGTCCTCTGGTACAAAATGTGTTGGTTAACAGACGCCATTGTGCTGAACACATGTAGTCTTCAGAACCGAGTTTTATCCTCATTCCAGCTGATAATGAAAAAAAGATATATTGTATGATGCATGGACGTTTACTGAACAGACCGTCCTGCGCTCTCACTATCGACTTGACCTTTATTCACACAGTGCTGTATCGCTATGCCTCTATTCAGAAATGTTTTCCTCAGAAAACAGTGTCTGACTGAGGCAGCAGAGATGTGTCATAATTAGTACGGAAAAAACACCTGAGGCAGATTTACAAGCAACCGAAGCATCTGCATTGATGCATCAGTTTCCCTGCTTCAGCGCCGAATGTCCTCTTGCGCCACTATGGATGCGCTGTATTTACAATACAGTACTCCATAGTGCAAGGATTAACAGATGCGTCACAAATTCTGACGCATCTGTTGTCACAAAAGTGATGCATTGCTGGAGTTTCTCAAGAAAATGACGCAACTCCAGCAATTCACCACATTAGATGGGTGTCCCTTTCAAAAAGCCATGCGTCATTCCTTACGCCTGGTCTGAGCAGGCGTAGGAATTTGTATGCACTGAAGACAGAGTGACGCAATTAAACCTTGTAGATTTCACTGCGTCAGTTCTACATGGCTTTTTGCGTTGGAACGCCCACCCATTATACCTGCTGCAGGTATAATGTGATGCAGGGCTTTACAAAGTGGCACATCTCCCTAGATGCGTCACGTTGTAAATGCGCCACAACATTAACGCCGCAGCTGCGTCACAAAAGTTACGCAACGCAACGACGGCGCAAAAGTCATGCAAGGGGCTTGTAAAGTGGTTTTTAACTGGTACAAAGTGGAGTTAGCCACTATCTGCTCTTAGTTAATAGTGTTTACACATTCCCCGTGTGTTGGTGACTGATTTGCCCATCTTATCCACGTTCTCCCGTTCATGCGTGGTAGTGATCTGTGAAAAGTAAAGAGTCTCAAAAGGGTGATTACAAGTGAGCGGAAGGTTGCAGTATTTTGCTCTTTAGAGGATAACTTTTGCACATGTATGTACATATCTGCTCCGAGCATTCCTTGTTGCCATCTGCTGGCCGTGATTACAATTACAGTAGATTCCTCTCAGCTATTCATATCTTACATCAATCATCATTTCTTTTGCAGAAATAACGCTAAGGATACAATGCGCTGATTGGTCAAGTGTCATATCCCTTTCGAGGGGGTATCACTTGCACATGGCGATGGTCAGGCCAACAATTCTCCTGACAACATTACAAGTAAGGCACCATTATTGGATGCTTCCTACTGTTTGCCATGCAGGTGCTAATTTATTCAAGGAAGTGTTATCTTTAAAAACCGCAGACTCTCAAAGTTATTGGGAACTATTTTGTTTTGCATAACTAAATGGCACTGTACAATGTTTAGCTGCTTCAGAGCACTTCAAGGGAGTGGTACAAGGAAGTTTTCATGGACACTGACTCCTGAGGTACTTGGCTGAGTAAAGCGCCCTTCCAGTGCATCCTGCTGTTCTATTATAAATTCAAGTGACACCTTCCTGATTATTTGCCCAGGCTTTAAGTATTGCCTGCACAGCACTTATGCTGTGCTTCTTTGGTTTTTCCTAAGCCCATTACCTATTCCTCCCATAGCTGCACCCTTTTCAAGTATACTTGTCAGGTGCATGCTTTTTTTTCTTTGTCCTCCGCCCTTTACCCAATCACCCCGTTTTATGGTACCACCAGTAACAGCACAATATAATGCCTGTCTAAATAAACAAGTCTTATCACTTTAACAGAGTTTCAGTAAATTATATTGCACAACTGGTCAACAAGCTACAACTTACAACAAAACAGCTTTTTATGTATCACATAGGTGAAACCTATTGCATTTACCAATGATTGTTCTTTATTATCTCATCAGGACTGGAAACATGGAGCCTTGCCTGCACGCACAGATTTGCCAACTCCACCATCGAGGCTTCACATAGCAGAGACACAAAAGAGTGGGTGCAGTGAAAATACATTTAAAATAGGAGATCCCAGGCCAGGGACTTGAGGTGTTTGTGTTGAATGTGATGATAGTCATGCGTTTCCAGGGGCTACTACTAGGCCCAGGTGGGACAGGCAGGGGCGTTGCTTAATATGGGTCTTTGGGGTGTGACATCCCCCCGAATGTGTTCTCGACTTGGTGGTTTGATCTGGGGGACCTGAGTCGGGTCTGCTGTCTTTGACAGTTTTTCTCGTTGCTCTCAATTCAGTAAGAGCTTTTAATTTGTTAATATTTTAGAACTTAAATATATGTAGTGACTGGTTTATCAATGAAGTAGTAATTCTGCACTCATAAAAGTAATCCTTGGATAGGTGCAAACCGCCTACTATTTGGAATTCACAAACATTGACAGTAGTTACTTGGGAAGGTGCACTAATCTCAGGTTTCCAGGCATATTACTGGCAATAAAATACCCAAAAGGTGATGGGATGAGTACTTGCAAATGGTCTCACCAGTAGCAATCACTCGTAGTAGCACCGCAACTCATCAGTTTGCATCCACTGTGCCACCGTAGACAGCGGCTCACCTAATGCAAAACATTACTGACCCTGTTCCTCATGGAAACAATCCATTCTGAATCTTGGTGTTAGATCGGTCACCCTTTGGGTGGTCTTCCCCTGACTTTTTGTCTTTTGCCTCCTCGTTTTGCTGATTCTTTTTGTTAGCCTTAGAACTCTGAGCAGGTTACCACTGTTAACCAGTGCTATAATGCATGTGCTTCTACCCTACACATGATGACATTGGTGTATTCCTGATTGGCATATTTGTTTGCACTGTTAAGTCCCTTTTAAAGTGGTATACCATATACCCAGGGCCTGTAATTCAAATGCTACTAGTGGGCTGCAGCACTGAGTGTGCCACCCACAGAAGTAGCCTTTCAAACCTGTCTTAGGCCTGCCTCTACAGTTCCTGTGTGTGCAGTTTACTGCCACTTCGACTTTGCATTTAAAACTCCTTGCCTAGTCTTATTCTCCCCTAAGGTAGGCCTTCAGTAACCCTAAGGGCAGGATGCCATAGAATTAAAAGATAGGACATGCCCTTGTATGCTTTGCATGTATTGGTAGTGTCAAACAGCCTATTTCATTTCTAACTATTGTGAGGCCTACCCCTCTCACTGGACAGCATTGGGAATTCCTTAATACAATTTTGAGCTGGAGTTCCTGATCAGAGAGGAGTTACTCTTTCATGTTTCGTATGTTTGGAATGGTAATAATACATCTTCCTTACTTGTGAAGTTGGATTTAACATTACTGTTTTAGAAATGCCACTTTTAGAAAGCGTGGGCTCTGACACGGGTAAACTTTTTTCGCCAGCACCTTCCAGACCCTTGCTGGGATCTTGGACAAGTCGCAATCTGGAGTACTGCCCGAACTACGCAGCCTCCTATACACAGCTAACTTCTAACGCCATCAGTCGAAGTCCACTGACGGCCGACACCTGATTTGCAGACTGTCCACCCCGATGTGATTCATCTTCTTGGGGACAGCCACAGCATATGCATGCTTCTTCCTGCCTCAATTCATCCAATGGAAAGCCAACTGAACCCTCTGGAAATCCTTTTCCTTCCTGCTTGACCCTCTACTACCGTCACATCACTTACCTGATTCACGTAACCCGGTCCTGATGATGAACTGGAACTGTACAGGTTGAAACGCCGTCAACTCTTCAGGGTAAATTCGGGCATTACTGTCCTCTTTCCAAGGAGTTGAAAACTGCTTTGTAAATAATTTCCATTGTGTTTTTGACCTCCAAATTCCTCTGTAATTTTTTGTGCCATCCACACTGTTTTACCACCTTGTGTCACTGCGCTGTTCACCTTCACGAGCACTTATGTGCACACCCACTATTGTGTTACCTATGCATACACTGTAATGTAGTGCTGATATAACTACTTGCAATAAGAATCTACTTTTTCTTTACAATCCCTTTTTACCGTTTCTCTCTTAATGATTGTGTCTTTTCAAATGTATTTGCCCTCTAAATGATCACCGGTTGAACATTGTTCTTTGTTTATACTTTTAGAAAGTGGACATTTCTCTGTACTTACTGCTCTTTGTGCCTGACAGCCTGTCTCCAATACACATCTAGGTTGGGTGGTAGCTACACTTTGTGCACTCCCTCTAGACAGCCACAACCACAGGAAGGTGAGGCTCATCTGCATTCTGAGCACTCATCTGCATTCATCTGCATTCTGATGGGTCTTCCTGGGCAGGGAGAAATGGAAGGGGCTGACACTTATACTTCAATAGGTAGCGTCCTGTCCACACACAAAGCATTGATTTCCCCCCCACTGGTAGTCTGGCAGACAGGACGGGATTGAAAGGGATTCTTGTGCAAGTCAGAGTGTTCTTTTAAAGTCTCAACCTACATGAAAAGCACTTTTGGGTATAAGTACTGGGTCTTTAACCCCTAAAATCAGCCAATTTTAGATCTTGAACTGAACCTTTGCCAGAAGGACTGCTGTGCTGCTTAAAGGACTCAACTGGACTGCTTTTCTGGAAGAAGTGCTTTTCTGCTTGTTGCACTGCTGCCTGATGCTCCCCGACTCTGCTGGAAGAACTCTGCTTTCCCTTCAAGTGATTTCCAAGGCTTGCCTCTTCTTTTTCTGAAGTCTCAGGGACACAAAAGACTTCCTACAAATCTGCTGGTGCAAATAGGTTCTGTCTTCTGTCAGTCAAACCTTTGCCTGAGGTGCCCATTCCAAGCTCTGGGCCACAGAAGTGGGCTCTTCATGTGTCTTCATAAAAAAACGATGAATTGCATTGACTGTGTGAGAAATTCTACTGCATCGCTCTTCAACACCGATGAAGAAGGAGCCTGAGGACAGTGTTTCCACAGCCTTCATGGCTTAGCGACAATGCGCTGCATGGCTCAACAACGATGCGTTGCATTCACTTTAATGGAGCTTGTCAAAGACACGGGACCCCCATGCGCAGCTTGACAATGACGCAGTAGACTCTTGACGTTGACAAAAGCTCCATCCGAGGTATTTCTTCAGCAGGGCCTGTCTGGGTCATGTAGCCAGCCTGCTATCAATCACAGTTAACCTGAACTATGGATTTGCACTGGTTCTTCACAGCCTCAAGTACCCTTTTGACTGCTAGTGACTTCTATGCACTATTTTTGATTTAATCTTTAAAAATGTATATCTTGACTTTTGCTTATTGGATTTTTGCTGTTTTGGCCTCTTTTTGCTCAGATAATTATTGTCTATTTTCCTAAACCTGTGTGGAGTATCTTTGTGGTGCATTCATTGTGTTACTGTGTATGTGTTTGTTGCACAAATACTTTACACATTGCCTTTGTAGAGAAGCCTGACTGCTCTGTGCAAGCTACCAGAAGGTGAACACAGATTATCTTGTTGTGTAGCTAGCTTACCTTGACTAGAGTGGTGGTTCATGCCTGGCCTGGGTGTATGCCGCAGTCAACAAGGAGTCACATTTCTAACACTTGGCCATCTCATCCCACTTTTGATATTCACACGTCCCCGAGTCTCACTGACCAAGCTGCGCCCCTGGTACTGTGTTCAAAAACACAAACTTAAACTATTAAAAAGAGGCCAGCCATCTGGTATATTGCTAATTGATAATTAAGGTACAGGTACTCAATGCATACAGAGTTATGAATAGCAAGGTAGACAATGAATAAAAATTAGAAATTAAAATAATTTCATGTAGAACCGAATATTATGTTTCCAGAAGGACTACAAGTCCCATCAGCCCCTGGGAACCCCACTGTGAAGGGAGCACCTGAGGCTCGTTAGACCCCTCCCCCCACCATCATATTATCTCCCAGGTCTCATGCGACACGGGACGCGCGCGGGCGGCGAAGCCCGGGCCAAGGGCGGGCCCGTCTGAGCCCCTCCAAGACTGTCCGAGGCTGGGCTGGGCCGGGCCGACCCTCTTGGTTAAAATATCAATTTGCGGGTGGCATTTACACCTGGATTAAGTGGTAAAGAGAACGAACTATTCAAGTGCCCTGGGGGTAAGCTCCATCCGAGCTCTTCCTATTAGGACTGTCTAGGCTAGAAGCTATCAGTAGTATGTGGCACCATTTTATATTTGAATGAATGTAATTGACTTTCGTGTATAGCTATTTCTAAAGTTTTATTTTTATTTGCATCCTGGTAATATTTTTAAACTTACATTTAAGTGGCACGGCGTAAGGGAAGCAAAACCCCAGGAGGACTTGTCAGCTCTACAATCGATAACTATCTTGTTAGAGCTGTGAGCGTCATTAATGAGCAAATTACTAGAAAAGAGCGGCGACTTTCGCTCGACCTTAATAGTCCATCAGTATTACCCTTAGCGCAGTTGGTAGCTGTAGATGAAAACAGGGAAAATACTAGTTCTAACATGTCCCCGTATACTAGTATGGTTGAGCCGCCTATTGCACCAATTATTACACCTAATACGTCAACCCCGTGTTCGCCCGCTCCCAGAACTAGAAGGGGCAACAGGAAAGCACAATGCAAACGAGGCACAACCAATCAAGGTAAGGGTGTAAAAAAGTCTACTGGGATTGTAACAGGAACAGACGAACATCTAGGCAACACTAGCTTAGCAACACTAAAGAATGTACAGCTCGAGAGTCTAGTGAACCTGTTTGTCGCCAAACTAGAAGGATCCATTAAACCTTTATCAGACAGATTGGATAACCTTTGTAGCAAGGTCAAACGATTAGGGGGGGAGATTTCTGCACAAAAGGAATTGTCAAAATTCTGTTTGGACAAACTGGGCAATCCGGGTAGTATAACAGCTACAGGTGAAGTGACCAAACCTATTGCCAAATGTAATGATGGAAGCTCCAAAAACAGAGTACTGAACCACTAAGACAAACCCCCAACAAACCCCCAACATAGGAAAAAATAAGTCTGTTCCTGAAACAAGGGGGGAAATAGAACGCCATAACATTCAGCGCAGTCTGGCTATTAATTTACCACCTGACTGTGCGCCGTATGTGGCAGTCTTAACCAGCGTCCCCCCTGTAAACGAAAATGTGCCTTTAAGTCAGTTAGAGTCCCACGAATCACTTAAAAATAAAACCATCTCATGGCTAAACCGGGAGTGTGGGTTTCTGGTGGCACTTTCCGACCAGATTCTAACAACCAGAAGAGTTAACTGGATAGGTAGAACACGTAAAAATATTAATGGGGATTGTGTCATCATAAACTTCAAAAACACACATTTCGCCACCACCTCCCTGATAAGAGCTACATCATTACCCTATAAAGACCAGTGAATAACATTACGCCCTCTGGGCTATTTTTATAGCAATTTAATGTATCAGACTAATGATGAACCTAATAGGACAGAGGTAACAGCATTGACATATCTAATAACTATGAGGTCGCAACTTCTAATCGGTTCCAATCCCTGAGCGGCCTAGATTTAAACGATTGACTCAAACAGAATCACCTTCACGTGGGAGAGCAGGTTATTCCTGTGAGGGGTGGGGCGGAGAAAGATAATTCAGGAAAGCCATTGACTGGGCCTGGATTAGGAAATAGTAATAATGATGATAAAATTGGGGAAATTTTAGGAGATTGTAGCCATGATGTGGAGGATGTGGTTGAGCCTGCTGTCACTCATAGAACTGAGGGGGAGGAACAAAGGGGAACATTATATGGTCAAACGACTACTATGTCTAACAAAGTTAATCAGTACCCGCCATGCTCAATTTCTAGCTGGAACATCGCAGGGTTAGCTGCCAAAGGAGACACCCTGGGATGGACAGAGTTTATTAAGTCGTATGACATTATCTGTCTCCAGGAATCCTGGTGTAAGGAACGGGTTAGTTATACTGGCCATGTCTCATTTAACCTACCAGCGTTGGCATCGCTATCCGGAAGAGCTAAGGGAGGCCTTTTGATACTGGTCTCTGTAAACCTCCCCATTATTGTGAAAAGATATTTGACGGTTGGGGCCCATTCTCAGATCTTGTGGCTACACCAGAATCAGGGACGCAATGTTATTTTAATACATTTCTATAATAATGTTTTTGATAGCACGAGGCACCAAGTTGTGAACGACTTGGAGGCCGTTTCAGATGATTTAATTACAGTGGTAAATGTTGTTTTTGATTTTATTTGGGTAGGTGATTTTAACACTCCCATCTGCACTCTGTCTACCCTGGGGGTATGTGGGGTCAAAAATTATCATGAGGAAGATGACCTGCACTTCCCGCATAACCATTATGGGGAGTCTTTGAATAAATTAATGGCGGCCCATGGCCTGGAAATCCTGGCCTATGCCAAGGATGAACAAGGTGATACAATTCCCACATTCACGGGAAGGAATGCCAACACAGTGATTGATCATATTTTGTGTGTCATCTAACATTATCTCACGGTGTAAGGCTCCTAAGGTTGTTGATAACATGCTTAGTGACCATAACTGTATCTCCATTGAAGTTACCATCTGGAAAGATAGGTCTCTACCAATTGTATGTTCTATAGCGAATATCGAACCCCACAGACCCAATGGTGTAAGAATAAGATGGAAGGGTGAAAAAGCCGATGTGGTACTAAAATCTATTGTTAAAGGTTGTTTTGGAGAAATCAACACTATCCTTGAGAGTGATCATGATGCCGCTGATATTGTAAGGGATTTTATAACAATTAACAATATCATCGATAGTAAGTTTACTAAAACTGTCCCGGGAAAATCAGTTTTTAAAAACGGGTGGTTTGATCACACTTGTACCGTGTTGCTAACGGAGCTAAAGCAGGCCTTGGCAGCCAGGCCGAGAGACAAGAACGCGGTAACCCAACTTAGGTATGACTATAAGGTAGAGGTTAAACGGAGGAAGATTGAGCTACAGCAAGAGGCATGGGAAAAGCTGGCACAGGCTGCAGAAACCTCTAATTGTGCATTATTTTGGGCAACAGTCAACTGCCCCTTCCTTAAAGACGATATGGTCCCAGAACTAACATCGAACGTCAATATGGCAACTTGGGTAACCCATTTCTCCACTATCTTTAACTCTGATATACCTCAAGGGGATAACCGCGGATCTTGGCCCATTGTACCGCTGGATATCACCACTGCAGAGGTCCTAGTGCTAGCAAAGGGAGTAAGGCTCAGGGACCAGATGGGGTTCCCATTGACTTATATAAAACCGTTCCCACAATGTGGGGGCCCATGTTAGCTAAAGTATTTAATGCTGCAGTATGCAATGGAGCACCACCGACTTGGGAGAAATCAATTATAATACCGATCTATAAGAAAGGAGATAGGGGGGACGTTAAGAACTACCGTCCCATATCCCTATTAGATTCCTCAGTCAAAATCATGAGCAGGGTGTTACTGGTAAGGCTGGAAGAATGGGCAGAAGATAATGGTATTATGGCCAGTACCCAGTACGGTTTTAGGAAAGGGCGTGGAACCCTGGACCTGTGTTTAAATCTAAAACTTTTCATAGGGAAGTATACGCAGGCCAAAAAGGGCTCTCTCCACCTCTGCTTTGCAGACTTAAGTAGTTATGTTATGTTATGTTATGTTATGTTATACCGGGGTTTTATATAGCGTGCGGCTACTCGAAAGAGTGTCCCGACGCTTTGAATTGCACACTAATCTCATAACACAACAGGGAAGTAAATAAAAGACAGAGAGAAGGAAACCTAATAGGGCCAGAAACTAAGAGGTAAAAAGCCAGGTTTTGAGCCCCTTCCTAAAAGCCAACAGGTTAGGAGTGCTGCGCAGGGTCACAGGCAGTTTATTCCACAACTGAGGTGCTAATAATTTAAAAGAGCGGCCTCCAGTGCGAGCTCTCTTCACACGAGGAACCGCAGCAAGAAACAAGGATTCTGACCTGAGCGACCTGGCAGGATGGTAAAAGGTCAACCTTTTTTGAAGGTATTTTGCTCCGGAGGCGTGCAAGGCTTTGTGTGCCAGAGTGAGAGTCTTAAAAATTATCCGCTTCCGGACAGGAAGCCAGTGCAGTGCCTCCAGGAGGCCCGAGGCTCTGGCACGGCGAGATAGTCCAAAAATGGCACGTGCTGCCGAGTTCTGGACAACCTGTAACCGTTGGAGCAGGTATTCTGGCAGGCCGAGATAGAGGACGTTGGAGTAGTCAATTCTCGAGCCTATAATCGCCTACACCGTGATCTTCCTGTGTTCCTCCGATAACAGGGGGAGAAACTTGCGTAGCATCCGGAGCAGGCCAAAGCAGGTGCCAGTGAGACCGATTACCTGTGAGCGTAGTGTGAGGCCATTGTCGATCTTAATCCCAAGGTTTTTTGCCACCTGGGACGAACTTGCTGGTGGAAACATGTTCTCAGGCCACCACACTTTCCAGTCCGGGTCCGAACTGCACCCAAAAAAGAGGACCTCGGATTTATCCGAGTTGCACTTGAGGCTGTTATGTTGGAACCACTGAAACACAGCCTCAAGGCAACCCTGGATCCTACCTCCATCGAAGTCCGCACCCCTCTCACAGGTGAAGAGGAGCTGGGTGTCATCGGCGTAGGAAACGATCTGAGCCCCGAAAGACTCCGCCAGTGCCGCCAGAGGGGTCATGAAGATGTTAAATAGAGTTGGGCTCAATACTGAGCCCTGAGGAACTCCGACACCCAATGGCGACATCTCGGCGGAGCAAGCAGAAGCCCAGACCGTTTGTCGACGGCCTGCCAGAAATGATCGAAACCACTGGAGCACCGTCCCCCGGAGACCGATCTCTGAAAGTCTTGCAAGAAGACCCTCATGGGGGACGGTGTCAAAGGCCGCCGACAGATCTAACATCACCAGCATCGCTCTACCACCCGAATCCAGCACCTCCTTTATCGCCTCCGAGACTTCCAGGAGAGCTGTTTCGGTGCTAAGATTGGCGCGGAAACCCGACTGGGTGGGGTGCAGTAGGTCGTGGGACTCCAAGTAATCGGCAAGCACCTTGTGCACATGCTTTTCAATGACCTTCGCAAAAGCCGGCAGAAGCGAGATAGGTCTATAATTCGCCAACACCTCCACATCCAGACCAGGCTTTTTAAGCAGGGGAATAATCATTGCCTGCTTCCAGGACTGGGGAACCACACCCTGAGCAAGAGAACAGTTCAACAGGGGGTTCACGAGTGGATTAATGATAGCTGCCATTTTTGCCAGAAATTTTGCGGGGCAGGCATCCCGAGAGGAACCTGATTTAAGCCCAGCCAACAGGTCAAATGAAGCGGTCATAGAGAGAGGAGGAAAAACTGCCAGGTCCACACCTGCATTAGGCAGGGTAACAGCGGCATTCTCCGCCCGATCTGGCATCTCAGGCTCCAGCACAGGGAAGGAGTCCTGGATCCGTTGGATCTTAGAGGTGAAAAAGTCCGCAATCGCCCTGACCCAGGGCGCAGGAGGGGGGGTCTGAGTTGGTACCGCGCGTGAAGTTGTAAACTCCCGCACAATGGCGAAAAGCTCCTTACAGGAATTGGAGGCAGCTTCAATTTTTCTCGCGAAATAAGCCTTCTTCTCCGAGAGGATGTTCCGATGATAAGCTTTCGCCAAGGACCTGTAGGCGAGTTTCGCCGTCGCGTCGTATTTCACGCGCCATGCTCTTTCCGCTACCTTGCATTGCCGACGTGAAGCCGCCAATGCTTCCGTGAACCAAGGGGCAGATGCACCTTTTTCGGGTTTGCGAAGGGATCTCAGAGGAGCAAGATCATTAAGCCTCTCTGAGAGCCAGGCCTGCAATCGCTCCACATCCTCCTCTAAGTCCCCCGTTAAAGCACAGGGATGGTCCGCGCAAGACTGTGCCAGCAGTTCCGGAGTAACCCGGTGGAGTGCCCTGAATCCCACGGAAGTCTGCCGGGGGGCACCGGAAGGCTTCCTAACTTCAGAGAAATAAAATTTCACCAGCCTGTGACTTGGTAGATCACTCTTTGGGTGAAGTTGTTAGAAATGGGGGCACCAGAAGGCATCGTCTTTTTTCTAGCTCGATTATATGACAACCTTCAAACTAGTGTACGGTACAGTACAAATGGGGAGTGTACCCCGAAGTTTAAGGTTAGGCGTGGGATAAGGCAAGGCTGTGTACTTGCCCCCCTGCTTTTTACCCTTTTTATTAATGAGGTTGATGCAGTTTTAAAAACAATTAGGGCTGACGCCCCAAAAGTCAATGGCCTTGACGTACCTGTATTGTTATACGCGGACAATGCTGTGTTACTGTCAAGGGCCCCAATAGGCCTTCAACGTTTGATGGATAGGTTCTCCACTTTTATCAAGGATAGGAAATTACTTATAAACAAAACTAAAACTTATACCATGACCTGTGGGGCCTGGCACAGGAGACCCCATACTTATTTTATTGACAGGCACAAGGTCCACCAAGATGACAAATTCTGTTACTTGGGAATTAAATTTGCAAAGGACTGTAACTGGGCCCACGAAATTACCAACGTACGGGCCAAGATGGCAAAAAGTGCCCATGGGGTATTCAAATTTGCGACTAAAATAGGGGATAGACGCATTAGGAACATGCTACAGATTTATCAATCGCAATGCGTGTCCATCGCCCTTTATGGGGCTCGGGCGTGGGGACACGTCTCCAATAGTAGCCTGCAAGTGGAGGAAAATCTTTTTCTCAAAAAACTTTTGTGTCTACCCAATTCTGCCCCAAACGACTTAACCCACAGAGAGCTAGGGATGAACTATCTGTCAGATTTGATATCTTTAAGGCCGCTAATGCTATGGCGTTTGATTTGGCAGAAGGATGAGACCGCCCTGAACAGAGCAGTTATCAGCGACTGTCTCTCTGTTGATAATCATCTTAAGATCCCGTGGTTAAAATATATTATCTGTAGTTTCCAAGAAATGTATGGTATTAATATAGTAGCTGGTAGCTATGCTGTGACAGCATTGTCAAAACAGGAAACAAAGAATATATTTATGAATCACAGGGCAGAGAGGCGGAAGAGTAGTATTGGCCAACTATTCACCTGTATGTTTTATACTAAATTTGGGGAAAGTGAAGGCTATCAAACATATTTAAGTCAAGTGACCAGAGCATCCCATCGGTTTATCTTAACCAGACTGAGGTTTGGGATTGTACATAACCTGGTGGCCTTTCTGTCTCCCAATAAACATCCAGCTGGCCCTTGCCCATGTGATGATACTTCAGTACAATGCACTTTGCACTTTCTTTTGATATGTAATTTGTATAGAAACCTACGCATAGCCTTTTTAAAACCAATTTTTGTAAAATATGGAGTTCGTACTGTGCATGATTCCATGAAACTGCTTTTTAACATGCATCACCCCGATGTTTGCTTTTTTACTGCCACCTACATTCTTAAATCAATTCATGCGAGGAAAAGTATGATGTTTTAATTATTTTAACATATGTCTAGTTGTAACAATGACCCCTGTAATTTTGCTACTTGACAATATGTGTATGTTGCTATTATGTGCTTTTCATGGCCATTGTCTGATATGTACCGAATAAAGCTTTATGAAAAAATGAAAAAGAATGTTGCCAGTTTACGAAAGTTAAAAACAAAATGTCGAAGCTTCCTTGAATCAAACTCCTCGAAGACCTCTAACCTGCTTGGGACTTTTGCTGAACTGGTTCCTTGTAGACTATTTCTTGGAAAGTCCTCTGTTTTGTGTATTTTTTTGGCACACGAATGAGTTGCCTAGGTGCCTCTTTTCCAGAAAGTGCTGTGTATCGTGTTTGTTGTTTCAACAATTTACTGTAAAGTTCTTTGCGGTTGATAGCATTTTCTAAATAGCAAAGACATTTCTGCGACCACATGTACTTTTACTTTCAGCTGTATCCATGACAACCGTGAAAACTTACCGTAATCAAGGTGAAGCTGCAGAGTGACTCACGAAGGTGCTGCTGGCTGAAAACATACACAAAGGAAAGGCGCCAACTAATCTGCACATAAACACTCAAGTTCCACCCTGCAACTGAATGTCACTTAAAGATGAACAGAGGCTGCTTAATATGTCTGTGAATCGTTGGCGGTTATTTTGAGTATTATATATTTCTGACGCTCTCTGTTGCCCTTATTGTCATTTGCACTTCCATTCGACCAGAGTGCCCGAATTCTCAGACACCATAGTAAGTAAGTGTTTGAATTTTAAAGTAATTTGCAATGGATGGTCCTTTTGTCATGTTATGTCAACTTATGTTATACACATTTTTATAGAGCACTAATATGTTATACACTTTTTATGGAGCACTAATTATACCCGTAGGGTAATTAGTCACAAGGTAGAAGGTCTCTCCCGTACCAACATATTAAATGAGTCAAAATCAGAAGGAATTGGCAAACAATCATGGGCCAGATGTATGAAACACTAGTCTCAATTTGTGGCCCGTATTTTTGTGACCAGTACAGAATAAGTAGGATTAAAAAATTCCAATTCAGAGTGGGTCGTAATCCAACCTACCACTTGAATAATAATTAGGGAGGTTGCAAACTGCGACTCTGATTGGTGGCGGTTACAGGCATGGTGGCCTGTACTGTGGGTCAAAATCCAACCTCCTTCCGCCCAAAGGAGATGGTCCAGAATTCAGCACAACCACTCTTCATTACATCCTCTGCTTATCTGAGTTTAGCTACCCACATCCAATCCCTCACCTTCAACATAGAAGATTGAAATGATGCTTTTGAGAGCCAATTGTCAGGGATTCTCAAGAGAATCTGAGTATCATCAACATATATGTGCAGTTGGAGGTCATGTAGCCTTATGAGGGAAGCTAGAAGAACCATGTAAAAAATTGGTATAATGGTGAGCCCTGAGGCAACCTACAAACAATCGTCATAGCCTTAGATAAAAAAGCAAATAAATAAACCCTCTGAGAACGTCGATTAAGAAAAAACCTTATTCATCCCAATACAGTGGTTTGGAGGTCAATCTGTGCAAGCCTAGATAGCAAGGATTAAGTCAAGGTCACCAGTGTCAAATGCTACTGAGAGAGCTAAAAGAATCAGGGAACTGCTGACAATTTGGTCGCAGCCGGCATTAATCACGGGTGGCGGTCGGAGAGTCGTGCGGGGAGGGGGGAGGGTTTAAGTTAATAATAAATAAATAAACATACCTTTCTGCCAGCCGGGCCCCACGTCTTCTCGGCTGCTGCTTCTGCTCCCCTGCCTCTGGCAGGAACAGGAATCAGGCAGCCTCCCTCACCTCCTCTAAGCCAATCACAATTCTGCAATGGCAGCGTTGTGATTGTTGGGGACGCCGCAAAGCCAGGGGCTTACAGGGGAGGCCATGTTCTCCATGCAGGCTGATGGAGAAAGGGCAGAGTGTGCATGACTGGTTTGGGCAGCCCTAGAGGGCCGACCAAACCAGTCATTGCACCCTCAGGAGTGGGCCCACCACTCCTCCCCTGCTCGCAGGGCAGCCCCTTTCACCCACCCGCAACGAAACATAAAATGATAATAACAGGAACTTATTACCATTTTATGTTTCTGCTTCTCGCACTGCGAGAAAGCAGTGGGGCGAAGTTCCTCCGACCTAGTGGCAGAGACGCCACTGCTGACATTGTTGTCTTCAGCTGCAAGATGGAGATTATTGTGAAGCCATCAATGTATCAGTGCTTCTTCTTGGTCTAAAACCTGTTTCGACCTTATCCAAGATGGAAATATCTTGTAGGCAGGGATGATAAGTATTTGGCCATAAGATTTTCTACCAGTTATTATGACAAGCAGGGTATTCTGGATTGGGTCTGCTCCCAAGCCTTATGCCAGGGATACCATTGTGCTACATTTCAAAACTCCGGCATGGGTTACGCTCTTTACTTTCTTTTCCCTGCTTTCCCAATATTCAGCCCAGTAGTATTCTGGGTTTACCACTCAGTTACTATTACAAGTTCTTCATGCATCTTCTACCTCCTTCTGTTACTCTTGTACCTATGGAACCTTTAGTAGCTGGTGGCCAGAGACTACTTTCTACCACTACTGTCTCGCCTAGACATGGATTGACAAAGGAGCATTAAGGCCTACAGTACATTACATTACATTACTTTACATGCTGTAGCTAATGTTTCCGTGAATGCAGTAAAGCTAGAACACCTATCCCCATCGATGTCAATTGTAATGCTGTCCAATTTGCTTTTTATTATTTACTGCAATAATTTCAAATTTCTTTTTATCTTTTATAATAACACATTCTTTTATGCTAAGAATAACAATTCCCTGCGACTGTTTCAACCCTTTGGCAATTTTTCAAATTTGTATAGGCTCCAGGTTAGTGGTTATAATATGATTGTCTGTGATGACTTTAATGCTACCATACCCATGCTTTACTCATCGACCATGAGTGCTCCAATCTGAGAGGCTCCATTCCGTGCAGTCTGCCCGTTGGCCTTTCTATAGAGTTAAAGTTAACACCAAGACCAGGGGCCTACGCTTGTGTGGGAATTCTCGAACCCCAGTCTGTTTCTTGAGCATTTGATTAGGGGTAACATTGATGTTGTTTTCACATGCCTTTCTGCTCAGCTTCTGAATAGTTTAGTTCCGTAAAGGTTCTTAACGTTGTACGGCTCAGCCAAAACTTTGCTTGTGAAACCTGGAGGAGTGTGGCTCAATGGTTAGAGCGGCAGACCCTGATGCAGAGTTCTGGCCCGGGACCAGGGTTCAATTCCTGCCTCGGCGGGTCTTGGGCTCAATTTCCTCGGACCTGACAATTCTCGCCTCGGTGCCTATTCTAATCATGGGCCCCACGCTGCAACTCTGGGCAATAGCTTGCTTAACCTCCACACTTGCCCCAACAGTGCTAGGATGCCTGGTGGTGCCCAGGAGGGGACACTTCACAGGGAAATCTAGGGAGGGTTCCACAGCGGTATGAGTAATAGCGCCAGGAAACCGCTTGGTGACAGTGCGCTGTACAAATACCTTGTGTGGCAGGGTATGCTCAGACGTGAGTCCCTTGCTCACTTTGCCACTGGATTCAAGCAAGCCGGGCTGAAGACGGCTGGAATGCCAGAAACCGGTCCTCGGATGCTTATTTCCGGTCCAGGGAAGACATGGCTTGGCAGTTCGGGCTGGACTGTTCCCATGAGGCACAGGGTCAGACTGATTTGCATATAGCCATGTCTGAACTGGGGTGGCAGAGTGGGCTAAAGAACGGTGATGGATTAAACCCAGATCTTTTGACTGGGTGTGAGTGTTTGATTGATTCAGATGCTCCGTCCATCACCACCCCCTTTTGTACCACTACAAATACCTTGACATTTGACATTAACCTATTCCTCATTGTATGCTCAGAACCCCAGATGGTTTAATACTGGCCCAGTGGCGGCTCCTCCGCTATGGCGAGGAGCGTCGGCACACTGCTTTTAAGCAGTGCAACGTAAAGGAACCATAAAATGATAATAACTTTGTTATTATCATTTTATGTTTCTGTGCTGCTTAGTTTGCGGGTGGGCGGGGCTGCTCTGCTCCCGGAGCAGGGGAGGAGTGGTTTGACCACTCCTAAGTGCACATGACAGTTTGGCCATCCCTCTCGGCTGCCCAAACCAGTCATGCGCACTTTACCCGTTCTCCATGCAGGCTGCATTACAGCCCTAATGGCATGTAAGTGCACCACATGGGACTTTGAAAAATGCAAAAAAGTGCATCTTTCAAAGACATTGTAAAAAACCACCAACTTGAAGTCGGTGATAATTTGCGATTTCTAAAGGCAAAATCGCACAAATTGGGTGCTTCCAGAATTGCATTTAAGGAATCGCTATTAGCGATTCCTTCAATGCATTTGCAGAATAGGAAATCGCAAATTTTGCGATTCCCTATTGTGTGAGGGCCTTTTGGGATGATACATCCAAAAACGCTTTTTCCTGTTCGCAAATGGGCTGATTCTGTGAATCGGCCCGTTTGCGAACAGGATAATGGCTTCATACATATGCCCCCAAGAATCACATAGACAATTTGCCAAGATACTAGTGATTTGGGTATTTAGCATAAAAAAACATATTGTGTCTGCCAAAATGTTAAACGTGGAGCATCTTATCACATGGAAATAATGTATGGTACTTTCAACCCAAAACACACTCAAAACAGAGGAACTGGAGTGAGGAGCACAAAAAGGTGGTGACTAGTACACACATGGGAAAAGAGTGCATTTCTGAGCATAAAATACAGCGTCTTATTGAAGTTAGAGGAGGACGTATATGAGGAAACAAAAGGAAAGGGATTCCTGGAAAACATTAACAGAGGGAGTCTGACCATCACATCGAGATGCTTAGCGGGGCAACTGGGACTGGAAATACAAACTTTGAAAGCGAAAATGGCTCTGTTGCTCTTGGAATGAGCAAGTGTGGATGCTAAGGCTATGGTGTATTGGATATCAGTGTGGTATATAGAGGGGTATGGAAACTGGAGCACAGTGACTGTACATAATGGGGCATAGATGAATGGGGCATATCAGGTTACCTAAGGGGTGGAAGGGAATGAGGGACATGGGGGCATCATGGTGCTACTTGCAGGGGCTTACAGGACACAGGTTGTATTCATGTTGAGATCAGGGCACTTTACTTTGCTTTGGAGTAGATGTTGAGTTTATGAAGAAAAGTCACAGAATATGTATAGCTAAAAAAGAGGCAATATGTAGCATTCATTTTGAAAATCAAACATCCAGAAACAATGTGTCCCATGAAATAGGCAAAATGATAGCGCAGCAAAAATCTTATATTCACATATTTGCTTGCTCAAAGCCATATGCACATAAGTACATATTTAGATCAGAATATTAGGTTGTCATCTAGGTATTTGATTGTGAGTGAGGATGAAGTTAAGTAGTGAAGCTATGAGCTATAAGGACTGCAAACAGGATAAAAGTCTATGCAGAGAGTGAATTGAGGGATAAGGATATTTCACCAATGTAAGAACCCACTGGCATTCTTTAAATCGAAAACAAACGAAGATGGGGAGTCCATTACAACCAACCGCATCATACACCATAGGCTTATATAAACCATGGCTGCCCCAAAACTCAATTTTCTGTGTCCAAAATCAAAGAAATGGAAGAAGTCAGCAAATGAGATCAACATTTCCGGGATGTAGGGTGAGACCTGATCCGACACTTTCAATCGGAACGTTGTACAAGTACTTGTGCCAGATATAATGGAAATCATCAAACATCACCACAAGAGGGAAGATTCAATTATCCCCTGAAGTTTGCAGTCACTACGCTGCTCTTGAAGAAGTTAGGGGGCATATTAACAAGGGCTTTATCTCCGCTTTTTTGGCATTAAAAGCCAAAGAAGCGGAGATAAAAATATCGCCCTATCAACAACAGGGTGCTAACATGCAAAATCGCATTTTAGCACCCTTTTGCACTACACTTCCCTTTGCATCTCTAATGAGATGCAAAGGGGGCGTTCCAGAGCAAAATAATAGGAAAGATTTCGCTAAGCGACATTTCTCCTATTATCAAGCTTCACGCTAACCCAGTTAGAGACAAAAAAAGCAGCGCTCACCGCGGTTAATGCTGCTTTTTTACGTCTGCTAATTTTCAGACTTAGAATGAACAAAAAAAGTGCTAATACTGAGTCTTATTACAAAATTACAATTGTATCCAAAGCCAATAAATATTGAATTATCAGCCGATGACTGGAATTAATCCATCATTATTTATTTTAGTTTTGGTAGAAAATTATTTTTAGGAAACACAACAAACCATTTACAAACCTTGTTTTATATATACATGTGTGACAGAAAGAAATTTACAAGAAACCAAACACCATTTTTAGACATTAGACAAAAAATGAACACATTTCAATCTGACTGATGGCGCCCTTGGCTTCGTGAGCGACCCGTGCAACACGCCTGGCGAGTCTGACTACAGCCCGCGGTGAACGCGATCGCCCCCGCCTCGTTTCTGATTAAACTCCTGCCGCCGATTGTTGCTGCTCTTGGATCTTTAAGCGGCCCGCACTAACATCCTGGCGTGACTCACTGAAGCCCGCGGTGAATATTCCCGCTTTTGATCCGTTTTTGAAATCAAACCTGGGCCGCACGCAACCCTTCCTTTGTGACAGAAATTCCAACAATTACGATGCACATCAGTTAAAACTCGAACGAGCACCACAAGTCTTCCTGGACCCACGCCTGCATTTATAGCGCATGCAGACTTCCTCTACTGTCTGCATTGCAATTATCCTCACACTCAGATTTGACGATCTGGTCCTGATGAGAATCGGACAAAGGGTCCGATGCGAAACGCGTCGACCTTATCATTTTTGTATCTTATGTTTGCTCTTGGGTCTAAATAATTGCATTTTTGGTATAATTGTTTGATATTCAGTATCTGTAACAATACTTGTGTTTTTAACATTGTGATTGGTTCTGCACTTTGCTATTGACCCACCTTCTATTTCTTTGGTTGTTGTCTTGTGCCATATGTTTTTTCGTTTTATGGAGTTGAAGGAGTGTGAATGTGTATGAAGAACGGTTGTGTCTTGATTGAAATGTGTTCATTTTTTGTCTAATGTCTAAAAATGGTGTTTGGTTTCTTGTAAATTTCTTTCTGTCACACATGTATATATAAAACAAGGTTTGTAAATGGTTTGTTGTGTTTCCTAAAAATAATTTTCTACCAAAACTAAAATAAATAATGATGGATTAATTCCAGTCATCGGCTGATAATTCAATATTTATTGGCTTTGGATACAATTGTAATTTTGTAATAAGACTCAGTATTAGCACTTTTTTTGTTCATTCTATTCTCAGACTCTGCTTTACTGTAGGTGAGTCTAAGCCCTTCTTTGTTGTACGTAATTTTCAGACTTAGCCATGTAATCCAATGGGAGGTGGATTACATGGGTAAATCACCTCCCAAAATGCCGCTATGGCTGGATTTGTTATCGCCTAGGCGGTTAGCGTTGTTAATAACGTGATAACCAGGCAATATTATCCAGCGATAGCGGGCGTTAAAAAAATTAACGCTAAGCGCCCTTAGCGTTAATTTTCCCTGTTCCTTGTTAATATGCCCTTAGGATCGGAGACTAGGCCAACTACATGCCAAATACAAACCTGCTTTAACCTGGAAGCATCACCCAAAAGCAACAAGGCACATACAAATGTATGCATACAGGCAAAATGTAATTCACTACAACAAACAAGGCTTCCGACCGATGGAAATTGCAGAGGAAATTCCGAAAGCACCCCCCTTTACGATGTCAGTATGAATTTGATTGTACTCAATTTATTAACAGCAAACAGCACAATAATGTATGACATCAAGGACTTCAGCAAAGTCATTTTTTAAATGTTTTAAGTGCATAACAACCTATAACTACCAGCTAGAAAATTAAAGACTTCCATTGATTGCATTATCTTTAAATTATGAGGTCCTGATTTGGCTCTTCAGAAGTATAGTTAAAATTCCAGATTTCCTATTCAGTTTTCTCCCTAGATCTACTCCGCACTCCCTCTGCAAATATTGGCGCTCCTAAATCTCACTGGCTATTGTGGTTTCTGTTTAGCTTCATAACTGATGGGAGCAAGGCAAGTCAAAAGGTTTCCAGAGTGAAGTATTGACTTCTATCGTCTGTTGTAGAAGCTGTAAAACAAGCATTGTCAGGTTACTCCCAATTGTTGGGGTCGCACCTGTTAGATCCCCTAACCCCTGAAAGGCAGGTACAGCCTTTTTGGAGAAAAGGAGAACTCAACTGGCAGGTGTCCCTCACTCTGCCCCTACTGAGTTATGCTCGAGTAGAAGTAAATGTTTAGAGTCAGACAAACGTGCCAGCGAACCTCTTAGTCACAAGTGGTTTATAAGGAGCCTCGTACCACAACCCCAAAAGCAGCATGCACGCACAATGGTTGGTATTTTGCTATGTTATCACTTAACAATCACAATATGTCCAAAAGTCTAGTACAATAAAATGAATGTAGGTACTATAAGCAGTTCAGCAATAATTATGTATATTAGGGCAAAGGCAGCGGCGGCTCCTACGTTTGGCAGAAGAGCGCCACCCCCCACCAGCAGAAGCAAAACTTGCCAAATAAAACAGGTTTATTATTATTTTATTTTTCTTCACAGGGTCGAGTTTTGGGGTTGGGCATCCGTGAAGACTCATGGACAAGTGGTGGGCTCTGCTACAAGTGTGCATGCATGTTTGGCCGGCCGTCTTAGGATGGCCAAACCAAAATGCCTTTTCTGGGTTGGAGACAGCAGGCACAGGCTCCCAGTATCTCTGGTAGTGCAAATCCATGCCGCTCAGGCCAATCCTGGTGCTTCTCTCATGCTGCCCAGAATGAGAGCCATAACCAAAACTGGGTCTGGGCTCACGGGCAATAAGGACAAGCCTCACTAACAATTGAAAAACCAAAACGAGCACCAATATTGCCACTTACTTCTTGTTGGGGCTACAAGTGACCACTCAACCTACCGAACTAAACAGTAAATCTCAGGACGCTTTTTTCAGTCCAGAATAAATCAATTATTTTTAATCTCAAAATTCAACAAAACATATTTAGAATAGATTTCTCAAAATTAGAAAACATTGCCTACTTCACTCCAAATTCTCTCATACAAAAAAACAATCATTCACTCAACCATACAATCTATACTAAACACGAAAAAGCTATACATCAGTTGATACAAAAGTTATTTACAACTCAAATTAATATAACACAGCATAGGAACAAGTTTTGAATTTGTACAATTTTTTGTTTTTATGCACGAAAATCCTAATGCTGTATGGAGATGGTCTACGCGTTTCGATAACCCTTGATTAAAGGGAGATCTCATCAGGACCACGTAGCTCAAAGGTGCTCGTTTTCTTTGAGTTCAAGTAAGGCTTCGCTTTCAACACAGCCTATGGCTCAAAGGGAGTGAAATTTGTAATGTGGCGTGGGACACAACCCAATGTTTGATTATGGGAAGGCGAGCGAGGAGTCGCGCCTTGTTTGCACGATCACTGTAGCAAAACAGGTCTCCACGCCATCAGTCTCCGTCTCTTTCTTCACGAGAATGAGAGCAGCATCTGGATTGGCGGTAGAGGCGTCTGAGTGCCTCAACCTGTGCTGCAGTGGAGCGAGAGGAGTCGAAAGCGGCAATGCGGCGGGCGGAAGTAAAGTTAATTTTTACTTGTTATATTTTGTGTTGTTATTGTCATCGTCCGCACCCCTTCTGCCCCCGTCTGCCTCCCAACACTTTTCCCCGTCATCAGCCACTACTGGGAAAAGGTCAAGTATGCCCCAATCTTATTTAATCACACTGCTAGTTTTATCCAAATTGATTGTAGCCAGCCGTCTTGTGGCAATGAGAGTTACGTTTGTTAGTCACTAATATTCTAAGAAATGCAAACTCCCTGCAAATGTTATGGTGCCTTCCAGCTAGAAGTCAGACTTTCGTTTTAGTGCCTCATCCAGCAACTTGTCTGTGTGTCTTATGCTGCCCCTTATACCCATACATTATAAGACTCTCTTAGGCATTGAGTATAGTGGAGCAAAAAAGGATCAGTTCGGGGGAGGGGGAATGGAGTGGAAGCCTTTAGAGGCTGCTCACTAAGATGGCTGTGCTTTGATATAACTCCTGTAGCAGAATCCAATATTTGTCATATTTATCCTTAAATATTGCCAAATGTGTTGTGTGGACAGCGATGCCTGAACTCCACTTCAGTGCAGGATTATAGAGGGGCCACTGCAGATCTATAAGATGCAGGGGAGTCTGTCAGACATGCCAGTGGAACTCTTGTTGGTGGCGCCCTGGGATCTTCATTGTCGCATGAGGTTTTCCCCTGGGGTGTTGGAGCTCTGCCTGTAGGACGGCTAAGTTGTGATGGCTGCTGGTCGAGAAGTTTTGGTGCACCGCTGCAACGACTGGCTTGCGCAGGGCTTCCCACTGCTTCCTGCAGTGACGGCTTGAGGCTGAGGAGGCCGGATGGTGGAGTTGAGTGCCATAAGGAGTGGTCTGCTGAGGCAATGCCTAGCGAATCAGCCTGGGACAGGGGTGGAGCCTCTCGAGGGAACCTCTGCACTGTGGCCGACCTGAAGACTCTGTGGGGCCTTGCTCCATGCGCATCTGAAGCAGATTGCGCCCCCACCTTCCCCCACAGCCTATGGAACAGTGGGCTGCCTGAGCCTGTGTGGAAAGGTGGGCTGAGGCTGGTGTGATTGAAAGCATTATAATTTGGTCCAGGTGGAGGATGACAGTGGAATATGCACCCACCCTTGAGTGAAAGAAGTTGAGAGTTTGTCTGGCCATTGGAAAGCTTGCAAGATAGTGGCATCGCTGTCTGTGTTGAGTCCTGGATCATTGCCTTGTTATGCTCTCTCTGAAAGCCCTGACAGGTGAACTGTGGGACTGAGGTCTGGTGTGGCCTGGTCCTCATCTGAGATCACTTTAATTTATTTTGCCCAGGCTGTGGGTGGGAGAGGGACATACTGTTGCCCATGAATGAAAGAAGGAAGTTGTGGGTAAGCCTGACCATAGGGGTGCCCCCTATACGGTGGACATCACCACCTGTGCTGACTCCTCGATCAATGCCTTTGCTATTCCCACTGTGAGAGTCCTGACAGGTTTGCTGCAGTCCTGGTCCCAGAGGAGTTTTATAAAGAGTATGCCATAGAGCTTGCTCGTGACCTGCTTTAGGTGTATAATGAGGAATTTAAGAAGGCAGTTCGACCTCCTACCATGCAAGAAGTGGTTGTTGTCACTTTTTAAAAACCTGATGAACCACCCCACCACTGCGAAGCCTACCTCACCCTGTCCCTTATTAACCGCATCGCTGCTTCGGTTATTTTTGCGCTGTGCGGCTGTTTTCGATTAACCGCGTTACATGACGAGCTCAGCTCGTCATCCGCACACGTCACCCGTGGCTGATGATGAGCTGAGCTCGTCATCAGGATCGAAGGGGTTAAAGTGGATAACAAAATATTAGGCACAATCATTGAAAATAGGTTTCTCCCCTTGTTGCCTGGATTGGTCTTCTCAGGCTAGTATGAATTCATTTGAGGGCTGCTCAGCTGCAGACAATCCCTGTACATTGGAGCATATTTATAAGGATTTAAAGCCTACTTTTTGACTTTACAGTGGGTTTTTTTTATAGCCATATTTACAAGTTGCCGCAAAGTCCAGTTAGCTGTATTTTTTCAGAATTAACATGATTTTTTCATAACAACACTTCTGTTAGCACGAATTTCCAAAAATGAGATTCAAGATAGGCGTGCCTGCATAAAAACTCCAGTAAAAAACGCAACACAATATTTACAGGAATTTCCTTGTCTGTTGCTAAAAAAGAAAAACTGCTGCTAAGTCCCATTAGAGGCAGGTTTTTGCAGAGGCCGCCGCACCCGCCCGAAGGGTGGGGGAGGCTCGAAGGCCGGCGCCATAACCCTCGTGGTGCCACCAGCGGGGTAAAACTGGTTCTGGGCGCTTCGATGCGCACAGGAACCAGCGGAAGCGGGGTGCGCACCAGCCACCCGACCGGAAGTGACCTGTTGACCTGGCACCCCCAAAGGGCATCCAATGGTCAACCTGGCTTTGTTTGAACCCCCCAATCAGGGGGACTCACCTGAGGCCTGCATGGAGGGCTCAGGAGGATTTAAGCGACGCCGCCCTCCCAGCAGAAGCACATCGCATTCGAGGAGCTGGGAGAACGGCGCGACAGCAACAACGACTGAAGGAAGAAGAGGCGACTCGGCGAAGGACGAAGCAGGAAGACGGTGAGGCTCCGGTAGAAGATCCAGGTCATCACCACCGAGGACGCCTTACGGAGCGCGGCGCGCCGTGCCAGCTCCCCCGAAGCAACAACAGGTAAAAACCGCGGCAAGCTCAGGTCACGGGATAAGCACACGCAGTCAGCTGTGCCCCCAGCAGACGGCCTGACGCAGACGCGAGAAACTAAGAAGCCACACACAAGTGCGCAGAGACTCACGACATGTCGGAAGGCCAGCCGGACGAGATGGCGGAGGTACTGATGAAGATCCGCGAGTTATCGGCCATCCACGGCGACGACTGGCTTCACCCTCACCTGGGCAAAGGGAAAGAGAACAGACCGGTGGAACAGGCGGACGAAGAACCAGGGCCTTCCGCACCCAAGAAGCTGAAAAACACGCCGATGAAGAGAACGTCGAAGAGGAACCCTCCGAGGAAAGTGCGGCAGAAACCTCTTCCGCCGAGGCCAGAGGGCAGCGAACAGGGCGAGACGACCGGCAAAAAGAAAAAGGGTGAGCATATTAGCAACATCGTAAAAGAATGTCTAAAATCGCTGGCGCCGGGGCTACTTAATGGCACAGGGCAAGGGGTACCGGGGCCTAGGGAGCAGCGCGCGGAGGAAGCGGCAGGTCTCACGTGGCATATCGTCGACCAGGGGTGGGCCCGTCAGACAAGAGTGCAGGAGCAGGTAAGCTTGTCCGCCCAGGGGGAACAGATTTCCCCGCTACCCGGTTGGGGTTACGGCCCCGTTGCAGGGAGCCCACCTCCGAGTGGGGTAGTCAACGATCATTACATCAGGCCATCCCCCGGCCCGGCGTCCCTGACTACGAAAGCCACCGGCTTGGCATGTCTCATCCCCCTAGCGGTAAAAGAGAGGATATGGCGCAAAGAATTCATAGACATATTTTCGCTGCTTGAAATACAGCTAGAGGGACTTGATCTAACCACGTGCGACAGGAAAGAGGAGGACAGGAGAGAAAGGCGTGGGGCCAGAAAAGAGCGCACTTTCGACAATTGGTTAGACGCCTTCAGAATAATGGCGTGCATTATAGTGGAGAGGTTCCCCCATTGCGCGGCGGATCTGTGGCTGTACGAGGCCAATATCCACCTAGCACAGAGGCAGTTCCCGGGCGATGCCTGGCTAGAATACGATAAAGGGTTTAGATTAAAAATGCAGAGGCACCCCGAAATGGAGTGGAATGAGGAGGATGTCTCCGGTTTCATCCACAAGATGCTCACAGCCAAAGACGTTAGGGCCTGGGCCGGAAAAGGCGACCAGCCCTTTCGGAGCTCATACCAAAAAGGGAAGAGTGGTTCTTATCAAAGGCGGTCGAACGGGAGATCATACTCCCCAACCGCAACTAAGGCGATCTGTTGGAGATACGAGGCGGGGGACTGCTCATGGGGCTCGTCTTGTAAGTTTCAACATGCATGCGCTAGCTGCGGGGGCAAGCATACCACCGCCGCATGCAAAGGTTCCAACACGAAGCAAAAAGGGAGAAGAGAGAAAAGAGAAAAGAGCAAGAAGCGTTAGCCCCAACGCAGGGGAAAAGAGGGGACTGGTGGACATTTGTAGGCGCCAGCTGGCCAGATCCCCCATTATTACTCAACAGCTGCGCAGATTAACAAACAAATACCCGAACAAAGCAGAGGCCAGGTCACTGGTAGAGGGCTTCGAGCAAGGCTTTCTTATTCCATTTCATGGCCCGCTCCCCTCGGCGGGGGCGAGCAACCTGAAGTCGGCAAGCCAACACCCCGAAGTGGTTAGCGCCAAGATAGAGAAAGAGGTGAAACTGGGTAGAGTCGAGGGCCCTCTCCCAAAGGAAGTACAAGGAGGCATAGTCATCTCCCCGCTAGGCGTGGTCCCCAAGAAAGAACAAGGTCAATTCAGGCTGATACACCACCTGTCGTTTCCGGAAGGCTCCTCCGTGAACGACGGTATCGACCCCGAAGCTTGCTCAGTGGGCTATGCGTCAGTCGACGACGCAATCGAGCTGGTGAAGGCGACAGGCAGAGGGGCCCTCATGGCGAAAGCTGATGTTGAATCCGTGTTCCGACTAGTGCCGGTCCACCCTTCCAGTTTCCACTTACTGGGTTTCCAATGGGGTGAGGACGTGTTTATAGACAAAGCCATGCCCATGGGATGCGCGATATCATGCGCATATTTCGAGCAGTTCGCCACTTTCTTAGAATGGGCGTTGCATGACCGGCACCAGGAAGGTGGAAAACTGCACTACTTAGACGATTTTCTGTTCACGGGCCCGGCAGGTTCTGCAGTGTGCGCAAACACATTGGCAGCCTTCGAGGAGCTAGCCAGGTCCCTAGGGGTCCCCCTCGCAAAAGAAAAAACTACAACCCCGACCACAAGTCTCACGTTCCTGGGCATAGAGTTGGACTCTATAGCGGGAACGGCCAGGCTGCCCCCAGGCAAAGTGAAGGAATTTCGTGAGGAAGTATCGAAACTACGGGGTCGGAACAAGGCCACCGTGAGGTAGATCCAACGAATGATAGGTAGACTCAACTTCGCGGCTCGGGTAATCCCGCCCACCAGGGTATTTTCTAGGCGCCTAACAGGGCTAACGGCCGGCGTCACCCACAAGCACCACCACATCAGGCTGAGCGCAGGCGTGAAACAGGACCTGCGGGTGTGGGACGAGTTCCTACAAGATTTCAACGGGGTGCTGATTTGGAGAGCAGGTTGGGTAACGGCCGAACAGATAGCCCTTTACACAGACGCGGCCGGAAGCCTTGGCTTCGGCGCGGTCCTAGGAAACAGCTGGTGCGCCAGCCAGTGGCCAGACGAGTGGCATGCGCAGGGGCTCACCAGGAACATCACGTTTCTCGAGCTGTTTCCGATCATTGTGGCACTGACCATTTAGAGCGAGAAAATAAAAAACCTGAAACTCACCCTTTGGTCAGATAACATGGGAGTGGTGCAGGCCATTAACAGAGGCGCAGGGAGATGCCCGGACATGCTGAGGCTAATGCGACGGTTAATTAAATTACAGCTGGAAGGGAACCTGGAGCTGAAAGCACGCCACGTGCCAGGGGCAGAGAACGCAGCAGCAGACGCACTCTCACGGTCCCAAATGAAGCATTTCAGAGAACTGGTGCCCGGGGCGGACAAGGAGATGACCCCCTTTCCATCGTCCCTTTGGGACCTGGGGGAGTAGACTTATCATGGCTAGTAGGGCAATCCCTTACCACAGAAGCTAACAAAAGATACAGGACATACGCGGGCACAGTAATGAGAGTTGGGGGCCTAAAATCGCTGGAAGACAGGGCAAAGACTCGCACAGCAGTCGAGAAATTCGTGCAATGGGCATTCGAGTCGAGAAAAACGAGATCATGGGCCCATGCGCATTTGTCCGCCATTGCCCATTTTTCGAGGCTTTACACAGGCGAGGATCCCACTACCTCGGCCTATCTAAAGACGGCATTGAAAGGCTGGAGGAGGGTTGAAGGTAAAAAGAAGGACAACAGGCGTCCCATCGATTTTGCCAAACTGGGGCAGCTCCTTGGAGCCCTCACAGGCTTAATATCGGATAAATACGAGCTGCTGCTATTTAGGGCGGCTTTCACGACGGCGTTCTTCGGAGCATTCCGTGTCAGCGAAGTGGTAGCCCCCAGCAAGTCCGGCCCAGCGCAGCAATGCCTGCAGGCAAGAGACATTAAACCAATGGAGAGGGCAGTGGAGTTAACGCTGAGGCAGTCCAAAATGGACAGGGCAAGGAGGGGGACGACGATACGTCTCCATTGCACCCCAGAGTCGGGGCTCTGCGCGATATGCTGGTTGTTCAGGTACATGGGGGCTCGACCAGCTGGGGAGTGCCCTCTCTTCATACATAAGGACGGGAGGAACCTGAGTAAGTTCCAGTTTACAGCCATAATGCGCCAAGGCCTTGGTAAAGCCGGGTATTGCGCGGCTTCGTTTGCCTCTCACTCTTTCAGGATCGGCGCAGCGACCTCGGCATCGCAGCATGGCATGCCAGAGGACAGGATCCAGGCAGTGGGCAGACGGCGCTCCAGGGCGTACAAGCGTACATACGCCCTCACCTCGTATTAAAAAAAAAAAAAAAAAAAAAAAGAAAACAAGGGCGAAGGAAAAAGACAAAAAAATAAATAAAAAGAAGACAAATGAGAGAGAAAGCCCCGAAGGGGGGGGGGGGAAAGGAGAGGGAGTTGCCTTGGGATGCCGCACGGCAGGGTGACAACACACCCCCGCCCACTCTTAAATGCACACGGTGCGCAGTAAAAGCCACCTAACAGAATACTTTCTCTCGACAGGGGGTCGCCCGCAGCTGGTCTGGGTGGTGGGGCACTCATTCGTGTCCCGGATGGAGTCTTGGTGGCGGCAGGAGGGCCGCAGCATAAACAGGCCCAAAGTGACGTACATCCGGTGGATAGGGCAGCCAGGTATGAGATGGGAGCAGCTACTGCCGACGCTGGACGGCCTCATGGCAATTTCGGCCTGGTTGCCCGACGTCCTGATCATCCACCTCGGGGGCAATGACCTGACCCGGCTAGGGCGAAAAGCAGTCGGGCAAGCCATCCAAAGGGATCTCACCAAGACAGCTGCGTGGCTGGGACCCACGACGGTGGTCTGGTCCGAAATGATCAGCAGGAAACATTGGAGAGGTGCCGATTCCAACAAGGCCGTCGACAACGCAAGAAGGAAGCTAAACGTGGCAATGCACAAGTTCTGCCTCGCCAATGGCCTGGAATCAGTTCGGCACGGCCTCATCCACCCGGGTCGCCCAGAGCTCTATGGGCAAGACGGGGTACACCTATCCGAAAAGGGGATGAAGGTGTTTTGGGATAACTTGTGGGGTGCAATGTCACTCGCAGGTTGCAACTAAAAAAAAAAAAAAAAAAAAAGAGGAGAGATGGAGAAAGGTGGGGAGCCACGAACCAGGTGCAGGGGGGGAGCCGCAGCGAGACGTGGGCCTCCCTGCGGCGTGGCGGAAATCCTACACTGGTTGGCTAAGAAAACACACCGGCGGGCGGTGTGTAAGAGGATGGCCACTCACTTTTGAATGCCGCACGGCAGGGTGACGTGGCGGCATAAAGGAGGGGAGTAACAGGAGGAGACGGCACTCGCGGCCCAGACCCGGCCGGACGGCAGGGCGCAATTTGGTAGCGAGCGTGGGACCTAACTCCCGACTGGAAAGCTCCCCTCCACAACACGCAGAAGGCGTGGGCAACCAACCACTGGAGCACCAATAGACTGGCAACAAACTGGTTGTGTACAAGCCCCATTTTCGAACTAAAGAGGGCACAAAGAGACTGACACCTGCTACTAGAAGATGGTGTCATAATGTGTAATATGCCAATTATGATTGATGAGTAATGTTCGAAAAATGGAAGATTGCTTGATACCAGTTTGTGTTATTAATATGTCTTTGGTTATTAATAAACTGCGGCCAACAACGACCACTACTGATACCAGGCTTTGTTGGCTGACATTATTTCCCACCTTTGGCAGCAGCAGGATGCGGGGGCCGGTAAGTATGGAGACTAGGGGTCTCCGCAGAATAGGCACATGCGAGGGTTATTAACGTCAGTAATTAGCTGGTCTTAAAAATGGTGCAAACACAGTTGGGGTCTTATTTAAGAGGTTTTGGTGAAGGACAGCGCTGCAAGGAATCAAAAGGGCAGGAATGCGCCCTATCAATAAGATAGGGCACATTCCTTTCTTTTTCCCCTACATTGGCGCACAATAGCTACCATGCGCCAACGCAGGCACCCTTGTGCCATGGTGCAAAGGTGCTTGCGTCGCGGAGCTGATTGATTTTGTGCAGGAAGGGACACCTTCCTGCTCAAAATCAATCAATCCAGGTGATTTCTATGTGTGCTACAGAATGCTGCATATATAGAAAAAGGATAAACAGAGGAAAAATGAAAACGTTTATCCTCGTTGCACCTCCCAAATGCCACCCTTGGGGTGGTGCTAGATGCTGATGCATTTCCAGGTTCACGGTTTCTCGTAAATCTGGGAATGCTTCATATTTCCAGGGTTTTTGGTGGGAACGCCCACAGCAACAACCATGGAACAGCCTTTTCATGCAATTTTATGCACGAAAGAGGCACATATTTACAAGGCCATGAAAAGCGACGTAAAGTGGCTTCACGTGGCCTTGTAAATATGCTGTGGCACATTACGCCGCAACAACGCCAAAAAAGTGACAATCCAGCAGAGTAAAAGTGCAGCTACTTGGATAATAAAAGAATTCCCACAATTCATCCATGGCAAGGTCAACAACGCCATGGACCACCTTCCATTGTATTTAGGAGCACCAAGGAGACCACCACCACCCCCGTCATGCGTCACTCACCTTAACAACTTCTCCGTTCCCTTTGGGTAGCGACTGGACCTGATCCCCTCTAAGTACTGACCACTGTAGACCGGAACGTCAGCAAGAGGAAGCTGGAGACCGGGAAACGCAGAAAGCCAGAGACTCTCCTGAGCTGTCAGGAACCGTGGAAGAAGGAGAGACTAACAACCAATCAGCCTTAATTTAGGGAATCTGCCGTTTGAGGAGTCACATCTGGGCCTCCCGGACTCAGCACCAGATGGCCACGTTTCATTGTCGGGATCCTGTCTCTGATTGCAATCGCACATCGTCCCATTCGAATGCAGCGCCTTCCGCCTTTCTTGTATAACCAGCTCAAGATTGGGGGGGGTGGCTTGTAGTTGTGGCTGGGGATGCCTGCTCCTCCTACACCTCCCACTATGACTGGCTCAGCAAATGACAGCTTGTTGCATAGACTCTTCATTCCCTGTCCCCAGCACATGGCGACCAGTAGATTCCACCCAGGTACAGACCTGTTCAGCGGCGTCAAAGAATCGCGTGTTACCATCTGAGACCACTCGCATTCTTGCCAGGAAGAGGAAGGAGTATTTGATACCCATCTCTCCGAGGCATAGTTTAACCACTAGAAACGACCACCTCTGCACCCCAGTGCCATTGTCAGAGAAGAAAAGTACTATGGTGTTATCCACTTTCACCTCCCCTAGCTTGCACACTTCCCTCAGGACAGCGTCACAATCCCTGTAAGAGGCGGAAGAGAAAGGGTCTAGGACCTGTCCCTTGTGGCAGACAGCTCACTGGCACTTAATGGGTCCGCTCCACAATTAATTATGCGGAGAGTGGACCTGCTGGCAGCAGGTCATGCAACCATGTCTCAGTATATGCCATGGTATTAGTTCCTTCTGCTCCCTCAGGCAGACCACACGTTGTTCTGCCGGAAGCGGCCCTCCCCATCCTCCGCTCTTCTTTCTATTGACTTCACACATGCCATTAGCTGCTGTACCTCCAAAGCTGCGGTCCGGGTAATAGTGTGGACTTCGACCAGTTCTTGCTCAATGTCGTGTACCTTGACAGTCAACTTGCAGTGATCTGCATGCATCAGGGTAAAGTCGACTGTGATTTTGTCAATGTGGCCCTCAAGAGAAGTGTGCGTTTGTTCAAGGGATGTACCTATTTTCTACACAGCTGTGAGTACAGCATCTAGTTGGGGATCCAGGGTGTACGCTGTCACCTGCCCCGGTGGCGAGCGACCCCCTAGCCGCTTGGTCCACCAACACGGAGAAGCGGTAAGGTGTCAATGCTGCCCCATGTGCAGACGGCCCATCGTTTCACCAGACACCCAGGCACTATGTATGATATGCAGTGCAGTGCAGTGGGGTCAGTGGCCCCTCTGCTCCAGTCAGATGGATGCTAACCAGGAATCTTCATTTAGATGGCATCGAGGGAAATCCCCCCATACATCTAAAAGTGCACTAACAGGGGGCGAGGATAAGCAGCACCACCCAGTCACCTCCTCCGATCTAACAGTTGCAAACAGATTTCATCAAAGGGCCTGGGCCCGAACTGACCCCCTTTGCCCCTGCCACCAGCTGGCGCCAACAGTCATTTTCAGTGACTTGAACCAGTTAGTGGAGTCCCCCATCAGTCTTGTGTGGTGTCCTCGGCGATGTGGGTCCACCACAGGGCAGTGATTGCTCAGGGCATGGTGTGCTCCACCCACAGCTGCTAGGCCTGGGCCCGACTTGACCTCCCGGTCTCCTCTGCTCCTCATCCAATCTTCTTCTCACGTGCACATTGCACAAGGGCTCAATCTACCCTTCTCTCTCCAATTCTGTGACTCAGCCAGCAGGAGCCTTAGCCAGGCCGGATTTTACAAGCCTGGGTAGAGCAGTCGCTGCCGAGTTGGCAAGGGAACCTCCCGCTGCAGGTGATACAACAGGACCCTCTTAGGCGCAAAGTTGCTGCACTCCCACCACACAAGTTAGGTACATCTCTGGGCCCACAACCTCCACAGCGTCCGGGCAGCGCCACCTCCTCCGGCCTGTGATGCAGACAGGTGTGGCCCACCATTGGCAATCTCCTGTGTGCACCCCGGTGTAGTGGTGGTGCGTGTTATGCAATGCAGAGTTCTTCACGTCGGTGCGTAGGAGCACCTCTACCAATCACAGCTCCAAGGGGCACCAGGCAGCCTTCTCACACAGGTCAGCAATGTGTCTCCATGTGACCTGCCAGACTTCACCACCAGGTAAGGGCCATTACCGATGCCTCAAAGTATATCGCTACAGCCCACAGCCTCGGGCCCAACGCGGCCCACCTACACCGCCAGGCCACAGTAACTCCACAGCACTGGTGCTACCTACTCTGGGTCTAAGACCTAGGCCCAGCGAGGTCTCCAGGCCCCTGGGACAGGCATCAGCCGGCATGGTATCACAAGGATGGTGCAATGAAAAGGGCTGCCTCACTGTTTTACCCCAACGATGCACCACGTTTCATAAATGAGGCCCTGATTCTGCATTTCCTCTTCCCCTGGGACTTTGGCTGGTCCTCCTGGCTGTTGGGCGGTTTGGGGGGTTGTTGACCTGTGCTGAACTTGGTACTGGCAAATCCATTGTACATCCCGGGGTTTAAAAAAAAAAGCTAACATGTATTTTGCGCTTGCCTTGGCGCTATTGTTAGCGACAATTTTCCCACCAGTAGCTAATCCTAACGCCATGTAGCAAACATAGCTTTAGGATTTGTCGATAGGCAGCGGTAAAAGCCGCTAAGCAATGTCAAAACTGCCTAGCAGCAATTCTTGTTACTATGCCCCATTGTTTGCAATTCCTCATCAAATCGATCCAGATATCAAGGCAGCTGAAGTGTTTCTTGATGCTGCGAAGGACTTTGATTCAATTAAATGAACTTTCCTACTCACGGTTTTGAAAAGAATGGGGGTTGGTAAAGCAATTCTCCACTGGGCTACACTCTTATTAACTGACTTGATGGAAAGAATTAGGGTCTGCATCTTTTGCCCCCTCTGATATTGTCACCCAGATGCACTCGGCAGGCATGCCCACTATCGTCCATTCTTTTTGCTACAGCAGTTGAGCCCCTTGCCAGCTTTCTGGGAGAGTCCCATCAGCATAGGGGCATAAAATATGGTTTACGTAGATTTGTCTTTTCCATGTGTGCCCATGATATCTCACTCTTACTTAAAGACCCTGCACACAACTTCCACCCTATACTTGCAAAAGGGACCACATTTGGTGACTGGTCTCGTTTGAAAATTAATTGCTCCAAAGCAAATATTATGCCCATTGGATGTCAACTGTATACTGCACAGTATCTTGTAGATTGGTACCATTGGGATCTAGCCACAACAATTAGTGAAAACTACGGTAAATGGATGATACATTTCATCACACTAATTGATAAGTGAGTAAAGCTGTAGTTATCAGTTGCTGGGAGAGCTGACCACGTGAAAATGGGTTTTCTCCTCAGTATGTCATACTAGTTTCAAAATATAGCAATCTCACTGAAAAGGGCTTTTCATGCAGCTTCCATTTCAGCTCTTCAGACTGGCATGGGGAGGCAGACAACCTCGAATAGCATGGCGTAAGATGCAAATACCATACAAATATGGGGGATTTGCGAACCCAACTTTGAGATATACTACCTCACAGCCCAGGCACAATTCACACTTCATTGGTATGATATTCAGCAGCCTCCACACGGTGACACTGGAGAGGGGCTGGCAGCTCTTGACTGCTGCACACCGTGCTGTGGTGGAGCGCTAGCCATCTGAGTGGATAATGTACATAATGTGAGATGCACAAGCTGGGCCTGGGAAAGGCTTGCCAAGTTGGTAGGGATAGACAGGACATATTTTCCACTGCACTGCACAACAACCCTTCTTTGGATTCGACTAGAGACCCTATGTTGATTACAATAACAAATTATTAGCAAAAGATTGTCCTGAGCACAACATCATGTATGTCACAAAATCAAAGTCCAATCAATCTTCCTTATCCACGATGATTTTATTCTTGATGTATGATAAAATCTTCTCCAGATCACATATGGCCAACACGCGTTTCGTCAGTTCTGATGCCTCCCCATCTCTGACTTCATCAGGGCTATAAACAAATTAACAACCTATGTCTAAGTCATACTTGAAGTATTTACACAAAATCACCTCCACCACAACACCTATGTGCTCAAAGGTGATCAAAAATTGATCTTAAGTGCTGAAATCACTTATTGACCCAACATATTGGCATGCAGTTCACGTATAAAAATGTACTTGTCTAAGAAAGGCAATTGTAAACACCAGTACAGTCATATATATAATAATAGTCACCATATCTGAGCTCAAAACATTGTATATACATAAACAGAAAAGTCAAGTTTTCAATGTGTGGAACATAAACCACACTTCAATACCCTTAAACATCCATGCTGCTATTCCAAGACAAAGAGTTCACCTAATAAAATGTCCATCCAAATTCTAATCATAAAATCCACCATAGTTCAAACGTCAAAGGCTTCTATTAAGCAAAAGTATGCGCTGGAGCATAAGAAAAGAATATAACAATAAATGTATCTAACCATTATGTTCCGCAGAAAACTTGTGCAGGGTACATCATGCACCAGTTATAAAGCTTTCTGTGCATCCTTACCATCTGTTTTGTGAAGTCCTCATCTATGACAACAAAAGTAACCACACTGGGATATCTGAAACCTGCAGGTAATAAACATAAAATGAGACAATATAAGTCTCATACTACGATCTATTTACAGACCACCACCATAACACACATCAATGGTCCTTGTCAATCATGTGAACTAATTATTGTTAACTCTGATTCTCCAAGTAGAGGAGCCAGAAGACATAAGAGATGTCCCTCCATGATATACAAAATAGCAGAGATGCATCCATATAACTTGCCCAACATTAAAAACAATTTCCACATTGAATATGTTGCTAACTTCGGCTCTTTAAATATACGAACCGCACGACTAGAGAATATAATCAATGTGCATGCTTAAAAGCAGCAACACACCCATGTTAAAAGCAATCTCCAACTTGAATATGTTACTAACTTCGGTTCTTTAAATATACGAACCGCACGACTAAAAAATATAAACAATGTGCATGCTGAAAAGCAGCAGTACACCCGTGTAATTGTAGTAGCGCGCTCTAGTGTACGTACGTCACGTAAACCACGTGACGTGCCAACGCCCGCGTAAGGCTGCGCGCGCTGCGTTATCCATTGGGGCGAAGAGCCGTTACAGGCAGTAGAGGCTTGGCGCTCTTTAGGGACAGTTATTGCAAATAAAAGGTTAACCAGCATCCAGGTTGCAGCATCATCATTGGGGGGCAACGAGGACATTACAATGGCGACGAGGATGGGATAGCCGATCCCCAACCCCCCACAGCAAGAAAAACACGCAGAGGGACACAGCAATACACCGGCGGCAGGAGACGATCGATGCCAGACAGCACCACGGCGAACCAGAGAGCCAAGAAGAACAACGGCTACCAACAGGTACCCTAACGAGCGCGGCAGAGCCAAGTAGCCCCAAGTATCCCAAGAGGTCCAACAACCGCCTAAGAACGAGACAGACCCCGGGGAAGGAACCACAAGAAGCGCGCCAAACCAGGCCACCATCCACCTAGGCAAGGGACCGAGCTGGATACCCTAGTAAAGAGCGAGGGGGCTGACGCAGGTAGTCCCCAGAGCCAAGCAGACAAGGAAGAGCTAGACAGCACACCGGGGAGCCCCAGGGGCCAAATGAGCCACCAGCCCACGGTCAAGAGCGAAAGGATGAGCGCGCAAACAGGATATGCGATGGCGCCGGTGCAGTTTCTACCCAGACCGGGAGAACCACTGATGAAGTGGGAGGACTGGAGAGAGTATATAGACAACTTCATTGGGGTTCTAGAAGATGAGAATGAAGAGGTGTTTAAACCGTCGAGGAAGAAACGCATCCTGTTATTGAACTTAGGCCCCGAAGGGCTGAGGGTTTACAAAAGTTTGGTGCCAAAGCAAAGAGCCAGCACGGACGACGACGTGTACGCCCATGCTATCGTCGACCTCAACGAACATTTCAGACCGGCGGTGTGTGTGTCGGTGGATAGATTTAACTTTCAACAAAGGAAGCAGCGCCCAGGAGAGACAGTAGAAGAGTACGTGGCAGCTTTGAAACGTCTCGCAGCCACGTGCAAGTACGACAATTGGGAGGAAGAGTTCATAAAGGACCAGGTGGTAATGCACACCACATGCACATCCGTGCAAGACAAACTGTGGGCCAGCGGGGACACCAATCTGAAAGACGTGATGGTCATCGTTAAGAGGGCAGAACTGGCAAGGAGGTGTGCGGATGCAACAAGGAAAGAGACAGCGTCCAGCGCCATGATAAACAAAGTGGACGATGAGGAGCCCTGTAAAGATCACCAGAACAAGAAGATAGCTGACAAAGGAACCACCAGATAGAATAGCAATGGGGGCCCACCCGAAAGCAAGTGGGAAACAACAGGAAGTCATGCTACAGGTGCGGAAGCTGGTCACATGAAGCGCACAACAGAAAATGCCCAGCGTTTCGCGCCAAATGCATGTACTGTGGAATAATCGGACACTACGAGAAGGTGTGCAGAACAAAGGCCTCCAAAGGCACGGTAAGATTCATTGGCCAAGACAACGAAGCCCAAGAAGAGGTGACGGAGGAAGATGTGGTCACGGTACTATGCATATACGACCAGGTACTGGGTGTGGATGGACAAATCATGAGTATCGACGGCAAAAGGACCATGAAACCCATCTTAGAGATGGCCATAGGAGGAATCACGATCAGCGTGGTGGCAGACACCGGCTCACCGTACACCATCGTCCAGAGAGCGGTATGGGAGGAGAAATTCGCACCACACTTAGGCCCGGAACTGGAAAGACTAGACATCCGCCCGGTCACGTACAACGGGGACCGCATACCAATGGCGGGTTTTAGACCGTTGAGATTTGAGTTCTGGGGCCGATCCGCCTACTGCAAGCTCTACGTGTTGGAGAAAGGTCCCTCCGTGCTGGGGTGGCTGGACCAGGGCGACCTAGGCATCAAGTTGGACCCAGGAGGCAAGGAACAGTTCTTGCTAACGGAACAAGGAACATGGCCAGACCTGGACAAATGGAGGAATGCATTTCCCAAGGTATTCGGAGGCACAGTGGGAAAGTTAGAAAAATTCTCACACAAAATAATCCTGAAGGACAAGGCGGTGCCGGTGGCACACAAGGCCAGGAATATCCCTCTGGCAGTACGTGAGGCAGTCCGGGAGGAACTACGGGACCTGGAGAGGAAAGGGATCATTGAGCCCATCACGTGCGCGGAGTGGCTGGCACCCTTGGTGGTAGTTAAGAAACCCAGCGGCAAGGTCAGGCTGTGCGTCGACCTTAGGGAGCTCATTAAGAACATTGTGGTGGAAAGGTTCCCCCTACCCAGAATAGAGGAGATGCTGGCCAGCACCCGGGGCATCAAATGGTACTCCACCATCGATCTGACCTCCGCCTACCACCAGATTGCCCTACATCCGGAGAGCCGTCATCTCACATCGTTCATTACCCCATTTGGATGTTACCAATTCCGCCGCATGCTATTTGGGCTGGCCTCAGCGGCAGCAGTCTTTCAGAAGTAAATGCACCACCTCTTTCAGAAAGCCACCGGAGTCCAATACTTCCAGGACGACATCCTCGTGATGGGCCGAGATAAGCTGGACGCAAAACTTGAGAAGGTGCTACAAATCTTGGAAGGGAAAGGCCTCACGGCGGAATGGTCCAAGTGCCGCATAGGAATGGAATCAGTGACATACCTGGGGCACGAAATAGGAGTGAAAGGAGTGACCCCAAAGACTGAACATGCGAAGGCGATATGCGAGGCACCTCAACCTGCCAACAAAGATGAAGTCAGATCGTTTATCGGCATGGCAGAGTATTACAGCAAATTTGTGCAACATTTCACCTCAAAGACTCACCATATGAGGCAACTGACACGAGAAAACACAGAGTTCCACTGGTCAGAGGAGGCACAAGGCGAATTTGAAGTAGTCAAGAAGGAAATTGCTGAGGCCATTCCACTCCAGGGGTACGACCCCCAAGGAAGAACGGTGCTGACCACGGACGCCAGCAATAAAGGACTGGGGGTGGTCCTCATGCAGGACAGGGGACAATGACAAATGGACACCATAAGCTTTGCGTCCCGCACGCTGACTGACACGGAGAAGAGGTACAGCGTGATAGAAAAGGAGATGTTGGCAGTGGTGTGGGCCACATCGAGATTCAGACAGTTCCTGTGGGGCACACAGTTCCAATTAAGAACGGATCACAAGCCCTTGCTGAAGGTGCTAACGTCGAGTGGGCACGTCGATGCAACGCCTCGGATCTCCAAGATGTCACTGAAGCTACTAGAGTTCAGGTACGACGTGGAGCACATACCTGGAAACAAGAATAGAGTGGCAGACTATCTAAGAAGGGCGGCCGCCATGGAACCAAGTGAGGAAGACAAAGCAGGAACTGAAGAATGGGTGGTGCTCACAGAAGATCAGGAGGCGTCCATCAGCCTCCAAGAGTGGAGACAGGCATATGAGGAGGACCTGACGTTGAAGGAAGTAAAGAAATTTGTCACCCAAGGATGGCCTGCGAAGAGGCTGATCGGGGGGGAACTCAAACCATACTTTGAAATCAGAGAAGAACTGTCAATGGACGACAAGGGAGTGTTTGTGCACAGGGGGGAGAAGGTGATTCCTCCAGCGAACGTCATTAACAAGATGTTAGACATACTCCAAGAAGGGGAATCTCGGAATCTGCAAACTGAGATTGAGGGCCAGGCAAGACTACTGGTGGCTGGGAATGGACTTAAGAGCGGAAAGGCACGTCAGGAACTGCAATAGATGCCAGGGGGCCGACAAAGCCCTCAAACCCCTCCAACCAGAACTGGGGCAATTTGATCTGCCGAGGAACCCATGGGAAGAGTTGAGCGTGGACATACAAGGCCCGATTCTGGACATAAGGGGAATCCAAAAATATGTGTGTGTCATGGTAGACCGGTACTCTAAATGGCCAGAACTAATGATAGGAGAGACCATGGACGCAGACACCATCATCAAATTCCTGGCTGAAACGTTTGTGAGGGAAGGTATTCCTAAGACTGTTCTCAGTGACAACGGGCCCCAATTCAAGTCGGAGAAGTGGAACAACTTCATGCGCAGGAACGGCATCCTAGCCAAACACACAGCCATATACCACCCCGCCGGGAACGGCCTAGTGGAGCGGTTTAATAGGGAGGTAATGGGGTCGATCCAAGCTGCCATATCCGATGACAAGGACTGGGAAGTGGAAATCTGGCACATGGTTTGGGCATATAGAATCACCCCCACAAGCACGGGTTATAGCCCGTTCCAGATATTGAGAGGACGCGAACCGTTCACCCAAGACAACAGAGTGTGGAAAAAAAAACAGTTACGAGTGAATGGTCCCCTGCTGTAGTGCGATCCAACCTTGAGAAAGCTCAAGCAGTCTACACCAAACACTACGACAACAGAAGAAATGTGAAGAGCACCGGCCTAGAGAAAGGAGAGTGGGTACGAGTAAGGTTAGCCACTGTGCAGAGAAAGGGAGAGAGCAAATATAGCAAGCCCATGCAAGTGAAAGAAGTTCTAGGCAGAGCAGCCTTACTAAGCGACGGGAACGTGTGGTCGCAGGACCGCATGGCAAGATGCAACAAGATCTTAAATTGGAACCAAAGTGCAACAGACTTCGAGGCTGAAGGGACTAAATCAGCCGAGCAGGAACCCCTAGAGACTATGCCTGGGGGGAGTGGAGAAGGACCACAAGAACTATAGACAGGAATGAGTGGTCAGGAGCAGATGGCTGGAGGAGGTCAGAACGAGAGAGAAGGAGGCGCGGTTGCGCAGGCGAGTGACGGTAGAGACGAAAGTGAGACCACCAGCACCCCGGTAAGACTGACCCGTAGGGGTAGGGTGGTGGTCAAACCAGCCAGGTTCAGAGACTATGAAATGAACAGTGGACTTTGAGTTATTGCTGCTGTATTGGAAAAAGGGGAGATATGTAGTAGCGCGCTCTAGTGTACGTACGTCACATAAACCACGTGACGTGCCAAAGCCCGCGTAAGGCTGCGCGCGCTGCGTTATCCATTGGTGCGAAGAGCCGTTACAGGCAGTAGAGGCTCGGCGCTCTTTAGGGACAGTTATTGCAAATAAAAGGTTAACCAGCATCCAGGTTGCAGTGTCATCATTGGGGGGCAACGAGGACATTACAGTAATGTGCCCAATCTTAAAAGAATCTCCATAATATATATAATATATTCACTTCACTTACCAAAGCAGCGGAGAGTACTCCCCACTTGATTTTACCGGCGTTGTGTTCAAGCGCCATCTTCGATCTCCCTCTTATATAGTCCCAACCCGCAGTCTACCAACTGCAACTACCTATATTAATCTGTTCAAAATGCGGGCATATATCTTGCTTTGTGTAAAAATATCAGTTCAAAATATCTTTAAAAATATTTATTAGACACGTAACTGACCATACAAAAGATGGCCGCCGCTGGCTTCAAATCAAACAACCAAGTTTAGTTCATACATGAGTTTTGCCTCGGGACCATCATTCATTATACTATAAAACGTAATTGTTCTTGAACGCAAATACCTACATTATAACCTAAATCCATCTCAGTTAGTCGCTATATATTTGATACATTCTTCTATCATTAAGACCCAAGTAGTATCAAACCTCACCTAAAATATATGGTGTAATTCGAACAAAATTTAAATCACAGCCAAAAAAATATATATTTGGTCGAATATTTATAAGGCTGATCTAGCTATTTCATTATTTCTCAGTATCTCTACTCACCTCATATATAAGGTGTAACTCAGGAAATAGAGGGCATAAATCGTGACCACCCCTTACTACATTAGTATTGTTGAGTGAAAATCCATTCAAATACACTAATTACAGAAACAAAAAGGTGAGCTCATTACCATGAAACATCAACATACATGCAAAAAAAGTACAATTACATATCTATATATTTAATGAAAAACACTAAAGAAATTTTTGAGAAATTGAGAAAAGGCGACTAAACGTAACACCAAAGCTTATACATCAATGTACACAATAAATAGATTTTCTATACCAGTAATGGAAGTAGTGGAAATAGGGATCAAGATTCCTTGTTCATCTATCTACATCAATACGGGATACAAATTCAAAATTCGTTATATATGAGATATTATTTCTGACCTCATATCATTTAGAATAATCGGCACATGTTAAGAGTTATGTTTTTTAAGATTAGGTGTTTTAACAGCACTCCTTTCTGTCATTCCAATTTTCAAACTTAGAGAATAAAATATATTATAGACTATGGCATCAGATTATGGCCACTAGATGTATAGCTTGGAAACTATATTTTATGTGCCCAGAAAATATTGCATCTAATGATCTAAATTGAGACCACGTTTAACAGAATCCAAAGTCATTATCCATCGTGCCTCATTCTGCGCAATTTCAACTCCCTATTTCCCCCTCTTCTTTCAATAGGTGTTTTTGAATGCTATGACATCTAAATTGCAAATGTTTCCCCTGGGCATTACAGACACTCATATGTTGCGCTAATGGGTATTTGTTATCTCTCTGTTTTACAGCTCTAAATTGTTCCATAATTCTCTCCCTCATGGAACAGATAGTGCTTCCAACATAAATCATTTTACAGTTACAAATCAATACATATACTACATATTTTGTCATGCAGTCAATGTGATTCTTGATTTTAAAGATGTTGGAGCCATTGAAGTTAAATTCCGTAATACCAGCATTGGCCAACTTACACATACTGCACCGGCCACTTATTTATAAGTATGAAGCCAGGTTTCTGATCTCAATGTTGGAGGGTATCTAGGGCTGATGATCCTCCGTATTGATGTTCCTTTCTTATACGTGATACTAGGATATTCCTTAACACAACTTTGTAAATCCTTATTCATCCTCAACAATGGCCAATGCTTCTTAAGTGTGCTGTACAGTTTATGTGAGTGGGGATGATAGTTTGTAATCAGTCTTACCGTATCATCTCTTTTGTTGGTCTGTGATCTTTCTTTCAATGTATCACTATGTTTCAAATTTTCGTGCTCTAATCTCCGCCTTACTCACCACATCCTTATCATAACCTCGTGTAAGAAAACGTGCCTTAATATCATGTAAATTCTGATCAAATGGTCTTCCTGGCTGCAGTTTCTACGAGCCCATAGCATCTCACCGTAAGGGATCGAGTTGATTTGGCCTTTCGGATGAGCACTACCTGCATTTAACACTGAGTTACAAGAGGTTGGTTTACGGTGCATACAGCTTTGAATTTTGTCACCTGTAATATATAGCTCTACATCCAAAAACACCAGCTCAGTCTTACTCTGGGTCATGGTACACTTCATGTTGTGATCATTAGCATTCAAGAACTCAAAAAATGCAATCAATTTCTGTGACGAGCCCGTCCAGATCATTACACAATCGTCGATATATCGACCCCAGTAGTGTATATCATCTACCCACTCCTGGCCGCGTGGGCCCCAGATATGCACCGCTTCAAACCAAGCCATAAAAAGGTTGACAAAAGACGGCGCAAATCTGAAACCCATCGAGGTACTGCACAATTGTTTATACCAGTCGTCATTGAAGAGAAAAGTGTTATTACTAAGTATAATTCTCGACATATCTATTAACATGTCTGTATGGGCCATATATTCAACTGATCTTTTGTCCAAAAAATACCCCAAAGCGTGCAGTCCTTTCTTATGTTCTATATTAGTGCAAAGCAATACAACATCAAATGACACTAAAGTCATCCCAAAATCCCACTTTACATCACACTGCATATTCAAAAGATGTTTTGTGTCCCGTATAAAGGAAGATATGTTGGAAACATGTGGTCGTAAATACACATAAACAAATCGGGAGAGTTTTTCAGTTGGTCCTCCTATCCCCGATATAATTGGTCTACCGGGGCGAAATCACAATTTTTTGTGCACCTTGGGCAAGGTGTACAAGCAAGGGAACCTAGGTCTGTCCACTAATAGAAATCTAAATTCATCTTCACTTTTGAGTACCTGCTCACGCCAGTCCTTCAAATGTTGATTTATAACACGTGTAATCTCAAATATCGGGCTGCTAGACAGTTTGATGTAACATTTACTATCACCAAGTTGTCCTAGAATCTCATTCTCATAATCTGTTCTACTCATGACAACCATACATCCACCTTTATCAGCTTCGCAAACAATATTACTCTGATCATGTGCCAAATCATACAAGGCACCCCTTTCTTTATTAGGATAGGTTGTCTTTAAAATGATGGTTCTTATAAATACTCTTGTTGTCTTTCCATTTATCGATATCGGACAGAACAGCTTTATAGAACAGATCGATGTTATTATCACTAGAAAACTGTGGAATTCACTGTGATTAAACTTTAAATCCACTTTCCTCACTGTGGTCATGGTGTAACAAAGTCGCAAAATGAACACATTATATCACACAATGGACCTATTCTTCATACATAATGTTAAGAAGACCTCCTTTGCGGCATACCTGAGCTCCCTCACAAGAAGTGCACACTCAAACAGTTGTCATAGCCCTCACCTATGTGGGACACACAACAAAACAAAATAAATCTATCTGTCTTCCAGAACACACATAAATTGAATACAAAGCCATCGGAAACCACCAGCCCAGGCGGCTAGCTTGAAGCTATCCATTATTATGCAACTCGATTTTTGACACAAGTACACCCATTCCCCAAAAATAATGATAGACAAATGACGAGCTCATACGTTCCAACAAATTGTAAATCACAGCATTTGTCAACCTCGAAAGTAAACGGAAAAACCTGAAAAATTCCAATGGTGTTAATCCAATAACACAGTGGACAGATTATCCAATACACAAGTGAGGATAAAGAGGAATTCTCAAAGTACAAAAAATTAATACTACATCAAGCAGATTTTTGGCACAGCCAATGAATTTGTTTGCCAGTTTTATATACACCAAACACGACCTGAAAATATTGGATTGTGTTACATGAGCACCAGTTACCTTACACAAGGTCACATGAATTTTTGTTTAGGCACAGAAAGATTATGTGATTTGCCCAAAATTACAGGATCTTGAGTCGATGCCAAGGCTCTCCACTGAGGCTTATTTACAAGCCCTTGTGCCGCCAGTACATCAGATTTCCCCATATTAAAAGGGACACACCGGTGGCGCAAGGGGTTTGTAAATACGCCCTCGGTGTCCCCAGTTCCAAAGTAAGCAGCTCTAGCTGTAACGCCACATCCTCTCCAAAGTGAAATGAATTAAGTGCAATGGTAAACATTTTTCATGACGTGACCAAGTGCTTCAAAAGCATCCTATTTGGAAGCCCACAACAATGCAAGGACCCTTTGATATACTTTGAATAACAAAAAACAAAGTTTGGAGAGTCTATTACCACAATCAAATCAAAAGCCATAAGCTCATATCAACGCTGTCTTCCCCTGAAACTCCTTTCCCTGTGTCCATACTCAAGGAATTAGAAAAAGTCAGAAAATAAGATCAACATTTCTAAGATGTAGAGCGAGTCTTGAGCCAATACTTTCAGTAGAACCTATGTACAAATACTTGTCCCAGATATAATAGAATCAAAACATCATTACATAAGAGAAGAGTCCCAGATTCTGAAGTAGATAATCACTACACTGCTCCAGGGGAAATTATGATCTGAGACTAAACCAACTCCAGGCCAAACCCAAACCTCCTTTACCCCACAAACATCATCCAAGAAGCCACCATGCACCTACAGATGTATTTGAAGAGACAGAAATAATCCACTACTACAAATGAGGCGTCTGACCCATGAAATGTATGGAAATTGCAGAAGCAAATTTCATATAGGGCCCGGTTTTTGGCCTATGTGAAGTTTGATTATCTTCAATTTATTAACAGCAAACAACCCAATGAAACGTGAGATCCAGGACTTCAGTAAAGTCATGTTTAGATTTTTGTAAGTGCATAACAGTCTATAAGTATCACCTAGCAAGTTAAAGACCTCTATGACTGCATTATCTTTAAATTATGAGTTCCATGTTTGATCCTCAGAAGTATGGTTTAAGTTCCAGATTTCCACTTATTCCCTCTTCAGTTTTCTTTCTTAGTTCCACTCTCCACCTCCACTTACAATGTAATCCATGCAATTAGGAGGAGAGTCTACACTGGCCACAAACTCAAGTCTCTACATTAAGTGGATGCTTCTTTCGTTCTCAGCACCCTTCACTGCTCTGTGGCCTATCTCAGATTACCCGCACGAGCCCTTGCCAGGTCGAAGTAAAAACGTACAGGATAGCATTACAGCTACAACAACATTGCTCTTGGGATACTCTTACGGTATTACATCAGCTTTCCTGGACCTCTTCTCCCTTCCCTGTACGTGCCTGCTACACACATGCTCAAGTGTCAACGTAAACCACAAACCTGCCTCGCCCATTAATTACTTTCACTTATGGTCAAACAACTCTACCAGTCGACTCTGTGGTTCACCCCTGGGGGAGGCGAATGCGCCCTATAAAGGGTAGCACAATAGGCAGACATCAGCACAGGTGTAATTATAGACCCGGGCTTACTGGTTGTTCCTGTCTAGAAATCCACGTATTCATCAGTGCTTTATTCAAAGTGAGGTTTTGACAGTTATCAGGTTCCAGTAGTAACAAATAGTATCCTTTGTACTCAGGTGCTTTTTTTGATTCTGGCGTTTCCTTTTCTTTTTTTTTGTTGTTGCTGGTGGAAGCCTTCTTGTTTTTAAAGCGAGTATTCTCTTATGCAAACTTTCACTTAGACATGGTAGATTGCTTGCTTATTATTTGTTGCACTGAGCCATCACACTTCAAATTAATTAAATTTAAATAGTAAAATCAGGTGTCACTGTCAGTAGCACCAATTTATGGTGAGATTCAAAAGGGTGAAATAAAATTCATATTTGAAGATGCAAGACTTTGTTCTGTAAATGGATATATAGTTGTTCATTAAAATGTGCACACTGTTTAATTTATGGTTGTGGTTGCAAGGGGTGGCAATAGACTCATTTTAGAGGACTCGTTTTTTTTTTTACAAATTAAGCATTGCAAATATACCTGATTAGGTAAACTCTCTAAGCAATCTCTAAAGACCCTTGATGCACATGACTGGAGTTAAGACAACAAGCTCTCTTGTTCGCTATAAAATGCAACTTAATTGAGTGAACAACCCTTACTGCTCCAAAACGCACATATATACCTTCAGTTACCAGGATGTGCTTTGGGAACACAATTGTCTGCAGTGACGTTGCAAGGGTACTATCAACACTAAAGCAAGCAAGGAGAATGGGCCTGCGTGTGTACATGGGGTTGTCTACATTCATTGTTTTGTAGTAAAGGCGGTCATTATTGGGGTGCAATAGGCCCCACATGCCCAGTGGCACTGAACCTGCTGCAAAGATGATTGGGTTTGACTTCATCCTAGAACATGAGTAACCGCTGAATCGCTGATGGTCATTCAAGGTCATCCAAGTCAGGTGCTTAGCGTAGTAGCATAGTAATGCTTAGTTGGATGCATAAATCTCTTTATGGTAATGGACCTGAATATATCTACATAAAAAACTGAAATGGTACGCCCCTACTAGGAGCCTTAGGTCCAGGGGGAAATATTTGCTACATCCTCGATGCATACGTACTGCCAGATACGCAGGCAGATCCTTTTCATATTTGGCACCTATGCACTGGAATCAGGTTTCTCTATACTTACTGTTGGACTTGGCCCTTTTGATAGGGTCATCCCAGAACTTTTTGCCTTCCTCCTGTATGTTTTTCTAGCCTGTTGTTGGTGGTTTTATGACTCTGGGCACGTTGCCACTGCTGATCAGTACTAAAGTGCATATGCTCTCTTTGTAATTTGATGTTATGGATTAGTGATTCCACGATTGGCATTTTTGATTTACTTGTCAGACCCTAGTACAGTGCACTATGTGTGCCCAGGACCTGTAAATCAAATACTGATGGTGGGCTTGCAGCACTGATTGTGACACTCACAGAGGCAGCTTGTAAAATGTGACTCAGGCCTGTCTTTGCAGAGCCTGTGGCAAGTCTGGGACTGCCATGTCGACATGGCAAGTGCACTCATTTGCCAGTCCCCAAATCTTCCCTTTTCTACATATTAGTCACCCCTAAGGTAGACCCAATCAATCAATCAATCAGTCCATTTGTAAAGTGCGCTACTTAACCGTGAGGGTCTCAAGGTGTTGTGGGGTTGGGGGGGGAGGTGCTGCTACTGCTCGAAAAGCCAGGTCTTGAGGAGCCTTCTGAAGGTGAGCAGGTCTTGGGTCTGTCGCAGATGGGTGGGGAGGGTGTTCTAGGTCTTGGCGACGAGGAAGGAGAAGGATCGGCCACCGGAGGTTGTTCGTCGGATGTGGGGGACGGCGGCAAGGACGAGGCTGGCGGAGCGGAGCTGGCGGGCGGGGTTGTAAAAGTTTAGTCTGTTGTTCAAGTAGGGTGGTCCTGTGTTGTGGAGTGCTTTGTGTGCGTGGGTGAGGAGCTTGAAGGTGATCCTCTTGTTGACGGGGAGCCAGTGCAGCTCTCTTAGGTGGGAGGTGATGTAGCTGCAGCGGGGACGTTGAGGATCAGTCGACGGAGGTGTTTTGGATGCGTTGTAGTCGTTGCAGGTGTTTGGCCGGAATTCCTGCGTAGACTGCGTTGCGGTAGTCCAGCCTGCTGCTGACGAGGGCTTGGGTCACTGTTCTTCTAGTTTCGATTGAGATCCACTTGTAGATCCTGCGAACCATGAGGAGGATGTTGTAGCAGGAGGAGGAGATAGCGTTGACCTGCTTTGACATGGAGAGGGCGGAGTCAAGGATGAATCCTAGGTTGCGTGCATGGTCCGTGGATGTTGGAGCGGTTCCCAGTGTAGTCGGCTACCAGGAGTCGTCTCATGCAGAGGGGGTGGGGCCTAGGATGAGGACCTCTGTCTTGTCCGAGCTCAGTTTCAGACGGCTGCTCCTCATCCACTCGGCGACGGCCTTCATTCCCTCGTGGAGGTTGGTTTTGGTGGTGTGCGGGTCCTTGGTGAGGGAGAGGATGAGCTGGGTGTCGCCGGCGTAGGAGATGATGTTCAGGTCGTGCTGGCGGGCCACTTGTGCGAAGGGGGCCATGTAGATGTTGAACAGGGTCGGGCTGAGGGATGAGCCCTGGGGTACGCCGCAGATGATGCCGGTGGCTTCGGATCGGAAGAACGGGAGGCGGACTCTCTGGGTTCTGCCGGAGAGGAAGGACGTGGTTCAGTCTAGGGCCTTCTTCTGGATTCCGGCTTTTTGGAGGCGTGTTCTTAGTGTGCGGTGGCAGACATTGTCTAAGGCGGCAGACAGGTCCAGGAGGATGAGGGCTGAAGTTTTGCCGTTGTCTAGCTGGCGCTTGATGTCGTCTGTGGCGGCGATGAGGGCGGTCTCGGTACTGTGGTACCCCCTGTGGGCAGGGTGCATTGTATGTGAAATGTAGGACATGTCCTGATGTGTGTAGCATGTCCTGATAGTCAAATACTGCCAATTTTTTTTTCACTATTGAAAGGCTATCTGTTCCCATAGGACAGAATGGGTAGTTTGGTTATAACATCTTATAAACATAACTGACCCTGGGAACAAGATAGGAAAATCAAATGTAGTGTGCCTTAACTCAGAATGTTAAAGTACAACTTTTAGTGATGGTGATTTTTAGGTCGAGCCTAAGGCATTGCTTTTACAATGCTTGTTGGCGAGATTACAGTAGGCGACCTAAAAGGTCTAACAAAACTGCGGATCGGACACAGTGCATGTGAGCACAACCATGCGCTCGTGCGTGCGCTCCGCACTCCTCCTCTGCTGCCACTTCAGCTCACCAGGTTGCACAGCCCCTCACCCCTCACTCGCCAATGTCCCTCCCACCCTTCCTTTCATCTGATGCGCGTGCACATTGCCAGCCAAATCACACACCACCGTTTGTCTGTGCCTCGGCATCATACTTCAAAGGCTGGGGCTCCCCCTTCCCCGTGTGCACATCGCACACCACCATTCGTCTGTGCCTAGGCATCAGACTTCGAAGGCTGCCGCTTCCCTGCCCCCCCCCCGCCACAGTAATGCCAAGAGCTTGTTTTTTTGCATCCATTTTGTGGGGAAGCCGTGTTGTGTTCGGCGTTCTCTGCACCTTTCTCTTTTTCTGTTCTGGACGAAAGTGAAAGTCTACTGTGCTTGTTTACAGTAGCCTTGCTCCTCAAATGCTGTTGCTGTGTTGCCATCTCCCTAGGGACACTCAGCTTGAAAACACTCGACTTGCTAGCCTCAATGCTACATCTGCTATGCTTTGCCTCTAGACACGTTGATCCCTCGCAGACTGTGCTGACTCTGCCCCTCCTGATTCTGAAACTGACCAATGCAGTCACGTCGCAATCTCTTCTCTCTGTCTTATGATGTCTGCCCTGCCACCATTTACTTCGGACCCTCACCCTCACACCTCCTCACCCTCATACATCCTCACACCCTCCCACCCTCACACACCCTCACACACCCTCTCACCCTCACACCCTCACTCACCCTTACATCCTCACATACCCTCACACACCCTCACTCACCCTCACACCCTCACCCTCACACCCTCACCCCCCTCACCCTCACAACTCTCTCAGCCTCACTCACCCTCACACCCCCACACACCCTCACCCTCACACCCCCTCACCCTCACACCCCCCTTACTCCCTCACCCTCACACCCCTCCTCACCCTCACACCCCTCACTCTCACACCCCCTCACTCTCACACACCCTCACCCTCATTCACCCTCTCACCCTCACACACTCTCTCACCCTTACATCCCCTCTCACCTTCACACCCTCTCACCCTCACACACCCTCACCCTCACACCCCCACACCCTCACCATCACACACCCTAACTCACCCTCTCACCCTCACACACCCTCATACCCTCTCACCCTTACACACCCTCACACACCCTCACTCACCCTCACACCTTCACCCACCCTCACACCCTCACCCTCACCCCCTCACCCCCTCACCCTCACAACCCTCCCACCCTCACTCACCCTCACCCCTCACATCCCCACACCCCCTCACCCGCACACCCCTCACCCTCACCCTCACACACCTCCTCACACCCCCTCACTCACACACCCTCACACACCCTTTCACCTTCACACACCCTCTCACCCTCACACACCCTCTCACCCTCACACCTCCTCAACCTCACACCACCTCACCCTCACATCCCCTCACCCTCACATCCCCTTACCCTCCCTCACCCTCACACCCCCTCACCATCACACACACCCTCACACTCACACACCCCCTCACACACCCTCTTACCCTCACCCACCCTCTCACCCTCACCCACCATCTCACCCTCACACACCCTTTCACCCTCACACACCCTCACTCACCCTCACCCTCACTCACCCACTCACCCTCACATGCCCTCTCACCCTCACACACCCTCTCACCCTACCACACGCTCTCATCCCCTCACCCTCACATCCCCTCACCCTCACATCCCCTCACACTCCTTCACACCCTCACCCTCACACCCCCTTACCCTCACACACCCTCCCCCTCACACACCCTCAAACACACCGTCCCCCTCACTCACCCTCTCACCCACCCTCTCACCCTCCCCCAAACCCTCACCCTCACACACCCTCATCCTCACACCCCCTCACCCTTACACCCCTTCACCCTCACACACCGTCACCCTCACACACCCTCACACCCTCACCCTCACACCCCCTAACCCTCACACCCCCTCACCCACTCTCACCCCCACACCCTCTCACCCTCACCCTCACTCACCCTCACCCTCACTCACCCTCTCACCTCACACACCCTCTCACCCTCACACACCCTCTCACCCTCACACACCCTCACACATGCTCTCACCCCATCACCCTCGCATCCCCTCGCCCTCACATCCCCTCACACTTCCTCACACCCTCACCCTCACACCCCCTCACCCTCACACACCCTCACCCTCACACCCCCTAACACACCCCCTCACCCTCACTCACCCTCACCCACCCTCTCACCCTCCCCCAAATCCTCACCCTCAGACCCCATCATCCTCACACCCCTCACCCTCACACCCCTTCACCCTCACACACCATAACCCTCACCCTCACACACACTCACACACCTCACCCTCACAAACCCTCTCACCCACCATCACCCTCATACCCCCTCACCCTCACACACCCTCACCCTCACACCCCCTAACCCTCACACCTCCTCACCCAATCACACCCCTACAACCTCTCACTCTCACCCTAACACATCCCCTCACCCTCACACCCCCTCACTCTCACACAGCCTCACCCTCACACACCCTCACCCTCACACACCCTCACCCTCTCACAAACCCTCACCCTCACCACTCTACCAATCTACCACCCCCTCACTCTACCACTCTACCGCCCTCACTCTACCACCCTCATTCTACCACTCTACCACGCTCACAAGCTCACTCTACCGCCCTCACTCTACCACTCTACCGCCCTCATTTTACCGCCCTCACTCTACTGCCATCACGCCCTCACTCTACCGCCCTCACTCTACCACTCTACTGCCCTCACACCCTCACTCTACCGCCCTCACTCTACCACTCTACCGCCCTCACGCTACTGCCCTAACTCTACTGCCCTCACTCTACCGCCCTCATTCTACCACTCTACCGCCCTCACTCTAGCGCCCTCACTCTACCGCTCTAGCGCCCTCACTCTACCACTCTACTGCCCTCACTCTCCCACTCTACCGCCCTCACTCTACCGCCCTCACTCTACCACTCTACCGCCCTCACTCTACCACTCTACCGCCCTCACTCCCTCACTCTACCGCCCTCACTCTACCACTCTATCGCCCTCACACCCTCACTCTAAAGCCCTCACTCTACCACTCTACCGCTCTCACTCTACCTGTGCTGATCTGCTGTTCTCTTTCACACCGCCTTCTTCTCTAACTCCCTGTTCTCTTCTCCTGTGCTGATCTGCTGCTCTCTTCCACCTCACCTCCTTCTTTAACTTCATGTTCTCTTCACCGGTGCTGATCTGCTGCTCTCTTCCACCCCGCCTCCATCTTTAACTCTGTTCTTTTCTCCTGTGCTGATCTGCTGTTCTTTTCCACCCGCCTCCTTCTTTAACTCCCTTTTCTCTTTTGCTGTGCTGATCTGCAGCTCTCTTCCACACCGCCTCCTTCTTTAACTCCCTGTTCTGTTCTGCTGTGCTGATCTGCTCCGCTTTTCCACCCACCTCCTTCTCAAGCTCCCTGTTCTCTTCTCTTCTCCTGTGCTGATCTGCTGCTCTCTTCCACTCTGCCTCCTTCTCAAACTCCCTGGTCTCTTTTCTCTTGTGCTGATCTGCTGCTCTCTTCCACCCGCCTCCTTCTTTAACTCCCTGTTTTCTTCTCCTGTGCTAATCTGCTGTTCTCTTCCACCCACCTCTTTCTCTAATGCCCTGTTCTAGTGAAGTAGTGTGGCTCACTGGTTAGAGGCGGCAGACCCGAGAGCAGAGGACGGCCCGGGACCAGTGTTCGATTCCCGGCGCGGCAGGTTTCTGGACCAGGGTCAGCGGACTCGATAATTCTCTCGCCTTGGTGCCCACTCTGATCAGCGATCACACTCGGCAACTCTGGGCATTAGCTTGCCTCATCTTCACTAACGGCCCCACCAGACCGCCGGGGATGCCTGGTCTCACCCTGGAGATACCCATTAAGGGACCATCTCTCAGGGAAGCCAGGAAGGGTTTCGCAGCGGTCGAAGCGCCTTGGGACCCTACGGGTAAGTAGTGCGCTATATAAATGCCAATACATTTACATTTACATTTACATTCTTTTCTCCTGTGCCGATCTGCTGTACTCTTCGACCCGCCTCCTTTTTAACTCCCTGTTCTCTTCTCCTGTGCTGATTTGCTGCTCTCTTCCACCCCACCTCCTTCTTTAACTCCCTGTTCTCTTCTCCTGTGCTGATCTGCTGCTCTCTTCCACCCACCTCCTTCTTTAACTCCCTGTTCTGTTCTCCCGTGCTGATCTGCTGCTCTCTTCCAACCGCCCCTTCTCTAACTCCCTGTTCTCTTCTCCTGTGCTGATCTGCTCTTCTCTTTCACCCCGCCTAATTCTCTAACTCCATGTTGCCCTCTCCTGTGATAATCTTTTTGCTCTCTTCCATCCGCCTCCTTCTCTAACTCCCTTTTCTCTTCTCCGGTGCTGATCTGCTGTTCTCTTTCACCCCACCTCCTTCTCTACCTCCCTGTTCTCTTCTTCTTTACTGAATTGCTGTTCTATTCCACTGCCTCCTTCTGTAACTCCTGGTTCTCTTCTCCTGTGCCAAACTGCTGTTCTTTTCCACCCCACCTCCGTCTTTAACTCCCTGTTGTCTTCTGCTGTGCTAATCTGCAGCTCTCTTCCACCCACCTCCTTCTCTAACTCCCTGTTCTCTTCTTTTCTCCCTCTGCTGATCTGCTGCTTTCTTCCACCACGCCTCTTTCTTTCACGCCCTGTTCTCTTCTGCTGATCTGCTGCTCTCTTCCACCTGGCCTCCTTCTCTAACTCCCTGTTCCCTTCTCCAGTGCTAATCTGCTGCTCTCTTCCACCCGCCTCCTTCTTTAACTCCCTGTTCTCTTTTGCTGTGCTGATCTGCTCCTCTCTTCCACCCACCTCCTTCTCTAACTCCCTGTTCTCTTCTCTTCTCCCGTGCTGATCTGCTTCTCTCTTCCACCCACCTCCTTCTCTAACTCCCTGTTCTCTTCTCTTCTCCCATGCTGATTTGCTGCTCTCTTCCACTCTGCCTCCTTCTCTAACTCCCTGTTCTCTTCCCTTCTCCAGTGCTAATCTGCTGTTCTCTTCCACCCCCCTCTTTCTCTAACTCCCTGTTCTCTTTCCTGTGCTGATCTGCTGCTCTCTTTCACCCCCTCCTTCTTTAACTCCATGTTCTATTCTGCTCTGCTGATATGCTGCTCTCTTCCACCCACCATCTTCTCTAACTCCCTGTTCGCTTCTCTTCTCCAGAGCTGATCTGCTGCTCTATTCAACCCGCTTCTGGTCTACCTCCCTGTTCTCTTCTCCCATGCTGTTCTGCTGCTCTCTTCAACCCCACCTCCTTCTTTAACTGCCTGTTCTCTTCTCCTGTGCTAACCTGCTGCTCTCTTCTACCCACCTCCTTCTTTAACTCCCTGTTCTCTTCTCACATGCTGATCTGCTGTTCTCTTCCTCCCGCCTCATTCTCTAACTCCCTGTTCTCTTCTCCGGTGATGATCTTTCTGCTATCTTCCATCCGCCTCCTTCACTAACTCCCTGTTCTCTTCCCCTGTGCTGATCTGCTGTTCTCTTTCACTCCACCTCCTTCTCCAACTCCCTTTTCTCTTCTCCCGTGCTGATCTGCTGTTCTCTTTCACCATGCCTCCTTCTCTAACTCCCTGTTCTCTTCTCCTGTGCTGATCTGCTGCTCTCTTCCACCCCACCTCCTTCTTTAACTCCATGTTCTCTTCACCTTTACTGATCTGCTGCTCTCTTCCACCCCGCCTCCTTCTTTAACTCCATGTTCTCTTCACCTTTACTGATCTGCTGCTCTCTTCCACCCCGCCTCCTTCTTTAACTCTGTTCTTTTCTCCTGTGCTGACCTGCTGTTCTCTTCCACCCACCTCCTTCTTTAACTCCCTGTTCTCTTCTCCTGTGCTGATCTGCTGCTCTCTTCATCCCGCCCCCTTCTCTAACTCCCTGTTCTCTTCTCCTGTGCTGATCTGCTCTTCTCTTCCACCCGCCTCATTCTCTAACTACTTTTTGCCTTCTCCTGTGATTATCTTTTTGCTCTCTTCCATCTGCCTCATTCTCTAACTCCCTTTTCTCTTCTCCGGTGCTGATCTGCTGTTCTCTTTCACCCCGCCTCCTTCTTTAACTCCCTGTTCTCTTCTCCTGTACTGATCTGCTGTTCTTTTTCACCGCCTCCTTCTGTAACTCCCGGTTCTCTTCTCCAGTGCCGATCTGCTGTTCTCTTCCACCGCCTCCTTCTTTAACTCCCTGTTCTCTTCATCTGTGCTGTTCTGCTGCTCTCTTCCACCCCACCTCCTTCTTTAACTCCCTAATCTCTTCTGTTGTGCTGATCTGCTGCTCTCTTCCACCCGCCTCCTTCTCTAACTCCCTGTTCTCTTCTTTTCTCACTCTGCTGATCTGCTACTTTTTTCCACCACGCCTCCTTCTTTAACTTCCTGTTCTCTTCTGCTGATCTGCTGCTCTCTTCCACCTGGCCTCCTTCTCTAACTCCCTGTTCTCTTCTCCAGTGCTAATCTGCTGCTCTCTTCCAGCCGCCTCCTTCTTTAACTCCCTGTTCTCTTTTGCTGTGCTGATCTGCGGCTCTCTTCTACACCGACTCCTTCTTTAACTCCCTGTTCTTTTGTGCTGTGCTGATCTGCTCCTCTCTTCCACCCACCTGTTTCTCTAACTCCCTGTTCTCTTCTCTTCTCCCGTGCTGATCTGCTTCTCTCTTCCACTCTGCCTCCTTCTCTAACTCCCTGTTCTCTTCTCTTCTCCTGTGCTGATTTGCTGCTCTCTTACTCCCTGCCTCCTTCTTTAACTCCCTGTTTTCTTCTCCTGTGCTAATCTGCTGTTATCTTCCACCGCCTCTTTCTCTAACTCCCTGATTCTCTTTTCCTGTGCTGATCTGCTGCTCTCTTCCACCCGCCTCCTTTTTTAACTCCATGTTCTCTTTTCCTGTGCTGATCTGCTGCTCTCTTCCACCGCCTCCTTCTTTAACTCCATGTTGTCTTCCGCGGTGCTGTTATGCTGCTCTCTTCCACACTTTTATGAAAAAACTGGGGTTGACCCTGTGTCCCTCAGAACCTGGGTAGTTTATGGTTAAAAAGAAAATTGGTTCTGCCGGGTGGCGAAACAACTAATTTGCAAATTATATCTGTATGCAAAGTAACTTCCTCCTTCTGACAAGAATTCACAACAGGTTCTTACAATGAATGAATTGAAAAGCCTGTATAGAACGAATTTTATCTTTATATTTTTCAAAATTAATTCAAAACAACTCATAAATGGCTGTCAATATCTTAATAAAAAGTGCAAAAAGTGACAATAGTGAACAGTGATCATGTGACACATACAATATGTACAATAATGATTTTCAGTATAGACAATTTATACAAATATATACAAGTTTGACTTTCAAAAAGGCCATCAGCTAATACAAATTTGCAGAATCCTATTTGTTGCTTGTCAATTCTGTTGGGATTCTGGGATATTAGGGCCAGTTGGAAAATGTCGACGTTTCGACCCTTAAAGTGCCAAGGTGAATAAGGTTGCAGCGGGTCTTTCTCAAGACAGGTGTGTCTGACTGATTGCAGCCTTTCCGCGAGCAGCCGTGACTTGTAGTGAAATTTCCTTTCACATTTCCCGATTTATGGATTTTATCCCAAGCCAGTCCAGGTGACTCATCCGCACTTGAACCCCAGGACTGTCGTGCCCTACACACCTGTCTTGAGAAAGACCCGCTGCAACCTTATTCACCTTGGCGTTTTAAGGGTCGATACGTCGACATTCTCCAACTGGCCCTAATATCCCCGAATCCCAACAGAATTGACAAGCAACAAATAGGATTCTGCAAATTTGTATTAGCTGATGGCCTTTTTGAAAGTCAAACTTGTATATATGTGTATAAATTGTCTATACTGAAAATCATTATTGTACATATTGTATGTGTCACATGATCACTATTCACTATTGTCACTTTTTGCACTTTTTATTAAGATATTGACAGTCATTTATGAGTTGTTTTGAATGAATTTTGAAAATATAAAGATAAAATTAGTTCTATACAGGCTTTTCTTTTCATTCATTGTAAGAACCTGTTGTGAATTCTTGTCAGAGGGAGGAAGTTACTTTGCATACAGATAGAATTTGCAAATTAGTTGTTTCGCCACCAGCTCTCTTCCACACACCATCTTCTCTAACTCCCTGTTCACTTCTCTTCTCCAGAGCTGATATGCTGCTCTCTTCAACCCGCCTTTTTCTCTACCTCCCTGTTCTCTTCTGCCGTGCTATTCTGCTGCTCTCTTCAACCCCACCTCCTTCTTTAACTCCCTGTTCTCTTCTCCTGTGCTAACTTGCTGCTCTCTTCCACCCTCCTCCTTCTTTAACTCCTTGTTCTCTTCAGCTGTGCTGATCTGCTGTTCTCTTCCACCCACCTCCTTCTCTAACTCCCTGTACTCTTCTTTTCTCCCTCTGCTGATCTGCTGCCGTCTTCCACCCTGCCTCATTCTTTAACTCTCTGTTCTGTTCTGCTGATCTGCTGCTCTCTTCCACCTCGCTTCCTTCTCTAACTCCCTGATCTGCTGCCGTCTTCCAGCCTGCCTCCTTCTTTAACTCCCTGTTCTCTTCTGCTGGTCTGCTGCTCTCTTCCACCTCACCTCCTTCTCTAACTCCCTGTTCTCTTCTCCTGTGCTAATCTGCTGCTCTCTTCCACCCCATTTCCTTCCTTAACTCCATGTTCTCTTCTGCTGTTCTGATCTGCTCCTCTCTTCTACCCACCTCCTTCTCTAACTCCATGTTTTTTTCTCTTCTCCTGTGCTGATCCACTGTTCTCTTCCACCCGCCTCCTTCTTTAACTCCCTGTTCTCTTCTCCTGTGTTGTTCTGCTGCTCTCTTCCACCCCACCTCCTTCTTTAACTCCCTGTTCTCTTCTGCTGTGCTGATCTGCTGCTCTCTTCCACCCACCTCCTTCTCTAACTCCCTCTCTAACACTATCTATCTATCGCCCTCACTCTATCTATCTATCTATCTATCTATCTATCTATCTATCTATCTATCTATCTATCTATCTATCTATCTATCTATCTATCTATCTATCTATCTATCTATCTATCTATCTATCTATCTATCTATCTATCTATCCATCTAGCTCTCTACCTATCTATCGCCCCTCACTCTATCGCCACTCACTCTATCTATCTCACTCACTCTATCTATCACATCACCACAGCATCACTGAGCACCACCACAGCATCACTCGGGGGCACCACAACATCACTATGCGCTACCACAGCATCACTGAACAACACAGCATCACTTGTCGCCACAACATCACTCAGCGCCACCACAGCATCAATCTGTGCATCCTTTCAACAACAACTGGTTCAAATATGTTCTCTTCATGTTTAAAGCTTTATTACAAATGTCACACAAAGATGTTAATATTTCACTTCTTTTCTTGGATTGGTCAAATAAAATTGACTGAACATAATCTTCACAAAAGTTATTTATAAAAGTTTAAGCTATTGGCATTATAAATTACAATAACTTTTATCTAAGTATTAATTATTTAAAAAAAATAAAAGCCATTGTTAGTTGTATTATCAATACATCTAAGTCACGTAAATACAACACATATTGCAGTACAAATGCTATAGGTGTCACATTTGCAAAAGTTATAACTATTGGCATTCTAAATGACAAAGCTATTAATTTCGCTATTTTCAAAACCAACACATAAATAAAACATATGTCATTTACAATACCAATAGCTCAAACTTTCCTAATGCGAGACCTATTGCATTGCAAATGCTTGTTACATTCTGTCTTTGAAAATACCACTTTTAGAAAGTGAGTATTTTCTTGCCTGACCATCCAGTTTGCCTCTGCTAGGTTTGATTATTGTGTGTCTGGCTTATGGATGACAGGGACTGGAAAAGGGCTATGGCTCCAGAAGTCTGATGAGTCAGGGCTGGGCTGAAATGACCTGGGTTGCATTTAGAGTAGGGGGTGGAGATTTCCTTTCACCTGCCTGGGCATGGTCTGCCTTTAAAATGCTGTCTCAACCTCCTGCCAGGAAGCTGCGCCAGTGAGGACAGAACTGGTTTTGGCTAAGCACAGACACTCCCTGACTTCAGAGAACAAAGGGGTTGTATGTATAAAAAGTGGGGCACAGACCCCGGACTTTTAGATCACTTCTGGGTAATTAAGAGGAAACCCTTGAAAAGGAGAAGAGCTGGAGAAGCTGAGAAGTAATGCTTCCCCTGTGCTGTTTGCTGTCTGGGGTTGACCTGCAGTGGCTGCTTGCTGCCAAGGTAAGGAGAAAGAGGACATTGCTGTTTGCTTTGTCACCTGCTTGAAGAAAAGATCTCAAAGGGCATGAAACTGAGCTTGCCTCCTGTTCTGATGTCTTAGGAACACAAAGACTTCAACCCTTCTGTCTCTCTGTATCTAGAACTGCTATTTCAGCTGCTACAGAAGGAAATTGCAACACCGGCGAACCACGCTGTAACCTGCACCGAAGCTGTGAGCGCAGCTCCGACTTGAGATGTAGGCCTGACGCCTGCTGCCGTACTACATGACTCTAAAGTCTACTTAATCATCGCGGAGCCAATCCTCGATGTGGGTGATCCCCGATTCCATCGACATCATGCCATCGTAAGAAACAGTGGTTTCGGCATCATTGTGACGTCATCGCCCTGACGCAGTAAGGAACTGTTGTCTCGCCTCCCCTGCGCTGCAGTAAGGAACTAAGGCTCCACCTCCCCTCGGATCGTAAGAAATCGATACCGCACATCGTCTACGAAGCTGCACCTCCCCGACGCCGTAAACTGTCTTTGCTTTCATCAATTCCAAGGAACTGTTCTTTGCGGGTCTGCTGGACTCCGGGCCTGAAGCTGCGCACCTCGCGGTCGGCGCCGTACTTTGGGATTTCCACCAGTCACGACGTCATTATACCTCCAAGTGGAGTTATTTGTTGTTACAAGCTTTATTTTTGTGAATAACCTATTTTTGAGGATTCCTTGATACCTGTACTGTGGATTTTTGTTGTTTTGTCTTGTTTTGGTTTAGATAATGATTATTTATTTTTCTAAACTGGTGTGGTGTCTATTTGTAGTGTTTTCACTGTATTACTGTATGTGTTCACAAATGCTTTACACACTGCCTCTGAGATAAGCCTGTCTGCTCGTGCAAGCTACCAAGGGGGTGAGCATTGGTTATTTTGGGAGTGTATCCCCCTTACCCTGACTAGAAGCAAGGGCCCCTATTTGAACAAAGGTATCTACCTCTGCCAGCTAGAGACCCCCTTTTCTAACACTTACGCATAAGCACTAATTTTAGACATTCTAAAAAAGATCTTAAAACAGGGTTGTTTTAGCTTTACATTTTTAATTCTGCTGTTTTTAAACTGTTGAAAAGACCCATTTAGGGTGACCTGTCACACCTAATAAGAAACAATAACATAACAAACAAAGCCACTAAATATAGAAATTACACCATTCCAATCTACTGGCAATACATTTACTAGCTTAACATTAATTGTGGGGGAAAAATTGCAGTTGCTGAATTTTCCAATTACTTGGCCTCTTATTATTTCTTATAATGTGGGTCTGCAGTTGTGGGTTTTCCAATGCCAGACTACGGGGCAAGCAGCGATTATTTTTATCCTCAACCATGGGGTTTGCGGTCTTTTGCCTCTGATGTCCTCAGTGCATCCTTCTAAGGTTCTAAAACTGGGCTAGTATAACCCATTCAGCTGAACCATTTTCAAAGTGGAGGTGCTGCCGTTATTTTTATATCATGGAATTCATAGAAATTGTGAAAAATGGAAGCATCACACAAAAAATAAGTGTAGCAAATGTGCCACGTCCATTGAGCAGGAGAGTGGTAGGGGATGGTAGTGCACTCTTGTTTATAGACAGCACATTTTCAATTGAAATTGGCACTAAATTTGCACATCCAGTTTTACTGATAAAACTATATACCTACAAATTATAATGTATTAAAATTGTTGCAGCAAATATTTATTGTTTGTGCATCATCAAGTGAAGAGTCTTGAATGTTTTGACCCTAAACAATCTTTGTTTCGATCACACTAATTGCTGATATATTTTGAAATTTGTGTATTTGAACTCACAGTAAATGTGACACCATAAACACAAAATGTAAAGGCATCTTTATTATTCATTCACCTTTTTAACTCCAGCATGGCTATTTTGGGGGATTCTGCAGCACCCCCGCACACCTACTTCTACTACCTATGAATGCAAGGCTTACAAATATTTGAGAACCTTGAAAAGCCAGTGTGGTCAGGACAAATCTACTTACGTGACTTTCAGAGTCAGAGAAGTGTCTCTAAATGTGTGTCTTTTTTCCTACAGAGAAGCGTGTGGCACCATGGCCCAGGCTTGTGAGGTACCAGCCACACTCTTCTTGCTTGCATAAGGATCCATGGTACCCTTGCCCGGCTAATGCACAGCTTTGTTTACAAAATTCTAAAACGATGTTGAAAAAGTATGTTCTTTGCAACTTAAATTTTGGTCATGGGTTTTTTGGCTTTCAGACCCTGTTCAGGGTGCCTCGGGGCAGACTTAGCTACTGGACAACAACAATGGTGTTGGGATCATTTATCATTGGTGTACTGAGGTATCTCCTACTATGGATCTGCACATTTGGCCAGCTCCATCCCTTCTGTATTTCTCTCTGAGGGTAGAGAGGGTGAGCAATCAAATACTTATTAGGGACATATTGTAATTGGCACGAGCTCAGAACTCAACAGTCAAGTCAAGTCAAGTCAAGTCAAAGATAGCTTTATTCGATTTCAAAAAAACCATAAAAGCACATAGAAAAACATTAAAACATTTAAAATTCAGTTTTGATTTGGTACAAACAAATACAGTTCGACTACATCAATACATTTCCAGACTATTTACACAAAGTGCCCAGTGCAGTTCAAAAATTCATTAGCACATGGAGGTTCTACATCTAATAATGAATTTTAAAAACTTTGATACAGTAATAATAGTTATTTCATCCTGGAATAGAAAAATCTTAAAGAGGGCCGTCTACACTGCCTTAAGCCCCAGCGCTTTAATAAGGGGATTGAGTATCTAGTCCTTGCCCACCCATACAATGTATAAAAGAGAATACAATGAATGGTAGACTGCACAGAAAGGTCATCACATGGGCAATTACTTAGGTTTTTACACCAATCATTTGTAGCTGGGAAGGTGACCATCCTAAAGAAGTTAACCATTATCAGTCGTGCTAATAGCATTCTGTCGTAGCTACCCAACTCGGGGCACAAATAAAGCTGCAGACCAGGCTCCTGCAGTAATGAATGATGGTGGAGGACAGAAGCCTTCTTTCCCTCAACTGACCAGCTTTGATCAGCCAGAAAAGAGGTACATTTTTCTTTAAGGATTTTTTTGGGCATGGAAGTTGTCAATAAAGGCGTATGGTAAAGTTCTGGGTGCCCTATATTTGTTAGGAAATCCTTGACATAAGAAAGCCACTGGATTTTTTTAGACCCCTCAAGCCTCATGCAATCTTGTTTCAGTGGAGGTCCAGATCTTATGCCAGAGCAGCACTGGACTGATCCTAATTAAATCCGTGATGTAGACCAAGGCAAGTTCCTTATGGCAGGCATAGGTTGAGGTAGACCTAGGAACGGCTAACAAATATCTAAGAAAGCTATTTTCCTTCACCTGGACCTGACAAATTGAGATGCCCCAAATGCCGGCCCGTATATGGCAGTCGATACGCACTTAGCTTTGTAAATATCAAGCAGGATGCGTACAGGGCTGCCACCCAGCTTATTTGCGAACTGCATTAATGCCCCAATAGCTCGCGAGAAAGCTAAGCACCTGGTAGTGATAGCTGTAGTCCATGTACCTTTATTATTAAAAACAACCCCCAAATAAGAAAAAGTACTTGTTATTCCTATCTTTGACTGGTCTAAGAAAGTGTAGCAAGAGACCTTATTTTTGGATGAGCAGCACATAGTGAAGGTTTTCCCCGTATTTATTTTTAGGCCCCTAGATCCCATATATACTGAGAATCTGGTTAACGCCTTCTGGAAGCCTACTTGGGTTCTTGACATAATAACCGCATCATCTGCGTAGAGTAGAATAGGCACCGCAGTGCCATTAATTTGAGGATAATCTACATCCAATTGTATTAGGGGGTCTGCTACACTATTAATATAAAGATTTTAAAAAAAGGGCGCCAGTATACATCCCTGGCAAACACCCTTCATTATTGGAAACTTCTCTGTGCATTCACCTTTCTTACCGTGACGCACCTTTGCCCCTGCTCTCTGTATAGTTCCATTAAAAAATTTTGAATATTTGAATCCACTCCCAGCTGTAACAGAGTGTCCCACAAGACATCGTGACTCAGACAGTCATATGCTGAACTGAGGTCAACAAATGTCATAAATAATTTTCCCTTTTTGGCAGTCTTATATTTACCGATCAACAATGCCAAGTTAAGTCCTTGCTCAACAGTAACCAAACCAGACTTGAACCCGTATTGAAATTTAGATAAGATGCCTTTATCCTTGGCCCATCCCTGTAGTCTATTTAGTATAACTCGACCTACTACTTTCATGAGGGAGCCAAGCAGTGAAATAGGCCTGTAGCATTTAGGATCATTACGATCGCCCTTTTTAAAAATTGGCACTACTATCGCATCCTGCCAAGTGGATGGAAATCCAACTTTATTATAACTATTTAGCACATTAGTCAGGAGCGGTGCCCATAGGGCGGTGTTTTCCTTATAAATATCAATGGGAATCCCAACTGGTCCTGGGGCCTTGCTGTTAGAACTTTCTACAATAGCCAATTCCACCTCTGCTAAGGAGAAAGCAATATCCAGAGGGAATGATTCATGGGAAATAGACTCTAAGGTTACATGCTCATTTGTGTTGGTCCTAGCTGATCTGACAGTACCGTCTATTTTATAGAGCTCAGTGAAATAGTTTACCCAAACCGTCTCCTCGAAGGCAATCTCCATCATGTCGCAGCTTCTTACCACAAAAAAAGGAGCATTTACTGCTCTCCAGAAGGCAGTATTATCTCTTAATGCACACGCCTTAAGCAACTCTCCCCACGCAGCCTCTTTCAGTTCATTTTTGCGTTTCTTCAGGGCAAGTTTATGTGTTGCTCTAGCAGACTTTATTTCTAGGGGGATTATTGGCACTGACTTTAAGGTTCTTTTCAGAAGGGCATGCGCCTTACTACAATCTGAGTTAAACCAACCCTTCACTTTAAAGCTATCCCCCCCTGGGCAATCCCTGTTAATTTGCTGCTAAGTTGTGCGCTAATTTTCTGGAAAGCTGCCGTAACCTCTTGAAAGGTAGGATTTTCCGCAAGACAAATCATAAAATCAGGGAGATGATCAGCTACTAGGCTTTGCAGGAATCCTATGGGGTCAACCCTACACCATTTTATTGAGTAGCCATTTGTTCTATTTAAGCGGATCCCATGACTATATAGATTTTCTACTTCGTTGGATGCTTGGCCTCGTCCCACTCCCCTGCTGAAAGTTGCAGTAATCGGAAAGTGATCGCTAAGAGCAATGTCCTCTCGAGTAAACGATCGACTCAACAGTCAAACAACAGACCCAATATCTTACTTCTGGCCAATGCTTATCATTAGATAAAAAGAAAGTACTTTAATCTCACTGCACAGCGAAACACTATACAATCCAATGATCATGTCTATTGAAGCAATATACCTTTTAGGCAAAGAAATGGGTAAAGGCATTGCTTAGGCATAGGTCTATCCATTACCACAATGAGTAGTTCATAGCTCTGTTCAATAGTCTTTAAGCTACACAGTTCATATTGGCAAAGGTTAGAATACCAGCAGCAGGTTTCAGGTTAGCATTAATCGGCCGCAGGCTGTTAACTCATTCAAATACAGTCACGCGTCACTTGCTCAATTAATTTGTGCATCTGTGACACTGGTTAGTCAGCTACCTCACATTTTTGGTTTCAGGATCAGCGATGGGGAACTGTCAATAAAGAGGGATCTTCTACTACACCTGGACTACGCATCTTTGTTTGTGTACCACATTTTGGCGACGTTTCTTGGACTAACCTGTGCTGCGCATAAAGAGGACTGTAACTTAGCACTAAGGAAACCAAGGACTGTTTTGAGATCCAGTCAAAATTAAAATAGAAGTAAGTTTATTTCCTTTTGTAATTGGAGAAACGCCCAGCAAACCCCACCAGTGTCCTCTTCACCCTGGACAGCCTGCACCCTGGGCGTTTGATAAGTGAAGGAGCCCACTGCGACCTTGCTGTCATCTGGAAATTGAATATCTCCAGCCACAAAAGTGTGTGAGATTCATCTGGCTTGATCACCCTACTGTTTCTCTATGGCTTTTGCACCTTGACAGTTCGTCCAGCGCTAGCAGTTTCTTTCACAACTGCCAACATCAGTGAGTGTCCTATTACGGCTGCCCAGCGCTGGCACTACCCTTCACTACTGCCAATTTTGTTGAGTGTTATTTTAGGCCTGTGAAGTTCCTTTCAGCGCTGCCAGTACTCTTCACTACAACTAACATCGTGTGAAGTTTCCCCTGCTTTCCCTGTCTTTGCGGTGAACTCGAGAACAGTGTCCTCGCTATGAGCCTACGTCTTGAAAGCCGGATTGCATTTAGTGGTGAGTGGAGGACACTTTTGTTTGGTGTTTTATGTGTGCGGCTACTGTGTACTTTGTTCCAGGGGTGTTAGTTTCCTCTGGTGTACCCTTCCCTGGGGAGTTGTTTCGTTTCACAGTTTACAGGTTGCCTTGTTAGGTGTACCCTTGGAGGGGAGGTTGTTAGTGCATGTCATGCACTAATCTTTATTGCAAGGCATCCCCTTTTTCTGTGTAGGTTGCTATTTCATCTTATTGTGCTTACTTCCATCTGCACACATTTTGTCATTTTGTGGTTTCACCATACTTGGTTTGCCAGGTTTGCTACCTTGTTTTATTAAAGAGGGTGGATGGGCATGTTATGTAATTTGCATTCTTGGGTTTTGTCCAACCATGACCATTTGTGCATCTTATGTTTATCTTTCTACATTCCTCTTTTTATTGTCCTTTGTTTCTGCTTTCCCGCTTTAGTTTCTTGCTTTTCAAATTGTCTCTTTGACTAGCTCTTGTGTCTTCAGTCTCCTCTGAATCCTTCTGCTTCATTTTGACTTCTTACTTGCTGATGTTTGTTAACGGAAGAGGATGTGTGGCAAATGGTTCTATGTATTTTCTCTCTCTACCACTTTATCAGAATGTCCTGTGACATCATGGAATGTTAGTGTGCCTCCCTGTGCTGAGATTGTCAGTTGGTCATCTGAGGCTGAGGAGCTGGTAGCTCTCTCCTAGTGGGGTTTCTCCTTGTAACTTTCTATCCTGTAACCTGCCACCCAACTACCTGTCAATAAAGAGAGATCTTCTACTACACCTGGACTACGCATCTTTGTTTGTGTACCACAATTCTCCTGCTGAACAGTTCTTGCTTCAACCCTCTCTGGCCAGGCAGGCAGACCTCTGAGTGCTAGGCAAACTCTCAGCTTCTCCTGTCAGTTACAGATAATAGGTGATGTCTGCTTGTATCTAGGGCACTGGAGGTGATGAAGACACCAGCCCTGGTCACACAGCAATCCTTCAAGTGCCCTACGCTCAAGAGGAGTTTGGAACTAGAATGAAGTGTGACCGTGTGTGTCCTACTCGCAAATTAATTTTCCATTCCTGTGCCCTTGTCTCAGCTTTAGAAGCAGTCTGAGTTGTTTGTTTTTCAAATGCCATTCCTGGTTGTTTATCAAACACTGCCTTTGTACAAGGTGATGGATCTCCTAGCAGGTAGTATTGATGCAGGCTCCAAACAGGAGTATCTGAAAGCAAGGGCTTTGTTAGTAGCCAAGCAGAAGCAAAGAAGCGACTGTGTTAGTAATTGGAGGCAACTGTCACTGTGAGTACATGAGAGGTGTGGTGCCAAGCGAACAGTATAGATGTGTAATCACGGATATAAGGACTAATCTTCAAAACATTGAGAAGTAGGTGAGCCATCCCTCTCATATACTCACAGTGACAGTTGCCTCCAATGACACACACAGTCATATGGATGCATCTATGCTTCTACTTGGCTACTAACATAGGCACAGTTTAGAACTGATGAGACACTCGTCCTGCACTAGAGGTGTTGGGCCTTCCGCACTAATTTGCATGATAACACTATGTGCTTTGAACGCAGCTTCCTCTTCACTCTTCTCATCCCACCTGTAAATAACATCTCATTACCGCTTAGTCTTACTCCTTAGGACCAAATACAGTACACATTGAGTGCCCCTTGGGTCACTGGCCCTGGTGACGGTATTATAACTATAATACTATTGTATTTATATTATAGCACTGATGAAGACTGTTGACACGATTACAGCGAAAGATGAAACACGTGTTGGCAAGTATGAAAGTCCTATCGTAAGGGCTAAAATGTGATTATCTAATAAATCTCGACATATGATTGGTTCTTTGAGTGCTCGGAGAACCTTCTATAATTCAACCTGCAAAAGCCTTTTCCGACAAAGGAAGATCAGGTGTCTCGCTCTCCTCCAGAGCACCACATGATATATGGACACCTGTGAAAAGGACTCTTATCCATATATACTGCTTGCACTGACTAAGTTGTGTGCGCCTGCTTACTCAGTCACCATTCTGTTTTCTCTAGTGTGCCACAACCATTCTCGTGTTATTCTTGTACAGACCAGAAATAGGTTTTCTAGAGCCCTTTGAGCCTTGCACACCCATGCACTTTGCCAACGTGCCAACTTTAGACAATAGTCCAGGAAAGCCAATTGGACTGCGACCACCCTGCAACTCAGTGATCCCTGCTTGAGTGATATGCATTCTAGCTAACAATCAATCTAGTGAGGTATCGCAGGGAGAATTAATGCAATTCAAACTCTCTTTCATCAAGGAAAGGCACAATCAAGAGCACTATAAAACCATCGATATATTTTATAGATTGATTTTTTAAATAAAAATCATTTCATAGTGCATATAATCTAAACAGTAGCAATCATGAAAATCAACAAAACAGTAGTAGCAAAGTTTATCAAAAGTGTGGCTAGCAGATAATACTGTAACATATTTGTAAAATCATAAAGCTTTCTTTATATTAATATTTTGAACCTCACCCGCATAGCTTTGGCTGACTAAGCACCTTAGCGCCAAGGGCCTAATTTGAGTTTCAAAGATGGTTCAAGCCTACATACCTGATCTAAACAATAGAATCCATGCCCGGTAAAATATCAGCGTCTGCTTTTCTTGTCTGCTTCATCGTGCACACTGATAATACCACCGAGTAAAGGCTAAATTGTCCCTCTTCACCTGGCTCGAATTTCTGCCACCGATGTGTTGGTGGTGATATCCTACACATCCGGTGGTCCTGGACCAACATCCTGCCATACTGGTCCTATAGTTGGTGAACTATCAAAACTATGAGCGGACTTACATTTCACACAATGCAAGCACTGGCAATCCTAAATGACACAAGCAATATCCTCGGACTGAATAAATACAAGAAGCAATGGATGGCCTCATCCTTGGCACCTGCAAAACTCTTCTTTGGTAAAAACCCCCTGCCCCTCTGCCCCCCCACCAGAAACAAATATTGGATGAATGCCATCGTCACCCACAATGGTAGCCTATAAACACTCAATATATATAATATAAACTGAATGACCAAGTCCAAATATTTAACAATATTTTTGGACTGCGTTTCTGGCCTGAACTACCAAGTATGTGGATGCTACCTGCGAGCTACTAGTCAAAGCAGGTGCGCCGACCCCAATGCGAGCCGCTCTTCGTCCTGGTAAGATCCACGGAGTGGGTGGGCTGTGTTGCTAGTATTCTCACTGCCTGTACTGACATCTCCCTTACCCGTTTGGAATAGGGCTCTGTTGGAATTTCCTTTTTGTATTCCCTATACTTGTCTAGCAGCCCTGATCTTTAGGTATTGATTGACTCTTTCCTGTTCTCTTTGGACATTCTATGCTTGCATCTGTTAGCTTGTGGAATTCTGACCTCTATATATGTTCATTATATGCGAGCTATCCAGATACCTTCTTCCCTTGCTTGGGCTTTCACTGAAACTCATTATAGGTTTCAATTGTACATGAGCATTGTTAATTAAAACCGTGAAATAATACAAAATATTTCAAAAATATAATAGACAATTAGTGGAAAAGGCCTTGGCACCCGTTCACTTACATTCTATTGTCTAAAAACAATAAATGAAAAGTGATATTATCACCTTCCATGGAACCTTGTTCACTATTTGAAACAACCACCAGAACAGAGAATTCAATCCACATGAAGTAACATCAATATATTCAAGCAGATTTGATTATCACATTGCAAGAAAAAATAACATAGATACATGTGCATTCTAACACTAATTTATAAATACAAACATATATAATTGAAAAAGAGGAGTAGCTAAAAGGAAAAAAACATGATAATTATTACATGGTAATGGGTCATTTATCCTCTCACAGAAGAATCTGCCACTTGAGAGCTTAGATTGATTGACAAAATTGATCAAGAATGCAGGAGGCACAAGTCTTGTAACATGCTTCCAGAGGCCCAATCTTAAGAAATACCCCAAGTAAATCAATATGGAATCGAATGCTAAGGAGACCCCCAGGGGGTGACCAATGGAGACACTTATGTCAAGATAGTATGAAGAACTAGCCTGCAATACTAGAGAGAGAGAGAAGCATACTATAGAGTGGTCTACAACTCATATTTACACCCTTGAAAACTCCTTATATATTTCCCAGAAGCTTGTTTTGCTGTCGAGGCTCCGGCCTTTATGCCCTCTGTAGTGACGGAGCCACACGGGCCCACACTATACATTGTAGTTAGTCCAGGCACCTGGAGGGCGGGCACGCCCAAAGGTATAAAGAAAGGGCACATGACCGCTCGTGGTCTTGGCCTGTAGTATAATACTTGTGTGCATGCGTCCCATTATTTGTTGCCCAATAACTGCGGCCCACCTGTATATCGGCTGCACAGGCAACGCCAGTGCCGTTACCACATTGGCGACGAGGCGGGTCCCACCCACGCCTCTGCCACTCTGCCGGAGACCTGCCGCCCAGCCTGTTGTGGCTCGTTGTGGCGCCGGCCAGGGCGTCGTGCTCCCGTTACCGTGCCCTGGTCTGACAACGCTGAGGAGCTGTCGAGACGGCGGGTGCCCACCCTGCATGCCCGGAGGCCTGTTCCAGCAATGCTGCCGCAGGTCAGTGGGGCACGAAGGTCCAGCGAGTGGCCTGTGCCCCAGCGTGTCTCCCGATCTGGTGCACGTGCAGGCCTCGAAGACTCAAGGATGCGTGGAGGAAGGCCGCGCCCCTCCCTTCGTCCTGAGGCGCTCGCACGCGCCTGCATCCCCGGCGTGGTCTGTAGCTGAACGCCACAGCCCTGGGAAGAGTTCCATCGTCACCGCGCAAGGCCTTACTGCTTTCCCAACCACGAGCACTTGTGGCAACAAGCATTGGCCAGTGCAACAGAATTTTTTTCTTTCGACATTGGGAGCTCAATCTCCAGTGACAGTAGCAACAAGCATTGGCCAAGGTAAGAGGAAGCCAACATTTCAGACATTGGGTGCCTTTGAGAAGACGGAGCTAGCCCCTGTGCCCAGATAGCTGGAAAGGTGCATAGGGTGTCAGGGCCCGCGTGCTCCATTTCGGCTCTGCAGCCACTATTCGGCCATCCCACAGGCCCATGCGCTTAGACATGCCTGCAAGGAAATGAACCAACCGATTCAGTATGGACAGAAGCCCCTGCGCAGGTGCCACAGCTGCCTGTTCCGACCCTGCAGAACGCCCGACCCTGCCTGGCCATACGACAGCAGCCCCTCTGCCCGCCTTCAACGAGCTGGCGGATCCTGCTACAGCCGCCGATGTGGAAGTCATCGATTGGCCGGTTAGTCCACTACTTCATAGGGATGCGTGAGACGGATGGAAGGGTGAAGAGGTCCCTACTTAGGTGTTATGGAGGAAGCGAACTATACGACCTGTTCGAAACTTTACCTACCACTGGGGCTAATGACAACTATGATGCAGCTGTGGCGGCCCTGAACAGGCATTTTGGCCCTCAGATCAACCCTGATTTTGAGAGGTTCAAACTGCGCCAGGCGAAGCAAAGCGAGACAGAGTCGATCAACGTCTTTCAGCCGCGCTTGAGTAAGCTGGCGAGCTCCTGTATCATTCCTGACCAGATAGAAGAGATAAGGGCCCAAATCATCCAAGGCTGTAGGTCGGTGACGATGCGCCGCCTGATACTCAGGCAAACCAGAATCACGCTGGATGAAATCCTGGTACTCGCAAGATCACATGCACTGCCAAATGCTCGAGCAGACGAGATGGAAGCAGCGCTGAAACGCCACCCAGGCACCGCTGGCCTGCCATGTCTGCCGGCAATAAAATAAGAGAGAGTCGACGCTATCCAGAGGCGCACAGCGGCACCTCGAAGGGGCCGGAAGGCCGTCACGCAGTGGTATGTGCGGCAACTGCGGCCGCGAACAACCGCCAGCAGGCCGGTGTTTTGCTAAAAAAAGACTTTCTCCAGATGTGGGGGGCTAAACCACTTCGCAAAAGTGTGTCGCAACAGAAGAAACAGGTCTAAAGCCCCGGGGCAATGAGGGATGTCGACGGCAGTCCAACAGCTGTGGCTAGAAGATCCGCAGGAGCAAACAGATGCTGCCCTGCAAGGATTTGGACTCAGCGCTGATGATGATGATGTCTTTGTAGTACCGTTCGTGAGCCGTGATGGCTCACGTCGCAGGCCCCTGTCTATGTGCTCCATCGAAGTGGTTGGGTTCGCAGTCAGAGTCAGAGCGCTCATAGACACCGGCGCCTCAGTAAACGTCATGGACAGTGACCAATACGAACGCTTGTCTCCACGGCCACCACTAACACCTTCAAAGGCCAAGATCTACACATATGGGGGCGCTGAACCACTTCCCCTGAGGGGGTCATAGATGTCGACGTCGCCAGCGACGGACGCTGCATCCAAACACAGTTCGGCGTCACTGAGGGGAAGAGGGGGACACTGCTTAGCTGCCACACAGTGGAGGACCTGAAGTTGGTTTACTTTGCCAACTAAGTACATGATCTCTACGCAAATGACATCCTCAAGGACATCCCCATGCTATTTAAGGGCCTGAGTTGCCTCAAGGGAAAGCTATTCAAGTTGCATGTCAACCCCACAGTCAAAACAACTGCACTCCTATGGAGAGTGCCATTTAATCTCCGCCGACAACTGGAGGAAGAGCTGTGAAAGCTCGAGCAGCTAGGCATAATTGAGAAAGTCTCCGGCCCCACCCCATGGGTGTCGCCTCTGGTGGTAGCTCCCAAGCCAAAGCAACCTGGCACGATCAGCCTGTGCATGGACATGAGGCTCCCCACCATGGCAGCAAAGCAGGAGCAGCACCTCACGCCTACAATGGATGATATAGTTGCGCATCTCAATGGAGGCAAGTGGTTCACAAAATTAGACCTCAATGCTGGCTACCATCAATTGGAACTACACCCAAGGAGCAGAAACATCACAACGTTCTCTACGTACGTGGGGCTGCGAAGGTACAAGAGACTGAGTTTTGGGGTATTGTTGGCCACTGAGGTGTTTCAAAACGCCATCCGGGAGACACTCTCAGGGCTGCAGGGGGTTATCAACGTAAGTGACAACATCCGGGTGTTCTCGAAGACTCTGGAAGACCACCATCTACAGTTGAGAAACACGCTCCAATGGCTCGCAGACAATGGGCTGACCCTGCATTGTGCCAAGTTTTCATTATCGTATAAGGAACAGGAGTGTAAACCTTTCAACCTTGTTGGGATTGGGGTAGAGAAATGTATAACGGAAACAATATCCCAACCGGTATTGTTTTTAGACAAGTAAACAGAATATCTATACAGTATTATCCATCCAAGAACAAGGAAACTCAAGATGATTTTCATGTGTGCTCAAGGCATCATTTTATCAACAATTTTTCAAGAAAAGGGAGCAGTAATAGTTACAGTTAATAACAGCACTATAATTAATAAATACCAAATAACAGCCCAAAGGTGTACTGTATAGATATTTTGTATACTTGTCTAAAAACAATACCGGTTGGGATATTGTTTCCGTTATACAAAAGTTTTCATTATAACAGGAGTCTGTGATATTCTTTGGTTATATCTTCTCACAGAACGGACTTCAAGTTGACCCCAAGAAAGCTACAGCCATGAGCACAGCTCCCCGGCCAACATCCCTGACAGAGGTTCGCAGCTTCTTAGGGAAGGTCATGTACTGTGGGCTTTATATTCCCAACTTGGCGTCCCTCTTAGAACCCCTCAGGAGGTTACAAAGACCAACACACCGTGGGACTAAACTGGGAAGGAAGATACCGCGTTCACTGCCATCAAAGAAGCCCTCATGGACAAGACGATTATGGCGCACTTCCAGCCCAACAGATGCACAGAAGTAATAGTAGATGCCAGTCTGGTGGGATTAGGAGCTGTCCTCCTCCAGGAGACATTTGCCAAAGAGTGGGTCCCAGTGGCCTATGGTAGCTGAGCTCTGACAGACACCGAGACGCGATATGCCCAGATCGAAAGGGAGGTTCTGACAATCAAGTGGGCGCACCACAATGTTCATCTGTATCTTTTCGGGCAGAGATTTTGGGTGGTGACAAATCATAAGCCTTTGATCCCTCTCTACGTAGGCACCACTTGGCTGGCGCCTCCCTGAATCGAGAGATGGGCAGTATTGTTGCAGGCCTACCAGTTTTAGGTAGTGTTCCATCCCGGTGTCAACAACACCGCAGGCTTCTTGTCACATCACCCCGTAAGGACTACACCAGATGGTCAATCCACTGATGACAAACACACAGAAGAGTTTGTTCGGCTGGTGTCTCAGGAGGCATGCCCGGTAACGGTCATGTTGGAGGAGGTCGGAAGGGCCACCGTGGATGATGAAAGCCTGGCCAAGGTGAAAGTGGCGCTGCGTGATCGCAGCAGGGAACACTTCCTGGATGTATCCAGTGGGTTGAGGGATGATGAGAAGATGATGCGCCGACACCTATGGAGGGTACGAAGTGAACTAAGTAAAGGGTCACATGGATTGGTTCTGAGAGGATCCTCGTTAGTGGTTCCTCGGAGCCTGTAGAAGAGGGTCATTGACCTTGCGCACACAGGGCATCAGGGAATTGCTAAAACAAAGGCTTGTCTCAGAAGCAAGGTGTGGTTTCCTGGCATGGACATCCTGGTAGAGGACACCATTCGTACCTGCCACTCATGTAACATCACCAGTAATGACCTGGCCCCTCAACCCCATCATCACAGAAGACCTGTGTCATGACCCGTGGACCCAAGTTAGCATCAACTTTGGATCCTTCCCGGATGGATTGAGCACACTTGTCCTAATTGATTCACACTCGAAATTCCCAGTCGTGGAAGTAATGAGATACACAGCTTTTCCCCAGGTCAAGAGCACCCTGGACAGAATATTCACAATGATGGGACATTCGCTGGAGATCAGATCGGACAATGAGCCTCCTTTCAAGGGTAGAGACTTTCAAGAATACCTGATATCTCAAGGCATTAAGCACTGCAAAATCACACTGCAGTGACCTCAGGCCAATGGTGTGGTAGAACGGTTCATGCGGGTGAAGGAACCAAGCTCTGCGAATTGGAGTGAAGAGAGGCGAGAATAGAGAACAGTGCCTACATCAGTTCCTGAGCGTGTATCGTCAGATGCCTCACTGCACGACGCAGTGTGCGCAGCACATCTGCTGTTCCGGAGAGCGCCCAGGAATTCCATCCCTGACAATCCATCTTGGCGTCCAAAGGAGCTTGAGTCAGCGGCTGCGCAGGCACGGAGGGTGACCTCTAATCAGAAGGCGAGTCAGGCGTGAAGGGCGCAAGTGTTGGACTTGCGAGTTGGAGACACAGTCTTAATGGGAGATCAACATCCCAGATAGAAGTATCGCACTCCATAAGAGCCGGCGGTGTTGGAAGTCAGGGAAGTACGGAGCACAATGTTTTCCGCTCGATGTCGGCATCACACTGTTGCAAGGAACGTCTCCTGGTTCAAGAAAGTGGAGAAGGAGCGTATGGGTGGAAATGAAGAAGACGCAGAAGGCAAATCAGTTTCACCACGTGCTCCAGAAAGATGTGATAATGACTCCCAAAGGAATCCAGAGGGATGCATACCTTTGGATGTTGAACAATCAGTGGTGGTTATGAGCCCCGCATTAACTGTGGCAGGCACAGCTCTAGTGGTGAACACCAACAACTCCCGGAGCCAGAGGTATGGTCTCCAGCCGAACCCCCCTCCCAACTAGAGACTCCGAGGCTTTGTGTGTTGTGTGCCTGAACTGATCTATAAGGATGCTATGCAACATTCCATCTAAACGAAAGGATGGATATAGTGACGGAGCCACCCGGGCCGCACTATACATTGTAGTCAGTCCAGGAACCCGAAGGGCGGACACGCCTAAAGGTATAAATAAAAGGGCACATGACCGCTCGGGTCTTGGCTCGTAGTATAATACTTGGGTGCATGCGTCCCGTTTTTTGCTGCTCCATAGCTGCGGCCTACCTGCATATTAGTTGCGCAGGCACCCCCGGTGCTGATTACCACACCCTCCATGCTATGATCTCTAAATCCTTTTCAATCTTGAAGTTTACGGTGGATTAAATGGGAAAGGACAAAATGAATGGGCAATGTCATGTGCTACCAATAAAAATGTTTCGGAAGAGTTCAGTAAAAATGTTGTTATACCTTGTGTCTAATTAACCCTTAACAAAGGGGAGCGGATGGGAATTGGGCATTTATACGGGATGATTTTACTGGTTTTGAGATACTGTTTTATGCCAAATAGCAAGAAAATATTTAGATTTTGATGCAAAGGTTACTGTTTAAAATGCCAATAAAAACGATATTGATAGAATATGTCTTTGTAGTCTTTGTGTCTCTTCCGCCATAATATGTGGCAGCAGCTGTAGTGGGGGTGGTGTAGCACGTGTGTTGGCATGTGTACAGCGGGTGCGTGGCGCTGGTGGAGAATGTGTTGGTGTGTGTACAGTGGGTGTGTGGCGCTGGTGAATTCCGCTACCTACTCTTTTTCCACCAGCAGGTAGTATGCGTTCCCTATCAATCGCTCTCAACCTCTGTGGTCACAACAACTATGAAGCCCTAGACGTTCTACTGTGCTGTCCAGTAGAGTGCATATCCAAGCGCCATTCCATGACTGCAGGTTTTGGGGCCCCAATGGAAGTAAAAAGCAAGCATTTGCAATGCAATAGGTCTCGCATTAGCGAGACTTGCGGCTACTGTCATTGTAAATGACAAACCTTTTATCTATCTGTTGGTATAAAAACAGATAAATAAAAGGCATTGTCATTCAGAATGCCAATAGCTTAAAATTTCGCAAATGCGAGACCTATTGTATTGCAAATGCTTGTTACATTCGAGGTGAAAACAAAAAAAACTCAACTCTGCAATAATACAACCTGTCCCTGCCTTTGAAATAACTTCAAGGAGACTCATGTTTCAGTTTTATATAGCGCAAACTTAGAGCGCTTTACATTAGCACCAGTTACATTACACAAGGCGGGGAATATACATTTTTTAATAACAGGAGGTTCAGCCGTGAGGCTCAAACTGGTTTTCTCAGCTCGAAGGTTGGCTCTTCTAATCTTACCACAACCTCGCCCATAAGAGCCATAAAACTCAAAAATGACAGGGAAGTGCGATAATGCACCCAATGCAGACAGGAACTCTCATATAAAAGGCCGTTGCGGCTCCCAGTACTTGCCTCACAGAATAACCCACACATCTCCAGCCTCTGTTGACTACATTTAAATCACACTAGCGTCCCTTGTGTAACAGGGGGACTTTGTGCTAACCTTGTTATTCAAAATTACCTGAATCACACCACGGTGCCTAATTACGCATTCACAGCAAAATGGTACCTGAAGCGCGTGGGAATAACAGGAAGGGCCAGAACACGAGGAGCTGGTGCTCACACCACTTACGGTTTTAACACTAAAATATAGGGCGAAATGACAGATCTCTGCAATTATGCATAATTTCATGTCATTCCCCTCCAAAAGTTTGCATGATCACACAAAAGCAAATCACACATATTCTGCACACATCTACCCACAGCATACTAGCCAACATACCTCATGCCAGACACAGCTCTATAAGAACTTGTTTACCGAATTAAGCAACACAGAAACACAACGTGGCACACTATTTCTCTCTATAACTTAAAGCCAGAGAACAGTGTGACACAAGACAAAAATACACAAAAATTCTTGATAGAATATTCTGAATCGTATTCAATATAAATTCAACACATCATTTAGGCAAGCGGCATGCCCACCCCAGCCACCACTGTGGAGGCAAGTAACTCACAAACAGAAACAACTCATTAGGCACAACACCACACACATCCATCTCAAAGACACAGAACCACACACACACGTGTAACACAACTCATCCACTGCACGCAAACACCGGCAGTGCACCCAGAGTACCTCTACCTGCCAAGAATGGACATCTGACCAGTTTGGGGTGTGTGTGTCTAAACAACCAGCAAAGCCCAGGGCCACACCTTCCCAACAGCAACATCGAACACTGCAGCGAAACCAAGAGGCACACCAGAAGCACAACCTAAAACACCAGCCAGAACTAGTGCAAGAGAACAGTAACCAGAGGGCTGCATGTCACAGCACGAAAACATCACGCTGCAACAATATTGTGTGTGGAACATCGACTAGCAAACTGTGATATATCGGCGATCCAGATTCTGAACATAACATTTTAACGGATCTGGCTGCGATATTTTAGTAACATGATCATTCAATAAAACTCCATATTCTGGTACTAAACATTCCAGAATGCGCCTCGAGTCCCTACTCTCAAGCTGCACACTTTAGGGAAGCCAAAAACGTAACATAACATAGCAACACGCACTACGTAACGGAAGAAAATAAGCAATAAAACATGACAAGAGGGTAGCACAAAATATGCAAGGACAGCACTTAAAACAGTGATATTCAGAACACGTCATGAGATTGCATGTCTTGCCACTGTCCCGGGTTTACTGTCTGTGAACGTGCAGCAAGGCGGATGAGAGGCCGTGCGCGAGCAAAAGAGACGTAGTGCGCGAGCAAAATATCCAGTCCGGGTGGGCAAGCCGAAAAGGAGACAGGGAGGGGACAAACAAGCTTCACTCCAAATCAAAAGCGAGCATTTAACATAAAGTGTGACACGCACCAATGAAAAGCATTGGTAGAGCTTTGACTCCACTTCCGAAAGCAACCCGACAACAATAGATCTTGCAGAGCGGGCAGCGCAATCACTGCAACGCTAGGCAAGACCTAAAAAACCTAACTAGCTGCACTCACCACGTGGAATGTAGCTCCAGGTCACATTGAAGCTTCTTGGGTAATCCTACCCATCCCTCACCCCTCCCCTGTCTCATTTATCATCGACTTAGAAACTTTATTACTCCTTTCCTACCATCAGAAATGGGCTGTCTCCGAGCACCATCTTTGTCAGAGGAGAAACGCAATTGCTCCTGCAACCCAAGTCCCACGCTTGGAATTCCAATAGAGGTATATGGAAATTCCACTTTTCATCGGACACTTTGTGACGTAGGTCATGAGCTCACACGCGGTCCAGAGAAGCTCACTGAACGTTTATAGAGTTGCAGAAGATCCTTTTAATGACTTTGTTTTTCCCTTTTTGGAAACATCATAAGTGACTCTTGTGAAAGCTTGACAAAATGCAACGCTGTGAGGCAAGAAGTTTCACAGCTTCATACACTCACGGGTGCTGTGTCCTTTAGATTCTCCACGGGTGCAGGATGTTGTCACCATATGGAGGAAAGCAAAAAAGCTGCGGGGTCCTAGCACCTACCGTGATGACCACATTCAAGGTCTTTCTGCTGGCCAGTACTAGCTTATACTCCATTTCTGCAGGGTTGACTCAAAGCACAGGAAAAAGGTATGAGACGTTACACCTGTACAATGTTGAAAACCCAGAGCTGACTTTAACAAGCATTTGCAATGCAATCGGTCTCGCTTTTGGGAACTTATATGTATTTAGCCATAGAGCAGAAAGTATACAAATTTGATGATATTGTGCATTAATTTCAAACCGCATTCAAAAAGCCCACACACTAGCTGTCCAACATACAAAGGTCACTTCATATAAGAAATGGTCAATTTTACTTCATAGCTGCACAAAAAGCGAATTTCAATCATTGCGAAAGATAAATTGTTAACAGTTATTTCCAGCTTCACTGCTGCACCAATGACTTTCATGAGCAATCAGTACTCTCGGACACTGCGCAAGTTGTAATTGGGAGGATTCTTAAAGTTGTTTTACAATGTTTACGGCCAACCATGTCATGTGTTTCTGTCTTTATAGTGATACACCAAACACTCAAAAGACGATGGGAGGCTGCTTGTAATAAGTCTAATCACTGGCAATAGCTTGGGGTTACTCTCACTCTCATCGCTCTTTTGCCCTTTATGCCGCATCAGTTTGAAAGAAAGCGACACGGGTCAATTCACGCATTTAGGACCATCACATATGAGAAAAGGGCATCATTTCTAAAAACTATCTCTTGACATGGATGCAACTGTCTTATTTCACTCACAATAAAGTGTCACTCATAAGGCTTGAAATGTCGCACAAAGCTTGTCATGCAGTTGAAAAACCAACGCGGAGCTGCGGTGCAGCAAGAAAAGAAAATCACCACAGCCCCTGTTTGTGGCCAGTATAACCACCACAGCCCAAGTCCAGAGCATCGTGTCTCTGATGCATGAGACCCCAACTCTGACGCATGCCCTGCTGGGCAGCTGAAGGAATTGAAGCATCACCTGCTTGCGGCTGGAAGAATCAATGCAGCAGCTGTTTTGCCACATCGACTCCAGCGAGTCAGGATTTTTCAAGCATTGCACCTGTGCATCAAGTCTACATCGATGATGGGCTTCAGTAAGATACCGAGGCTGCACGTCCGGAGAAATGAAACGTGACCTCACCCCACAGTAAGAAACCAATGCATCATCTCCTCTCACAATAAGGAACCAACGCATCACATCCCCTGTGTAGCAGTAAGGAACTGACGCATCTCCTTCCCAGGGAGCAAGGAACCAACGTATTACCTCCCCTGGGAGCAAGTAACCGATGCATCACCTTCCCTGCGAGGTGGGAGCCAACCCATTGCATGCTTTTCTGGCACTTCACCTCCTCTGTGCTTTTTTTCATCTTTGATTTTGACGCATCCCAGCTACTTTGTGCTAAAAGTGATGCATCCATAGTATTATATGGACTGAACTGTTTTAAACCTTTAAAAATTATATCTTGATTTATGTATTTTGGATTTTTGTCATTTTGGTCTTGCTTGGAATAGAGAAAAATTGGTTATTTTTCTAAACTGGTGTGGTGTCCATTTGTAGTTTTTTTCACTGTGGTACTGTGTGTTTATGTACAAATGCTTCATATATTGCCTCTGAGATAAGCCTGGGTGCTTGTGCCCAGCTACCATGAGGGTGAGAAGGGTTATTTTAGCTGTGTAATCCCCTTACCATGACTAGTAGGAAGGCTCCCTACTTGGAGAGGGGTGCAAGCCACTGTCAACTGGAGACCTCCATTTATATAAAGGTTTTTCTCTTTTCTTTTCATTTGCTCTCCCTCCCTCTGTCGCAGCTTTCGGCTTATACTACTGCTGTGATACCTTTGGGTACTGTGCATGCTTCAAATTTATCAAACTAAAGGCTTTTTACTAACACACAAAAAAAATTAAATGTCTGCAAATATTTCAGAACATATCAAATTTAGAAAAGCACAAATGAAGCACATTTTTTAAAATTCTGAAGTGTACTGGAAATAAATATTTTAATACGATCAAAACAAACAAATCAATAGACTAGGTGATACCATTTCCAACCATTATTGTTTGTGCGCTGTACAGTTTGATCAGTAAAACTGTATGTCTGTACAAATTTAATTGTCATTTCAATGGAAAATGTGTTGTTTGTAATGCTAGGGCACTGCCACACCATGCATTCCCTACTCCGCCCCTCTGCTCTACTCCAGTCTACAATACTCCACTCTACTAAAGGCTTTTTTCTAGCACATAACACAATTTAAATGTAGATAAATTAACTGCGATTATCAGAATTAGGAAATCACAAACTAAGCACTTTTTTTGCAAGTCTGAAGTGTGCAGGAAACAAATATTTTAACACGATCAAAACAAACCATTACACTAGGTAATTCCATTTCCACGCATTAACACATAACTGTTTGTGCACAGTAAAGTTCTATCAGCAAAACCTTATGTTTTCAATTGAAAAATGTGTTGTCTGTAATAGCTGTGCACTACTACACCATGCATACTCCACTCTACTCAACTCCATGCTACTCTACGCAGCTCTACTTCACTCTATGACGTACCACACCCCCTCCTCTCTACGCCACTCTACGACACTGCGTGCCACTGCTACTAGACCCCCAACCATTACATCTCTATCCAACTCAGTCCTTTTGTTACTACAGTTCTTTACACATGACTACAAATGATATTCGTTTCAGCATAGAAGAGTACAGTACTCGCGTGAGCCTCAGTTAGCGAGCTCAAGGCCTCCTCAGCAGGCATAGTCTCTCAGCCGCTGGCTTGGGTGGGGGTTCGGCCTCAGACTGTATCTCTGGGTGCCGGTACGCCCCTCCGTGCTGTTCCGGCCGGTGCACTCGGAGCAAGCTCCATGTTGAGATGCAAAGTTCACTTCTGGGGCCTCTCCGACTTGGCCACTGGCCTATTCTTCTGCCCTTCCTCCGGGCTCAGCGGCGGTCATGGGGCTTGTGTGGTCACTGGAGGTCTCCCTTCGGTGTTCTGGTGGGACTTCCTTGAACCACGAAATGTTCCTTGACAATTCCTCCGCTCCCTTGTGCGCAGTGACCATAGTGCTGCGGTTGGCGGTGACGGTCCACGTGCCAGGCTTGTAGTTGGTTTGGAATTTTCTCCCCTGGCGTCAGTTTCGCAGAATGACTGTCGCTCCCTGGTTGAGCCTTCTTGGGGTGCCGCGGCATCTGAAACTTGCGTCCTGGTTGTGTCGCTCTCTTCTCCCTTGCACCTCTTCAACCTCCGGTGGAGGTGGCAACCACCCTGGACAGGTAGGGAGTAGGTCTCGGCGGGGGCCATGGAACATGAAGGCCCACGGGCTCCGCTGGGTCGTACAGTGAGGGGTGCTTCGGTACTCTCCCAAAAACTCGTGGAGCCTCTGGTCTGGGTCCACCTGTTCCACGACCGCTATGTGAAACATCTTGTTGAGGGTGTGCATCAAGCGTTTGACATCCCCGTTCGCCTGGGGCTACTGAGGGGTGATGCGGCGGTGCGATATTCCTCGCTGTTGGAGGAAAGTGGCAAATTCGGCTCCTTGGAACGGGGGACCATTGTCGCTGCGTACTTCTTGAGGGAAACAAAACATGGCGAAGACCTTCTCCAATACTGATCCGACGTGATTAAAAGCCGTAGATACGACCGGTTCCACCACTGGATATTTTGAGTATGTATCTATGATCACAAGAGTGTGTTTTCTCCCTGGGAAGCTTCCAAAGTCCACGCTCACTTTGGACCATGGGACAGTGAAGGCCTCTTCGGTGATGACTGGGAGAGGATTCTCTGGGCCCGCTAATCAGCTGGCACAATGAGCATCTCCTGACATATTCCTCTACCATGTGTTCCAGCTCTGGGAACCAGACTTTTTCTCGCATCTGTGCTTTCATCTTTGTTATTCCCTGATGCCCTCCATGGGCTAACTGGACTGCCCGGTGCTTGAGGCTCTGCGGGATCACTAGCCGGGGCCCTCTCAGCAGGATGCCCTTGCTGGTATCGCTAAGTTCATGACGGACCCTCCACATTCTTGTGAGGGTGTCCCGCTACTCCGGGGTCCACGAGTTGGCCTGACGAAGGTAGTTGGTCCATGAGCCTTCTTGCACAGCGTTTAGTGTTCTGGTGGAGACTGCGTCAGTGGCGGCCGCTTCTTTGACGTCATCCAGGGACATGCTCTGGGGGCATGCTGTCAGAGACACCAGATGGGAATATTGTTCGATGTCCTCATTGTCCTCTTGTTTCTCCGGCCGAACTGGGTGTCTCGAGAGGAAGTCAGCTGGGTTCTTTGCCCCTGGGCGATACACCACCTCCATTTCATATGGTTGCAACTGGACCACCCAGCGTTCAATGCGCCGGGGTGGGTGGGTGCGGTGCAGTCCCCTTGAAGAGGGTAACAAGAGGCTGATGGCTGGTGACCATGGTGAACGGTCGTCCATGGAGGTACAGATGAAAATGGTTACAGGCCCACTTGATGGCAAGTGCTTCGCACTAAATCTGGGCGGACCTTGCTTTGGTGGGGATGAGTGACTTGCTGGCAAACGCCAAGGCGGCCCACTGACCTGGTTCACGTTCTTGAGCCAGTACTGTGAGGTAATTGAAATTTTTATGGTCAAGTTTGTCCCCTATCGTGAACCCCAACGGCTCCATGTACGTGCTTCAAGTACATGTAATTTCCCTCCATGACCGAATATGAAGACGCAAATACATATGCGTCCAACGTTAACATGTCCTCTTTCAGATCCACCATGAATGGATCGATAATTCAGTTCCTAACCATACCATGCCAACGTCTATACATGGTACACTTTTACGTTTTTCCTGGCTCTGCCGAGCTAGGCCCCGATTTCTGTTAATCCGAGCCCTTTCTGCCTCCTGCCTCTGAAAGCTGCAGCATGGACACGTATCCCTGACCTCTGCCTTACTTCCTGCCAAGCGAAGCGGTGCCTGGCTCAACCTGGCCTGCCTGCCAAGATCGTATTTTGCCTTCAAGTTATCTGTCCAGCCTCCTCGAAAATACATTCCTGTCTAGTGATCTAGGTAAACATCTCTCCGGCTGCAGAGCAAAGAGCAAGCTTTCCTGTCTCCATGCAAGTAATTTACAGTTCCCGTTGCCATAGTAGGCCCATGGCCCCTGCACGTAGACACGTAGGTACATATGCACGCACTAGCATTCAGTATAGAATAGCCTCTGCCCGAGAGACTTTTTACTCCAGATAATACGTCCTCCAAACATAAGATACCAGATATGCTATAGGTCCAGGTCGTTCTGACATCCCAGACTTCTGTCTCTTCTACTAGTGTTAAAGTTCCCCCCAGTTACACATCTATGTCACGTCATGCTAGTTGCGCGCGCATCCGCACTTTTCTGCTGATTCTGCAACTTTCTCTATGCACCCACCCACATGTGACGATTCCTATGACGTTTCTCTGACATGTACAGTGCAGGCCTCCGTGTACGCCTATTACACGCCTTCTTTCACGCCTCCTGTTACGCACATGTGTTCTTATCTTCTCTTTTTCACCTGTTACGCCTACTGTATTGGATGCAATGATGTTACTTTACTATATATAATGTGTAATGTTAATAAAACATTGACTATCCCTTCCCGAACCCTAGTGGTGACGGAACATGATCTCCAACCTCGAGGTTTTTCCATTAAAACCCGTAAGACTCAGATACCACGGACTCTGCCTCTCATTTTTATGAGCTGTCTTGTAATGATAATTATACGGAAAAATAGATTAGGTAAAATATTTACCACATAATTTGGCGCCCGAACAGGGACCCCTCCCCCACCCCACGCGCCGGAGATGCGTCGCAGGCTTTGCCCCCTGCCACAGCCGTGACGGACATCCATGCGCATCTGCAGGTTTTCCTGTATCTCCCTCAGGCCTACGGAGGTGACGGAGACTGCTGTCGACATCCAGACGAGGCGGTGAGGAGTGCGGAGGATCCTGACCAGAGCCCAGCCGAGAGTAGCAGTGTCCGAGGTATCCAGAGGCCCACCTGTTCCGACGTGCCGTGTCGAGGCGCATGCGTAGTAGCAGTACCAGTAGATGTCCAGTCCGGTCCAAGGCCTTCCAGTTCAAGTTCAAGTATTGCTCCCGGTGAGTACCGTTGCTAGGGACGCATCTAGACGGGTGCATTAGTTTGTGTCCGGTCAAGACAGGTCTGGGTACACAGTCCTGGTCCGTACGTGTTCACTTAGGTGAGCGCGGTATGACGTGTCTCTTTATGGGACCGGTCTGTACTGTTTAGCAGTGCATCTAGTAATTCAGTGATTCAGTGATTCAAGCCTTCAAGTATTATTTCTCGTGATTACAAGCATTGTGTTTTATGTACTAGACAGTATCTATGTGAAATGTTTTAATGTGTTTCATGTCGTGGTATGAATGACTGTTCGCTTCTCATAACTGTGTTTATCGTGTTCGAGCAAAAGTAGAAATGCCGTTATTCTCTAAATTACGTCAGATAGGGACTAGGAAAGGGATACTCGAAGAAGCAGTTCCTGTCCCGCCGAGGGACACTCCAGGGTATTTTATGTACCACAAGCACGGCTTAGACGCTGTGTTGTATTTAGATTTGTGGGTGGACTATACCAAGCACTTAGAAGAGAAGTTTAGATGGCCTGTCTCAGGGACATGGGATGCCGAGTGCATCATGAGAGTAGAAGAAGCATTATGGAAAAAGAAAGCCAGACAATCACAGAAAGATGCCATAGAATTGTGGCATAAAGAATCGCATAGAAGAACAGAAAAAGCACTCAGAAAAGCAGACAGAAGTAGAGAGGAATCCGAAAAAGCCAGAGAAAAAGAGTTACTAGAAGAAGGAGAGCAGGTCAGATCAGAACAATTAGACCGCCAAAGAAATGCACTTATTACAGGCATGTATCCAGTTCTTGCCGAGGGCCTGCCCAAGGCGACCCCGGAAGTACCCAGTAACTTGCCACCACCATTGGTTCCGACTAAAGTACGTCACCATAAGACCGCAGCAGATATTTTCCTTTCTTCCTATTTAGATGATGTAGCTCCCGCTTATACCAATGTTCCCGTACATCCTGCTAATAATTATATGCCACAGCAGATTCCTGCTGATCAAGCACAAGCCCAAGCCACGACCCCTCCACGACAGCATTTTCCCGCACCTGGTATCACTTCCCCTACTGTTCCCCCTACTAATCCTTTTTCGACAGATACAGCCCAAGGTTCAATCCCGCTAGAGCCAGGTTATGCCCATGCTTCCGCCTCAGGAGGTGCCACAGGAGGTCCCTATCACACCCCGCAGCAAATACAGCGACTGACAATGAGAGAATTAGCTACACTGCGTACCCCGAAAGCGACCCCTTCTGAAACGCTTAAACAATATCTTACAGATTGTAGGTATGATTCAGTACCTGGCAAGACAGGACCCATGATGTTAGCCTCGTTACGTTTAAGACGTGTTGCAGACTTTTTGGTTACACTACCAGGAATGCCCGAACAATTAGATAGGATATATCATTTTATTCAAACAGGAGAAGGCCCTGAATGTGTTCGTGAAGCCATGGCATATCAGAAAGTTGATACACAAGCTTTAATATTACGGTTCTTGATTAATTGTTTGATAAGAGAACGAGATCGACCAGGTTTTGATCAAGAAGAGATGAATGTATTGACTAAATGGAGTCAGAATATTGCAGATTGTAAGCATGACAGAGAGAAATGTATAGAGGCCATGTCTAGAAAAATCCGTAAAGAAATAGTAGCAATACATGCCAGAGTCAGACGATAAAGACTCCTCAGAGGAGGAAGAGCTAGAGAATCCAGCAGCGACTCAAGAGACGATAGCGTATGTAGGAAGAGCGAAACTCCCCAATCAGTATCCTTTAAGTAATCCTTTCGACAAACCCATTCGTCCAGAAAGCAAGAAACGATACCTTTCCCCGATACCAGAGCGATGTTCTCTTGAACATATATTCCAAGTTACTGATAAAATCCTGAAAGAAAGAATAGGTTATCATGAACTCACTACCTTACGTGATCAGGAACTAGCCCTGTCAGCAGTCCAATGGGCCGGGGATGACAGTATATATAAAGATGATCTAGTAGTGCAAACGTTTTTAAGCCTTACTCCAGAAGAACAGCGATTAGCTGGTATATATATGACCCAACATCTCATTATCCAGTATGAAAACCATCAGTCTGATCCAGGTCCGCTATATAATCTACTGCAAGACTTACTCCTGAGAAGATGGAGAGGCCTAGGTACCGATTTGATTGACATCATTTTAGAGCAACGTCACAAATATAGTACGTTCCTGACTCCACGTCATGTTTCCGTTCCACCCCCAGTACGACAACCCTATCACCTAGACAGACAGAATCCCTTACGAGAAGTACATCCAATTCAGAAGCCAGATGATACGCTTGAACGTGTGTTTGTATACACTCCCTTGACTAAAATGGAATTATTGGAAATGAAGAAAATTGTACCTTGTCACGATAAAGACCCTGCAGGGTTTCACCGTAAATTAAAAGACATGTTACTAATGGGCGATTACACATATTCAGACATTCTTAAAATGTTAAAAGTATTGTTGCCAGCAGGGATTTATGAAAAACTGAAAGAGAAGGATTGGGAGGTGGGAGATAAAAAGATTAATTGGACCGAATTAGAGGACGAAGACAAAGGACGTACCCCAGGTTTGGGTCTTGGGGACAAAACTAAAGCATTACCAGGATTGTTAGTACAAGTTTTGCCTAGATTATTGACAGTTAAAAAGGAAGATTGGGATGCAATTTCAGCCTGCAAACAGAAACCAGACGAAGACACTAGTGATTTTTATTCTAGATTCGAGAAATGTTTCATTATTAATAGTGGCCTGAAAACAAGTAGCGAGTCGTATCCACATCTTTTTGTAACCAAATTAGTTGAGAATTCCTTACCTCAGGTTAAGAACAGAGTATTAAAGGTCGAAAGTACATGGCAAGCAAATACGCCTTCCCAAATGTTACAGATGTTACAGTACCACCAGAATAGAATCAGAGAGGAACACGATCATGAACAGAGACGCATGAAAGACACGAAAATGAAAGTATTAGTTGCCCAGTCTGTTCCAGCAGATGGTCAGAAGAGGGGTAACATGCAGAACACCCAGACTAGTCGTCCTACAGGTCCTGTTAAAGGTAATTGCAATTATTGCAAACAGCCAGGTCATTTTATTAGTGATTGTGCCGTTCTGAAACACAATATTGCTACAGGCAAAACGAAAGAAAGACAACGTCAGCCTAGGCCATAATACGTTCAACAGAATATTCAACAGAATCCGCAACCTGCTCCACAACATGCACAGCAACAGACCGTAGCGGTACCCCAGCCTCAACCCATAGCGGCAGCACAACACGTTACACAACAGATGTACCAGTATGCACAGTCAGAGTATCCAGATTACCAACAGTATTCATGAAATAGCCTAGAGAGGGAAGTAGGTTTGCCTCTCATCGAGATTCCTGTAGATCAAGAGGGTCCTTATGTACATAGTCAGGTATTAGGAAAAGACAGAAAATATTTGATTGACACAGGGGCAAGTAGAACTACCATCAGTCATGACGAGGTTCCAGGGGCACCCCTCTCAGGCTCACAGAATGTTTCCCTTGGATTTTCAGGAAAACCTATTGTTAATGAAGTATCGAAACCAGTTCCCCTTGCAGTTGGTCCATTGTCCCGTACTACAGATTTATTGCTTACGAAGTCATGTCCAGAAAACCTGTTAGGTATTAAAACACTGAAGGCTCTAGGAGCAGTAATATGTTGTTCTCCGGAAGGAGTGAGATTGTTTTTGCGTGACTTTAAGGGTCACTATGTGTTGAGAGATTTTGATCCCCGATTACAGAATGTGCCACAGCATTTATGGGCACAAGGCCCTACTGATGTAGGTTGTATGCATATCACACCGTATCGTGTCACACTCAAGCCAGGAGTTGTTCTGCCCAGAATCCGACAATACAAATTGCCACCTGAGGCTGTAGCAGCCTTATTGAAAATCATTGACAAGCTTATTGCTCAAGGAGTAGTTGTAGAAACTGACTCCAATATTTGTAATTCTCCAATCATTCCGATTCTCAAACGTACTGGCCCAAATGCACCTCCTGTATATCGTCTAGTGATTGACCTCAGAGAGCTTAACAAGTGTATCATACCTCAGTTTCCAGTGGTCCCAGATATTTCATCCCTATTGACAGCTATTGATCCTGAAGCGGTGTTCTTTACTGTAATTGATTTCAAGAATGCCTTCTTTAGTGTTCCCATTGATCCGGAGAGCCAGTACCTTTTCGGATTCAGTTTAAATGGCCGAAGCTTTAAATTTGCACGTGCACCTCAAGGGTTCACGGAAAGTCCGAGTATCTATAGCCAAGCATTGAAAAGACAACTTGACAGTATCCATATGCCTGCTAACACTGCCCTACTTCAGTACGTCGATGATCTATTGATCACCGCCCAAAGTGAACAAGAATGTGAACATGCCTCTCTGACAGTCTTATATTTTCTGGCCGACAAGGGACACAAAGTGTCTCCTTCGAAGCTGCAATTCTGTGTTCAGCAAGTTGTGTACCTTGGTCACTTGCTGTCCAAGAGGGGGAGACAGCTTACACCTGACCGCATCCAGTTAATTGTACATATGCCACAACCCAAGACACAAAAAGAAGTACGGGCCTTCATAGGCCTCACCTCTTACTGTAGACAATGGATCCCTCAGTATGCATATCTAGCCAAGCCCCTTATACAGTTGACAACCCAGGAGGCAGCGTCATCGACTGTCCTCCCTTGGACTCAGGAACATACACAAGCTTTTGACGACTTGAAGAAAGCCCTATGTCAAGCACCAGTTTTAGCGACACCATGTTACAGTAAGCCTTTTACACTTTTTGTCACAGAACGCGAAGGTACTGCATTGTCAGTACTTACCCAAGATCAAGCAGGTTCACACAAACCATGTGCTTATTTTTCCAGTACATTAGATCCAGTAGCCCAGGCTTTGCCTGCGTGTTTGAAGTCAGTTGCAGCAACAGCTCTAGCAATCAGACAAAGTGATTCCATAGTATTAGGTCAACAATTGACAGTACAGGTTCCACATTCCGTGGAAGTACCTTTAAACCGTACACAGACTCAGCACTTGACTATAGCACGACTGACAGGTTATGAATTGACATTATTCCAGCCACACATAGAAATCAGGCGTTGCAATACACTGAATCCTGCTACACTTTTACCGTTAAGTACAACAGACCCTATGGCACATGACTGTGTGGAAGTCATTAACACTATGACAAAGCCCAGGCAAGACTTGACAGATATCGCATTACCAGATCCAGACCTGACACTTTATGTGGATGGTTCATGTATGAGAACAAGTACAGGAGAGTTAGTGGCCGCGTATGCCGTGACCACTGAAACTGAAGTCATAGAAACACATCGTATTGACACCCTGTCTGCCCAAGCAGCAGAGCTCATCGCTCTGACCCAAGCTTGTATTCGAGCCAAGAACAAGAGAGTCAACATATACACAGATTCCCGTTATGCATTCGGAGTTGTACACGACTTCGGTGTCCTTTGGCAAGAGAGAGGTTTCTTAACTTCACACGGGGCCAAGATACAGCACGCTCCCCTCATTCAAGCTCTGTTAGAAGCAATACATTTGCCTACAGCAATAGCCATCATGAAGTGTAAAGCACATACGAAAGTCACAGACACCATTTCCCAGGGTAACGATCTGGCAGATCGAACAGCCAAGCATACAGCTCAGACTCATACTCATACGACTGATATGACAAAGGCAGTAGTTCCAGCACATTGCATGACAGTTAGGGATCCCGCCCTAGATGTAATTGGCATACAGACACATGCCACTCCAGACGAACTCAAGAAATGGACTGAACAAGGAGGGATCCGAACAGATCAGGGATGGATGACGAAGGGAAGGGCCACATGGTTCCTCCCCGACTCTATGGTTCAAGTTATAATTAACACAGCACATAGTCCTGCACATTTAGGAGAAAAGGCCATGTTAGACAGTATTCAAAACCTTTGGTTCAACAAACATTTACGAGCAGCAGCGAAACAGAAAGTGCGTACTTGCATGATCTGTTGTCAGTTCAACCCAGGTAAAGGCATTCCCGTAGAGCAAGGTGGATTTCATCCTCCTGATCACCCTTTTGAAGTCCTCCAGATGGATTATATCCAGATGGACCGTTGTCGAGGATTCAAGTACGTCCTCGTAGTTGTATGTGCACTTTCCCGATGGACAGAAGCATATCCAGTCCCAGATTACACTGCCCCGACCACTGCCAAGCAGTTGGTTCGTGAATTTTTCCCGAGGTTTGGTTTGCCTCGTGTCGTGTATTCAGATAACGGACAGCCATTCTCGTCCGAGCTCATGAAGCAGGTTTCCCTTCTGTTAGGTTATCAATGGAAGTTCCACTGTGTTCGGCATCCCGAAGCAGCTGGATTAGTAGAAAGACACAATCAGACTCTGAAAACACGTCTTGCCAAGATCTGTGCAGAAAAAGGGGTAGACTGGATAGTAGCCCTTCCAGTTGCTCTCTTCTATATGCGAATGGTAGCCCATTCTAGGACAGGGCTATCCCCGTATGAGGTGGTTTTTGGCCGGCCACCGAATATGTGGGGGACGCCCCTGCCCCGTAAATTGACCGATGTTGACAGTAATATGCTGACAGATTACCTTGCTTCCTTGATGTCTGCACTACAATCATGTCGTTCACAGGTCGCAGCAGCCTTTCCGGACAACACCCAAGTAAAGCCACATGAAGTCCGGCCAGGTGATTTGGTTCTCGTGAGGAATTTCGATCGGAAGAGTCCGCTGGAGCCCCGCTGGAAGGAGCCGAAGCTTGTTTTGTTAACTACAAGGACTGCAGTCAAACTAGAGGGCCGTAAAGGCTGGCTCCACTCGAGCCACGTGAAAAGATTCCATGGACTTCCGCCAAAAACTGATTCCCAGGACTCTCACATTCCAGACAGTGATACTAAACTCCCCCTGGTAGAGAAAACTCCGTCCCAGGAGTACCGATCAAAGTTGAGGTCTAGTAAGTCAGACAGTTTAATTGTTTAAGTCCCCCCCTGGGTGAAGCGGTTAGACAGGTTCCTGACATGTATAAGATAGTCCCCAATAGTGAGAGAGATAGACAGGAGATCAAGAAACAGAAATATTGCAAGAATCTCCGAAGTAGATGTATCGTTACTTTAATTGTCATGTTTATTCTGAGTCTTACGATTATATGCCTAAGCTATGTTTTACATGTATACCTTCCTATACAAGCACATTCTTCTTTCAATGACTCCGCAGATCACACCTTTAGTGATCTGCCCCCGCACGAACTCTCATACCGACTTGCACTATGCAATAATTCTTTCATCCGTATGTTACACCATTCCCATCAGACCAGCAATGCTACTAATTGCTGGATATGTGGCCGACTCCCTCCCTACCAGAAAATGTCGGGAGCCTTGCCTCTTTTTCCTTACCCGTTTACACATAATGGTTCATGTGGTGCATGGTTTACATTAATGTCCTCATTAGATAGTAAGTCCCAAGTTTCCCAAGGTAATTGGATATGGGGAGACCTGAATACCGTTATGCATAAGGCATGTTTCCCTGACAAGGAGGGTCTTCCCCAAATGACAGGTACCAATCTAGAAAATGAAGTATATGGATTAGGCAATTTTACACTTAGCCTCATGATTTTGAATGTCCAGTCAGAAACTAGTTCGAACTTACCCTCAATATCAGTTTTACCAGTAAAGGGTGACCTATGCGTTAGAAAGAATGGTTCAGTACATCTAGGCCACAGCGATTGTAATACAGTTATTGAATTCAGTGATAAAGGCAAGTCTACATTCAAAGCTTCCCGACATTCCTATTTCATTTGTGGCCATACAGCTTATATAAGTTTACCTCCAGACTGGGATGGTACTTGTTACATTGCATTCTTATTGCCACCTGTTTTCTTAGCCCCACCTGATTACCATAGAAATTCACATCTCGTTCATATTAGACCTAAGAGAGATCTCCCGATTTTCGATTACACTGAAACAACATGGGAACAATACACAGATTTCAATAAAGGATTCTTCCCTTATTTAGGCACTGTCTCGAATAGTAAATTGATACGTAGATTGACCAGAACCCTCGAAGCAGTAGTGAATGAAACTACTTTTGCCCTAGGTAACTTAACGGACGAACAGTCTGCTATGAGACTTGTCGTTCTTCAAAATCGTCTCGTCCTTGACGTCATCCTGGCAGATAGGGGCGGGGCTTGTAGAGTCATCGGATCTAGCTGCTGTGTTTTCATTCCAAATAACACACCGTCAGTATATAGAGCCATAACTCGGCTCCACAAGATTGCAAGTCAGATACACCAGAATCCAGGCACCTGGACTTGGTCCGGTTGGCTCTGGAGCGTGATATCAGCCTGGGGATGGAAAGTCCTATCCTTCCTTGGAATAGCCCTCCTCATAGTATTCAGTTGTTGCCTATGTCTACAATGTGGGCCAGCGATTTGTGGCTTGTGCGCCACATCATGTATTCCCCATCCAAGTCTACGTTCTAAATCCCGAATGAAAAAAGATGAGCAAATGATGTTATATGAACAGATAGATGGACTCATGAAGATTGACATATCCTGAAGGGTCCGTAGGGGACAAGGAGGGAATGAGGTAATTGAAATTTTTATGGTCAAGTTTGTCCCCTATCGTGAACCCCAACGGCTCCATGTACGTGCTTCAAGTACATGTAATTTCCCTCCATGACCGAATATGAAGACGCAAATACATTTGCGTCCAACGTTACCATGTCCTCTTTCAGATCCACCATGAATGGATCGATAATTCAGTTCCTAACCATACCATGCCAACGTCTATACATGGTACACTTTTACGTTTTTCCTGGCTCTGCCGAGCTAGGCCCTGATTTCTGTTAATCCGAGCCCTTTCTGCCTCCTGCCTCTGAAAGCTGCAGCATGGACACGTATCCCTGACCTCTGCCTTACTTCCTGCCAAGCGAAGCGGTGCCTGGCTCAACCTGGCCTGCCTGCCAAGATCGTATTTTGCCTTCAAGTTATCTGTCCAGCCTCCTCGAAAATACATTCCTGTCTAGTGATCTAGGTAAACATCTCTCCGGCAGAGCAAAGAGCAAGCTTTCCTGTCTCCATGCAAGTAATTTACAGTTTCCGTTGCCATAGTAGGCCCATGGCCACTGCACGTAGACACGTAGGTGCATATGCACGCACTAGCATTCAGTATAGAATAGCCTCTGCCCGAGAGACTTTTTACTCCAGATAATACGTCCTCCAAACATAAGATACCAGATATGCTATAGGTCCAGGACGTTCTGACATCCCAGACTTCTGTCTCTTCTACTAGTGTTAAAGTTCCCCCCAGTTACACATCTATGTCACGTCATGCTAGTTGCGCGCGCATCCGCACTTTTCTGCTGATTCTGCAACTTTCTCTATGCACCCACCCACATGTGACGATTCCTATGACGTTTCTCTGACATGTACAGTGCACGCCTCCGTGTACGCCTATTACACGCCTTCTTTCACGCCTCCTGTTACGCACATGTGTTCTTATCTTCTCTTTTTCACCTGTTACGCCTACTGTATTGGATGCAATGATGTTACTTTACTATATATAATGTGTAATGTTAATAAAACGTTGACTATCCCTTCCCGAACCCTAGTGGTGACGGAACATGATCTCCAACCTCGAGGTTTTTCCATTAAAACCCGTAAGACTCAGATACCACGGACTCTGCCTCTAATTTTTATGAGCTGTCTTGTAATGATAATTATACGGAAAAATAGATTAGGTAAAATATTTACCACAACTGCACCGAGTCCAACTGGGCTCGCGTCGACTAGTACCTCCATTCGCTTTTCGAGATCAAAGTAGGCCAGCGTGGCCTCTCCTAGTAGGGCATCTTACACCCCTTGGAATGCCTCTTCTCCCTTTGGGCTCCAGTGCCAGGTCGCATCTGCTTTCGTGAGGGCTCGTAGTGGCTCCCTCCGGGTGGCCAGATCTGGTATGAATCACCCACAGTACGTGGCCATCCCCAAGAAACTCTGTACCTCCGTCAGTGTCGTTGGTGCGGGGGTATCCTTTATCGCTTGCGATTTCCTCTGGTCCACTTGTATGCCTTCTTGGTTGAATACGTAACCAAAGAACTCGAGGGAGGGCTGGAAGAACTGGCACTTGTCCTTGTGGAGAGTGGCTCCGTATTCGCTGAGGCGCCTTGGTGTGTTGCGGAGATGTTTGTGATGATTGGCGGCCGTTGCTGAATGGATGAGGATGTCATCACTCACGTTCAACCTGATAACAGCTCCTGTATGGTGTTTTGGAATACTTCGGCTGCCGAGGATATTCCAAAGTTCAGTCGTTTGTATCTTATGAGCCCTAGGTATGTGCTGAAAGTGGTAATGTATCTACTGTCCTCAGAGAGGGGCAGTTGGTGATACCCTGCGTTCAAATCAATCTTTGAGAACCTCTTGGATCCGTTGACATCCGCGATGATGTCATCCATTGTTGGTGTTATGTGGCGTTCCCTCTTGATTGCTTTATTGGGCAGCCGCATGTCGATACACAGGCGTATGGCTCCTGGCTGTTTTGGCTTTTCAGCAATGACCATCGGGTATACCCATGGTGTCGGCCCGGATACCTTCTCGATGACACCTTGTTCCTCTAGGGCTTCTAGCTCCTTCTCCACGAGTGGTCGCAGGTGAAAAGGAACCCTTTTGTGTCGTAGAGTGACTGGGGTGACCGACCTGTCTATGTGGAGCTAAATAGGGTCACATTTGATGCACCCCAGGCCTTGGGATAGTTCGGGGAACTGTCCAAGGAGCTCTTCTACCTGGTATGCCCGGATTCGTCTGGTGAACGCGATTAGTTTCAGATCCTCTGCAGTGTGACTGCTCAGGAGGGTGTCCGCTTCCCTGTCGATAACATGGATGTTGCATGGTTGCCGTTACCTCAAGATCATATGCCTTGATGGGTACTGAGATCTTTCCTTTCAGCGGCACGGGCGTGTCACCCCATACGCATAGATTCTGGTCTTGGACGGCACTACAGGAGGGCGAGGGCGTAAGCTTCTGCATTGTTGTAGACCGATGACGTTCACTGTCGCCCCTGTGTCTATGACCGCTTTCACCTCTGTTCCCTCGATCTGGAGTAAGCATGTGGGCTGTGGTCGGCGCCGCTGCTTGAGTTCCCTTGCAAAAGACACTATGTATACCTCTTCGTCGTCGTCCTCCGATTAATCCTCTACAGTTGCTGGGTGCTTTGCGGGTCTACTCCGTGCCTGGTCGGGTCGGGTCACCGACAGCTGCTGAACGGCTCTCGTTGGTGGCTTCTGTGCTCGGAATTCTCGGTGCAGGTCTTTTCTTGGGTGGGACAGTCTTTGGCGGCATGTGGCTCATGACCGCAGTACCCACATCTTGACTTGGAGGCGTCTCCTTTGGGTTCTCTGAATGTGTCCCCTCTGGGCCTGGTTCTCACGGCATCAGCTCGCTCTGTCTTGATGGATTCCGGCTTTCCGTGGGGCTTGGTTAGGGCTTGATCCATCTCGTTTGCCCTCTCCGTGGACAGGTCGTATGATCTGGCTAGTATTAATATGTCATCCAGCGTGATTCTTGGTTTGCGCAGTATGAGCCCTCGTAAGGTCTTGTCGTTGCATCCCTGAATTAGTTGTCTCCTTATTTCCTTTAGCTGGTCTTCATCGGTGCATGTGCTGGCAAGCTCCCGGAGACGTGCGTTGAACATGTCCATCGATTCTCCTTCCCTCTGGCGGGCTTGTCCGAGCTTAAAAACTTCGAAGTTCAGGTTCAATTGCGGGTCAAAGTGGCCATTTAGCGCTGTGACTGCAGCATCATAGTCGTCTGCTGCCCCTGTATTAGGTAGATGCTTGAAAAGCTTGAAAATGTCATCTCCCGCATAGTGTAGCAGCAAGGACCTATTTACTGCGTTGTCCATCTCTCTCGTCACGACAAAATAGTTGTTGAGACGTTCGATCCATATCCTCCAACGGGGGGAGGCTGACGCGGGATCTTCTAGCTCAGGGAAATGGGGTAGCACTACTGAAGCTGCATGTTGGAATGGAATGTGGGCTGCGGCCTGGCTGCCCTCCCCCATTACGTCTGACGGTGGGGCCTCTGGGTGTGTCTAGGCCAGTGATGTGCCACGTGCTCTGGCAGGGCCTAGGGTAGGGTAGCGCAGGGTGGCCCATGTGGTGCTCTGAATCACTTTCAGTCCTGTCCCTTATAACCAAAAGACTAAAGACTTGGTTATTTTCTGGTTAGAGTGTCTCTATCCTTGGTTTATGTTTTCCTTTTCTGCTGTTATGTTTTTCAGTCTCCTTTCTGGGTCTGGAGCACAAAGCGCCGGGACACTCCTTTGGAGTAGCCGTTGCGCTATAGAAAACCCATTAATAACATTAATAACATTAACATTAACGGAAGTGTGCTGGCTCCCCCCCTCTTTCTACTTAATTGACTGTCCTTATATTTCTTTTCTTTTTCCTCTTTCTTTCCTTTTGCCAATGCTTATTTGGTACAGGAAGCAGCAGCAAGGAGTCTTCTTGGCAGCGTTGTTTATTTTTGTTTGACCGCCATTCATCAGGAGGTGTTGCAGGCAGTTTATCCCCCGGGCAGAGCCCAGCGCGGCGGGGGTGTAGCCAGTGAGTTCAGCCCGTCTCGGGCGAGGCACAGTGGGGCAGCCAGAGAGGTCGCATGATGCCGGCGATGCTTCTCCCGCATCAGACGCGGCTGGTGCGGGAGCAGGGGCGGGCGTGCACAGGCTGCCGACGTCGGGCAGCCTTCAACCTTGTGCGGCGCACAGCTGCGCCTGAGCGCACAGAAGTCGGCCGGTCCAGCCCAGTGTAGCACGGTGAGAGCGAGGGTTGGGCCCTCTCCGCTCGTCGCCAGTGTGGTGTCGCGGGCCTGGGCTATGATTTGACCCCTCAGAGTGGGCAGGCGCATGGAGCAAACACACAGTCAGACCACACCACCAGTTGAGTCGGAAGTGACGTGCCACGAGCGGCGTCCTCCTTTTATTAATCCCCGCAGGCCTCGCCTGGCCTGCTGATGTCATGGGTGCAGGAGCGTTGGCTACTAGACTGCCAACCATTACAACGTGGAGGAAGCTGAGCCAGGCTTTGGTACTGCGTTAGATATGATATTTTGCAGTAACAATGCTCGCCAGAAATTTACACATCTATGACGGAAATTGACTAACACAAAACGTTGACACGTGCGCCATCATCATCGGTGTATAGAGTTTCCCTTTCCGCTCTATGGTATAGTTTCTCTATTATGGCGGTCGCTGTTGCGTTCCCTGTAGAAACAGCCGAGTTCAACTGTAACCTGCTGTATCGCCCTGCCCCCGTACACCATAAAACTAGGGATTGTTTTTTTACAGTAGCCAGCAAATCAAATGGTTAAGGTTTGAAAGCAACGTCTCTCACAAATTCTTAAACAAGCATTTGCAATGCAATAGGACTCGCATTTCCGCATTACATCATGGACAATAGGAGGGGGAGCACAGATCATGGGAGTGAGGGCAGGTGGGGGAGAAGAGGGCGCGAAGGCTCAGACAAAGTAGTGCTCCCAGTCTAAATAACACGTACCTGACAGTGGAACACTCAAAGTAAAGGAGCCAGTAGCCATAAGAGGGTACAAATGAAGACATGGCCATAATAAGGAGGGACTAACAAGCCTCATAATCAGTCAGAAGGCAGCATTTACGATAGACAATGACACACGCCAATAAAAAACATGGGCGGAGAGTAGGCAGAGCATCCACTGCATACTCCATTATTGCATGTCTCGCAGAGTGAACAGCGCATGCGCGCTGCCGCTATAGGCTTGACCTAAAAAAGCAATACAGAAGTCCAAATTAGACCCACCATACACCAAAGCAAAAAAAGTCACATATTTAATATAGTTGTTGAGGAATATGTTCACACCCCCTTGATGGGGCGTATCAAAATAGTATCTGAAGTGGGTCGCATAGGGCTCTTACCTGAGGAGCTAGTTATTTGTTGCTGTAAAATAATGTTTTTCAAAGCTAGAAATGGGCCTTGGGGGTTTCCTTAGATGTCTCAACAACCTAAGATTTGCTCAGTAGTGTGGCTCACTGGTTAGAGGCGGCAGACCCGAGAGCAGAGGACGGCCCGGGACCAGGGTTCGATTCCCGGCGCGGCAGGTTTCTGGACCAGGGTCAGCGGACTCGATAATTCTCTCGCGTCGGTGCCCACTCTGATCAGCGATCACACTCGGCAACTCTGGGCATTAGCTTGCCTCATCTTCACTAACGGCCCCACCAGACCGCCGGGGATGCCTGGTCTCACCCTGGAGATACCCATTAAGGGACCATCTCTCAGGGAAGCCAGGAAGGGTTTCGCAGCGGTCGAAGCGCCTTGGGACCCTCCGGGTAAGTAGTGCGCTATATAAATGCCTATACATTTACATACATACACATACATACAGTCAAGGAGTTTAAAGGCGATGCATTTTTCATAGGGTCTGGAGACAGCTTTATTCGTAAAAGGGCTTCCCACTTACTCGACTAGTTTCTCCTAAGACCTTAACAGGAATATACGTGTAAGATGGCGCAGAAGGTGTTGCCTTTGTTTTTTCTCTCTCTAGAGTCTCTGCGTCAGTCATGTAGTGACGTATCAGGGGCAGTTTCTCTGCTAAGGTGGAAGAGCGTTGCCCCACTGCCTTTCAGCATAGTAAAAAAGGAAAAATAAAATGATAGATAATAACGCAATCTTATTATCATTTTATTTTTCAGTTCTGAAGCAGTTTTGTGGGGCGGGGCTAGGCTGGGCAGCAGGGGGAAGGAGTGGCAGCACCCTCCTAAGTGCGCACCAATGTTTTGCATGAATATTTGGCCGGCCCTCTGGTGCCGGACAAACATTCATGCGCACTTTCCATGATCTCCAGCCATGCTGCATTACGGCCTGGGTGGAGAACTTGCCCAGGCTCCCATTCCCCATCTGAGCACCAAACCACAGCGCTCAGACCAATCACAAAACTGCATTGCAGCGTTGTGATTGGCTTAGGGGAGCCTAGGTGCTTCCTGTTTCCTGTTCCTCCTGAAGTCAGGAAGCGGACGGGAGAAAGGCGGTGTTCAGCTAGCTGGCCGGCCAGCAGGCAGGCAGGCAACTAACCTATTTTTTTTTTTAACCTTCCACCCCTTATTCCCCCATCCCTGCCCCACTACTGGTTCACGGGAGCAGCCATGACTGGATGGATTTTAAAGTTTATAATCAGGGTCGGGCTGAAAAAATAAGCCCAGGAATCCCATTCAAAGGAGTTCCTTATAGCCACTCACATTACTAAAACGTGGCACACTATCAGGGCAGTTTTGAACATGAAAAGACATGGTGTACAGTTGGTTGAATTAATGAGCATTTGAACTTTCTGCAGGCAATGTTTCTGGTAATATGAGTGAAATTAACTATAAAACCCCAGTGCACCAGACCATAGAAAAGCCCACAAACAGCTAAAAATGGCCCACACTCTGACCAGTCTAACCGCCCTTCTGGCACAGCCAGATTGCCCTACAGGCCTGGCCAAAAGTTGTATCATTTATGATAAGAATGTATTATAACTTTTGACAAGTGCATGAACCTAACTTCATATTTGTTTTTTCAAAACTGTTCAAAACACTGGGAAAAGGTCACTGCTTTTGCTACCCAAAACTCATTAGGATGCTGGATAAGTGCTCTTCTCGCAGAGGAATGTTATCACACTCTATTCTGTAAATAGTTCATAACCAAATTCGGTGGAAACCTTTCAGTGTTTCAACCAAGGAAATGTCACTTACAACAATAAGCCAACCATTTCTTACATAGTTCTAGCCATTGCTTAATTTAAACTAGTGGTTCCTGGTGGGGCCCACTGGCACTCAATTTTGGGGACTGGCACTTTTTTCCTGCATCAGACATTTAGCAAGAGCAAGAAAGAAACAAGTATTGTTAAATGCATTAGGTTTCACCTATGTGACTCATAATAATCTGTTTTTTGTTGTAAGAGTTAGCTTGCTGAGTAGCTTTACAATATAAGTTACAGAAAGTCTGTTAACCCCTTGCATGCTCGTGACGGAACCATTCCGTCACAAGCCACGGTGGTACTGTGCTGGTGACGGAATGGCTCCGTCACGGCCTGGCCGCGGCACCTGCGCAGTGCTGTTTCGCGCCTGCGCTGAGCGTTCCATTGAGCGGGCGGGGCCATGATAGAACCATTCCGTCACAAGCACAGTGCCACCACGGCTCGTGACAGAGTGGTTCCGGTACGAGCATGGCGGCACAGGTCGGCCCCCCTCTAGCGCCGTGGCAAAATTACCGCTGCGGTCAAGGGGTTAAAGGGTTATGACTTGTTTATGCACAAAAAGGCAATATATTGAAGTTGCTAGTGGTATAGTATGGGTAAGTAATAGCAACATTTTGAAAAATTACATGAAAGAGGGAAATAATGGCATTCACTGATGTAATAACAATGTTTTGTATTTAGAGGCGCCCTGACAACTTTTGGGCCCAGTGCCACTGCACCTGCTGCATCATTCAAATCATTGCCTGTCAGGTAACTGCACATGTGAATGCCTGTTTAGTAGTAAAATATAGCAATATTTGGTGTTTCGAGGAGTTCTGACAACTTTTGGACCTGTACCACTGCACCGGCTGCACCACTGAAATCATGGCTCTAGTGCCTCCTAGAGTACTGCACTTGTGACTGCTTGTTTTGTAGTAATATTTATCAATATTATGCATTTAATGGGGTCCCTAGAGATTTTGGTCTTGGTGCCTCTGCACCTGCTGCACCATTCAAATCAAGGTCCTTGTAACTGCAGGATAACAGCAATTGTGGCTGCATGTATAGTGGTAAAATATAGCAATATTAGGTGTTTAAAGGAGTTCTGACACATTTTGGGCCCAGTGCCACTGCACCTGCTGCACCATCCAAATCATGACCCTGTTGTCTGCAAGGGAACTGCACTTGTGTTTTTTAGTAAGCTATAGCGATATCAGTTGTTTAGTGGGGTACCTAGAGCTTTTGGTCCTGGTGCTACTGCACCTGCTGCACCATTCAAATCATGACCCTATTGCGTGCTAGATAAATTCACTAGTGACTGACGTGTTTAGTAGTAAAATTTAGCGATAATCTGAGATTAATGCGATCCCTAGAGCTTTTGGCCCCAGAGCTGCTCCACCTGCTGCACCATTCAAATCATGACCCTTATATCTGCAAGGTAACTGCACTTGTGGTTGCCTGTTCATGAATAAAATATAGCAATATTAGGTGTTTCGAAGGGTGCTTGAGCTTTTGGTCCTGATGCTACTACACCTGCTGCACTATTGAAATCATGACTCGAGTGTTTCCTAGATAACTGCACTTAGGACTGTCTGTTTATTTGTAAAATATAGCAATATTAGGTGTTTGGAGGAGTTCTGACAACTTTTGGACCTGGCGCCATTGCACTTGCTGCACAATTCAAATAATAACCATGTTACCTGCAAGATAACTGCACTTGTGACTGCCTGTTTAGTGGTAAAATAAAGCAATATTTGGTGTTTAGTGGAGTTATGACAACTTTTGGCCCAGGTGCCACTGCACCTGCTGCCACCTTTACATCATGCCCCTTTTCCCAGCAGGACAACTGCAATTGTGTCGGCCTGTATATTACTCAAGTATAGCAATGTTATATGTTTAGAGGAGTACTGATTACTTTTGAGCCCGGTGCTACTGCACCTGCTGCACCATTCAAATCCTGACCCTGTTGTCTGCAAGGTAACTGCACTTGAGGTTGCCTGTTTAGGAATAAAATATAGCAATATTAGGGGTTTTGTGGGGTGCCCAGAGCTTTTGGTCCCGTGCCACTGCACCTGCTGCATAATTGAAATCATGACCCTAGTGCTTGCTAGATAACTGCACTTTTGGCTGCGTCTTTAGTTGTAAAATATAGCAATATTAGGTGTTTAGAGTTGTTCTGACAACTTTTGGACCCGGTGCCACTATACCTGCTGCACCTTTCAAATCATGACCCTGGTGTTTGCACGGTAACTGCACTTGTGGCTGTCTGTTTAGTAGTAAAATGTAGTATAGCTATTGCATATTAACTTTATTTATTTTTTTGATAATCAGTTTTATTGGTTTTTTAAACAAGAGAATACCAGCAGTATATTACAATAGTTATTGGACGTTTTAACTTTATTTTTGATGCACCACGTTTTATTCAAAAATGTAGAATTTGATCATCATGATCAACTAGATTAAGGTGAAAAAAACAATCTGATAATTCCTACAAAGTGCAAAGAAATCAATCAATCAATCAATCACTGCATTTATAAAGCGCACTACATACCTGTGAGGGTCTCAAGGCGCTGGGGGGCTGGGGGCCGCTACTGATCGAAGAGCCAGGTCTTGAGGAGTCTTCTGAAGGCCACCAGGTCCTGAGTCTGTCGTAGGCTGGTGGGGAGAGCGTTCCAGGTCTTGGCAGCGAGGTGGGAGAAGGATCTTCCGCTGGCGGTGGCCCTTCGGACACGGGGGACTCTGGCGAGGGCGAGGTTGGCTGAGCGGAGGTTTCGGGCGGGTGTGTGGAAGCTGAGTCGGTTGTTGAGGTATGCAGGTCCGGTGTTGTGAAGGGCTTTGTGTGCGTGGATGAGGAGCTTGAAGGTGATCCTCTTGTTGACGGGGAGCCAGTGCAGGCCTCTCAGGTGGGGTGTGATGTGGCTGCGTCGGGAGACGTCGAGGATCAGTCATGCCGAGGCGTTCTGGATTCATTGCAGTCGTATCAGGAGCTTGGTTGTTGTTCCTGAGTAGAGGGCGTTCCCGTAGTCGAGCCTGCTGGTGACGAGGGCTTGGGTGACGGTTTTCCTCGTGTCGGGAGGGATCCATTTGAAGATCCTGCGGAGCATGCGGAGGGTGTTGATGCAGGACGCGGAGACGGCGTTGACTTGCCTGGTCATGGAGAGGGTGGAGTCTAGGATGACCTCCAGGTTGCGTGCGTGGTCTGTGGGTTCCGGGGCTGTTCCTAGCGATGTGGGCCCCCAGGAGTCGTCCCAGGCTGATGGGGTGGGTCCGAGAATGAGGGCCTCCGTCTTGTCAGAGTTCAGCTTCAGTCTGCTGTCCTTCATCCAGTCGGCTACGGCCTTTAATCCTCTGTGGAGGTTGGCTTTGGCGGTGTGGGGGTCTTCGGTGATGGATATGTTCAGTTGGGTGTCGTCGGCGTAGGAGATGATGTTGAGGTTATGTCGATGTGGGCGAGCGGTGCCATGTAGATATTGAACAGCGTCGGGCTGAGGAAGGATCCCTGTGGGACGCCGCAGATGATCTCGGTGGATTTCGAGTGGAAGGGTTGGAGGCGGACGCTCTGGGTTCTGAGAGGAAGGAAGTGGTCCAGGCCAGGGCCTTCTCTTGAATTCCGGCGTCATGGAGGCGTACTGATAGGGTGCAGTGGAAGACTGTGTCAAAGGCTGCTGATAGGTCTAGGAGGATGAGGGCGGCTGTTTCTCCTTTGTCCATAATGGATCCTGATGTCGTCAGTGGCGACGATGAGGGCCGGATTGGGAAGGGTCCAGGATGTTGTTGACTTTGAGGTAGCGGGTTAGCTGTTTGTTGACAATCTTCTCTGTCACCTTTGCCGGGAACGGGAGCAGGGAGATGGGCCGGAAGTTCTTGAGGTCCTTTGGGTCCGCCTTGGGCTTCTTCAGAAGGGCGTTGATCTCGGCGTGCTTCCAGCTTTCCGGGAAGGTTGCTGTCTCGAAGGATCTGTTGATTGTTTTTCGGAGGTGGGGCGCGATGGTTGTGCTGGCTTTGTTGAAGATGTGGTGAGGGCAGGCGTCAGATGGGGATCCAGAGTGGATGGGAGTTCATGGTTTTGATGGTGTCTTCGTCATTGACGTTGGACCAGGCGGTCAGGCGACTGGTGCGGGTGGAGGTCGTGGGGGTGGTGGTCTCGGTCGTGGGAGCGGGGGCGTCAGAGTTGAAGCTGTCGTGGATGTCGGTGATCTTGCGGTGTAAGAAGGTGGCCAGAGAGTCACACGGGTCTTGTGATGGTGGGATGTCGTTGATGTTGGAGCTGGGGTTGGAGAGTTCTTTCACGATGCTGAAGAGTTCTTTGGTAATGTGCGAGTTGTTGTCTAGGCGATCCTTGAAGGCGGTCCTCTTGGCGGCCCTGGTGAGTTGGTGGTGTCTGCGGGTGGCACTCTTGTGAACTGTGTGGCTGTCAGGTGTTCGGTCGTGGAGCCATTTCTTCTCCAGCTTCCGACAGGTGCGCTTGGAGATCTGGAGGTCTTCGGTGAACCAGGTAGCTTTCTTGTTTGTGTGGTTGGTTGTGGAGGTCTTATGAGGGGCGAGGGTGTTTTGGGCAGTCGTTGATCCACTGTTTGAGGTTGGTCGCGGCGGTGTCTGGGTCGGTGGGGTCGGTGGGTGGTCTCAGGGCGAGGGTGGTGGTCAGTTGGTCCTGGGAAACCTTGCCCCAGCAGCGGCGTGGCAGCTGTTGGGTGCGGGGGTGTGCGGTGGGTGTCCTGAAGGTGAAGTGGACGCATCTGTGTTCGGTCCAGTGGGGTTCGGTGGTGTGGTTGAAGGAGACGTGGGGGCATGTGGAGAAGATGGGGTCCAGCGTGTGTCCAGAAGCGTGGGTGGGGGTCGTCACAAGCTGTTTGAGTCTGAGGTTGGCGAGGTTGTCGATCAGGGCGGTGATGTTGGCGTTGTTGTTCTCGAGGTGGAAGTTCAGGTCCCCGAGGAGGATGTAGTCCTTGGAGGCGAGGGCGTGGGTGCTGATGAGGTCGGCGATGGTGTCGCTGAACTGTCTAGCTTGTCTCCTTCCCAGTATAAGAATTGGCTTGGTAGTTTGGTTTGCCCTGTTCCCATCATGCACTGGGACAGGAACAGACTAATTTGCATATAGCCAGGTTCTGAAGCCGGGATGGTGCAGTGAGCTAAAAAACGGTGATGGATCAAGCCCTGATCTCTTGACTGGGTAGGAGTATTCTGCATCATTCAGAAACTCTGTCCATCACCTTTTCCAAAATTGATTTTATCCACACTATGTGTGGGAGGGTATACTCAGACGTGAGTCCCTAGCTCATTGCACCATCAGGATTCAAGCAAGCCGGGCCGAAGACGGCTGAAATGCCAGAAACCGCTCCCCGGTAGCTTGTCTCCTTCCCAGTATAAGAATTGGCTTGGTAGTTTGGTTTGCCCTGTTCCCATCATGCACTGGGACAGGAACAGACTAATTTGCATATAGCCTGGTTCTGAAGCTGGGATGTTGCAGTGAGCTAAAAAACGGTGATGGATCAAGCCCTGATCTCTTGACTGGGTAGGAGTATTCTGCATCATTCACAAACTCTGTCCATCACCTTTTCCAAAATTGATTTTATCCACACTATGTGTGGGAGGGTATACTCAGACGTGAGTCCCTAGCTCATTGCACCATCAGGATTCAAGCAAGCCGGGCCGACAACGGCTGAAATGCCAGAAACTGGTCCCCGTTAGCTTGTCTCCTTCCCAGTATAAGAATTGGCTTGGTATTTTGGTTTGCCCTGTTCCCATCATGCACTGGGACAGGAACAGACTAATTTGCATATAGCCAGGTTCTGAAGCTGGGATGGTGCAGTGAGCTAAAAAACGGTGATGGATCAAGCCCTGATCTCTTGACTGGGTAGGAGTATTCTGCATCATTCAGAAACTCTGTCCATCACCTTTTCCAAAATTGATTTTATCCACACTATGTGTGGGAGGGTATACTCAGACGTGAGTCCCTAGCTCATTGCACCATCAGGATTCAAGCAAGCCGGGCCGAAGACGGCTGAAATGCCAGAAACCGCTCCCCGGTAGCTTGTCTCCTTCCCAGTATAAGAATTGGCTTGGTAGTTTGGTTTGCCCTGTTCCCATCATGCACTGGGACAGGAACAGACTAATTTGCATATAGCCAGGTTCTGAAGCTGGGATGGTGCAGTGAGCTAAAAAACGGTGATGGATCAAGCCCTGATCTCTTGACTGGGTAGGAGTATTCTGCATCATTCACAAACTCTGTCCATCACCTTTTCCAAAATTGATTTTATCCACACTATGGGGCTCATTAGGATTGCGGTTTTTCCGCATCCTCAGGGCCGGCGGAAGCCACCGCCGGCCCAGAGGATGCGGAAAAACCGCAGCGGACTGACCAAAGACCCACCGCCACATTAGGATGGCTGGTGGGTCCTGGTTTCCGTCCGCAGCTTTTCCGCCGCGGCTGGTTTACAACCGCGGCGGAAAAGTTCTAATCTGGTGACGGTGTCTCTCAGACACCGTCAGGCAGATTAGGATGGGATGTTAAACATGCTTTTCCGCGGCGGCTTTTCCGCCGTGGAAAAGCATGTGTAACTTCACTGCGGGGGCCCGTTGCGGGCCCCCTAGGTGAAGGGGGGTGGGGGGTGCACATGGGGGGTACCTATGGTACCCCCCTGCATTTGTATGCAGAAAGCGGCAGGCACCGCGAGGTGCCTGCCTCTTTCTGCATGCAAATGCAATGACTGCATTTTTAACATTGCCGCGGGTGCAGCTTGAAGCTGCACCCGCCGCAATGTGAAAATAGAGGATGTGACCGCCAGGGTGGCGGTCACATCCTAATCGCACAGGAGGGGACTCCGCAGCCCATGCGGACATCCCCTCCTCCTCAGTGATCGCGGACAGACGCAAGTCCGTCCGCGATCATAATCGGCCCCTATGTGTGGGAGGGTATACTCAGACGTGAGTCCCTAGCTCATTGCACCATCAGGATTCAAGCAAGCCGGGCCGACAACGGCTGAAATGCCAGAAACTGGTCCCCGGTAGCTTGTCTCCTTCCCAGTATAAGAATTGGCTTGGTAGTTTGGTTTGCCCTGTTCCCATCATGCACTGGGACAGGAACAGACTAATTTGCATATAGCCAGGTTCTAAAGCTGGGATGGTGCAGTGAGCTAAAAAACGGTGATGGATCAAGCCCTGATCTCTTGACTGGGTAGGAGTATTCTGCATCATTCAGAAACTCTGTCCATCACCTTTTCCAAAATTGATATTATCCACACTATGTGTGGGAGGGTATACTCAGACGTGAGTCCCTAGCTCATTGCACCATCAGGATTCAAGCAAGCCGTGCCGACGACGGCTGAAATGCCAGAAACCGGTCCCCGGTAGCTTGTCTCCTTCCCAGTATAAGAATTGGCTTGGTAGTTTGGTTTGCCCTGTTCCCATCATGCACTGGGACAGGAACAGACTAATTTGCATATAGCCAGGTTCTGAAGCTGGGATGGTGCAGTGAGCTAAAAAACGGTGATGGATCAAGCCCTGGTCTCTTGACTGGGTAGGAGTATTCTGCATCATTCAGAAACTCTGTCCATCACCTTTTCCAAAAAAGTCGCTGAACTGTGGTCCTGGTCCGGGAGGTCTGTAGATGAGTGTTCCTCTGAGGGTGGTGTTGGGGTCAGTGTGGATCTGGAAGTGCATGTGCTCGGCTGTGGTGAGGGTGTCGTCGGAATTGGTCGAGATTCTGATGGTGCCTTTGTGGATGATGGCGATTTCCCCTCCCACTCCGTTGGTGCGGTCTCTGCAGGAGATCTTGTAGCCCTGTGGGATGGCTATGGTGACGTCTGGTGCTGAGGTGGCGTTCAGCCAGGTCTCCGTCAGAAAGGCGACGTCGGGGTGGTGGAGTCTAGGAGGTCCCAGAGTTCGATGGCTTGTTTGCGAGCAGAGCGAGTGTTGAGGAGGATGCAGCGGAGGTGGTTGGGTTCTCTGGTTGGTGGTTTGGTGGGCTGGATGCTGGTGAATCAGCAGTTCCGGCAGGCGAAGGGCTTTTGGGTGTGCTTCGGGGTGGCCCGGTAGCAGGGGTGGTCTCGTCCGGTGTTAAGTGCGTGGGTTCTGGCGCTGGCGTAGTCCAGGCATGGACGGGCGTAGACGGGCTTCCCTTTGGCACACCTTCAGCGCACCAGCGGCGCGGCCTCCATAGAGGCGAAGTGGGAGGGAGGAGCAGCTGGGAGGCGGGAGCATGGCGGCCAATGGGCGAGGGCAGGGGGTACAGAAGGAAAAAGGGGCGGGCCGCGGGGGAGCAGCGGCGGGAAGCGGGAAGCGGGGGGGGGGGGCACAGAGAAGGAAAAAGGTTGGCAGTACAGAGGGGGGAAAAGAACACAGTTACCAGGGGCGATCCCTCGGCAGCGGCGGAGCAGAGAGACTCAGGCAGTCAGGAGGAGCCGTGCGGCGTGGGGAGCGGCCTGGGGTCATGAGGCATCAATAGGAAATGCCACAAACATTTTAAGGGTCAAGCATCTGCTTTACACAATTAAGTAATAAAAAGCAAGCATTCCAGCATACAGTTAGATGCTGTCTGCCTTTTCCATGGGAAGAGATCTTATCCTGAAAGTGAATAGGGCTTAAACAGTGTGAACAGTTTTAGTAGAAGTATCGTAAATGAGTGCAGCCAGGGGAAGTTAAAAAAAGCGATCACATGAAAGCGAATGAACACAGCAATTCGGCTTGGGAACTAATAAGAGCTCCCTTTTAAGATAGATTAAATACAAGAGATTTCAAAAGCACAGCAGGCTAAACCTGAAAACACACAAAGTTGAAAAACAGGAGAGAAAGCAGGGACCTGCACGAGTGAGATAAAGGGGGCAGGGAGTGTCTGGTGGTGGATTAAAGAAGACTGAGGTGAATTCAACACTAGCAGCCTTGGTATTTGATGCACCAACAATTAATAATCCACCTGTGCTTTTATGAGCAGAACTTTTGGCACCAGCACTCATCCTTTTCCAAATTAAGCACTGCTTCCCGTCCATCATTATTGTCACAGTGGGCCAACTGGGCTCAAAATCTTATTATTTAGATGGATACATAAATGGTTATTTGTTAAGCACTCATCCATCCAAAGGTATTGTGGAGTTAGGATGAAAAAACATAAAGGCAGTGTCTGCAGGCCAATGAGTATATGACGCAAGTTAGAATAAGTAGGTCTTGAATGAACTGCGAAAGACAGCAAGGACAGAAATCTGCTACAAAGAGAGCCAGTTCCACAGATTTGGACCTGGCACAGATATAGTGAAAGGTCACACTTTCTAAGTAGTCAAGACCCCAAAGTAGTTGAAATTGTGTTCACTCAGTTGCCTTTGACATGGGCTTTTAGGGCAGGTTGAGACACACTAATTATTCTGCGATCCATTATGTAATGGAGGCCCCCTGACTCTTTGTGGAGAACCTGCGGTGGCCCTACACTAACTCACTAACCGGGAACACTGACAGTGTTCCCGGTTTACCTTTTCCTTCTGATTGAAGATAACAATTATTGGCTGTTTAGAAATATAAATATTTGCCTATTAGGGTTGGGCCCTGGCTTCCCTGTGGAAAATGGGTGGTGTGACTTACTCTTAGATGTAAAAGCTACTTTGTGTATTAGATATCTTCGCTCTTGCCATGGGTATTGGATTATGTTCTGCAGCGTGATAATCAAGGTTATGTGAATATATTTGCCATCTCTTATCTAAATCTTCACTGCTTCATTTCTATTTATTTATGGGAGTTTCTGGAAGGTTGATAACCAGGCATCTCAATGTTGGTGTCATTCAAAGAGCACAATCTCAAAGAATAAAGATAATTGAAAGGGCACCAGGCCACTTTTTTATTGAGTTCTTCATAAGAATGAGCTTATGCTATAAAAGTCGAGCACAGAAATTGAAGGGCAGAGGGGAGTCTTCCGACCTGGCAACACTGGGACAAGCCATGCAGAGTCATATTTCCGGTTCCTATTTAAGGCCACTGGTAGGGGTGCCACTTAGCCTCTGCGTGCTGAGTTGTCATTGCAGAACAGAAGAGAACAACAGGCCGTGCTACTTCCTTGAACACATACCTGCATTGTTCAAATAGGTATGAGAGTGTACACCTTCATTGAAACTCAAGGTAGGTATTATTTTCGGTTTTGCAAGAATTCTAGAATAGACCAGAAGCTTAGATGTAGAGAAAGAGGTTAGGATTTCTATGTATTCATAATAGCAACCATTTCGGAGTAGTAACTATTATTCACGTTTCTGATAACTGTTGTTGCGGCGGCCATATTATCTGTTTTCATTGTGGTTACAGTACAAATCATGTGCACTGAATTAGGAGTTTCGTTTTTAAAGAGATATTTAAAATGTATCCTTTGTGTTCTAGTGTTATTCAAGTGTGTCATTCCTTATCAAAAGAAGGTTTGGGGTTCGACTGATTGTCTTTGTAACATACAAGTCATTGATTGTTACGTAGAAAACATCTTGCTCAAACATTGATCAGTGGTTTGTGTAATGGTTGCAGTGGAACTGGGTTTTTCTATTCAGGTTGGCATGTTGACTTAAGTCCTTAATGCCGGGGAAGGTTTGTTCTAGAAAAACGACCTCTGCCTTTCTAGAAAAACCTATAAAATGTATCACTCTTGGCAGAACAAAGCAATACATTAAGTTGTTCCCAGTTGCATGTTTATTTGGCGTATTTATGTATTTAACCCAGTCACATTGTGCATTTCCGATAATTGAAACAAAAGAATTCTAAATGCCTCTTGGATTTCACAATTTTATTTCCAAATATCATACATTTTATACTTATACCTTGAGGTAATATGCTGTCACCAACTCACATAACGTGATAATTTGTGGCTCTCAACATTTCAAAAATACTCCGCATTTATCCATGATCACAATGTCAACATGCTGTACATACTCATGTTTCTGAAAGAGAAGAATTTTAGCAGTAAACGTGCACAAAATGTCATCATTGCTCAGAGTTTTCCATTCAAAAACATTTAAAGATCCAGTGCAAATGTTCTGATTTCCAAAAGAAGGATAGGAAGACAGAATTTATCCTATTTTTGCAAGTCACTCTATCCCAGGAGGATGTAGCTGCGACTGTCCAATTTAAGCTGTGTCTGGCGGAAGTGGCTGACAGGATGACCAGCAGTTGCCTCAGATTGAATGCCAACAAAACCGAGGTCCTCATTGTTAGCAAGTCCCCTTCCATTTGGACATTGGCCTGGTGGCCTTATGTATTAGACTCCAAAGGAAAAGTTTAAGACCCTGTGTGTCTGGTTTGACTTTAAATTGTCTTTGGAGCTTCAGATAGTCTGTGTTGCAGGAAAATGTGTTAATATTCTCAAAATGTTAAGAAAGATCATGGACCTTCTCCCTCTAAATGCTAGGAAAGGTATTGGTGAATATGCAATTAGAATACTGTAATGTCTTCTATTTGGGGGCAACGAAGGGGAGACTGCAGAAATTGCAGAGGATTCAAAATGCAGCAACACACTTAGTTTTAAATCTACCTAGACGTGCACCTGTAGGTCCAGCTCTTGCCATCTTGAACTGGCTACCGTAGGGGTTTATGGACGTCCGCCGTAACTACCCGTAATCTGGCTTTTTCTCGAGCCATCAGTGCACTGAAGCAATTCACAAATAAATTGGGTGGTAAGCCAGTCCAAACCCTCCTTGATATTTATGCTGCAAAATGTGTGTCTACAGCAATCTATGGCGCTGGCATATGGGGGATGGCGAACTGCCAGGAGATACAGACAAAGGAAAATGCCTTTTTCCGGTATCTCCTGGCTGTCCCGAGGTCAACCTCTAGTACCATTTGTCATAGGGAGCTTGATAGGGTCCATATATCTGATTTAATTAAAATTAGCCCAATCATGTTGTGGCACAAGATATGGACCACAGAAGATACCGTTTTCAATAGGCTTATTGTTAGTGATGCATGAAACTAGAGGGGGCCAAAAATATCACATGGTTGTCCTATATTAGAAATTTTCTATCCACTTTAGGTCATCCAGAACTTTATGATTCCCCTATCACATGTGAATCAATTTCGAAAAATTCTCTCAAGCAAAGCTGCCTGGCCTTACTGGAAGACAGACGCGATGTTTGTGAGAGAGGCAAACCTAGTATTATACAACATCATCTCGTGTTACAAGGACGGGGTCTACATCAATATTTATCCCCAGATCACTCGAGCTACACTAGATTGTTGCTATCTAGGATGAGAAACAGACAGCTTTTTCAGACTGTTGACTTTCCCGAATACAAACGATTGGTCTCGCAATTTAATTAATTGCCCATGTGATGATGTCTCAGTACAGTCTAATATGCATTTTATTTTCTTTTGTAAATATTTTGTCTGGGGGAGAAAAAGATATCTACTACCCCTTCTAAAATCATGGGGCCTGAGGCAGTGTAGACCTGCTTTGATTAAGCTGTATATGTTACAAGATGACCTGACTATTTTAACAGCAGCAAAGTTTTTAAAATATGTAATTAGATGCAGATCGTCGATGCAATAAATTGAGGTAGCTGTAATCTGTAACCAACTTTACCTGATGTATTCTCTATTTTATCTACTGCGCTAGTTTGCACTTTAGGCCTGGGATGGCCTTTTAAAATACTTGTTTAATTCGTATAGTTTACAGCCTGTAGTATTTATTACAGTACGGCTTTTTATGCTATTTCAGATTGTTTTTATCTGCCTATATGAAATGAATTGATTTTATATTTGTGTGTAACTGAAATGTTTAAATGTGCTTATATGACTTGCTTTGTAAAGTCGAATAAAGCTACCTTTGACTTGACTTGACTTGAACTGGATGCCACTCATTGAGAGAACCTTGTTTAAAAATTTTGGCTTGGGGGCGTGGCCAAGATGGCGGCCTGATCGGACGTGTCTTCCCAAGGCTCCCCGGCACTGAACCCCTAACTGCCTCTTTATGCAAGTGAACTTCCCTCTCCTGCATTGATTCTGCAGCCGGAGACGAGGCACCAGATCCCGGGGCCCCGCCAGTGAGGAATCGACCCGGGCTGCCTCCCAAAACCAAGGAGCTTCTGTTGAAAGCACCCGCCGGTGCGCATCGTGAAATGGCGGCCCCGGGCGCTCCCTGCCTGGAGTGAACCAAGAGCCCAGAGATCCGAACCGAGGCCGCCGGAGGGATGGGTGCGGCCCCTAGCGCCCCTGAGGTGAAGGGCGGACGAGCGACGACCGGGTGCCCTGCCGCCGACCACAGCAAGCAGCGAGGAGTCGGCCCTCGGCAGACCGGACAGCCGGACAATGCGAGTCCCTGGCTTGGGGCCTAGGCCGGGGGCTGCCCGGACAGACGAGGTGTGTCCAGCACCTGGGGCACGCACGACTACTCAACGGCAACAGTAAGCCCCCAGTGGGGGAAGCGGCAGCCCTCCCCTGCATCCGAGAGCCTGATCCGGAGTAAGAGGTGAGCCGGCAAGCAGGGAAGAGTCGGCCCTCAGCAGATTGGGCAGCCGGACCACGCGAGCCCCTGGCTTGGGGCCTGGACCCGGAGCTGCCCAGACCAACGAGGCGTGTCCCGCTCCTGGGGCACATACGACACCTCAACGGCAACAGCAAAACCCCGGCGGGGGAAGCGGCGGCCCTCCCCTATATCCAAGATCCTGAGCCGGAGTGAGAGGTGAGCCAGGCGTGGGGTGCCGGCCTGGGCCGCAGTCCGGCGGGGTCCGCAGCCGCGGCCTTAGGACCGCGACCGGGGGAAGCTACGCCACTACTGGATCTGGGTGGCCCAGTGCATCGCCGATTGTCGGCGACTCGCAGTCAGACGGGGCTCGACCCATGAGCTCTGCGGCGGGGGGCGGGAGTCGACGCCCCGTGATCTGAACCGGCTGAGGAAGAGGCACCTTCGGCCGGCGACGGAGCGCTATTTTCGGCCTGGGTGAGCCCAAGCACTGTACCCTGCTGAGCACCGCCAATAACTGATAACCTATAGCCCTCCAGCCCCACGCCCATAGTGGGAGAGCAGTCACTGCGCACAGAGGCCCGGAGGACCCTGAGTGGCGCCCCTCCTGCGGCCCTCACACCGGACGGGCTGCTTACTGGAGACCTCGATTGGGAGACTGGGGGTGCACGACCACTGAGCCCCGCGCCCACAGCTAGAAAGCGGACACGAGACCTCTGGGCCTGGCACTACACACGGAGGCCCGGTAGACCCTGGACGGAGGCCCCCGCCTGCGGCCCTCAAGCCAGGCGGGCGGCCAGCCAAGATCCCGATCAGGAGACTGGGGATGCACAACCACTAAGCCTGACTCACGAACCTTGCCCACCCACCCCTCGGCGTTGCGCTCACCCTCCGCCGACCCACGCCTACCAGGCCCGTACCACCGTGGGACGGCCCCGGCCAGGCGACTTCAACTTTCGGGCCCCAGGCCTGACTCACTCGCGACAATCAACCGGCCCTATCAGGCTTGACCCGACGGCGCAGGGAATAGGAGGCCGGACCCAGACACCCGGAGAGGCCTACACCATAGGAGAGGGGGACACGCAAGCACCGATAGAACAACCCCACCAGCCCCCACTGCCTGCAGCCGCACGCAGAACCCCAAAGACCGCCGGACTGGGCGGTGAGTGGAGGATACCTCGGCCCTGCCCCGCTGAACAGCACCATCCAGGACTGGCTGACCCCCCCGGGGCATCCCCTCTACACCCGCACGCACCCAGCGTCACCCACCGAGACTCTGGGACGCGCTCTGCCTTTGGAGCCCTCCTGATCCGGCCCGGTGACTGGGGTTATGGCAAACACAAGTCGCAGGGCAGGCCGCACAATACCGGACATGCTAGCCAAGACCGCCACGAAAGGAGATAGGGCCCGCACGCCCCCATCGCCTACCACCCAGGCCACCACTGCACCGCAGGATGACGGGAGCACCCCAATCACGAAGGCGTTCCTGGAAACCCTATTCAACACCCTGCGGGACGACTTTACGGCCTTGAAACAGGAGCTGGCCGGTGAACAACGAGAATTGCGCAGGGATGTGGACAGCTTGGGTGAGCGTGTGGAGGCGGTGGAGACAACAGACCAAGCTTGCAGCGAATAAGTTGAATTCCTGCGGCAAGAGGTGCTCCAGCTCCGGGAACAACAGGTAGACCTTCAGGTGCATGCGGAGGACCTCGAAAACCGTTCCCGGAGGACCAACATCCGCGTGCGGGGAATTCCATTAAAAGCCGAGGGGAACAGCGTGACGTGCTACCTACAAGAGCTCTTCAGGGAGATCCTTGGCGAACCAGCCGACTTCGAGGTCCGCATAGACCGGGCTCACAGAGTGGGTCTGAGCAGACGGGCCCCGGCCCCTCCACCAGACGTTCTGGCCTTCCTCCCCGATTTCCCGCTAAAAGAACGTATCCTGAGGGAGGCGCACCAGAAGCAGCACCTCACCTTTCGAGGCCACTCGGTGGCCTTATATCAGGACCTCTCGGCCATCACACTACAGAAACGGAAATCCTTCCGAACTGTCACGACCTTTCTCCAAGAGAAAGGGATACCATATTCGTGGGGCCATCCTTTTCGAATAATCTTCAAATGGCAGGGTGCCCTACACCAGATGAGATCCTACCGGGACACCTGCACCCTGCTGGGCCTCGACGCCGAGGAGGGGGAGCCGCCTGGGGGACTGTCGCAGAGGCGGCAGAGCGGGGGTCCCTCCCCATCGCAAGCTGATGGATGGCAGCAAGTACGGAGACGACGCCACCCTAAGAAAGGTCTCAAGCCAGACCCTGAGACGGTGGCCCAGGAGCAGGCTGCTGCTGTCCAGGAGGTGGTCAAGGACACGACAAGCCAGGGCTGATGGAATAAGGTTTGGGGGTTGTCTATTGCTTCGTTTCACTGAAGGGGGGGAAGGGACCGGGGAGCCATGAGGGTTAATGCTGCCACGCTCCTCTACATTGACTCTTCATTTACTGACTCTACAGGCCTGTTTGACTCTGGATAGGTCTGGGACTATGACTCGAATTTGGGACTCAGAAGTTGAGGTTGGGGGGGAGAGGGCGGAGTGGGCGGTTGGGGAGAGGTTGGGGGGTTCTCTCTGGCTTTTGGGGGGTGCCTCATTTGGAAGTTGGGTTAGGGTGGGATCCGGGGGTGTTTGGGAGTGGGGGGGGGGTGGGGTAGGGGGTGGGGTGGGCCCCCCTTGTCCAAGGCCATTTTATTTTGCAGCTCCAAGTCCTGTTCGGCAGGATGCGCTACTTGGCACAGGCCACGATAACCAGTTAGAATGTCCCGTCCACTGAATATACTTTCCCTCAATGTACGAGGGCTCAATAACCCCATTAAGCGGCGAGCAGTTCTCTCCCTCCTGGAACATACTGCAGCTGATATATGCCTCCTACAGGAGATGCATCTGCTGCCAAAGGATCATCACTGCCTTAAATCCCGAGCCTTCCCCTTGCAGTTCTTCTCCTCAGCGGCTAAGAAAGTGGCAGGAGTTGCAATATTGGTGTCCAGATCCTTTCCCGGTCAGGTCCTACAGAAGGAGGCGGAACTCAAGGGCAGGCCTATGTGCACCGCTTTATGATGGGGGGTCACACGTTCCTAATAGGTTCCATATACGCACCTAACGAGGGCCAGGAGGAATTCCTTCACGCAGCACTAGAGTCAGCCACCACCAACACTCACCCACACCTGCTCCTGGGCGGAGACCTCAACATAGTGTTCCACAACACAGCTGACCGCTCTAACAGGCGATACAGACAAGTAGGGGCACTCTCTGAAGTAGCTCGCACACACCTGGCTGATCTGGGTTTGACTGATTTATGGCGACACCTTCACCCTCAAACCACGGCATACACCTACTATTCGGCAGCTCACAAGACATATGCGAGACTTGATTACTTTTTATGCTCCCCACAGCTGGTCCTCCGCGCACAAGATGTGGACATCCTACCGACCTCACTATCGGACCATTCCCTGATACTGGCATCCTTTCTCTTCCCGAGCACGCCCGGCCCGCAGTGGCTCTGGCGACCTCGGGACAATCTGCTCCAGAGCCCTACCAATGTTAAACAGGTTGAGTCCGCCATCTCACAATTCCTCGCTCATAACGCTAATGAAGACACTTCCAAAGCCACTCAATGGGCAGCGCTTAAAGCAGTTCTCAGGGGAGAATTTATTTCCATAGCCGCGGCTAATAATAAGGAACGGGCTCAGAAACGGGCTGAAATAGCCCAGCGGGTTAGGGAACTGGAGCAGATGCATCAGCGTACGGGGGCAGCGGAGTGTGGCGCCAACTCTGCGTAGAGAGGAAGCTGTTAGCGGCCCTAGACCAGGATGTGGCGGAATACGCAGCGCTCCGTCTCCGGCACGCTTACTACACCGGAGGGGACAGATGTGGGAAATTACTAGCGAGCAAGCTACGGGAGCAACGCCAACGGCAGAGTGTCCGCGCGCTTAGGACAGATCAGGGCGAGCAGATCACAGATGATGCGGCCATCGCCGCGACATTCGGTGACTTCTATGCCGACTTATACACAGCAGATGTACCTGATATGCCAGCGAGCCAGGGATACCTGGACGATGTGCCTCTCCCGTCATTGAATGAGGCACAGGCGGTGCTCCTGGATAGGCCTATCGGACTGGAGGAGGTGATATCGGCGATATCCCGCCTCAAACTAGGAAAATCGCCGGGCCCTGATGGCTACTCAGCGGCCTTCTATAAGACACTTTGCCACCAAGTGGCCCCGATTTTGCGGGACCTCTTCAACACCTTTGATCAAGCAGGGGCGATCCCGGAGGATTTGCTGGAGGCGGCGATATCGATCATACCCTAACCTGGCCGTGACCCTACCCGCTGCAGCTCTCATAGGCCGATTTTGACCTTAAGCTCTATACAGGCATTCTTGCCCATAGACTGGCACCATATATGCAGCAACTAGTGGACCCTGACCAAGCGGGCTTTATTCCCCAGCGCCAGACCAGTGACAACACCAAACGAGTCCTTCATCTCATAGAGGCGGGATCTCGGGCACGGCCGGACTTCATGCTGCTCACGATCGATGCAGAAAAGGCCTTCGATAGGGTAAATTGGCCCTATCTAGAACTGGCACTGCGGCGATTTGGTCTAGGAGAGACGCTATGTAACCGCATATTCAACTGCTACCCCCCACCTAATGCTACGGTTTGAGTCAACGGCCACACATCCCCGAGATTCCCGATAGGCAGGGGCACCAGACAAGGGTGCCCCCTCTCCCCGATCCTATTTGCGCTTTATATGGAGACGCTGGCGCTGCGGATCAGGCAACACGACCTCATCAAAGGGATCAAATTTGGCAGGGACATACACAAGATTAGGCTGTATGCGGACGACGTCCTGGTCCCTCTGACCGAACCTATGCAATCCCTTAGGGCCCTTTTTATTGTGCTCCATGCCTTTGGAGCGGCATCAGGTTTTAAAGTCAACATTGAGAAATCAGAGGCCTTGAACATATCCCTATCCGCGGAAGTGCACGCTGACGCCAAAGGAGAATTTGACCTAAAATGGTCCGACTCCACGATCCCGTATCTGGGAGTCCTCTTGGGTCCGACCCTGCAAGCTACCACAGAGGCAAATTACACCAGGCTCCGCTCCCGTTTCACCGACGACCTCCGGAGGTGGAAGAGACATTCACTTTCCTGCCTGGGTCGGATAGCAGCCGTCAAAATGACCCTGTTGCCGCAGTTTCTGTATGTGTTCCAGTCGCTCCCGCTGCGCCCCCCAATGTGCTGGCTTCAACGGGTACAGGCAGATCTGACACGTTTCATATGGAACGGCCGCCGTCCACAATTTAAGCACACGATCGCAGCACTTCCCCCTGAACACGGGGGCGTGGGGGTTCCTGATGTCACTCTGTATTTCCAAGCAACACAACTCCGCACCTTGGTTGAATGGCACCACCTAGAGTCAGGCAAAACCTGGCTCTTTCAGGACCAGGCGGTGACAGCCAAGCATCTCCAGGGCATCCCGTTTCTGCCTAAGGGACATAGACCACCCAACCTTTATGCGCCCCACATCACGAGCACAGTCCTGGAGGTGTGGGACAAGGTGGCGGTCCGGCATGAACTGACCTCATTTCCCTCACCGATGACCCCGCTTTTTGATAACCCCGACTTTACCCCAGGCCTAGACCCCAAGGCCTTCACAGATTGGAGACGCACCCCCTGCAGGGAACTGGGCCACATGTTTGATTTAAACGGGATCCTCTCCTTTCAGAAAGTAAAGGAGGATTATGGCATTACGGAAGAAGATCGTCTGCCCTACTTACAGGTACGGCACTGGGCCTTACAACCCACGGTCAAACCTGGTGCACAACGCTTCCTCGCCGCATACAAGAAGTGGCTCCTAACGCGCTCTTCGGATAAGAAACTGATCTCAGACTTATACCAACAACTCCTCCTCACGAACAAATTCACACACAATGCAGGGAGGGTCCGGTGGGAGAGGGACCTGGGAAGGCAACTCACACACAAGGAGTGGGGGGGCATATATCACAGGGCCAGACGTTCGGCTTACCACACAGGCCTCACAGAAACTCTGACTAAGGTAGCCACCTATTGGTACCATACACCAGAACGCCTACACCAATGGGACCCCCAGGTTAGTGACCGGTGCTTGAGGGGCTGTGGAGAACAGGGCACATTGGAGCACATACTATGGAGCTGCAACTGCTTGCAGCCCTACTGGAAATCCATTCTAGACAAAATAGACTCCCATCTAGACACTCAACTTCCCAGATTCCCAGCATATGTCTTGCTCGGTCTCCTTAACACGTTAATGTACCCATTGAAGTCCAGGAGAGGGTGACTTATAGCAATAGCATTGGGGGCAGCTGTTCAGAACATTGTGGCGCACTGGCGGTCCGCTCAACCGCCCCAGCACAATGGCTGTCTACACAGACTCTGGACGATATTGGGGATGGAAAAGTTATCTCTAGCTAAGTCGGGACAGAGCGAAGAGTTTGTTGCTCTTTGGCGGCCGTTCCTGACCCTGCTCACTGGTGAATTCAGGGAACTAAGTTGCCGCCGTTACTTGCGCTTATTGCGACTAGCTGACACCCCACTTGAAGAAGCTGCAGCTCGGTCGCGGAGGCGGGAGTCCATACCTAGGGTTTAACATACTTCCCCACGCCAGAGACTGGGGACTATCTCCCTGCACTTGGTTTTTCCTTTTTTTTTCCTTTTATGGCTTTGCGATACTGGACAAGGAGGGGTCGAGAAAGGAGCGGGAGGGGGGTGGGAACCGAGACCCAAGCATTCCACGACAGGGGCCCTGTTCTAGGGACGCCGCTTGTATTTCCTTTGCATTCCACATGATAGAAGCGCCCTGTAAGTGGCTCAGCACTGATATACCGATTGACATCTGTGGTCTCTTTGTTTTTTCTGTTCTGATGAAAATAATAAAAGATTTAAACCATAAAGATTTTGGCTTCACCATCGAATTGTTAATGGCAGGGGCCCACGATACTTGGCATTAATGATGAAATGCCATTTGTCGAGTCACAGTCTCAGGTCATCGGTTACCAAGAGGGTGGTTGTTCCTCTGGTGAAGAGGGCCAAGATGGCTGGTTTCTTAGCAGCAAAGTTGTGAATGTCTCTGCCTTTAGGCTGAGGAAGGAACCTTCGGAAAAGGCCTTTCATAAGAAGGTCAAAACATGGCTGTTTCAATTTGCTCTGAAACAAGGTCAGGCTGGGTAAGGTAGGATTTTGGTAGTTGGCTGATTTTTCACCTGTTTATAGGTGAGGACTGTTGGGCTGTACATTTCTGGGCTTTCCTCCCTTTGGGAGTAACCATGCGCTTTATAAATCAGAATATTATTATTATTAGTCACTGACCTAAGTGTGAATGGCCCTGTTAGACCTGTCATCCTTGGCGTGGTTTCCCCTGTCTTTTTGCCTCTACCACCTGTATTTTTTACTGTATGCTGGACTTCATTTTTGCCAGTTTGTGTTCTCTTGGCACTTTGCCACTGCTGACCAGTGCTAAAGTGCAAGTGCTGGCTGTGTAATTTGTGATTATAACTGGTTACCCATGATTAGCATTTTGATTTACCAGTAAGTCCCTAATAAAGTGCACTGTGTGTGCCCAGTATCTGTAAATCAAAAACTACTACTGGGCCTGCAGCACTGATTGTGCCACCCACAGGAGAAGGCCTGCCACTGCAGTGTCTGTGAGTGAAGTTTTAAACTGCCATGTCGACCTGGCAAGTGCGCTCACTTGTCAGGCTCAAACCTTCCCTTCTTCTACATGTAAGGCGCCTTTAAGGCAGGCCCAAGGTGGCCCCATGGGTAGGGTGCAGTTTATATGAAAGGTAGGACATGTACTGGTGGGTTTTACATGTCCCAATAGTGAAATGCTACCAATCTCGTTTTTCTTTAGTGTAAGGACTATCTCTCCCTTAGGTTATCATTGGAGCTGCCTTGTAACATCTTAGAAGTGTAACTTTAAATTGGGAAAAGATAGAGATTTGAAGTTTGGGTTCCCTCAACTCAGGATTAAAAAATACATCTTTTAGTGAAGGTAATTTTTAAATGGCGTGTTTGAAAATGCCTTTTTTAGAAAGTCGGCATTTTCTTTCTTTACCATCCTGTGCCTTTGCCTGCCTGTGGAATCAACATCTGGTTCAGACTGGCAGCTGGGTTGTTTGTGCATTCACTTTAGATAGAAAGGGAGATGAGATGGGCCCTCCAAATCCTGATGGGCCATAACCAGGTTGATGGGCCTTCGTGAGTTAGAGTGAAGGGAGGAGTTGTCACTGACACATGAATAGGGCTGTGCCTTGCCTCTCACGATGCTGCCTCCACCCCTTGTAGTGTGTCTAGATCCAACGGAGGGCAAGGCAGTAGCTTGCCAACAATCAAGACTTTGCTTTGAAGCATGCTTACTTCAAATGCCAAAAGGTTTATAAGTATCAGGCCTATAACACCCCATCTTTAGAACACTTCTGGACTGAGGACTCTGCCAAGGAGAAGAGCTAAAGAGATGTCAGGAGTAGTACTGTCCTTTTGTTGTGTGTTGCTTTGCAGCGTTGGCCTGCAGTTGCTGCCTCTGTCTGTGGGCAGTGAAAGAACTGTACTTTGCTTTCTTGTATCCTGCTTTTCCAGCTTGCCGTGTGGTTGAAAAACCAATGCACCACTGTGGAGCAGCTGAAAAATCAAAGCAGCAACTGTTTGTTGCCTGAAGAACTGCCGCAGCCCGAGTCCAGAGCACAGAGTCTCCAACATCCGAGACCCCTACTCTAACTTCAGCGCAGGCCCTGCTGTGCGGCTGAAGGAAGTGACACATCACCTGTCTGCGGCTGTGGAAATTGACACAGCTCCTATTTTGCCGCCACATGAACCCGCAGCGCCTGGATTTTCTCACACATCGTACCTGTGTGCCAAGTTTCCAAGACATCACCCCGCAGACCAGAACCATTTACGGATTTCGACACATTGCTTCTGCTCAAAGTTAGGAATCAACGCAGAACTTTACCTGCATGTAGCAGAACTGACGCCTCGCTTCCCCTGGGACCCCAATAACAGGCGCATTGCTGTGTTTTTCCTACGCTTCTCTCCTTTGCAGCTGTTTTTCGACTTGGATTTTGACTCATCAAAGATACTTTGTGCTAAAATCAACGCATCCATAGATTTCTATGGACAGAATCGCTTAAATCATTTGAAAGTGATATTTTGAGTTATGTATATTGGATTTTTGTTGTTTTGATCTTGTTTGCTTCAGATAAAGATTGGTTGTTTTTCTCAACTGGGTTGGTGTCCATTTGTAGTGTTTTCCCTGTAATACTATGTGTTTATGTACAAATGCTTTACACACTGCGTTTGAGTTAATCCTGACTGCTCGTGCCAAACTATCAAGGGGGTGAGCAGTGGTAATCTTGGGTGTGTAACTCCTTTACCCTAACCAGAGGGAAGGGTCCCTACTTGGACAGGGTGCAAGCCACTGCCAACTAGAGACCCCCATTTCTTACAGGCCCATTACTAATTCTGCTAGATAGCAGCCTAAATGCAGTGATTGTTTCTCTATCTGATGTACTGCACATACTAAAAATGTATGAGGGTAAAATGAGTTTTCTCTGAATATGGTAGATGAAAAAGAGATGATAATTAAGAGTCCCACACTATATCTGGCAGAATATCTATTGCTATACTTGGTAGGAGTGCAGGAATTGTGAATGTTGCTGCAGCCCAATGAGATTTCAGCTGCATTTCACTCACTAAGCTCCTATTGGCCATAGTGATACAAATGTTCTGGGATTTAGAAAGAAACTACCTCTGAGGCTGTTGTGCGGCAAATAATAGCAGTTACTGGCCCCATGAAAATTATGACATCTGCTGGTACATGGACAGAACAGTGTAATAACAAAGATAGACACTCGTAGGCAGGAGGTCACATAGCCGGTAATGTAGAAAATACGAGGAAGATTTACTGTAGTGTAATCCTAGGTTACAGGTAGATAAGATGGTAATTGCATGGCCCCACCAGGAGCAGCCTCCTGCTTCTCAGCCCACTCTCTCCAAGCTCCAAGCATACATAAACATTCTATAACATCACACTCACACTTTGAGCAGCAGGAAACTGGTTAGTGGGGAGAGAATGCATGGCAGTAAGTCAAGATACCACAACCTGTTTATTTTCCCCAATAGATTTTGACTGCTTTCATGTTGAAACTCCAGGACAAAATGAGGAATTATTCTGGAGACTTGGGGCCCGATTTATATCTTTGGGGTCAGCATAGTCCATCGCTGTTGCAACCAAAAATGTTTCCCGCCAAGATAAAGGTCCACCCACCCGATTTATATGAGAGCAGACCATAGGTTTGGCTATGCCATTGAATACTCTCCAAAGGCCCGACGGAGTAAGGGCCATAAGAGAAATGTCTATATTTTTGCCCACACATTTAGGATTAGAGGACAGATAGCCATTTTGTTCAATGTTCGTCACCGCCAGGCAAACCCTGGTGGTGGAGAGAGACATTAAAAAGAAATAATGGGGCATATTATCAAGGGGGTTTATCTCCGCGTTTTTGGCTTTAAAAGCCAATAAAGCGGAGATAAAATTATCTCCCTATTACCTAGCTGTCGCTAACACCAGTTAGCGACAGCTAGTAGGAGATAGCGACCATCTTGGGCCCCACTTTGCATGTCAGTGATATTTATCACTAATGACATGCAAAGTGGGAGTGCCAAGATGTTAGCGACTGGAAACAGTCGCTAATATCGCTATCTCCTATTACCAACTTTTGGAAATATTCGCGCTAAGCGCGAATATCTCCAAAAGCTAATACCTGCCCTGAGCAGTTCTTAGCCATGTTATCCAATGGAAGGTGGATAACATGGCTAAGAGCATTAGCTCGGTAATGCATGAATATCGCTGCCCTTTCAGTGATATTCATGCATTTCGGCCAATTTTTATCGCTTAGGAGATAAACCTTGATAATAGCAAGGTTCCTAAGCGATAAAAATATTGCCGCTAAGCCAACATAGCGATAATTATCGCTAGTTGTTGGTAATATGCCCCAATGTTCCCCTCAACATAGATGAGAGCAGAGGTGCTGCTCACGGTTTAAAGGAATGCACTTTTTTCTGTGGACATTAGAGGTCCTAATGATTTTGATCCATTATATTCCAAAAATAACGATTCATATGCATTTATGTTTTATGCCATTCTTTTTCTTTACTTCTTAATGATAGTTTCTCATTATTTTCAAGTATTGACAATTTTCATTCTTATCGCATTTCACATTTAACCCAATGCATTTCGGGTGCAAATGAACCCTTCGTCGGGGGTTTCTAAAGGAAAGAACAAAGAGCAATTTTGAGCCCAGAGCTATGTTTGCATTCACATATCACATTAACATTCTGTCAAAGAATAAACGTTTTCACTAAATGTTTCTAACCTTGTCATATTACAATAAACATTATAAACCAAGAATGCTGTCTAAATATTGCACACAATGTTTTAAATGTCACAAAACCTAAGCACAACGAAAAATTAAATACTGATGCTACACATCGTAATTTGTTGTTCGGAGCGACAAGCGTTCCGTGTCAGTTACTCACAGAAATGCAGTATGACAGCCTCACGCGTTCTATCCTCCAATAGCAATCAAGTTACAATCGCGTACACTGCTATGGGCTGTTTTACCTATTCCGGTTGGTTAGTAAGATGGTCACGTGATCGCAACGAGTTAAAAAAACGGGTTTATTACACTAAGGCGGCGTGATGTCGAAGATATTCATAACCGAGTATTCTTTGAAAAATAGTGTATATGGCGCTCTTACTGTGTGGGCAATATTATACTATACCAAATTACCACCTCCATGATAAAAAATATTGCAATCACTAAATGTTACGTAAATTCTATCTAAATGGTCTACATAAAGTTCACTAATCAGAAATCATACTGTGATGAAAAACTAGATGGAGGAACATCTAGATATGTTAAATTCACGCGTAGATCATAATAAAGTGTCGGCCATCTTAAGGTGGAATGCGTTAAAGGCGCTAAATACAAATTCCTATGCTCATAACTACGTTGATGCATGGTTCTAGCCAGCTATTTGTAACATTTTCATTGTGAACCTGGTTATCTGTTGAACATATAGTCTAAACATTAAAAAAAAAAGAAAAAAGTAAACTGAAGTTATGGCAGAACATCACAAATTCATGTCTCATCAATCATAAAAAGCATGTCAGTTCCAATCTGTCATTGAGACCATCCGGCTGCAGGCTCCCCATTTTTCTTATCCAGAAATATTCCGATCTTAATCTCATTTTGTGTGTGTCCAAGCCTGGACGTGTTTCCACCACTTCCAGTATGGTGAACCTTAATTGGGAGATGTTATGTCCTGTTTCTGTCCAATGTGCTGCCACTGTAGATTTCATATTTTTTTGCCTTATGTTACTTTTGTGTTCTGTTATTCTTACCTTAACTTTACGTTCAGTTTGTCCTACGTATAACTTGCCACAAGGGCATTTGATGCCATAAATCACTCCTTTTGTGTCACAGGTGCTGGAATGTTTTAGTTGAATTGTTTGTCCAGTTCTAGGATGTGTGAAGGATGATCCTATCATTACATTGTTACAATGTGTACAATTCTCACATTTACGCATTCCTTTGTAAATTGTTTTGTTGGGTTCTTCTTCTCCTTGTTTTAACATTCTTTTAAATTCTTTGGTCTGTTGTAGGCAAACGTTATCCGATCTGCAAAGAGAGGTTTTAGATCAGGTTCTTGAGTTATGATGGCCCAGTGTTTCCTCATAATGTTGGTTATTTGTGAAGCCTGCTTAGAATACTTTAGAACACACACTGTGAGTTTCTGATCAGTTTTGTCTTTTTTAGTTAGTAGAGACTCTCGTGTCATGGCCATGACTTTGGTTTTAGATTCCTGTAGTAGTTTTTTTGGGTATCCTCTTGACTCATATTTTGTGATCTGCTTGTCAATAATGTCAGAAACATCCATAGGGTCTGATGTGATCCGTTTATAACGAATGAATTAAGATATAGGTAAATGTTGTTTTAAAGCTTGATGGTGAAAGCTCAGGTAGTGTAACCCGCTGTTGCGGTCTGTTTCTTTCACGTGGACATTGGTGACTATTTTACCCTGTTTAATCGATACTTTCACATCCAAAAAAGATAATTGATGTTGGTCAATTTCGTGTGTGAACTTGATTCTCTCATGTATCAAATTTAACCTTCTGATGTTCCCTTCCAATTCTTCTCTGTTACCTCGCCACATGATGAATATGTCATCTATAAATAATTCTCGAATTTAGACATGTCTAAATTCGAGAATGATCACATTTTAGACAACCCAGAGTGGAAGAAAGGATTGTTAGTCTATAAACGTTTTATAGATGACATATTCATCATGTGGCGAGGTAACAGAGAAGAATTGGAAGGGAACATCAGAAGGTTAAATTTGATACATGAGAGAATCAAGTTCACACACGAAATTGACCAACATCAATTATCTTTTTTGGATGTGAAAGTATCGATTAAACAGTGTAAAATAGTCACCAATGTCCACGTGAAAGAAACAGACCGCAACAGCGGGTTACACTACCTGAGCTTTCACCATCAAGCTTTAAAACAACATTTACCTATATCTCAATTCATTCGTTATAAACGGATCACGTCAGACCCTATGGATGTTTCTGACATTATTGACAAGCAGATCACAAAATATGAGTCAAGAGGATACCCAAAAAAACTACTACAGGAATCTAAAACCAAAGTCATGGCCATGACACGAGAGTCTCTACTAACTAAAAAAGACAAAACTGATCAGAAACTCACAGTGTGTGTTCTAAAGTATTCTAAGCAGGCTTCACAAATAACCAACATTATGAGGAAACACTGGGCCATCATAACTCAAGAACCTGATCTAAAACCTCTCTTTGCAGATCGGATAACGTTTGCCTACAACAGACCAAAGAATTTAAAAGAATTGTTAAAACAAGGAGAAGAAGAACCCAACAAAACAATTTACAAAGGAATGCGTAAATGTGAGAATTGTACACATTGTAACAATGTAATGATAGGATCATCCTTCACACATCCTAGAACTGGACAAACAATTCAACTAAAACATTCCAGCACCTGTGACACAAAAGGAGTGATTTATGGCATCAAATGCCCTTGTGGCAAGTTATACGTAGGACAAACTGAACGTAAAGTTAAGGTAAGAATAACAGAACACAAAAGTAACATAAGGCAAAAAAATATGAAATCTACAGTGGCAGCACATTGGACAGAAACAGGACATAACATCTCCCAATTAAGGTTCACCATACTGGAAGTGGTGGAAACACGTCCAGGCTTGGACACACACAAAATGAGATTAAGATCGGAATATTTCTGGATAAGAAAAATGGGGAGCCTGCAGCCGGATGGTCTCAATGACAGATTGGAACTGACATGCTTTTTATGATTGATGAGACATGAATTTGTGATGTTCTGCCATAACTTCAGTTTACTTTTTTCTTTTTCTTTTAATGTTTAGACTATATGTTCAACAGATAACCAGGTTCACAATGAAAATGTTACAAATAGCTGGCTAGAACCATGCATCAACGTAGTTATGAGCATAGGAATTTGTATTTAGCGCCTTTAACGCATTCCACCTTAAGATGGCCGACACTTTATTATGATCTACGCGTGAATTTAACATATCTAGATGTTCCTCCATCTAGTTTTTCATCACAGTATGATTTCTGATTAGTGAACTTTATGTAGACCATTTAGATAGAATTTACGTAACATTTAGTGATTGCAATATTTTTTATCATGGAGGTGGTAATTTGGTATAGTATAATATTGCCCACACAGTAAGAGCGCCATATACACTATTTTTCAAAGAATACTCGGTTATGAATATCTTCGACATCACGCCGCCTTAGTGTAATAAACCCGTTTTTTGAACTCGTTGCGATCACGTGACCATCTTACTAACCAACCGGAATAGTTAAAACAGCCCATAGCAGTGTACGCGATTGTAACTTGATTGCTATTGGAGGATAGAACGCGTGAGGCTGTCATACTGCATTTCTGTGAGTAACTGACACGGAACGCTTGTCGCTCCGAACAACAAATTACGATGTGTAGCATCAGTATTTAATTTTTCGTTGTGCTTAGGTTTTGTGACATTTAAAACATCGTGTGCAATATTTAGACAGCATTCTTGGTTTATAATGTTTATTGTAATATGACAAGGTTAGAAACATTTAGTGAAAACGTTTATTCTTTGACAGAATGTTAATGTGATATGTGAATGCAAACATAGCTCTGGGCTCAAAATTGCTCTTTGTTCTTTCCTTTAGAAACCCCCGACGAAGGGTTCATTTGCACCCGAAATGCATTGGGTTAAATGTGAAATGCGATAAGAATGAAAATTGTCAATACTTGAAAATAATGAGAAACTATCATTAAGAAGTAAAGAAAAAGAATGGCATAAAACATAAATGCATATGAATCGTTATTTTTGGAATATAATGGATCAAAATCATTAGGACCTCTAATGTCCACAGAAAAAAGTGCATTCCTTTAAACCGTGAGCAGCACCTCTGCTCTCATCTATGTTGAATTTTCATACAGTGTTCTTAGACAAAACACTAAACAAAGGAGTCGCACAAATAAGAGAAACTTGGTAATATTGTATATAACAAGGAGTGTGCAACTGGTGAACAATTAAGATTGATCCAATGTTCCCCTCGCCATGGAAGATGACTCCCCTGGTCAGGAAGGTATTTTCTTTTTTAAGTTAAAAAAAAAAGTCAACTGTTTGGTGCAGGGCAACATCATGTAGCTGGAGCCCTTCATCAAACAGAGAAAAGTATTGACAGGAACCCCTGTGAGGGCACATTCTGCCAATGCTTTGCAGTCATTTATAAAGTTGGTGACGGAGTAATTTACTTTGTCCCCCTGGCGGAACGATGGGCCATCTGCCAATTTACAAATTGGGACTTGAACTCCTGGAATTTGAGATTTCCTTGATAAATTCAAATTAGTAAACCCTCGGTGAGTCAATCCATTGAAGTCACCAATATATAAGATTTCTGTTACATTAGGGGGTGGAGTTACCAGGAAGATTACTGGGCCACTCTAAAATGTGTATTCTTTGAAAGTGGGATTCAATGCTGCTGCTATGAGATGTGTATAGTACCAATGATGTGGAAGTAATGTGAGATATCTGCTTACTTTTGTATTAAGAAATTAGGCTACTCCACTAAATAAATCAATGTCATTTAGGTTCATCATTGAATTGTGGAATGACCCGAATAAAGCTTTTTGAATTGAATTTTGTGGAATGACTTGATATATAGTTTTTAAAAGGATTTGAACATGTGTCTATCTTTTCATTCATGCAAGAAATAAGCAACAATGGAAGCAGTGGTGCAGGTTTGTTCCTGCCACTCCAGCTGCTAATCTTTTTGTTGCTCACCATCTGAAATAATGTCTCATCAGCGTCACAGCAGTCAAATGGGAAGCGTTCGATCATTTCTTATTGTGATCAGGTCCCTGAAGATGCAGAGATGGCTTTTGATTTATCTGTTCATCAGATCATGTTTCTATGGATCTCTGCAGGGAACATTTTAAGAGTTATTAGCGGTAAAAGCACTCCAGAAGCTGCAGAACGCAATGTGTTTTACTTGGTGCACATCAGGCAAATGGTTTCTAATGAATCCCAGGCTGCCATCAGACCATCAGCTACTTTGGTTTTCCTTAACAAATAGATGAAGCCTTCTTTGGCCACTTTCCAACCATCAATTCTGACCTTACCCGCTCCTCAGATCTCTAGCCAATAGATACAACACAAAACCACAACTTATGGTTTAGAATAGATTTCTTTTACTTTACTATTCCCTAATTAAGAGCACAAAGGGGAAAGTGGGTAGGAAGCATGCTAAATAAATAGATACAGTGGCGTAGCTAGGGGGGGGTCCGCCCCAGGCGGCACGATTTTGAGGGCGGCCGCGGCACTGGTGTATTCCTGCCAAGTATCACGCAATAGGTGCGACGCCTGTGCACTGGCTCTGCTGCTCGAATTCTGCCCGGCTGTAATTGTGTCGTGCCTGGCTCCAGGCTGCTATAGCAGTGCGCTGCGTGGTTTGCACACACTAACTGTTGGCAATTACCCGGGGGAGCCTGCCCTCTCGGCAGTGGATGCTGTCAATCACTGTGGCACACGGATTATAATCCGGATGTGACCGCCCGTCCCGTCCGGAGGAAGAGGAAGTGATGCAGAATGGCGGGGGACTCAATCTGAGTCAGTCCTCGCCAGGTGCACAGTGCTGACTGTCTTGGTTCTGCTCGTGGCATCATGAGCACCCAGCAGCCCCCTTGCAGTGCGAGTCATCGACGTGCCAATAGCTCTTCCAGCTGCAAACCATCACTGTAAGTAGACAGTTGTTTCAGCCACTTGCCGCCGTCTTTGTCAGTGTTAACTCAGAGGCGTAGCTAGAGCTTGTGGTGCCCGGGGCTATCCCTCAGAGTGCCACCCCTGGGGGGGGCGGGAGGGGGGTAGTACCGTCGCTAATAGTTACCTCGATCATTCAAGGTGCATGCACATACATGACACAGTCCAGGGCTACACAGTTGTGAATGACCGGCAGTACAAAGGAGAACACACAGACTGCCATCCTGCAGGATTTCAGGAAGGGCCTAAAAATATGGTTATTTGATTAACGTCCCTCATCAGCAGCACCGCCCCCACCCCCAGCGCCTAGATACCCCCACAGGTGATAAGTAGCGCTATGCAAATCCTGTTTGTCAGTGGCATAATAGGGCTGGGACGGACGAATAGTCGAGTTGGGAACAAAAGCAGTTGGCAGGTCATGTGCGTGAAGCACGCACTTTCAAATTGCCAGGGCCGCGCGCGCGGCACTGGTGGCCCGTTGCTTATAATTTATTTGGGGACACTGTGTCCTCAAGTAAATTATAACACCCGCAATGGGCCTCCAGCATAGCTGCCAAGGTTTCAACTGCTATGTGTGACATTTTCATAATTTCAGTGTTTTTATGAGTGACATTTCAATGACTATGAGTGACACTATCTCCTTCACCACTGACCAGTGTCACCCGACCATCACCGGTACGGCCCAAACATAGCTGCCAAGTTTTCAGTATACACGAGTAACATTTCTATGTTTTCAAGACAGGTATAAGTGATTTTCACATCTCCTGTGCAACACCTTCAGTGATACTTTATAAGGAGCAGTGGTTTAAGAAAATGTAAGGTACAAAACGAAAAAAAAAAACTTTTAGGAAGTGGTGTAGTAACTAGATTAAATACACCACAGTACACGTCACAAGCTTGGACTGGGGCTGTTGACAGATTGGGCAGGTCAAGGTCACACCAAACGCTTGTACGGTCTCCTGACCGAAAAAGGCCCGGGATCGGGGGAATGGACAAGCACTGTGCCCCCTTTCCTGAAACCATGTGATCGGAGGGCAAGAGCTGCAAAGCGTTTTTTTACAACAATCTGAGTGAAGTAATCTGTGGGGATTTAATTTATTGGCATGTACCAAACAAACCTGTACATCCAGAGGAGTAGCAATCTTGGTTAAAAATCATACCGGCAATATCGGTAGAACTTTAACTGACGGGCTGGGGAGGTGGGTAATTGCAAAATGCATTGTAGGGTTAACTAAATTTACACTATGTTTGATATACGGCTCTAATGTCGATGAGGCTGCAATTATAGATTTTCTGAACGTAGAACTGGCAATTTAGCCCGCACCATTGATCCTCTGTGGAGACTCGAGTCGGAGGCAGTCCTCATCCGGCGCTGCACTAGACAAGGGTGTCCATGTTCCCCATTACTTTTTTCTTTATATATCGACCCTTTTTTACAAATGTTAGAGACTAGCACCCGGATCCAAACAATAATTATACAGGATCAGCAATACAAAATTCTTGCTTATGCCGACGACATTGCCGTTGTATCGTCTAAACCAGCAGCTGCAATGCAAGAGATTGAGCAACTGGCAACAGAATTCAGGGCAGTGTCTTGCTATAAGCTCAATACAGCTAAGACTCAGATACTGTGTGCGAATCTGAGGACTTTTTCGGACCCAAGGGTCTCAAAAGAGGTAATTTATTTGGCCATAAGGATTCAGACCTCCGCAACTGCATTGGTAAAGGCGAATTAGGAATCATCAATGATGGGGGTTCGTCGACAGCTAGACCGTAGTGAATGTTTACATCTTTCTCTAGTAGGTAGATGTAATCTGCTAAAAATGATGATACTTCCGAAAATTTTGTATTTTTTTAGATGCGTCCCCCTAGAAATTCCCAAAACTTGCCTTGTACAATTACAATCTATTTGTATGCGATTTTTGTAGTCCTGTGGGAAGGCCCGTCGGGCAGCGCGATATATGGTTCTACCTAGATCATCTGGCGGTTGGTCGGTACCTGATTTTACCTTGCATTATTTTGCATGCATGATTCAGAATATGAATATATTACTTACAGGGGTAGGGCCTTTAGATATAGTGGAATGCCCTTCCATATACCAGATGTTACTCGGAGTGAAAGCTAGAAACGGTTTGTTTTTAAACTTGGATTGGAGCTACTATAAGCGCACTAGATTTAAGGTCCTTGGGGGTGCATACAAAGTTTTGAAAACAATTAAGAAGATGTATGGACTGGAGAAGATATGTTGGTATACACCACTTACGGCCACAACTTTTTTCCCAACTGTATTTTGGGACCGGGTGGTTTACAACTGGCGATCTAAAGGTATTCGGGTTGTCGGAGATCTTTTCGCTGAAGTGGGCCTTAAATTGTTTGATCAATTAAGGGTGCAATATCATCTGCCTCGGGGTGATTTTTATAAATACCTGCAAATCAGGCACTATCTACTGAACACTTGCGGCAATTTTCAATCTAATCCTTTAATGGAAGCAAATGCTAAGGCTGCAAGAATCGGCACATTATATGTGCTTTTGCTCAGTACTATGCCTAATTATCTGGAGGAGCAAAATCGCAAATGAGGACATAGACTGGGGCGACAGGATATATGTTTGGAGACTTCTATTGGGTTAGCTACCCAACTATTCCTGTCTGCTAAACTTTCTGCACAACATTTTAAGTCTATTTTGAATCTCTACTATACTCCGGATAAGATCTCGAAATGGAGTGGGGATTAAACAGGGAATTGTTTTCGATGCGGATCCTCCGCGGCAGATGATGTGCACATATTTTATGCGTGTCCATCTTTAGTCATAGTATTGAAACAGCTGGAGAAGTTCTTAACAGAAGTTTTTGGTGCTGTCACGCATTTATCTTCTGCTCAGATTTTGTTAGGGGTAGAGATGGGACCAGTGGCCGCAAGCATCCCAAATCAACGGGTGTATTTAATCTTCCTAGCCACCGCCATATTTAGACTGTGTATAGCATCTGATTGGTTGAAAAAAGAACCGCCTACATTCGAGGCTTGGCGGACTAGGTTTTTCACTATGTTTAGCATAGAGTACAGTCTATATGGCCTTAAAGGGCATAGAAAAAAGAATTTGGGGCGGCAACTTTGGAATGTAGTTGCGGTTTACTTGGATCTTGGCACTTAGACCTGGACTAGCTATTCCAACCCCTTGCTCTCTCTTTGTGTTTTTTTGTACTCTGCTCTCCTTGATTTACTGCAATTTGTTTTGTGGCATTATGACTATGATTGCACTGTGATTGTATGTATTTTGGTGATTCTGCTGACTCATGTATCTTCAATAAAATAAATTAAATTTAAAAAAAAGTGAATGAATTTGACTACAACATGCATAGTGGCGAAACACATGTCGGCTGGCTGATGTTTTCCTATGCAACTACATCACACACATAAAAGAACTCAAAAAGGAATGTTTTGGTCTGTATGGTTCTATACATATGGATAAACATGCAATAATTATTGATGATATCACTCTACATCATTGATTGTCTGCAATTGAATCACAGACCAAAGCTGATGCAGTTCTTAAAAATTTTTCTATTACATGTGTAATGAAATTCTCGAATAAATGATTGAATCGGTCAGATGCAACCGCTGCATAGTGATTCTTTATATTTGGATGGCTCAGTTGTCTCTCTTTTTTAACATGCACAGTTTGTTTTTGTGTGACATCATTCATGAATAGACAGACCCCCCCCAGGATTTTGCGATTTGAGTGGCAAATTTTGTTCCCAAAAAAAAAAACATTTGCAGCCCAAAGCCTTAAAATTCGCTGTATTTTCGCAGTGGCCAAAAAACGTGTCTGCCACAAAAATACTGTAAGACCTGTGATGTCACTACTGGAGACAGTGCTGTGTCACAATCTGTAACCCAACCACAAGGAGATGATGGACGGAGTGCTGAAACTTTTCAGATACTCAGCCCCAGTCACAGATCTGGGTTGAATCCAACATCGTTCTTTGAAGTGAGCTAAAGAATGATGATGGATTCATCCCAGATCTATGACTAAGGGTGAGTGTCTGAAAAGTTTCACCACTCCGTCCATTATCTCCTTGTGTTTGCTTTGTTACCCCTAAGTTGGCATGGTATGCCCAGATGTGGGTTCCTTGCTCACTTTGCCACTGGATTCAAGCTAGCCTGGCTGATGAAGGGTGTTACCCAGAAACCTGAAACAAGCTGTAACACCCTTCATCAGCCAGGCACCCCCTGACAGCAATACGTTGTTCTAACTTACGTTGTAAAGGTATGCAATGTAACAACGCAGTCCTTTTAACGAATGCGTTGTAATGGCAGGCGTTGTAAATACATGTGGACTAACGTGCCATATTCTTTTATTCAGTTGGCGCAATGCACTGTTTATAGTTTTTCTTTTTAGTTGTTTGTTGCCCTAAGATTGCACCCATGTTGCACTATAGTCCGTTTTCTATGTTGTACAGTATTTGTAGGTGTGGGCCGAGGGAGAGGGGTGCAGTGGAGGGTGTTGGTCAGGAGAGCCTATCGATGGCCTGCAGAGTCCGCAGGGGGCGCTGCAAGATTTTTCCACAGCAGATGGGGCTTTGTGCATTTAAAAGTTAGACAACAGAGGAAATTAACACCTCTGCTGCCTGCTAGACTGTTGATCATATTTCCTTTACTGACACAGCGCAGAGCCAGTAAAATAGAGAGTGGTCAAACCCTTGTTATTTTTTATTTCTTTTGCACACATTTCGAGGGCACTTTTGTAAAACTCGCAAGATTTATACAATGGGGCGATTTTGCAATTATTTGGCAAATCACAATATCTTGGATGTCTGAATAGATGTCTTAACCCTATATAGATTATCCGTTGGAAAATGGCATGCACAGATGCCATTGTAAATGGTTGTCAGGTGTTTCTTGGGGTGTAAAATCAAACTATTTTGTTAAAAATAATGCCACTTTCTGAATAATTCCAGATTCACACATATATAGGCAAAGAGCAATTGAAGCGAGTTATGTGCAGATTAGGCACTGGCTCCCATAAAGTAACCTGCTACCTGTCCACATTGCACTTCAGTGCCTCGTCAGGCGTAGTAAACACCATACAATACAATACCATACCAGTCGAGTCCACTTAGACATGACATCCTTAGCTTGGTATTCCTCTAAACCTTTTGCCTTCATATCGCTTCTTTTGCTGGATTTGTCTGTTGGCTTTAGAACTCTGTTCACTTTACCACTCTAAACCAATGCTAAAGTACGTTTGCTCTCTCCCTAAAACCTGCGACAATTGGCATTTACCTGATTGGAACATTCAATTTACTTGAACCTCCTTACTATATCGTACTACATGTACCCAGGGCTTACAAATTAAATGCTACTAGTGGACATGTAGAACTCATTGTTCCACCTTCTAAAGTAGCCTTCTAAAACCTATCCCTGGTAGGCCACTGCAGCCTGCTGTGCAGTTTTAAACTGCCAATTCGACCTGGCAAAATGAATTTTTTGCAAGGCCTAAAACTTACTTTTTTATAGTGAAGTCATCCCTAAGGTAGGCTCATAGTGCAGGGTGCATTGCATTTACATAGTAGGACATGTGCACTTACGGTTTACCTGCCCTGGCAGTGAAAATCCCCTCAAGCCCTATCTCTCCCATTGACTAATACTAGGTTACCTTATTATATTTAATATGTGATAACATTGGATTGAGAGCAAATAGAGATATTCAGTGTGCACTGAAATCAATTGTAATTTAAAATCCTCTTTAATGGTAAAGTCAGATTTTAACCTCTTAGCTGCGTCGAGCGTTCAGCACCCAGTGCTGAACGTTCGAATAACGAGCGCTGGCCCGTAGGCTAACGGTCGTGCGCAGCACTGGCAAGGTAGTGCTCGCGGCGACCGTTGGCCGATGGCAGCGCTTAAGGGGTTAAGTCACAATTCTGAAAATCCCACCTTTAGAAAGTTGCCCTTTTCATGTCTAACTGTTCCTGCCAGAGAACGACCTTTACAACGCGGTCGTTACACCGTGGTATGTTTACATCACGGGCATTACAGCGCAAGTCTTTACAACGACTTGCGCTGGATGGCGCTCTAAGCTAAGGAATAGTATGATTTACTATTCCAACACCTTCCCTACTGTTACGTAGGCTGCAGTTGGAATAGTAAATCATACTATTCCTAATTCCAGCGCCCTCTGGCACAAGTAGTTGTAACGACTTGCGTTGTAACGAAAGCGATGTAAAATACTGCGTTGTGAATGTATGCGTTGTAACGTCATACATTCCACAAAGGGGGCTAAAGTTTGGACAGGATGGGCTATCCAGGTAGGATGACTGGGAAGGGCTTCACCCAGCTCTACTTACAATTGTGGACCTGCCTGCCTTCACTCCAGGCTAAACAGAGTAACTCCAAAACTTGGTTGGCTGACCATCTATGTGCACTACAGGGACATAAGAAACATCAGAAGCCTACCTGCAACTGCTCAGCTCACCTGCTGCAACTACACCTGCAACTGGACCTACCTGAACCCAACTGTATGCTGTTAAACTGAGTCCCTAAACTCCAAGAGGTGTTGACTACGATCTAGACCCTTGGCTATCATCAGAGTGTGAAGTTTTGGCTCTTCATGACTGCGAACGGACCCATTCATGGTGAGATTGTGCCACCCGCAATGACTGTTAGTGTGAACCTCCGGTGAGACCAGCTGTTTGCACTATAGCAACCACCTGCGACGAACGGCAATACAAAAGCCATACTTCGTGGTCAATGTAAAGCTACAGCAATGACCGTCCGCAATGCCCGACCAGCTCTTCGTGCTACCGGATCTTCGCATTACAATGATGACCATCCACAAAGCTATACCTGCACCTCACAACCTCCTCATGGCGCCTGACTCAGAAGATGACTCTTCAGGGGGCATAGTTTGGTCCCACCCCAATCCTTGTCAGCATGAAGCACAAAAATCACTAACATACTGTGTGCTTAACCCACTGGTAGGTTGGCACAAAGCCATAAGGCTTAACTTAGAGGAAAAGTGTAAAATATTTATACAGCACACAAACAGTGCTAGAGGGAGTACACTACACAAGAAAAATCCCAAAACAAGTTGGAAAAATAGAGCAAATGTTAATAAATAACATTATACCAGAACGACACAATCCAATCAGTCGAACCAGAGATATTGAAGTTTAAAGTTTTTAGTGAAAATATCTCATAAAAGCACAAAGAGCCACTTGTGGTCACCTGGTCATGCTAGGCCGTGAGCAAGTCACAGGTTCAGGCAGAACACAAGGGAGTGCGGGTCAAATCCAGGACACAGAGTACACCTCTTAAGGATCAAGGACTCACTCCTACAGGGGCCAGCAGGGTTTAGGCAGGCCAAACTGCAGCAGGTCCTTAGGAAGTTACAGGAAGGCCTCTGAACATTGTTGCTCACACAGGAGGTTAGCCAATGGATACCTAAACTCACTCTGGTTAGGCTTCTATGAAGGCAAGCAGGGCCCCTCTTCCATCTCTGATAGCAAGGCAGTTCTTCAAGCAACAGGGCAGTACCCTGGCAGCAGGGCAGTCCTTCTTCTGTAACTTTTACAGGTTCAGCAGTGTTCTGATAAGCGGCTCTGCAGGTCCAATATTTATAACTGGTGGCAGCCTTTGTGTGGAGGGATGTCCGAACACCACATCTGGTTCGGGAGAGTTCTTCCCCTGTCAATGCTCCAAACTGTCTAGGGTTGACAAAAGGTAGGACCGGCCTGGTGTCAGATTCCTTTGTGTGTGCATGAGGCAAAGCCCTTTGAAGTGTAAGAGGGGTTGGGTATAGCCCCTCCCCTGTTATCTTGCAAGAATGGCCAATCCTGTCCACACCTAAGCCCCCTCTTTGTCAATGCCTGAAAGCAATATACAAACCCCAACAGCAGTGACATTCACAGTCATGTCACCAAAGACACTGGCAGAAGGCACACATGGTTAGGTCAAAATATGCAAACTTTAAAAAAGTGGCATTTTCAGAATTGTGAGTCCGACTTCATCATTAAAGAGTGTTTTGAATTGCAAGTAATTTGAGTATAAACAGCATGAGTCTTATTCACAAAGGTAAACTTACACTTTTGTATAAGTTTAGTTTTTTTTGGATTCACTAACTACAAGTTAATAGTAAGTTTAAGGCAGTGGAAGAGCCCAGTCGAGCAGAGAACTCCCCACATAAAAAGATAGGACAGGTCTATTTTTTTATGTATGGAGTTCTCCATTTCTACAGCGTAGTCTCCCCAGTTATGAACTTGCTATTAACTCACAGTTTGTGAATACAAAAAAAAACATAAACTTATACAAAAGTGCACGTTTACATTTATGAATCAGGCCCCATATCTCTATCTGCACCCAATCCAAAGTTAGAACTTACTGAATGTAATAAGGTAACCAACTGTTAGTCAATGGGAGAGATAGGACTTACAGCAGTGAAAAACACCTTTAGGTGTTTTTCATTGCCAGGACATGTAAAACTTAAGTTCACATGTCGTACTTTCTAATTTCAAAGCACCGTGCCATATGAGTTTCTAGAGTCTATCGTAGGGGTGACTCATAAGTATTAAAAAGGAAGGTTTAGGCCTAGCAAAAATGTTATTTTGCAAGGTTGTAATGGCAGTTTAAAACTGCACTTCAGGCTGCAGTGGCAGACCTGAGATATGACCTAAAAGGCTACTTTAGAGTGTGGCATAATGAGTGCTGCAGACCCATTAGTAGCATTTCATTTACAGGACCTCTGTGCCAGTAGTACCATATACTAGGGACCTAAAAGTCAAATAAATGTGACAGTTAGGTGTAGGGCATTTCACCAAGTTTAAAGGAAAGACCATAAGCACTTTAGAACTGGTTACCAGTGGTAACGTGTAGAGAGTCCTAAGGCCAACAAAAACAAATTCAGCAAAATAGGAGGGGTGAAGGCAAAGGGTTTGGGGGAATGCCACATTAAGGATGTCAGGTCTAAAATGTGTTCCTTCAGCTGAAAGCAGGGAGAACTACCCACTGTTAAACAGTTTCTCCAACTTAAGTAGGAGTGTGTATCTGGACAACACCAGCTTCAGAATATAGGAATTCAATTCATACATGCCATCAGAAAATGTTGGCCTAGTTTCTAGCTAGCTCACAGTGCCCTATCAGAACCCATAACCTTACTAGGGTACCAGATGATATCAGCAACCTCCAACATAACCACTCTTTATTCTCCAAGGAAATCGTGGAAACAGGTCTACCCTTTCGTTGTTTACTTTTGCATGCCCAAGAGAAACACAAGAAAGATGCGAATTGGCTTTTTTAAACATTCATTGAAATAATGTTATTCTTGTATAGAAAAAAGTTTGCTGCAATAGGCAGAAGAAAGAAACCATTGTACCCAGCATTTGAGAATGGTGAAAAAGATAAACAGTTCGACCATTATAACATTACTATATCATTATACTCCTATCTAACACTACCTATATTATTGAGAGCATAGCAGGAGTAGCATCTGCCAGATCTATTGGGATAGACTACCTCCACATACTTGAGTACGATGTATCAGGAAGCCAGTCTGTGTCGAACAGGCTTTTGTCCTTTGCAGGAATGAGTGCGGAGTCAGCAGGCCTGCATCTCAGCCACAGTGTTTCACGTTCTAGGAGTATCCCAGCAGAAGTGCTCAACTGCCAAATGTATCATAAAAGCATTGTTCCAATCACACTGTGTCAATGGTGCAGAGCTGATGTGACGGTTATCCTGGAGCCGTTGAGCTGTCTTCAACTGGACAACCAAATACAAGGGCATCATGTTCTATGTGCCTCACCTAGTACAGAGTGTACGAACAACATGCTTTTAAAGCTTACTAAGACATAAATGGCATGTATGATGACTTCTCAGTATAAGAAAATGGATATTGTCCCCGAGCACAATTCTACAGATAACAGTATTTTATAAAGAAAAAAGAAGCAAAACCAAATCGAAATCTTTGCTTTCAAAGTTCTTTAACAGTCTTTTTTATTTTCTTTTTCTTTTTTCTCTCTTTCTTCAAGTTGTTAGAAGTTCATTATTCCATATTTCATAAGTCACACAGTACACAACGAGCGTAGCCAATAAACAATGCCAACACGTGTTTCGTGACGGGAACAGTCACCCAATGACTTCTTCAGGGCTACAATAAAATAAAGTAAAGAATATGTATAAATATAAACAGTGCCTTATATTTTTAACAATACTAACCAGCACCTATAGTGATTGGGAAGACACATGTTTCTACCATGTCTTTAAGCCAACAAGAGAGCCTAAACAAGAAAAGAAGGGTGCAAAGAAGATAGTATTCACTAAGAACACCAACCACCAAGTGCAAAAAAGAAGATAATTAGAAAGTAGGATTCACTAGTGTTCGAAAAGAACCTAATTCTACACTGTACTATTGCGAGGAACTTCTTCTTGAAAGACACACTTACCAATAGAAAGGATTCTGTTACAAATATATCAGTGTCATTCCAGATTATTTTCAACTTCATATGGTTTTAAGAACACTGCAATTAAAATAAATAAGGTTTAGTTGTATCCAGAACCAGAATATAAACTTTTAATGTTGCTTTCCATTCATAGTGCATAGTCGGAATCAAAAAAGTCTGGGGGTTAAATCCCTCGACAAAGACAGTCACTAAGAGAAATTAGGTTCATATCCAAATTATTAAGCCACTACATTTCACCTAATTTAGATAGCAGTCCTATGCGATCTACTTTTAAATTACCTCAAAAAGACTTCATAAATCAAGGTTTTCACAGAAGGAATAAAAGTTTTTTTGTATCTGAAAGAAAGAGCAAAATCATTATCAATTATGAACATTATATATTTTATTGCCAGATTAGTCTTACAAAAAAGACATATGCTCAGTTTGTTTCATAACTCATATGGGGGGAGAGAGACAAATTTGTAAACACCCCACATGTGGAAGCAAGAAGTTACTAAAATATAACCAGAGTTGGTACGGAGCTAATATAAGCGAAAAGGGGCAAATTCATTAACACCCCAAATGCAAGAACGCTAATTTGCTAAAATGTAGTTCGAGTTCATTCACAGCTAAGACCATTTAAAATTATTACGAAAAACATGGGAAACAATAAAATGTAACCCGGGATGGTAGAAACCTCAGTTGTTTAAATCGCTACGGAAAACAGGCATATTCCGCTGTAACACTCACATCTTCTCAATTGTTTAAACTGCTACGGAAAACAAAACATATTCAACGGCAACAGTCTCTTCATGGGCAATACAGCGAGCCCACCCTTTTCGTACTATATACAGGTGAGCCTTATATATAGTTACTAAAAGTATATCACATAAGGTAAATAGAGGCGCATATCCCAAAGGCAGTTTACTCATGCTCAGGTACTTCTTCTACGGCTGTATGTAGCTAAAACAATACCGGCCCATAGTAACCGGCCCGCATACAAAGCTTCACAAAGTAAGCCCCACCATTATCCTTTCACTTACCGAGAGAGTGCTCCCATCCTCTTCACGTTAGATTCGTCAGGTGTAAACAATCATAAACGCCATGATTCGGCGTTTAAATACACACGAGAGAGCTAGCGTTCAGCTTTCCCAAAAATAAAAGAAGGACATTGACAAAATTTCGTCTTCCAGGAGACACCATATTAGACTAGTCAATTATTCACAGATTTAGAACACAAGTGCACCTTGAAAGAATTTCCGAATCCAGGTACATATTAATATATATATATAAAACACAATCTCAGTTAACCAACTCTAAATTAGATTTATCGAATTTAAATGTTTAAAATGTATTCACCAAATCTTAGAAGAATATGTATATTAAACAGCGCATTAATGCGCGTTAATGTAACAAGTTAATAATTCGCAAATTCATATACGAGTCTCTAATTTTCAGAATCAACATATCAAAACTATAAATTACAGTAAGTAGTAAGTCAATCTATGTGGATAGCAAATTAGACTGCGTATCTTCAATAGTGACCAACTATGTCAATATAATTATCTTTCTGGTAAAATAATAAGGAGCCATCCGAGGTTCAATAATGTAGTGGCCAATCGGACATAATGAAGAAAAATAGAAAGAGAAGGAAAGAAAAATAGTGAGATAAGGAAAAACAGGGAGATGGAGGTCATCATATTCAGAGTATTCCTAGGTAGGCAACGATAATCAACCTGCACAAGCTCACCCAATTATGTGAATCAAAGCCTCAATTCACAGTTATACAAGGCTTTCCTTATCAATGCAGCTAGTCCAACAAATATAATTATTCATAGGAGGATATACATGAAATACATTCGAGTCAATTGAATTGTTAACATCATACATATGTATCCTACAAGAAATAATGCAGTTCTTGATCAACATTAATCCCACACTCCACAGCCCGAAGTTTAAGAATCCATCTTGCTTCACATTGTCTGAGGTTATGTTCCTTATCTCCGCCCCTTGGATTATTAAATATGGCTTCAATTCCATGAAATTGGAACCCCAAAGTTTTTTGTTGTTCAACACACATCGCTGCATGACAGCCTATTGGGTACCTTTTATCCATATTTTTAAGGGCACGGAAATGTTCTGTCATTCTTTCTTTTAGTGGGCGAATGGTACTTCCCACATAAATTTTCTTGCACCTACAGACAATAGCATAAACTACATATTTCGTAGTGCAGTCTATGTGCTGACGAATCTTGTACCTACGTGAGTCATTATATTCAAATTCTTTAATACCCTTCAGTGCCATCCGGCACATACTACAGTTACCACAAGCAAAGGACCCACTATTTAGTTCTCTCAACCACATACTGCGTGTTCCTAATTGTTTCGGGTAGCTAGGGCTAAAGATACTTTGAATGGTCTTACCCCTTCTATATGTGATGCTAGGTGAACTCGAGATATAATCCAGCAAGGTTTTATCTGCCATTAAGAGTGGCCAATTATTTTTAAGGATCATAAATAACTTATGGGACCATGGATGGTAATTTGTCACTGATCGGATTTTCTTACTGATATTTAATTTAGACTTCTTATTTGTTTTCAAGGTATCCTCATGCTTCAATTTAGTTACTCTCATCTTTGCTTTAGTAATTATTGTTTCAGAGTAACCCCTATTATGAAATCTCCTTTCTATATCAGTCATATTGGTCAAAAAGTCCTCATCTAAGCTACAGTTTCTCTGTGCTCTTAGCATCTCTCCATAGGGAGTTGCATTCTTCTGACTCTTAGGGTGTGCACTATCTGCATGCAATATAGCATTGCATGCAGTTGTTTTTCGATACATTTTACTTTGTATTTTGCCCTCATGATGGAAAAGTTCTAAATCAAGAAACACAATACTATTGTGATCAGATGTCATTGTAAAAGTCATATTACAGACATTATTATTCATATAGGTGAAGAATTCTGATAGGTCTTCATCTGAACCTGTCCAAATGAGCAGGCAATCGTCTATATAACGACCATAGTACAGAATGAATTCCTGCCACTTTGCTCCCGATGGGCCCCAGATATGCCCTGCCTCAAGCCATCCCATAAAGAGACAAGCAAATGACGAGGCAAATCTGGAACCTATCGCAGTTCCACAAGTCTGTAAGTACCAATCATTATTGAACAAAAAGGCATTATTCTTAAGGATGAGATTGGACATCTCAATTAGCATCTCCGAATGTTCAAGTAATTGAACCGGACGTCTAAATAGAAATTTTTTAAGGGCTTCCAGTCCTTGTTCGTGTAGAATGTTAGTGTACAACGAACAGTCGTCCACTGTCACAAATTTCATGCCATGACTTCTCAGTATATTATAATGTAAGTGTACAGAGCATTGGAAAACATTGTCTATCTAAAACGTGAAAATAAAATGCAGTACAGGCCCTGTTGTACCACACACTGCCTTAATGGGACTTCTCACTGCTAAAGTGGAATAAACTTCAAAGAACATCAGCATTGGTGTTCGGTTCCAGGGCACTGATCCGCTATAAAGTCCATTCTCTGTAGGGAGATTGACCTCAGCAGTTTTGGATTTTTACCACGTATCTGCATCAGCCATATGATGGGTCTGAATCCCAAATTTAGTCCCATACAAGTATGGTCTTAACTTGTACTATGCCCAGATCACTGCAAAGGCCTCCCTTTTTAATGTACTACTTCTCTGTTGCTTTGGAAGTCATTTCCAGCTGATGAAGGATACAGGTTGGTCTAGGCCATCTTCATTCAACTGCGAGAGTGCAGCCTCTATGCCAGACTCTGAGGCATCCTTCTGGACAATTCATTCTATAGAGAAGTCGGGGGCCTTGAGCACTGGTGCTGTGCACATGGCCCCTTCCAAGAGGTCAACAGCGTTCTGGCACGCCTTCCTTCAAATCGCCTTTTTGGGTTCCTTCTTAGAAGTCAACTTTGTCAATTGGGCAACAATAATGTCATAACCCCTAACAAAGCTCCTGTAGTAATCGGTGAGGCCTAAGAAGGCCCTCATCTCAGTCTTGGTAGGGGTGGGGAGGAGGGGGATCCCATACCAGGATGGTCTAAATTATGGCCTAGAGGGACCGCACCTTGTCCTCACTGACCTGGTGGGAAACGTAAGCCAGAGTACCCTGCACTATCTGATACCTACTGGTCTTGATAGTCAGGCCAGCCTTTTGCAGGGCCTGAAGCACTACCTGGAGGTGAAACAGATGGTCTTACCAACTGGAGCTGAAGACAGCAATGGTGGCTTGATAGGTAGCACTGAAATCCTTAATGCCAGCCAGGTCCCACTTGACAAACCTCTGGAAGGTGGCAGGGGCATTCTTTAACCCAAAGGACATCACTCAACACTGGAATAAGCCCTCTGGGATGGAGAATGAAGACCTCTCCTTAACTCACTTAGTTAAGGGAATCTGCCAGCGCTCTGACATCAAGTCAAACATTCTCAGGAATTGACAGCTTCTAACGAATGAATTAGCTCATCAGCTTGGGTGATTGGGTGAGTGTCAGTCTCAGTGACTGAATTGAGCCCTCAATAGTACACACAGAACCAGAGTTCTGATGTATCACCCAAGGGTGACCACTAGACTGGACAAAGGTGTTTCAAAGTGTTCAATCACCCCTGACTCTAGCATTTTGGATACCTTCTGCTTAATGTTGACTCCCAATTTACATTTTGACAGATATGCTGTCTTTATGTCAATGTCATGGGTGCTCCAAGTGTGAGCACTGGGGTAAGTGAGAATAGTGAGACAAACTGTCCCAGAAAGTAGCAACAGTCCTTCAATTGCTCAAGAGTCAGGGTAGTGGAGAGGACAACAACTTCCACTGACAAGGGGTGGGAATAACTGGTGAAATTCTTGCGTAATTACAGCGAAATGACTCACAGTTAAGCGTAATTACGTAAGAAGAGAAATGCACCCTTGCATCCAAAACGGGCCAAAGGATGCATTGTGTGCTAAGAAAATAGCACTGAATGCTTCTAGACACACACAGCAGTAGCCATCAGCCACTCTGTCCTAGATTGTTGTTTCCATGCTCCTGTCGTAAGATATTTGCCTCAAATTACTCTTAACTACTCAAGCTGACATAATCATGTAATTTCTTATCACAAGAATAATGATTTATTACTGAAATTACTCCATCATTCCTCCAACATAATTAACATTTTACCCAGGCTTAACACTCACCCATCCTGCTCCTTGGAAGATAGCAGGTCGGGAGTGGTTCACTCTCCTCTTACACTCTATCATCCGTCACCAGGAGTATGGTTACTTGGCACCTCTCACAATGGGGCTTGAGGTGTTTCACATGCAGGACCTTATGGTGTCCTTGTGATGGAGCAAGGTTTTACACGTAAAGTGACTTGCTTGTACTCAACCCTCTCGTAATAATATTAATGTACTAACTAACATGTTTTGTCTTATTAATATTGCATTACATGACATATTAGATATCTAAGGGAAGCTTGTCAATGTGCTTTTACTAACAATAATCTGTTTGCACTAAAATGGCTGCAGCTACGCAGGATTTTCTACTGCGCATGCGTCTGTAATGCCCATGTGATATGCTTGGAGGGAAAACTTCTGCTTCTGTGCAATAGAATTAAGATGGCTTTTATGTGTCCTAATGTGCAAGAAGCTTGCATCGCTGCTTTGCTAAGCTGTTTGTTTTTGCTTAATATCTAACACAATAGTTAAAATAAAATAATTAGAATATAGAAGAAAGAAATGGTATACAGTGTATTCATTTATTCTGTGTCTCTAAAACTGTTCTCTTCTATTTTCACATGACAAACTGAATGGGCCTAAACGCTTTGCTGAACTCCATCTTTGGATTGACTGCGCATGTGCAACAAATGTCCTGAAGCCACAGAAGCTGTAGCCTTGAATCATGGCCAGGACGGACATGGAAGGCGGAGAAGAGTGAACTCCTTGCCTTGCTGGAGGAAGCTGAATTGATTAAATTGTTTAAAAACAATCATTGATACATTTCACTACCGGGAGGAATAAAGAACATGGGTACATAAAGTTATGGGAGGGAACGACTTGAATACATGATTGACAAGTCGCTTAAAAAAAAGTATGGTGTGATGGCTACTCCTCGTTCTTGTCCAAAAAATTGTGGGATTCACACATTTGCAACATTTGGGGGTGGTACATTGACTGACAAATAGTATAACTAGGGTAGGCTTAGCTAGCTAGTCACTGACCCAACGCACTCAATAGCTGATCGAGAGCAGGGTTGCTGGCGGAGCACTCTGTCAGAAGATTCGATAATCCAATCGGGGTTATTGGGAAGGGGATCGATGACCCAATCGGAGTTTGACTGTTAGCTGCAGAGAGGGTTTACAACGCTGGTGTTTTGAACTTTAACTGTGGTGCTGGTCTTAGCCTGTGGTGGCCCTATCCTGATCCAATTTGGTCCGTAACCTGTCCTGATTCTGGCTTGCACCTTTTCTTTTCTGCTGGCACCTGTACTTTGGGATTTTATATCTTTGACTCAGGGTTGGTCATCACACCAAAATAGGTAACTATTAAGTGTGGGTTTGTCATTGTACTCTTTTCCCTTTCTTTTACCCACCCTCTGTTTAAATGCTTAACGACATTTTATCTCCTAATTATTCTGGAATCCTTATGTTTTAATCTGCATTAGTCTCAACATAATAAGAAATTAATTTGAGTTTCATGTTTTATTAGTCTTTCAAATATTTACTTAGATAAAGATTTTAAACCTTTTCCCGAGTTTATGGTTATTTATGAAATGTTAAATGTTATTATTGCTACCTATTTTCTCTCTAACTCCCTTGATCCTTTAGGACTTTAGGTATCGGTGACTTGCATTGGTAAGATAAATGGTATAAAATCCAAATGGTAAAAACCACAATTGATTAGAGTGTAGGTTTACCTGTTTAATGTATACATAGATATATGGGCCCAGGTGAGTATGTTGAGCAGGTGAGCCTGCGCTCTATCAGTTATTTTGGTAGCAGAGTAGTGGTTAGGGATTAGTGTAGATAGATAGCAAATATTGATTATTGATTGATTATTAGTTATTGATTTTATTGATTATATACATTAACCAAAACTGATTGTACCTGTTTTCATGTTTTGTCTGGAATCCCCGGGGGCAGAATAACAGGTGGTAAATGGAATCCATTCTGTAGTGAGGTCACTTGTTCAAGGTAGTGAGTGCATGGTTAGGTAAAACCTGAAGCACTGTTTTAGAGATTTTTCTGTATAAATGTGTGAATAATTGATAGCAAAGAGTTCGCTAGTAAAACTTTGGTGTGATATCACCTAGAAAGGGTCACATTGGAGGAGTAGCAGGTTCTTCTGAGCTTGATTGACATCAAAGGGGTTCATTGGTGAAACTTTGGCCTTACATAACCTAGATAGGGTAAGCCTGAGGGAGTAACAGGTTCTCTGATGCTTGTATGAGAGGTAGACGGAAGGGATCTACTTGTAGTGAGTGAAGAGTAAACTGAAGGGAGTTACTCGCAGTGAATTAAAAATCATTCTTTTCTTTTGAAATAGTTACTCGGACACAGTGGCAAATGTTTTTACGTTGTTAATTAATGGAAATTAACATTTAATCTCTTGTATTACCTTGCAAAGGAGGGAGTCAGTTGCGGAGCTGTGCTGACGTCACTCAGAGCTGCACTGGTATTGGTTAATACAGCGGGTGTGTAGCTGAGGTAATTTTGTAAAGGAGGGGTGAGCACAGGAGCGTAAGAACTTATCTCACGGAAAAGCCTCGCAACCTTTGGTTGAAAATATTTTGGATTCCAATTGTTAATTGGTCATTGAAAATAAGAAATGTTTGGTATTGGAAGTTTTTCGTAAACAAACTTAGGGGTCCATTAGGATGTCAGGCGGATTGCCTCCGCCAGGGCAGCGGTGGCCACCGCCACCCTGGCGGAGGCAATCCGCCCGACATCCTTCCCTGCATTCCCCCCCACCATATTACGATGGCGGAGGGGACTGCAGCGGTGGCAAACACCGCCCGCCTGTTTTCCGCCCCGGTCGCCTTGCGTCCGGGGCGGAAAAGGGATAACATGGTGGCGGTGTCTATCAGACACCGCCAGACATATCATAATGGGCATTTTTCAATGCCTTTCCGTGGCGGCAATGCCGCCACGGAAAGGCATGCAGTCTTCACTCTGGGGGCCCCCTGCGGGCCCCCAGAGTGAAGTACAGTTGGGGGGGTGCACATGGGGGGTACCTGTGGTACCCCCCTTCATTGACATTTGCAAAGCGGCAGGCACCGCGCGGTGCCTGCCGATTTGCAAATGACAATGTGAAAGTGCATTTTCAGCATTGTGGCGGGCGGTGCAGAGAGCACCGCCCGCCACAATGCTGAAAATACAGGATGTGCCCGCCACTGTGGCGGGCACATCCTAATGGCACCCCCGGGACCCCCGCCCTTATGGCGGGCGGTCCCGATTTACGATAGGATGACGGGCGGGCAAAGTCCGCCCGTCATCCTAATGGACCCCTTAGTGTCATCACAAAGTAAAACGGCATAAAACATATGTGGCATTTAGATCCAGGATTTAGGATTTATAGGAAATCAACCAGATAGAAAATATCTAGGTTTTGCTAAAGAACAGATAATAAGAGGGAGACCTTATATCATGTACGGAGACAAAAGAAAAATGTTGTTTGCCAAGAAAGTAAAAAATGTCTTTAAAAAGGATAAGTCAATAAAAACCAGAGAAGGAATTATTATTCCACCATCGAATATGCCTGCATCATACATGATGGTTGAAAGAGGCTATCATACTTGTATATGGTTAGAAAATTGGATAGAATAAACAAAAGATGATGGAATTTTGGCATTTCCAGAAAATGGTACCTTTAATGGTAGAGTTTTGTATAATTTAAGAACACGCATGAATGAATTAGATCCAAGACCTAGATTAACCCAATATGAGGCATTGGAGGAATGGGAAATAATGGCTATTGAACGAGACAGATTCGGAAATGATAAAAGTATTAATAAATGTTATCCTAAATTTCCTAAGAGACAAGAGGTAAGCCGATGAAACAATGGAGATAGTCCATGTTAGTGAGGAGCAGAATCAGACAAATGTTAGTGCTCCATTTTTAAAGCCACCTTTAGTTCCGCAAGTATTACATGAGGCATCATTAGAAAAAACATTACAGGAAAAAGAATGAGAAGTAATAATTAAGCAAAGGAATGAGTTAATTCAGAAAATTACACAGTGAAATGTCAGTCCTGAAGCCTTGACAATTCCATTAACTATAGGTCCAGTTGTTCCTTTATATGTAGAAAAACAGACTAGTCCCAGTCCCAGACCTCCTGTTCTAACTGCACCTGTAGTACAACCAAGGAAAGAAACATTAATAGTGGATGACCAAGCAAGTGAATGCGGGTCAGAAATTTCTTTGATGGATTTACCTATAAGAGAACCAGTAAGTAGCTCAGCTAGAAAAACGACATCTGTAAATACTAGAGAAGTGCAAATAGAAAACTCTTCAGGTACGAGAAGTGCAACTGTAGTTACTCCAGAAGAAATTGAAAGATGGTCTCGAGAAATAGAAAAACCAAAATCACAGTCAAAGACATTGGATATTTTTAAATTAAGAGTTGAATTAGAAGAAATGATTGCTGGAAATGTGGGATTAGATCGATTACATGTATTAAATGAAGATGAATTGTTGTTTCTATGTCAGAGTATCACCCAGAATACAAAAACATTTCATGAAAAATTAACGAGTTTAGCCAGTGAAATGGGGATTGACATTGGTAAATCAAAAGTGTTACAGAACCCATATTGAGCAGAATTTTCTGACAAAGATTTAGAAAATATGAATGTGTCAGGTCGTAATTCACAAATCAAAGAATTGTTAACATTGTTGCAAATATGGGGGGACGTAGGCAGATGGAAAGCTAGGTGGTTAAAGAAAAAGGAAGAAGCTCAAGGGAAAAGCACTGTATCAGAATATATGTTGAAGGAAACAGAAAAAGTGGAAAGGTTATGTCCAATGAGAGAAGTACCAGGTAGAGGTTATGTGCATGTTCCTTGGTCCTGACAAGATATATTGTCATTTACCAATGACTTTCTAAAACTTAGAGAGAAACATGTAGATTGGTACAGACAGGTCGAAAGATTTGTAAAGGTTTCAAAATTGCTATTAAAGGATCTACATGGATTATTCGACATTGTTGTACCTGTCGATTTATGGACAGAATGTAAAATTGCAGTACAGTGGCCAAATGATGGGTATCCTAGAGACCCGAAGACAGGAGCACCATCAAATGAGGTGATGAGAAAGTATAATCAGGTATACTATATTTGAAAGGGAAAGTACCACCAAAAGAAACAGATTGGACAAGAATAGACAGAACTACCCAGAACAAAGCTGAATGTGTGCATGCATATTATGAACATCTTTTACAGGTTTTTAAACAGTATAGTGGTTTAGAAAATATTGACACCAAAGATATGACGCATTTTATCTATCGGTTTGTGTCTGGATTAAGACCAGAAATTTCACAATGGATTAAAGATAATAAAATCCGTTGGCACGCCAAACCTGTAGATGAAATACTGAAATATGCAAAATATTGTGAAGATGAATTGGACAATAAACAAAAGAATTTGGAAGAAAAAGTAATGTGGGCACAGGTAAAATTAGTAGAACAACAAGAACAACAATTGAAAAATATGCAGACTCAAGGAGATGGAAATGGTAATAAATCTAGAGTTAAATTTAATCGAGAAGAAGCTAAGAAAAAATGTCCTCGTCATGGGTGCGGCAAGTTGGAGCATTGGAAGAACGAGTGTAAGGCTGTGCTAAATAATAATAATAATTTGAATCCACAGACGCAGAATGAGGTATCGAAAAAGCAGCAAAAACAGGTAATTCAAAATCAGTTACCATTAGCGCCTATGCCAAACCCTGGGAGTCAACCAGTATACAGTATAGATACCACAAGTTGGGAAGGAAGTGGTAAAAAGGAAACAGTGACACCCCAATTTCTTTTGAGCGATTCATACGTTGATGAAGATGGTTTTTGACGGTGCCTGAGGGGGGAGGACAAATGCGTACTTGGTGCATCCTTGCAGGTAGATCATTCAGGTCCAAACATTGAGGGAAATTATGTTACCTTTTTGTTGGATACTGGTGCTACCCATTCTACTGTGAGAACAGCAGACGTTCCAAACCTACCCCTCTCGGGAGAAGCGATCCAAATAGTGGGCGTTTCTAATAAACAAACTAGTACCCCAGTTACAGAACCAATGGAAGTCAAAATAGGCAATTTTTAAAAAATGCATACATTTGTCGTATGTGACTCTAGTCCTGTAAATCTGTTAGGTAGGGACTTGCTGTGCATAATGAATTGCACTATCTTTTGTACACCAAATGGTGTTGAAATTCAAACCCCAGATGAAGATGGAGTTTATAAAATCATGTTAGCAAAACAAGAAACAACTGAAAAACCAACGTTTACTATTGAAGACTTGCCGAAAGAATTACAGAATACGGTAGATCCTACAGTATGGGATTTCACAGGAAAAGATGTAGGATTAATCACAAATGTAGACCCAGTAAAAGAAGGTGCAGTTTATCCAAATATTCGTCAGTACAAAATGAGCGCTGAGATAAAATCAGGAGTTGCATTAGAAATAAAACGTCTTGTGGAAGCAGGAATTTTGCAGGAAATATTGAGCAGTCCATGTAATTCACCCATAATTGGCATAAAGAAACCGAGCGGAAAATACAGGGTCGTACAGGACCTCCGCAAAATGAATAAAATTGTTGTCCCATGTTATCCAGTTGTACCAAACCCTGCTGGATTTTGTATCAAATACCATGGGCAGCAGGGTGGTTCACCGTAATTGACTTTTGTCATGCATTATTTTCAATACCACTGCACCTGGATAGTAAATATCTTTTCTCGTTCAAATTTGATGACCATATCTATGTTTGGAATCGCGTACCTCAGGGGTACACAGAAAGTCCATTGTTCTTTAATCAGATCTTGAAAAAATGTCTTGAATCTTTGATATTGCCCGGACAATCAGTCCTGGTGCAGTATATAGATGACCTACTGGTGGCATCTAAGAATCTAAAAGACTGCGTTAGTGATACAATTGCTTTGCTGAATCATTTAGGAAAAGGTGGACATAAAGCATCACCTGAAAAATTGCAGTATTGTACCAGTGAAATATTTGGGGCACCAGATAGAGAGAGGTTTCAGAAGGGTTACCACTGAGAGAATCAGAATAATTCAAAACATGAATCTACCTCAAACACAGAAAGAAATCAGAATGTTTCTTGGAGTTGTAGGTTACTGCAGGCAATGGATTGTGGGATTTGCAGTCCTAGCCAAACCATTAAGACAAATGACAAGGAAAAGATCAAAATACCCAGTAGAATGGGATGGTGAAAGAATGTCATCTTTTCTAAAATTACAAGATTGTTTGTGTTCAGCTCGGATGTATGACGTTACAACGCGTTATTTTACAACGCAGACCGTTACATCTCAATTTTTACAACACAGGATCCATTACAATGCATGCCTTTACAACGCATGTCATTACATAGCAGATGCTATTACAACGCATGCCATTACAAAGTAAGTATAGGTAAGTATATCTTTTTAAAAAAATGTAATTAAGTTAATTTAATTAATTTAATTTAATTAATTTAATTTAATTAATTTTAAAAATGTAATTAATTTATTTAATTAATTTAATTCTATTAATTTAATTTAATTAATTTAAAAATTGTAATTAAATTAATTTAATTAATTTAATGTAATTAATTTAATTTAATTTAATTTAATTAAAAAATGGAATTAATATAATTTAATTAATTTAATTTAATTTAATTCAATTAATCTAATTAATTTTAAAATTGTAATAATTTAATTTAATTAATTTAATTTAAATAATGTAATTAAATTAATTTATAAATTGTAAATAATATAATTTAATTAATTTAATTTAATTTAATTAATTTAATTTATTTAAAGTCATTTTTTTTAAAAACTGAACCCTAAAAATACCCCTGTACCCCAAAACCCAAACCCAGCCCTGAAACCTAAAAATACCCCTGTACCCCAAAACCCAAACCCAGCCCTAAAACCTAAAAATACCCCTGTACCCCAAAACCCAAACCCAGCCCTGAAACCTAAAAATACCCCTGTACCCCAAAACCCAACCCCAGCCCTGAAACCTAAAAATACCCCTGTACCCCAAAACCCAAACCCAGCCCTGAAACCTAAAAATACCCCTGTACCCCAAAACCCAACCCCAGCCCTGAAACCTAAAAACACCCCTGTACCCCAAAACCCAAACCCAGCCCTGAAACCTAAAAATACCCCTGTACCCCAAAACCCAAACCCAGCCCCGAAACCTAAAAATACCTCTGTACCCCAAAACCCAAACCCAGCCCTGAAACCTAAAAATACCCCTGTACCTCAAAACCCAAACCCAGCCCTGAAACCTAAAAATACCCCTGTACCCCAAAACCAAAAACCCAGCCCTGAAACCTAAAAATACTCCTGTACCCCAAACCCAGCCCTGAAACCTAAAAATACCCCTGTACCCCAAAACCCAAACCCAGCCCTGAAACCTAAACATACCCCTGTACCTCAAAACCCAAACCCAGCCCTGAAACCTAAAAATACCCCTGTACCCCAAAACACAAACTCAGCCCTGAAACCTAAAAATACCCCTGTACCCCAAATCCTAAACCCAGCCCTGAAACCTAAAAATACCCCTGTACCCCAAAACCCAAACTCAGCCCTGAAACCTAAAAATACCCCTGTACCCCAAAACTCTAACCCAGCCCTGAAACCTAAAAATACCCCTGTACCCCAAAACCCAAACCCAGCCCTGAAACCTAAAAATACCCCTGTACCCCAAAACCCAAACCCAGCCCTGAAAACTAAAAATACCCCTGTACCTCAAAACCCAAACCCAGCCCTGAAACCTAAAAATACCCCTGTACCCCAAAACCAAAAACCCAGCCCTAATACCTAAAAATACCCCTGTACCCCAAAACCCAATCACAGCCCTCAAACCTAAAAATACCCAAACACCCCAAAACATATACCTCAGTACCCCAAAACATATACTCCTATACTCATAATTATTTTTAAAATTACTTAAATTAATATATTTAATTTATAATATAAAAAACATAAATAAATATATTTATTTATAATTAATATTAATTAAATTAATTAAATAATATTAAATAAAATTTTAAAAAATTATATACTTACCTATACTTACGTTGTAATGGCATGCGTTGTAATAGCATCTGCTATGTAATGACCTGCGTTGTAAAGGCATGCGATGTAATGGATCCAGCGTTGTAAAAGTTGCGTTGTAATAGAACTCCGTTGTAAAAGTTGCGATGTAACGGTGCAATACCGTTCAGCTCCAGCATTAGGAATACCTGACTATACAAAAGATTTTGCATTGTTTTGTGACACACAAGATAATTGTGCACTTTCAGTTTTGACTCAGACTCATGGTCTGATGAGACGACCTGTCTTATATTTTTCCTCTACTCTGGATCCAGTGGCAGCATCTTTGCCAGGATGTCTGAAAGCAGTAGCAGCAACTTGTGCGAGTCTTGAGCAAAGTGAGTCTATTATCATGGGAAATCCAGTAACAGTGTATGTTCCACATGCAGTTGTGATTTTATTAACCAGGACTAAAACTCAGTATTTAACACCTAGTCGGCTGACTAAGTATGAACGAATTCTTGTAGGTGCAGAGAATGTGACAATTGCTAGATGTAATATTCTGAACCCAGCAACATTGTTACCTGAATCACAATTTGCAGAAGTCAAAAATGAAATTGAACATAATTGTATTGATCTTACAGAATATTGTACTAAACCACGCGCAGACATAAGAGAAGAGCCACTAATAAATTCAGAACATGAGCTATTTGTAGATGGTTCATGTATGCGACATGAAGAAGTAGGTTTGAGTGCTGCTTATGCAGTTTGCACTCTATGGGATCCAGTTGAAGCATCATATTTACCTGGAGTAAAATCTGCACAGGTAGCAGAATTAATTGCATTGACAAAAGCTTGCACATTTGGAAAAAATCTGAAAGTAACCATTTTTACTGATAGTCAATATTGCTATGGAGTTGTGCATGATTTTGGCCAACTCTGGATGCAAAGAGAGTTTCTGACTTCATCAGGTACTTCTATAAAAAATGGAAAATTTGTGAAAGATTTGCTAAAAGCAATTCAATTACCAGAAACAGTAGCTGTGGTCAAGTGTGCGGCTCACCAATCTGGCAATGACAAAGTGACAGCAGGTAATCAATATTCTGACCAACTAGCTCAATATTGTGCCAAAAATAAAATGGCAATAAACACGAAAATTTAACCAAAAAGAAACAGCTGCCAACTTATGTTGCTTGTGAGAGTGAAAACGTGGGAAGAAGTGAAAGATTTGCAAAATGATGCAGACCAGGAAGAAAAGGAAGAATGGGCGAAAATAGGATGTCAGAGATGGGCTGAAGATGGTGTCATTGTTTACCTGGATGGGAGGCATGTGTTGCCAAACTGTATGCTTGCTCCTATGGCTAGAATGTATCATGGTGATTCTCATCTAAGGTGAGAGGCTATGGTAAGACTATTCAGACAAACTTGGTTCAATGCAAGGTTCAGGAACGTTTCAGAGATTCTTTTCCATAGGTGTTTGGTATGTCAACAAATCAATCCTGGGAAAAGAACTGTGGATTTGTCAGGAAAGATTGGAAAGGCAGAAGGTCCATTTATTCAACTTCAGATTGATTTCATTCAGTTACCCCCTTGCAGAGGAATGAAGTATGTCCTTGTCATTGTCTTCCTATTTTCAAAATGGGTGGATGCTTACCCTACACGTAGGAATGATAGCATCGCGGTTGCAAAATTACTACTTAGAGAGCTTATACCATGTTTCGGTTTTCCAGTAACAATTGAATCAGACCGAGGAAGACATTTCAATAATGAAATAATTGGTCTAATCTGTGAAGCATTTAAAATTGAGTAAAAGCTGCACTGTGCATACCGACCGGAGGCTTCTGGAGTGGAAGAACAACTGAATGGCACAATCAAATCAAGATTGGGAAAGATTTATGAATCAACTCGATTAGAATGGTCAGATGCTTTACCTCTTGTTCTGGTGGGACTCAGAAGCATTCCAGACAGAAAAACAGGCTTGAGTCCTCATGAAATACTCATGGGAAGAGCAATGAGACAGGCATGGGTGCCAGGATATAAGTTGATAAATATATCTGATGATTTAGTACTAGAGTACTGCAAAGAACTGGCTGAGCAAGGGCGTTCTATCTCTGACCAGGTTGGAAAAGACGCTGTCACCAGGCAAACAACTCCAGCACACAATCTGATTCCAGGTGACTGGGTTGTAATAAAAGAACATGCACGAGAATCTTGCCTAGCTCCAAGGTGGGGAAAACCAACACAAGTGATATTGGTTATCACTACAGCAGTAAAGTCATACAAAGAGAGTGGCTGAACCTGATGAAACTGAAGCTGAAGGTTGTGCAGCTGAGGGGTCTCGAGTAAGTGATTCTGAAGTAGTTGATGATGAACAACCAAGCACCAGTCAGGATGAATGGATTCCAGTAATTGACATTCCTGTAGATGTTGTGAGAACCAGAAGCCAAACATACGTAGATAGACAGAGTGATAGTGAGGATGAGTCAGGAATAGAAGAACGTACTCAGATTACAAAAATCAAAGCCAAACGTAATTCTGAGGAGGAACAGATAAGGAAAGATCAATATACTCAGACATTCCAAATACCTGTCACAGTTCCAGAGTCTGAGAAGGGACAGATAGGTAAAAGGGCGTGAGCTCAGGAAGAAGAAGAACAAGAGATCAAGATACCTGAGCAGGATCAGATAGATGTAGACAAATGTGTTCAGGAAGAAGAAAACAAATCAAATCAAAGTCAATTGCAGCACATACCTGAACAAGGCCAGATTAGTATCCAGGCAGAAGAAACAGAAGAAAGACCTGGACCAAGTCAGATAGAGAGGGATACAGATGACGAAGATACACAAATTGTGCCACAACTGAATGAATAAATAACAAAAGAAGTGCCAATACTGTGAATGATTTAAAGCTCAATGTTCTGAACACATCCGAACTAAACAAAATGTCTTGATCTCACATGTGTGAGTAGAATTAATCTTTTATTTTTTAACAAATAGTTTTTGCATATGTTTGGTTTGTGATTTCACCAAATTTACAAGTTATAAGACCTTTTGTACACAACATTTACATCAATACAAACATAATAAGCCACAAAAAATTCAATACATTTATAATCAAAATTCATTCATACCTCAATCACCCTATATCTAAAGCAACCAAAGACACACATACAAATTAACACTGGAATATATATTCACAGAAAGCCATATATACATTTTTCAATTTATACAAAAACAGTTTAATATAACTTCTGGCTCTAATAGACAACTGAATGAAAACAAAGGAACAATTGAAGAAAAACAAAGCATAGTGCCAGTTAAAAGACTCAGAAAGGAGATAATTGGCCTGGTTTTGTTAAGAAATTAAAATTTTGTCTTAAATCAATAAATGAAGAACCAGAGCAAGTAAGCGAAATATCAAGTCAAACTGGGTTTTCCACGGAACAACCAAAAAGAAGAAGTCCGCGTTTGAAAAAACTGAATAATAAGGTCAGAAGCCCTGAATCAACTCATGTCTAACCCTGGGCATAGTATGCGTAGGTGGGGCTACGCGAAGCTACACAAAGTGGGCGAGAAACTACGCCCACCTACGCACTTCGCTTAGCCCCACTCCGTGCCGCATGCCCCCCTCCCCTACATACCTACTTTCAGTAAATGGGCAAAGAAAAATAAATAAAAGGCACTTACCTTGTCCGCTGCGTCCCGGGGCTCCCTCTGCTCATTCACGCCGCCGTCTTGATAACCAATGCGCATGCGCGGCCACCCGTGCAAGCGCATTTCTCGCGAGAAATGCGCATGCGCGGGCGGTCGCGCATGCGCATTGATAATCAAGACGGCGGCGTGAACGAGCAGAGGGAGCCCCAGGACGCAGCGGATAAGGTAAGAGCCTTTTTTTTATTTTTATTTGCCCATTTACTAAAATTAGGTATGTTCGGGAGGGCGGGAGGGAGGCGGTGGCGGGCAACTTCGCTACGCCCAAGGAGTAGGCGTAGTGTTGCCTGCTTCGCCTACTTTGCAAAGGGCGAAGTAAGCAACACTACGCCCACTTCGTGGGCATAGCGAAGTCCTTCGCCCAGGGTTACTCATGTCATTCTTGAAGATCTTGAAAAATTAGAACTGAGCGATGAAGATGATGATGAACTAATTAATGAACCAACAGACGAAGAAGTAAGACCAACTTGAAAAACTTCACAGGTTGAAATTCTGTGAAAAAGTCTCAAAGAAAGGCTAAGTCTCCCTAATCGATAAATGGCTGATCATACTGTTAATGGTAAACCAAAAAGAAATTGCTTAAAAACATGCTGTAGAATATGCACATGTAGTATAGTAATAGTACTCATAGTATGGTTAGGACTGACCGTAGCTATTCCTTATCTAATGAGTAAAAGTGAAAAGAATGATACTAACATTCATGAGAAGGTAGATGCACCTGAGAAATTAGACACACATGGAAATATAGACAATGTAAGGCAGCAAAGAATAGAAGTAGAAGCATCAGATGAGGAAGGATTTCATTACGATAAAGTTAGAAATAGAACACATTTGAATGTATTTGCAAATCCATTAGTACGCTATGTAGAGGCAATGGAAATAGGCGATTGCTACGTATGTATGGAGCTACCATTGTCTGTAGCAGAAGGCGTCACTTATCATCAATTGCCCCTGACTTATGGTTTTTTGTGTAGTATTTTAGCTAGCTTATATTATAATGGAGAACCCTTACAATATTATTATTCTAATTTAGATGTGATTCTTTCTGAACTTCCTTTTCATAGTAACCTGAATTCTGCACATAGTAAAGGTAACATAGCTCGTTATATGGGAGAATATTTTCTAACAATAGGTACAATAGATATAGCTGAAGCACACAAGAATAATTTACCATGCATTTTACCTGAAGAAGAAAAGATATTTTTGAATGTAGTTGAGAAAAGAAGAGAGGATTTCCAAAGAAAAGCCAAAGAACGGAAACAAAAGATTCCTAAATGGGCAGAAAATAAAGAATACACCTTGAATAAGTATGGGCGAATTTTGCAGATCTGCGGTCCGTGAATTCGTGCGAATTCGCAAAAAAGTCTGTGAATTTGCGGATTTTCCGGAGAAATCGCAGATTTTTTGGCGATTTCCATCTACTCAACTGGAGTACTTTCTACTGGCTAATCAGTAAGTGCTACCTCGTTGGGTAAATGTATAGTGCTTTTCCTACACTGCAGCTGCGTAAAGGGCCAGAAGATTTGTCTCCACTGACCATGTGTGCCTGTAACTTTGCCACCCCGCCAAAAGGCACCGAGGTCCCTTGAGTGAGCTGTCCATCATAGTTGGGAATGGGCGGGAAGACGTTTGATACCGCTAGTGTGTGGTGCGGGGCTTCTATGCGTGTCAACATGCCTCTTGTGTATAAAGGGTCAGAGAGCGAGCAGGGCAGCAGGTGAGGAGAAAGTAACCTCCTGGTCACAGGAACTACACGGGGATTGTGCTCGAGAAACTCATGGATTTAAAGACCTCCCTCGAGTAAGTGCTTCCTGTTGAGGTTTAATTTTTGTGACAGGAGCCTCGTGCCAGAATGAATCCTGCCCTGCATAGTTATCCATGAAGATGCCACCGTTTTGGACAATACCTCTACTCAACTGGAGTACTTTCTACTGGCTAATCCAGTAAGTGCTACCTCGTTGGGTAAATGATAGTGCTTTTCCTACACTGCAGCTGCGTAGGGCCAGAAGATTTGTCTCCACTGACCATGTGTGCCTGTAACTTTGCCACAGCGCCAAAAGGTGCTGAGGTCCCTTGAGTGAGCTGTCCATCATAGTTGGGAAAGGGCGGAAAGACATTTGATACTGCTAGTGTGTGGTGCGGGACTTCTATGAGTGTTCACATGCCTCTTGTGTATAAAGGGTCAGAGAGCGAGCAGGGCAGCAGGTGAGGAGAAAGCAGCCTCCTGGTCACAGGAACGGGGATTGCGCTCGAGAAACTCAGGGATGCAAAGACCTCCCTCTGGTATTACAGCTAATTTTCGATGGCAGATAAGGGGTTAAAGCACACTTGCCCAGCCTCGACCGTGCTCACTAATGTTTTGGGCTGATTACAATGTTACTGAATGTGAGCTTCAACTCGGGCACCTGCTTTATTTATATCTGTAAGTGCTTCCTGTTGAGGTTTAATTTTTGGCCCACAGGAAGCATTCACAGAGTTAAAGCAGGTGCCCAAGTTGAAGCTAACTTTGTAACCATTTTAGAATGGCGCCGGCAAGCACTCTGGCAGCTTGCCGGCGCCATTCTAAAATGGTTACAAAGTTAGCTTCAACTCGAGCACCTGCCTTGACTGTGCTTCCTGTGGGCCCAAAAATAAATCTGCCCGCTTGCAAATTCGCGAATTTTTCAGCAATTTTGTGAGATTCGCGAATCGCGAAATTACCGAAAATTTGCAAATTTCGCGAGCGGAGCGGATTTTGCGGCCATACTTATCCTTTAATGGCAAAACTCATGCTGCTATGTTACTGGACTTTGAAAAGAAAAGCAAACTCTGTCTCCACAGGGAGAAAACAAGTTCTTATAACAATATATTCATTGGCTCTAGTGAATGTGAACACAATTATAAAATAATTAGGGGTGGGGGTTTCAAAGATGGAACTGAACCGGTATTACCTGGAATTTATTATATTTGTGGGAACAAAGCTTATTCCAAATTGCCTGATCATTGGCATGGGAGTTGCTATTTTGGAATAGTATTGCCAAAGGTATACCACATAAATAGAATCACTGGAAGCAATGAAGATACTAAAGAACTAATACGCAATAAAAAAGCTAGTACAGTGGAAATTATAGGTGACATATTTAGTTCATTGATACCTTCAGTGGGAGTGGTTTTAAATACTGAAAGAATTTGCAAATTGTCAACAATAGTGGATCGTTTATCAACTGACACTGCTGGAGGATTTCTGATGATCAATACTGAATTAGTTGCAGTAAGATCAATGGTTTTAGAAAATCGACTTGCTCTTGATACATTGTTGGCAAAAGAGGGCGGAGTCTGCAGAATGATAAGGGTGCAACATTGTTGCACTTACATACCTGACAAAAGTGTAGAACTGAAAAGGTATGTAAGGAATATTACATATTTAGAAAAAGAACTTAAACCACTGAAGATTGATAGTGCATGGAGGAGATTAACGGATGGTCTCTTCTCCATAGGTATTTTGTTTTCTAATATAGGGAAAAGATTTGTAGGTAAAATACTGATGCCAATGGTGGTAATAGCCCTAATGATTTTAGGAATAATAATTTGTTGTAAATGTCGTAAACATAAGAAGACATATGCATTAAATAAAAAAGAAAAAAAAAAGAAATATCAATGAAATAGAATTAGAAGTATATAATGGACATTTATACAAAAAGGTGAAAGATTTTCATATGAAGAATGAAAGGAGTAATAACAGAACGTTTGAAGAAATTGAAATGGGTGAAGTGTAAAGTTAGCATCTACTTCATAAATTAGTGATGATATAAATATCATCAAAGAGGGGATTGATGGAGCAAGGTTTTACACGTAAAGTGACTTGCTTGTACTCAACCCTCTCGTAATAATATTAATGTACTAACTAACATGTTATTAATATTGCATTACATGAAATATTAGATATCTAAGGGAAACTTGTCAATGTGCTTTTACTAACAATAATCCGCTTGCACTAAAATGGCTGCAACTACGCAGGATTTTCTACTGCGCATGCGTCTGTCATGCACACGTGATATGCTTGGAGGGAAAACTTCTGCTTCTGCGCAGTAGAATTAAGATGGCTGTTATGTGTCCTAATGTGCAAGAAGCTTGCATCGCTGCTTTGCTAAGCTGTTTGTTTTTGCTTAATATCTAACACAATAGTTAAAATAAAATAATGGGATAGAGTAGAAAGAAATGGTATACAGTCTATTAATTTATTCTATGTCTCTAAAACTGTTCTTTTCTATTTTCACATGATAAACTGAATGGGCCTAAACACTTTGCTGAACTTCATCTTTGGAGAGACTGCGCCTGTGCGACAAATGTACTAAAGCCACAGAAGCTGTAGCCTTGAATCATGGCCAAGACGGACATGGAAGGCGGAGATGAGTGACCTCCTTGCCTTGCTGGAGGAAGCTGAATTGATTAAATTGTTTAAAAACAATCATTGATACATTCCACTACCGGGAGGAATAAAGAACATGGGTAGATAAAGTTATGGAAGGGAACAACTTGAATACATGATTGACAAGTCACTTCTAGAAAAGTATGGTGTGATGGCTACTCCTCGTTCTTGTCCAATAAAATTGTGGGATTCAAACATTTGCAACATTTGGGGATGGTACACTGACCTGAAAAATAGTATAACTAGGGTAGGCTTAGCTAGCTAGATTGTCTGACTTGTCCGAATAGCTGACCTTTCACTGACCCAATGCACTCAATAGGTGATCGAGAGCAGAGTTGCTGGCGGAGCACTCTGTCAGAAGATTCGATAATCCAATCGGGGTTATTGGGAAGGGGATCGATGACCCAATCAGGGTTCGACTGTTAACTGCAGAGAGGGTTTACAACGCTGGCGTTTTGAACTTTAACTGTGGTGCTGGTCTTAGCCTGTGGTGGTCCTATCCTGATCCAATTTGGTCCGTAACCTGTCCTGATTCTGGCTTGCACCTGTTCTTTTCTGCTGGCACCTGTACTTTGGGATTCTATATCTTTGACTCAGCTTATGACCAGGGTTGGTCATCACACCAAAATAGGTAACTATTACGTGTGGGTTTGTCATTGTACTCTCTTCCCTTTCTTTTACCCACCCTCTGTTCAAATGCTTAAAGACATTTTCTCTCCTAATTATTCTGGAATCCTTATGTTTAAATCTGCATTAGTCTAAACATAATAAGAAATTAATTTGAGTTTCATGTTTTATAAGTCTTTCAAATATTTACTTAGATAAAGATTTTAAACCTTTTCTCGAGTTTGTGGTTATTTATGAAATGTTAAATGTTAAATGTTATTATTGTGGTTATTTATGAAATATTAAATGTTAAATGTTATTATTGCTACCTATTTTCTCTCTAACTCCCTTGATTCTTCAGGACTTTAGGTATCGGTGACTTGGATATGGGGCAATTGTTTTTTACCACCCATGCGAAAGATGAGCTGTTGTAATTTATGCCATTGTGTGGTTTCCTCCAGTTTTTGACAATGATATCTCCCTATTGAGTAACCACCTGTGCCTTGAGTGTCTCGTGTGCCGGTTCTGTTGTTTCTATGTGTAATTGATGTGCACAAAGCGGTGGCACATTTTATGACATCAAGTTGTTACTGATGTGCATATAATTTTGTCTCACTATGTTTCTCTTTCCCTAGGTATTGAACAGGAGCGGTATACACAATGAAGTTGTAGCCAGACTATAGGTATACAATCCTACCGCTAGCCCTGTTAAATTTAGGGGGCATTTTAATCCAATTCACGTGCACTTTAATTTTACAGTATTGGTCCTGATGAAGCGCAACCGACCCTCAATGCGACATAGGCGCGAAACATGTTGACCCATGACCTTCTTGATTCCGGGGGTTAACATGCCCACAGGAACAAGAATTTTTTTAGCAGCTGAATCTGCTTTGGGTATACAAATGAGACATTTGCTACATATTTATTCTCCGTTTGTTAACCCAATTTTCACTTTGCACGCACTTTTTTCACCCTCATTGGACCCCCACCCCACACACCCACATGCACCATCCGGCTGTCCAAAAAAGATCTCCGATAAAGAGACCTTCGGGGGACCCGTAGGGAATTGCAGCGCCGGCCCTACAAGGAGCAAACGCCCGATGATGAAGCATGACACCCCCAGGGGTGTGTGAGGGCAACAGAGGACAAAATATGTTTTGTCACTTTTTGGGTGGGTCCGGTGCACCTAGGGTACTTTTCTCTTCTTTTCTTACTTTCCTTTCTCAATATACGGGTGACTATTTGCACCCTCACGTTTCGGATGACTATTTGCACCCTACGTCAAGGAACAGTGTCCCCATTGTGGTTTTGATATTGATATAGGAGCATGGACACTGGACCTGAACAGCTCCAGGGTCCCCCTCTTTCTGTTGATAAATCATTATGAAGGTACGTCAGGTATGGTTCCAGACCTGGACTAGATTTGGCAAGTAGGTGGGCTCACACAGTTGGTTTGACCATCTCAATATCTTCCCTAGAGGAGCCCTTCTGCTTTAAGAATGCCGACTTAACAATCTCCTTGTCCCGTGCTGCCAGTGCTTTCAGGTTGTTAAAATAGTCGGCAAGACCCAGGCCAGACAGGGTTTCCCTTACATATTTCAACCAGGGGATGTTATGCCCATACTCCCTATTAATGCAATCAGTTATAATCTGCCTGCCTAAGTGCCTAGTCACTTTGTGACAAGCTTCCGAGTTCACATATGGTTTCCTTCCAAGAGCGTTGTATCAGGGAGGGGTTTCCCTTGCCATTCCTTTTGGTTCAGTACCTGAACCATTTTTTCAGGCTGCAGGTCTTTTTTGCTTCCCTCCTAGGATGAGCATGTGGACAGACACATCCAATCAGGTAATTCTTACATCTCCAGCTGTGGACCACGACTGCACCTCCTTCTAGATGGTGTGCTCCATGTCGTTAGCAAGCAAGCAAACAATCTACAGGCATGGCTGGACTCACAGCTATCCTAGCATTCTAAGACCCAGCCAACCCCCATTCAAAAGGAATGAAAGCCACCAGATAGTGACACTTGTGGTTGTCAGCTACCACAACGTGGTTGAATACGTTGTAAATTATCTGCTTTGAGTACACCAGATGATACCTGATAGTAATAATGCTGGCTCCTGTTTCTATCAGAGCCTCTACCGGCTGCCCATTGATGGTGACTCACTGCCTCTACTTTTAGCTTTTAGAACCATCTTTTGGTCAGCCAGGGACACTAGGGTAACCTCTACACTGTGACCCATACTAACTGGGGCAATTGCTCCTCCAAACACTAACACTACACTGGCCATCCCCAGTGTCTGCCCACCAGCGGGGAGGTGCTTTGTGTGAGAGCAGTGGGGGCCCCATTGACATGCCCCTATCTGTAGCACTCATAGCATTTTGAGGGAAAAAGTCCAGAGGATTTCTTTTCATTATAACCACCTTTCTTCTGGTCAGGTTAGGGCAGGGACTCCTTCCCCTGAGAACTATTATGAGGGCCTCTTGAGAACTTTTTATTTTTATTTTTGTCTTCCCCCTTTTTCTCTGGTTTCTTGTGGACCCTGGTGCTGACCCAGCGGTCCCCCTACTTTGCAAACTCCCCGGTGTCAATGAGCTCCGAATCTATTAGGTGTTTGGTCAGGTCTGGGAAACAACTCCTGAACATATGCTCCCTTGCAATTCATTTGCACAGCTCATTGTAATCACTCAAACTTCCAGTGCTTTACAAAAGTAATCCACATACTCTACCCAAGACTGGTCTGGCAGCTACTGCCTGTCCCTGAACTGCAACTAATCCTTCTAAGGGGTGAGTCCATATTTCCTTACAAGGGCTTCCTTCCTGAGTGGTACTTCATCCTCTCCCCCTCACAGAGGGCCTGCAGTGAGTCTCTTCCCTCACTAGGTATATGCCTCCAAGAGTAGTTTCCCAATCCTCCTCAGGGACCCTTCACATCTCCGGAGCTACTTTAGATACCTCAAACCATTTATCTATGTCAATTCCCCACAACAAGATCCTTGGGGATATGGACCCTCCTGTCTCCACTGGACACTGTTTTTTCACTGTCAACATTGTTGCTGTTTGGCCTTTAGGTTCAGCTCTTTAAGGCTCACTTCATGAGCCAGCAGACCTGTTCTCTTCTCCAAGGCTCTCTCAGCCTTCTCTGTCTCTGCCATTGTCTCTTCCAGGGCTAATATCCTCTCCTGAAAGACTCTCTTTCTACCAGCCTCCTCTCTATCTGTTTATGCCTTTTTTTCTCATCTGCAGCTGGTTTCAGTTTAGCTACCTGCAGCCTGAACTCACTTTCTGTCCTCCTGTCCTCCAGTTTCTCAGTGGATATGTTGTGGAAGGATACACAGCTGTCTGCTCTTGTCGCGTAGTTCCTATAAAACTATACAGGATCTGCGCGTTCAGACAGCATACACTGTAGGATTGGTGTCAGACTGATTCTGAACACCCCGACCGAGTATTTTGGCCTTCTGTATCAGCTAGCTCACAGTGCCACTATAATCCCCTTTTACCAAGGAGAGACTAGTTCTTGTCAACCATCGAACATGACAATCCTGATCCCTCAGGACCGTGGAAACAGTGTACTACTTTTCACGTAGTCACTCATGCTCACTTAGTCTGTATTAGAGAGATACACAGAATAATCAGGCTGGGCATTTTCTTTAGGTATTTATGGAACAGTTGTTATTCTGGTGCAAAATAGATGAGCTGCAACACCATTAGACAATGAAAGATATAAATTATTAGAAGCACTAAGGGGCATATTAGCAATTATCGCCGTTTTAGCGGCCAAAAACTGCTGCTAAAACGGCTTCCTTCCTGAGTGGTACTTCATCCTCTCCCCCTCACAGAGGGCCTGCAGTGAGTCTCTTCCCTCACTAGGTATATGCCTCCAAGAGTAGTTTCCCAATCCTCCTCAGGGACCCTTCACATCTCCGGAGCTACTTTAGATACCTCAAACCATTTATCTATGTCAATCCCCCACAACAAGATCCTTGGGGATATGGACCCTCCTGTCTCCACTGGACACTGTTTTTTCACTGTCAACATTGTTGCTGTTTGGCCTTTAGGTTCAGCTCTTTAAGGCTCACTTCATGAGCCAGCAGACCTGTTCTCTTCTCCAAGGCTCTCTCAGCCTTCTCTGTCTCTGCCATTGTCTCTTCCAGGGCTAATATCCTCTCCTGAAAGACTCTCTTTCTACCAGCCTCCTCTCTATCTGTTTATGCCTTTTTTTCTCATCTGCAGCTGGTTTCAGTTTAGCTACCTGCAGCCTGAACTCACTTTCTGTCCTCCTGTCCTCCAGTTTCTCAGTGGATATGTTGTGGAAGGATACACAGCTGTCTGCTCTTGTCGCGTAGTTCCTATAAAACTATACAGGATCTGCGCGTTCAGACAGCATACACTGTAGGATTGGTGTCAGACTGATTCTGAACACCCCGACCGAGTATTTTGGCCTTCTGTATCAGCTAGCTCACAGTGCCACTATAATCCCCTTTTACCAAGGAGAGACTAGTTCTTGTCAACCATCGAACATGACAATCCTGATCCCTCAGGACCGTGGAAACAGTGTACTACTTTTCACGTAGTCACTCATGCTCACTTAGTCTGTATTAGAGAGATACACAGAATAATCAGGCTGGGCATTTTCTTTAGGTATTTATGGAACAGTTGTTATTCTGGTGCAAAATAGATGAGCTGCAACACCATTAGACAATGAAAGATATAAATTATTAGAAGCACTAAGGGGCATATTAGCAATTATCGCCGTTTTAGCGGCCAAAAACTGCTGCTAAAACGGCAATAATGGTATTGCTAATATGCGTTATAGAATTCCAATAGAAGCCCAGGTTAGATGTCCTGCACATCTAACCTGGGCTATATTGGAATTCTATAACGCATATTAGCAAGTCCATTGTCGCCGTTTTAGTGGCAGTTTCCTGCCGCTAAAACGGCTATAATTTTAACGAGGTTCTTGCTAATATGACCCCATGAAAGTAAAAGGATGGTAAAGCTCTACCATCTTGCAGTAATCATGAATACATACAAGTATATAAAATACATGATAACAAAATGCGTACTCCTACGATGCCTCCCTAACTAGATGTACCTACGTGTACCTAGCATGTGTGTAAGTGGTAAGCCAAGAATCCATCTAGGAAAAAGGCAACCCCATTACTTTAAGTGAGAGATTGTGGGATCCCATTCTGGCCTCGAGTTGAACATCCCGCAAGGGGTGTTAGACCACTACGAGCTGGAGTGCCTGTATGCAAGAACCTAAGCGTCTCTGGTCAGTGTGTCGGCCGAAAAAGTCTTAGTCTCCGTTTTCTATCTTAGCAAGATGTGTTGTATATATACCCATAGGTCTCCCAGGGGTCCTACCTTGCTGTATTACCCGGTCGGACTTAAGATGACATTGGGCATGAACTTTATACATAGATATTATACAGGAGATGGTAGTCCTGCTGCGCATCCAAGAATCCTCATGCATAATGTATGAGATTTCGAACTAGGGAAAACCCACATTCTAAATGCAGTGTTGTATCTAGGTAAAAGGTCAGTCCCTGTAAACCATTATAAGTGTAATGTAGGGAAGAATATTTGGATATTTGGAGGTGTATTTATAGAGCGCAGCGTTCGCTCCGGAAGGAGCATCATGGCGCTACAAGTCCTTGATACCAGATCACAGAGTGGTGTGGGGGGGGCTAGATTGAAGCTTTGGACCAATCATCGGGAAGATTAAAAATCCAAGTTTTGAGGAGTTTCCTAAAAGGTTTCTCGAGCGTCTGAAGTCTAAGATGTCTTGGCATGCTGTTCCAGGCTCTAATAGCCAGGGCACTAAGGGTTTTACCGCCTTTAGATTTCAGGTTGAATTTGGTAGAGGTCATGAAGTTTTCTTGTGAGGATCGGAAGGAACGACTAGGGTTGTAGTGAGGAAAGCGTCTGGTGAGGTAAGAGGGACCTGATTTGTTAAATGCTCGGAATGCGACAGTGAGAATCTTGAAGAGTATTCTCTTGTGCAGGGGGAGCCAATGTAGGGTTTTTAGGGCTGCGGAAATGGAAGATTTACGTGGAAGTTTTAGAACAAGGCGGGCGGCGGTGTGTAAGACACTTTGGAGTTTCGACAGAGTGGATTTCTTGGTCCCTGCCAGAAGGCCATTACAATAGTCTACTCGTGAGAGGATGAGGGCCACTGTGACTGTCTTTCTGGAGTCGAGGGGGAGAAAATCAAAGAATTTTCGCAAGGATTTGATTATGCCGAAGCATTTTCCTGCTACCGACGCGACGTGGAGATCGAATGAGAGGTCAGAATCAAAAAGGACTCCGAGGTTTCTGGCAGAGGTAACCGTCTGAGGGGGAGCTACAGAATTGTCAGGCCACCACAAGGCAGGGCAGAAAGAGGCATTTTTTCCAATGGGGAGGATCTCGGTTTTATTTGAGTTACAGCGGAGGTGGTTGGCGTCCATCCATCCATTGGAAAACTGCCGTTAGGCAGTGTTTGAGATTGAGCTCTGCCTTGTTGGAATTGTCATCAAGGGGGATGATAAGCTGGGTATCATCGGCATAGGAAGTTACGGTTATGCCGAAAGATTCTATCAGGGTGAGAAGAGGGATAAGATAAATGTTGAAGAGGAGGGGGCTTAAGATAGACCCCTGGGGGACTCCGGAGGATACCATCTTCTCGCTTGATTGGAAGGAACCAAGGGTGATGGTTTGGGACCTATCGCTGAGAAAAGATCTAATCCATGATAGGGCTAAGTTGGAGATACCGATATCAATAAGTCTGTTGATCAGGATGGAGTGGGAAATGGTATCGAAGGCTGCCGTGAGGTCAAGAAGGATCAAGATCGCCTTCTTCCTTTGATCTTGTACGGTTTTAATGGTGTCGGTCAGCTCGATTAGGGCGGTTTCCGTAGAATGTTTGGACCGGAACCCGGATTGCTGGGGATGGAGTAAGTTGTGGGTTTCCAGAAAGGTCTTTAGCTCTTTGTGGACTAGCTGTTCTGTTATTTTACCCAAAGCGGGTAGCAGGGTGATAGGGCGGAGGTTGGTCAAGTCCGTTGGGGATTTGTTCGCCTTTTTCATAAGTGGCTTAACCACACCTTTTTTCCATGAGAGAGGAACAGAGCCGGAACTGAGGGATAAGTTGATTATTTCATTGACAATAGGGTTGACTTCGTTGATGATGAGGTGGAGAATCTTGGGGGGACAGAGGTCAGAGGGGGAGCCCGATTTGCAGGAAAGGATCGCTTCTCTGGTCTGCGCCAGGGTCACTGGAGTGAAATTTTTGAGACTGTTAGCGGCCTGGCACGGTTGGTCTGGTTCGAGGGTATTGTGTATTGGAGGGGGAGGGGGAATGTTTTTTTGAATGGAGGTAATTTTATCGTCGAAGTAATCCGAGATCTTGTCACATAGCTCTTGTGATGGGGGGATTTCGGGTTGAAGAGCTGTGGGGTTGGTGAAGGTTCTTATTATTGAAAACAAAGTTTTTTGTTTTTGGCTGGCCTCTTTAATGGCATTTACGTAATAGGTTCTTTTGGCCGATTTGATGGAGGAGAGGTAGCTTTTCCTCTGCAGTATATAGGAGCTTCGGTCGCTATTATCGTAGGTTCTTCGCCATTTCCGTTCCGCTTTCCTGCAGAGCAGATGTGCGGAGGCTAAGTCGGGGGTGTACCAGGGAGCTTTGATTTTAGTTTTCTTCAAAGTATTGACCTGGTGATTGGATGGACATCGTTTGGCAATTTCTAGTGCGAGCCAATTGTCAAGGCGGACTGCATCTCTGTCGATGTTACCGGATAGAGATGGTGCACTGGTTGGGGAAAAGGGATGAAGGGTTAGATTTTTCTGGACCGTTTTCCAATTGGTAGAGTGAGAATGGGAAAAAGTGCGTTTAAGGTTGGTAGGAGGGAGGCAGCTGGAGATATGGAAGGGGATCAGGCAATGATCAGTCCAGATCTGGGGTAGGGGGGATTGGGTAGTAATGGAGGGGAAATTGGAACAAACACCGTCCAAGGTGTGACCAAGGGAGTGGGTAGGTAGCTTGACGCTTTGTTGTAGGTTGAAAATTTCAAGTGTCTGCAGGAAATTGCTAGTTTGGGAGTCGGCGTCAGTCTCGAGGTGCAGGTTGAAATCTTCCAGTAGGGTAAAGTGGGGGTAGCGAAGTAGGAAGTGTCCTAAAGCGTCGTTAAGAGAGTCTAGAAACTTAGCAGCATTGCCTGGTGGGCGGTAGATCAGGCCACCGGAGAGGGAGAGGGATTGGCTGAGTTTGATGGAAAATCCTAGTCCCTCTGCGTCCATGAGAGGGTCAAGGCAGAAGGTGTGGCAGTTAAAGGTGTTCTTCAGTATAATTGCCACGCCTCCTCCTCTGCCTTTCTGTCTGTCCTGTCTATGGAAGGAGTAACCCTGGGGGAGGGCTACGGCTATGTCGGGGTTACTGTCTTCAGTGAGCCAGGTTTCAGTGATCATGAGGCAGTCAAGATCATGGTCAATGATAAGGTCGTGGATGTCCTGATTGTGCTTGCACATCGACCGTGCGTTTATCAGGCCACCTTTGAAGGGAGGTCGTTGGTTTTTTGTGGGGGTAAGCAGGTCGGAGGCGAAATTGAGTGACCAGCGACATTTAGTGCAGCTGGTGGAGCCGACTACTTTTGACAGATCAAACTTACATGAACAATCGATCCTGCCTCGGAGGCTACGGAGGTCGTTTGAAGCATACCTGATAATGTGGGGGATTTGGGCAGAGGTTCCTGCGCCTGGCGCGGTCTTGGCGCGGACGGGCCTGCCCTAGGCGCGCCCTCGGCGCGCAAACGGCGCTCCCGCTGCGCTCGTCCGCTGCGCGTCCTATGTAAGCACATTTGTAGAAGAAGGAAGGGGGCGTGGCCTCTAAGTGGGCGGAGTCAGCGCGCACGCCGCAGGTGATGGCGGCTGCAGGCAAGGAGATAGGAACAGCGAGCAGCTTTTAGAGTCAGCTGAGCGCTTTAAGGTGAGAGCGAGCGAGCGCTGAAATGATGCTTCGTTTTCTTTAAAACACAGATAGAATGGTGACACCACACATGAAACAAAGTGCAGTGGGAAGTACAAAGTGAATTAAAACAATGGAGTACCTCCAGCCCCGGCTTCCGCCTCAAGACTGGGTCAAGGTTTGCTAACAACCGCTAGGAATCAGCGGGTTAAGTAGGGCGAACAAGGGGGCGTGGCCTCTAAGTGGGCGGAGTCAGCGCACACGCCGCAGGTGATGGCGGCTGTAGGCAAGGAGATAGGAACAGCGAGCAGCTTTTAGAGTCAGCTGAGCGCTTTAAGGTGAGAGCGAGCGAGCGCTGAAATGATGCTTCGTTTTCTTTAAAACACAGATACAATGGTGACACCACACATGAAACAAAGTGCAGTGGGAAGTACAAAGTGAATTAAAACAATGGAGTACCTCCAGCCCCGGCTTCCGCCTCAAGACTGGGTCAAGGTTTGCTAACAACCGCTAGGAATCAGCGGGTTAAGTAGGGCGAACAAGGGGGCGTGGCCTCTAAGTGGGCGGAGTCAGCGTGCACGCCGCAGGTGATGGCGGCTGCAGGCAAGGAGATAGGAACAGCGAGCAGCTTTTAGAGTCAGCTGAGCGCTTTAAGGTGAGAGCGAGCGAGCGCTGAAATGATGCTTCGTTTTCTTTAAAACACAGATACAATGGTGACACCACACATGAAACAAAGTGCAGTGGGAAGTACAAAGTGAATTAAAACAATGGAGTACCTCCAGCCCCGGCTTCCGCCTCAAGACTGGGTCAAGGTTTGCTAACAACCGCTAGGAATCAGCGGGTTAAGTAGGGCGAACAAGGGGGCGTGGCCTCTAAGTGGGCGGAGTCAGCGCGCACGCCGCAGGTGATGGCGGCTGCAGGCAAGGAGATAGGAACAGCGAGCAGCTTTTAGAGTCAGCTGAGCGCTTTAAGGTGAGAGCGAGCGAGCGCTGAAATGATGCTTCGTTTTCTTTAAAACACAGATACAATGGTGACACCACACATGAAACAAAGTGCAGTGGGAAGTACAAAGTGAATTAAAACAATGGAGTACCTCCAGCCCCGGCTTCCGCCTCAAGACTGGGTCAAGGTTTGCTAACAACCGCTAGGAATCAGCGGGTTAAGTAGGGCGAACAAGGGGGCGTGGCCTATAAGTGGGCGGAGTCAGCGCGCACGCCGCAGGTGATGGCGGCTGTAGGCAAGGAGATAGGAACAGCGAGCAGCTTTTAGAGTCAGCTGAGCGCTTTAAGGTGAGAGCGAGCGAGCGCTGAAATGATGCTTCGTTTTCTTTAAAACACAGATACAATGGTGACACCACACATGAAACAAAGTGCAGTGGGAAGTACAAAGTGAATTAAAACAATGGAGTACCTCCAGCCCCGGCTTCCGCCTCAAGACTGGGTCAAGGTTTGCTAACAACCGCTAGGAATCAGCGGGTTAAGTAGGGCGAACAAGGGGGCGTGGCCTCTAAGTGGGCGGAGTCAGCGCGCACGCCACAGGTGATGGCAGCTGCAGGCAAGGAGATAGGAACAGCGAGCAGCTTTTAGAGTCAGCTGAGCGCTTTAAGGTGAGAGCGAGCGAGCGCTGAAATGATGCTTCGTTTTCTTTAAAACACAGATACAATGGTGACACCACACATGAAACAAAGTGCAGTGGGAAGTACAAAGTGAATTAAAACAATGGAGTACCTCCAGCCCCGGCTTCCGCCTCAAGACTGGGTCAAGGTTTGCTATATATATATATATAAGAATATAGGTAAAGGGTTACGATGTTACCTGGGCCTAGTTCAGGGTACCTATAGGGAATATAACACTCTGAGCCCAGCAGATCTTGGGTCATGGACAGGAGGTTTCCATCCTTCCTTTCTATTTCGGTGTCCTCCTATGAAACATCCTCATCCTGCTGCTCCTGCTTAGGTGTTGTAGACTATAGCTGTTGGTATTCCTTCCAGGCTCTGAGGGCTATCTGAAGCTCCTGTTTCTTTGAGCTCTTTGTCACCTGCAGTCACCTGCAGCCCCCTCTCCTTGCACAACTGTTTCAGCTCTGCCACAGTGCACTTCTCAGTGTTGCTCAGGAGTCCCTCGCTTGTTGCAAACAAGTGTTACAGGTGCACAAATGAGGTAGGAATTGCATTTGGAGGAAAAAGAAAGAATATGCATTCAAGGAGCACTTAAAAATAGGTTGTACCTGATGCCAGATTATTTATATACTATTTAGTTTTCCACAAATCACTGATTGGCACAACACAAACACAAATATTGGATCTGTCAGGACCCTGACCTTTTTGTGTTTTCACTCATCCTGTACCTTTTGTGTTGGGGGATTGCGGGTGTAAGCACACGTCTCAGTCCCTCCCTGGCAGTTCATGGCACTCATTGCCCTGTAGGCTTGACGACGTTCTTGCCATGATAATTACCCCCCGCCCCCGGCACTAGGCCACAGAGTCATGAAACACCAAAGTACAAATAGTAACATCCCTCAGGGCCTTCAGGCTGACTCATCATGACTATGGTGATATTTGGGCTGACTCATTATGACTATGGTGATATTTGGGCTGACTCATAGGCATATGACTATAGGGATATATGGGCTGACTCCTAGACACATGCCTATGGGGATATTTGGACTGACCCACCGGCACATGATTGTGGGGATATTTTAGAACCCCATAAGGATTTGGGAACAGTATTTATACCACACTCAAATGACGAGGTAATGCTTGCTTGGCTTACCCACTGGTTGATGAGGATGGATCCTCTTCCGCAATTCCATCCACCTGAACATCTCCACAACCCGGCTGAACTTCTTCTGCATTGAAGCTCTCCTGCAAGTCTCTGACGCTACAGAGATGTTTTCTCCTGCAAATCCAGTGACACAGTAAACTCTATCCCTGCAACTTCACATAACAGTCTTGCGAATCGCCAAAGATGCAGACATATTCTCCTCTCCAAATTCTCCAAATCCAGCAAACACCATGCCAAAGCAGCTCCTAAAAGGAGAAAACCTGGTTAAGTACCATTCTTAAGAGTAATGAATGGAAAGCATATCTACCAAAGACTTGTTTTTATGATGCTAAAAATCCAAAAACGGGATAACTCTTGAATATTGAGACATTGTGGCTATTATTTAACGCGCATACTAAAGCCTTGGTATTAGCGCCCTTTGATATTTGCCCTTTGATATTTGTATGTGCCATACTTTATTGTGCTATAGTCTGTGAATCCAAAAGCACACTCATGCACACCTTGTGCGTAGTGTTGAACAAACAAGGTGTACCTTAGTGTGTGTGATGTGAAAACACAATATAGCTTCTGCTCTGAGTGCTGTAACTCCAAGGGTAACAGTTAATTATAGGAAGTCTATGCATCAATAGATTCATTATCGTGTAAGTGACTGTTAGTACACATGTCAAAGGCAGGAGGGAATATTTTCCAACTCCTAATTTGTTGATTAAACTCTCTACTTGTATTTGCAGTACAGCTCACCGCACATTACATTTTTGCATTTCTCACCCCGAGCGGAATGGGTATGCTCAGACATGAGTCCCATGCTCTCACTGTATTGCATGTATGTGCGCCAAATGGCACTTTGAAAAATGCAAAAAAAGTGCGTTTTTCAAAGAAATCACAAATTACCACCAACAAGTTGGCAGTAATTTGCGATTCATTAATCCCTAATTGCACTTTTTCTGTGATGCAATTGCAAAATAGTGAATCACAAATTTTGTGATTCCTTATTTTGCGGGGGAGTTTTTCTTTAATATATACCATTAAGCCCAATTGCGATCGCAAACGCCGAAATTCTGCGAATTTTGGCATTTGCGATTGCAATTTGGAATTATACATATGGCCCTTAACGTTAATAAATACAATGATACAAAAACAACAAAAATCTAATCAGTGGTACTGGAGATATTCAAGTTTAAAGTTTTTAGTGACAATAGCTCCAAAAAGCACAAAGCACCGTTCGTGGTCATCAAATTGTGCTAGACAAGGAGAAGGTAATAAATTCTGGCCAACCATGATGGAGCTCAGGCCAGATACAGGGACCAGGTTAGTCCCGCTGGAAAGATACATTTTAAGTCTGTTCATGTTGAAGGAGGTTTTGAGGAGGAGGAGGCTGGCCAGTGTAATGCTAGGAGCTGGCCCGTCTGCAGACGATTGTTGCTGCAGCTTCGCATTGGTGGTCATCAAGGGCTGTCATTGCTGTAGTGTGAAGAGCAGGTCTTGGTTGCAGGTCGTCGCTGGTGGTCGCTATTGATGTGAGAGCAGGTTTCTACAAACCTTCGCGTTGGCAGTCATTGAGGATGTCAGATTCTTGGCGTGAATGGGCCCATTCGCGGCCTTGAGAAGCCCAAACCTCACAAATGTTCACTTTTATTTGTGGAGGAGTACACTCTGATGCCAGCTAAGGTCCCATGATCTTATTAAATGTAATAATGTAACCTTATTACACCTAATGTAATTAAATTGTTAGCCAATGGGTGAGAAAGGCCGTACAGAAATGAAAAACATCTTTAGGAGTTTTTAACTGCCAGGACATGTAAAACTTAAGTACGCATCTCCTACTTTTTAATTACAAAGCACCATGGCTCTATGAGCATTTAATCCTACCTTAGGGGGTCACTTTTAAGTATTACAAGGGAAGGTTTGGGCCTGACAAAAGCTTTATTTTTGCCAGGTCAAATGGCAGTTTTAAACTGCAGTACAGGCTGCAGTGGCAGGCCTGAGATATGTTTTATGTTTAACTTTGTTTTATTGACTTTTTTGGCATAGATACATTGCATACATTTTGCATCCTTACACCCTGATCCCATTATATCCCCCCTCCCTCCAGTCCGTGTGAGCAAAGATATCCATGCAGGACCACCCGAAGGTCCACGTGGTGCGGTCAGGAGAGTGGTCTTCATCAGAGCAGGATACAAGGCTGGCCCCTTCAAAGCATATCAAAAATCTAACTACCCCGAAACTACCTCCCCCAACTTATCCCTTCCCCAAACTGGAGTGCTTAGGGTCTGCCTCTATAGGTCCCTGGTCAGAGAATTTTCATTTGACAGCCAATCAGGTAGCCTCAGTTATTCCCTTTGCCTCCATGAGCCGGAGAAGTCAAAGGTATTTCGGGCAGGTCACCTCATTCAACTCCATCACCAGTAGGGACACTGAGGGGTGCTAGGTAGCCCTGAAGGTCTCTTCAGAAATCGTAAAGGATGCCTGTATCCGTTCCATTCCTAGAAGTTTGTGTAACCATCCCGTGTGTGTCGGTCTGGTCTGCGTGCACCAGAGTGAGAGGATGTGTTTGACAGCTGCCCCCAGCGCCAAACCCATTTGTTTCCCCTTGATGGATTTCAGCGGATAAGTGATTGGGTTGGGGAGCCCCAACACTGTGTAGGCCGGAACGTGCAGGATTTCCATCTTGAACTGTCTATCAATGTCTCGCCACTCTTTATCCATCAGCTCCCTCCCCGTTTCTGGCTCACCGAGGGCAGTAAAGGAGCAGGTGGTCTCAGCATGGTGTACAGTTCAGAGATAATTTTCTTCTCCGAGTGTTTTGTCATTATCCATTTTTCGTATTTTGTGAGTTTCCTGCTCACAAGAGGTTTTACTTCTGGCTGAAGGAGCCAGTGACGGAGCTGGAAGTATTGGAACCGATTCGGTCCTGAAATGGTGTAGGATTGTTGCACTTCCGAGAATGGGATCAAAGAGGTGTCCCGCCGCTTTGCAGTCTGAGTCCCGCCATTGTGAGAACGCTCTTTCGTCCATCCCCGGTTTAAACTCCTGATTGTCAAACAAGGGTGTCAGCGGTGTGGGGAAAGGCGTGAACACCCGTCTGACAGCCAACCCCTCCAAGATGCGTAGCACTGAGCTCGTAATAGGCGAGCCCCTGAGATTCGATGGCCAGTCCATTCTCTTCAAGAAAGGAACGTTCCATAGGGAATGTTTTGCCAACTCTCTGTCCTGGAACAGCCACCGCTTTTCAGGTTGGCTCCATTCAATATGATACCTAAGTTGTGCCGCTCTAAAATACTTCAGTACATTCGGTATACCCAGCCCTCCCTCCTCTGGTGGTCTGTGGGCAAGGTCCGCCCATATGAACTATTGCATTGCCAATTGTAGTTTCTGAAGCATCCCCGGTGTGGGCCAGGCTGGTAAGGTCTGAAATATGTGTAGTGCCATGGGTAAGATAGACATTTTTATGGCTGCGATGCGTCTGAGCAGTGACAGTTGGTGGTGTTGCCATTGCCGGCGGTCCCTCGTGATTTCAGAAAGGAGCCTGGAATAATTACGCGTGACCGTATGTGCTATGGAAGGGGCTGTGTCTAGTCCCAGATATGGGACCGTATCTCGAGCCTGCAGCCCTCCAAAGGATGCCCGTTCCGCCCCGGATAGCTCTTCCCACCGGCCCAGGCGTAGGATCATGGACTTACCCACATTCACCCGAAAACTGGAGACCTGTTCAAAGGATTCCAGTTTGTGTAGAAATGCCGGTACGGACTGCTCAGGTTTCTCCAAGGTTGCTAGGAGGTCGTCTGCATATAGGCTCACAGAGTGTCTCTCCCCGCCAAATGGGATGCCCAGTATATAAGGGTTGTCTCTTCTCGGATCTACAAAAAGCGCAAAGAGGAGGGGTGCGAGCGGGCACCCCTGCCTCATACCCCTCTGGATTTCAAAGGGTCGAGAGATTTTCCCGTTGACCCCAATCGTTGCCGTGGACCTATTGTAGCAACTTGCTACCCAGGTCTGGATCCGGCCACCAACGTCAAAGTGAGCTAAAGTCTTGTCCAAAAAGCCCCAGTCCACTCTGTCGAAGGCCTTCTCGGCTTCTACTGACAACAGGAGAGCATCCATCTTCGTATGATGGGCTTTGTCAATAAGGTGAAGAATGTGTTTGGTGTTGTCACTACTCTGTCAGTTATGTATGAAGGTCTGGTTCAATGATGCCAGGCATCCGTGGACCCAGCTTGGCCACTAACACCACTGTGAACAACTTCAGGTCAAGATTAAGGGGGGATATCGATGGGAGCCGCATTGAGTCGAATCTTTCCCAAGTTTAGGGATTACCACTATGCAGCTGCCAAAATGTCGGGGCGGATCGTACCAGGCCCTGTGAATGTGCTAAAAAGTGACGTAAGGATTGGGGCGAGGAGTGGGCAAAAGGAGTTATAAAAACCAGCCGAAATGCCATCAGGCCCGGCGATTACAGGAGCTTGAGGCGAGAAACCGCCCCTTTCACCTCATCGATCCTGATCGGTGCATCAAAGGCTTCCACCCCCATGGTATTCAGCGCCGTTGTGTCGGCCCCCTGAATATAGGAGTCCACCTCTGGACTTGGTGCGAGTCTTTTCTGTATAGCGTCAAGTAGAAGTCCCGGAAGGCTCTCGCTATTTCAGCGACGCTTTCAATCGTCTCCCACCTAGCATTCTGGAGAGCTAGGACTTTCATCCGTTGTGTGCGGATCCTGAGTTTATTTGCTAAGAGACGCCCTGTCTTGTACCCTCCAACATAGTAGGAGTGTTTGAGCCGAAAGGCCGTGTATTCAGCTCTGTCCAGGTCGAGTCCTGCCAGTTGTGCCCTTGCTGCCTTCAGTTGGCACCACACTCTGGGCGCGCCTGTCCGAATATGTACCCTTTCCAACTCCACCACCTGTGCTGTAAGAAGTTCCCACTTTTCGTGGGCGCTCCCTGTTTTCAGCTGCAGAGATAGCTATCAGCTTCCCCCTCACCACCGCTTTAAGGGCCCCCCACAGCACTGCAAGGGAAGTGTTAGGGGAGTTGTTCGCCGCCAAGTATTCGGTAATGCATTTGTGTATTTGTTGTGTCACTCCTGCCCTACGTAGTAAGTTTTCCCTAAGTCACCAAGTCCTGTACTGTCTGCGGGTTGGGGGCATGTTGAGGGTCACTGTCACAGTGTTGTAGTCTGATATTGCTGCTGGTATGATGTTCACTATGTCCACAGGTTCATTCAGCACCAAGAAGCCTCTGAGGAGGTCCAATCGGGCATAGGTATGATGTGCGTGGGAAAAAAGGAAAATTGTGAGGACTGGGAATGAGCTACCCACCACATATCCACTAGACCCCGCTTTCTCAACCACTCCTTACAGGTTTTGGACAATGCTCCTGTTTGGCCGTAGCGTTCGCCCGACCTATCCTTCTCCGCATCCATGACCAAATTGAGATCTCCCCTGTTAGATTTGGGGTCTCTAGTTGGCACAGGTAGGTACTTGTGACAAATAGGGGCCCCTCTCCTCTAGTCAGGACAAGGGGATTACACTCCTAAAACAACCCCTGCTCACCCTCTGGGTTGCGTGGCGTGAGCAGTCAAGGCTTACTTCAGAGGCGTTGTAAGTTAAGCAGTTATGACCACATACAGTAACCCAGTGACAACACTACAAATAGACACCACACAGGTTTTATATAAAAAATAGGTAGACTTTATATAGAGTTACCACAAGACCATAAAAGACAAAAATACACACTATGATTACTTTAAGATGGTAGGTTAAGCTTAGTTCAGTTCAGTTCTTAGATGCGACACTCTGCGTCAATGTACCTTAAGTTGCGTTGCGCTTCCACTACAAGCAATGTTGCAGCGATGGCAAATGCTGCAAAGTTCAGATACAAAGAAATAAAGATGTGAAGATCTTCCAGACGTGGCACGCTTCTCGGGAATGCGAGAAGTCCTCTGTTTGATGCGTAGACTGCAGTGGCGACACCCTTATGATGCGACGGCAACAGCTCCAGCGGAGACGCTCTTCTCGACAATGCATGAAGCTTCCGCTCAATGCGAGGGGAGCAGCTCCGACGGCGGCGCGCTTCTCGGGGATGCGAGGTGCTCTTGGTCGATGTGGTGCAGTGTGACAGTTCCAGCAGTGACACCCTCCTGCTTCGAAGTTGCGACGGCAGGCACAGCGACGGCGACACCCTCCGACCTCATTGCGAGATTCTTCTCCTGATGCGGTGCAGTGTGACAGCTCCAGCGGCGACACCCTCCTCCTTCGGAGTTGCGACGGCAGCAGCAGCGACGCGCTTCCTCTTCGTTGCGGCATGCTTCTCCCCGATGCGGTGCAGTGCGACAGTTCCAGTGGCAACACCCCCCTTCGGAGTTGCGACGGCAGGCACAGCGACGGCGACACTCTTCTTCTCGTTGAGTCGCGCTTCCAGCTCCTTGCGACATGCAGATCCTCAGAAGGCCCAAAACAGCAGCAGGCACTTCCAAAAGAACTCTTGGGAACTGGGGGAAGAAGTCTGTTGTCCCTGAGACTTCAGCAGGAGGCAAGCTCTTTTCCAAGCCCTTGGAGATCCTTCACAAGTTGAAAGCAAAGTACACAAAGTTCCTTTCTCCTTCCTTTGGCAGTAAGGCAACCAGTGCAGGCCAATCCCCCAAGCAGCCCTTCAGCTTGGGAATAGTCTCTTCACAGTTTCTTCAGGTTCCTCTCCTCAGTAAAGGTAGTCCAAAAGTGATCTAATTTCATGGGATCAGGGTCCCAATATTTATACCCCAAAATCCTTTGTTCTCTGAAGGGAGAGGGGCCTTTGCCCAGTCCAAACCAGTTCTGAAGCACTCTGTTTACCAGACTTCCCCTTTCCTTTTACAGTGCAGGTTAGGCACATCAGACGCCCCAGAGGAGGTAGAGCCAGCATTGTGGAAGGCAAGTACAGTCCTGGAGCACTTTGTTTCCAGGACTCCTTCTCTTCTTTCAGTGTGCAGGGCAGAGACATGAGCCGCTCCCCAGGGGGTGGAGCCAGAATTGTGGAAGGCAGGCACAGCCGTATTCAAGGTTCAGGTGCAACTCCTCCCTCCCATCTAGATGCAGATCTCTCTACTCACCACTGGGTGACTCAGCATGTCTCCTGGAATTCCCCAGTCCTGTCACTCACAAAACCAGGCATAGGAATACACAACCTAGCAGAGGCAGGTTTGAATGGTTAGACAAGCAAATACCTACTTTCTAAAAGTGGTATTTGCAAACACAGAATAATAAAATAAACTTTACTAAAATATGTATTTTATTATTCTGAGTTCAGGCCTACTAAACTCGAATTTCTACCATGTTCTCTGAGACAGTTAGGATTATAAAATAACTCCAACAGCCCATTCTGGTCTATGGAGAACAGGTAGTCTCGCAATAGTGAAAAACAAAAATGGCTGTAATTCACTATTAGGGCATGCCACACACATCAGGGCTTGTCCTACCTTATACTTACAATGCACCCTGCCCTTGGGCCTACCATAGGGGTGACTGATATAAAGAAAAGGGAAGGTTTAGGGATTGGGAAGTGGGTGCGCTTGTCAGCATGACATTACCAGACTGCACGCAGGCTCTGCAATTGCAGACCTTAGACACATTTTACAAAGCTGCTTCTGTGGGTGGCACAACCAGTGCTGCAGGCCCACCAGCAGTAAGTATGGGCGGAAAATCCGCTACGCTCGCGGATTTTGCGGATTTTCGGTAAATTCGCAATCCGCGAGATTTGCGAATTTCCAGCAAAATCCGCAAATTCGCACGCAGCGGATTTTTTTTCCGGCGCTCGGCGTTGGTGATACAATATTTGCGGCAATTCTGCACAAGAAATCCACCAGCAAGCAGCATAAACCTTCTTGAAATGATGATTTTTATCTGAATAACTCCTTAGGTTGACATTTGCCTGCACTTTTTTAGCGAGGAGTCCATTTTGGGGAGGGGGGGAGGGGGGTGGGAGGAAGGAAGTGCCCCACAGTCTTCAACTTCCTGTTCCTGTCCAGCAGGCTCCTCCCAGTGCTTTGTCCATCTCCTGGTCACTTTTCATTTGGATCTAGAGCTGGAAGGATTACTTTTTGTGGATGCTGCTGGATATTTGGATTTGAGGCCTTTTTGACTTTCTTTGGATCACTGTTGGATTAGAAATTTTACAAGTAAGTTTGTTTGGGGCATTACAGTTGCTGCAAGTACAATTTTGGAATTTTCGATTTTTGGGCTGTTTTGGGGCCTTTTGCCCAGGGGTACTCAGTGGTGGGTGGACTGAGTCTTTCTGTGGGGTGTCTTGAACTTAAACATCATGGAGGGCATGGATGGAATGGGATTGTGCTGATTTTTCAGTGATTTTCGTTTTTTGGGGCTGTACTTGTGAGTTGTGGCCTTTTCACCAGGGGTATTGAGTCTAGCATGGGCCTAGTGTTTTTGTGGGGTGTCTTGAACTTAAACATCATGGAGGGCATGGATGGAATGGGATTGTGCTGATTTTTCATTGATTTTCGATTTTTGGGGGTGTTCATGGGGAGGGACAGGCCATGTGGCTGGGGGCCATTTTGAGTGCTGCTACAGGCCCTGGCTATGTGCAGGGAGGCAAGTGGCCATTTTGAATGCAGGCATTGTTGTTAGGCCTGCAACCATTTTGCCTACTTTTCAACCTTTATGCCCAGGGGTAGTGAGTCTTGCATGGGCCTAGTCTTTCTGTGGGTTGTCTTGAATTTAAACATCATGGAGGGCATGGATGGAATGGGATTGTGCTGATTTTTCAGTGATTTTCGTTTTTTGGGGCTGTACTTGTGGCCTTTTCACCAGGGGTATTTGAGTCTAGCATGGGCCTAGTCTTTCTGTGGGGTGTCTTGAACTTAAACATCATGGAGGGCATGGATGGAATGGGATTGTGCTGATTTTTCAGTGATTTTCGTTTTTTGGGGCTGTACTTGTGAGTTGTGGCCTTTTCACCAGGGGTATTGAGTCTAGCATGGGCCTAGTGTTTTTGTGGGGTGTCTTGAACTTAAACATCATGGAGGGCATGGATGGAATGGGATTGTGCTGATTTTTCAGTGATTTTCGTTTTTTGGGGGTGTTCATGGGGAGGGACAGGCCATGTGGCTGGGGGCCATTTTGAGTGCTGCTACAGGCCCTGGCTATGTGCAGGGAGGCAAGTGGCCATTTTGAATGCAGGCATTGTTGTTAGGCCTGCAACCATTTTGCCTACTTTTCAACCTTTATGCCCAGGGGTAGTGAGTCTTGCATGGGCCTAGTCTTTCTGTGGGTTGTCTTGAATTTAAACATCATGGAGGGCATGGATGGAATGGGATTGTGCTGATTTTTCAGTGATTTTCGTTTTTTGGGGCTGTACTTGTGGCCTTTTCACCAGGGGTATTTGAGTCTAGCATGGGCCTAGTCTTTCTGTGGGGTGTCTTGAACTTAAACATCATGGAGGGCATGGATGGAATGGGATTGTGCTGATTTTTCAGTGATTTTCGTTTTTTGGGGCTGTACTTGTGAGTTGTGGCCTTTTCACCAGGGGTATTGAGTCTAGCATGGGCCTAGTGTTTTTGTGGGGTGTCTTGAACTTAAACATCATGGAGGGCATGGATGGAATGGGATTGTGCTGATTTTTCAGTGATTTTCGTTTTTTGGGGGTGTTCATGGGGAGGGACAGGCCATGTGGCTGGGGGCCATTTTGAGTGCTGCTACAGGCCCTGGCTATGTGCAGGGAGGCAAGTGGCCATTTTGAATGCAGGCATTGTTGTTAGGCCTGCAACCATTTTGCCTACTTTTCAACCTTTATGCCCAGGGGTAGTGAGTCTTGCATGGGCCTAGTCTTTCTGTGGGTTGTCTTGAATTTAAACATCATGGAGGGCATGGATGGAATGGGATTGTGCTGATTTTTCAGTGATTTTCGTTTTTTGGGGCTGTACTTGTGGCCTTTTCACCAGGGGTATTTGAGTCTAGCATGGGCCTAGTCTTTCTGTGGGGTGTCTTGAACTTAAACATCATGGAGGGCATGGATGGAATGGGATTGTGCTGATTTTTCTGGGGTTTTTTTTGGATTTTTTTGGGGTGTATAACTGAACTGATGTTCCTCTGTCTTCCATTGATTTTAGGTGCACAAGAATCAAGAGAACCACCAGTGCCAGGAAGAAGTCCTGCAGCGGTGTGTGTGTGCAGCATAACGTCACGCAACGTCACGTCTGGCCTCAGACAACTCTACAATTCGTGCAACTGCGGCCTGCTGTCTGACCTGCTCTGAAGAAGATGGCCCCAAAAAAAGGTCTCCGTAGCTCCTCTAGCAAGAAAGTTGCTAGTAAGGAGCAGAAGAAGCAAGTTACCAAGGAGGCTGGTGTGCCAACCGCCACGTTTTTTTGGGAGCAAAAAAAAAGTACGCCTGCAGCAGCAGCGGGATCTGCTGGGGACCAAGCTGGGAGCAGCACCCCCGCTCCATTGGGCTCAGTGCCAGCACCACCACCACGCCAACTTAAGTCAAAGCCCTTGAGTGCTTCAGAGGCAGTCAGTGTACTTCTCCAATCACCATCGACCAGTGATGTTGGCTCATCGCAAGAAAGTAGCAGCAATGTCCCTGAATCAACACAGGTTGTTGTAACTCATCTGACAAGTGTTGAACAACCACAGCCGCAACAACAACATGTGCAAGTAGTACAAGCCCAATTACATGTGGAAGGAGAGGCAGCGCAAGGAGATGCGCAAGCAGAGGTGCATGGAGGGTCACAACAAGTTCCCACAATAGTTGTCCCTCCCGAAGTAGGGGCACATCAGGAAATTGACAATCAGACCGAGGTATCATTTGAGGAAGCCACTCCTCCTGATGATCATTCATTGTCTTCCACATCCCTAGCAAGGAAAAGATCAAGGGGGGTGTCACTGTCTACATCTTCTTCAAGCCCACCTCCTACTGATGATCTGGATGACGATTGGGTACCACCACGGCAGCCTGAGAGTGAGGCACACCATGATCTGACAAAGATACCTAAGCGTAAAAGGAAGGTCGTCGAAAAACTCATAGCTATGGAGCGTGATGAGGCTCAACAAGAAGTGACGCATACTGCTGCTGATGAAGCCCTTCACGACGACGATCCAGTCACCATAATGGTCACTGCAGCCCCAGCGGGCATGCAGCAAAGAGACATTTTGACCCTATCCCGAGAAGCTGCTGAGCGTGATGATGATGTCGACGAGGAGGCAATGGAAGAAACACCACAATCATTGGAGTTAACTAGTACACCAACACCTACCGCTTCCATATTTCTTAGTCGCCAGAAGGGACCTCCATCCACCTCGACCTCAATTCGTGGTGGTGAAAGTGCAAAACGTACTGAAGTTTGGCAATCCACATCCTTCACTTCATCTGGCATGAGCAGCAGGACCACCACCACCAGTATCGCCGCCTCCTCCGGCCCCCAAAGACATTTCAAGTCTGCAGTTTGGGACTTCTTTAGTGTTTGCCCAAAAAATGAAACCGTAGCCATTTGTAGCATGTGTAAGCTTCGAGTTAGTCGTGGTAAGTTGGGTTCCAACTATGGTACCGGAGGCCAGAGAGGTCATCTTGAAAGAAAGCACGCTGTCAAATGGTTTGCGCACCTACAGGCGATCAAGGAAGCCCGAATTGCACGTAATGCTGTTTCATCTGATGATGACGAGGAGGAAGAAGACGTGTCAAACCCTTCACTTACACCCAGTACCCCTGTCAGCAGCACACCCCATGTGAGCCACACTAAGAGTGTGGGAGAGAGTGATACACCATTGCGAAAAAGTTCATCAGCGAGCGTAACTGGGTCGAAGATATCATCATCATCCCGTAAATCTTTGGTCCAGGGCAACATTAAAAAGATGTTGTTTACAGAAGCGCAATATGAACGCAACCACCCACTGACGCGTCTGTATAACACTAAGCTGGCTAAAATGCTAGCTCTGGACCTTCTCCCTTTTTCTTTTGTAGAAGGGGTTGGTTTTCTAGAATTAGTGGCAGCGCTCTGCCCTAAATGGAAGGTTCCTAGCCGGTTCTATTTTGCCCGAGTTGCGGTTCCAGCATGTGGTGTTGGGCTCGTGGTGCTGGGCTCGTGGTGCATTATCTATGCTCGTGGTGCACCTTGTGGTTACCTTGGCAATAGATGATGCACCACATCCAAGCTCCAGAATGTGGGGAGAATATCAGTTGATGTACTGTACTTAACTGGAAAGGACGGACCTGCTCGCTTCCCAATAAACTACATATCTTGGGAACTTTCATCTGACTCCTCGTTCTTTACATTTTGGCGACTGAAGATGGGATGCAACATCAGCAAGCAGGAAGACTGAGAATCCACGCAAGGATATATTTTTTTTTCTCTACATCGTCTTTCATTCCTTTCCTGAATTAAAAAAAAAGGAATTTGATAACCCTCACCACTGAAATTCATCTACGAACATTGCGTGCCGTGAGTACTGTTTGAAAGTGTCTGGTAATCGTTTTGATGTTACCGAAGGCTTAATTGCGCACTAAGTAAACTGTTTATCGTTTGGATGTTACCGAAGGCTTAATTGTGCACTAAGTAAACTGTTTCGACTTCGATTTATGGATGTTCTTTATTTTTAAATTCACCAAGTCGATCTTTGCCTTGTTGTTTAATTATAACAACTACGCTACATCTGTGGCTTAAATAACGGTACCTGTGTGCATTTTTAAATCGGCGGAACATTCGGATGCTGGTGACATGTTCTGACTGTGAGACACTCCGTTCTTCGCCTGCGTTTGTTGTGACGTTCCTTCGAGCAACTCCGTGAACCTCAATTCTTCACGTCTGACATCATCACGTGATTATGGTCACGCAACGTGACTCCATTTTGTTTCTCTCTTGTCAATTTCATTCACGTTCGTGAATTACCGCGTATGCTTATCGCATATGCTTCCTGCTTCATCTTCAAACAACGCAAGTCTGTGGAACTAATTATTTTTACTTTTTAACTCTCAAGGTACTGTTATTAACCCATGACATATTATATACTTTTCTGAGGAATTACTCCAGCGGTGATTTACGTTTCATTCCTACATTTGTTGTGGAAGTATTGGTGACATTCACACCATATGAAATTATTTCGGTATTTTTAAAAATCGATTCAACGGTGATATGCACACCATTGCTGCATGTTACATTGAACTAACTCTTCTGTGACTTGCACACATTACATAGCAATTCCATTTATTGTTAATATTTACTGCTTTTGCTAGTCTGCTTTATTATTAACCCTTTATTTTCAGGTTTACTTCATCTTTTACGTATGGCATCTCAAGGAGGATTAAATACTCCTATTCCTTTCTTACCCCGTCCTGGTGAACCATCAATCAAATGGTCAGATTGGAAAGTTTACTTTTTAAACTATATTGAGGCTTTAGAAGAAGAACAAGACGATACTTTCTCCCAAAATAGAAAGAAGAAAATGCTTTTACACAGTCTAGGACCTGAGGGTAATAGAATTTTTAATCAAATGGAAAAAAAGGTTAGAGCAGATGATAACACTGTATTCTTAGATGCTTTGGAGGATTTAGATATGCATTACCATCCTCCAGTCTGTGTAGGGATAAGCAGATATGAGTTTTTTAAAAGGAAACAAGGGAAATCTGAATCAGTTGAAGACTATGTTTCTTCTCTTAAAAAATTGGCCATTAATTGTGAATTCAGTACCCTTCATGATAGTTTTGTTAGGGACCAATTAGTAATGCATTGCAACAATAATTCCATCCAAGAAAAACTTTGGACTTGTGGAGATTCTCCTCTTAACGAAATTTTTGCAATAGTTAGGAAGGCAGAGATGTCTAAGAGATGCGCTAAAGTTGCTCTCAAGGACTGTGATAAAGATGATGGATTAACTGTGAGTAAAGTATCCAGTAACTACCAAAAAAAGAACAACTATAAATCCTCTTCCTCCTATAAAAAAAATGCTAATCCTGGTCCATCTTCTAAGGACAGGAAGGAAAGTATTCCTAATTGTTTCAGATGTGGATTCAATGGGCACTATGCTAATGACCCAAAATGCCCAGCGTTAAAATCAAAGTGTAACTTTTGCAATAAAATAGGGCATTTCTTTAAAGTCTGCAAGTTAAAGTCTGGTAAGGATAAGAAAATTGTAAAATGCATTGATGATTCTAATGAACCAAATACTGAAAACTATGATGCATCCAGTGATGACAGCATCTTTTGCATCCTTGACTTTTTGGAAGATGATAATACTGTTTTGAATATAAATTCTAAATCTAAAAAACCTACTTGCGACATTTTAATAGGGGGTGTCCTGATTAACATTGTACCAGATTCTGGCTCCCCTTATACAATTATTAAACATGATGTTTGGAAAAGGTTATTTGCAAACGTTTTAAAAAAGAAGTTACTTCCATCTGACATTAAGCCTGTTACCTATACCGGTGAAAAAATTCCCATGGTGGGGTTTGTTGAGGAAATTTTTGAATTTGAAGGGCGGAAATGTTTAGGCAAATTATACGTTGCTGAGGTTGGTCCATCCGTCCTTGGCTGGATCGATCAAGGTGCATTAGGCATCATCTTAAATGCTAGAAGTGATGTTCAAGTTTTAATTCTTGAAGAAGACAACAAAGAATTTCTAGACAAGTTACTTGTACAATTTCCTAGATTTTTTTCAGGTGAAATCGGCAAATTGCTTGGCTTTGCTCATAAAATCATTTTGAAGGATGATGCCAAACCTGTTTGCCATAAAGCAAGAAATATCCCTTTAAGTGTTAGGAATGATGTCATGAGGGACTTGGATATCTTGGAAAAGAAGGGGGTCATCGAGCCAATAGAAAGCTCTGAATGGTTGGCTCCATTGGTCGTCGCGAGGAAACCGGACGGCCGTCTCCGTCTCTGCATTGATTTGAGAGACCTTAATAAGAACATTGTAATTGACAAATTTCCTCTTCCCAGGATTGATGAACTATTAGCACAAAGTTGTGGCGTCAAATGGTTCTCTTCAATAGACTTGGTATCAGCTTACCACCAAATTCCTCTGCATGAGTCTAGTAAGAAACTTACAGCTTTCATAACACCCTTCGGGTGTTATCAGTTCATAAGAATGCCATTTGGACTGGCATCGGCAGCGGCCGTTTTTCAGCGCCTTATGCATAAATTATTCAAGGGCATGGAATATGTAACTTATTTTCAAGATGATATACTGATAATGGGCAAAGCCAGGGATGGCCATGATAAGAGACTATTTTCTGTTTTGAAAACACTAGAGTGTAATGGTTTAACAGCTGAGCTGAAAAAATGCAAATTTGGTATGAACTCCTTGACCTATTTAGGACATGAAGTAGGTGAAAAAGGCATTTTCCCAAAAAAGAAATTGGTTGAGGCAATCGAAAATGCTCCTATTCCCTGTTCTAAAGACGATCTAAGATCATTCCTAGGAATGGTTGAGTTTTACTCCAAATTCGTGAAGAATTTTGCTGATAAAACTTTTAATCTTAGACAATTACTTAAATTAAGAGTGGAATTTGTCTGGAATGATATATTGCAAAATGATTTTGATGGTATAAGGAGAGAAATTATTAATGCATTTCCCCTCCAAGCGTTTGACCACCACCTACACAATATAATCACTACCGATGCTAGTGGTAAAGGGTTGGGCGCTGTATTTTCACAATCTGGCAATGATGGATTTGAAGTCACGATTGCTTTTGCATCCAGATCCTTAACCACTCTTGAAGGGAAATTCTCAGTTATTGAGAGGGAGATGCTAGCTGTTGTGTGGGGTGTCGGAAAATTCAGACAATTTGTCTGGGGCACTAGATTCACCTTGCGTACAGATCACAAGCCCCTTCTAAAAATTCTTACCTCTGAAGGGATGTTGAAGGCTACTCCAAGACTTGCAAGAATGAGTCTTAAGTTACTAGCATACACTTATGATGTTGAGTATCTCCCTGGCAAAAAGAATATAGTTGCTGATTATTTAAGTCGTTCCCCCTTACCTGGTTGTGATGATTCTTATGATTCTTTTGAATCTAATGAGGTTGCTGTTATCCTTGAAGACAATGACCAGAGATTAGTGGCTATTTCCAAGAAGGACTGGGAGGTGTGCTGTAATGATGATGAGGTCTTAACTTCTGTCCGCAACTTTGTCATTAATGGTTGGCCACATAAATCCAGTGTGGAAGAGGAGCTGAAACCATTTTGGGAAATCAAGGATGAACTTTGCATAGATGATGCCAACCACTTGTGTAGGAATGAGAGAGTCATTGTTCCTTATTCCTTGAGAAGTAAAATTCTTTCCATTAATCATGAGGGTCACCTAGGTATCATGAAATTGAAATCAAGAGTTAAGTTGTCATATTGGTGGCCTGGATTAGATAAGGAGATTGAAAGTTTCATTCAAGAGTGTGATACTTGTGCCAATGCTGATAAATCCTTACGTGTATTTAAACCCACTCTAGGATTCAGACATATTCCCATTTATCCGTGGGAGGATTTAAGTATGGATTGGCTGGGTCCAGTTGAAAATTGTGAAGGCACTGTTAAATACATTTTAGTTGTGATCGACAATTACTCCAGATGGCCTGAAGTAGAAATTTCCGAAAAGTCTGATGCAAAAGTTGTAGTTGCTTTTCTTCGCAAGTTGTTTCTGCAGGAAGGTGTTCCAAGGAACATTTTAACTGATAATGGTCCGCAATTTAGATCTGAGTTTTTCTTGAAATTCCTGGATAGGAACGGTATTACCCCAAAAAAGACACCTGTTTACCATCCTGCAGGTAACGGTATTGTTGAGAGATTCAACAGGGTAATAATGGGTAGTATCCAGGCCTCCATTCATGCTGATAAAGATTGGGAAAAAGAACTACTGGAAACTATATGGGCCTATAGAATCACTCCAACTTGTACCAGTTACAGCCCTTTCAGAATCCCTAGAGGTAGGGAGCCATTTACTAAGGACAATGTTGCTTGGAATTCAAAGAAAATTTGTGGGAAGTGGTCTCCTGCTTTAGTCCGTTCCAAGTTAAGGAAAATTCAGGATTCACATATTAGTGATTTTGGTAAAAAACATGTCACTAAAGAGGCTGAGCTCAATGTTGGAGATTGGGTCAGAATAAAACTTGACACTAAGGTTAAGAAAGGTCAGAGTAAATTTTCTAATCCTTTGCAAGTTAAGGAGGTTTACTCGAAGTCAGCTAGGTTGAGTGACAACCAAGTGTGGCACCACAATAGGTTGGCAAAGTGTAAAGGGAACTTTTCTCGTTTCAAAACTCAAACTGGTCCTGAATCCTCCTTTGACTGGATGTGGGATGATGTTATGTTGGATGGCAATGCTGGGAAAGAAATGGTTAGAGCTTCTACCAGTAATATGCCGCAATTGTCTGGTTCTTCTCCTCCTTTGTTACCGTCTCCTGGTGTGCCTAATGTGTTACACTCTTCATCCTCTGGCAACCAGAATACCACACGTACTGGCAGGCAAATTAAGTTACCTGCACATTTTAGGAGCTATGTAATGTAATTTGTTTTTCCCTTGATGATAAGGGGGAGGTGTGGGTTGTGCCGCTTACTTTTATTTACTTTTATCTTAACGTTACTTTTATCTCAATTGTTTTTTTATGAAGTTTTGTTACTCTTGTTTTTCTGTCAATATAAAGAGGGAAGGTGTGGTGTTGGGCTCGTGGTGCTGGGCTCGTGGTGCATTATCTATGCTCGTGGTGCACCTTATGGTTACCTTGGCAATAGATGATGCACCACATCCAAGCTCCAGAATGTCAGTTGATGTACTGTACTTAACTGGAAAGGACGGACCTGCTCGCTTCCCAATAAACTACATATCTTGGGAACTTTCATCTGACTCCTCGTTCTTTACACAGCACTACATGAAGATGTTCTGAAGGTGATTGGGGCAGCTTTGCAGAAGAGTGCTGTTCACACTATACATCTGACAACAGACATGTGGACCAGTGGCGCAGGCGCTGATTACATGTGCATCACTGCACACTGGGTCTCTTTTTCAGGGGCTAAAGCAAAGCTAAACACAGGTGTTGACACGGACATTGTTTTTAAAGCTGCTCGGAAACATGCAACACTAGCCATGTTTGGTTTGGAGAAACGTCACACAGCAGAAAACATTTTCGATGTCTTTAACACAAAGGTCCTTAACTGGCTGTCCCCACTAAAACGCAAGGTTGGTTATGTTTCCATGGACAATGGCGCCAATATAGTTAAGGCCATGAGGCAGGGTGACTATTTCAGAGTGCCGTGTTTGGCGCACTGTATAAACCTGGTTGTCCAAAAATTCTTGGGTAATAAAGGCAGTGCAGCGTACAGAGTATTGGACACCTGCCGAAAAATGTGCAACCATTTCAGCCATTCTTTTAAGGCCCGGAAGCAGCTGAGGAGCCTGCTATATCAACGTCAAATGCCAGTGAAAGCACTCATCCAGGAGGTGGTAACACGTTGGAACTCAACCTTCTACATGCTTGAGCGTCTGTATGAGCAGTATACGGTACTCGATCAATATTTCTTAACAGAGGGTACAGCTCAGGATGACCTGAGGATGGGTGCGGCGCAATGGAACATAGTTCAAAGCCTGACACGCATGCTTCGTCCTTTTGAGTTCTTCACGCGTGCAGTCAGCAAGGAGGACTGTAATTTGGGAAAAGCTATCCCATTGTTGTACATGCTGGAGGACCAACTGAAGGAGGTGTGTTCTGTGTTTGAAAAAGATGTAAAAAACCAAGACTCTTTTGTTCTGGCTGAGAAATTATTAGAGCTCCTACAAGGTGATGAACGTCTTAAAAAGATCCACTCAGAAGAGCATTACATTTGTGCTACTATTCTGGATCCACGCTACAAAAAGGCGCTGGCAGGCCAAGCATTCTTTCCTTTTGATGATGAACATGTTCCAAAGTACAAACATTGGCTAGCCTTGTCAGCCAAGAGGTTTGAAAGAGAACGGCTGCAAATTGAAGAAAATGGCAGTACATCAGCAGGCCATCCCCAGTCAAAACAATCCACTTCTGCACCTGTGGCTGTGGCACAAGTGACCTCTCAGCCGTTAAAGACACCGGCAACCGGATCATCTGCACCAGACACAACAGAAACATTGGAGGCTGAAGAGGATTGGCTAGCTCTGCGTGGGTTTGGTTCTCAAAAGGTCAGAGGCACAGCAAGAGCTAAGCAAAGTGGAGGAACCTTGGATGAGGACCTTGAGTCGATGGTGAAGGACTATCTGAATGACTCAACAGAGGTCTATGTTAATTCTGACCCATTGGCGTATTGGCATGGGAAAAAAGAATTGTGGCCACAGCTCACCAACCTGGCTTTAAACTACTTGTCTTGCCCACTCGCAAGCGTGTCTTCTGAACGTGTTTTCAGTGCTGCTGGTGGCATTGTAACTCCCAAACGGAGCCGCCTCTCGCCCAAAAATGTGGAGAGGTTAACAATGATCAAGATGAATCAGCACCTCATACCACCAGATTTCAGAGTACGAGAAAGCGCGCCGGATGAAGACGAGGTGGCCAGCAACATAGATGAGGGAATTTCTACTCTGTCAGGTGACACTGAGCTCACCCTGCTGTGGAAAAATAACGAAATTGATGTACATAAGCAGCGTTCATTTGCCCTTTCCCATTCCCTTCCCTGTACGTTAACCACACCACTCCGCCAGTAAAAGCCCGTGCCCACATGTACCTGATAGCCATTTTTAGGCACCATGGCCTTTTGCCCACTCATCGGAATCCCCGGCTCCCCTCCTGTGCGTATTTGAACCCCCCCCCCTCTCACATACATAGACCATGCAACCCTCTCCCTCTGCGCGACCCTGCTATGAAAAGCAATCCTCTTGCTTGACCCACGTAAAGTCCCCCATTTTCTCTTGAAAAAGCATCCCTCGCCTCAGCTGACATAACCCCCCCCAGCTGTATCTGACTGCCCCCGTTCTCTCATGTACAGGTCACAAGACCTCTCTCTCTCTCTGTGCGACTCTGTCCCTGTGCGCACCCTGGCTCTCCCCTCCTCCCTCACATGGGCAAGTCATAAACCTCCTTCTTCTGCAAGACCCCGTCCTTGGGAGTCACAGCCGCACCTGACCAGCACCTCCTTTCCTTTCATGAATAACCCCTCTGTTAGTGAACCCTCCCTCCGCGATGGACTGTCCACACGTGTCCGAGGCCATCGCCTAAGCCGGAAGATACTGTTTATTGCCCCTTATTGTATGGAGTCACTCCTCTTCAAAGAACCCACTATTGATCCTGGGCTCACCACCCCTTGGGATACGATCAGGCGCACACATCCTAATAATCAGCAGAACACTCAGCTGTGTGATTGCCCCTTCTCTTATCGACAGTTCAAGGGTCTCTATTGTGGATTCATGTGGGGTGGGATTGACACGAGGATAACGGGAATGTCTTTTCCTTGTTTCACAATGTCATTTATTGTAATAAGGAGTGTTTTGTAAGGTATAAAAGGCGATGTCTCAGACCACTTGTTAGAGCACCTCCCGAAAGACATTGTGTTTCGTGTCCGAAATGACAGGCTCTCCTCATGAGTAATAAATCCTGTTCTTGTGATTCCTGCTTCCAGCGCCCGTCTCTTTATTTGGTAACTACTTAGAATGGGAACTAAGAGGCTACTTGCGCCAGCAGCCCGGGCATCGATAGTAATATGGGCTCACTTTCTACAATTGGCGCCCACGTGGGGCCCATCAGTGACATAAGGTCCAGTAAGAGAGATCCAGACGAAGAGGTGAACATCTAAATGATCGGAGTATACCTGCCTTGAGAGGGCCCTCGTCCGGCTGCCGGTCGAATGAACTTCACCGATTCTGAACGGACCTCTCTCGAGTGACCTATTGTCCTGACTGGGATCCCACAGGAATGCTGCATGGAGTAAGAGAACGATCGGGCGCTGGAGGAGGAAGACGAAGAACTGTCCGTATGGTCCGGTCCGGGTAAGATTAAGTAGGGCGTTCTTACGCCTGATTGGTAGGATGGTTTTATCCATCTGATTGTTTGATTGATTGTATTGGAATCGGTATTTAAATACTGATATTGTTTGGTTATTGGTTCATTTAGCTTTGGATGCTACTTGAAATATTGGTTCTCTTCTTGAGAACGAGACATTCTCTGTTTACAAGCAGCGGTGAATAGGAACGTTCGTCTCTCTTTGCAGATAGAGAAGGGTAGGTAATGCAGACTTTTGTCCCCGTTGTAATCCGTCATGCCTACCTTTCTCCCCACTGATTGTTTGAAATTGATTAAATAATCGATTGTTGCTCTTTGAGATCTTCCCTGTCCACAAACAGAGACGAATGGAAATATTCTGTCTCCCTTTGCAGATAGCGAAGGGCAGGTAATGCAGACGTTTGTCCCCGTTGTAATCCGTCATGCCTGTTTTTCTCCCCACTGATTGATTGATTGACTGGACATTGTTGTCCAAGGAATTATTTGTTTGAGGTATTTTCTGTTTGCAAACAACGTGGAATAGAAATATTCTGTCTAGTCTTTGCAGATAGAGAAGGGTAGGTGATGCAGACCTTTGTCTCCGTTGTAATCCGTCAGGCCTACCCACTCCCCACTGATTGACTATTTATTGGGGGTAGCCCACCTGGTCCGCCCAGGAGGCTGCCCTAATGGAGGGACATATGCTCCCCACTCATTGATCCTTTATTGGAGGTAGGCCATCTGGTCCGTCCAGGAGACTACCCCAGTGATTGGAGGTACATCGTTCGGTCCGTCCAGGATGATACCATAATGAAGGGACATGTGTTCCCCGCTGATTGATAATCTAGTTCCAACCCGGACCATTTATTGGAGGTAACTCACCTGGTCCGTCCAGGAGTACCCCTAGTGAAAGGACATATAAAAATGAAGTGATCACCGTACCCTATTAACAGAAAACTTTAGCTCGAAACACGCTAAGGAAAGGAAGGAAAAATAAAAGAAATCGGGCTAAGTCAGTAACCCCCTGATGAGCTTTCGACTTCACTAAAAATAAGAAACATTAGAAACAGTTCGTAATAAGAAATATAAAATGGCGAAAAGTTTGACAGCAAAAATAGCCACGAGGTAGCTAGGCTCCGCTGCCTATTCCTGCTCCCAACATGTCTGCCTCATTGTCTGCCACACCCAAATAACGGTAACATGAAATAGATACAAATCAATAAGACACCTACCCCCATTCCGGAAAACTCCCGAAGTGCAACAGGTCCGCGGTTACGCCCATCCGGAAGGCGAGGCCTCAGCGTGTGCAGAGCAGGGCCTGGCTGGCCGCCATCGGAGGGGGAGGTTGTAGGGCGGACGGCCCGAGGAATCATGGAGGTCTCTCCTTTTCCCCTCTTCTGCTGCCCTGCAGGCCACGGGGGGGCTGTCTTGCCTCAGCCACCGACCACCCCCCCCCCCTCTCTTGCCTGATCCGGCCATCATCGAAGACCGGAGCCAAGGCGAGGTCGTCAGCGTTTTTTCAATTATGTCTTGGACAACCCTTGAGAGTTGCAGGTAGTCCCGCCACAAGCAGCAACCCCTGACAGTTGCAGATAGTCCCGCCACATGAAGGGGGGGGATGTCTTGCCTCAGCCACCGACCCCCCCCCCCATCTTCATCAGCTGGCACGGCCAATACCGAAGTGCTGGAGCCGAGGAACGGCGCAGGGTCGCTGGAAGGGGGAGGCGGCGCGAACGAGCCTCCCCCACCTCCCTCCAGGTGGAGGCTTCCAGCGACACCCCAACGCTCCTGCTTAAAGAGGGTCCACATCGAAAAGCGTTTTTTTTTTTTGCCCGGGACGGGCGCACGCCCCGTGCCTTCTCTCCTCAGCTTTGAAGATTCTATGAGAGCCGGGGGGGGCCCCCCCGACCCCTCCGCATGGGCGCCCCCGTCCCCCTCACTGGGAACCGCGACATCGGCGCACTCCTGCCGGCACCAGCCTCAGTTTGGAAATGGCTAAAATACAGCAAAGGTACAGACTTGTTCAGTTCCGGTAGAACACCAGAATGACCCGGTAGGAAAATTGTTACCGCCCTCCCCACTCTTTGACTGATGGTCCATATTGCTAAACTGTTAACCCATTGCGAAAAACTTTTGAAACCACCAACGGAAGGTTCTGGTCCTACTACGAGTCAGTGGTGGCAATCTGACTATACTGGGACTTGCCTGACCTCGCCCAAAATGGCGACGATACGAAATGAGACTTTAAAAATACTTGTTGCACCCTGGTTGCTCAGCCTTTGATGCCCCAAGATATGTATGCAGTTTTTGGACAATGAAAAGTAGATAAGATGGATATTGAGTATGTGCTTGGAACAGAAAGCGACATAAGATGGATATGGATTATGTGCTGGGACGATGAACTGATTTAGAGTGGGTACTAATTATGTGTTGGAAGCTATGAATTGGTATGAAATAGGCACTGATTGAGCATTTAAACAATGAATTGATATACATTAGATATTGAGTAAATAGTAGAATAATGAGATGATATTATTGAACGCTTGACACGGATTATACTTGCCACTTAAGAAAGTTCGATATGATTTTCATTGCACTGCTGCACTTTATGAAATAATATTTGTGCGCCGACCTTTTTCATTAAAATCTTTTGAACACGCAAATATTATCGTAGCGTTTGTATTTATGAATGTTATTGAAATGTATGGCTACTGCCACCGACATAAGTAAAATACATGAAGTATGGCTAAGGTTGAAGGTTAACAAGGGTCCGATACTTGGCAGCTACATTATGTGTCGCGGACAGCTGGAAAAGTACAGAAGTACCACCTGACCGCCACCCTTGCACACGGCCTATAAGGCCACGATCGTGTGATCCATGTAGATACACAGACCATCGATGATTATCTATCTGATACTACTGATCCCTCTGGGCTTAAATGCCGAGATGGTAGAGAATGCGGCCCGTGGAGATAGGTCGAGTATGTGGTAGGTAAAAACATTGGGCCCGATTCACAGAATGAACTTAAGACTCAATCCTAAACTTACTACTATTTTGACATTCACAGAATACACTTACTACTTTTGGCATTCACAGATTGAACTTACTACTTTTGATATTCACAGAAGTTAGGATTTTGTCTTAAGTCTAACTTAAGACAGACTTAAGACAGACTTAAGACTGACTTAAGACAGACTTAAGACAAAATCCTAACTTCTGTGAATACCAAAAGTAGTAAGTTCATTCTGTGAATGCCAAAAGTAGTAAGTGCATTCTGTGAATACCAAAATAGTAGTAAGATTAGGATTGAGTCTTAAGTTCATTCTGTGAATCGGGCCCATTCTCGGATTTATGCAAGTTGATGTATTTTGGATGTTGCCCCCACCCCCTTCCATCTCCTCCCTTCTGCAGGTCGCGTTGGAACGTCGGCTGAAGTATGGAAGAGCGATGATCGAACGACCGACGATACGGGAAGGAGGAGACTTGAGCATAGTACTTATGCTAGACTTAGATATGACTGCTCCTCCTCAGAACATAGCGACTGGGAGGATGGACTGACATAGAAACTTGACGGGTACTGTATGACGGAAATTGACTCGAATTAGCACGTTGGATAATATAACTATGACGGTTAACTAGATAGGGAAAAGACAAAGGAGAATCCTGGGGTAAGGATTCCCAGGCACCACCCGTCTGGGAAGTTAGAAACGTTGTTGATGTTCGAAATGTACCACCTCCTTCTCACCCTCTTATAGATATAACGAAGCTGCCTGACTGTTCTCCTGATCAATACCCTCTGTTGCCTCAGCCTGGAGAACCTCCAACCAAAGGAAGAAACTCAAAAGTGGTTTAAGATCCACCTATGGGCAATAGCCCGACCAGGTTAATTTCTGACCGGCTGAACGAGGTGTAAGTATTGGCAATTGGGAGCGCTCGCAAAAATAGCAAACGAGAAGAAAAGGAGGAAAGGTAAAAAGAGCTCAGCCCACGGATAAAAAGGATATTAAAAATGCGCAGCATGCGCAAGGAGATTTTTGTTTGGCCAACAACTGTTCTATGTTTTGTCGTGAATCTTTCTTTTTGTGTAAAACACGTACTGTTCTCCTCCCAACCCTTGTTTGAGTCTGTGTATGTGTAGTGTAGGGATTTATGTCTTCCCTCTGTTTTGTGTTTCCGTGTTACCTGACCCTGCTGTTCTGTGTTGTGAGCGCACTAAATGACCCATTTTCGTACACGTCTCTCTCTCTCCCCCTCTATCTATCTCTCTCTCTCTCTCTCTCTCTCTCTCTCTACATGTCATACGTGTACTGAATAGCTCGTTTAGGTTGCGGATGACTCTCACTATCTACGAGAGTCCCCCTGTTCCATCTCCCTTTTTGTGGTAAAATTGTGCCCCGCTGGCACCAGTCTGATTGGATACTTATCGAACACGAAGGTGTTCAGCGAAATTGACAGAAAATAAAATGATTGTAATTTGCCATATTACTACCCCTCCTTTCTGCAAAATGAATGAACTCGAATTGGCTAAGGAAGAAAGGACAGGTGAGACGACAAAGGTCCCCTAATCTGGCCTCCTTAAAAGGGGAACTATATGTCAATGGCACCCTATTTCAGTTCGTTAGAGACAAGCGCCAACGCCTAGATTGACCCCCAACACCCAGATTGCCCCATCCTCTTTTCACCCAAGCGCGAATGTCCGTAGCATCCCACTTCTGACACCACCTGATTGACCCCAGCTGCTGTCCCCGATACTTAACTAATGACCATGACCAACTGTCGCCCCTCGAGAAAAAAAATGTGTTAACACTGCCCTTCGATTATTTGCACCCCCCCCCCCCCTCTGCTTAAAGGGTTAGCCGGCTCTAAAAAAGGGAAATGTAAGACTGCCAAGGCTCGGGTTGGAAGGACGAGTCTCCCCTGAATGTTTATTTTTGATGAAATACGCAAGTGATAGGAGTCTGACCCCTGTCCATATGTGTCATGAATGAACGCCGATTAGACTTGATACAAACACGGCAGAAATGCCCACATACTTACTCCATGGTGATAGACTTCTGACTTTGACCAATGAGCATAACACCCAGGTGCTAGGATTGCGGGTGAAATTCGAATGTAAAAATCTCTTCTCCTGTCAGTTCTCTAAAACTTGTTTTTACCCCTTCAAAGATATACGACCATCGGAGGAGAAGGGTCGGACGTGACACACAGCCTGGCTGCAGATCCTGGGACGCATGCGACCTCGACCAAAGGTGGAGCCACAGCACAGCAGGAATACGGGACGAGGCAGCACTCTCCAATGTGGTAAACGAAAGGATGAAAGGCTGTCCTGAAGCCCTCTGTCCGCCTACCCACGCGTGCCTGAAGCCTCCGTCCCCCTTTTCAAGCCCGGTTGATGGGCCTGCCCGCTTGTTATCCATTGCTCCCTTGGTCCCTTTGGTGTGTCCCAGGAAATCCGACCCCACTCCGCTCTCTCTCTCTCCCATCGACTACTGAACCGTACCCCCTTTTCCACGTGACTTTTTGCCGAAAGGAAGAACAGCATTTAGGTGGAAATGGGGTTACGCCACAGGAATATAGGTGCCGAGCATAGGGCGCCACTAAAGGATTGGTTAGGGAACAGGACTGTGGTCTAACAGCAGAGGACTGACCGCACCCTGCAACGCGTAAGGATGGATCCGAGCTGGACCTATAGCTCCACCGCCGGTGCTCAACAGCGCCAACAAAAGGACACGGACTAGAGCCTACCAGTGATGGCTCACTGCTAAAAAGACACTGTGACGAAGAGATCTTATTTGGACTGAATTCCTCCCTCAATTGCTTGGTCAAAATGTTCAATGGTCACCTTTTTGAGAAAGTCGGAAGCATTTATGCTATGAAGTTCGTTTGCAAATGCAATTTCCTATGTGCTGCATTCTGCCAATCACACCAACTGTTCATGATTATATGCAATATGTTAGTATTGACAAATGCCGTTTCGTCAACCACACATGTTTATATGTACACCCATTTACTAGGAAGAATAGGGAAAATGAACTTTGTTATGTAAAAAGCGGCGACTGTGGAAAAATAACGAAATTGATGTACATAAGCAGCGTTCATTTGCCCTTTCCCATTCCCTTCCCTGTACGTTAACCACACCACTCCGCCAGTAAAAGCCCGTGCCCACATGTACCTGATAGCCATTTTTAGGCACCATGGCCTTTTGCCCACTCATCGGAATCCCCGGCTCCCCTCCTGTGCGTATTTGAACCCCCCCCCCCCTCTCACATACATAGACCATGCAACCCTCTCCCTCTGCGCGACCCTGCTATGAAAAGCAATCCTCTTGCTTGACCCACGCAAAGTCCCCCATTTTCTCTTGAAAAAGCATCCCTCGCCTCAGCTGACATAACCCCCCCCAGCTGTATCTGACTGCCCCCGTTCTCTCATGTACAGGTCACAAGACCTCTCTCTCTCTCTGTGCGACTCTGTCCCTGTGCGCACCCTGGCTCTCCCCTCCTCCCTCACATGGGCAAGTCATAAACCTCCTTCTTCTGCAAGACCCCGTCCTTGGGAGTCACAGCCGCACCTGACCAGCACCTCCTTTCCTTTCATGAATAACCCCTCTGTTAGTGAACCCTCCCTCCGCGATGGACTGTCCACACGTGTCCGAGGCCATCGCCTAAGCCGGAAGATACTGTTTATTGCCCCTTATTGTATGGAGTCACTCCTCTTCAAAGAACCCACTATTGATCCTGGGCTCACCACCCCTTGGGATACGATCAGGCGCACACATCCTAATAATCAGCAGAACACTCAGCTGTGTGATTTCCCCTTCTCTTATCGACAGTTCAAGGGTCTCTATTGTGGATTCATGTGGGGTGGGATTGACACGAGGATAACGGGAATGTCTTTTCCTTGTTTCACAATGTCATTTATTGTAATAAGGAGTGTTTTGTAAGGTATAAAAGGCGATGTCTCAGACCACTTGTTAGAGCACCTCCCGAAAGACACTGTGTTTCGTGTCCGAAATGACAGGCTCTCCTCATGAGTAATAAATCCTGTTCTTGTGATTCCTGCTTCCAGCGCCCGTCTCTTTATTTGGTAACTACTTAGAATGGGAACTAAGAGGCTACTTGCGCCAGCAGCCCGGGCATCGATAGTAATATGGGCTCACTTTCTACACTGCCTGAATTCGCAGAGTATGATGACGAAGCCTTATTCTCATTCCTGGACCGTGATACCGAGCCCTGAAAATGAGACAACGAATCAATAACTTTCTTTTTCGTCCTTATTCACTTTTATTCCTGTGTGTCTGTCTTTCTTTGTTGTGCACAGTTAATATATTTCAAACTTTAATCAGATAATCACAAAAACAAGCCCATCAGCAGAACTGTCTTCACTGGTTTGCTAATTGATTTGAAGTTGACGCAGTCTGCATTCCTCAGGTTCACAAGTTCAGAAGAACATGCTCCTCTATCCTCCTCCTCCAGACTCCTATTTCCATCAAACCAGAGGGCTGGTTTACGCCCAATGAAGAAAGACTCAGCACTTGTGGGGGTGTTGTTCTACCTCTTTGCAGGTGAGTTGACGGCTCTGGGACCATTGTTGGGAAGCTCTAATACCGGATAAAAGTGGTTTGGACCAAATCCGAGGCGCAAATTTTTTAGTGTTTTTGCTGACTTGCTTGCCTTTGAGGTGCTCTTAGGGGGGTTCCGTCTGTTTGTGGGTGAGTTTCGGGGTCTGGGAGCATTGCTGGGACACTCTAATCTTGATTGCATTTGCTTTTCAGGAAATCCGTGGTGGCAACCCCGACTTATGGCCTAGCTACGCAGCGCGTTTGGACCGAAGGCCGAGAAATATTGCAAGTATGAGATTTTGCTTTTGGCCTGTTTGGGGGTGTTATGCTTCTTGGCGGGTGGGTTGGCGGGTCTTGGGGCATTCCTGAGAAGGTCTAATACCGGGTAGAAGTGGTTGGGACAAAATCCAGGCCGATTTTTTTTGGGCTATTTCTGACATTTTGCTCAATGTAGCGTTTTCGGGGGCCTGTTTGGGGGGCTTCCTGGTGTTTGTGGGTGGGTTTCGGGGTCTGGGCGCACTGCTGGCTATATACACTTTACTTTGCAAGAGGTTTGAAGCAAATCCATGGTGGCAGAGGGGAGTTAGGGCCTAGCTGCAGAGCGCGCGCGGAGTGATTTGGGAAATTTGGGAAAAACTGACAGTCCCCATTTTTGTACTTTTGCTCTTTGGCTGTTTGGGGGTCTTCTACTTGTTTTCTCCTGGGTTGACGGCGCTGGGGCCATTGCTGGGAAGCTCTAATACCGGATAAAAGTGGTTTGGACCAAATCCCAGGCGGAATTTTTTTTGTGTTTTTGATGACTTGCTTGCCTTTGAGGTGCTTTTAGGGGGGGTTCTGTCTGTTTGTGGGTGAGTTTCGGGGTCTGGGAGCACTGCTGGGACACTCTAATCTTGATTGCATTTGCTTTTCAGGAAATCCGTGGTGGCAACCCCGACTTATGGCCTAGCTACGCAGCGCGTTTGGACCGAAGGCCGAGAAATATTGCAAGTATGAGATTTTGCTTTTGGCCTGTTTGGGGGTGTTATGCTTCTTGGCGGGTGGGTTGGCGGGTCTTGGGGCATTCCTGGGAAGGTCTAATACCGGGTAGAAGTGGTTGGGACAAAATCCAGGCCGATTTTTTTTTTGCTATTTCTGACATTTTGCTCAATGTAGCGTTTTCGGGGGCCTGTTTGGGGGGCTTCCTGGTGTTTGTGGGTGGGTTTCGGGGTCTGGGCGCACTGCTGGCTATATATACTTTACTTTGCAAGAGGTTTGAAGCAAATCCATGGTGGCAGAGGGGAGTTAGGGCCTAGCTGCAGAGCGCGCGCGGAGTGATTTGGGAAATTTGGGAAAAACTGACTAAGTCCCCATTTTTGTACTTTTGCTCTTTGGCTGTTTGGGGGTCTTCTACTCGTTTTCTCCTGGGTTGACGGCGCTGGGGCCATTGCTGGGAAGCTCTAATACCGGATAAAAGTGGTTTGGACCAAATCCCAGGCGGAAATTTTTGTGTGTTTTTGATGACTTGCTTGCCTTTGAGGTGCTTTTAGGGGGGGTTCCGTCTGTTTGTGGGTGAGTTTCGTGGTCTGGGAGCACTGCTGGGACACTCTAATCTTGATTGCATTTGCTTTTCAGGAAATCCGTGGTGGCAACCCCGAGTTATGGCCTAGCTACGCAGCGCGTTTGGACCGAAGGCCGAGAAATATTGCAAGTATGAGATTTTGCTTTTGGCCTGTTTGGGGGTGTTATGCTTCTTGGCGGGTGGGTTGGCGGGTCTTGGGGCATTCCTGGGAAGGTCTAATACCGGGTAGAAGTGGTTGGGACAAAATCCAGGCCGATTTTTTTTTTGCTATTTCTGACATTTTGCTCAATGTAGCGTTTTCGGGGGCCTGTTTGGGGGGCTTCCTGGTGTTTGTGGGTGGGTTTCGGGGTCTGGGCGCACTGCTGGCTATATATACTTTACTTTGCAAGAGGTTTGAAGCAAATCCATGGTGGCAGAGGGGAGTTAGGGCCTAGCTGCAGAGCGCACGCGGAGTGATTTGGGAAATTTGGGAAAAACTGACCAAGTCCCCATTTTTGTACTTTTCCTCTTTGGCTGTTTGGGGGTCTTCTACTCGTTTTCTCCTGGGTTGATGGCGCTGGGGCCATTGCTGGGAAGCTCTAATACCGGATAAAAGTGGTTTGGACCAAATCCCAGGCGGAAATTTTTTTGTGTTTTTGATGACTTGCTTGCCTTTGAGGTGCTTTTAGGGGGGGGTCCGTCTGTTTGTGGGTGAGTTTCGTGGTCTGGGAGCACTGCTGGGACACTCTAATCTTGATTGCATTTGCTTTTCAGGAAATCCGTGGTGGCAACCCCGACTTATGGCCTAGCTACGCAGCGCGTTTGGACCGAAGGCCGAGAAATATTGCAAGTATGAGATTTTGCTTTTGGCCTGTTGGGGGTGTTATGCTTCTTGGCGGGTGGGTTGGCGGGTCTTGGGGCATTCCTGGGAAGGTCTAATACCGGGTAGAAGTGGTTGGGACAAAATCCAGGCCGATTTTTTTTTGGCTATTTCTGACATTTTGCTCAATGTAGCGTTTTCGGGGGCCTGTTTGGGGGGCTTCCTGGTGTTTGTGGGTGGGTTTCGGGGTCTGGGCGCACTGCTGGCTATATATACTTTACTTTGCAAGAGGTTTGAAGCAAATCCATGGTGGCAGAGGGGAGTTAGGGCCTAGCTGCAGAGCGCGCGCGGAGTGATTTGGGAAATTTGGGAAAAACTGACTAAGTCCCCATTTTTGTACTTTTGCTCTTTGGCTGTTTGGGGGTCTTCTACTCGTTTTCTCCTGGGTTGACGGTGCTGGGGCCATTGCTGGGAAGCTCTAATACCGGATAAAAGTGGTTTGGACCAAATCCCAGGCGGAAATTCTTTTGTGTTTTTGATGACTTGCTTGCCTTTGAGGTGCTTTTAGGGGGGGTTCCGTCTGTTTGTGGGTGAGTTTCGTGGTCTGGGAGCACTGCTGGGACACTCTAATCTTGATTGCATTTGCTTTTCAGGAAATCCGTGGTGGCAACCCCGACTTATGGCCTAGCTACGCAGCGCGTTTGGACCGAAGGCCGAGAAATATTGCAAGTATGAGATTTTGCTTTTGGCCTGTTTGGGGGTGTTATGCTTCTTGGCGGGTGGGTTGGCGGGTCTTGGGGCATTCCTGGGAAGGTCTAATACCGGGTAGAAGTGGTTGGGACAAAATCCTCGCGGAAAAGCCTTTTGGCACTTTTTGTAACTTAGGGTTCGTTAGGGTTAGCCCTAGCAGCAGGATTGCATGTGTTTCGGGGTAATCTAGATTTTTGCAACTGAGTTCTGGGGTCTTAGAGCACTCGTGAGAATGTGTAATTTTGGTGGCAAGTCATTTGAAGAAAATCCATGGTGGGAAAGGGGGGATTTGGCATAGTTAAAGAAAGCCTTTGCCACTATTCTTAACTTAGGGTTCGTTAGGGTTAGCAGTATTTCTATTGCATGTGTTTGGGTGGGGGGGTTTTCGAGTCTTGGAGCGATGCTGGCTATGGATACTTTTGCTTGGTTGCTTGCATGTGGTTTGAATACAATCCACGGTGGGTAAGGGTGTATTTGGGCCTACTTTTACTTTCAAAGTACGTTTTGTCACCAGTTTTCTGCTAGGCCTCGTTTTTTGAGATTTGATTGGGGGTCTTCTACATTTTTGCGACTGGCTTTAGTAAGGGTCTGGGACCGTGGGAGCACTGCTGGGAAGATCTAATTTTGTTCTAAAACACAGTTTACAGTACACCTAGCTTGAGGGGAAAGATCCGCTACATTAATTTGCCCCTACTTATTTATCCTTCAAAAGGTGACTCAGACAGAGTACGCACTTTCAAAAATATTGTACTGTCTACTAGGAAAATCAAAGTGTGACTGTTTGCACTCCACAGCCTACATACCTTATATTTATTTATCAGTGGTGTTGTAATATTATATCACTTCCTGTTTTTCGTTGAATAATTACAGGCCGGGTTTCAGTCTCTGCAATGGGGAAAAAAGGATGGAGTCAGGCTTCACATTAGCGAGCCACAATTCAGCATCAGGCAGGCAGTGGACAGGGTGTCTTCTGGTCACCAACATTGATGGGCGAAGCGTCAGCTGCAATGGAGGAGTGCCGCTAATGAGAGGAATTTTTTTCTGAATGCAACTTACTTACCAAATTCAACAGGACAACTACAACAACATACAGATACAGTATCCTTAGTGTTTTTCTCTGACTGTGACTGCATTTCTTGGATCTCTCTCTGCTTCTAAATTGATCCCTTAACACATCACTTAGTCCACTCCACTATCACATCTGCACCACACATAGTCATTTGTAAGTGCTCCTACGTAATTCGCAAGTCGCAGCACGCCCCAGCCCGTAGAGGACTGGGATGGCCCCAATGATGAAGCATGTCACCAAGGGGCAACCCTGGTGAGTGAGGGGACACCTAGAAAAAAAGCAATTTCTCCTTTTCTATCTACTATACCTTCCAGACCAACCCCATTGAGTGTTGTGAATGGATTTATAGTGACCAGCAAGGCTCTCAGGTATCTGGCTACAGAGACCTTATGTTGAATATAGTTATCAATATTTCCACACACACCCTGTACTGTCGCATTCTTTCTTCCACAGTTGTCGAAAGTACTACTTACTTTTCACTGACATGCATGCAGTAGTGCATGCACTTTCAAAGATTGATGGATAGGTTTGTACCCAAAGATTTGTTTATGTTCAATTGTTTGTCCATGCTGTGCTTTTTTTACAGGGTGTCTTCTGGTGACCAACATCGATGGACGAAGCGTCGGCTGCAATGGAGGAGTGCCGCTAATAAGAGGATTTTTTTTCTGCAGGCAGCTTACTTACCACTTTCAACAGGACAACTACAACAACATACAGATACAGTATCCCTTGCCTTTTTCTCTGACTGTGACTGCATTTCTTGGATCTCTCTCTGCTTCTAAATTGATCCCTTAACACATCACTTAGTCCACTCCACTATCACATCTGCACCACACATAGTCATTTGTAAGTGCTCCTACGTAATTCGCAAGTCGCAGCACGCCCCAGCCCGTAGAGGACTGGGTTGGCCCCAATGATGAAGCATGTCACCAAGGGGCAACCCTGGTGAGTGAGGGGACACCTAGAAAAAGAGCAATTTCTCCTTTTCTATCTACTATACCTTCCAGACCAACCCCATTGAGTGTTGTGAATGGATTTATAGTGACCAGCAAGGCTCTCAGGTATCTGGCTACAGAGACCTTATGTTGAATATAGTTATCAATATTTCCACACACGCCCTGTACTGTCGCATTCTTTCTTCCACAGTTGTCGAAAGTACTACTTACTTTTCACTGACATGCATGCAGTAGTGCATGCACTTTCAAAGATTGATGGATAGGTTTGTACCCAAAGATTTGTTTATGTTCAATTGTTTGTCCATACTGTGCTTTTTTTACAGGGTGTCTTCTGGTGACCAACATCGATGGACGAAGCGTCGGCTGCAATGGAGGAGTGCCGCTAATAAGAGGATTTTTTTTCTGCAGGCAGCTTACTTACCACTTTCAACAGGACAACTACAACAACATACAGATACAGTATCCCTTGCCTTTTTCTCTGACTGTGACTGCATTTCTTGGATCTCTCTCTGCTTCTAAATTGATCCCTTAACACATCACTTAGTCCACTCCACTATCACATCTGCACCACACATAGTCATTTGTAAGTGCTCCTACTTAATTCGCAAGTCGCAGCACGCCCCAGCCCATAGAGGACTGGGATGGCCCCAATGATGAAGCATGTCACCAAGGGGCAACCCTGGTGAGTGAGGGGACACCTAGAAAAAGAGCAATTTCTCCTTTTCTATCTACTATACCTTCCAGACCAACCCCATTGAGTGTTGTGAATGGATTTATAGTGACCAGCAAGGCTCTCAGGTATCTGGCAACAGAGACCTTATGTTGAATATAGTTATCAATAATTCCACACACGCCCTGTACTGTCGCATTCTTTCTTCCACAGTTGTCGAAAGTACTACTTACTTTTCACTGACATGCATGCAGTAGTGCATGCACTTTCAAAGATTGATGGATAGGTTTGTACCCAAAGATTTGTTTATGTTCACAATTGTTTGTCCATGCTGTGCTATTTTTTCTTGTCTCCCAAAACCTTTCCCAAAAACCCCTGTACCCATCCATTTTTCAAACCCTAACCCTCTTCCCCCGGGCTGTGTGGTTTTGATTGATGTGTGACTAAATTACAGCAATAAATCCACACACTTGCTGGGGAGGATAAGGTGATAGCAACAGGCTGGTGAAGAAATCCAAGGATATATTCTTACTCTGCTTGACAAAGACCCATGGCTAATGTCAAAGAACTTCAACCGAATTAGTAGTTATACTTTACCATTTGTTAGGCTACAATGTGGCACTGTTCTAGTGTACTTCTGTCACCTGCTATATTCTCTATTGTACCGTTGAATTGCTCAGGAGGACAAACCAGATTTAATTTTCTTTTTTTTCATAGGCATGCAACTGCCACTGTGTCACACCACTAGTACCACCGCTATGAGGAAATTTTATCCGACCAAGATTGCCAACCTTATTCGCTGTTTCCGGTGGAGCCAGCCCTGGGTCTAGCCCTACTTTCAAACACAAATTACAGGTAAGATAAGCGTTTGGTGGTTTGGAGGTATAATGGAGTATTAGGAGGAGAGACGAGAGACTGACGGTAGTACTACTAAAGTCCTAGGACTCTTGGATTCACTTCACTTACTCTGTGAGAGGCACTTAGTGTTGAAAACATTTGGGCATTTACACTTAAAGGAAGAAAATGGAACTAAACTTTCAGGAAAACAAAGTCACTGTTAAACCCCCACCCACCAGGCAAGCAGTAAAAAACAGGTATGCTCAGATAAAGTTTGAAAAAGTATATTTATATCCCTAACAAAATAATCTCCCGCAAGACCCTCCCTAACCCCAACGATTGTTCTTCAAAAGTCCCCAAAAACCCAACTCCCAATTCCCACCCCCCAAAAGTCTCTAAAAAAGGGGCAAGGGACACTATGGGTGGATGCTGTCTACTTTTTGGGCCAGGGCATCATGCTCCTGGCGGAACAAGGCGTGCTCTACGCGGAGCCCCTCCAACACGTTTGAAAAGTGGTGGAGCTCCTGCTGAAGGCGGGACACCATCAGGGTACTGCGGCGCAGGCGTGCCTTCACTGCCTTGCAGGTGCAACGGCTGTGAGAGGAAGCTGTTGTCCTTGCTACTCGGCGGTGGCGTTTGGCTTTGGCAGCCCGGCTCAGTCTGGGTGGACCACTGTGCTGGGTGGCAGCCCGTGGGGGCACGGAGGCCGATGCAGACGACGTTGTTGTTGTGGTCGACTGCACACTTTCTTCGTCTTCCAGGGCCACCAGCCGCCGATATTCGGCCACAGTGGCATTGATCCTCCGTTGCCGGGCCGCTCTAGCCAGCTCCTTCCTCCTTGTTCGTTTGGAAGGAGCATCTATATGAAGAAAGAAAGACATAGTCTGTAACCAATGCTCTTTAAGATTAACTCAATCATTCAGCAGAAATTTGTGTTGCAGTACAACTAGCAACTTGCAAGCGCATTACATAACTATTGAGGCCAGTATCTATCTAACCTCACACTTCTTCATCCTTGCTCTAACATTAGTGGGAGTTTAAGGAACAAATTCTACGAGCACTATGGACTTCCATTGGAGTCGACTATGAAAGTACACCAGTCTTATTCTTCTTCTTGTCTCTTGTTTAGGAAAATTGGTACGTTATCTTCTGCAAGCCGGCATAATGCCAGCGCAGTAAACTTGCACCCGAGAAAAAGAGACGCACGCCATGATGAGTGACCTAGACTTGCGTTGCGTTACTGTACCCGTCCAGTACATGCAGGTGGTGAAGCTCTTACTTTTCTATTACGGGTGGCACTGAGAATACTCTGTTACAACTCAAGGGCTACTGCTTAATTAATTTAACTTTCACCCTACAGTGCAAATGAGTACTAGAAAGGGAAAATTGAAGAAGATAAATAATCTGATTATCTATCACTTCACATGGGATGTTTTTGCTTATATATGGGATGACTTTAGGTGCTATGCTTTTTATTGAGTGACCAGTGATACATCCACACATGAATGACTGAGTACTACTAAACTTATTAAGAGAGGTGGGGAGTGGCCACCGTAATAACCGGATCTATGCTGTGCTTGCAATACAAACGACTGCTACTATTGATGGTAGTATTTGGACAAAATTAAAACTTCTTTTCCTTGCCTTTCCTACACTGGAACGGACGTGCGGGTGCAGTGTTACATGCTCTTCAAAGTTACACTTAGTTCATCCACTGACCGTCTACTCTCTCTAGATCATGGGTACTCACAAACTTTCTCTCAGGGGCTAAATTTACAGTGTAGTTTGTGGCCGAGGGCTGCACTGGTGGGGCGGAGTCAGAGGGGGCGGGGCTAAAGCAAAACGAAAACTTGTGACCGTGAGGTTGCACACAGGTCCCTGCAGCAGATGCCTTCATCCACTGAGCCACCAGACCCAGCATTTACATACATCTCTCTCACTCATGCTCTCCCTCCTGCCCTCCCTCTCCATCTCTCTCTCCCTCCTGCCCTCCCTCTCCCTCCCCCTCTGTCATCTCACTGTGTGTGTGTCTGTCTGTGTCAGCCTTCAGCCCGGGCTGAGACAGCTTCCTCAACGCGCACACACAGACAGCCACACCAAAGTACTTAACAGGTCTTTAAAAGACCATTAACATATTATTGAGGCTTTGTTTGTTGTAGCGCCCCTGCATCTCCACCCTGACAATCACTGCTTGCCCGGCCCCACAGAGCAGAGGCTTTGTTCTATTTCACCTCTTTGTGGCCCTGCATCTCCACTCTGCTCTGTGGGGGCCGGGGGAGCAGTGATTGTCTGCAAGGTCTGCACACCGCCAAGGAAGGCTTGCCGGGCCGCCACCGGCCCGCGGGCCGTACTATGAGTACCCCTGCTCTAGATACACATATGCTATCTAAGAGTCAGATAGTAGCATGATCCAGGTATATGGACACATACAGTTTCTGTGTCACCCACCCAGGCTGTTGTCCTTCCACCAATCATTGCTTCATCATTCACCCAGCCATGCATCTCATATTCTTTCCTTCCCAGCCACGTCTTCAATCTCAATAAGTAAGGAATATATAAGAGCTTACCTCTGCCCGCCACCACCACCGTCTGAACTCTCACAGCCGGCACAGGAACCGCCGCATCCTCCCCTGAGGAATTGCCCTCCGCCTCCGTGTCGAGCACCACCACCTCCGCGTTGGCCCCGCCACCAGATGTTCCACCTACAAAGTACATTTAAGAATGTTAGAATAAACCACTCACTAGTATTTGGTCTAGGAATGAAGACATGTGAAAACAATGTAATGCAGCACTTTTTGGCACAACTGATGAAGGCTGGCTTTTTAACACGCACCATTTTTTTCCACACAGACAGAAGATGGACTTCTAACAACAAGATCAAGTTGAAACAAGGTGAGAGCTCGGCTCGACCACAAGAAATGTCTTCAATTAATCGTCAGCACTAACCACTTTTACATTCTCAGTTAAACGTTTCATTTTTTTATTATGACTTCATTTTAATAAATGTGTTTACTTTTAATAAAGCTTTTAAACTTAGAGAGACTCTGTGTTTTTTGGTCCAGAGTGACTAGAGTGACTGAGCGAAAGGTTTTGCAATTTTTGCAAGCATGAGTCCGTGCCTTTGACACTTCTTGACTCTGACTCCGTACTCTTCAGCTACGTTGGATAATAATCATCATTGGGGATCAATGATCGATGAATTCGGGAGGTAAATGACTGTGCCACACTATGTAGTCAGTCAGTAAGGACATTGGGGGTTCAAAGTCTGTTATCACAGAGGTATGTGGAAACTCTAACAGCGCCTATTATAATTGATAAGCAATGCACTATTTATTGTCCATAGTTCTGTTTCTGCAGAAGAATTGTCCGCGCCACTGTAGTGGTATGGATTGTTCTCCTATCCAAACCAAAAGGTAGTATCTTATTCTTTCTTGGTGGTCATTCACATTTTATAGTTGGGAATTTTCAAAGCAGATAGAACACTTCAAAAGACATTATGGACCATCCCAGAGGACTGCACTAAGTTGATAGAGCTATTGCTGACTAGAATGGGAGTTTCGCCAACCGTGCAATCTTAGTTAGCTACACAGACAGACTAATAAGAATAATCTAGTAATACCACAGGGAGTCATAGTAGAGGCAGGATAAGAATTTAGATACAGTCTACAAGAAGATCAAAGACGATTTTGAAAAAATCAAATGAGGAACGCTAGGAAAAATAGGTACTAGTCTAAAATGAAAACTTACTGGGGCCAGCAAAGGAGCCCTCGCCTGCCCGATCCTGGCCCTGTTCAACAGCATCCGCCGCCTGCTGCTCCTGTGTCCTTCCTTCGCCCCTGGGGGGAGCTGACGTACAACATGAAAGAAAGAACAGAAAACATGGATGATTGTTGCTTGTCAATGTCAACCAAATCAAACATTTCAAAAGAACAATAACAAAATATTTCCGCGAAATTATATTGATTAGGGTTAGTTTTCATTTATTTGCGGACCTGTGACTTCGAAAGTCACGTAACTCACTAAACAAAGTACTGAAAGGTTCACCTAGGACTGGCAGGCAGCAGTCCGCAGGCAAGACGCAAAGTGACAGACAAACTCCATTGTGATTTCAGTCAGATCAGTGACAACACTAACAGTTGCCTGCTACATTACCAGTCATTTAAATAGTCAAACTATCAATCCACCGCCACTATTTTTCTTATTGTCAGGGGTACAAAGGAAGGGGCAGATTTAAGCCCCTTGCGGCTCTTTTGCTCCGTTCTTGCGTGACTTTTGTGACGCAGCAGCTAAACAAAAAAGGGCGCCATGGTGCGGCGTATAATATTATAACAACGTGACGCATTTGGGAGATGCATCCCGTTATAAAGCCCTGCGCCATCAGGGGGCGTTCCGGCGCAAGGGAGGGCATTCCTGCGCTGGAACACATCCTAAAAGTGGCTGAGGGAAATCTACAAAATTTCAATCAGTCACCTTTAGGACAATGATGTGTCACACAAACCCTGCACCTGCTTGAAGCAGACGTACGGCTTGACCCAGCATTGGGGAGATAGGGTACCCCAGAGCATTGCTGGAGCTGCGCCATCGTTGCGACGCAACTCCAGCAGTAAAGCTTCGGTGACGTTTTGGGCACATGGTGCGCCGCATTGCAAATACGGCGCACCATGTTTGGTGGTGGTAGCGGGCCGCACAATTAATGGCGCATCCCTGCTACTTTGCAGGGATGCGACGGTAATTGCAATTCTGCCCCTTAGGGGCATACTTACTTACGCGTTCTGGCGCATCTCCAGAGATGCGCCAGATCAAATGCGTCACGCAAAACTACCCTTGCGACACGACAGATGCGCCTCATTTACAATGCGGCGCGCCCTGGCGCAAGGGTAGGCACTTGCGTGACGCATCTCGTCACGTAAGAGCGGCGCATCGCTGGAGTCACGTCGCCAACGCAATGCAACTCCAGTAATGCTCAGGGCCACCCAATACTTAACATGCTCTGTCAGTCCTTACGCCTGCTTCAAGCAGGCATAAGGAATTGAATTGACGTAGCAGCGTCGCAGAAGTGCCTGCGTTAAATCTTGTAGATTTCACGCAGGCAATTTTGCGAGGCGCACAGCCGCCGGACCGCCCACCCTGCGTACTAGGAACGCACCCATTGTGGTGCAGGCCCATGGCTTTATAACGTGACGCATCTCCCTAGATGCGTCATGCTGTAAATGACTCGCAGGGATGCGCCACGTTTACGCCGCTGTTGCGTCACGCAAGGCAACGTAAACGTGGCACAAGGGGCTTGTAAATGTAATCTGCCCCCTAGTGTCTAGCATTACGCAGTTCTGTAAAGTACACTCATACATAATAGTTACTCAGGCCAATGAGACCACAAAATAGAAAACAAATAAGCATAGTAGCAACGCCACTGAGAAGGAGAGCAGTGCACCTGAAATGCACAGAAGATTTTGAAATATAATTTAACCACAATGTAATCGTCATCAGCGGCATTATTGGCTTGCTCCATGTAAAAAACAAATATTTGCAATACAACAACATAGAGCAGGAGAAAACATCATAGTAGTGAGTGATGAAATGGCTACTACTACTCACCAAGCCCGGGGATCTCCAAGCCGAGCTGGTCCAGCAGGTCGCGCTCCCGGTCCAGGAGGTCCGTCCAGCGATGGGTGACCTGGCTGTAGGTGCGCTGGACCCCGTAGAGGTGGGATATGGCCCAGCACACCTTCTCCCACCGCTTCCGGCGCTCCCGGATGTTGTAGCCGCCGGCCGCGATCCTGCCGCCTCCCGCGATGGTCCTGGGCAGGCGGCGCTGGACGAAGTAGACCAGCGCGCCCACTTCCTCCGGGCTGAAGATCTCCCGTCGCATCACCTGCTCCCCCCTCAATCGACCGCATGGTGTCCTGGCACGGGGTCCAGGACTCCTCCTCCCTGCCGCCGCTGCCGCCCTCAAGTGCCTGGGCAGCTTCACGGCGCCTGGCTTCACCATGGTCTGGGCAGGTAAGGTAGGAAGTAGAAAATTAAGAAGGAATAGGATAGGGAAGAAGAAAAGAAAAGAGTTTAAAAAAGTAGTTTAAAAGTAAAGAAAAATAGCAGAAAAGACAAAAATATACAGCTAGGAAAAGAGAGGGATAGATAAGAAGCAAAGTCGTTAAAAAAAAACTGAAAACAAGCAAAGGATGGCAAAAATAGCAAGAGGATTAAACACCATGCCCAGACACAGGAAATGAATGAAAAACAAGATGGCCGGCACCCGTTCACGAGCGCGAAAGTAAGTTCGCACAAGATTTTCCTCGCGATCTCGTGCGAACTTGTACTCGCAATGCGCTTACTGCGCGAGATTATACATAGCGGGCGGAAACGGAAATACGTCACGCAAACAAAATGGCCGCGCCCATACTCGACCTTGGGGTAAATTCGCGTGTTGCGCTGCAAGCGGCTCGCGAATACTGCAAAAAAACTCGCGAAACAACAAGCCGCAAAAAAATATAAAGCTCATTCGCATGAATTGGCGGCTTCCACGGTCGGTTTCGCACGACGCCGCGCCCCGCGAATAGCGCGAAAAAACCGAAAAACGATTTTTGCAAAAGCAAAAGCAATGAGCAGCTGCAAAAGGTCAACCTCATGATTTGTAACGATTCCCTGTAGTGCTTCCTGAGGGGGCCCTCCAGAATTCGGTTGCCTGCTTGCAACTATTGTGTGACCCTGCTCTGACCTTAACTGTATGCCACAAAGGTCCTGATTTACAGCTAAGGGAGCAGACAAGCAGGTGCCAGGCTGGAACTTCAAATTCAGTGACACATTAATTAGCCCCTAATTCATTATTGTCAGTTGGGGCAGGGCAGGTGTTGTTAATAAACTAACCCCAAATTAATTCATGTCCGTTCAAGCAGGGCAGGTGGGCTTGCTTTTCCCCCCCATCTTCTACAGTGATGATGAACCAGAGGGTGGCACTGATGTAACAGAGGGTGGATGGGTCAAAGAGAGGGTGGCAGTGGTGAAACAGAGGGTGCTGGGAGGCTGTGATGATGAACCAGACGTAGAAACAACATAGTCGCGACCGTTGCGAGCCGACAAGTAAGTTCGCAATTGCGAACTAGTACCAAATCCTCGCGAACTGGCAGAAACACTTGCGAACACACAAAAAGAAAAAATCCGCAAATTCGCGAGAATTCGCGGATTTTGCGGATTGCGAGTTCGCAAATCCGCTAAATTCGCTAAATTCGCGAACGCGAGATTTGCAAAATTCGCCCTCTTAACCAGCAGCCTTTGGATTACACGCCCTGGCACACTCAGTGCATTAGACTAGGGTCTGACAAGTAAACCAAAATAGCCAAACATGGAATCACTGTTCCATACATCAATGTACAATAGGGAGCACTTGCACTGTGGCACCGGATAGCAGTGGCACAGTGCCCAAAGCATCTAACACCAGCAAAAACACATGAGGCAGCAGCAAAAATGGAAGGGAGACCCACGCCAATGGTGCCAGGTCTAACACCCCCCAACCACTATCCATCGTTCCTGCGAGCTTAGGACCTCCAAGATGTAGTGAGAAATATCCCCTGGCCTGAGTTGGGGGCATAGAGGGAACCCACCACTAATGAAGAACCCCCCCCCACCCACAGTCTGTAGGCTAAGAGGCGACTCCTTACTTTTGCCACCTTGTCCCCCACTGTCCCCTGCAAGTCCCTGGTGACCAGTATTGCAATCAGTATTGCCACCCCCGCTTTCTTATCTGTTTTGGAGGAGAAGAATTGCTGGAAAAAAGCCCAGATTTCATCCGGTGCCAATCCTTGGGGAAGAAGACACACCTCTGCCCCCAGGTTCTCCAGAAAAGATAGGATGGCTCTCTGTTTTATGGGGTTGTTGAGCACTTTTACATTGAGAGTAACTATCTGGAGGGTGGCCGTGACATGAGGCAATCGTAGGCCCAATCTGCTGTGTCTGCATATTCTCATTCTCTACTATTGTGTGCGTATCCTCTGCCGCCCCTATTTCTTGTACCTCTGCTCCTGATCCTTGCCGCTTCCCACCCCAAGGTAGAACACCAGTTCCCCCCCTCCCTAACCCCAACTGAGAAGCCACAAACCCCAGAAAGTGTCCAGTGCCCATCACCCGAAAGCACGGGCATTTGGAAAACAGGTCATTCGGGAGCATACGTGGTCCAAGTTTCCCAAACCCCCTGCCCCCAGCCACCCCCTAGGCCAAGGTTACAATGCGTAGGTGCCACTGATGAAAGTCATGGGCTATCTGAAGATGCTGTGTCCTTTAGTACTATTTCTAAGGCCGCCGGTCGCTCCTGTGCTATAGTGTTAGGGACCCGTCCCGGCCTTGGAGTGGGTGATTGCCTCCGCCCCACTCTCTGCCATTTTGCGCCTCAGGGTTTTCGATCTCGAGTGCTCGACTCCTCCGCGCCCCGATGTTCCAGACCGAGGACCCTGCATGTTTCCTGGAAGGAGCAGAGCTGACACAGCTTGCCGTTCCATTTGACGATCAGCTGAAAGGAGTGGCCCCACAAGTCAGCCACCCCTTTCTCTCTCAGGTGTGCAGTTACTTCTTTAAACTCCCTTCTTTTCTGCAGAGTTATGGCGGCCAGGTCTTGGAAGAGGGCAACAGAGTGTCCCTGATATTTGATCGGTTGTTTTGCCTTAGCCTCTCACAAGATGCGCTCCTTGAGGGTGTAATCGGGAAGAAAGGCTAAGATATCCGTTGTGTGAGGAGGAGCCCGTCGCCTCAAACTCACTCAGTGAGCTTGGTCAATGCGGATTTCAAAGTCTTGTGGCACTCCCAAGATGTCCCGAAACAGCTCTTGTAGGTAGTTGACTAGCTCAGGCTCCTCTATGTCCGAAGGCACCCCCTTCACATGGATGTTATTCCGCCTCAAGAGGTTTTCGAGGCCTTCGGTATGTGCCTGTAGGTCGATTTTGTACCAGGTCTCACTGCCAGCTGCTCCACTGGCTATAGGGTTGTCGGTGTAAGGTTCCGGGCGGGCCAGGCGCTAGACGCAGCGGGGTCCCGGTCCAGGTGATTGTAGGCCGCCACCAGTCTCTGCAACGCTGTATCTCCTCTCTTGGCCTCTATCGCGCCTCTCCTCTAAGTGGGGACCAGCTTGGGGGCCCTGCGCGATTGCCTGAGGTGTCCACTGTGAGACCCAGGAGCAAGAAAAGTCCATCTGGGGACTTGCAAGGCCGTGCCGGAGTGATATCACCCTTCCCGCTCATAGCACTCGCCTACTCGCTGCCCCTCTACCTGACGCATTGAAGCGACCCCTTACCTCCGCCAGGCGGTGTCCCTGGCTGATTGCCTGCTTCTGTGACTCTATGTGTGGGACCCTTTATGTCCCCGGGGGCAGCGGGCACATCCGGCTCACTGCATTGGCCCGTCGGTCCCCCAGCCTGGGCAGGCACTGTCCCATTGCATCCGTCTGGGCTTCTATTGTTGCCCTCTAGGGGGTGGGTGACAAGAGCTGGATCCTGGTGAACCATCCGTGGGCTGCTGCTCTCCGGTGGGTCAGGCTCCGCCAGGCAATCCCTCTGGTCGAATTCCTGCTGAGTCTCGGGAAGCCCTGTCGCTCCCGGGGCCTCACCGGTCCCAGGGACCACGGGCGCATGATCCCCCTTGCTGTGCTTGTCGGCCGTTAAGGAGTCCCAGGCATCGCCGGTCAGGTGCAGGTATCATTCACGAGGTAGGGCTCTCTCGTCGCAGGAGGCAGCTAGACGGGGTGGTGGACCTCTCCAGAGTCAGGCGCCATTTTGTCTCTCCGCTGCGCAGTCACACCGAGCCGCCTACCGTCACCGAACCGGCACCCCAGTACGTGGTTTGTACCTCTAGGGCTGCCTCAAGGAGGTCGGTCGCTGTTCCGCCAGCAAAGGTGATGTTTATGGGGGTGAAAGCGCTATTTTGACAGGGCAAAGTAGCCAGGAGCAGAGAGCTGCCGGGAAGTGCGACTCACCAGTCCGCCATCTTGGTCACGCCCCCCTGAGTTATGTTTTAAAAGACTACTTTAGTGGGTGGCACAATGAGTGCTGCAGGTCCACTAGTAAGCAACATTCAATTTACAGGCCTTGGGTAGATCTAGGACTATCTACTAGGGATTTATAAGTAAATTCCCCAGGCTAACAAAAACGAATTCAGCTAAACAGGACGGGTGAAGGCAAAGGTTTTGGTGAATACCACACCAAGGATGTCAGGTCTAACGGTAGACATGAATGGGATATGTGGATGCCTCGTGAGCATCATATGGGTGTTCCTTATCAGCATCGTGTCTCCACAACTCTATACAGGACAGAGTGAACCTAACTATTTGTTAACAGCGTGCCACAGTCTCCAAATTAAAATCAGTAAGTGAACAATGATTTGAGGTCACCTCTGTAAGGCAACTAACTGTGTGAATAGGTATTTCCATTGGGTGTCATTTACTTAGCCCTGGTTTGCCACAGTCCCTAACCCTGGTGGCATGCCACATGTAGTTTTACACAGATCCCCAACAATGAGTCTTGCAAGGAAGTAGTGTAAGTATCTCCAGAAAGATAGGGAAAAAGACTTAGGTTTCTCTCACATAGTCGCAGTGACCCTTTTTCTGTTTATTGAGTTGAGAAGAGCCTAATAGGAAAGCCACAGGTAAAAGAGGCAGCGGCAATAGCTGAGTAATGCAGGATAACAGGCAATTGGAGTGCTGGTAAGTAGTACCCAAACCCACTATCCTTGTGATATACATTCAGAAGATATTAGTGCCCATCAATTGTGTGTGTTATACCAAATGCATGTTAATGAGCTATGGTATGCTTGACTGATTGTAGCAGGGTGAAAGAACGTCATGTTTCCAAGAGTTATTCACTAATGTTTTCTCCATTTAGCGACATTGTCTAGTTTCTCCAACAGAAGTAATGTGGCACACAGTACTAGTGTCTCACTATTGGGAAAATTGTAGTCCAGTACCCGGGCTGTAGTTCTCTAGTGGAGGCAGCAAAAGTAAAGTTTCTTCACTGAAGGCTCCCAAACAGTGGCAATGCACCTAGCTCCTTAGTATCATCAGGAATGGCTCACTGGAGTTATGCAGGATTCTCTATTTCATTGGTTGTAGACGTTCCCACACTATTTGCTAGCAGGGAGAAGCACTTCCACAACCATTCTGCATAAGTCAGCAAAGTGCACATGCTTCTTGTTGCATGCCACGTTTGTGTTGCATCATTACCTCTACATTTGTATGCTTTTGTACGTTCTCCAACAAACTATGTGCGATATTTTTCATTATTGCATGCAATGCAGCAAAACACTTGCTGAGCTGTGTGAAAAAGAGAGGGCAAGAATATCTATCAAGTTATGGCGTATTCCTGCTCTTTGCCTGAACTGGCGCACAAACTGCTGCCTAGCGCCAACGCAGACACCCTTCCACCGTTGTTCAAGGGTGACTGTGTTATGGGCAGGATTGTTTTTGTCAAGGAAGACCCAACTTCCTGCACAAAAACAAACTTCTGAGGCTTTTTCCACTTTCCGAGTGTGCTGCAGAATGCACACGTAGAAAGAGGTAAAAACAAGGAGAAATAATTAAATGTTTCCTCATTATGTCTGCCTTGGGAAGGAGTAGCATTCTGACTTATTCCTAGGTCTTCCTGTATTGGTAAACCTGGGAATGGTTCAGAATCCATGAAAACCCATGGAACGCCTCCCTGGAGCAGAGTAACACAAGATAGCCACTTACACTGCCGCGAGTAAATCTCGTTATAGGTTTTGCGTCACCCCGTGCCCCCTTGATTGGCACAAGTGCACCTCAAAACCTTTGATAAATATGCCTCGATGATTCTGTGAATAGTCCCTAATATGTGGTTTATGCATGACAGTACCTAATGGCATTTATTAAACACAGCCTGGCCATATGCAAACCCAATCAGATTATTTCATTTCACTTATTATATTACTTTGTTGCTTATGCACATGTTCATGGCTTTTACTTTTGAGTACAGAAGAGTTGTCTGACTTTTGTTTCTGGAGCATGAGCAGTAGCTGCATGCCTGAAGCAACTTGCAGGGGATAGGACATGATGATAAAGAACTGTAACAACAAGGCAGCAGGAGCCTATGCTGTCAACTCCTCTCTCCTATGCTTTTTTCAATTGACCCAAGACTACCAAATCTACCAGAAAATGCTACAGGCTGCGAGAGTACTGAAAAATAGAGCACAGACTATGAAAAAGGGTGCTGTCCGTTCACACATGCGGCGCATGCATCCAGTTCATTAATGTATGTACAGTTTCTTAAATATCAGAGCAGCATAATTGAGTGGGCATTTTCAATGCTGTCTTTGTTCACTGAAATGTGGTTCAAGCCAACAGAAAGTGTAAGGAATGTTACAGAAGAAAGAGTATACTGTGTATTTTTGTGGACAAATGTGAACAAAACAAGAGCCAACCATATATTCTGGGATATTATTGTCGAGAGTAGAAACTGCTGACTTGCTTTATTTCTCCTCGTTTTTTCTGTTTCATAGAAACTGCAATATGGCATGAAGGAACCAACAAACAAATGAGGATTTGCAACTTCTATATGTGCTGCACAATGCAGCACACAAAAGAGTTACAAATTGCTATTGTTTATGCGCGGAAGGGACACCTTCCTGCATGTAAACAATCATTCCCTCAATGCAGGCACCATTGCACTATGGTGCAAGGGTGTCTGCATTGGTGCTTGGCAGCTTAATTAAGCACCAGCACAGGGAGAAACGCAGGTGTGCAAGTATTTTTTAAAAATACGGCGCATCCCTGCATTTCTAAAGTGACGGAGCACGGGGTTAGTTATTTTGGAGATAACCTGCGTTCTGCCACTTTATTGTAAATATGCCCCCATGTTTTTTATTCTACTGCGAGTAGAATGGCTGGGGCCTATCATGTTTCTGGCATTGTAAATACCTATTTGATTCAAGAGAAGAAAGTTACGTATTTAGTAAGGGCAATATTAATCTCACAATTTGCAGAACACTTGTTAGCGGAACACTCTTACCGCTTTTTTTTGGTTCTTGGGGAGCCTATGTATTTGAATGAGCTCCTCGTTGTCTAACTGATTAAAAGTAATAAAAATATCTAATGCATCGATGTATTTTTACAACACAGATTCTCAAAAGACAGCCTCATCCCTATGTGTCCAAATGTTGGATATTGAACACTTTTCCTAACGCAGTTTATCATGGAGTAACATCCACTTGGCATGTCAATGTGTATGTAACCCTATATATTAAACATTACTGACATTATGGGATTTAATTTAAATTTTCAGTATTGGTAAACATACATTTGGAATGTAAATATTACGTTTAATATTTCTCTGTACAGGATTGGTTTATTAACATTCCAAATTGAACTGTACAAACTACTTAATTTTTTCTGCATTGTATATATCCCACTGTATATTTACCAACACTGAAACATTCAACCAAACATCTGATTATCAAAATATCAGTAACATTAAACAAATCTTAGTTATTTTTCCTTTTCTTGCCAATTCTCCTCATCTTTGAACGGCTCATTAACCTCTTACAATGCATGCCATACTAATAACTACATGGTCTCTAAATACCATGGATGTTCTAAAGTACCTACAGCATCCTTATTTTCTTCATACCCACGTTTAAGCCCCTAAACCTAATATGCTGGAAGATGTCCCATGTCTATCTACAGTAATAGTTATTTTTCTGTCACAATTCACAGCATATTTTCAAATATAATACATACGTCTCTGTAAATCCATAGTGTAGGTACCAAGAAGTTATCAATACTTTTCACAAACTGATTTAGTAAAAATATTCATTTAATAATGTATGTCAATTCTAATAAGAACAACTATCTCTCTAAAGATCACCTCAATTCAGAGTTCACGGGCACATATTCTACACTGGCTTTATCCTTAATTATAACATGGTAGGTAGGTGGTTTGAAATGTGTTTTCTTGATCCTCGAGGTGAAAATCACTTGCAGGTTTTCAGTTCTAATCAAATTACTTTTTGTTTTTGTTTATTTCTATAGCTCACGACTCACCCTTGTGGAAAACGAGCCCATAATCCTATCGATGCCCAGGCCGCTGGCGCAAACCGCCTCTTAGTTCCCATGTTGAATAGTTACCAAAATAAAGAGACGGGCGCTGGAAGCAGGAATCAAGAACAGAGTTTATTTCTCATGAGGAGAGCCAGTCATTTCGGACACGAAACACAGTGTCTTTCGGGAGGTGCTCTAACAAGTGAGCTGAGACTCTTGCTTTTATACCCTACAGAACACTTGATAACACAATCAGGACTGTATGACGCAAAAGAAAGACATCCCTATAATCCTCGTGGTGATCCTATAATCCTCGTGGTGATCCTACCCACATACATTCACAATGGGGACCCTTGACCTGCTGATAAGAGGGGAGGGCAATCACGCAGCTGAGTGTTTCGTAGGATGTGTACGCCTGATCATAGCCCAGGGGGTGGGGTGGCTAAGACCAATAGAGGATCCTTTGAAGAGGAGTGACTTCATACAATAAGGGCAGTAAATGGTATCTCCTGGCTCAGGCGATGGCCTCGGACATGTGTGGTCAGCCGGACTCGGGGGAAAGGGTCATCAAAGGAGTGGTATTCATGCCGCGTGGACAATCGAGCGCGGAGGGAAGGCTTGTCAACAGGGGGGCATTCATGGAAGGGAAGGAGGTGTTGGTCAGGCGCGGCCGTGACTCTCAAGGACAGGGTCTTGCAGAAGAAGAAGGTTTATGACTTGCCCACGTGAGGAGAAGGGAGGGGTAGCCAGAGTGGACACAGGGACAGAGTCACAGAGAGAGAGAGAGAGAGATCTTATGACCCGTACATGAGAGAGCGGGGGCAGTCAGGTGCAGCTGGGGAGGGCCACGTCAGCTAAGGCGAAGGATGCCTCTTCATGAAGGAATGGGGGGGTTTTGTGCGAGTCAAGTGGGAGAGTTGCCTTTCACAGCAGGGTCGCGCAGAGGGAGAGGATTTCATGGTCTATGCATGAGAGAGGGGGGGGGGGGTTAAGATACGCGCAGGAGGAAAACCGGGGATCTCAATGGGTAAAAGGCCATGGTGCCTAAACTGGCTGTACATACGTATAGGGGTAGGGGCTCTCACTGGCAGAGTGATACGGCCAATAGTTTACAGTATTCATGGTGCTCACAGGGAGAGGAGTGGGAGAAGAAGGGGAATGAATGCTGTCTATGTACATCAATTTCTTCAACTTTCACAGTCGCCCCTTTTTACATGACAGCAGTCATTTTTGCCATCGATGGGTTTACAGGTAGACAGGTATCGTCGATGAATCAGCATTTTGTCGATACTAACATTTGGCGTACAATCATAGACAGTTAAGGTGATGGGCAGAATGTAGTACATAGGAAATTACATTTTCATTGAGTTCCTAGCAATTAAACGCACTACATAGCAAAAATCTTTCAGACTTAAAAAATGCGACCAATGAACAGTTTTGACCAGGTAGTTGAGAGCGGAATTCAGTTCAATACACAATATTTCTTCGCCACAGTGTCTTTTTGTCAGTGAGCCATCACTGGTAGGCTCTAGTCCGAGTACTTTCGTTGGCGCTGTTGAGCACCGGCGGTGGAGCTATAGGTCCAGCTCGGTTCTTATCCTTACGCGTTGCAGGGTGCGGTCAGTCCTCTGCTGTTAGACCACAGTCCTGTTCCTTAAACAATCCGGTTGGTGGCGCCTTATGCTTGGCACCCATAGTTCTATGGCAGCACCCTATTCCCAGTGGAATGCGGTTCTTTCCCTTGGCAAAAAGTCACGTGGAAAAGAGGGTGAGTGTCGTTCAAATAGTCGATAGGTGAGAGGGCGGAGTTGGGTCAGAGTTCCTGGGACACACAAAAGGGACCAAGGGAGCAAAGGATAACAAGCAGGCAGGCCCATCCATCGGGCTCAAGGAAGGGGGACGGAGACTCCAGGCACACGTGTGTTAGCAGGCGGGGGGCTTCGAGGCGGCCCACCGTTTTTCATTTTCCACGTTGAAATTGCGGTCTCGTCCCGTATCCTGTTGCTCTGCGGCTCCACCTTTGGTCGAGGTCACACGAGTCCCAAGATCCGCAGTCAGGCTGTACGTCACATCTGACCCATCTCCTTCGGTGATCGTGAATCTTTGAATAGGTACAAGACAAGGTTTCAGTGAAATGGCAAAAGAAGATATCTACGCATGTAAATTCCTCCCTCAATTCTACGCATTTGGGAGATACGCTCATTGGTCACAGTCAGAGGTCCATTACCAAGCAGTGCATGTGTCAGTATTCCTACTGGGTTCATGGCAGGTCTATTCATCGTCTTATTTATAAATCAAGTGAGGTAAATGAGATTCCCATCAATTGTGCATTACATCATATTCAGCATTACAGAGCATTTCCCATTAGGACTGGCTAACCTTTTCGAACAGGGCGGGGGTGCCATTATCGAGAGCCAGGCAAAACAGGGTCTTCTCGGGGGTCAACAGCTACTCATGGTCATCATGTTTATATTCGGGACAGCAATTGGGGTTTATCAAAAATGGGGCGGGGATGCTTCGGGCGCTTGCGCTTGGGTGCAAAAGGGGGAGGGGCAATCCGGGCGTTGGGGGTTCAATCTAGACGTTGGCGTTCGTCTCTGAAGAACAGACATAAGGTGCCATTGACATACAGTTCCCCTATAAATGGCCAGATTTGGGGGACTTTAGTCGTCTTACCTGTCCTTTCCTTCTCAGCCAATTCAAGTTCATTCATTTTGCAGAAAGGAGAGGCAGTAATATGGCGAGATACAATCATTTTAGTTTCGGTCAATTTCGCTGAACACCTTCGCGTTCAATATGTATCAAATCAGACTGGTGCCGGTGGGGCACAATTTTACCAAAAAGAGGGAGAGAAAATAGGGAGACTCTCATAGAGGGTGAGAGTCGTCCGCAATCTAAACGAGCCATTCGGTACACGTATGACATGTAGGGAGAGAGAGAGAGAGAGAGAGAGAGAGAGAGAGAGAGAGAGAGAGACGTGTACAAAAATAGGTCATTTAGTGCGCTCACAACACGGAACAGCAAAGGTCAGGTAACACGCAGATACAGACAGAGGGAAGACATAAATTCGTACATTACACACACACAAACTCAGACAGGGAAGACGGCACATGTATTACACATATACAAGACATTCATGACAAGACAGGAAACAATTGTTAGCCTACAAGATCTGTTTTTTATATGTATATCCTACGTATCTTTACTATCCTATTTTATCTACGTGCTTAGCTCTTTCTACCCTTCCCCCCTTTCCCTTCTCGCTTGTCACGCCTGCGAGCGTTCCCAATTACCAATACTCACACCTCGGTTGGTCGATCAGTAATTAACCTGGTCGTGCTAGTTACCCATGGCTGGATCTTAAACCATTTTCAGTTCCTTCCTTTGGTGGGAAGTTCTCCAGGCTGAGGCAACTGCAAGTATTGATCGGGAGAACAGTCGGACAGCTTGGCTATATCTATAAGAGTGTGAGAAAGGGGGTAGTGCATTTTGAACATCAGCAACATTTCTAACTTCCTAGACGGGTGGTGCCGTGGCAACCCTTACCCGTATAATTTTTCTTTGTCCTTTCCCTACCTAATCAAACGTCCAGTTACATTATTTAACACGTCATTTCCAGTCAATTTTTTTGTCATTCAGTACCTGTCCAGTTTCTATGTCAGTCCATCCTCTCAGTCGCTATGTCCTAAGGAGGAACAGTCATGTTAGGTCCACGTCATTTAAAAACTTATCGTTATAACGACTAAACACATATTCCCTCTTTCCCTTTTTCGTCGGTGGTCCGATCGTCGCTCTTCCACACTTCAGCCGACGTTCTGACGTGACCTGCAGAAGGGAGGAAAAGAAGGGGTGGGGGGGCAGCATTCAAAGCACATCATCATGCAGTAGTTCGAAAATGTTTTTACCTACCACATACTCGCCCTATCTCCTCGTACTGCATTCCCTTGCCATCTCGGCGTTTAAGCCCAGAGGGACCAGTGGTGTCAGATAGATAATCATTGTCGATCTGTGTATCTACATGAGCTACTTGGTCGTAACCCTCTTTATCGGGTGCAAAGGTGTCAGTCAGGTGGCATTTCTGTGGTGTCATTTTAAGGGTGTCTGAAACACTTTTCCGGCTGCTTGTGGCACATAATGTAGCTGCTAAATATCTGATCCCCTTTGATCTACATCCTTCATCATACTTACTCTTCGCTCACAGTAGTAAGGCATCCAAAACTCATTAATGCAACTGCTACGACCATGCTTTCTTCTTCAAAATACTTTTAATAAACAAAATTGGTGGCAGTTCATTGCATAAAGTGCAGCAGTGCAAATAAAATCGTATTAAAATTTCCTCACAGAGCAAGCATGATGCATGTCAAGAATTCATTTTTAATTAATTCATAAATTCATTATCCAATACTCATTCGTTATCTAAGTTACACCAATTCATTTTCCAAATCATAATCAGTACCCACCCTAAGTCAATTCATTATCCAAGCACATACTCAACGTCCTTCATATCTACTTTCATTATCCAAAAACTGCACATAGATCTCGGGGCAACAAGCTGCGTAATCAGGGTGCAACAAAGTTTATTCAAATACGTTTCATTTTGTGGCGGCGCCATTTTAGGTGGGGTCAGGCAAGTTCCAGTACAGTCAGAAAGTCTCTAGTCTCGCGTGGTTGGCCCAGAACTTTCCGTTGGTAGTTCAAAAAGTTTTTTGCTATGTGGTTAACAGTTTAGCAAATATGGACCATGAGTCAAAGAGTGGGAAGGGCGGCAACAATTTTCCTACCGGGTCATCCTGGCGTTCCTCCGGAACTGAACAAGTCTGTGCCGTGGCTTCATTTTAGCCATTTCCAATCCGAGGCTGGTGCCGGCAGGAGTTGCACCGGTGTCGTGGTTCCCAGTGAAGGGGGCGGGGGCACCCATGCGGAGGGATCGGGGCCCCCCGGCTCTTATAGAATCTTCAAGGTTGAGGGGAGAAGGCATGGAACGTGTGCCCGTCCTGGGCAGAGGACCGCTTTATGATGTTGACCCTCTTTAAGTAGGAGCATTGGGGTGTCGCTGGAAGCCTCCACCTGGAGGGAGGTGGGGGAGGCTCGTTCGCGTCACCTCCCCCTTCCAGCGACCCCGCGCCGTTCCTCGGCTCCGTCGCTTCGATATTGGCCGTGCTGGCTATTGAAGATGGGGGGGGGGTCGGCGGCTGAGGCAAGACAGCCCCCCCTCTTCTCTTGACATGTGGCGGGACTATCTGGAACTGTCCAGGCGTCGACATGTGGCGGCACTACCTGTAACTATCCAGGAATTTGACATGTGGCGGGACTACTTGATTTGCCGCCATTCCCGCCCCCGGCTTCGGCCTTCTTCGTGGATCGGACCGGGCGAGAGACAGAAGGGGGGGGGTAGTCGGTGGCTGAGGCAAGACAGCCCCCCCCCCCGTGGCCTGCAGGGCAGCAGAAGAGGAGAGAAGGAGAGGACTCTGCCATTCTTTGGACCGCCTGCCCAACATCATCTCCTCCCGACCGTGGTCAGGCGAGCCCCTCGTGCCTCGAGGCCTCGCCTTCCGGATGGGCGTAACCGCGGACCTGTTGCACTTTGGGAGCTTCCGGAATGGGGGTAGGTACCTATTGGATTGTTTCTATTTCATGTGACCGTTATTTGGGCGTGGCGGGCAATGAGGCAGGCATGTTGGGAGCAGGAACAGGCAGTAGAGCCTAGCTACCTCGTGGCTATTTTTCAAACTTTTCACCATTTTATATTTCTTGTTACGTACTATTTCTAATGTTTCTTATTTTTAGTGAAGTCAAAAGCTCATCAGGGGGTTACTGACTTAGCCTGATTTCTTTTTATTTTTCTTTCTCTTCCTTAGCGTGTTTCGAGCTAAAGTTTTCTGTTAGTAGGGAACGGTGATCACTTCATATTTTTTATGTGTCCTTTTCACTAGGGGGTACTTCTGGACGGACCAGACGAGTTCCCTCCAATAAATGGTCCGGGGTGGAACGAGATTATCGATCAAAAGGGGAACATATATTCCTTCATTAGGGTATCATCCTGGACAGACCGAGCGATGTACTTCCATTTACTAGGGTAGCCTCCTGGACGGACCAGATGGTCTACTTCCACTAAATGGCCCATGAGCGGGGAGCATATGTCCTCCATAAGGGTAGTCTCCTGGGCGGACCATGCGAGCTACCCCCCAAACAGTGGGGAGTGGGTAGGACTGACGAATTCACAAAGGGGCATAACCTACCCTTTACTACTTGCAAAGACTAGATAGAATATTTCTATTCCACGTTGTTTGTAAGTAGAAAATACCTCAAACGAAACAATTCCTGGAACAACAATGTCCAGGCAACCAACCAATCAGTGGGGAGAAAAACAGGCATGACGGATTACAACGGGGACAAATGTCTGCATTACCTGCCCTTCGCTATCCAAAAAGGAAGACAGAATATTTCTACTCGTCTCAGTTTGTAGACAGGGAAGATCTCAAAGAACAACAATCGATTATTAATCGACTTCAAACAATTCTCAAAGAACAACAATCGATTATTAATCGACTTCAAACAATTCAGTGGGGAGAAAAGTAGGCATGACGGATTAATACCGGGGACAAAAGTCTGCATTACCTACCCTTCTCTATCTGCAAAGAGGGACGACGTTCCTATTCGCCGCTGTTTGCAAACAGAGAATGTCTCGTTCTCAGAAGAGAACCAATATGTCAAGTAGCCTTCAAAGCTAAATGAACCAATACCAACAATTTCGATATACAAATACCGATTTTCAATACAAACAATCAATCAATCAGGTGGATAGAGCCACCCTACCAATCAGGCGTAAAAACACCCTACTTAATCTTACCCGGACCGGACCATACGGACAGTTCTTTGACTTCCTCCTCCAGCGCCCGATCGTTCTCTTACTCCATGTAGCATTCCTGTGGGATTCCAGTCAGGACAATAGGTCACTCAAGAGAGGTCAGTTCAGAATTGGTGAAGTTCTGTCGATCGGCAGCCGGGCGAGGGCCCTCTCAAGGCAGGCATGCCCCGATCATTTAGATGTTCACTTCTTCGTCTGGATCTCTCTTATCGGACCCTATGTCACTGATGGACCCCGCGTTGGGACGCCAATTGTGGAAAACGAGCCCATAATCCTATCGATGCCCAGGCCGCTGGCGCAAACCGCCTCTTAGTTCCCATGTTGAATAGTTACCAAAATAAAGAGACGGGCGCTGGAAGCAGGAATCAAGAACAGAGTTTATTTCTCATGAGGAGAGCCAGTCATTTCGGACACGAAACACAGTGTCTTTCGGGAGGTGCTCTAACAAGTGAGCTGAGACTCTTGCTTTTATACCCTACAGAACACTTGATAACACAATCAGGACTGTATGACGCAAAAGAAAGACATCCCTATAATCCTCGTGGTGATCCTATAATCCTCGTGGTGATCCTACCCACATACATTCACAATGGGGACCCTTGACCTGCTGATAAGAGGGGAGGGCAATCACGCAGCTGAGTGTTTCGTAGGATGTGTACGCCTGATCATAGCCCAGGGGGTGGGGTGGCTAAGACCAATAGAGGATCCTTTGAAGAGGAGTGACTTCATACAATAAGGGCAGTAAATGGTATCTCCTGGCTCAGGCGATGGCCTCGGACATGTGTGGTCAGCCGGACTCGGGGGAAAGGGTCATCAAAGGAGTGGTATTCATGCCGCGTGGACAATCGAGCGCGGAGGGAAGGCTTGTCAACAGGGGGGCATTCATGGAAGGGAAGGAGGTGTTGGTCAGGCGCGGCCGTGACTCTCAAGGACAGGGTCTTGCAGAAGAAGAAGGTTTATGACTTGCCCACGTGAGGAGAAGGGAGGGGTAGCCAGAGTGGACACAGGGACAGAGTCACAGAGAAAGAGAGAGAGAGATCTTATGACCCGTACATGAGAGAGCGGGGGCAGTCAGGTGCAGCTGGGGAGGGCCACGTCAGCTAAGGCGAAGGATGCCTCTTCATGAAGGAATGGGGGGGTTTTGTGCGAGTCAAGTGGGAGAGTTGCCTTTCACAGCAGGGTCGCGCAGAGGGAGAGGATTTCATGGTCTATGCATGAGAGAGGGGGGGGGGGTTAAGATACGCGCAGGAGGAAAACCGGGGATCTCAATGGGTAAAAGGCCATGGTGCCTAAACTGGCTGTACATACGTATAGGGGTAGGGGCTCTCACTGGCAGAGTGATACGGCCAATAGTTTACAGTATTCATGGTGCTCACAGGGAGAGGAGTGGGAGAAGAAGGGGAATGAATGCTGTCTATGTACATCAATTTCTTCAACTTTCACACCCTGGGGCATCTCTGCGCTGCCTAGAAATAGAAACCTGAGGCTACGGAAACCAAAAAACGGAGCAGAGCAAGATTAAAACGGAAAAGGTTTTAATTGTTTCCTGAAAATACTGTATGTGGTGATTTTTCACGGAGCCAAAGGAAGTTTATTCCTGTATCTTGGGGCAAGATATGAAAACGCTTTACACCCTGTACAAATCAGACGAATGCAGGGAACCTGTAGAAGGCCTAATGTACTGGATCTAAGGCTTCTGCAAGGTGAACATTTTAATAGTTTCTTTTGCAGATAGTGGTGGCCTCTTCCATTCAAGGCATTATAGGTAAGACAACAAATTTTAAAAAAAAGATCTCTTCCTTACTAGTAACCAGTGCAGCTCTCTGAGCGAAGGGGCTGAGGGGAAGCCTGCTGTGCGGTTTAGAATCATTCTGGCTGCCGTGTTCTGTATCACTTGTAATTTAACAAGCAGGGTCTCTCCCACTTCGGCCAGTAAAGTGTTTCTGTAATCCAAACGACTGATTACCATGGCCTGAATTAAGGTTCTACGATGGGTAGTAGGCATATAGGAGGGATTTTTCTGAGCAGATGTAAACTATAGTAACAGGAGCTGGTGGTGGCAGCAATATGGTCTTTTATAGTCAGCGCCTGGTCCAGCTTTAGGCCAAGGTTTTTGACACATTGTTTGGGAGTAGGGGCAGTTCCCAATTGTGAAAGCCACCGTTCGTCCGAGTGTGATAGATCTACTCAGACCTAAGTAAAGTCTCCACAGAGCCTCTTTTAGGACTTGTGGTTCTTTAAACAGTATGCTGACCTAAAACAACGCCCCGTGCAAAAATATGTACACTGACGTCCCATGGTAAATACCTATAGCTTGGTTGACTAAAATACCACCCAATCAATGGTTAAATCATTTCAGTACCACCATTGTGAGCTTCACACTCCCACTTTCTTTCAAAAATGGTTAGACAGAATGGGTCAAAAGTAATTCTAAGACACCTCAATCACAGAATTTAGAGGATAATTTCCAAAGCACCACATAGATTTACACATCTGAATTTAAAGAATCATAACCTTAGTTTTCTTGTAGGGGATCTTACTATTGTTTGTGCATCACTTTAATAAAACTGTTAAATTGCCCCGAAGACCAATTAGTGCATGATCCAGCACTGTAGTGTTATCTGTTCAGGATGTTATTGGGCAGTGATAACCACACCATTTTTGTGAAACCGGCTTTACCTGTAGAAATATTATTAGAAATATACAATCTAAATACAACTGGGCCAGTTCACAACCTTGTTTGATTCATCATCACTTAAGCATTTTGGATGAAAGTTGTTTTCACTCCCCTTCGCACACTGTCTCCCGGATAATGTACCATGTTTCTGTATGTGTGAGCAGACTACTAGGTGTACCCAAACTTACATAAATGAGCGACTCTCTGCAAATCACTTTGATATGTATGGCTCCCATTGGAAGCTGTTAAGAACATGGGGCCAGGTGTAAAAAAGCCATTTAGCAGTTGCAAAGCCTCTGATTCACTAAATCACATGGTTTGCAACCTCTAATTGGCTTTTACAAATGTACTAAACCCATTTTAGGCCCGGCCTGGTAGCGCACATGCGCTATCTGCAGAACTTGCTGTATTCACTGAAAAGACTTTGATCGCGCCTGCTGCTAACCATAGGTTGACTCCAGCGCCGCTCTTCTTTGCTGTCTCCTAATTGGTTTGCTCACAGGGTACATCACTTCAGTTTTTAGCTCAGGAGCACCACTCAACTACAGTGTAATTCCCCTTGATTAGTGGCTGTACGCTTTGATGCAGGTACTATTTCCTCAGACAACAAAAGTCCCTTGGCTTCAGACATAGTGACAACAAGCTTCAGTAAGGTCACACCCAGTGTTGGAATTGCACGTTCCTCTGTGCCATGCATTAATTTAAAGGCTTCCCTAACCCAGGGTGTAGGCTGCAAATGCTTTCTCCAGTTCTCTGAAACATCCTTGATCATCTTGGAACATACACCATTACGCCAAAATAGTCACCGATTTAAAAAAAAAAAAAAAACATTGAATCAGTCAGATCAGGACATTTTACAGTGTTACACCTTCCGGTCTTCTCAAGAAAGATTTGAGCGGATTGGGAAGGACTCTTATGTATCGTAAACGCTACGTGTTGTAAATGCTGAGACCACTTAACCTACAGAGACATGCAAATTGTCTAAAGAAATTATAAGCTACCACACCCCTGAACAGTTCTATTGAAGAAACCTACAATACTTAAAAAGCTTGAAACCTGCTACATACACATATATATATTTTCTTAAGTGTAAACAATTTTGCTTTGATTCATTGGCATCATTCATTTCCAAAAATGTATATTGCTAACTGAAAGCTGCATTGCTTATTGTGATCTGATGGGGGTGACACTTACTCCTACTTCCATTCCGAGCACTCATACTAAAGGCGTCTAAAGTGCTACCCTGAGCAGATCCTTCACTCAAAGCGCCAATTAAAGGTCAAGATGGGCACCTGTGTCATTTCAGCTCTGCTATTTGAGGGTATCACACTGAAGGCACTTCTGCACTATGCTCTCCGCATGCCACTTGCGTGTTTACCTCTGCATACACTGGGCTCTGCCTATGACCCTCTGTTCGACCTCGAGCGGCTCCATTGACAGCCTTCCACCCCCTTCTAAGCCTGACTCTGACCCTCTATGTTTCCTTTGGTGACTGGTCAGCTTTCCTTCTTCTTTCTAACCCTGTCTGGCACTGACTCTTGATAGAGCACGGGCTCACCTGCTCGTTTACCATACTCACCTGGGCCCATAAACTATATACACAATTGAACAGGTAAACCTACACTCAATCAAATTTTGTTTAACCATTCAGGACCTATACCATTTGCTTACCAATCTAATTCACCGGTACCTAAAGTCCTAAGGGATCAAGGGTGTTAGTATAATAGGCAATGAATAATATTTGCACTCATTGAATAACCACAGACATGGGAAATGTTTTAACTCTTTATCTATGTAAATTTTAAATGTCAATGTTCAAAACTGAATTAATCGGAAAACATGATCAATCAACAGGAATTATGATTAAGCAGAAAAAATAACTTTTGTTTAAGCATTTGAACGTAGGAAGGGTAGAAAAGGGAAAACAGTACAACGACAAACCCACATTAATTATAGTTACCTAGAATGGTGTCAAGACCAACCCTGGCCACGAGCTGGATCAAAAGGACAGAACCCCAAAGTGCAGGTGCCAGCAGGTAAGGAAAGGTGCAGAGCAGAATCAGGACAGGAATGGACCAAATTGAATCAGGACAGGACCACCACAGGTTAAGACTGGCACCCACAGCTAAAGTTCAAACGCCAGCGTTGTAAACCCTCACTGCAGCTAACAGCCAGAACCCCGATTGGGTTATCAAACTCCTTCCAAAACCCCAATTGGGTTATCGAATCTTCTGACAGAGTGCTTCGCCAGCACCTCTGCTCTCGATCACCTATTGAGTGCGTTGGGTCAGTGGCAGGTCAGCTATTCGGACAAGTCGGACAATCTAACTAACTAAGCCTACACTAGTTATACCATTTTCCAGGGCAGTGTACCACCCCCCAATGTTGCAAATGTGTAAATCCCAGAATTTGATTGGTCAAAAGACGAGGAGAGGTCATCACACCATATTAATATGAGGTAACTGTCATTCAGTATTTAAATTAACGTTCCCTCCTATCATTTTTATTTTCTTATGCACATTTATTCCACCCGGCAGTGAATGTATCAATATAGTACGATGTTTTAACAAATTGTTCAATTCAGTTCCTCTGGCAGGGTGGAGAGAGGTCAGCTTCCCATAGTTTTCACAGTTCATGTCTGATGCTGGCACTGGTGCAATGCCATGGCTTTAATAGCTTGAGTTTCTTTGCGCAGGCGCAGTTCCTCCAAATATGGAGTTCAGAAGTACATTTTAGGCCCAGATGCGATACATGCGAAAATAGAAAAGAAACAGTTTTAGAACACAGAAATAAATGAATGCACTGTATACCACTTACCTCTATTCTATTCCCATTATTTTATTTTAACTATTGCATTAAGGTTTTGGCAGAACGAACAGCTTAGCAAAAGCCGCGATGCAAGCCATCTTAGTTCTAGTGCGCAGAAGCAAAATTCCGACCAAGCGAAGTAATACGCCACGTCACATGAGTGTGACAGATGCATGAGCAGTAGAAAATCACGCGTAGCAGCAGCCATTTCAATGCAAGGGGCTATAGTTAGTAAAAGCACATTGGTAAGCTTCCCCTAGATACTAGAAATGTCATGAAACGCAATATTACTATAACAAAACATGTTAGTGCATTAATATTATTTTTCGAAATGGCTGAATACAAGCAAGTCGCTTTACGTGCGTAACCTTGCTCCATCACTCTCTCTGTGACCTTAGGCAAAACCCTTCCGCTCCCTGTGCCTGTAAACTTTACTCTGCCTCTGATTCTCTGTGTGACCTTGGGTGAACCCCTCAAGAGCCTCTCTCTCTCCTGACCTGTAGCCTAGAGACTGAAGCAGATGCTTGGTGTGACCTTAGGTGAGGTTCTTCACCTGCATGTGCCCTAAATTGTGTTCTGCCTTAGAATCGTTATGTTTTGTCAAGCGTCTTTCATGTGTCCTAGTGTAATCCTGGCTTTGCAAATCTGTATTGGCTGTACGAGCGGCTTCAACAAGTCTCTTCCTCCTGTGCCTTTAAACCCAGCTCTCACATTAATTCCTTGTGTGACTTCAGGCAGGTCTTCCCTCTGCCTGTTTCCATTCTGACTCTGACTCTGCCACTGACTCTGTTTACCTCAGGGGAATTATTTACCCGCTGTGTACCTTTAACTTTCGCTCTGTACTGGCTTTGTGACTACATATGCGCTTCTTTGTGCATCAAATTCCAACTCTGCCACTGGCTTGTTGTGTTTCCTATGGCGAGTCACCATGCCGCCTTGTGTCTCCAACTACACCCCCAATACCTCCAACTACACCTCTGTAACTGACTAGCGTACTGACCTCAGGTGAGTTCTTGTTTGCTGTGCTAACTCGGATGAGAATTGCTGCCAAGTGATCTAATTTAATTTGTTGCACAGTTAGCCAACAACTAAACTGCATTCTGGGACTTGTAGTTTAGTTGTTGGCTTTTTAATTATGGGCTGAAAATCTGTTTCTTGTTCTGTTTTCTTTTGGCCTTGTGACTTTTATCTTTGAATATTAGAATTGCACCTGTCATCCAAGAATCATGATGTTTCTATTGTAAAATATTAACTCTTCACCATAGAAGAGATACTATAGATCTTAAAAGCCCCCTTTGGCTATGTAATTTGAACAACATGATAGATTTTCTGGGGAAAAGTTATCATGGCATTGTCTTTTCAACACAATTTTGTCATGTTTACGGAAAAATGTTTTTGCGGTAAGAATTCATCCTATTGCTGCTCAAAATTTACTTGTTTCTGTGATACCCACTTCCTTTGTTCCTGACTGTCTTTTCTTAGTGGCATTAGATGAATAGTGTCAACTTTGCCCTGCAGGATTGTTGTGATCCGTTCACTTCCATTTTAATATTCATCCAAGAACACGAATCCACTCCACACCACACAATTTCACACAGTACAATTTCACCACTAACAGTTCCAATCCAACCCACATAATTCCACTCCACGCCACCTACGTCCACTCCACTTCAAACCAAAACACGTGGATGAAAGACATTGTCATTTACAACGCCATTAGATCAAACTCTTGCAAATGCAAGACCAAGTGTATTGCAAATACTTGTTTGAGTCAATAACTGGTTACTCATTCGTAAAATAGATTTAGAAATGTAAATAATTATAATATGGAAGGGGCGTTTTTAGGGTGTCCCTTCCAAATTCTGATTCAGAATACTATGTGTCAGGGGTTTGAAGCCACATTTCGGTTGCACACTATTGATAGGTTACCAAATTCTCAAAGAAAGTGACTGTAAATACAACGTTTGTTTTGGAGTGGGCAGGGGTTCGAGACACCACTGCCAAACTTAAACAAACTTTGAAAAAGTATTTTTTCCTTAAATGCATACCCAGTTCCTCCTTTAAAGAAAACAGGCTGCATTTAACAACATGTACTGTATTTTAATGCCAACAAAGACATTGTGGTCTGCTGTACCAATCAGACCATCATCCTTGTGTTTGCATCCAATTGGATGGAGTCGCAATTTGGGACCTATCCAGGGTAAACCTGTGGTGGGTGGGTGAGTGATAACTAATAGGGGCAGGTCCCCGCATGGACTTATGAGACTGTGTTTGTGAGGGCTGGGCTAGGGTCCCTGGTGGTCCTGCTCCTCTTCTGCACACTGTGGCTCATGAGGCTGCACCCCGTGGTGTCTGCTGAGTAAAGGGGTGCTGATGGGCCACTCTTACTGATTGTTAACTGAGCAATGTGGTTATTTGTTGGTAATCTGTACCCTTCACTAGCCCAGATTTCCTGATAGCGACCTTCATATTATTAGTCGCAAGGTGGAAAATGTCTGCAACATTGAGATTCCTAATGGATAACCATTGGCATATAATGGCAGGACTTTGGGAAAAACTTGCAAGAAAACAATTATATTTTATTTTTAGTGTTACTTGGTTAGCACGGTATTTAAAACTGTTGTGGGTATTCCTGGCATGGGATCTGTGAGTAACATTTGAAGGTCAGCCATCCTCTGTATGACGTAGTCACTCCAGTGCCTCACATCTTTGCCTGCTGCTTTCAGAGTTTCAGTTACACACACCACATTCTGAACGGTATGCACACCCACTCACTGCTGGGAGAATCGAATGCTCCAGACTACTGAGGGGACACCGGTTTATTGGAAATATTTTACAAATTACCTTTAAAACCTGTGGCTTTTTAGCAAATGTATTCAGGTGACTGTTGTGTGGGAAATCCATTTGGATGAATTTTCTTCGGACCTGTCCTAGTTGGTAAGCTCTGGCCCTGCAAATTCTTCTGAGGCTGTCACGCTAAGGTCACATGCCTGATGCAATATGGTTGTCGTATGAGGCTCCTCCTGTTTCAGATTAACCAGCGCCATTGGCAATAATCCGGATTCCTGTAAAATCACCAATTCAAACTGTGCACTCATTCCTATACTGCCTAAGAAGTGAAATGCGGCTAAAATGTTTCACATGGATGCTGATTCACTAAAATTTCTGGTGTAGCGGAAGTGTCATCACATGGTCTTTTCATCCTCAGATGATGTCACAAGAATTTACATCACTAGACCCTTCACCTGTTGACATCATAGGAAGTGATATCGTATGATCTTTTGATCCCGTGCCATCAGAGGAAGAGACAGGTCTAACCTTTGGTTAGTTACATCACAAAAAGAGCCTGGAAAATCTATAGCACATGCAAATAGGATACTCTATAATTTAAAAAAAACAATCTGTTCAAGTCCTATTGACAATGCTTCCAGGAAACACTGTTGGTATCAAAAGGTATCTTTAGATAAAGGGTTGAGATAATGCAGAATCGCTGAAGAACCTTTTGAATAGTGTACAAGAATGGAAAAAATGCTAGTCACGTTGAAATCACCTTAGATTGAATAAGTGTTATATAATGCATCAATAAGCATATAACACTAAGCACAAGTGTACTTTGCCATTTGTTTTCGAAACTAAGGGCTCCATTATGATGTTGGGCGGATCGCCACCGCCATGGTGGCGGTGGCGATCCGCACAACCGAAATGCCCGCCGGCTACCCTTTTCCCCCACGCCACATTACAATGGCGGGGGGGACCGCAGTGGAGGCAAACACCGCCCACCACTTTTCCGCCCGGTCGCCTTGCGGCTGGGGCGGAAATGGGTTTATATGGTGGCGGTGTCTATCAGACACCGCCGGCCAAATTTGCATGCATGTGTATAGGTGCCTTTCCGCGGCGGCGATCCCGTCACGGAAAGGCAGGCGGTCGTTGCTATTGGGGGCCCCTGCAGGCCCCCATGGTGAAGGCCGAGGTGGTGGTGCACAGGGGGGGTACCTATGGTACCCCCCTTCATTTGCATATACAAAGCGGCAGCCACCGCGCGGTGCCTGCCGCTTTGTATATGCAAATGCAAAAATGCATTTTTAGCATTGTGGCGGGCGGTGCAGAGTGCACCGCCCGCCACAATGCTAAAAATGAAGATGTGCCCGCCACTGTGGCGGGCACATCCTAATTCCCCCAACGGGACCCCCGCCCTTATGGCGGGCGGTCCAGAATACCGATAGGTTGGCGGGCGGGCAAAGTCCGCCCGTCATCCTAATGAGGCCCTAAGAGTACCATGTAATAGAAACTCGGTCTTGGAAAGTAGGTCACAGCACTATTTAATGCAGATCATGTACTCCCAGCAACCTTTCTTTCCACAACATGGTATACATTCTTCCCCAGGTGAGGAGCCAATGCTCTTTTCCAGGTTACTATCATTAATTTCTTCCACAGATAAAAATGCACATCACAAGTATGGTACATGTATCAATCAATAGTATGCTTGTCCCCATTAGGTGCATTAACAGTATTTTAGAGTGTAAAGAAAAAGCAGGCAGTAGATTGGTTGAGGATGTGTTTGCTAGAGAGTCAAATGTTGTCTATCAGGAAAAAAGACAGCCAGGCTGATGCTGATGACAAGAAACTATCGGGTGTCAAGTAGCGCTTTGATGACTGGAAATCAAGAGGCTGACAGACATAGCTATTATGCTGCTGCTGATTGGCATCTCTCAAAAGGAGAGAGCACTGAAGGAGCGGTAAATGGTTGTTTGTTTGTCTGCAAGAAAGCAAAGAGGGCAAGTGTTCATGATTCTGAGAGAGCGCAATTTGAATGAAAAATATATCTGTACCATATTTACAAGCATATCGCATAAACGTAAAAGTTGTAACATGAAGTAGCACTTGTAGCGTATAAGTTAGCCTATGTAACCTAAGTAATAGGAAATGTATCTGTATTCATTTTAGAATATGCATTAGAAAGACCGTATATATAGTGGTCTAATATAGAAATGCTTAAGAACAGTAGAACGTGCTAAACTGAATGTACGTATGTAATTATTAAACGGAGAAAGAAGACGAAATATGAAAGCGAAGAAATGTGTAGACTATATAGCACTGTGTAGAAACGAGAATATAAACGTTGTATTTTATGTAACATGGATTCAAGTATAATCACTGATTTGCTGATTCAATTATATATAAATGTGTGTTAAAGGTTATACTGTGTAGAAGAGTTTGTAGGAATGTTAGAAAGTGTGGTCATGTGTGATTTTAACCTAACTGACCAAGGGTTTGCAAGAGTGTAGTCCGCTGCACGTAATTTAGTGGGCTCACAGGAATAGGGGATAGCCTTGATCTGTACGTGCGAGACAAGAGTCAAAGGTCTTGTTAGATTTAAGGTGACAATGCTGGACGAAGTTTATGGCCTAAGTGAGATAAGAGACGCTTGGAATTTGGGTCTTGTTTAGAAATGACCGTTCACAGGACCAAACGAGGTTACGAACACAAACGTAAAGAATGGAGTTCTGTTGAGGTGATAGACTTTGCTCTGAAAGTGTCAACTGGAATGTCAATGAAGTCGCCAGCAAGATGACGAAGATGGTGCCTAAGAAGCAAGGTCAACTTAACGGACGACGCGAAGAGATGAAGCGATGGAAAAATCCAAGAATGAGAGCATGTGTAAATGTATACGTGGTGGGCGTCAAGGGGCGTTCCACCCATACTGTGATTGTGTATTTAGGGACAGCACCCCGGGGAGAAGATAGCGCAGATGGCCTGAAGAGTCAGAGAGAGAAAGAGCAGAGCGCAAGAGAACAGTAGGCCGAGGACCCTTAGAGAGCGGATGGGTAGGCAGAGAGGGTACTGTTTCTCGATATAAGTTACCATTAGAGGCTAAGAGAGTTTGAACTTCTTTGGAAGTCAAACTGCTGACACCTTTTTTAGGTAAGGAACTTGCGAAGTAGGGATGTCACCTAGCATAGAGTAGGGACAGATTTAACTTGTTTTTCTCTTTTTGTAGATGACGCAACGGAACCACTTTATGTCTATGCTTTTTAATCTGTTGATTCTGGAATTGATTTTAATTGTATTCTTTTGTAGACTTAGATTCTTTAGGGAATTTATGTTCCTTTTACTTCCTGTATACTTGTTGAATCTTATCCTGAGAGGATTGTATATGCAATTAATTCTGATTTTATATTAAACTTTTGAAACTTTATCAGTCGTAAGTGGTTCTTCAGAGTTGCGTCAGTCCATGGGGTTGATTTAACCTATGTGGGGTTTGTCTTTTACTCAATGACAGAAAATAATCGATCCAAAAGGAAGAATGAGATAGGTATCTAGGTAATCAGAAAAGATATTAAAATCTCATTCCCCGCAGTTGGTAGCAGAGAAAGATGGTTTTCTTCTTGAGGAAGACAACCTAGGTTAGGTCTAGATTACCCCAAGGTCCCTAGTCATCGGCGACCAGAAGAAGAATCCCTGCCGAAGACGGTGCTGACGGTGCGAGAGAAAAGCAGCAGAGTCGGTCGAGAGTGAGTATAGGGGTCATGCGTTGCCAGATTGCGGTGTTTTGTGTTGTACCTGTGTTGTAATGTCAAGCGGAGTTGAATGCCTGTAGTGTGATTGAGGGAAGGTTGTGAGTGCGCGCAACCGGATAAAATCTTAAGATCCAGAGGAGGGCTTAAGTGGTTCGGGTGTAGGACCGATGATAGGGGGAGTGACAGAGTGAGTGTATGAGTAACGGACGCTGGTCGGACGTTTACTGTGTGTAAGTAACCTATCAGTTAAGGCGAGCGTCTGAAGTGAGAGGAAGACGTCTCGTCAGTTGAGGTGACAATTACAGTTAGACTGTGGACGTACAGTCAAGAAAAGTGATCGCTTGGACGGAAGTAGTCATTTTTCGGCGTATGAATGAAAACGCATGCAAGACCGTGAGACGAGTTGAGAAAGGAGGGGAACTGCTGCAGAGGGGACGAGTGACGTCAGCGTAGAGCCGCGCTGAGATTGGTCGGTCAGCGTAGAGTCGCGCTGAGATAGGCTGGTCAGCGAGAGCCGCGCAGGGATTGGTGTTTTGTCATCGGGAAGTAAATAAGGAAGAGAATTAAAAGGAAAATCGTAAATTTTGAAAATGAAGTGTTTTAAGCGTTTAAGGGCGATCTTTAAGAGAGATAGAGGAAGCTTGTATGCAGGAGAAGAAGCTCCACCAGAAGGCACACCAGCTTATTATATGGCTGTGAATGTAGGGTTACACTCCATACTATGGATCTCCGAGTGGAGTAAGCTAACAGAAGGAAATGAGGAACTGACGTTCCCGAGATACGGGACGTTTAGGATAGAAGCATTGAACCAACTGAAAGCGGTAATGCTTGCAACAAGACCTCTACCGAGGCCAACACAGTTCGAAGCCCTTAGTGCATGGTTTAGAACGGCACACGAAAAGAGCTTGAATAGGCGCCAAGAAAGAGTGAGACGATCGGTAAAAGCAGTGCAGGATGCTAAATGGGATGATGAAGCTAAAAAGTGGAGGGTGCAAAAGATAGAAGCTGACAAACTGTTCACAATGCTAGAGACTACGGGAGAAAAGAAACCTCTAGAAGAAGATGAGGATAGCGAGCCGGATGAGGATCTGATAGAGAGGCTATTAATAGATAGACCACCTCCGTACAACAGAGAAGCCGAAAGTCCCGAACTACAGCAAGGGGATGGGGCTAGGTGGGGGGAATATAAACCGCTCCCCACATCAGAGTGGGATTCCAAGAAAGGTGAGGAAGTACCTCAATCTAGTCCCGTACAGAGAGTAGTAGGAAGATTTATGGTCCAGAAGGTGCCAGAAACGCAGCATGCAAGGTCGTATCAATTGCCAGATGCTCTACAAGTACCTGTTACCATAGGTCCTATAGTGTCAATCTACAACCCGGAGGGAGCCCAGCAGGAGGAACAGGCACGATGGGACAGGGAAAGGGCAGAGATGGAAAGTAGGAATAATACGATCAATTCCCAAAGGCAGTTGCTAGGACCAAAGAGTCGGAGTACCCCATTGGATTCAGCAACGGGTCCCTGGATAGAACAAGGGGGTCAGAGAGGACAGATGGATCTGAGGGGACCGAAACCAAAAACCTTTAAGGAATTAAGGGAGTATTTGAAAGAATGGGATGCTCCGAAGAGACTCAGAATAAAAAGTTAGAAACAGAAGCAGAATGGAGAGATCAGGATAACAGGATCCTCTCTCACTGCGGAGCCGGCGAAAGCAGCCCGGAGTGGGAGGGAGGGAGTCAAGGAAGCAAGGGAGATACTTGCCATACCATCAGTGGCAAGAGACAAATGTGTGAGGACAAGAGTACAGGGTGTGGGGGAGTGCCTCGTCTCATCCTTAGTGAGGGAGAACGAAAGACACAGGAGTACCGAGATAGTTTCAGGTGCACTCACCATGCCCCGGGAGAAAACGTGCGACATTGGAGTCACGAGAATATAGAGAGTCGCGAAGGGTCTCGCCATGCATCCGGTGATCACGGACGAGATCGCGGGAACATGGAGGACCGTGAAGGACCTTATCGTTTATTGAGTGACACCAGACAGCAAGGGAGTTGCAGTGATATAGAACAGAACGGAGGATCCTATCTTGCATCTAGAGAGACCGAGCCGAAAAGACAGAACGCAGTAATGGGGGATAGAACATTGTTCCACCATACCCCAAGGGAGGATGGGAGAGCTTGGGATCTAGAGAGGTGGGAACAAAGAGAAGCAAGAAGGACACCTCATAACTCACCTGCACCGAGACGTAGGGCTCGTAGTGGGGGTGAGAGGGATGTAAACGAACAACCTAGGAGTGGGGTACTGAGAGCTGACATAAAAGCAAAACGGCTTGATGTAATGAGTTTAAAATCAGACTTGGATGAAATCATAGACGGCACATTGCCAATGGAAAGGATAGAGCTGTATGATCATGATGAAATACTGTTTATGTCTAAGGATGTTACTCGGAAAGCGAGGTCAGTTCATGAAAAATTATCTGAATTGGCAGACAGGTATATGATAGACATGTCACGAACTAAAGCTTTACAGGGCAACCATAGGCTAAATTGCACGGATCAGGATCTAGATGAGCGTAGGACGATTGGGCTGAAAGTACACATAAAGGAACTGATCCTGAGTATCAGAGTATGGAGGGATTTGGATAAATGGGAGGAAAGATGGTCTAAGAGGGGATCCGTCAGAAGGAGTACACTTGCGAGGTCCCAGGATGGAGAGATAATGCGAATGGAAGCTTTCCCTTTGCGAGAAATCGCGAATGGAAGCTACGTGCATGTACCCTGGAGTAGGGGGGATTTAGCGGCATTTACCAATTCCTTTCCAAAGCTCAGGGAGAACCCCGTCGAGTGGTATAAGCAGGTAGAGAGGTTTGTGAAGATCTCTAAGGTGCTGTGGATCGATTTGAACACCCTGTTTGATATCGTAGTACCCGGAGATTTGTGGACGGCATGCAAACTTAGTGTCGAATGGCCCATTTGTGAACCCGCGAGGGATGCCCAGACGAATGGTCCATCAGAGAGAGTCATGGAAAAATACGAGAGGGTAATTGCATGGTTAAAAGAGAAGGTGCCGGTGCAGGACATAGACTGGGTTAAGATAGATCGAACAACTCAGGAACCTAAAGAGACCGTTCACGAGTTCTATGAGAGATTGCTGAAAGCATTCAAACAGTACAGTGGGTTGGATCTGATGGACCCCAAAGACATAGGACAGTTTGTGTCGAAGTTTGTCCTAGGATTGAGGCCAGACATAAGCCTGATGATTCAACAGCATTTGATTTGTTGGCAAAACAAACCTTTAGACGAGATTCTGAGGTATGCGAGGTACTGTAGCGATGAAATAGATTCAAAAGCAAAGAAACTTAAGGAAAAGCTGATGTTGGTGCAGATGCAATCAGCTGGAAAGGGTGGACAGCGACAACAGGGAACAGGAACACTAGGAAAGAAACAGAACAATCAAAGCAGAGATGAGGAAGAAAGACCGAGACCGAGGGTAGATATCGCGACATTGAAAAAGACAACGAGGTGCCATCAGTGTAACGAGGTGGGACATTGGAGACGCGAGTGTCCCTATAATGTCGAGATGGGGGAATTAGAACAGGAGGAGGATGAGGTTCAAACCAGCATGGTAAAGGGAACAGTAGTCCCGAAGGGAAAGTTTATCAAAGGGGGGACTCAGACTCCTCGAGCCCCGTTCCCTCAACCGCCTCGCATTGCAAATGGAGGGAAAACCTATAGACAACTGCCACTGTTCGTAGGAGGGGAAGAATGCTACTACGTTGATCCTCTTACGGGGCAGCGAGTGAATAGGGAAGAAGACTGTACTCTAGGAGCAGCCCTGGAGGTAGACCAGAGAGGACCATACGTAGAAGCTGAGGTGGCTGGATGTCCTACGACCTTTTTGGTAGACACGGGGGCCACTCGATCCACTTTGAGATCGGCGGTAGTCCCAGGTTTGCCAATGTCGGGAGAGACGATTCAGGTGTTAGGAGTCGCAAACAGGAGAATGACGAATCCTCTGACTGAACCAGTGTCAGTGAAGATAGGAAATTACAGTGATGAACATCAGTTTGTGATCTGTGATTCTAGCCCTGTGTGTCTGTTAGGAAGAGATCTGTTGTGTAAACTGAATTGCACCATATATTGCACACCTGAAGGAGTAGAAGTGCAGACGAACGATGAAGATGCTGATTTTAAGGTTGTAAACTCGCAGGGATGCGTGGAACTATATCCTACCCTAACGGTGGAGGAGCTTCCACAGGACTTGAAGGAGACAGTGTCAGCTGAAGTGTGGGATTTTACTGGAGAAGAAATAGGACTGATCAAAGGGGTAGAACCGGTAAAGATCATGGTAAAACCCAATGCTGAGTATCCCAGAACACCACAATATAAGTTGACACCGGAGACGATTGCAGGAATAAAGCCTGTGATCGAATCCATGATTAAACAGGGAATACTGAAGGAGATCGTGGGAAGTCCATGTAACTCCCCGATTATGGGTTTGCAGAAGCCTAGTGGAAAATACAGAATAGTGCAGGATCTTCGAAAGATTAATAATATCGTTGTTTCATGTTGTCCAGTGGTACCGAATCCATCAGTAATATTGTTTCAGATACCGTTCCAAGCTGAATGGTTCACAGTGATAGACTTGTGCCAGGCTTTCTTTTCGATTCCTTTAGATGAGGAGAGCCAGTATTTGTTCGCTTTTAAGCTGGAAAATCGTGTTTTAACATGGTGTCGTATTCCCCAGGGGTATACAGAAAGCCCATCGATTTTTAACCAGCTGCTGAAGAAGAATCTTGAAAGTCTAGTGCTGCCCAAGAACTCAGTTCTGGTCCAGTACATAGACGACCTCCTAGTGGCGTCAGAAACTGAGGAAGCTTGCAAGGTAGACACCATCACCTTGTTAAATCACTTGGCCGAGAACGGACACAAGGTGTCTCCAAGTAAATTGCAGTATTGTCTGACTGAAGTGCAATACTTGGGCCATAGGATTGAAAAGGGAAAACGGAAGGTGTCTCCAGACAGAATAGAGGCGATCATGAAAATGAACGCGCCTAAAACACAAAGAGAAGTCAGGATGTTTCTAGGCATGGTCGGTTATTGTCGGCAGTGGATAGCCAACTTTTCACTGAAGGCAAAACCTTTACTACAACTGACGCACAAAGGAGTGAGTGATCCGGTACCATGGGACAAAGATTGTTTGATGGCGTTTTTGCAGCTGCGGGAGGACTTATGTCGTGCCCCGGCTTTAGGAATGCCTGATTACGAAAAACCATTTTTGCTTTACTGCTGCGAAAGAGAAGGTTGTGCTTTAGCAGTTTTGGCCCAGATACACGGCAATGCGCGTAGGCCAGTTGCTTACTTTTCGGCTACATTAGATCCAGTAGCCGCAGCGTTGCCCGGATGTCTCAAATCCGTAGCTGCAACGGGAGTCAGCATTGAAAGATGTGAAAATGTGGTAATGGGACATCAGTTAGTGGTGTACGTACCGCATTCTGTGGAATTGTTAATGACCAGGACTAAGACTCAGCATTTGACGAATAGTAGGCTCACACGCTACGAGCAAGTCATATTGGCTGCTGAGAATGTGACCCTAAAGAGATGCTCTGTCTTGAATCCTGCTACTTTGATGCCACTTCCAAATGATATTGATGATGAAATTTGTACAGATCATGACTGCCTTGATGTGACTGATCTATGCACCAAACCGAGACCAGATATCGTAGATGAGCCATTGACTGACCCCGATGAAATATTCTTTGTTGATGGTTCATGCGTAAGAGACGATATCGGTCAGCTGAGAGCAGCATATGCAGTTTGTACAATTACCAGAGTTGTGGAAGCCGCCTGCCTGGAAGGAGTACATTCCGCTCAGGTAGCTGAAATCATTGCTTTGACCCGTGCCTGTTTGGCAGGTAACAAAATTCGAGTCACCATATACACCGACAGCCAATATGGTTTCGGGGTAGTTCACGACTACGGGCAGTTATGGTCTCAAAGAGGTTACATGACCTCCTCGGGTTCTCCTATTAGGAATGGAGAATTCGTGAGATTATTGTTAGAGGCATTACAAGGTCCGACAGCCATAGCGGTTGTCAAATGCGCCGCGCACACAAAGAATACAGACTTTGTGTCGCAGGGTAACCGTTACGCAGACGAAGTTGCACGTTATTGTGCAGAACAGGGGTATTCTCACACCAATGTAGAAGTGGGGGGAATACAAGAAAGAACTGAGTTGACTATGTTGTTAGACACTGTAGATACGTGGGACGAATTAAAGTGTGTTCAGGAAAATGCACCAGATGATGAGAAAAAAGCATGGGAGACAGCTGGATGTATCAAAAGTGAAATGAATTTTTGGATTTCTGCAGATGGGAGAGCAGTTTTACCAAACGAACTTGTTAGTCCAATGGCAAGGAGATTGCATGGACCAGCACACATAGGTAGAGATGCTATGGTGAGAGTATTCAGACAAACGTGGTATAACCTGAAGTTTAGAGTAGCGGCAGAAGCAGTATGTCAGCGTTGTGCGATCTGTCAGCAACTAAATGTAGGAAAGAGAACACCAGTTACTTTGAGTCACATAGGGAGGTCTGGGGGGCCTTTCAATAGAATGCAGCTGGATTTCATTGAAATGCCCAAGTGCAATCGACTCAGATATGTCTTAGTGATTGTCTGTATATTTTCCAGATGGGTTGAAGCTTACCCGACACGTAGGTGCGATACACTTACAGTAGCAAAATTGTTGCTTAGAGAGTTGATACCGAGGTTTGGGGTGCCATCCTCTTTGGAATCGGACAGAGGAACTCATTTCAACAGCGAAATAGTGAAGATGCTATGTTCAGCCTTAAGCATCAACCAGAAGCTCCACTGTAGTTATCGACCAGAAGCTTCGGGGATTGTAGAACAAATCAACAGCACAATTAAATCCAGACTTGCCAAAGTTTGTTCATCGACATCCCTGAGTTGGCCAGATGCACTTCCATTGGTTCTTATGAGCATACGTAGCACACCAGATAGAAGGACAGGTCTCTCTCCACACGAGGTGCTAATGGGAAGAGCTATGAGATTGCCATCGGTTCCGACTGCAGCATTGTTGAACATCACAGACGATTTGATCTTGGACTACTGCAAGGGACTATCTGATGCCATTCATTCTGTGTCCCTCCAGGTCCAGGCTGCAGAGGTTCCATCAGCACAAGACTTGTGCCATGACTTGTGTCCAGGGGACTGGGTCCTGGTGAAGAAGCATGTAAGGAAGAACTGTCTAGACGCACGCTGGAGAGGACCGTTCCAAGTCATACTAGTTACGAACACTGTAGTAAAGTGTGGAGGCTTGCCCAACTGGATACACGCCTCACACACCCGAAGAGTTCCAGCACCTCTGGAAGAAACAGCTCCTCTCTCGGATGAAAATCCAGTGGAAAGCGGAGAAACCACAGAGGGGGAAAGCCAAGCTGTAGAGGTGATCGAAGAGGCTGAGCCTGTGTCGGAACAGGCCGACGACGGTCAGGGTAACAGTGAGACCGAAGTCGTCTCAGAAGAGGAAAGTAGCTGGGAGTTCGAGTCAGATACCGAACAAGCTGCAAGTGATCAAGAGACGAGTCCAAGAACAAGGAGCAGGAGGACAAGGAATGGAGAAGCTAGTTGGCCGGAAAGAAGGAGAAGGTCAAGCTTGAGAGCAAATCCAGAGAGCACCCTTGTCCCGATCTCCGAAGATTCAGAGCCAGACGAAGAAGCTACGGATTCAGGCTCTGAGAGTCCGAGAAGATCAAGAAGGGTACGTGTGCCCTGCAGAAGGTACGCCACCCCAGAGTGGACTTATCTAGCAGATGTCTTGGGGACAGAGATCTGGGAGAGTGAGAGAAGTGCAAGTGATCAATCTCGATCCATTTGTGGCAGTGGAGATATGGATGTTGACGCCTGGAATCGAGACTGAGGGGTTACAGACTTTCACACTTCCCATTCCCCTTTACCTAAGTCGGATCGAAGACCTAGTACTGAATCGATTAGAGTTTCCGACTTTTGGTCATCAAATACCAGCACAAGAAGAAAAAGTCATTCGTTTAGAATTATTGGAACATGTTATTAGAGCTGCAGGTACGAGGATCATTGTAGATGCATAAAGACTTTTGTGTTTAAGCTATAAAGAAGAAGATAACCTAGCGCCGAGTGGAAAGAAGAATAAAATTAGGGGTTACATTTAGAGGACGGAGAAGGGTTAGGGTTGTCTATTGCTGAAGATAAAAAGACATTGTTGTGAAAAGAGACTTTTTGTTGATTAAGAGCGCTTCACAGACTGAGAAAGCAAACAAAGCAAGACAAAGACTTGAAAAGAAAACTTTTCTTCGAAAAAAAAAAAGAAAGAGCTACGCTGTTTTGATAACATGGAGAATGGCAACCCAAACCGAAAAGCCAAATGCATAGTAGGTACACTAATAGCGGTAGTAATTTTTCTTATTATTACAGTAGTTACCACATCATACATGGTAGGACATGCAAGTGAAAAAGAGACAACAGATGTAAAGCCTGTAACGACTTTGAAACCTGCTCTTGTTGGGAATAAGGAGGAGAGCAATGTCATCCGTGAAAAGACGTTACTGGCAAATGAAGCTCGTAGGTTACATGTAGACGAGTCGCAGGGAAATTTTAGGTCAAATGCATATGCCAAGCTATTGTATGAGTATATTGATGCCATGGAGGCCAAGGATTGTTATGTGTGCATGCAATTGCCGGCTTCCGTAGATGAAGGCATCAGATATCACCATCTCCCACTGACATATGGGATAACATGTAGTTTATTGCTCAGTATATTTTATGGTAGAGAAGGGTTCGAGTACTACTTTTCAAATTATGATTCGGTACTGCCTGAAGTCCCGAATTATAAACAAATGAATAAGTGGGACTATTATAAAAAGGAAGATAGATTAGCCAAATTCTTTCTTCCTTGGGATACATTAGATACTTCATATGCACGCAGAAACAATCTGACTTGCAAAGTGTCAGAGGTAGAGAAAAAGTTCATAGGACAAGTAAATGACCGGTACAGAAGGCAGAAGATTCTAAAAATGTCAGGACAGTGGAAAACAGATTGGACCGAAGAAGAAAAAGCACACAAGAAGAAGGGTAGCAATGGTCCAATAGCTTTGGATAGAACGCAGAAAGGAAAGTTATGTTTAACTCGAAGCAAGACGTATTATGAGAGTGTATTTGTAGGTGAAGTTAATTGCGAACATGCTTTTCGGTTAGAGTACTATACGAAAGATTTTATGAAAGGGATGCAAGCGATTCCTAATGTATATTTTGTATGTGGAAGAAATGCCTATGTAAAACTGCCTGACAATTGGTATGGTTCGTGTTACTTGGCAATTGTCTTCCCCAAAATATATCATGCAAAGGATTTAGCGATCATAGAAGGAAAGGCTTCGACAAGAGCGAAAAGGGAAATAGGAGATGCTGAAGTAGTTGGAGACATATTTGGAGCAATGTTTCCTATGTTAGGTTTAATACTTAACGATGTTAAGATCAGGAGACTAGCTACAGTTGTAGATAGATTATCTGCAAGTACTGCAAGGTCATTGATGCTAGTAGAAGGAGAGATGCAGTCGATTAGGGCAATGGTTCTTCAGAACCGTCTTGCTTTAGATGTTCTGCTAGCAAAAGAGGGCGGAGTCTGCAAGGCTTTGAAGGTCCAAGAATGTTGTACTTACATTCCAGACAATTCAAAACCACTTGAGAAAGTCATACGGAACATTACACAGATACATCAAGAAATCGAAGATTTAACAAGGGTAAATGTTTGGAAAAAAGTAGGTCATGGAGTGGGAAAAGTTGGAAATTGGTTTGCCAACCTTGGTAAAAGCGTTGTGTGGTACATATTGAAACCTGTGTTAATAATATTGATTTGCATAATTACATTGTTGGGGTTAGTGAAATTGTACAAATGGTATAGGTCGAACCGGTTACAAAGGTCCATGAGAGAGCAAGAAAGGAGATTAGCTGCTTTACAAGATCAACAGTATAAAAGTTTAAGAGCTCTCGAAACGATAAAAAGAGGGAGTCTTGTAACTAGTTCTGTGTAAAGTGTCATTCAAATTGATATTAGTGATGACCCCAGAGGTCATCAAAGGGGGGAACTGAGAGAGCGCAATTTGAATGAAAAATATATCTGTACCATATTTACAAGCATATCGCATAAACGTAAAAGTTGTAACATGAAGTAGCACTTGTAGCGTATAAGTTAGCCGATGTAACCTAAGTAATAGGAAATGTATCTGTATTCATTTTAGAATATGCATTAGAAAGACCGTATATATAGTGGTCTAATATAGAAATGCTTAAGAACAGTAGAACGTGCTAAACTGAATGTACGTATGTAATTATTAAACGGAGAAAGAAGACGAAATATGAAAGCGAAGAAATGTGTAGACTATATAGCACTGTGTAGAAACGAGAATATAAACGTTGTATTTTATGTAACATGGATTCAAGTATAATCACTGATTTGCTGATTCAATTATATATAAATGTGTGTTAAAGGTTATACTGTGTAGAAGAGTTTGTAGGAATGTTAGAAAGTGTGGTCATGTGTGATTTTAACCTAACTGACCAAGGGTTTGCAAGAGTGTAGTCCGCTGCACGTAATTTAGTGGGCTCACAGGAATAGGGGATAGCCTTGATCTGTACGTGCGAGACAAGAGTCAAAGGTCTTGTTAGATTTAAGGTGACAATGCTGGACGAAGTTTATGGCCTAAGTGAGATAAGAGACGCTTGGAATTTGGGTCTTGTTTAGAAATGACCGTTCACAGGACCAAACGAGGTTACGAACACAAACGTAAAGAATGGAGTTCTGTTGAGGTGATAGACTTTGCTCTGAAAGTGTCAACTGGAATGTCAATGAAGTCGCCGGCAAGATGACGAAGATGGTGCCTAAGAAGCAAGGTCAACTTAACGGACGACGCGAAGAGATGAAGCGATGGAAAAATCCAAGAATGAGAGCATGTGTAAATGTATACGTGGTGGGCGTCAAGGGGCGTTCCACCCATACTGTGATTGTGTATTTAGGGACAGCACCCCGGGGAGAAGATAGCGCAGATGGCCTGAAGAGTCAGAGAGAGAAAGAGCAGAGCGCAAGAGAACAGTAGGCCGAGGACCCTTAGAGAGCGGATGGGTAGGCAGAGAGGGTACTGTTTCTCGATATAAGTTACCATTAGAGGCTAAGAGAGTTTGAACTTCTTTGGAAGTCAAACTGCTGACACCTTTTTTAGGTAAGGAACTTGCGAAGTAGGGATGTCACCTAGCATAGAGTAGGGACAGATTTAACTTGTTTTTCTCTTTTTGTAGATGACGCAACGGAACCACTTTGTGTCTATGCTTTTTAATCTGTTGATTCTGGAATTGATTTTAATTGTATTCTTTTGTAGACTTAGATTCTTTAGGGAATTTATGTTCCTTTTACTTCCTGTATACTTGTTGAATCTTATCCTGAGAGGATTGTATATGCAATTAATTCTGATTTTATATTAAACTTTTGAAACTTTATCAGTCGTAAGTGGTTCTTCAGAGTTGCGTCAGTCCATGGGGTTGATTTAACCTATGTGGGGTTTGTCTTTTACTCAATGACAGAAAATAATCGATCCAAAAGGAAGAATGAGATAGGTATCTAGGTAATCAGAAAAGATATTAAAATCTCATTCCCCGCAATTCCCCAGACAGAATGTTGTTTGCTGCAATGAGTAACTGTGATTCTGATGATGACTAGGCATCCTGCTATGAAGAGGCTAAACCTAGGACACGTTTAGGCTCGGCTAGAAAGAAGAAAGTGGTTGACAGTGCCGAATATATGGTTTATATATATCTGAACAGGATAATGACAACTACGAAGAATAGTTGCTGTACTTACACTTGGTGGTGTTTAAGAGAAAAAAGGATTGGTGGACCGCAAGTTTTGCTTTGTTGGCAGAAATCTGGTGGGGTTCTCTAGCGCTAGTCGCATGGTAGATGTTGCTTGCAAAAATATAAAGTAGAAGTGAGCAGATGGCTTAATGTAAGATCATTAAAATATAGATTTTAGCTGTTCAAAAGTGCCAGTTAAGTGAGGGTCCTGGGTCAACACAAGCCATTCCAATATCACATCTCCTTCCATGAAGGCAAAATTCACACCAACCCAGCCAACTCAAAACAGCTCAATCTGACAGACATCACACACAATGGTTCTCTTTTAGCAAGCCCAGACATACTGATAGTCATAAGACACAACAACCCTCCTCAAGCCACTCTCAGGTCTACAAAAATCCACACTGCCCCACACATTTCGAGGCAATGCCAATTGCACATTAGCATTATGCAAATAATATTCAAAGAGTGCAGTGGAGCTAGAACTATAGGGGCTGGGAATGTTGTCACAACCTGAGTATCAGAGTATATAAAGTTTGTGATTGCTTCTTTATACTTTGTATATTAAAATCATGACTTTACCTTCCTCATTCCAAAAACAGTTTGCTAACCAGGGGGCAGTGCTTAATTTGAGCCGGTGGTTTTCGGTGCTTAGCACCAGCACTTAATTGTCAACACTGGCTCTTATTTTGGAGCTGTTTGTATAACTTAGAGGCAAACACGACAACAGTTGATTGTTAATTTACAATACCTTAAACATTACTTATATCTGCCTCCCAAGTCATTCTCATAGCTTTGGGGGCCTAGAATTGTCTGAATTGTCACACTTGGAGAAGTGTGATGCATAGTAGTTCTGTTGGTACTGCCATTGGCAGCACGCACTGGCAGCGGGAATGGGAGGTGCAAGCTGCAGTGGCCTCCTGACAAGGGCCCAGCACTTATTTTTTCACAAATTAAGCACTGCCAATGGGAGATGGCAAGTGAGGATAAGGACAAATGTGAAATGGAGCCAGTGAGAGAGGAATAAGCACATCATCAATTCTGGGAACAAATGTTAAGAAATAAAAGAGGAGAACAAGAAAAAATAAGAGAAAAGAAATGAAAGGGTCACTGTTAGACCTGGCATCATTGGCGTGAGTTTCCCTTCTATTTTGACGGATTGCCTCCTCTGTTTTGATATGTTTTTGTGGGATTTATACTTTGGGCACTGTGCCACTGCTAATCAGTGCCACAGTGCAAGTGCTCCCTATGTTAAATTTATGTACTAATTGGTTATTCCATACTTGGGTTATTTGATTTATCTGTTACAAGGACAGTGCACCATGTATGCCCAGGGCTTGTAAATTAAATTCTGCTAGTGGGCTTGCAGCACTGGTTGTGCCACCCACAGAAGCAACTTGTATAGTGTGTCTCAGGTCTGCCATTGCAGGGCCTGTGTGCAGTCTAGCAATGCCATGTCAACTTGGCCAAGTGCACCCATTTGCCAGTCCCTAAACCTTCCCTTTGCTTCATATTAGACACCCCTACGGTAGGCCCAAGGGCAGGGTGCATTGTAAGTATAAGGTAGGACATGCTCTGATGTGTGTAGCAAGTTCTTATAGTGAATTACAGCCATTTTCGTTTTTCACTATTGAAGGCTACCTGTTCTCATAGGCCAGAATGGGCAGTTTAGATCATTACATTCTTATAATCCTAAATGACTCAGGGAACATGGTAGAAATTAGAATTTAGTATGCCTAAACTCAGAATAATAAAATACATCTTTTAGTAAAGTTTATTTTAATATTCTGTGTTTGCAAATACCACTTTTAGAAAGTAGGTATTTGATTGCCTAACCATTTGAGCCTGCCTCTGTTGGGTTGTGTATTCCTTGTCTGGGTTTGTGTGTGACAGGGCTGGGGGATTCCAGGAGACAGGCTGGGGCAGCCCAGTGGTGAATAGAGAGATCTGCATCTAGATGGGAGGGAAGAGGTGCACCTGGGACCTGAATAGGGCTTGGCCTTCCCTCTACAATGCTGGCTCCACCCCCTGTTGCTTGTTTCATGTCTCTGCCCTGAAAGGAGAGGAGGAATCATGTCAACAGAGTGCTCCAGAGCTGTATTTTCCCTCCCCTGTGCTGGCTCCACCTCCTGTGGGGCAGCTGATATCTCTGCCCTGCACAGTGAAAGGAAGAAGAGGTCATGTAAACAAAGTGCTCAGGAACTGGTTTGGACTAGGCAGAGGCCTCTCTGCCTTCAGAGAACAAAGGATTTTAGGGTATGAATATTGGGACCCTGATCCCAAGAAATTAGATCATTTCTGGAACAAGAAACCTTTCTGCCAAGGAGAAGAACCAAGGAAGCTGCAGGTGTTTGGACTGCCCCTCTGCCAGTGTGCAGTTTGCTGGGTTGGCCTGCAGTGGTTGCTTCATTGCAAAGGGTAAGGAGAAGGAACTTTGTAAGGACTTTCATCTACAGAATATTCTCCAAGGCCTTGAACTTTGCTTGCCTCCTGCTGAAGCCTCAGGGACAAAAGAAATCATCGCAACGCCGGAGAAGCGAGCCTTCGTCGCATCTCCCTGGAAGCGTGTGTTCATCGAAACTGTCTGCTGTTGCATCACCGGAGAAGCGTGACACCATCGTGAGAGTCGCCATTGCATCACCGGAGAAGCTTGTTGCAGGGCCTGTGGCAGCTCCAAAGTACAGAGCCGTCGCAAGGTTGCCAGGGTGTCATCGCATAGTCACCGCATCGCCGCATCAAAGGCTCCATCTTCTCGCATCGCAACCGGTTCATCGCATCAAGGCGCCATCTTGCGCACCACAATGGGCCCGCAGGCTGAGAATCTACGCATCACCTCCGCACCGGTAAAGCTCACAACGAGTCCCCCTACTCTGTGCAAGCATTGAGGAAGGACGCAACCGTTCCCCCGGGCCACGGAACCAACGCATCTCCCCTTTTGCATTTTGTTCACTTTGCGTTACGCATCCAGGTACTTTGTGGAGAACTTTGTCGCATTTACCAACAACTTGTACAAAGAGACTTTAATCATCTTTTAAGTAATCTTAAGTGTAGTATTGTGGTTTTTGTAGTTTGTGGTCTTGTGTTTAAGTCTATATAAAGAATACTTATTTTTATAAAACCTGTGTTGTGTCCATCTGTAGTGTTGTCACTGTATTACTGTGTGTAATCACAAATGCTTAGCACACTGCCTCTGAGATACGCCTGTCTGCTCGTGTCAAGCTACAAAGGGAGTGAGCAGGGGTTATTAAGGAGTGTAATCCCCTTATAGTTACTTAGAAGTAAGGGTCCTGAAGAACCGGGGTTTAACCCAGCGGCGTCAGGGGCACGCCTAAGATCTTTGAGTTCACCTGTCTTGGTATACAGAGACACTGAATACTTCTGGATGGCATCAGAGATCAAGTTTATTAGCTGCAGCTAGTAACAGTGATCCTAGAAATACATCACGGTGTAAATTCTCAGGAGACTACTCATTTTATTAAGGCCAGACGTCTCCTTTTATACCCAATATTCACATTATAAATGTACACCCACTGCACAAAATTCTAGCCAATAGGTACATTTTCAAACAAAGTATCACATAACAAAAACTCAATTTACAGTATCCCAACCCAAAAGTTAATTATTAGGAATGTCCCAAATTCAATCTCCACAAGCCAGCCAAACCTATAATTGAAAACTTAACCCATGTAATGAAGAAACATAAAAAAGAAACAGTAACAGACGCTGAACAAGATAAGGCATGTGCAAGGAAACTAAAAGTTAACGATGTCCTGAACATTGATTGGCAATCTCAGACAAAGATCGATCAGGGAAATTGGCTTTGCGAGGTCACTTTCAGGTGAAGAGGTCAGTTTCTTACAGTTCATTTCAGAGTCAAAAAGAAACCTCTTTAATGGATACATGAACTAAGAAGGCCAGGCCACTTTGTTCGCCAGGCTACCTTCACAG